>NC_133989.1:10707500-12007500 GCF_047716275.1 Strix uralensis
TTGTATTACAAAGTTCAACAATTTTATGTAACAGTGAAGTAGGGTGGCTTTTTGAAGAGGGCTGTGATGAAACACATAAGTCTGTAAACAACAAAATACCTAAGAAATTAGAACAGAATGAATAACTGGGTGAAGGAAGGAGCTGCATTTTTCCATGATCAGCAACATTTTCTGATCAGCTGTTAGAATAGGTTACAAAAATGAAGAAAAAAAAGTAGCAATTGTTTTGCAGAAATGTTCACAGTTGAGATTGTCCATTTCAGCAATAACTAAATGCCTGAGTGATCTTCCCTACATACAGAAAAATGAACTAAAAATACGAGGTGCAAGTGATCTTGGGGAGCTGAGTATCACAAACCCCTTTGTCTTGATTTTAAGGCTCCCAAACAAACTTCATACCATTATCCTCATGTTCCCAGAAGCAGGACACCTGAATAGATTAGAAAACTTCTCTCTGGACAATTAAAACATAAAAGGTTTAATTTGTTTCTTTTTGTTTTAAGTGCAACTCCTGCTCTTGTCCACCTATGTGCTTTTTCACATAGAGAACTGTATTCATGCTCTGGGGATTGTCTTTCAGCAAAAGGTTTTTATTTCCTCAGAAATGCTAATTAGTCTCTGGTATTAAATAAAATTAAATAATAAATAGTCTTTAGAAAGACTAAAAGCTCTTTCCTCCTTAACAGCTTACATCTCTGTGACACAGCCTATTTCATTAACTTTCAGTCACCAGGGAACTCTCAAGAACAGACTCAAGTTGTCATAATAACAATTAAACTGAAAAAGAAATGAATTTCATTGTTTTCTCTTAAAGAATATCACAAAATAATGAAAACAGCCCAATTATTTTTCCCCTTTTAATGTAATCTCCATAGTTCAACCAAATGCACTTTTATCAGCAAATACTGATGTTTTCAGCCAAAACTGAAGTGATAAAGAAATTAACCACTGCTGTCAAAATATATAAGTCAACAATCACCTTACAAACAAGGAATTGAAATTACTGGCCAACCAAAACACATTTTTTGGGACACTATACTCATTTGTTTGGTCCAATCAAGAAGAGCCATTTGCTACTGAAAACATCTGTCTTGTATACATATGCATGCTGTTTATTTATACACACACATTTATCAAGGTATCTGAAGCATGAAGCCCACAGACAGGTGTATTCTCAAAGAAGGAAGCACACAGACAGCTCAGATGGCTCAATATTCATCAGGGCCTGCCAACGCCTCTTTCAAATTGTTCATATTTATTACACAGTGCCAAGACAGCAGATGACAGGATCACAGAAGTGGAGCTCTCTGTAGAGGATGGAAAACATATCTGAAAGTTGTAAGATAGCAGAGGAATGATGAAACTCTTGGCACTGCTACAGCAACATGGCACAGACTGCCAGGGCATGCTCCTCCTGCAAGGACTGCACTCTGCGCAAAGTGTATGTATTGATACACACATCTTAAAATTAATCAAGACACCTAGAAGTCCAGCAGATGGATAGGCCACAGGAGTAGAGCAGAATGGTGTTCAGCAAAACACATAGCAGTACCTTCCTTAAATACATGTAAACAGCAGAATAATCTCTCTGATCTACCAATCTTCCAAATGTTTAAAGTGACAAGACTGCCAATCATAAATGCTGAACCATACCTGATGCACAGCACTGAATCCTGCAGAATTTGTCAGGCCATTGGCTCCCTGGTAAATCCCTGTTGTGCCTAAGGGAAAGAATATCACGGTCATAAAACACACCAGCAATCAAAGCAACAGGATATAATTTCCAACAGGAATTAAAGTACCAGCTCACTAGAGGTATATCACAAATCTTGACAAATATAGGCTGTAAAGACTTAGGGCTATTACTGAGGTCTGCTTACTGAAAGGCATTCAAAGACAACCATTGCATACCCTAAAACAAACGCTTATGGAGAATGGATTCAACCTAAATTTAAAATTCAGTTACTTCTTTTTCCAATAAACAATGGAAGAGTATTTTTTATCATCTTCTCCTGTAGGAAAACTCCTCAGGTTACATATACCACACACACACTCTTTCATGCATAGGTATGTCCTGGAATCTGTCCTTGCGGACCACCTGGGAATTTTTGGAAGACTCTGAAAATTTATTCCCTGGTATTGATATCCCAAACATAAGAACAATATTGCAAAAACACTGCTTCATCCTGGGATATTAGGAAGACAAAGGATGGATAGGTGAGTTTTACATGGCTCTGTCCCAAATGAAGCAGCTGATGTCCAGCCAGGTCTCCATAGCTGGAGGAAGCATTACCGCAAAAATTTTAGGAGTGAAGAAGTAAAGGTTCTGAAAAGATCTACCAGAACAGTCCTCCTTTGCCTCCCATCAAGGAAGTGGTAGGAGAGCTGCAAGCTTCTCACTCCCTGGATCCTGCACCCCTTGCAATTTCTAGCCTTAACTCTAATCTATGCTGTTTTCTATTTCAAAATCTTCCATTTCACATGAGTGGAGAATTTCCTCTTGAGTTTGTGTGGTTTGATGAGAATTTATATCAAAAGTCTGCTTCCAGTGTCTTGCAACAGTGCTTGCTCCAAGGGCTGGCTGCTGATATACACGAGGCAAAAGTTGGACTATGCCATATTCCACCCTAATAGAAGGCGAGGGGCTCCTAAGAGCACTCAGACCCACTGCTTCCACAGTGAAAGATGTATGATTTTGGTGCTGTGTGGCCACAGTGGGCTCTTGTCTGGGCTTCACTTTGTCACCTTGATGTACCATCAGATCGAGCCCTAATGAGGCACTCAGCCTTTTTTTCTTATCTGGTTTCTTACCACTTTGAGCAGTGCTGTTTTAACCATATGACTCTCTGCACGTCTTCATGAGGCAACCTTTCTCCAAAGATCCACTTGCTTATTTTCATTTTAAGGCGCCAGATTAGCTAGGGAATGGACAGCTGAACAAACTCCACTCTGCCAAGTGCAGCTACAAAGTACATGCACTGAGAAATAAATCTCAAGCCAAAAAGAAACAAGAGGGAGGACTCTGCCCTCCAGAACTAATTTGCTGCCACATGTAGTCTTTAAAAAGAAAAGGGCAGAGAGGTACCTTGAGGCCTGGGTCTCCCCAAGCCCCCTGCATACGCTGGCTGGGGAGCTGAGCCAGCGCAGGTGGGTTCAGGTGATGCCTCCTCCTGGCATTCACCCCTCAGAGGCAACGAGTGGATCAGTATCCAATGCCTCCTCCTCACAACCCATATGGGGAGACTGCCCAGAGCAGCATCCCGAAGATGGCAGCTCATTCAGCTATTGGCATTTCCCCACCTCCCGCCCACACTAGGCTTTGCTTTTCTGCAGTTTTTCAAAAAGTCACGAGTATGCAGCAGGATGAATATATTCCTGTGGTAACTAAGCATTTCTCACCACTGTGAAGGGGAGTAATAGAGCCCCAGTGCTTACAGGCAAAAACAACTTTCACAGAACACAAAACAGCTCTTGTACACCAGAGCTCAAAACAATACAGGGGGGAATTTTTGATCTTCCTAAACTGTCATTTAGAAACAATCCATCATCCTTTATTAAAGCTGTCAAGAGGGGGATGAGTTACCTCGAGGGACTCACACTTTATGTGTAAATCTTGATGAGAACATGTTTATTGCTGTGCTATCTGCACATGATACCATAGCTTCCTGGTTTCCAAACAGTCAGAGAGAATTATAAAAAGAAGGAGAGATCTGCACAACTGGAATGAAGTTACTCTGAACTTTGTACCCAGCTGTGCAAAGCAAGCGTGTCCATGCACACACAGGGCAGGTATGTCAGCAGGGAGAAGAGGGTAGAAACGTAGGGGTGAGAGGATGAGGAATGCTGCGTGCTTCATAGCTTCCCACAGTATGTTGTGATTCGACTCTATGTGGTGGATTTTACACTGTGGTTTGGTAGAATGTATTTTTGCCATTTTAACTGAGCTACCCCAAGTCCAAGTTTAGGTATCCCTATAGGCTGCTGCAGTCTGTCTTCCCTCTGCCCAGGGGATTTTCAAAAGGAAGGACTTTGGTGCAGAGACAGAAACTAAACTTCCTTATTTTTTACCTGCATATACAAGTACTTGTGAAAGTGCTTAAGACTGGTATTTCCTACAATCTGAAGTTCAACAGCCCGGGAACAGATTTTGGCAACTCAGGTCTTTCACTTATTCTGGACACTGTCATTGTATCCTGACCAAGCAGGAGTATCACTTGAGCACAGTTTGTCTAAATCGAGATCAAACACAACTCTCTATTTCTGTGCCTACAGCATCGCATTCAGAGAATGCAACCCCACCCCAGGGTTTACCTCGAGAGCTGCTAAACTCAGTATATCTTGGCAGCTCAGTATTGTTATAGCAGAATAGTTACAGATAAGGACACTTGAGACAACCAAACAAGCAAAGCTAGTAAAAACTTGGAACTTCTTCCCAGCTGAACAAGGATGAAAAGCTGGGAGGAAAAAAAATCAGTTATCTGCATGGAAAAGAACGTTCTTGAAGATTCGGGCTCAGAAAAATATTTCAACATCAACTTTTGTCCTGGGAACTAGAGCTGTCTCATCGGGACTACAGCTCAGTCCCTGTTCCACTTTACAGGTTAGACTGGATAGACCATGTTTTCAATGATGCACAATTAGTTCAAATGGAAAGAAAACAAACAAGCACCACAGGCAATGAAGAGGATAAACCCTCTCTCTTCATGAGCAGAGAATGAGGCCTGCTAGTTACAGTTTCTGAGCAGCCTTGTAGAATTCAGCGGTTCAAAACATGTATCAGAACCAGCCCCAAATGCTTTCTTTTCTTCCCTAAATTGTTGATAAGAAATAAACATTTCCGTAATAAAATAAATTCTGCTACGTACAATTTCAGTTTTGCATCAGTGAATTTTACACTCAAGAAATGCTGGAAAATTATCAACAGACCTTGCATACTGGCATTATCAATTTGGCCCTATTCCTCATGTAACCAATTTTTTCAAACGCTTTCCCAGGTAACAGCACTTCTGTAATATTCAGAGATAAACTGGAATGACATTAGTAAGCAGTGCCTATGTGGACCAAGGCACGCCTAGGAAGGCTCTTGGTAAGCAATGTACACTAATGCCTGGCCCCCTCCCATTTCTGACTGGATATTACCCATTTCCACATGACTTTTGCTTTCACACAGATTGGCTTTTTTTCCCTGACCTCTGAAGACAGTGCATGATCTCAAACTGCAACTGATTTTACATTTGCAGTACTGTAGATGTGCAAGCAAGCGATTTGTTTCTATCTTGGTAGCTCAGTGTCAAGTAATTGCATTCAAACTCCTACTTGCAAATCAGAAACAAGCTTAGGATCTCTCCCTTTGGATCTTCTCCATATGGAATATGGTTCACATCTGCGTTCAATCAAACCACTTGCTAAATGTCACAATGCCCTCATTCACAGGTAGCTTAAAGAACATTTAGCTGGTAATAAAACAATCTGGACTCTAGAGTAGAATAGCTCTTCAGATGTATGGTACTGTAAATGTTCCTGTAAAATATGTATATCACAAACACACTTCCATGAAAATACACCGCATAAAAGACGTGCATATGCTGTACATATTCAGTGCCACGACTTCTCCTTGATAAGTAGACATGGCCCTTCTCTATATGAGTGTCCAAGGGCAACATGTATAGAGAAACTCTTTGTGAGCTGATTGATAGTATATTCCTGTTCTCATACAGATGGATTTCATTTGCTGTTTTCCCCTCCTTCCTTTTTTAATTCAAGTATTTTAAAATCTATGCCATGGTCAATGATAATTTCAGTGGTGTGTGATCTGGACCGTGCTCCTGCAAAAACTTTCATGCCAGCTCCTCCTTCCTCTCAGTTTCTCTATTTCTGTCTTTCACTCACTGCAATAACAGGCTGTATTTCTTCCCCTCCTTTCCAGGCAAGAGAATGTAAAGAAAATTCATGGTTATTTTCAGTATATTCAGAACTAAGCTGTGGCATCGCTAAAAAAAGTTTTCTTTCAGCTTATGAATACACAGTACAACGTGAATACTGGTGTCTTGGGGACTTGTGATTACAGAGACAGGATGGGCCTGTGGTATAGTTCAGATCAATACCACAGCAAGCTCTGAAAATCAGGTTTGTGTCCTTGCATTTCACAGATCAGAGAGGCCCTGACATCAGGGAGGTGTTCTCCAAGTCTCCTGTACCACTCAAAAGAGAACGAGCTGCTACATTTAGAACAACAGATGGGTTGCACTTCCAGTATTCAATGAAATACTCAACAATCAGAGGAGGAGATAGTCAGGTTCAAGACAGGTGGACAGCAGGGCATTTATCACAGTTCTCTGGGTAGCCAGCAGCAATTGTGAATCCATGAACACTCAAAAGATGGAACGCTGGCCTGACACGAGGATGTTCAGAAGGTGGCTACCATGGGCACTTCTGAATACGCTTGAAACAGCACAACAAAGCTTAGATCCAAGCGCTTCCTCTTAACCTGTAGATGAATCGCACAGTGGTTCCAGGGAGAGTTCTCTCAAAGGATTATTTGATCACTTAGCACTAATAAAATAAATGCCTACAGGGTTCAGCTGAATTGCATGGTATTTTACAAGCTTGCATATAATGGCTTGTGTATTCTTACATCAGCAAGCTGTTTTCCTACAGGAAACAATGCTGACTGTGAGTGATGCAAGGAAAGGCCTTGGTCTAACTCCCAGCAGAGTGTCCATTACTCTATGCTATGAAGAACATCTGGCTGAAGACTTGCATGGTCATTCAGAACAGTTCTTTGCAGTGCTTTAGCCCTCTGACAAGCTAATGTTTCCTGCAGTAAATACTGCCTTCTACAAGCTGCTACTTTTTTAGTGAGAGGTTAAGCACTCATCAAAATTTACCTCCCACCAGCTATACTCCAGTGCCTTGTAAGGTTCCAAATCCTACAACATCTGCCTGCATTTATTGGGCAAGAAAACTCATAAAATGTTGCATGGCTGTCAGCTGTGGAGGTATTTCAAGACTATCTAACCTGTTAAAGGAGAAGAAAAACTCAACCCATATGTACTTTGCAGCATATTGCTCAACTGTTTGCCATTAGGCATAATGAACCCTTCTCCAAAACCAGTCTTGTATTTCTGTCTGGAAGGGCTCAGACAGTATAGGGAAGAGCACACTGTATTAACCTAGATGAAAAACATGATTCTACAATGTTATAGCACTTGACATCAGCAGTGTCTATTAAAGGACATTGCTCCCAGAAGCATATGAACACCTCCTGCAGATAATACTCTCAGATATGCAACCCATTTAAAATATGTCCATTTGTCTCCCACTACAATCCCATTCAGTCCTGCTAGCCTGACCAGGTGTTTGAGGGCACTCTGAATGGTGATATAAAACACATTTCAGAGTACAGTTTTTCTGAGTCAAAGCTCTTCCCCTGCTGCCTGCTTCTGGGAGTACTCAACCCACAGAGCCTCAAAGAGCTTTAATAAGTGATGACCGGAGCAGTTTTAAGGGCCTGGCTTTTACCATCCTTTTGAGCCTGGTCACCTGTATAGCTCAATCCAGCTCAACAACAGTGTTGAAAGTGCTGGGATGGTTTATATTTACTCTCAGGATTTGAACCATGGGAAAGCAATTTTATTACATTTTGAGAAAGTGTTCCTTTTAACCATTTCTATCAAATGATGCTGCAGCTACAGAAGGAAATCACACTGGACTGTCTTCAAAAACACATCACAAGGAAACGTTTTGGGCCAGAAAGTGAACATCCTTACGACAATGATGTAGACTGTTCCTGTGCAATCCTCCTTTGAAAAAACAACCAGCAAAACTGACTTTATTTGGGTGTCTCCATGGACACCAAAGCTTAGAGATTCCTCCAGCTGCAGTTTCATCCTGGACACAATCCTCCACTGACAGATAACAAGACATGATAAAGGAAAGCTGGATTTGCCTCCTCCTGGGCTGTTTAGTGGCTATGAGATTCCAGTTCCCAGGTCAGCATTAAAATCTAACTAGCCCTGTAACATCTGTTGCCATGCAAGCAGGGATAAAACTCTGGCCTGTGAGCACAGTGACATATTTAGCAATTCCCTTTCCCTGGAGCAAGGTGAATCTCTAAATACCAATGGAAAAGAAAAGAGCAAGCTGGGCAGCTGTCTCCACTCTTTGACCTGTTACTTAGGATCATGGTAACTCTCAACTGAACACTCTAGAGCCAGTCATTTGCCCCAGGGCTTTTCCAGCCCCTCTATGCACTGCTTTAGTACTGCAGTGCCTCCAGGAAAAAAACCACAACAGCGGCCAACAGTGGCTGCTTACAGAAAAGTGGAAAAACAGGACAAAAGCAGAGTGATCTTTGCCCTGGTATTGCCCTGTCAGCTTCAATTAATCTGCCAGTTACAGACTTTCTAAGAGAAGTTTATATCCTCCTCTTTTTATCTTTAATAACTGTCAATTGAATCTTCTTCAGATAGTGCAGGTATTCTCACAGAGGTCTCTAGAGGTCACAGTATTGTAGTGCAGAAGTTTCAGTGTTTAAACTCTGCCAATATAAATAGAAAGTGCATCCAAATTACATATTAAAAAGCCCATGCAAGAGCGTTATCCAATGCCAGCACAGCAGTTAAGAAACTCCTGAGTTGCACAGCCTGTGCTAAATGAAGCCGGGTCAGACCTTATTTGTCCACAAACGTCATCAGAGTCTTTGACTGTATGACTGAATTCTATTTTTTCCACCAGAGCATTACCTCACACAGTGCCTGGAAATAAGATACAACAGAAAGCAGTACCAATACTGTACCGGCATCATGAATCTGATGCTGCCTAACCTTCAAGTGCTTGCCTATGTAGGTATGATGTTTCCTGATATAGACTTTTGTACGTAATTTTACACCAGCTCTTCTATTGCTTCTAGACATTTTCAAAAAAACATTATTAGCTATAGTGAATCAATTATTCAGCAAAGCTTCTGTAACATTTTAGCATATTCTATGCCAACTGCACTATAAGCTGAATAATTAAGGTCAACTTCATAATTTCCCAGCTGTTAACATCTTTTTTTTTTTCATCCTACAAAAAGTTATGAAAATAAAATCCACAAACAGAAGTCTCTGTGACATCCAAACATCTCTGTGACTGTTTTCTATGCTGATTTTGCTCATGAACCCATGTTTCAAGTATTCTATCTGACTTCCACAAATGCTCCCAAGATAGCCAAGCAGCAGGTTAGGGAAATGTTACTCCTTTCTTCCCTGTTGGCTCCCACTTCCTCATCATACCACACACACAAACTGTATTTTCTATATCCAGTCCCTTTACTGTTGTCCCTCTACCTTATTGCTTCTCTCTCATCCATGACTGTCATGCCTGCTTCCATCCCTCTGATGCCGACCTCTGCAATACTGATGACAGACAAACGAAACTCTCAAGCTTCCTCCTACACTGAGGAAAGAGTTCCCTCCTAAGTGTTTGCAAAACTAATGTTTCAAAATACTAATTTTCTGCAATTCCTCCAAAACTTCTGACACTGGGTAGGAAGCCAACATGTGCAAATTACTGCTTCTAATGCAGATTAGTATTATTATTCTTCCTTTAGACTTTCCTAACTCTTTTATCTACCCTAATCCATGAGCAAGGCTCATAGTTGCAGTGGTGATGTACAAACAGCATCACCACCACCACATTTTGTTTCAGTGTGAACACCCAGCCAGCCAGCTAGACTTCATGGATATCAAGTGTGATCTTTTGTACAGGACAACCACAGAATTGTATTCAACACTTCCCGCAGAGAACCAGTGACTTGCCTTACACTCAAACATATCCTTCTGAAACTACCTGTAGTAGTTCCTAAGCACAGAGATTTGGACAGACACTCTGAAATGTAGGAAACAAGCTAGAAGAATGAAGCCTCATGAACTGCGAGCCAGCTCTTCACAGCAGGCAGCTGGGTGTGGGCAGAGCTCTCCTCCAGACATCCTTCTGGTGAAACCTCCTCTTGAGCACCTCAGCAGACAGTAGATGCAAGATACCTCCAAGGTAAATCTGTCAGAGAAGATTCCTGGTTTTGGATGTGCCACCATCATCTCTACAGTTAGTATCATTTTGCCGTTACTTCCCCACATGAGCTTTAAGCCTTACCACAAACCCTGGTGTTCCTCAGGGAGAAAGACACTGACCATAAACCCCTAATGAGCCCAGACAGAGCGGAAGTTACAGATGATATGTCAGCCCATTTCTCTCTTACAAACACACATTTGTTCCCCCAGCTTCAGGAACATCCACCCTGGTGTCTACTGCTTCCAGTAGCATATCCTCTTCTCAAGTTGCTCCTTGTTTAATAATGACTAAGGAGTGAGTTCCGAATGGAACCTCAAAAAAGTAGTAAATGGGAAAAGTTAGAGCAGGGCTTTCTCCTTGGGTAGCAGTAGGACAGATCCTTGCAGCTTACAGTGCATCACTGTCAACACCTTTGCCTCTCTCCCCTTGACTTCCCTCTCCTGTAAGATAGCTCGTTTTAGAACAAAGTAAATGTAGCACGGTCAGCCCCTGGTGTTTAAAAATCTTTGAAAGGGAGACGCTGCTGTTATTCTGAGGAACCTTGTATTTACACTGTAAAAAGTGAGGTCTGACCCCTCCTGAAGAGAGGCCTCTCCCTGCTGAACTCACCACGGAGTGGAGCACAGCTTTACTGTCACACTTTTAGACTGCAACTAATGCAAACCAGCTGTGAAGCAGGAGCTTTTGAAAGAGACTACTCATTTTCTACTGAGGTTTTAATTTTATGAATCTGAGGCATCTGAGTGACAGTTTGCTGAGAACATGCTCTCGCTCTCCTTTATGTTCTGGGACTTCAGATGGATTCACTATCCGTATGCCGAAGTGTGATCCACATTTCTCAAGTGTAGATTGAAATTTCCCCTTCTCACACATTTCATCACTAAGTACTTAAAGAATCAAGCTTAAAATTAAACATGCCACTTCCTATGCAAAATTCACGCATGCAAAGCTAACTATTCATGCCATATAGATATTTATGGCCTCATATTAAATATGTAACACACAAACTGGCACACAATCACAAGAAATTCAGGCAGTTCTTGGAAAAAAAATTGTCTAGATTATCCAGATATTAACAAGATTCAATGTTTCCAGCAAAAGAAAACATTTCAATTGATTAAATATTCAGATTTTACTTGGTGTTAGGCCAGGAGAACAATTCATAAGCAATTCATTCCACAAACATAAGCAACATATATAATTAGTACATTTCAAATCAACATTGCACAAAAGAAATACTGCTTTCTATTCATTCATTATTTGACAGCTGATCAGAATGGACTCTACAAAGAAAACAAATGCTCAGCAGTAGCAAAGAATTTCACTGCGTAGGTCTTTGGCCCCAAATTTATGTCTGTACTGAACTCAATACTGCTTTGCAATTCCCTGGCAAAGGAAAGTTATCCCAGTTACATAACTCAATTTTCCTTTGTAATGTAAAAAGTATTTTGTGGGTAGATAGATATGGATATTAAAAAAAAAAAAAAAAAGTAGTCAAATCTTTTCCTGCCCAACGACAGTATCCACAGTGGTCTCTGGCCACAGTTTTAACTGTTGTGCAACTTCATAGTTTCATACCAGCTGTCATTTTAGCAGTAATAACTGAAGAGCAAAGCATTGTCTAGGAATTAATGACAAGCTGAGAAGAGATGGCCTGATGTGCAATAAAGGAGTAACACATGCTCATGCAACCACAGGAAATGCTCTATAAGCTGGCTGCTATTGCGCTTTCTGCATAGCTGATGGTTTTCAATGTTAGCTAATGTGCTGGCACAGTTTTCTCTTTGTATTTTACATAGCTCATTAAAGGGTAAGTTTCTTATATTCCAAAGATTTCTCCCCCACCCTCAGCAACAACAAGCACTTTCCTCAATTGCCAGTTAAGACAGTAAGCTCTTTGGGTCAGAAATTGAATAACCTTTGTGTCTTATCATCAATTTCTATCATTAAATAATAGTTTTACCAAAAGTCTGAGCAAGTCGCTGAACTGCTAAATTGTCAGAAAATGTCAACTTAGAAAACTGTGTGCTAAAAATCACAATAGATTTCCAATATCTAGCCTAGGGTGTTGTTTGGGGATTTGGTGCTCTAATTGTACGTGAGCTGTACATGAGGACTGATTAAGAAATGGCATAGACCTTGAGGGAGCATTACAAATTTATCATTTTAAAGACAAAAATCTCATGTAAGCTGTTACCTGCTCTTCCGATTCATGACTCTAAAAATGAGCGGCATCCCCAGATTGGCTATATGCATACTTCACACATCTTCATTATGAAATAAAACTAACTTTGTAAATATAATAATGACATGAAACAACACTGTATACAGCACTTGTTAAAAAAAAAAAAAGTAATTCCTTCAGAATAAATAAGATACCAGATTTCAATCTATTTGAATGTCACTCAAAGTCTGCCGATATACTATCATATCCACTGTTACATGGCAATTAAAATCATTATTTCAATCTATAGTACCTTTGTGATATAGTTTCATGTCACTTATGAGCTGCAGAACTTGCCAATCTCATCTGTAATATTTATATATGTGTGTGACATATTGCATTAGTTATTTGGCTTATAAACCCTTCCACATTTAATTTATTTTCATGCTAGGGAAGCATGAAAATAGATTTCCCCTTCTGGCTGGCTGTAAAATAGCTTTTTTTCTTTACTATTTAATGACCAGAAGAATGTTATATCCTCATTCTTGCTTTTTAGTGGATTCTGTTCTTGCTCAAGAACCAGGATACAGTTGATAATTGACGTTAAAGATGAAAAGCTGAATGCTACCCCATTACACCTGCATCATCTGTGTTTGTAATGAAAACGAACTGACTTAGAGCAGAATTTGGCTTCTGAAGTACCATGTTACTGACAACAGCCATCAGGGAGGTGAGGCTGCAATCTGACACATGTATCCCAGCCAGAGTTAGTGCTGGTACCAAAGAAACATGAGAGGAAACAAACCAGCACCAACTATGTTGGCACTTACTGAAGGAGAACATTTGTCCTAGAGCCCTGTGAGACAAAGTATTTGTCACCCAAGAGGTCATTTATTCCTTGGCGACTGGCATAACACACCTACGATAGGTGCCTATGTAACTGAGAAATGAGGGGACAGTGAGGAGGAGTCACGTAGGCTGCACAGTCTGCTCAAGATTCACAGTCTGACCACCCACGCCCACCTGCAGATGACTTCACTAGGTTGCTCTGGGAGCTGCTTCTCAATAAAGGCAAACAATACCAAAGTTATTACACTTATGTACTTGAGCTATTACCACCTTACAATACTTGCAGAGATTAGCTTAAGAAAATAATTTTTTCCTCACACTTTAAAATACAAAACTGAGCAGCAGACACTCATGGAGATATCTTTCCTTGCTGATCCCCTGCACATCACCCTCTTCATTATCGCTTTTTCAGCACGATGCAATAAACATCTTGTTCTTGAAGTCGGGGTTAAGGGCTTGATTCTTAAAGTCCCCCTGAAATTTGATTTTCTAAAAATAGGTAAATTAAAATTTGTCCTTTTCAGCTGGTTTAGCCCATCACCCAGAGTCCCTGCCTGGGTCAGCAACAGAGAGACCAAAAGGACTGATGTGAACTTGGCAAAAGGCTCAACAGTCCTGGAATTGGGTGACAGGGAGAGTGGCTTGCTTGCTTGCATTAGGGAGACAGAGCAATCACCTCCCCACCCCCAAGTGCTGGGGCGTGGGAAAGCACTGAGCACACATTCCTTGGTAGCACTCAGCACAGGAAGGCTCCTGGCTTCTTACTCAAACCTTTCACTAGCACTCAGCAAGGTAAATAAACCATACAGTCAGGGAGCTTCAGACTGTTCCTCTCATGAGCAAGGAGAAGGGTGGAAATAATTGTTTACAACAGGAAGACACATTTACTCCTGCTCCCTTTGCCTTGGAGTAAGCACCTGCCATTTGCAGAAACTGTTTTTCTCTGTTTTCTTTTGCATTAAAGGCTTAGCGAGCTGGCTGAAATGATCTTTCTGGCATAAAATCCCGAAAAGAAGTGATTTCACCTAATACCACAGCATTGCCCTAGGGAACATTATCTGAAAGCACTCTGGGCACATTCATGCTCATACACATACACATGAAGTTCCTCCCAGCCTGTTTTCAGTACAGCACATGGTTGTGTCACTATTGTTTGCAAGTGTAGCATTTTCAAGTGCTGATGCAAAAAATTTGCTTGTCTACACCTCCTGATTGAACAAAGGGGCCATCTTAAAAACTTCAGTCCCAAGTAAGTCAAGAGTTTGCCTTCTCAAATAGGTCAGATTCTTCTAAGCTAACACAAAGCACATGTGGAAGCTGTGTTCTGGGGAAACAAAAAACAACAGGAACCTAGACAGGAATACACCCATCTTCCAAGGCAGCAAAAGAAAACACCAGTACTTTGTCAGTAGTGGTGTTAATCATATTGCAGTTAGTCAGGAGGCAGCACGGCTGCTATTGCTCCGGGAGAGCACTTCAGCCTATCAATGAAGCTGTGACGCTCCAGTACCTACAACTGCTGGTAACTGCAAGCCACAGTTTTGCTAAAAAGAGAGGACTTACACTGCTGACAGTGTAACACAATTTCAAGACAAGATCGTCATATTGAAGGAGCAAAATGGAAGCCAAAAACTGAACTCCTGTTAGGAGTAGGAGAAGTGAAGCTTGTAGGAATCAAGGTGACAAAAAAAAAAAAACCCACCCCATAGGCTACTTTTCTTCTTTTGTACCACATTCCAGCTGGGTGTCTCCAGCATGTCCCATGAGGCTTTCAAGCCACAAAATCCACCTTAGTGTTAGACATATGTGCTCTGACAAAACTAGCACATGAAGTCTCAGCAGAGTGTCACCTCTCAGTCTTCAGCTTTCTTAAATAATTTCTAGAATATAATGGAATTTACCTTGTTTCCCAGTTTTCATAACTGTTTAGGATTTTATTTGCTCTCAGACTTAAAATTGAAGTGGGTATGTCTGTCCACCTTTCACATTCAGGGTTGAGATGAACCGAGAGAACTGACAGACAGTTTTGCAAGGGGGGGACAGCTAAGTGTAGTGACACAAAAGGACTTTTTGCTTACAGGTTTTAAAAAAGACCCCCAACAAAATCAAAAAGTGAGGGGCTTGATATCTCTCCCCTTCCACGGCTTCTACAAGAGCTTGGGAAAGCCAAGCAATTCCTCTTTGGTTTTTCAACCCTTGGAAAATCTCTGAGGGAAGGACAAAGCCAAGGCAGAGCTTTATCCTCGTGTGCATTTACCTTCTCTCCAGCAAAGTCACTTCCCTCAAACAGCCTCTCAAAGACCTCATGCACATGTGGTACAGACAGACTAGCACTGCTGCCAGGGAGCTGCTGCAGTTGTACCTGAGCTGCCTTTAAACTAGCAAGTCTGGATATGTATGGCCACAGCAGAAAAGGGTGCAGCATCTTTAGCCTGAGTGGCTGATACGCTTCCTGACTCTTCCCATTCACCAGTTACCTAAACTGGGCAATTTTAAACTACTTGAGGTATGCTCATTTGTGCTACTGTCACATCTTTGACAGTAATTAAGATATTTGTTAAGAAACAGCAAGAATATTTGCATTCTGATCTCTTGGAAATGTTTTTTTAATGCTTGGCTCAGCTCATGCACTCATGGCAATTCATGCTTAAGGCAAGGCACTTCCAAATGCAGGTGTGCTGAGGTTTAGCAGAAGACAAAGTCCAATCTTTACTTTTTACTAGCTAAGTTCTATACGAACACCAAAGCAGACTCAGAATATGAGGCCTACAGGTGAGGAATGAAACTGCACTCCCAGGAGACTCAAGGTAGAGGCACAGAGATGGAGACATTTTAAGGACAATCTATTTTTCAGAATATACTCCTTATTCTTCATGTATGTAAAACAACTGATAAAGCTGAAATGGTTATGCCATGGTTTCTCTCATCTGCTATTGTTTCATTAGAATTTATCATCATTCTTTGCAGGATTGCCTGGATAGGTGTTTTTAAGTTCAGATTACACAGAGTACATCCAAATTTTAGTATTCCTCCTCTAATTCATGCTTAATGACTCAGAAAGTCCCAGGAAAAAAAAAATTTTTTAAAAATCAACATAATTCACAAAGATAAGGAACAGTACACACTGGAGGAAAAAGCACACGGAATACAAGCCAAATAATGAAAACCTGCCATATCCGGTTCAGGTTTCTGATCAACAGCACCAAAATGCTCGAAGAAATCAAATACCATGCTAGAAATTGGCTAAAGGGAATCACAAATGAATTTCCACTATTTTCATTTACTTTACACTTCTTGGCAATTCAGATTTTAATCCTTTCATGGACTTTCTGGAGTTGGCAAGTCAACATTCAATCTCCTGAGAGTTGGTGTTTCATACAGCTTTCAAATGGAATGACCAGAAAAGAACTTTAAGTTTTATTTTTAGAAATAAATGTGTATTTTGGCCTTCCTGGTTGTACAACCAAACAAAGTGTTATGAAGCTACAAGCACAAGGCACTGTCTTTGAAACCTTGAGGGAACCCAACTGATTATTTTATGATCAATTATTATTCTGACACAATAAAACAGTTACTCTAAACTTACTAAATCCTAGCTCAGTAACCTTGAGGAAAAAAACAGCTGCCTTCAGCTCTGATCTTCTGAACCCTACCTCAGTAGTCTGTAGGCAATTAATGATGTTGGCACTTTAGGAGTCAAAACAGGCAGATGTATCTTAGCAGGTATCAGTTATGTCTTAACAGTAAAAAAATTTTTTTAGTATCAAGATATCAGCTTTTAAAAAAAAAAAAATTAGTGGAGAAAATATACAGCAGCTTAACCACAGAGCAGTTTGCTCAGGACAGCATAAGGCAGAAGCATAATACTAACAGTACTGTTTGCATGAAGCATAGAACTGCCTTTGTTTTGTTTCCACTCAGAATCTAGGAATTCACACTAGCACAATAATCCCAGACACGCAGTCACAAAATTAATTTTAAAAAAATAATAAAACATAGTTTCTGCAGAAAGGCAAAGCTTATATTGATCATACGGGAAGTTTTGCTGGGGTATATGCTAAATCCAGTACCTCAGCCAGAAATTCACGCCTTGACGAGCAAACCACATCTATGAAGACTTACCTCCTTCCCTACCCTGACTGCCTATACCTAAGCTTTTCATTGTAATTACAAAAGAAGAATTGGTCCAACATGGGGGTATCGGCTTCTGACTTCTCATAACACATCCTGCAAGGCACCAAGCTGTACTCACCATGCATCTGGTACGTGTACGGTGCTTGTCCGGCGGTCGGGGTACTGAAGCTGGATCCATAGCTAAGAAACCCACTCTGTCCTGGGGAATGGCTCAGGCTGTCCTCTGTTTTAATGCCTTTGGGGCATATAGTAAGGAACCAAGAGCAGAACATGAGTGTTTGTCTCAAAGGTGTAAAACAGCAAGTTTAGAAATTAACAATTTTTCAGCTAGATTTTAACCTAATAAACTCTTTTCTTCCCTATACCTTTTTTTTTTTTTTTTAATTACCTGCATTACCCAACCAGGTCTCTCAAATAATAGAGTCAAGTAAATTAATCACAAATAATATTTGAGTCAGCTACATCCTGTATCCATACCCAAATGAACTTTTGCTGAGATGGGTAAACAACCATGAATAATGTTTTCAAAAACAATTTCTGAACAAATAGTTTTGCTTTAGAATTAAACAAACTCATTGACTCATGAACTTTCTGAACGGTTATCAGATGCAAGCAATGATTAACAAAACAACAGAACCTTCAGCAAAATATCCTCAAGATTTCTGTTCTCAACAGAGTTATCTTTTACTTGCATTATATTTTCAGCTTTGGCAGCAAAATATTTATTGGCAAGTCATATAGGAGAGTTATCATCTATTCAGTTAGATATAACATACAGTTCAGGAACAATAGGTAAGCCCTGAAACCACAAAAATCTTTTCATTACGAAAATCAGGCAATTAAACTGACAATTTACAGGGGGAACAACAATAGCTGAATTAAACATTGCAAAATGAAACCTTTGCTTGTAGTGAAAGGGGCTGATATTTTATTCCGAGATGCTGCCGAGATTGTACAGCTGTATTATTAAAATAAACAGCCGAAAGGTGCGTCTTATTATGAACCCTTTGGGCGTGATCCTTCCCTCTTTGCATGCCTATTTGCACAAAACAAAAAATGGTCATTGGACACACCCTGAGTGCTGGGACTAAACAAAGACCCTGTTGATGTTCTGGCCTTAGATTTACACACTTCCCAGGCTGTTGTCATCTTTTAGCACTTGTAGCAAACTTGCCAAAAGACAACTTGAATTCACATGCCTTTCACCAAACAAGCTGTTTTCTAGCTTAATGACTCTTAAAAGCAACAACTCTGCATTTGCTCAGGTTGGGAGTAAGTTCCCCCAGATAATGTTTTCTCTAATAAAAATCACTTCTTTTGGCTTTAGGTGAGAATAGCTGCAATGCAATTTGAATTCAAGTTAGCAACAAGATAACAATGCCGCATTGTGAAACGCAGGAAGTTTATTTGGACAGTGAATGAACATGTGTTGGTGCAAGTGTCCGGCTCCATTACTGTTGGGGAAGCGAAGATATTTGCAAGTGTGCACAGAGAAGACGCTTTTCATAACATCCCATGCTTTTCAATTACATCAGCACTCCACATGTGAGCATTCGGCCTACCCCAGTTACAATTAATCTTCAGCAAATAGGCCTTTTTGGAAGTCTAAAAATTGTTGTCAGACAGTGAAATAACTTAGCACCAAATTAATTTCCACACAATGTTCTGTTTTGTCTAGAAACTGGCCGAGTTTTATTTTTGTGCCTAAAAACAATACTGCTTCATTGTTCTTGGTTGTCAGCCAGGTGGAGTTTTTCATATGCTGTGTGAGTTATCTCAGAGAGGGTATATGGGCTGGGGGAGGGAAATCACTGCTCAAGGATGGTAAGAGGTCATCTGCAGGATTTATAAGCAGCATATGGGCTTGACACATGTATGCCCTAAAGACTCTAGGCAGTAGCAAATGGCTCTACTTTCACCTGCTCTAACAGGACAACTGTTCAGAGTTCTGCCTTGGAAATCAGCCAGCTGATGCAAACACACAAGTAGCTCCAGGAAAGGGTCTCAAAACATTTCTCTCATCATCCTGGTAGAGTGTTGGCTCTGCCAAGCCCATTTCCCTGGTCTTCCAGACCATTGCATTGAATTTCCCTTCAGTAAAGGCCCTGTCAATGGCTGTATAAAAGCTTCTTGTTGGAAAGAGATACTGTATTTGCCAAGCAAACAAAGGTGTTTAAGAGCACAAGAGAAAACCGGAGCAGAAACAGACCTATGAAGCCATTTTAATGCAGCAAAACTCAGCACTCATAAGATCAGCTGGGAATAAGGAGCCCAAAGCTTTCTGTTAAAGAGCTGTACCTAAGCAAGAGCAGTATCTCTTTGGTCTTTAGGAGTGGAAAGAACTTCCCAGCTCCCTCAAGAGCTTGGTATTTCCATGCAGAGCTTGAGGACACTTTTAACACTTGGTTTACCAGGCATTCCTCCATCAGGAGTGCTTGTTTAATTAGTCCCCTGCCCGAATCCCCCAGCTGCTCCTGTCCAGCACCCTCTCCCCACAGCTGCTGGCAAGGCTGTGCAGGAAAGCAGGGAACAAAGCTGACTGGGGTTAGACATGTCTACTGCACCTACAGCTAACAACCATTCATTTACAAATGAACCCTCTTCCAAAACCAAAGTACTATGTATCTTTTCAGCCATGCCTTATTCTGCTCTGTGTCTTGGTTCTTCCATAATAATATACAAAAGTTTTCTTAAAGTATCTTGTATCACTGCAACTCCAGGAAGAATCAAGGAAGGCAAAGCGTAGCTTACCTAAATATCATATTTACTGCAAGAACCTTTATCTTGGCAGTGAGTCATGGGAGCACTCACCAGCTACTACTCCTAAGTAGCACATCCTACTGAACCTGAGTTTTTCATCCTGTCTCATATCCTACTACTGAATGTCTTCAAACTTACCTAGTTTGTAAGATCATAACCCAGGATATCAAAAGCTGATAGATAGTTCAAAGTAACCCTAACATTTTTAACTGAGTGAGATTTTCCTCCAAGCCTAAGAGAACATTGCCAAGACAGAAATGACCTTTCGTTCTAAAGGTTAAGACTTCAAATATATTTTTCTAGGAGCAAGAGAACAATGTCTTCAAATGTAACATGACATCAGAGTACTCACTGTAGGAGGGTATGCCATAGGGCTGCCCCGGAGGAGGATAGGCAGTGTATGCAGCAGCCTGCTGGATTCCTGTGCTGTATTGAGTCTGTCCATATGTTGCCATTGTTGGGAAAGATGGGACTGTCACTATATGAGGATAATGTCTATTCAGAACAAGAAAACAGAAAGTCTAAGGCAATAGTTACTGTACATGATCTAGAGCACATGTAGAACACTTCTACACTTTTTGATGAAATAACATCCAAAGTATGATGGTGAATATTTTGGGAACTCAGAATTGACTAGACTAGGCAAAAGTTTGTTTCAGTATATGGCTCCTTGTATGAGCTATGAGATTAATGCATGGGGACTTTAAGAGTGCAAAATATGTGCAAGTTAAAAAAAATAAAGTAAAATCAACACTCTAGTTTTTCATGTTTCATTTTCAGTTTGCCAAACACACGAGTGTCATGGGAAACCTCTGACATTTCAACATATTCCTCTGTGGTCACTCATACACAACAATATGCAAACTGATAAGGTTTGGATTCCCAGGGGTACGAAAGTACAGTGCACAATACCTCAAACCTTCTTTCACTCCATATCTAACAAGATTAAAAACCAGTTACTTCACTGGGCCAGAGACATGAGGGGAACAGGTGGATGGGCTTAAGACAAATGCTTTCATTTAAGGTGACAGAAGTCTGCACAAAATGGCTGTTCAGCAAAACTTGGTTTTTAAATTACAGCACTTGGCACAAGCACTCACTTTGTGGAATACAGATGGAGAGGACACTGCGGTGCTGCTTTGCTGCTGCCTGGAAAACAAAATTAAAGGGTCTTAGATTTTCATCATGTTCTGTTCTATGGCCAAGCTGATGCCACTGGTTTTACCACTGTTGTTTTGAGAAAAATAGACAGGAATTAGAAGACTTTGTTTTTTGTGAATCTCCACAAACTGAAGTAGGTAAGAAAGTTATTCTCCACTTAACAGCAAACATAGATTTAGTTTTTAACTGAGGGTGATACTGATTGAGCTACCAGTTTCTTCTTCTCATGGGACTGATATCAATCATGAAGCTGGGCTTTGGTAGGATGATTCATATGCTAAAGGCTCTAAAAGCAACTACTATGATCACGGAAATGATTTAAGCTCACTGCACTTTTTGCCCTTTTGTTTTTCTGGTACTCTCCTAGACCATGACTCACTTTCTTTAATGTTTATTAAAATATATCAAATCAAAATAAATATTCAAAATACAACATTGTAAATCTCCTTACTCTTGAATTTTTTGACCTGCCAGCAATCAAAATAATAAACCATTAGAAAATGTATCACACAGGTTATATGTGCAGTATGACTTCCAACGTACCAAACAGTTGTGTCCTGCAACTCTACCACAGAAAAATGTGCCACCATCTTTATTTAGAGATAACTTTAGGTTTAACTAATTAGAACTTAAAAAAAATCTAAATTAAAACCTGCAAGTTGCCTGCAAGTTGTGCTGAAAGCATCATACCTACATGCCACCATGAGCACGTTGCCTCCATAATGCCATTCAAATTTTGCATCTCAGTTCCTGTCTGGAGCTGTTAGATGTTATTACAGCACTATAAATGCCAAAACACCCTCACAATCACCAGTAAGGACTTTAAACACAACAGATTCAGCCTCTCTACCTGCTGGCTGCATCAACGAACCACCAGACTAATTGCACACAGCTTCTCCATGCAGGGAGAACATCAAGCATCGTGTTGTCTGCTGATGGCAGCACCACCACCCTCAACGTTGGCTGCTGGCATCTATAGTATAATTTGGTACACGGGATTGGAAACATCACCCAGTCTCATGCAGAAGATGATCTCTCAACTGCAGGTGCACATGCTGGGTGGAAAGGGAGATTCCTGCAGTGCCCCGATGCCTGCACATTGCTACCACCAGGCAGGAAAACATCTGCAGTGCTGTCCCGTGTGTCAACAGGGACATACCCACAATGCTGTAGATGGATTATCTTCAGTACAAAGTTGTCCAAAACAGCACCACTTCATTTGTTCAGTCATTTGTAAGTTGGTGAATTAAATATTTAAACCACGTTTTATTTAATGAAATATGCAAGTACACATAAAGTCCAAATACATGCAGATAGTCCCATGGGTTTGGGTAACTTGTTATGCCATAAGCATGGAGAGAATGTCCAAAAAGATCTGACATGTTCACATATGAAATGTGCGTTCTTCCTGATTTAACTCTCTTTTGAAATTGTTCTTTCCTATACAACCTTTTTTCACAACATTTTACATGTCTTTATCATTTTACATTATAACATGGAGATTACACCAAACTATTTTTAAAAAACACAGCCATTTAATCTGATACCTTTTAAAATTAAACTTCATTTAAAAACGCATTTTTATCTTTGTTCATTTGTTTATGGGAGAACCCCAATGGAGGAGCATGAGTTCTAACTAAAAATATTGACTACTAGATACTATTCCTTTTTTAGAATGTTAATTTACTGTGTATAACAATAATACTGAAATTCTGAATTTCCTAGGAAACAATAACATTTGATTAAAAGATGGAAACATCTAAACCGCACACTTTCTTCAAAAAGGGTCCCTTTTTTCATAAACTTGGAAATCTTCAGAGCTAACTTTATTTAAAAAAAGAAAAAGAAATCCATGTACTCCTTTCTGTCTCCTCCAGGATAATCGCAGTCATTTAATAAGAACTACACATTAGGTTAGAATAGATAAAAAATATGGAAATAAAGGTGTCTGTGCTTAGGTGCCTACTGAACTCTTTTCTGAATCTGAGAGCAAAGAGCATTTTTTTGGTAATGTACCCGATCCTTTCAGCTCTTTCCCCAGCAACCTGTGACCCAGCCAAGGACCTGCAAGCTGACTGTGACCACCTTCTTGCCCCATACTTACCTTTAAGAGTCTCCCAACTGTTTCATGTGCAGTATCAGAGCAGAGTCACTGCAGCATCGCTGCTTTAGGGAAGGTGGCTCTGGGAACAGAGGCACTGATGACTGGGAGGAACAGGTTTCAGAGTGAGCTGGCCACAACTGCTTTGACAATGCTGCTTATTATTATTATTAAGAGAAAAACCTAGCTTGAGTACATCTATCTGTGAACCAACAGACCCCAGGAGTCATCTGTCCACAAGTCTATGTGCTTTCTGAACACCAGCTGGACGCCTGTTCCACCCCCTTCCTCTCCTCCCTGGGTATGAAGAGGAAACAGAACAAACTCACCCAAATACAGCCACTGTGATCAAATATATTTTTATCACCTGCTCTTCCTCCTCCAACGTGTTTTTCTGTGCCATGTCCCTCTCACTGAAAACTCTTCCACAACAAACGCAAGATTCGTGCCCTTCCTGATCTCTCCTCTCCTAAGCTGTCCCCCAATTCTGCCAGAGTTCTCCCTCTGGCTGAGTACACCCCAAGAACACTGTAGAAGGGCAAATACCACAGCTATGGTATTTGTGTCCTCTTCCAGGGTCTGCTGCAGACACTACCTGCTCTGTGCACTGATCCGTTTGCAAAGGACAGCTCAGGCAGGAGGAGGGTGTGCAGGGGAGGAAGGTGAAACCTATACAGCCCTAATAGCTAACAAAATCACTCTAACCACTGACAGAAACAAAACCATAAGGACTCCTCCTTCACGCACTTACAACTCTGAAACACCCAACACACCAGCAACCCTGCCTTAGTTCCTCTACCTATAAAATGTGGTTAACAGTAACCTATTTCCCAAGCAACAGGCAGAGAGGTTTAGTTTGGGAAAAAAAAAAAAAAAATTGATGAAGGATAGTGTTATACAAACGTACCTATTCATTTACACATATAGATATAGAAAAAAAGGTTGTTTTAAAATCCAAAGCTGGGCTTACCTGACTCACCTTCAAACTCACTCTGAAAAATTTGCTTTGACTTACCTGAAATAAAAGTTTAGAAAATTAGATTAGATTTTTAGATTGCAAAAACAAAAACTATACCATTTCTGTCACACTGTTCCTCATTACTGAAAAGAATTGCTTTGAAGAAATATACTTTTTAGTTTTCATTCATTTAATTCATAATGCCTTTTACATTTGAAAAACAGCAGAACAGATAGTTTGAGCATAAGCTTAATTTCTTTTCTATTTGAAAAATGCTACATCTTCAAATTTTTTATTTTTGAAAGAGGTAAGTACAGAGTAAATGCGTTTGCCAAGAATGCCAAGTGGGAATTTACTGCATGTGAATATGCAATATGTTACTGTCATTGCCAAAAAAAGGCAAGATAAACCTACACGTGTTTCTACCCAGAAGTGCAGGACTAGAGGCAAAATGTGCACTTGAAAATTATATTTATATAATTGCACATCTCACGATAAGCACCCGTGAAAACAGCAGACCACACATCTACGTGGACACCTACATAAGTAAGTGATGCAGCTAGACTTGCTAAAATTAAAACTGTATGTGTAATACAGAGCGTACATTTGTGTGCATTTATTGCATTAAAAGCTCTGGCAGTCTGAGACTTGACAAACACACAAGTATGCTCCTGTTCTTCAAATTAACAAGAAGTATTTTCAAGGGAAAGAGCATAATCTTGGTAGCACAGGGGATCATTCTGTAGAAAAATAACCATAATATTTCTATAAGAAATGCATCAACGTGAGCCGTCACTAGCAAACTGGTGTCCAACAGTACAACTGCTATGTCGGTTCTTATTTATATCGCATAATAACAAATAGTTCCTGCACCAAGAAGTTTACAAAATGATGTATTTAAAAACCATTTCTAGCTCTAATCTTTTCTGCAAACATGTACATTTAAAAGGATGTTTCCTTTAGATTGTTATCCCTTCAACTGCTTTTGTAAATAGGCAGTCACGATGTACGTGATTTAATCACGCAATTTCTAATGCCTTAGCAAACATGCAAGCAAAACATCTCCTTGGCTTCTAAAAGCCTATAAATGAAGGGTTAAACATACTACTAAAACATAATAGCCAGTGCCTTTTCCTAACTCCCCTCTAACAGGAAGGCTGACAGATCCTGACCGCAGCAAACAATAGCTGGGATTGTACTAGCAAGAACTAGTTCAGCTGCATCACTTGCCAATAATTTTTTTAGCAGATTTGACATTCTTCTGTTTCCTTCACTCGAACAGTATGATGGGGGGGAGGAATGAGGAGGAGAAGAGCAGATAAATTTCCATCAGAGCCTCAACCACTGAAAGAATTTGTCCTTGGTACCTGCCAAATGTGAAACTTCAGACCAGAGGCCAGCAGGGCTAACCGTTTGGAGATGATAGCAAGGATCTCAGGGCAATGCCAACTGGGGCTACGAGCTGCTTTGGCAAAATGTTTTTTGGCTGTATGATTCATTGTTGGGCCTGGGAGCCCCCGGGCTCCCCACCACAACAACAGCAGCAGAGCCTCCGAAACCCAGGGCTCACATTCACACCTCTACTGGGGCTCTAGTATGATCCAAACAAAAACTACCAACTCTACGCAAAATACGGTTTATAGCTGCAATTATTCCAGTGGAGCAAACATGCATGCATGTGTGCATATGTATGCACCTACTATACAGAGATATATATCTACATATAAAACACTTCAATTCCATTTGCATTCAAAACATTGCTGAACTAAAGGATTCAGCCACAACTGGATCATCTACAGAAAAATACTCAAAAATTGCTCACTATACTGTAGAACTGTCAGAAGAGGCCTTGCATGTGGCCAGTTCCCTTTGGTTAAGTGTATATATATATACACACACATTATGTTAAAGCCAGTAAATAGTAAGCAAAAGAGACAGCCTACCTTCTATGTCATCTGGAGCCGTGGCATAAATGTTAGAAAGGTTAAGCTTCAGTCTGTCAGGGCACTCTCTATTTACAGTCAGGCTGGGTGATATCACTAGATCTAGCATTTCCTTATACCTGAAGGAAAACAAAGGAAAAATATAATTTATTCATTAATTATGCATGCTTACTAATGATTCATTTTTTTTTCCCTAAGAGTATAAATATTAAAGCTGATTACCTAAACCCAGGCTTCATATAAATTCCACATAATAACATTCACTAAAGTTTTCATCAAAGGGAAATGCTGAATTAAAATGCAGCATTTGCTTCCTTGGAGATTACACCCATCTGATTAATGCTTTCCCTTTCTTCCTGGATTTTGCCATACGAAAACTATATTTCCCGATCTCTCGTATGCCGTCAGAGCGAGAATGCACCCACCAGTGTCCAGTGAGGCTCCAGAACAGACTATTAAGAGCTGAAAATGAAGTTGAGGGCAGTTAACAGCATTATCTAGTCTTACAAGGTAACACGCACCTAACTACAATGTCCTGACCATTAGATGGCAGTGATACAAGGACAGTTCCTTTCACATAAATAACCCCATCTGATTTAACCAAAAATTTCAAATAAACAATATATAGGACTTGAGTCTCCAAAGAAAAATGTAATTGTATGTGTGTGCACATGACCTACACTATGACAACAGCTTACAAACTCTGCGTTACACAGTTCAGGAAAGAGAATGACTAAATCATTATTTCAGACCCTATGAGGAGGCAGACAACATGAATTCTATTCATCTAAATACCACCATTTTCAATGCATCTAACTCCAGCTATACACCTTCTCAGAAGTGGGCTCCAAAGACGCTTGAAATAGAGCTGCTTGCTTCTCTTGGAAGTGTTGGATGTTTTGAATGGGTACAAAACATGGCATTAAGTGCAGAGATCTGTATACCTATATTTGCAAGTTTGGGTAAAGACAATGGGGCAAGTACAGTACGGAAACTGTGTGTTACATTAGATATCTGCACAATGGCTTTTATGCAAGGCAGGTTTCTTGGACACCTTTACCCCCATAATGTTCTGCCCGTTTCCTGCGCAACCAATGCCCGCAGCTGGAACTGTGAAGAACCCACTGGCCAAAGAAAATCTGAAGCTAAATTTGTAAATTAATTGTACTTTTTTTTTTTTAATACACACAATGCCACAGAAACCTATTTGAATTTTCTAAGACCACATCAATGTATTTTGTAGCTTTTGGTTCAAGTCCATAACAAATGACAAAAAGAGGACTCAAAGATGCTATGCCCTTCTTTGCTTTCTGCAGCCACACAGAGTACATCCCTACTTCAGTCCCCTGGAGACTAATGGGGAATCGGGGCTATTAGGGAAAAGCGTAACTGTGCTCTTGGACAAAGCAGAGCCCAGGCAAGAGCAGATGGGAGAGAGGGTATATGGGGGTGAGCAGATCTGGGGCACCTGGCTGCAGCCTGCATGGGCTCCCCTTTCCGCTCAGCACTGAACACACTGCCTGCAAAGGCAGCTGGCACAGCCCTGCTCTCAGTCTTTGTAGTCCAGAGAGGTGCCAGCCTGATGGCATGGCAGCAACAGGCCAGTAGCACACCTAAAACATCATGAGGTTAAAGACAACAGCACATAAACTTGAAATCTTGACACTGGGCTTCTGCAATACTAATCTACGCACTTCTGGGAGAAACGAAGAGGTTCGTTTTGATTTTCTGTTTAAATACCACTGTATGACTTTACCAGCTTTGAGAAACAGAGAACAATAAACCACATACTTTTTATCTGAACCACTCCAATCACTTTTACAAAGCCTGCAAATCCCTGTGGAGGGTATTGTTATGAAGAGGCACAAACCAGATGAAGTATTTTACCTGTAATTGAACAGCAAAGACCAAAGCGCAGTTCGTTTTCACTTTCTCCACCTAACAGCTGGGAAGGCACTCTGCCCAGGCAGAAAAGCCATCCATCCTCCGTGAATTTGCAGAACAGCCAAAAATGGGTATGAAGAGGCATAACCATATACAAACAGTGTCCACAGCCCCAGTCCTCCTTTCTCCAATTGGGCTTCTCTTGTCTGCCCCCCTTGGAAATCCACGTAGGCATATGCACTTTCACCACCAACACAGACTCAAGTCCGGAGGTTGGTAAAGGCTTCCTGATTATGTGCCATGAAAGAGACCTTAAGTCAGCAGTGAATGACCAATGGGGTAGAAATACAGTACTCTAAGAATCCAACACTTGTGAGATCCATGCTCCCTAACTGCTCTGTATTATAGATTTACTAAGAAAACAAGACTAGCATAAAAATCAGTGTTGCTTTGCAGCTGGAAGATCTTTGTTGCTAGTGGGCCTCAAAGGGCTCCACCTTCAGGTGTGTCCCCGTAAGACAACCACAACTGCCTCCCCCTCCCTGCCTTACACACAGACACTGAAGCACAGCAAGACATAAGTAAAAATGCTGGTGCACAGGGGCCACCAACTGTGTCCATAACCAGTGTCCATGCTACCAACTGCATGGAAATGCGACAAGGAGTCAGATTTGTACAAAGATACAAAAAATAGTCCCTAGTTGTAAAAATTCCACCCTAAGTGACTGACTCTAATGGCAGAGACAAACTGGCAATCCAGGACTCCTGACCTAGCCCTAAACAAAACACAGTCCATGAGAAAATACTCAGTCCTAACAGCACTGGAGGAAGCTATGCTCCAACCTGGTACCTGCAGAGGCTGTACTGAAGCACACGTGTCCCCGCTTCACAGGCAGTCTCAGGCACCAGGAGGCAGGCAGATGTCTCGGAGCCACAAGACTGTCAGGCAGTAAGGGATGGTCATGGCCCTTCTGCACACTTTGCTTATGCCAGAGGAAAAAGAGGTTTTTCTCCTGAAATAGCTAATCTCTTTCTTTAGCTGGCACAGCTAGGCTGCCACAGAAAAAGGGGTCAGGAAGATTTTTGTGGTGCTTACTTCTCAGTGGGGAGGAACAAGATCTCTGCTACAAGCAACTATGGCTCCTAAGGCTCTCTTAGAAGCAGCAGGCTGGGCAGAGGCTCTTTTCCCAGTGGAATTACTTTATTCGAATCCATCGGCACCCAATTAAATTTTGTTTGCATGGCTGAGAAGGCAGGGTTCAGTTTTATACCAGGTTTTCCTTTCCACTGTAAGCAGCGCCCGATTTTTTTCCCCCCTTATTTCCTTAATGCTATACCTGAAGTGAGGAAAAATGCTGCTGTCCCAGATCCTGTCAAGCTGGGGATGTTCTACATTGTTTCTCAGATAACACATGCCCTTCAGCATAATCCAAAAGCCCATCATTCATGACACTGCCCAGACTGCTGCCAAGTGAACAGGAGCAGATGTTTAAAGGGAAATGATCTTTTATAATGATTAATGCACTTTAATTACATCATTGTTCAGAGATTTCATTAGCTACTCTCTGACTGATGATTTTTCTGCTGGTTTTGTTCTGTTCACTTTTGTATCCACAAAGTCAGATCACACTTCCCTGTATTTCTTCTATAACATTTTCCTGGGTTTTTTTTCAGCTTCCATTTTTCTTTAGAGTATGTATTAGTTGCATGTACAAACAGGTAACTTTTCACAGAAACGCCTGTCCGGTTGTGCATGTCATGTATGTGTTTGCGTTGTTAGTGGCTTTACCTGTTTTGCACGCACCATTTACCAATTTGTTCATGTGCATTTCTCATGTATTTCTTCACAAGAGTTTCTGAAATTCCAGTTTTAACGATGGCAATCTACAGAAAATCTTCAGTAAAATAATGGAACCAGTATGGTATTTAACACAGTAAATTACATGCTGGAGTGCAACTGATGAAAATATCAGGTCTTTGTTTGCTTGCTTTTTAGAGCAAAAACATTTTCTGGCTTAAGTACTGTACAGTAAATCAGTAATAAAGTTTGTTGAATATGAGCTTTTATTAAAACCAGTGATGGCAGCATCTAGCATGTTGGGCTGACAGACATCTGGAAGAGCTTTTGGCTTCTATAATTAAGAAGAACCTTGTGTGAATTTGGTGCTCAGCTTTTCCATTAGAATCCCCTACTCAAAAACCAATATTTTGCCCTGAAAGTTGGCCCACAAAATCTCTGCCAAGAACAGAAACTTTTCTCTTTACTAATGTTTAAGAAGGAAAAAAGAAAAATAAAAGTCTTTTTCAGTCATTCTGAAGCTAAGAATGCCAAATTAAACATTTTAACGTTTCAAATTTTTGATCGAGGTATTGGGGTAACCTACAAATCACATTTTCTTTTACAATGATGTTTTGAAGGCAGTGATTCCAGACCCCAACTCAAAATACTCAAACATGTGCTGAAGATGAAACTACTGAGTGATCCCCTATCTCTCCCCAGCAAAATACTCAAAGACGGGGGTAAGTGCAATGCCGAAGCAAGACCCAGCGCGCTGACTGAGTCAGCGAGGTGCTCTGGATACTGATGATGATGAGAACTCGATGGATAATATTTTGAAAGGATCAAACAGGAAACCACCATGGCATTGTGGGCAGATGCAACCACACCACAGCTCTGCTCAGCACAGCTGAAAGGCTGGAAGGCACCAGCAAGAGATGAAGGAGACTCCTTCCAAAGCTGGGACCTCTGCTGCTCAGACATAATTTAAAGCATCTCTCAGCCTGCTCTAACTTGCTTTTAGCATCCTCCCCACAAGACACTAAAGGCATCATCTCAGAACCATGGGCATTTCCGTCCTCACTGTGGAGGCAGAGGACTTGTTCCTGGGAAGTCTGCATATTTCACTCATCTCTACTCCATTTCTGGGGTGAAGAGATAGTATTTTGGCAGCAACACGTACATGAAATTGAACAGATATTCAAAAGGGCACTTCCAGGGCATTTTCAGTAAATACGACACCTGGGTAGTAAGTAGTACCAGGATAAACTCAATGGCCAAGCGATGAAGAGAGTTTGGAGGGAATGTGTGAAAGGAAGAGCACAGCATTTGCCCCATAATGACAGCAGTCTGTAGGAGGGTATTTGAGCAAAAGGAGGTTGATGGTACAGTTCAGAAAGGACATACATACCAGGAGTAAAAGACAGTATGGGGGGAAAAAAGCTGGCACGGCTTTGGAAAATACAAAGAGAATGAGCTCTGCATTTGCCATCAGTGGAAGAACTGATGAGTTACGAGCCCTGCAGAATGAAGTAGGTCAGAAATGAAAGACAGGACTCCTGCCCTTGGGAAAAACCTGCCAGATCCTACAGTGGGAAAGACAAAATACTTCAAAGGGAGTAAGAAATTGCAAAGAAAGTTTGACCATGAGGGGTGAGGCAGATCTAGAAATTACTCTCCCTGCAACAAACAACCCCATGCGATGATCTTCTCAAGAATTTTTACTGATACCTGGCTAGAGGCCAAATACAAGCTTAAACCACTAGATCTTCCTAAACATATGCATATGCCAACAGAGCCCTAGGCAGGAGTGGTACAAGCCAAGTCCTCTGCTTTCAGCTTTGTGGGAAGGGGAGGAGTAGAGACAGAGACTGAAGCCTAATTGCAAGAGTAACATTTCTGTCTTGCTTCCATTATTTTATCTGGCTTTAATTACTTGATCAACTGCTTTCACCTTAATTCTCCCCCAAAAATGGTGCAGATTACTAAGTAGAAATCTGCAACTTTATGACTCCAGTGCTACAGTCATGGAAGACAGTCTGATTCCCCACTTTGTTTCAGAAGTGAATTACTAAAAGGTAACTGCAAAAAAAAGTGAAGATATCTCAGTCTCTGATTCAAAGAAAACAAACAAACAAAACCTCCAGTCCTAAAAAGTTTGTCTTTCCTTCATTCCTAGGAGATACAAGATTTGTAATCTTTTTTTCCACATGGGTAGAATTTTCAAAAGCACCTACTATGTCTCATTAATTTTCACTGGGAATTAAGACCTCTACTGTTTTAACTCCTTGGGAAGCATGGCAGCTTAGCCATGCATTTTGCAACCAAGACTAACTGGTTGCAAAATTATGCTCCCCATTTTACTCTGCTCCTGCACAAATAAAGGAATCATTCATAAGCAGGAAAAATGCTATTATCTTGCAGCCACCTTCCAGGTGGTATAGTAATAGGGAATCTCCCATACTGAAGATTTTGGCTACTTCTATCCACACATTTCAAAAGCAGAGGAAAGTAATTTCATTTCCTCTGTCAGTACATTCCTCCTCGCATTTTCTCTCCATCTATAATCGATCCTTTGTTCCTTCCATTTCAAAACTCAAAAATGCTTCAGCAGGTGAAAACCACGACACTATTTTCTCTTTTATAATGAATCTTAGCTCATCCACAAGTACATCTGATAGATGTATGCAGGAAAGGCCTGAACAGGCATAAAGTTAAACCTGAGCTGGCATAAATGCTCATGTACAAGACTGACAGTACAGCCCTGACTACAAGATATCCTTTCAAGGTGACCTGCAGGGCAGCGTGCCTCAGGCTGTTTATATTCCTGAGAGCTGCCTTTCCCTGACATAATCGGACAATAAAAGCAGCAGTACTTGTCTGGATTTATCATTGCCCAGCCTATTCCAGACACAAAAGTAAGAGGACTCATAGTAGTACAGCTTGTAGCACAGCATCTGGGGGTGGGGGTACATAGTTGCATTGTTCTCCAGCACACATCATCTCAGGCAAGTATTAAACCAAGAGGAACAGAGAAAAGTTATGTGATAGGCAAGGGACAAAGCACATTAGACTGAAATCAGAAATTGAGGTGGTAGGGAGGCTGCTCCATATGACCGGCACACAGATAAGCTTTCTTGCAACTGCTGATCAGATTGAGTCAAGTATGAGAGATGAGAAAAAATAAATAGGTGAGACAAAGAAGGAGCTGGGGGGTGTAGTGGCTGTACTGGAGCCTACAGCAAGAAAAATCTTCATTTCAATGGAAGCAGGATGCCACTCACTTTCTGAAAGAGCTGTGGAAAAAGCCCCATCTGAGCAGCACCTTTGTGGGGCTCAGAGAAAGCTGGGCAGAGGCTGCACGCAGAGTGTGCAGGGACCCCCAAGCCCACCCTGGCCAGAGGACAGCGGTCGTGAGCTGTGCTTCACATCCCCTCATCACTCCCATCGTGTACATATTGTCACCCAGTTTTTACATCTGTCGGTCTTCCGAAACGTTCATCTTTTGTTTAGTCCAGCACTGGAATAGCTGGCCATAAGGTTATGTTAAAAAACCCTTCAATTCTAACAAAGTAAAACAGATACACACATAGTGCTTCAGTTTAAACAAAAAAACCCAACACAAAACCAACAACCCCAAAACTTGACACAAGCACAAGCATCCAAATAAGACCTGGATCACATTTAGGTTTGTTAATTCAGTAGTCAAATGGAAAACTTTTCACAAAGGAAAAAAAGTCCTTCCTTTTCCATATTAATTCTGTGTACATCTAAAATGATTCACTTCACACAAGAAAAAAAAAATGGTTTGAGTTTACATTAGGATTTTCAAATTCCTTTCTTTTTTAAATGTGTTAATTCTAAACAATTTTAAGAAAAATAACTGAGAAAATAACAAAATAGACCATTTCTGTCACACTTCTGAAACCCCTATTGTTTAAAAATACCCAAAGTATTCCAATAGCTTTAAAATCCTTCCCCACATGGGTTTTTTTGTTTTGTTTTTAAATGAGACAGTCTTTTTGATCAAAATTTTACTTTCACTGGAAGTTTTCTGTCTTGCTCTAACCCATAGACCAGATGGTACAAAACAGATGAAAAATCCTGTCTCATGAATTTTCTGAGCCAACTTCACCTTTTTTTTTTTTTCTGAGGAAAGCCTGTCTTAAGACTTTTGAGTGCTTGGGACTGGCAAAAATAACTGCATGCCTTGTTTCCCTGGAAGTCCTGAGTTTCCAGATGCATTGGCTTGCTTCACCAGGTTTCATCACCTGCTATTCTAGACTGTTTTTCAATTTATTTTTTTTTCTTTTTAACACGCTGTTTCTTTCTTGTCTCAGACCTGTTGATTTAAAAAAAGCAGGCTGTCTTCATATAAATAAATGTTCTTCCTACTCCTAGCAAGGCTTCACTTCTCCCTTCTCCAGGTGCTCCTTCCCCAACCCCCACGTTGCAGACAGAGAGCGATACCAAGAAGAAAGAGGTGGGCCGGGCTGGGCTGTGATCCCCCCTGCACTTCCTGCAATTAACTCGGGAAGAGATTGAAGGAAGATAGACCAAGGGAAGCATCAGCATTTTCTGCTTGAGCAGTCCAAGGTAAAGGGGATTCAGTGCACATAAACAAACAAGCCAAGCTACCTTCGCTGTTTGTTATGAAGACACAGTCTGAAAGGTAGCTTGAAAATTCGAAGTGAGCTAATGATGGGGTTCGTGCCACAGACTTTCAATCTGGCAGCCTAACCAGGAAATATATTATATAATTGCTTTGAGTCACTGGGGGGTTTAAAATTAATTTCAACACTAGCATTTCACTTAGAATAAGTCAAAATGAGAAAGTTGGATTTTTCAGAATGCCTTTTTTTTTGTCTATTGAACCTGTTTGCTAAATGGAGCAACGTTTGCAAAAGATCTTATTATTTGCCAAAGAATAAAATTACACAGCTGTCTTACTGTGGACAAGCAAGGACCACACAGAACAGACTAAGTTGGTAAAGAAACACTACGAGCTTATAGCCTACAGTCATTTGAAAGATAAAACTGCATGTGTATGCATACATATATATACACACACACAAATGTACATATATAATACCTTTCAGTTTCCACATTTCTCTGACATTCACAAGCTTTTTAATTCCATTACACCTCTTCCTCTTCAGAGCCCCCAAGCCCACCAGGGCTGCATACAACTGCAGAAAGCCATGCCAGCAGCTCCAGCTGCAGAATTGTGGCCCATAACGCAAAACAATTGCCTCCCAGGATGGGGCTTCACAAAGCAGGTACTGTAAGGTCTGGCTCATAAGACTTATTTGTCACTACTGAGGCACCTCTTTCCACTTGGAAGAACTCTGCTTTTTATCCCTTCTCTTCAGAATCACAAGGGCTAATAATTAAATGTAAATCACAAAAATATGATTTAAGAAAAACAATGAGATTTCAAATGAGAAAATAACATCTGATAACTTAGTCATGCTGAAATCATCTGTGTTCTGTTACAGGAGTGTGCAAGAATGTATTTTGTCTTGTAGCCTAGTTACTTTTATGTTAAGTCACTGATTTCACCTAGCTTTGAAATTTACTGGAAAAGGAGCTCTGAGAACCTAAGTCATCTACAATTCTTGAACAACTATCACCTCCACAGAGATAAAAAACTAAAGAGAAAAAATAAAATAACTCCTTACACAAATTCTGCAGTACTCAGAATCAGCAGAGCTGTGGGATTTGTGGGATGGGACCACAGAAAGGATGGGAGTGGGGAGCAGTGTGCTCCTCCACGCAAGAACAGATGAAAGTGGTTACTCTGCCTGCTGCTGTTGCAGGAAGTATCTAAATGCAACTGCAGAAAAAAACATAGATTTAACTGCACTAAAAGCAGCACAATTCTGACATGGAATGAGGAAAAACTTTGATGTTCTAACATACCTTTTCGTTGGGATAAATACCTATTTTGCAGGGCCTTTAGCAGGCAGGTGGCTAATTCACAGGGGGGAGCAAAACAAAAGGGAAACCCAAATAGGTCACAACCAGAATAGTCATTTCTGCCAAATCTGTAAGAATATATCAGAATGTTCTCAACAATGCTGGTCAGTAAGTGGGAGAAATGCTGAAATCATCATACTTGTTTCTGAAAATGTCAGACTTTTCCAGCCATGAAGCTACCCCCTCAGACAGAAAGATGTGAAAGATTTTTTTCAGTTGCCCACAATCCTCCTCTGAGCATGCTCCCCCATGTCTGTGTCTGTGCTGGTGGCTCATCTTGTTTCCCACCATGGGACTGAGGCTAGTACTTTTATGCAGCTTCCTTTACTATTTTTTTAATCACTTCTTGCCAGTAGAGTTTGAATCTGATTTTTGGTTTCTTGGGTTTTGGTCAGGTTTTTTTTCCCCTTCACTGAGTTTTCTGCTTTACACATGTCACAGTGAGGAAGGAGTAGCATCTATGTTTGGACATGAAACTCTGGTCTTAGCAGAAGATTCATTCTCAGGAGTAAACACTGGTGTGTGTGTTCGCAGAGCTGGGGCCTTATTTTGTAAAACATTCATATTAATACATTGCAACATACAGCAATTACACAAGCAAAATTAAGCAGCAAGAAACTACTTCAACTCTACCAGACCAAGATGAAGTGGAGACAATAAAGCATTAAACATCACATAAGAACATCTGCTTCAAAAAGCAATGAAAAATCACAAGTGGAAAGAAGAGCTTTCCTTTCCCACCCGTGGAGCCTTGGGTACACCTGTCTAGACGCCAGTGGCCAAGTTACAGCATGACATTAAAGATCCTATTTTTAGGTAAAAATTTGTGTAAAACTATGTTTAATGCAGCAGGTACTAACTTCTGTAAAACTATATTCAGTGCAATACGACAAGACGAAGAAGTCATCAGAAGTTGCAGAGGGCTCAGGAGGGAAAGCACCATGCAAACAGCACAGAAAAGCCATCGCCAGACAGGCCTGAAGCAACAGAGAGCTGCTACAGCAGCTATGACTGCTGGCTGAATACATCCATGAGTTACAGGGCAACATTAATTCTCTCCCCACACACACAACCCATTTCGAGCCGTATGTCCCACTCAGGAGCCTTTCACTCTGTTTTGGTTTGAGCTGAACATTAGTAGCAACTTCATTTTTCCTTCTGCTACTCAGCAGTCAAGGGAAGGAAGAGAAGAGATGGATAGTTTCTTAACACCAAGAGAAATGAAGTCAGTTTCACGCAGTGAAAGTTGGCCATTAGCTGGAACAAGTGCCAAAGGGAAACATTTTCCAGGAAGTTTAGTGCCGGACAGCTTTACCTTGGGGAGAGGAGCACTGGCTGCAGGGAGTGCCGGCAGCTGTCTTTCTCCGCAGATGGATGGCTTCACGTTGTTGTGGATTTAAATGTGCATGGTTACCCATAAACATTTATACCAGCCAGATCCTAAAGAAGAATTCCTGATTCAAAGGGTAGCAATGCATCATTCATGAAGTTTCCACAGAAAAATGAATGTACTAGAAAATACTTGCCCACAATGTTTCACCGATAACACTCTTAAAATCCACAGGTAATTGTGTGTGGAAAAGGGTGGTGCTCACACTGGAACAGTTCTCACAGATGACACAGTGAGAACAAATTAGTTCTGCTGCAGAGAAACATATGATCAAGCCCTGGTCTGAGACTCAGAAAGCCTGGTGTTTCCTCTCCACTCTGCCCCTGGTAACTCAGCTGATCCCTAGGCAAGGCCTTTGTGAACCACTGTGCATTCTGATCTTTGTGTGCCTTCCTTTCAGAGACCGCAGGACAAGTGCTCCTCTTCCGTGAATGTGAAGCATCAACCAGTACAATGGTGTCCTACTCTCAGTGGGACGTCCAGGTACTGCTGTACTAAATAAACAATAACAAAAGTCACAGATATATAATTTTCCTAGGTCTGCAGTTCATCTTGGAGTAACACAAAGCAGCTTCTACTGAGTTCTTCCAATATGGAAAGCACTCTGTTCTATCCCCTATGACTGGACCATGTCAGACTCAGCACTGTTACCACTACTACATCAATAGCAGGAGATTTTAGAAAAATATACTTGGGTGTCTTGAGCACATCAGTATCTACATTGTCCACAGGCAAGATACTGCTAAACACTGTTCCACAAAAGCATAATTTTATGGAAAGATAGGAGACATGGACCTGTGCTAACACTGGTATGAGCCAAGCATGCATTGACTCACAGTTTCTTCTGGCCTGGATATCTTCACCAGTCATATTTACCTTTGCAGCTACATCATGTGAGTGATCCAGGGAAAACAAGATGGACTGAATAATCCAGACTCTCTTAGAAGGCCCTGACCAAACCCTGCCTGAAGGACCCCCTGGGCAGCCTCAGCTGCCCATGTGCACTGGGGCCTTAGATGCTCAAGGGCTGGCAGCTGCCCCTACAAACAGCAATGTGGGGCAGTAAAAAAAGGTGCATGTTGTCACAAGGCTGAATCTGACACCCGCTAGGGAGAACTATGCGTAGTTGTTGAAGGAGAACTGAGAACTGCAAGTCTCGTTTTGCTCCCAAGCTCTGTCACTAACATATTGGGCAAATTTCTCAGGACTACATTAAGGCCTGTCTAAAACTGGGAAATACAGTATAAACTGCCAATTAAGCTCTTTTTAGGGGCTGGAAAGTGCTCTGAAATCTTTAAGTGAAATCTGTTACACCATTGCAGTATCAATATCCATGCCGATGAATAATGACCATCCTGCACACGAGACGGCCAAGAAGGAGGTGAGGCACGAGAGCTGTCCTTCAGGGCATGTTCTCTCACTCATTTTTGGTCCAAAAGCTCTCCATTCCCCGACTATGAGAATTTCTTCACCCTTTTGATTTACTTCTTAAACCTGTCAGAGTCCTGCAATTGCTCCAACAACCCAGTGAGAAAGGTAAGGCTGCCCCTTTATAACAGGTCTGTGTCAGCACCTCCATTCTCAGCCTGTAAAGGAATAGCATTCAGGGAATAATAATTCAAAAAGAGCTATGGGAAAAGAACTATGAAATGTAGTTAGTAAAAGGACCTTGGATGTGAGGGGAAAATCTAGCATAACAGTACAGGTGAGGCTGGAGTGAGAATGACGTACCCTCTCCTTGGTTAAATCCCACAAGTCAGACTTTCTCTGACCAGAGAAGACAGCAGAGAGGAAGGTCTCTTGTACATGTAGAAGGTTGAAAGCATCTCTGTTTGACTGACACTCTCTTCTCCTGTTCTCCCACCCCTGGTAAGGGAAGATTATCTCATCTGTCTGCAGGAATAAACCAAGGAAGATCATTCTCAAGGATTCAGATGCAATGAATGCCTCATGTTTTACATCTTTAGTACACTGTTTCATCTACTTGTGAAGTATCTTGATGAGGGAAAACACAAATGATGGCCTTATTGTCCTAAATACAACTGATGCCCTACATACCAGAAGCAAACGTTTTGTGGTCTCTCTAAAACTGAAGACATTTTCTCAAGAAACTGGAAGCATAATATAATTTAACAATGCTCTGAAAACCCTGTACTGCTTTGACTTGGTCTCATAGTCTGGAATTCAAGAGCATCCCAATCATCCCTCAGCTGCTCATATTTAAAAAAAAAAAAAAAAAATCTTTGTGGTAGTCGATTACTACACATGAGGGAGAACAAAAACTCTAACTGCCTCCCCCCCCCCCCCCAATTGCTTCTCTCCACCTGATAGATTTTTGGGTTAGGATTTTCAGGGCAGGGGGGAGGGGGATGGGTTTTTCTTTTCATTTCAGATTTTCCTTGCTATGGTCTTAATTAAAGCCTCACTAAATCAGAACTTGTGGTTCCCAAGTAATTGCTGATGGAGCATGTCTGTGGCAGCAGTGGGATCCAAGTCCTGCTATCTGGTCTGAGGGCAGTTTGCCTGTCAGGGTGATGAATTCATCCTGAGGCTCAACACTGTACGGGTGGGAAGGAGTCTCTTGTCCTGCTTCTGCAAAATTGGACAGTACATTTAATACCAAAGTCCAGAGGTCTGTGTGCGCCCACTAGGGAAAGCCACCCTTCAAGCCTCCTGCCCTGCTGTCCTTATCGATAAAACAGGAATGATGGTGATAAGACTATGTGACTTCTGAATAAAACTGCTCTATTAGTGCTAAGGTTTCTAGAAATACCAGATTCATAAAGTTTAGACCATTCTGTGATCAACAGTGAATTTCTGGCTGGATCATCTTCAAACATGTTGAGTCAAACTAGTTAAGCCTAATAATGTAAAAAGAGCTGCTTTCCTCCTTTTGATCCTGCTTAACAAACTCTTCATAAATGCTGTAGGCAAAGCTTGTACAGCACTAACGCAATTGCTATGAAGAGTACTACAAATGCAGGTGCTTGTTCATTACCAGTTAACCCTGAAGCTGCTTTCCAACTGCATGGCCTGAATGTACAGCTGATTTGTTCCTGGATTATGAAATCCAACTGTACTCTGATATACCTTCCCTGTTTTGAAGTAAATCGGGTTACCAATCTGGATTTAGTAAATAGTGTGGTTAAATAAATCAAATTTATAAACTTCTAACATTCACTTAGTCACAATCCTTTCTCTTTGTTTGAAAAGAGCAGAGGGTGGTCTTGGAAGAGAGGCTATCACTCAGCTAAACTTCAAGAAGTTATCCTTCCCTCCTCTTGTTCACTGATGTAATTAAAGCCATCTTTCTCCTCCTCTTTTGACTCTTAATAGAATAAAAATCAAATGTCATGATTAACAATTATTATTGATCTCAAATAATTTATCTGAAGAAGGAAATGTTTTCTAGAGGTTACAGCCAGGAAGCCAAAGGTTTTCATTCCCAGCTCTGACACTAACTCACTGGCTACACATAACCCATCTCCTTTGCCCACTCCCTGGTATAGGACTGTTAAAGGTTTATTTAACTTCAGAGCAAGCAGTTCTGCACACCAGTAATTCTTGGTTACTGGAACTTGGGTATCTCCATGTGCAAGTGCCAGGTTTTCATCTGCCCATGCAAATGCAGAAAGGTTTGTGTTGTCATTACTAGCAAATTATATATGCATACCAGATATGCGTTTTTACAGCACTGAGCTCCTCCTATGCTTTTAAAACCACAAGAAAAAGTTATTGTTTAGGTTAAGGTCTTCAAGAATATGTGTGAAATGTGTAGGAGTTACTCTGCTGGTAAATATTATTTCTGTAGTGAAAGTTGGTTACTTCATCAGTAGGAATAACAAATTGTAAATTCCTGTATCTCTAACTGGAAGGTTCAAAAGGGATATTCTGAATCAGGAGACAGGTTGATGATGGCAGTTTATAAATAAATGTTGAGTGGAGAAGACTTCTATTTTAAAGAGCTACAGTACAACAGTAGTGAGCAAAGTACCACCATCTAATTGCTGCATATCTCGGGGATGTTAGGAGAAAAAAGACAACTAATCAAAAGCAGTGCTTGACCAGTAACTGCACTTTGATTTGTCACTCGTGCCAATTAATAGTGTGGAAAAAGCCAAGGGGAGAAGGAGTTTACTCAGAGCAAATGTTCACATGGTGTTTTCCTTCATATTTATTCCATTAACAATTTGTTTCTGTGGATATTTTAAAGTCAGGCTAAAATAACAACACAGAAATAACAAATGGGACAGCTTGATTCACTTTGTGGGTTCAGGTGGGCAGAGTTCCGATTTCCCAAGAGTTTTGGTGTGACAATAGGGTGAAGCTTTTTCTTTAAGCCCAGGTGAAAGCTAGCCTGGACCCAAGATCTCAAAGCTGTTAGCATCAGGTTTATTTTCAAGACAGCGGGAAGGATTTTTACAGCGATGACCAAAGGATATTATCAAACAAGGAAGAGTTACAGAAAACCTTCACAGAGATCCTGCCATCCAGTCACTGATATACCACAGGGCAACATGGTGCAATGATAAATGCACCAACCCAATGCCATTCACACAAACACCCTTGTTTTCCTTCGCAAAGTCTGATCTGATAAAACACTTACTGAAAGTGCCATTTTATGATATTAAACAGGCCTCAAATGATTTACCAAAGTACAGAGGGACACTGACATTTGAACTGCAGGAGTTTTGTTTTCCGTCTTGTTTTTCCCCCCCTGTGACTATTGCATTTGAATAACTGGAATTTTTAAAATCCCTTTTCCTCCTTTCACCATGATGTAATGCAACTGTTGCACAAGACTAACAATGTAGAACTCCTGCTGCTGGAGCCAAATTTGGCACCAAGAGAGATTAGGATTGGCACCAAACACCGTGATCTTTGAAATAAATTTGGCAGACATACTGAAAAGGTTTGCCATTGCTACCATAAACAGCATACAGAGCAGTAAATGGAAAAGTGCTGAAAGAGACCATGGTTTTGTTACTGGAACAAAGATGTCGGTTAGCTAAACACTTAATCTAGCACCTACTTACATATGAAAACTAAGGAGTTTTACAATGGCATGTCAAAATTAAGGGCAGTAGCAGGGACCAAAGTGTAACATAACAGTGTCTTTCATATGTCCATCATACCAAACTGAGCCTACAAAACCCACCAGCTAGCTACCTGTTAGCCAGGAGAATCCCCGTGCACAACTGCAAATTCCACTAGATTATTCAAAGAAAAATACTTGATCCGTACAAGAACACATCTGTCTGAACAAATTTCTCTTTCCAGCACTTTTCAGTTACGCTTCCCCGAGAGGGAATTTGCTCCTACTCAATGATGCTGGAGCAGTGCTCTGGAAAGAGATGCGTATGTGTATTTTTCTTTTTTTAAATGCAGATGGAATGGAGAAGAAAAATGCAAGTTTTCCTCACTGTATCCCTCCCTCTCAGCTTGAACTGAAAGAACATGGGCTGATTTTCTCTGCTCTATATAAGGGTCTGATGATTTGTGATGTGGACATTTGCCTGCAACTGGACAGATGCCACCAGCTTATTTCACACAGACAACTAGACAGCCATGTAACAGCAGCATTTCTCAATTGCTACTAATTATTTTTTAAAAACTCATTACCTATCAGAAAATCTCTATATTCCATCCCAAATTTTAAAACTCTATTAAGCACCAACTCTCAAAAAGGCAGATAAAAGTCAGAAGCATGTGTGGTGCCATAACAGCTTTTTGCCAATCTGGTTAACATTAAAACATGTAAGAACACTGAAAGGACAGTTCAAGCGATTTATCTGATCCTTGGTAGTAACCATTCAGTTTTATAAATGGTACTGACAAGCACTCCTAATGGGATATCCAACATGGTGTTTGTGTGTGGCGGCATATAAAAGTTACAGCCTCCTGTTGCAACTTATTTAGGCATAGATGAAAAGCAAGAATTGGTTTAAAGGTGAAAACTTGAGGTATTTTTTTTCGCCACCCCCAAAAATCAAACAAACTGAAAAAAAAAAAAAAAGGATCTGATTACTATGACCTAACTTTTTCCTTGATGGGTTCAAATTCTTCAAACAAAATGGTCAAATCTAAAAACAGAGGACAACTTTAAATGACCACAAACCGTGGTATCTTTTACTGGAAAATGTGTACAGCTTCAATGACAAAACTAGCATCTTAAAGCCCACTTTGTTTCACTAAAGAGCAGCTTCCTCCTATCATGTTATATACCACTTACCCTTGGGATCACCAGTCCAGCTCTCAAGAAGCTACTCTGCAATACAGCTCATCACCTCTGAGACCGCCTGTCAACAGCGACTGCTCAAGCACAATGCCAAATCAGGGGACAGCTGTAAACACAAGAGTGCTGGGATTCAAAACAGCAACAGAGATGACTGCTTCAGTTACAGGACTGCAAGGCAGTTCAAAAAAATTTCTTGCAGGTACAGAAAATGGCAGCTACCTAGAGTTAATTCAAATAATCTAAGAAAAGAGTTTTATCATCTGTACAGATTAGGAAATCCAGCTGCAAGTAAAAGCAGACTTTAGCTTCTTGGATATTTGAGAACAAGCTTAGGTGTGCCATTAAGAAGGCGACTGCCTTAAACTCAGATTTGATCTGCAATATCCCTAGCTTAAAGGCAAATTTCTCTCGCACGCATGGGACTTCAAAGGCCCTCACCTTTTCACAGCCCAGAAAAGTAGCCTGACAGCCTGGTTCAACAGCTGATGTGTTTCCTGACATTGGATTAACTTTAGCTCATCGCCTTCAGCACAGTTTCTCTCTGACACTTTTATGGAATAACTTCTACAACAGACAAAAGAATCAAAATAATTTCCTCCCTCCGGCTACTACAGGATGGCACAGATATGACCAAGTCACTCATAAGCAGCATGCAAAGATGCTCTTGCTGACCCCCCCCCATTGTTCACAGCAGTGAGCCACCAAAAAAAAAAAAAAAAAAAAAATCAACGGTGCGAAATATCTGAATGCAGTGCTTGGCTTCCAAAGGAAATATAGCAGCTCACCTCTTCCCCAAAAAGTAGTCCTGGTAACTCTAGTGAAAATCAAGGAAAAAGGAGAGTGTGCCTAATTTCAGGGGTTTTTTACTAGTGTATATACAGGAGTAAAACAAAAAAATGGAGTAAAGGGGTTTGAGCTCCCCTTTACTGATAAATTACAGTATTATAGTACTACATGAATTTCCCCGAACTACTAATTAGAGAATCACCATAAAATACTAACACCAATAAAACTGCAATTAGGAAAAAAAAAACTTTTTTCTAAAGGGGAATTGTCAGAAATGGCAAATTTGATGGCACAGTCCAGTGGCTAGGGCCCTCATTAGGGAGACTTGGATTCAATTCTGTGTCAGCCACATGTTTCCTGTTACCAGAGTATTTTACAAAGCCAACTCGTATTTAATCTGCTTGCCTCTATTTCCCCTTCTCTGTAAAGTATGGATTACTGCATTTTTCCACTTCTGAGCACGCTCAAAACCATGAAGATTATGTGCACTCAGGTAAATCAGCACAAGGGCGTGAGGGAGAGACCTATACAAAACACCAAAGATAGAAAAGCAACCCTACACCTACTAAAAATGCCATGAAACCAGCATATTTCTGACTTTTCCTTGCTATTTCACAACCTTTCTCTGCTCTTCTCTCAATGCAGAGAGCAGACACTGCCTGCAGTTGTCAGAATTACAGAACAGAAGCATAAGTCTCGCATTCCTATTTTCTCCTAAACCACATAACATCTCGTTCCTACACCCAACTTTTGCATGACTAAATTCTCCCTTTAATTCACATTTGGCTGTGTAACTCTTCTTTCCCAGTCATTCTGCTCCAGTTGGTCTGTCTCTACCCTCGAGCAATAGGTGCTAGGTATGTCGTGCATCTTCCATTAGCACATGCCCCGCCACGGTTCACATGAAGCATAACCAATCTGCTAACCCCTGGACAGCTGCTGGTTTTACAGGCTGTCATCACAAAGGCTGCCTGTGTGCCTGCTTATGGGATTTTGATTCTTTAGGAGACCAGCAACTGAATTCATTCAGTTCAGCTGCAAATTTAAGCATGGAATTGAAATGCCACAATTAAGAGAAGCAGCTTTCTTAGTTTAGCTTCTCTTCACAAACTAGAGTTTGGGCTCATCTAACATCTTAAAATCCTGCATCTTTCACTTCTAACATAGTTCCTGAAGGTTAATAGGGTGCATTTTCAGAAACAGATACTGCGGAGTAAATGGGTGCAACAAAGATCCCAAACTGCAAGCTTTCACAAAAGAGGACAGCCTGTACCGGAACCTCTCCCTCTAAAACTGGTCTAGGAACTACTTCCTTAGTGTGCATGTGTCAGTATAGTGGAAGCTGAGAGAGACTAAAATCAGTGAGAAAATAACACAAAACCAGAAGAATGTGTGACATAAAAGTAAAAAAAAGCACATGGGACATGGGCCTGAGAAAAGCCTTCTGAAAAGTTATGGAGTACTACTGAAAAAAACAATCTCTGTTCCTTTCTGTGCACTGGATTAAAAAGAATCAAACCAAACCAAAAAACCCACAAAAACTTTTCAGTACAGTTTATAAACAAACAAAACAAGTTTCTGCTAGAATTACACTCCATCTATTTCCCTCTATCATAGGACTGTCCACAAGAACTCAAGTTTCTGGCTTGTTGGGGAAAAGGTTAACATCTAATCGAAAAAGGCAGCTTTTTCCTTGTACTGTCACATACCACTTTGCCAGGAAATATGTGGGACAAACACTCTGAGAAGTACATACACACACCTTAAGCAAAAATCCCAAGTTTTAAGCACTATAGCCTGACACAGAGAGCTATAAGAGTTAAGATTTTTCACAAAGCCAAGCATACATTTTTCCATACAAGCAGCTGAATCATGGATATTTTTTTAAAGAGTAGTTTATTAAGCACAATACAGCAGATCTCCTACTCAGCTCTATAAAATGTGCCCAGTGCTGTACAAAGCATTAAAAAGCATTTAGATTTAGAACTTGCTGGCATCCACTGGCACAGCAGGAGAATTGAGAGAACTAAGCTAACAGCTGTCTTGAAACACAGCAGATCTATACTGCGCGTATAGTCATTTAACTGTAGTTATCTGACTTACACCAGAACACAAATGAGTAGTGGTGGTCTCTAGACTAATGTAATGCATGGCAACACCTGAAATACACTCTCCTGACTCCAGGCTGCTGCAGTTAGTTGCATTGTTTCTTAGTGGAAGTATTCAATTTTCATTAACACAAAAGCAACCCAAATAAAGGCTACATACAAGTTTATCAAATATCTAGATACAGAATGGTTCTGTTGGTCTTTTGCACTGCTATAGCACTGAATTTGCAGGCAACACCCAGCAACTGAAAACTGGCATCATTTAATAGTTCAACTTTTTTTTTTTCCTGTGGTATATGTTTATTTTTTAAAGGAAAGAAGAGATAACATCAGCAAAACAGTGGTATAACTCTTATCCTTAGCTGTATGGAAACTTAAATCTAAGTATTCATTCAAGAATGCAATGCATGGGAAATACTGCTAATTGGTTTTAGAATCCAAAGTTGAAGCTTGGTGAATTCAAGGGAAAAACTGTTACATGAGTACTGCCTGGATCTATGAATAACTGAGTGTATAAATCAAATTCTAGAAAGGCTGGCAAAATTACCCTAATTTACACCAAAACTCTGTGTTCATGCCAAGAAAAGCTCTATGGTTTTCAACAGGAGTAGCAAGGTGGGTAGAACCTCAGGTTTAGTTCTCACTCCAAAATGGTGTTTTCCTGAGGCCTATAAAAATACTGCACCTCCTACCATCTCTAATCTTCCTTACAGCCTGATGACCATTTGCACTCCAGGGATGAAGAATGGCAGAGATGTTACAGACTTGGAAAGCAACTGAGCAAACTTCTGTGGATGCTTCCTGTGAGGATGGAAACTGAAGATGTCAGAACCAGAAATCTCTCCTTCCTCATATTCTGCCAGTAGCATAAGTCAAGCTACTAAGAAGCTTTTCACTGTCATTTTGTTTAAATATTTTTCAAGACTGCTATCGAGGACAACACTGAGGTAATATGAAAGCTGAGCCTGGCTTCTCCTCTCCACCTCCATTCCCCAGGCCCCTCTCTCTGCAGTTTATTTGGCAGAAAGGCGTTGCAGAGTCTCATCCAACATTGCTATGGGAGTGTTCCTGAACATGATTAATTTGCTAATGATACAAATCTCCAAACAGCATGTTAATATTGCTGATGATTTATGAAATGCCAGAGATCATTCTCTTACCAGCGATAAGCTCTTTCAAGATGGTGGTTTTGTATGAAACCTCTTGCAATTGCTAAGACCGCTCTCATCTCTGCATTGCTCCCAGACAGTGCAGAGGCAGAGAGCTGCAGTAAGGATTTCTTTAATGAATTGCAGGTTATGTATACACACAAATAGTATAGAAGGTCAGATTATGAATTCTTGCATACTTTCATATGCAAAAAGCCCAGAGTTTGCTTTGGAACAGAGACAAGCCTCACTGTGCAAACACTCTGCTTGGTCTGCTCTCCTCCCAGGATGCAAATGTGCACCAGCAATTGCAAAACTAGGGAACATGTTTCATTTTCTCAACTGCTCACAATATTGCCCTTGGCACCCCAATGGCCCAAGGTACATGAGTAGAGATTCCAAAAATAGTCTCTCCCAGCATCCTCTTGACCAGAAAACACCAGTGATACCAAACTGCCCTCAGTTATGATTTGACTACTTTGATCAATGACACATAAGGATATGTTTTTCTTCTTCAAGCAACATTTGCAGTCAGCTTGTGGTTTCCTTGTGATTATTCAAATTTATGCAGACTATCAGTTACTTTTACCTATGTGGGATAATCAGAGATAGCTGAAAATATTTAAGATATTCACTATGACCAGCCAAGAATCCTGCGTCTGCTTCTTCTATCCTGACAAGTTAATCCTTGCTTAAAAATATTTCAAAACTGGAATAGCAGGGATTTATAGGACAGTTTTGGAACTTTTCCTGAATCATAAGGACTGGCATTAGCTACTAATTCCTACAAAAGTGGGCTCCTGCAGGATACCTTTGCTGAATGCCATCTGAGCTTGTTTTTCAGTTGCTACCTTCCCACGAGCATACTGTGTTTCTGAAGGGTGCGGTTAGCTCTCTCCCTACTGCATTTACTTGCCTCCAATACAGTGTGCTGAGACATAGTTGGAACTCTATCCAATTTCATTGTCTATAAAATAAGGCACTAATTTGTAAGCATTAATAAACATGCCATCTATCAGAGTGTGCATGCCCAAGGTTATCCAGGGGGATTTCCCACTAGCGGTGCCTCCAAAATCAGACATTTGAACTACCTTGTACGCCACAAGCATGGGGTCATTCTGGGCCTGCCCTGCGTGCTTTCCTGGCACAGAAACAAGTCAATCTGGTCAGACTTGTAAACAAGTGATTTTTATATTTTAAAAAAACCCCTTCTCAATCCTATCACTATTCCTCTATCCATTCTTCATGCACAGTTACTTCACTGAAATATTTCAAAGAATCCCATTCAGTAATGCCATGTATTTCTCTGCACTGTTACAAGTGTGGCATCTTCTCTAAGGTTCTCCAGATCACAACACTGCACTGAGACCATCTCAAAGTTCCTATGCCAAGCCCATGAGAAGTGTAAAACCTGAATACAAGGAGAAGTAACAGGCAGGAGGACACAAGATTTGGGAACTCAGCAGGAAATCCAGCCCTTCCATTCACATCGTAACTAAAAAATGACAATCCAGAACTGAACTGCAGATATACTGTCTAATGACTGTTGTGGCTTTCTTTTTACTTTAGCACAACTGATTAACGTGTATGCATTTAACACTAGGGCACTATCTGTTATAAAACAAGAGTTGTACATTTGACAGAATAGCAATTTTAAACCTGCAGTTTGTTTTGTAATGTAATTCTGGTTGCATTTAATAGGCAGGAGAAAGAGAGAACTTTACATATATTTATTTAAATGTACTTCTGTGCTCAGACAAGCCTCAGAGATTTGGTTGTTTCAACTCGACAGTTCTGTCCACAAGCTGGTAAAGCCATTATTGCCACAGAAACCTCACAGGAGCAATAAAAAAACCCAACCTAAAACCAAAACAACCTATCTTCATCTGCATGCAGACAGTCTTACTGAAAAATATGCATGCAATCAAGCCATAATCAGCTCTTAACACTAACAGCAATCTACGATGTCGGAGATCACCTGCGAGTTATGCTGTGCATTAGGCTTTTAAAACTATTAAACATTTCTTTTAACTCCAGATGGGCTCCACCTTGGTATTCTGCTTCCAGCCTGAAATGAACTGTAACTTCAGGCACAGAAGTAAGGCTCTAGGACCAACATTGCTGCACTCCTGGAAGCAGAAATGTTTGAGCAAAGGTGAGGAGGTCAGCCAAGGGCAAAGTCCAAAGTAATTTTAAGTGGTTCAACTAAGTAGGGAAGGCTAATGGGAAACCATTTTAATTTATTACAGTCATCCCCAGTGAATAAAAGGACAACGTTTTTCTTCAGCAGCTTGATTACAAAGCAGTAAATCCCTCTGTGTATATAAAAGACCTATGAACAGTATAGATCAAATGTCAAAAAAAGGTTTGCACTATATCTTGGATGCAGGAGAAAATATTAGAGTTGGGAATGGTTTTAGATATTCAATCATTCTTGTTTTAAAATATTCCCAACATATATTCTGTATATAGGAACAGATACATGTACATAATTCTGCCATTCCCATCTACAAAGTAATGACGTTTTTGCAGCACACATTTTTGGACCTTCCCTTTCAAAAAAAACCCCTAAGAAACATGCTCTTGAACATAGTAGAAACAGGTCACCTTTCCCTCTCTCCCCACACACACCACTTTCTGACTCTTGCTGGCAACAAAAATTTATGCTGTTTCAAGTACTGACTGCAATTTCTACTTTATAGACCCTAAGCAGCAGTAAACAAGAAAACAAAGCACAGCTCGAGGTGACAATATACTTCAGCAGCGTAAACATCTTCAAGTAAGAATTATACCAGAAAAGCATTTTCTCCAATTGCTGACAGGGTTTTTGTTCAGTGTATCAATTTCTTTTTCCCCAAACAGTTGCCAGTTCTGATAGACCCACAGGCCCACAGACAACCAATAACTCTATTTCATCACACTGCTCTAAGATGGGGTTGAAAAACATTTAAAACTGTGAAAGTTGCAGCTACTCAGCCCCAGGTTGTTCTTTTAAAATGAGGGGGTTTTAGTCAGAAGCAGGATTTCTAGGCTTAGAAATAGAATGTTCAGCCACTAAGAATTAGTGAGCTTTCCCAAAGCTGTATAATTCAAAGGCAAAAACCAAATATTTGATTTACTTTGTAACAAAATAATGACCTGGGCAATTTGTATCTTGTGTCCATGCTGGTTTTCCACTCATTTTTCTCTGGTTATGAGAAATAAATATTCTGAGGCAAGAAGCACTTTGGTTACACCAACATACAGAGTGGGGCTGGGACCTCAACCTGCTGCTGTAATACAACAGCCACCAAATACTGTCTGAACCATAAAACACCTTTTTGTAAGTAATTTCAGTAATGCTTGGTAAATAATTTTGTTGACTCAGATTTTCAGAAACCTTTTATTGGGCTGGCCTTTTGATGAAGAACATCAGTCCTACAACTCTGGAAACCCTTGGGATATAAATCCTAACAGCCCCCAGGAACTACTTACAAGAGATGTTACACGATGTCATTGCACATGCTTGCAATAGGACAAAAGGGGCCTTTACAGAGGTCTGGGGACATGATCACATTACCAATGGCTCAGCTATAGGACAGTAATGCTCCTTGTGAGCATTTTTCACTTTTTCCTAACTAAAGGACAAAAACGCTTCTGCTGCTGGCAACTCTACTGAGCATACCTGCTTCATCAGACACTCGTATCAACACTTCTCATCTTCACCGTCTTGAACTAATACTGTTCATTGCACCCTCAGCCAGGTTTTGGGAAGATCAGCACTGTCTTCTAGGAACTTTTCCATACAGCAGCAAAGTTGTATGCCACAGGCATAGTGTAATTTTTAAGATGTTGAATTTTTAACTTTCAATCCATTTATCATCAATAAAGAACATTATGGCAGTTTAGACAGGTTGATATCAACTCGTGGCCAAAGCAGGCTCTAATGTTTGTGTTCTGTCTGCCCACAACACTTCCTGTCATTTCTACTGGCTAAAATGTTCTTTTCTGTGGTTTTGCAAAGTGTCCCTCCCTGCTGTGGACTATACAACAACAGTTGGGTTTCATCTCATATATGGCTCTTTCGAGCTCATGGGGAGCAAGGGGAAGGAGCGAGAACAACGGGGGATGGGACCCAAAGCTAAATAAATCAATGTTTCTTTGATCCTTTGGGATCAGGATGCTGTAAAAACACATGGTTATTAGAACTGTGAATTTATTGGTAAAGGAGTTGGTTACTGGCACTGTATTTCAGCATGAACTTACATTATGGTACTAAGTACAAAGCATTCATTCTGTTTGTGGCTATGAGAATTAATCTCTTCCATGTGCAGAGAGGCTGTGTGATAATTTAACTGAGATTCCCGTTGGTAGTCCAGGCAAGCACTCATCAGCTGCAGGGCTTTCAACAATACACAAGCAACAGTTCCAAGAGCAAGTGATGTAACTAATGTCCCTCTGAGCGCTACCAAGCAGGACTAGAGCGGTCTGCTCATTTCAGGGTTTTCATCCAAGTTGCTTGTCAAAAACCCGAAACTAAAAGGTGAGTTTCTCCCAAAACACTTCAAATGCTTAACTTTGGACAGGATTCAATAACTAATGGACTTTGAATGAAATTGTATGTTTCTAATATCTTGCATTTGCCTCAGTAATAAGAAAAGGTCTGATCCTGATTATTAAAAATGAAAAAGTAATTTGAAATGTTTATGTGGATGGCAGCTTTATATGCAGGATAGAAATGCTCCAACTGCCTTTTCAATCCAGCTGGAACAAAGTTTTCATTTTTCTTTTTTCGTGAAATTTCATTTATTATGAGTACTATGTCTTAGTAAGGCAGCTGTTGGCAGCAAGCTGTGAAATTAAAGTTGAGCTGGTTAGTACTAAGAGCCAAGATATAATATGCTTTTGTCAGAGAGAAATTTTTCTTGTATATATGTAACCTACAGTCAATAATTAAAATAGTTTGTCAGTCAATCCTACCAACCCCACTTGAAGGGAGAGTTAATGCTACTTTAAAATACAATTTCCAAATCGTACAAATTGCAGCCAAAAAAACTGGGATTGCTATAGTTCATTTCAGTGAGGTCTTTAAGTAGCCAATGCACTAATGACTTCGGAAACCTGGAAATGAAGGATTTTTGATTCTCATCACTGTCCTACTAACATGGTTTTAGATTTTGGTCAAGTCACTTCTGACAAGATCCCAAATGGGAATGAAACCAGTGTTAGTACCATCCCCTGAGGATGTCACACATAGCCTGAGCCTGGAGGAAATCATCCTGGGCTTCCTATGACTGGGGTAAGCACTCTTACCATTCAATACTCAACCATGATTTTCCTCCAGCTTCTCTGGCTGTCTTAAAAGAAAGCAGCAGTAAACTTCACATCTTGCTCTGAACCTCCTCTGGAATGTGCTTAAGACGCACATTTCAAAAATACCTACCCAAAAGTGCCCTTGGGAACCAGGTAAAGGAGCATGACAGGACTTGGCATATGGTGTTGGAAGTCCAAAGCAGGTAAGGGTTGGAATTTTATAAATTAAATGAATAAATTAAAGAGGGAACATGAAAAAAATGCCTAAACTAAAGCATCAAGCTGATTAATAACTAAATTGACTACACCTTGTAAACAGACTTCTTTCCCAAATTGTTGCCTGGCAGTTCAGTTATCATGACTAATAGCAAAACTGTATCTTCATCTATCTTGGGATTTGATTAGCTTCAAATGATTGTCAAAATTCAAAGACCTTACTACTGACCAAAGATGCAACCCTGTCCTCACCTCTGCCCAGCCACAAGCTCCTGCAGACTCCTGCAGCAACACAAGTCTGTGTACAGCTAGACCAACAACTGATTTTTTTTCTGGTTTTCTTCTCAGCTGGACCAGTGAGTTGATCCAGTTTGTAGTATGTCTGATAGCACTGACACAGAGGATAAAGGAACATGCAGCTAGGCTGAGGAGGCCACTTCTTTTGATGTCAACACAGCTCTCTGTCAGCTTAATTCAGTCTTGAAACCATACTTGCAATCTATCAACACAACTGCTCTAAGGAGGGTCCCACTACTTGCAGGGTGCCAAGTAAGACTGCCCAGATTACTCCACTGCTTAGGTGACAGCTACCTGTACTTCCCTGTAAACACAGGATTACAGTTAAATACTCCAATACAGCTGAAGTTGGCACCACTTTTGCTACTTCAATGTTAACTGACAAACAGATTAATTTAACACAGTTTTGAGGACTATGCCCACCCCACCTAATCCATAAACTACACTCGTGCAGACTTTGAGTAAGCAATTCTTATCTGACATCTGCTTTAGGTATTTGCAGCACTGTCTTATTTGCAGGGGTATCAAAACTACTTTGGGGGCTTATTTCACATCATGCATGTACCTTGGCAGCCATCTACTGCAGTTAAAAACAGAGCCAAAAAGCTCTACTAGATAACTAGAAAACTAGCATTTAGGAATTGGTGGGAGACTGCTCACTGGTGTTTAGTATCAGTGAACATACTGGCTGGCTACAGGGTACTTGCAAGCATTTTTGAGCAGGAGGCAGGTTGGCAGGTCCTTTCCTCCATGCAATTCTTTTTCTGAAGAGCTTTTTAAGGGATATACATAGGGTTTTACCCTTCTGAGATTACACACATTGTTAAAGACAACTAGATCATATCTCTTTTGTATCAAAAAATAAATCTGGCTTGTCAGTATCTAGAGAGTCAAAATCCTCAGATCAAAAATGCACTTAATATGTCCGTGAAAGATGAAGAGTTGGTGGCCATCACAAGCATTGCCTTGAAATACAAACTCACAGATTCACAGCGGTATAAAAGACTGGCAAGAAATTGGAATGAGAATAAAAAACACATGAATCACGCATACAACTAATTAAACATGAAAATTGACTTTGCAGTCACTTACCTTCACCATTGTACGTAAACATTCAGCAGAACGAACTTGAGCAGTGTATTTTGGACATTTAGAGTCTGGGAGAAATACTTCTTTTAAACGTGTGTCAGGATAACACAGCTTCCTTTCCAAGGACTGATTATTTCAGGCCTCCATAACTGAAGTGAAAAATGCTTAAGACGGAACACAAGCCTTGGTTGACAGCACTTAAATGAGCCTGGAAATCTTCAAATTTACAGTGTCAGGAATTGCTGCATAACTTCTAGGCTAAGACTTCAGAGCAAAGCATACCTACATTCAGTCAACTCATAAGTTAAAGTAGTCAAATTTTGGCAACTAGACCCTGGTTTTCTTTTGTGCATATGCAATACTCCAATTTCTGAGGACTTCGCTCTTCACTGTCAGGAGACCATCTGAAAAATGCCTCCACAAGTCACATCCCAGCTATTTCTTCTTTACTAACATTTGATTTGTGGATTGCAATCCAAACTGCACTTCCAAAGGTCACAAGGGTGTATCAACCATTTGAGGCACTGCAAAAAATGCCATGACAGAACTCAGGGCTTAATTTTCAGTGACCCTGAAAAAAAGCCCAGTATGCACGAACCTTTAAGAGTATATGCCAAGAATAATTACGGAATTTTAAGTTCCAGCAGCCACAAGATTGCAGGTTCCATACTACTTCTTCTGCTAATGGTATCTGTACCAACACAGAGCGCATCCATTTCAGGAAGGACAGAGAGCATCATGTTGGCAAAACAAAACCCTTTCATTAAGGAGACATCTGGGCCATTAATAGTATGTCTGCTGGTGGAGGCAGCACCTCGCTAGATTGGGTTTCAAACCAAGTTCTGCATGAGGTGTTGAGCAAAACAGAATTGGCTGCAAGCAGGACAACACAGGCCTGGTGGGTTTTGTTTACCATATAGTTAAAGGACCACTAAATGATTAATGAGAGACTGACAGTTTCTTTGTACAGTGGCAGACAGTATTTTGGGCCAAGATTTTGGCTTGTCAGGTTAAGCATAAAAATGCTTACATAGAGCTCTCGCCTGAGCTGACTACCACTTAAATGACTTTTCTAACTTGCTTCCCAGGACAAAAACGTAAGCGTAAGGCTCTCTTGAGCAGAAGAAAGAAGCCCAACAAAATGTCAGTTCGCCAACAGAGCATCTGGCACATTAATATCTGTGATAATACTAGCACCATGTAGTCATCTTCACTTACCACCTTGTTGGCAAGATCCCTCTCAAAGTAAACCTACTTCCACTGAGAATAGCAGGATCCTTTACCCTCCGCAGACAAACTCTCCCCTGCACACTCCAGGCTCTTCCTAGGCACAGAGCTGCCATCACCATCAGGAATGGCAAGTGGCTGGTAAGGAACTGAACACAGATCTTCCTTTGTAGTGTAAATCAGGTAGAAGAATGATGACATACAACCTTCAGGTTAATGGCTTGAAAAGCCTGAAGCCCAATATTTAAGGAAAATTTTAAATGTAATTTAAGCCCTGAACACATGACTAAAATCAGAAGATGGCCACCATTTGATGGCAAGACCACCTCACCTGTTTCTACACTCTTGATATGAGTATTAATAGAACACATGCAAAAAACACCAAACGTATAGAAAGACTTGGCCTCTGGAGAGATGGGGAGGAGGATAGGTTCCCTACAGTAGCCCTTCCCATCTCCAGGGTAGTTACAAAATTACAAGCAACTTAAAAAAATCAAAAAACACTCTCAAGAAAGCAGATCTAGCAAATATAAGATGCTGAACATGGAAAAAATGTATACCTAGTTCAGACAGTCATTTAAAAGACAACAACACATTTCAACACCCAGCATGTTACTATACAAGTGCGATTAGATTATTAAAAAAATAAAAATCAGTCCTTAAACATCAGTAAAGCACAAGTTCAATTTTCTGTGCAGGATCACTTGTGCCCACAAAATGCCCAAACAGCCCTTTTGCATCAACTCGGAGACTTCTGAAAAGGTGGATCTAATTTTAGCTTTCAGTGATGAGGGACCACTCCTTATTATCTTGTCTCTTACCTCAGGCAGGACACTGGATAAGCAAGACTGACCTTCTGTGTCATTCTTCCCTTTCCTTCCCTGTTGTAAAACGCTCTAAAACCGGCAGCGATTCCCACCGGATGGGATGTGCAACCATTCCAGATCACAGTCCGATATGAATAAATTTGTCATACTGTATGGGGTGTCTGTACCCGGGCACTGGCAGGGGGGCTGCAGGGGCCTCTGTGAGGAGAGGCGAGGGGCTGCCCTGTGACGGTTCCAGCCGGCTCCACAACAGACCCGCAGCAGGGCCTGGCTGAGCCTGTCGGAGAAGCCGGTGGCGCCCCTGTAAAAGGGCAAAATTCGGCACGGCACAAAAGAAAAACATGAGAGAAACAGCCCTTGCGAGGCCTGCGCCGAGGCCTGCGAAAAGGGCGGGAAGGAGGTGCTTCAGGCGCCAGAGCAGATTCCCCGGCAGCTCCTGGAGAGACCAGGCTGGAGCCGGTTCTCCTGACAGGAACTGCAGCCCACAGAGAGCCCCCACTGGAGTAGGGGAGAAATGCGAGGAGGAAGAGGAGGGAAAGGTAGAAAGGAAATGTTACATACTGACTGCAGACCCCCATTCCCCACCCCCCATGCCGCTCTGGGGGAGGTAAAGGAATCGGGAATGAAGGAGCAAAGTTGAGCCTGGGAAAGGGGGCGGGCAAAGGTGTTTCAGTTCTTGCCTTTGTTTCTCACCATCCAACACTATTTTAATTGACAACAAATTAATTTTCCCCAAGTTGAGTCTGTTTTGCCTATGATGGTAATTGTTAAGCAATCTCCCTGTCTTTATCTTGACCCACGAGCTTTTTCATCGTATCTTCTCCCCCCAACCTGTTAAGGATGGGGAGTGGGAGAGGAGCTGGGTGTGCATCTGGCCACCAGCCAAGGTCAACCCACCACACATTACAAAAATGTTTCTTATTCACCTCAGTGCTCTGACTGAAGAATACACTAAAACTGAAAGAAACCTAGCAAAACCAATACATTTCCTTTCCAATAATCTGCTTCTGACAGAACATAAAAATCTTCCTTTTCTCCAACTTACCATTGAATAGCTGAGATTAAATCGTACTCTCTAGCAAGAAACGGAGAACTGTGTTAACATGGCCTGGAGTCTGCAGGACATGCCAGGGCTTCCCCTGCTACATAAACACTTTTACCACAAAGTTGTCACACATATTGTTTCTAACATGTATGCTGTTTGGTGCAGTACTGACTTCCCAAATCTCTAACATCACTGAAGTCCTAACACTGAACCGTTACTTCTGTCATAGATATCTACTGCTGATGCGCTTCCTGAGCGACTTTTTGGGTTGTACTAAACAGTAGGGGAAGAGTAAACCAGAAAGCCCTCAGGAAGCTAGACTGCTGCTGCTGCAGGGGCACAGAATAGTGCTATCTGCTCCACCTGAGAGCATCTGCTCCTGCAGAGGAAACCAGACCAGCTGCTGTGATTCTTGCACCAGTAGACGAGAGAGGCTGCTTCTGCCACACTTTGCTGCCATTGCCACCACCTACTTCACATTTCTAAAGCTGGTCATAAGCAGAGATGTCTTCTAATATTCACATTCACATTTTACCGTGCCCACTCACATACGACAGGAATCACAGAACTGGTTTCTTAAGGGAGGGAGACCAAAACCCTCATTCCACTCTCTCCTGGTATTGGAACGGCTCATGCTCCCCCTCTCCTCACACTGAGCTGTTATGAAACTACAGTACTGGAAGGACAGGAGTGGAGTCAAAGTTTTATTATTGCAGCAAGAGGCAAAGTGATGACACTACGCAAGTGTCTGGACACTGGAATAGTTCTCCGCTGGGAAAAATGACTTGTCAAGACACAGATGTGGCAGACACAGCATGATCTTCGTTGTCAGGTTTGAGCTGTCAGCAGCTGCAGATATTCTCTAGCAGCATTTTCACCTGAACTATAAGTCTTGGACCCAATTCATTTAACATTGTGATAAAGCATAAAAGCCATCAGTAAGCAGAGTGTGACTTTTTTTTAACAATACAGCTCCTCCTCAAACAATTACCAGGATGCAGTACGTGCAGTTTGGAGGAGAACAGAGCGTCAGCCTGGGTATTACTGCATGTCAGAGCTCCTCCTCTGGAGTCGTATCGAGTGACTTTCCTCCTCGAACATGTCCTAATGAATTCCACTGAAGCCTGCAGGTAAAATCCTTCCCGAACTGTTTTGCCCTAATTGATAGCTTTAACTTCCTTCACACCGCTTCGGCTGCTTTCCAGACCTTTATTTTCCTCCTTTTTGTAAGTGCCTGCAACAGGAAGTTGCACTCTGTTTTCTCACTGTACGTTTCTCTTAAAACTGACATCTTTGCATTGTAACGAAGGAACCCCTGGGTATTAGTGACAAATTAGTCACCAGCTAAAGAATATTTTCTTTCTATTTCTATACCAGGTGGACAATATTAAAATCTCTAGAGGAATTTTGCCTATTCTGGTACAATAAATCATCACACAATTTTCTTTTAAAGGGACTTAATTTTACTACCTTTGAAACTTCGCCACAAATAAAGAATCCCACAACTGTGTTAATGTAAGATTAAAATAGTCTCATGAACTTGATCAGGGAGACATTATCATAAAGAACATGTATTTAATTTTACTTTTATATTTTAAATGTTATTTTTTAAAATAAGGAATTATTCCTTTCTGAGAACAAAAAAACAGGTACCTACCATAGGTAGAAGTATTAGCTTCAAAAAGTTAGCAGAAAAATCTTTTCCCTTGTTTGTTTAATTATCTAACTTAATAGGGAACAGTATTTTTTAAATCTACAGAAGATACCACAGAGTCTGTAAGAAAAGGTAAAGTCTTGCACTAACTTCTCTATGTTGAAGGCCTTGTAAAGAAGAAGCCAAAGTAAAGCAAAAAAGCCAAAAAAAACTTAGGTAGTTTGCTGAAGTCACAGGCCACTGAAAAACAGCAAAACATTCAGGGAAGGCAGAGCTTTGCCCTTTTTAATTTTTTTCCAGAAAGTGGTCAGTAATGTTTTAATAGTAAGATATTATCAAAAAGTTGATACTCAAAATGTTCGCTTTACAACTATGCAGACTTTGTGTCATTTTAGTAGGTTTTCCTACTTTGTAAGACAGATAAACTTCTATAGTTTATAATTAATACCAAATACTACAAAAGTGGCTTATGGCTTCCGATTAACTGGCTTCACATACAATTATGTACTCTTAATCATCAATTAAGTCAATTTTCCATGTTATAATAGGTCCATTAAATAACCCAGGCAGCGAAAGAGTTCATTTTACAACTGAAAGTAACACCAGGACTAAGCCAGAAATTTAAGAGCCCTGCCCCACCAGCAAAGGGAGGGTGGGGGGGGGTGTCTATCAATAAAAACAGTACATGAAGTTTACATGCAATTGTTTCTTCCTCTATTTGCCAAGGAAAACGTGAGGAGCATAAGATCAATTAAAAAGCAGAAATGTAAAACCAAAGCGTTAAACACTACTAGATATTTAAGATCCCACAGTGCTGCTTACAAGCACAGTGCATCCCTCCCCTGCTTCTCCCGGGGGAGCTGCAGCTCCGATAATTGCTTTCTGTCTGCTCACAAAGTTCAAGTTCAAAACAATATTCATTTTCCACTTCCTGTCCTAAACCAGGGCACAATGCTTCTGTGCATCGTTAAAGCAACCATCCCGCTCCACCACAGATACGGTTAAACCGCTCTTGTGATTGAATAATCCTGATTTGTGGCAGGGGGGACTGAGGAAGGAGAAGCACTGGGCTTTAAGGAGGAAAGCGCCAGGCTCCACCATTAATGCATCTGACCTTTAGCAGCATCATCCTTTATTACATTCAATTCCAAATCAACCATTTGTCTCCACCCCCCACCCCTACTTTGCAGGGGGGCATAAATGATGTTTCAAAACTAATCTAGCCCGTAAGTTTTTCTGGATCTCTCTACAGAATACTCAGTGTGCTTTCCTAGTCCCCCTCCCCAACCATTTCTCTTCCCCAAATTATACTCATCTACTGCAGCAAACAGGAAGGATGGTTGCCAAACAAAATTAAATCATATGTAATAGGCAGAATACACCTTCTTTTGAACCACAACTTATAATCTGCAAGTGCAGAGATGTTGAACAGGGCAATGTCATTTTAAGAAGAGTTTTCATACAGAAGATACTTTACATTGCCTTGTACAGGGTTACACAGATTTACAGCAGTGCTGAACGATTATGTATTTTAGGTCAGAGACCTAAGCTTGCCTCTTATTCATAGATAACTGAATCTTTATAAAAACAAGATTGCTCTGAAGTAGATATTTACACAACAGACTACTGAGGCTAAACAGAATAAGGATCTTGATAATTTTATTTCCATAAATAAAAAGAAAATTAATGTCTGCCTTGTCTTCCTGCTACACACCTAACTACACCAACGCACTTAAGAGTATTAGGTCAGATGAGATGGTATACCAAGTACTAAGTCATATCACTGCAAAGGTCTGTTGGTGCAGGAGGTTACATCCACTGTTACCGCAGGGGCTGCGGTACCTCCCTCTCAGGGACCTGTACTGGCTTCCCACCCCAACTAACGGCTGCTGAAAACCTTAGCTGAGTCGCAAATAAGGCCTATGAGTGTGGATAGCACAGAACGACGGCAATTCCCACTCTCATTTTGCAAGGCTCAGGCACTGAAGATGTCAAATGGACTTTCATTAACAGCGGTTACAATGTGATTTCAAAAAAAATAATTTTTAAATGCACATGTGCAACAAGTACAGAAGATTTAAAGCTGCTCCGTCTCAGCAAGGGGTCAACCCTTATTTGAGTGAAATGACTGGGAACTGCAGTGGCAGCAGGACTGGATCAAATATATTTACCCACAGTTAAACACAAGGAGAAAATGTATCTATTTTGCTACAAGCAGTAAGGCTGACTTACTCCTAACTCTGTACCTCAGTGAAGAGGAGTAATATCAATGTAACACCAAATGTAAGCTAGCAAAAAACATGCTTTTATAAATTCAAAAGATAAAGTTAGCCTACTAAAAAAAAGGAAAATTTGGACACAGCAAATACAACATTCAAATGTTCTACTTATAGAAGTGTCATGTTTCATAAAAAATGGCACTTTTTAGTTTGTAAAAGGATGGAGAAACAATCTCTCTTTTTTCAAATAAAAAGTATTGCTCAATTCTGAACAAGATTGAGTTGTTTCAGCCACAGAAACAGGAAAAAAATAATAAATTTGCAAATAAAATTGACACATTGACAACATTCACTGAACGTATTTTGTAAATACATTTTTACTTGACTTACAAAGAATCATCAGGCAGTTACAATTAAATTCTAAAGATGGTAATTTAGCACAGAAGAGCAGTCAAAAGTGGAAAGCAAACTGGTGATACAGATCTATATTCAAAACTGATCAGAGTTATTTCAAAGTAGCTCTAGGACAATTACACATCAAAAAGCTGAATCAAACGTTGTCATCAAAAGACAGAATTTGCAATAGATGCCAAACTTGCCTTTAAGACAGCGGATGAGCCTCTCTGTGTGGTGCGCAGACTAAGTCGTAAATAACTGAGGCCCCCAGATTGCTTTGCTTACTCAACCTATTTAAAAAACAAAAAACAAAAAAATCAGATGCCTGCCCCACTTTCCCCTCACTGTTTCTTGTGGGTGCCTGAGTAATCCTAGAGGCATTTCCAGTTTTTAAGGCATTTGCTGAGTTTAAGAAATTTTCCCCACGTCCCCTTGTCTTTGTTTGGAAGTACCAGGCTTTCATACTCCAGAGGAGTTTCTCTGTGAAGTCTGCCCTTTCCAGCATAGAGAGAGACGTCAACTCTCTGTGGGTTAACTAGTTACTATCTGGGCTGACTAGTATTAAATTGTTCTTTTTATTTAGGATTATTTATTTATTTATTTAGCTGGGCTGTTTTCCTTCTCAAAAGCAAATATGATGAACAAGAATTTCCACATGAGACTGAACGTGTAGAGTTAGGCACCAAACAGCATGAAGTTAGCAATTTTCTTAGACCTTTCTACACATCTAAGAAGGGGTAATTAAATCTGGACCTTCTTTAATTACTGCAACCAAAAAGTAGGAGCCCACTGCCAGGAACGGGCAGCAGAGAGAAACCTTGTCTGAGGAGTGACTTGGCTCTGGCCAGGCTTGCAGTCTGTAGCACTGGTTTACTTAAAAACATTCCCAAAGAAGTCTACTATTGTTGAAATAATTCAAGACTTCCATTTCCCTGAATTATGAAGTGGTGCTGCAGCAAAGGCAAGTTGAGGTTCTACTGTGCATCAATTTCCTCTCCAAAAAGCAAAGGGGAGATGAATGACACGGGCATTTCATGCAGCACTCATGCAAAGACACAGACGTGAAGAAATCTCAGGTTTGTAACCAAATACTTTAAACCTTCATTTCCTTAAGAGGAAACCAGTTGGGAGTAAGTTCCAAATGGGCTATCATCAAGGAAGTTTCTAACATCTGAAAACAAACTTCAATCAATTCCTACCAGTCTCTGTCCATCAATAACAAACCCTTCACCTGTTTTTCAAATTGGTAAGGCCCAAATCATATCCAGGCTCTCCTGGCCTCAATCCCATTTTCACTCTTTGTATTCAAACCTGGCAGCAACAACAAAAAACCCCCAGCAGCCTTTCAAACAACAAAATCCCACACCCCAACAAAACACGCACTCTGCTTCTACAAAAAAAAAATGTCAGTCAACAAATAGGCACAAATTTCACAATGGCTGAGGTCATTCCCTTTAAGTCATTAGGGTTTGTGGGTGAGTTTTCCTGGTGGTTTTAACATTGGTTTCTGTGATTGCAGTTATGCTTATTTATGCATTTAAGGCGTATGATCTAATACACTTAGGTTTAACTACTTCATTCTTTTCACATTCTTTCCAAATTATAAAAAGGATTCTTGGTGTTTTCACTGCCTTGGTAGAGAAACAAAATTGCTGTCCACATAATTTCTTAAAAATACAGAACAGAGTAAGTACTTGTTGAAAATAATTCAAAGAAAAAAACCCTACACCAGACATTCCCCCCCCCCCCCCCCCCAACATAACACTTATTTTTGTTCTCTCTCTAGCCTTCTGAGGGAACCTACTATTTTTTAGAAATAGCTGTTTTGCTGGCTTTCTTAAAACAATACCCAGGCCCTCAGTGTAGTTCAGTTACAACTTATAATCAACACAGAAGTTCAGTTTATTTTTTTTAAATCCCTTCTATTTTTACTGTTATGCTTTTAAAAAACTGCACATTTGTGGTATGCTTCACTCACATTGCATCTTCCACAGCCACTTTGATCGCTACAATAATGCTCATTTTATTCAATGCCTTTTGGTTATTATCTACCAGGGGTCCTTGCTTGATAAAAATCATAGAAGTCAATTTTCTATTTCTATTTTCTAATAGAAATCTAAATTACCTTCTGCCTCCAATGCAAAAAAAGCCCAAACAGCCTCCACCACCCAAATCGGGCTGGAGAAATTCACCGACTTGTCGGAAACATTCAGAAACATTTTCAAGAAGCTCAAATAAAAAATGAAATTGTGTATACACGTGTGTACATCCCTCAATATTGTGTGAAGTGCACGGCAATTAGCTTGTATACATAAATCATATTAAAACATTTTAAGTAGCCTTTTCAAACTTGAGGCTGTGGTTACTTCTATACAAGGTATTTCCAGCGTCCCTGATACAGTTTAATACATCCAAGCACGTTTCTAAGCGGGAGAAGGAACGGACAGCACCTCGCAAGCTTTGTTGAGACAGAAGGGCCCGTTCCTGCTCTGTCCCCTGCAGACAGAGGTGCCACCTCTCATCTGGAGTCTCAGCTCAGCATCACCACTAGGTACAGTTGTTTCAAGTCTGACTGTGAACCAGCCACACCAACAAAACATTATTTAGTGGCATACAAAACGCTCTGAACTTCCTAAGCCATCGGACCCCCATCTCCCCGATTCTGTAAAATACCACAGTTTACAGCCACGCACTTTGTGGGCACCACAACATGCCAGGTTCCCCTCTCCCCTGCTGCTCCTCCCTTTCCAAGCTGCTTTTTCTAATCAAACCCCAACTAAAACAATCCTCCACAAATTACAACAAACTTTCCTTAAAATTCCCCATAAACCTTACCACAACGCTGCAGCATACTTCTGGCTTTCCACTGCGCCTCTGTACATAAACGCAAGGGAAAATACTTTAGCACGGCACTAATGAAGTATTTCCCGGACACAGCAGAGGTGACAAACAGAATGAGAGCAAAGCCAAGATGCCATCTCAACTTCAGGCAAACAACTTCTTCTGACCTCTGTCAGCTCCCGTACACTATTAAACAAAAAGTATTCTCTCCATGTTAATGAACCATGTACAATCTAACAGATAACGCTGATGTTAAATAAACATGTTTATATGTGACTCCTAATGCTAGGACTTAAGCATCTGCAGACAAATAATTTTAAATGGGAAGGATTATGCCCACATAATCTTTCTCTTCTCATTTTACACAACTTTGAAATAATTCAAATATATAATTAAAGCCCAAGTAGAAAGTCTGAGTGAAAAGAGGTTTGGCTATTTTTAATTAAATATTCAGTCTGTGACACACTCACTGGAACCATCTATGCAGTGACCAATATTTTTGGATCCAATTTTCCTCTCACACCTCTTGCAGCTGTAAATCAAGAGCAACTGAAGAGCTTGCCGAAGAAAGGAACTGGATGGGGTTTTGTATGCCGTGATCAAAAAATATTTTGCAAGATGACTGCAGAGCCCTAAATCCTTATTCCCGCTTTCTCCTTCCTCCTGCTTCAATACTGTGGTAGCACCAAACATACCCGCAAATGGCAACACCTCCAGGCCCCAAATGACCCAACCAGATGAGCAATTATTTGCATCCTAATTGAGGGGCTTATCCTCACCTGATTAAAACAAGGTGTTTGTTAAACATCATTACTTGAGTTAAGATCTGCAAATAAAGATGAAGTATTGTTTTAAGAATCAGACTGCCATGAACAATTGTTTTCTGATGAGACCTTTTAACAAACAGTCCCAACCAGGATGGACTTTCTGGCTTTTCAGTAGAAAAGGAAGGGAAAGAGATTTGCTGAGTTCTACCTGTTCATATGAAAGTGAATATTATGCCAAGAGGTTTGAGTAATTATACGTTTGGGGGTTTTTTAGTAGATATACAATAAAAAAAAAAAACTTGTACTTTTTATTAAATTAAGCCACTGAAAAGGAGGATGTATCTAAAACCTGAATGGCTTTACTTTTCTATACGCCATTGTTTATAGTTCTGAAAACACCTTTTGTTCCTTCTCGATATAACTATTTTTCTGTCCTGTGTAGTACAATGTTAAGTTTAATGAAAAGAACCCGATTGTTAGTCCAGGAGACTATACCAAGTACTAACCAAGTTTATATTGCTACTGCTGTGAATAACACGCATCCATACAGTAACTATACACTGGAAACGGCAGTACAAGATTTTCCTACTGATCTACCAAACAACCCCTCCAATTATGGGATATATTTAACATCTTCACATTAAAACTGCAGCGTTCCATGGTTCATGAAAAGGATTTGAATTTGCAACTTCATTCAACAGTTCATCCCTAATAAAAGTTACCCCAGCCAGGCAAAATTATTTCAGAAATATTTTCTTAGCATTCTAAGAACTTCTGCTAGTTTTCACAAAATTTTAAAAGCATTTTTCACTGCACAAGTAATCTTAACAATCATTTCCACAGATTAAGTCTAACAACCTGTGAATTTATTGCAGAAGGAATTTACTGCAAGGAATAATTAGTCTTCAGCACTGTTCTTGCTTGTTCTCCAGCTGAAGACACCTTAAAACCATCTGGTTACAACAAAATTTGGCACAGAAGAAACAAATCTTACTGAAGAGAACTATAGCTGATTTCAGAATAGCTGTTTTACTACTACACATCATAAATAACAGTTGGGAAGACAGCAGAAAATTACTAGCTTTAATTGTTTTCTTTGTCAGCAGTTTGTACATACACACACTGACATACAAATACAGCCACAGTGATTTCAGTACGATGCCTTACAGACTTGAAGTTAGCAACTAGTTTTTGCGGGATTAATAGTTAAATTATTACATTTTCACAAAAATCTAGCATATCAACCAGCTAAGCACAACAACACACAAGATTCTTCAAGTGATATTCTGAGATCGGGTTCTTCATATGAAACACTTGAGTTTAACTCCTTTGTATAATCAAGGTGTATCTGCACACATCGTGTAGTTGAATATGGGACTTGTTGGAGGGGGAGTTATCAGCAACATTTTTATTTCTCCCTAATGAAGCTTCTTCTAATGAAATTTAAGACTGCCAAGGTTGTGATATATTTGAAACAGGAGCCCATTTCAAACATTTCAACCAAATAACGGTGATAAGATTAGCGAGTCATGGGAATCAAGTCTATGTAGTATTTTAAAAGAAAATGAGCTGAGGGGAGCAGGCTAAGCAAAGCAAAACAAATCGATGAGCCTAAAACCAAAAGAGTACACCACTTGCTATTTAGCCAAATGTTTTGATCTGTTGGTGGGGGAACAGAAGAGGCACAGGAATTGTGTGGTCAGTTTGACTCAATAACTTCACAATCTAATTTTGCATCACACATTAAGTTTTTTGGGTTTTGTTTTTGTGTTTTGTTGTTTTGGTTTTTGTTTTTTACAAAGAGATGTAAGTTAGAATAATTAAATCAAGTTATCAGCTGCTGTGACATTTTAAGTGACTTTTCAAAACATGCTTAAAAAGTTTCTGGAATGTTTCCAAAGCTGCAAGCACTGATTATTTTCAAGGCATTTGTACTGCAAGTCTTTCCTACTTGCACATGTAACATTTAAGGCCACATGATGCCTAGGATTTCAAAGCAGAAATAAAAATTGAGCTGTTTAAGAATACAAATGGTTTATTCATGTAATAAAGGATGAGCAGAAAGAATTTATCCTGTATGTAGCAACAAGTAACACAAAACAATGCAACACTAAATGTATGAAACGATCAAAGAAACATTAGTTCAGACGTAGAACAACTAGTTTAAATATATGTCACCTTTTGTGGACCAGACTGCCCTAATACACACAGATGTAGACAGGCAGAAAAAACTTAAGACGTGCTTTCTCAATATACTGGGCGGGGGGGGGACCCTTCTATGGATGGCATTACAGAGATAAGAAATTCTCAGTAAATTAATAAAGTCCACAAGAAAGATTAAGCAATAAACCATTCCTGCCAGTGCCTTTAACAGCGCTAAGAGATGTGTGAATTTGATACTATGCTAAGCAAAATTTCTGTTAATAAATTTGATGTAGACCAATAAACTGTTTATTGGTTAACCGTATATATTTTAACAATTACAATTTTGCACAACAGAATATATCATTATTTGAAATGTCTGAAAAAAAGTAGGTGTATACCATGAATAAATTTCCTTTAGAGGCCGTTCACTGGGCTCAAGCATAATTTAACACTAAAAAGTTTACTTAAACTGCATAAATCATAGTACAAGTTTTCCCCATATAAGCAACGGCGAAAAAGAGCATTAACTCATTTTATTTAAACTCACGCTTCAGTTTTTAAAGTAATTACTAAGCAAAGCCAGCTTGAAGGTAAAATCAAACGCTACGCATCAATTAACTACCTCGGTTAATTCCAGACCCCAACTCCGCAGGCAGGACCCCAACGCGCTGCCGCGCTTCGCGGCACGGACAGGCACCGCACTGCGCGCAGAGCCGCTCCGCGCCCGCGGAAGGCGGCTCACCGCGCTCCCCCAACGCCGCCGTCCCCCGACGGGTTGCGGGGTGAGCGCCTCGCTCCGCGGCAGCGCCGCGCCGTGCCCCCCGCTCCGCTCCGCGCATACCCCGCGGGTGGTTTCACACTTCGGAGTAGCCGCGGACACGCAAAGCCCCGCCCGGGAGCCCGCGGGCGCTGGGACCGGGGCGCGGGGAGAAGCCGCTCCGCGGCCGCGCCGCGCCCCCCCCACCTCGCCGCCGCTCCTACTCACCGGAGGCGCAGCGCGGAGCCGCAGCGCTGCGGAGTGTGCGCGCCCGCTGCGGGCGCAGTGAGCATGTGCGAGGCAGGCGCGCATGCCCGCGGAAGGGAGCGGAGCGGGGCGGCGGCTCCGCACCCCGCGCTGAGCCCACCCCTCGTCCCCGCCGCACCTCCCGCCGCAGCCCGCGGGCTTGCGCGGGGGTGCGGAGCGGCGCGGCGCAGGACGCCCCGGCTGACCCCCGCAACTCGAGGGACGGCGCGGGGACTTTTAGCCGGTTCATCTGACCTGTTGCTTCCCCGGTAGCGAAGCCGGAACACGCGGCCCCCCCGCCTGTCACCGGCGCCGCCGGGCTCTCCTGGCGCTGCCCTCCCGGCGCTGCCCGCCGTCGGGGGCGGCCGGCCTGCGCCGCACCTACCGCGCGCGTGGGGCCGCGGCGTGGGGCAGCGCGCGCCCTCGGCGGGGTCCCGCGGGGCGGGGGAGGAGCCTCCCGCGGGGCCCGCGCGCCCGGCAGCGCCGCCGCCGCTGCCCCAGAGCGGCCGGTGCCGCCGCCGGTCTGGCGGGGGGCGGGAGCGCGGGGCCGGGCGCTTCCCCCGCGGTGCCCGGCAGAAAGCCGTCAGCCCCCGCGCTGGCCGCAGGTACCTCCCGCCTAACGCGCCTCTCGGCCTTCGCAGCTGCAGTTTTATCTTTGTCCGAGCTGTCGGTGCCCGTTTAGGTGCAAGTTTTTAAAAGGGAGTCGTGGTTTGTAACTTGGATGCTTGAGCACCGCCTTACCTGTAGGCTCTGCTTCCGTGAAAATAATCATTCCCCCTCCAGTCCTTGTGTTACTGATCTCTAGTGACAATCTTTAAATAGCAACTTCACGGCCCTTGGGGACATCTGCGACAGAGCTGTAGGTCCCGCAGACCTGCAGAAATAGCTTCGCTCGCACCAGCCACCCCCCTGCGCTCACAAGCACAGAGCATCTCGCAGTCCCCAGAGGGTGAAAGCCCCCCGGGTGATCCTGCTTCCAGCTCTGGTCTCCTCAAGGGAACCAGGCTGGATTTGTGGCCGTACAGAGGTGCTGCCCCATCTCCCACATCAGCACAAAATCAGAGGCAGTCTCAGGCATGTGCACCCTGAGGGGGACTTCTGCTCCTGCCTGATGTGAGGGGCGCCTCTATCAGGTGCGTCATCCTCTTCCCAGTGCATCCAAGAGATGGGCAACGGGCACCTTCGGAGGGCTCATGCTGGGGAGATGGGGCTGGGGCCTCCCACCGCGTGCACCCTCCATGCGTCCCCTTGAGCTGTACACCGCACAGCTTCGCCTTGCCCGTGCCGGCCTCGTCCCCGCACAGGGCACAGGTAGCACACGGCTGCCCCTTCCCGCCGGCGTACCTGCTCGCTGGGGATGCGGCCCGGCCACAGCGGCATTGGGGCGTTTCGTTTCCGTACCCCCCTCTTCCTCTTTATTTCCCCCTTCTCACCAGCCCGAGGCAGACTGCTGCTCTCCAGTTCTGTCTCTCCAGCACTGGGGAGGCATCGGAGGAGACCCGCAAGCCCTCGCCCCAACGGCTTTTATTACACCTAGCCCTTTCCTCAGGAAGGAGATATCCCATGAACCGCAGTGGAAGAGCCAAAGGAGCACAAAGGGTGTTGAGTTCAGGGTTTGAACAAGCTGCAGCCCACTCATGGATTTAACTCAAAATTTTGACAATGGAACAAAAACATCATTGCAACGAGACAGCTGTTTTTACTATCAAAATCTCTCAGATCAGTTCGACTGCAAAGTGTGTTCCTACAGTCCAAAGGAGACAGAGCTCCCAGCATCAGTTCGGAGCTGGCAGGCGTCCTAGCATGAGCTACCTCCCGCCGGCCTAGAAAAACCAAAGCTCTTTCAGTTGTTATTCCCCATCAGTTCTCAGCACTAACCCCCTGATTTCCCTATGGATTATCTGCAGTTCTGAGTTTACACTACTCTCACATTAAACTCAGAAAGATCGCTGATTTGGAGGACTTCCTTGCTGCCTTTCTTGCCTGTAATCGTGGTTCTGGTGAGGAGTCTCTGAAGTACAAGAAAGCCTTTAGATCCATCTTGAAAAAAAATCCTTTTCCTTTCCCCAGCTGCCCTGCCCAAAAAACAGATTGCCACATTAGCTTCTTTTGAAGCTGGTCTTAACAAGTAAGTTCATATATACTAATCATCTAAAAATGCCTTGCATGCAAAATTCACTCGACCCCCGATTTCACAACATATTTGAATATATGCTTAGTTTTATGCATGTGAATAGTCCTACAACAATCAATACAATTATTTACTTAAGTGCTTAAAGCCAGGCAGGTATTTAAGAATTAGTATTGTTTGTGGTAATGCCACGGCAAGCCAGTCAGAGACCAGGACCTCATTGTTTGTACAGCACCCTGCACACAAAAAGACACTCCTTGTCCCTTTCAATATAAGTAATTTTTGTAAGTTGTGAATTGGTGCCAGAAACACCTTTCTTGAGCTGGTGGGTAAACATTATTTGTCTACTTTAATATCCTTTCTATTTACTAAAAACATTGTATGCAATATTTAGAAAAGTAGATAAGGGCACAGTGGGAAAAGAGTGCAAAGAGGAAGATAAAGGATATTTTGCAATTAGGAATTTTAACTATTTTCATCATTGTTAGTATCCTGCAAAATACCTGTAGATCTTAAAAACAATTTAGAAAGGCAGGGGAACAAAATGGCTTCTGTCCCACAGGTGAGACTATGGGTTGGGGTGCAGAGGTCATACAGCTGCATGGGGTACCAGGCTGCAAGACAAGAGAGAGTAGGAGCAAGTCCTAGTAGTTAGCTCAATAAAAGTATCCATTTCATCAAGCTGGGTCATTGTTGGCCGTATGATGCCAGAGATTTCTCTGAGTGGTGGAATTTTTCTTTTGTCACAGATCAAGCCAGGTTTAGAAGGGAGTTCGCCTGACTTGCTACCCTGGGCTTATTCCCATGTACCATAAACTTAAAGAATAAAGGGAAACTGTGCAGAAAGCTCCACATATTCACCAAATGGAAATGTTCCCAATCACCTGGCTAGGTGACAGGTCGTGGACACATTGAGGAGCTAATGGTCCCCTGTCTTGTGCACCCCAGGGGATTGAGCAGCCAGCCCATACCCTATCCTTAGGGCACACAGGGAGCCTCCTTCTACCAGAGCCTGGGGTCCAGAGAGCTCATCCTGTAGTGAAGGAAAGCCTACAGCTACACCTCAGCCTCTCCTCTGAGGAGGCAAGGAGCTAGATCCCAAACTTTAGTTACTATGGAAAGTGTATTTCCCTTGAGGAAATCTTTCCAGTTTCTGCTGTCCAACTCATAGTCACAATGAACATAGTCATATCAGTACAAACTGATTCCATTTTTAAAAACAAGAAATGAGCCGATATTTAACTTAACATCCTCTCTGACAATTAAGATGCCACACTGGTACAAACCAAGGTGAGAAGCCCTCAAACAGGGTATAGAGGATTTATTGGGATACTGAATATGGTTAACCCTGAGGATAGAAACACCCTGAATCAGACCCTGACTGTCATGAAATTGCTTTACAAAGTGTAAGATCTCAAAAGCAATGCATTTCAGGCTCTTACTAATTGTTCTCTGGCCCTTGGGTTCATGTTTTCAATTTCTCTTTGCAACCACAGCGCTGAGTAACTTGCTTGTCTTCTAAAATTAAAACAGAATCTCACATTTTCATGTTTTCACATGATGCCAGAGCTCAGGCTTTGTGGGGGAAAAAAAAAAACCAACACCCAAACCCAAAACACCCCAACACTCACATTTTAGAAAACTTTCAACAAAATTGCGAAAGTTGGCAACCATAGTATTTCCTAACACATTATTTTGTGGACTGCAGTGAAATTTCATTCTCAAGGCTAATGGTTGCTTCCTCTCTGGTAAATGCCCAGAATTGCTGCTGCTGTTATTGTTAGAACATCATTAATTTATGCAGTGCTTTAAAGACAGAGGAGAGGTACTCTATCCTCAAGTAATTAGAGGATAAATAACACAAGCTAGAGACTATTTTAAATTTCTTTGTTGTACAGCTAAACAGAAATACTTAAAAAAGATCTATTTCATGTATTAGTGCTCACTCCTGCAAGGTAGTAAAGATCTGATTCTGGAAAGACTTTAAACTTATATTTAATATTAATGCCACCAGACTGACCTCAGTGCAATAAAGCACTTAATACAGGACTGGCTACTTAACAGGAGTGCCATCTGAGGGGAATTAACGGTGCTATACTTGGTTGCACTTTTGATGCCAAAAGGCTCATCACCTTGTAGGATGGATCCTTCCAGGGATGACAAGGGCTGTGTCAGGATCCCGGTGCTAACATCTCACATTCAGCATTCAGAACCAGAGCCATCAATTTCAAGATTATTCTTATTTCTAAGAAATGCTTGTTTGCAAAGTCGCAGGCCACAATATTAAACAAGTTGTTAGTTGGGTCTTTAGTACTGATGATAAACCAGTATGTGTTGTTTAGCCTGCTTCATCAAAATTCAGAACATTTGTAACTGATAAACAAAATGCATGTTAGCTATTAAAGCTCAAAATTAGGCAGGCAGTAAAAAGTAATCTGAGAGGAGGACTGTAGCTACTGATACTATTGAAGCTGGTCTTAAAACATATGGTTTCCAATCGTTGACACAATACACAAAAATAAAACCCTGCAACTGAGGAGTGCCTGATCTTTTCACCACTAAATGATCAAATATGCCTGTTTGTTTTTTGGTTTTATGTCCCCTTCCTCTTTCTGGTTTTTAAAAGTAGAAGCTTGCTATTTTATATTAACTGAAGATTTGGCCCTTTGTACCATCTACAGACGGGCTTCATTAATCAATTTCCACTACTGGCTTGAAATGAAAAAAAAAACCACCATAATTTTTTTACCTTTTTTTTTTTTTAAATACCCTCCCACTATTTTGCTTGGAATTTCTCCTGTACAAACAAAAGGTCCCTCTGCTCCATCCTTCCTGTTTCCTTGCGCTTTAACAGAAAAATGATTTGTACTGTGAAGACAATGAAATTTCACAAATAATACATCCATTGAGAAAAAATATTATGATTTGTTGCAAGGTGAGATGTTGCCACTCTTCTTTGCATACAGCCATCTCTAATAATAGGAATAAAACCAATTTCACCTGTGAGCACGACTGCACAACAATTAATTTGCATGGAAAGGTATTAAAATGGAAAATAAGTTTTGTGACAATTTTGATCTTTTTTCTCCACAAGTTTTTTTAAGAGTTCTTTTAATAACATAATGGGAGAGCAAAATTCTTGTGTTGTGTTGCTTTCTTAGCTTGGAATGGAGCATTATATACAAATATACGCTTCCTGCTGACTCACTTCGGCGCATGCAGTTATGAACCGTGTTCTGAATATGGGAAATGGCCATGGCTCTGCTGGTGGAAGGAATGATGGTCTGCAGGAGAGATTTGAAAACCTGACCTGAGACAGAGGTAGAGCAATAATTTGAAGTTAAGCTTTGATATGTTATTTCAATTACCAGTAATAAAAAATCACTAGGAAGAATTTGGGCACTGATTCATTTGGAGAGGAGGTGCACAACTGTGGTTTTTTTACGCTAGAGCAGAGCTGGGAAATGGACAGTTTTCAGTTCTAAACAATATGTGCCTTATAAGTCAGATTAAGAAAACTTGTATTAATTTTTCATAAAAGAACATTCCCTTTGAGAATAGGGTGTATTTGTGGTCCAAAAGGAAGACACGTTGTCCACTCATGTGGCTGTGAAGGAAAATGAAAGGTATTTATGCAGTTGTTTTCTCATGGGTTATTAGCTTTTTTTTCTTTTTTTACACTGCAGGTGAAGTATTTTGTAGATATCAGCTTCCTCCTCAGGGAAGACTTATGAATTCCATAGCCTGGCAAAACTACTCATAAATTACAACTTTTGGCTCTGTTTTGTTATGACTAGAGCAGTGTGCATGAGGCTAAATGTAATTCAGAGACATCAGTGAAGTTGCTTCTGACCCATATAATGTTGCATCTGCCTCCAGGTAGTTGATAGTAAGCCAAAAAATTTGAATTTTGGGTGGGCTCCAAATTAGGCACTGGTTAGCTTTTGATGCAAGAGCATCAAAGTCCCTCAGCTGTTGCTGTGACAGCAGCACCGCTGGTACAGTGGCTGACTAATCTTCCAGAAATATTCCATTTAACTTATCTTGTAGAATTGGCAAGTATTTGGGAAGTTCATTCACACATGAATCAAAAGCCATACTTCTTCCAACTTTACATCCAATTTTGACTGCAAGGAGTTTGATTTTAGGAATCTGAATGCAAGCACTCTGGAACTTTTTTTAGCGTGCCTGTCCCTGTGGGAATAAGTCTCATTATTATGTACATTAAAATTGATAATCAAAGACAAATGCTTCAGTGTGTTATTTTAAACCTGGAGAATGTTTACCTAAATTCTATTTACTTTCACTCAAGAAATATCATCTGGCTTTCTAAATTGTACTCTATCTTTAGCAAACTTTTCTTTAAATCACATTATACTTGATGGAAAAACTAGGGACAAATTCAGTTGTACTTTCAATGTAATTTAACTACACCATAGAAACAGGCTTTCAAACCTTTCATCGAACTGATTTACGAGCGGAACTAAGGTTTGCTTAGTACAACGTTTTCACAGTAAGAGTTACATTCCCACAAAAGGGAATGCTGTCAGGTAGAATGACCATGAGTCAATTCTGCCAAACTAATTGCTCTGTTCAGATGAGTCAACTTGGCTGCCTCAAAACTTTAATTAGAACATTTAACATAATATTTTAAAAATTGCTCCAAAACATGACAGTTAAATATTTTAAAGCAAACTGGGAATACAATAGATGCATAAGAGCATTTTGCTATTTTCCCATCATTAGTAGTCATTGGACGTTTGAATTTGTTTTACAAACTAATGGAAGGGCAGAACGTTATATGCTGAAGAACTGGAAAGTACCAAAAGAGATATGCTTCCAGACTGCAACTTATGCTACATTTAATGAATGCATGTGATTACAAACTGTAAAGATACACCTTAAGTTAAAAGAATAAATGTTTTTTCCTACCTGCTATGCAAATACAGTGCAATTTAAGAAACTCAGATCTAGTCAGGTAATCGCAAATAAAAAATTAGTCTAGGAAACCGCAAATAGTCTATTCCCATTGTTTTTTGTCAAGAATACAGTAATTCCCTGTTTATTACAGCAAAGATCATTTGCATCTTGCTAGTCCATATTACCGGCAGGAATAAGCCACATCCTCCATCTGTGAGGCTGAGGGCTCTGTGCCCCCTTCTGATAACTCATTGGTCACCCTTTAGAAGTGTAAAGCAAGTAAATCAATATGATTTATAGTTTGGGGAGCAATTCTCCACAGATCAATTTACCTAGGATAATTCTTTTAAAAACTGACTCTGGTAAAATGTTTCCTTTTCTTTCTGTGCTCAAGATAATTAGACTAAAATGTTCCCTTATGCTCCAAAAATGTGACTTCTCATGATCTAATTTTTACTTTGTTTTTGTTTAAGCCTACATGCAGCTTCCACTACTGTGCACTAACTAGTACAGCGAGTGCTGGGGCAGGCAGCTGCACTTTGTGTCCTTCCTTAGCAGAGAGAGGGGACAGGCAAATGTCTGCTCTACATGGCACAGTCCAGCACTGACCCAGGAGATGAGTAAATCTGCTATGCTATAAGCAGAATCATTTGGGGCTTTCAAAAAGAAGTTCTTCTGAATTGTGGGAGGTGGTATGATAAGATCTCCATCTGGCTTGCAGCAATTTGAGTAATTCTACTGCCTTGTTTATACCATTTGAAATATATAATGAATACAATATGCTGTCCCCAAAATAATATTGCATATAAGGCCTGTAAATTTGGAGTAAAAAGTTTCATAAAATAACTTAGCACATTACCTCTCTATAAACATTAACTGAGTGTTCCTTATAATGCTTTCCTGAGCTTCTATTACACCCAACAAGCAGACAGGGAAGCACAGGTAGCAGGGATGCTGAAGCAGCAGAGATCCAATCCACTGGTCAAGCTTTCTCCAATTCCATTGTATTTTGTTGCTGTTTTTCCACTCCCAACAACTTTTCACTTAAGGTTTATGGTTTTTAGGAAGCCCCAGTAGATTCCTAAGGGAAGGTGACCCAGGAACCAAGTATGACCCCAGCAAAGGCAGTGATGGATGCTGGCAATGGGGCCCACTGAGAGCCCCAGACACAGGGAGTGATGAACCAGGTCCATCCAGGGAGCCCAGTCAGGTACTGGCAGGAGGGAGCAAAGGGAAGACAAGAGATGAACTACCTACAGCACAGGGCCAAGGGTTCACCCAGGCATTAAGGCTAGGGACACAAACATCTCCAGCCCAGGCAGAAGGTAGGTACCCTGGGGCTCAACTTAAATAGAGCTCCTGAGCCATGGACAGGGGCTGAGGGTGGAGGTCCCAGGTGAGGCTGGTTAGGACAGTTAAGGCCTTTTGATAAATTCAGGGCCCTGATAATACCTGGAAATAGGTGAGGTCTGAATTTCAGTTTGTTTGCTTGAGTTTGGTACAGGGCATGAGCAAACAAGTTGGGATAAACAGGGAGCCAACTGACAACTTAGGCTTGAGTCCAGTTTTTCAAAAGAAAGTGGTTGTGCAACTTCAGGTTCAGTGTGAGCAGACCTGGGGATCAGGCTTGGTGTAAACTGAAGGCCCGCAGTGACCCGTGCATGTATTTGTACACCACAGGTACCTGGTATCTACTGGTCACCAGCATTTCACTGTGCCTCACTGGATTTTATTATTTAGGTGAATCTACCAACTCTTGACATAGATCAAACCATCTCTAAGGCTGTGCTTATGGCTGGGGCTGCACCCAAAAGGGGCAGGAATATGGAAAGCCCAAAGGGAAGAAGTTATTCCATGAAGCTTTTGAGCCTCTTTCTGCTGCACGCTGTCTCTGAGAAGACCCAACACTTTTATGTTTCTCAAGATAAGTTGAGGTCCCTTTACAGCAAACTCTTCCACTGAATGAGATGGCTCATTTTGCTGATAAAATATTGTGTGGAATCTGCATTGCTCTCTTAGAATATATGTTTATAGAAAATTATATAGATTTATATATATTTACAGTCACTTCTTTTTTGCCTTTACGAACTGATGGAAAATAATGTCTTGGTTTGGGAGAAAATTATTTTGCCGTCAGCCTTCATAAGCCTTTCTTCATTCATTTCAAATGTTGCCTGTTTTAACATTGACTTCCAGAGGCCCTGTATGCCAGTACAATACAGATCAGAAATATTGAGTGCATTACAAGTAGCAGGTTACACTTCAAAACACTTGGTTCACAGTGTTCAAGACCATTAATCATTTTTATTATTCTAAAGGACTGAAAGGGCTTAGAAACTTTGCCTAGGAAGCAGTATAGATTCTGAACAGCTGCACTACGATTCCTGCTCACATTAGGTTTTGGACAGACCATTGATTTTCAGTAAATGTTCTTGGCGGCCAGGAAGTGCTGAAACTGGGAAACTTTCACAAACACTTTTTTTGTGTTTCTGAAATGAAAAACATGCTGGTTATTCTGATTTAGATCATCAGTATGGCCCTGACTTACCACTACATCACACTGTCATAAAACTGGAGTATCAGGGGAATTTAGTTACAGACCAGACAAAATCACATTCACTGCAGGGAGCATATATACTATTTTTGCAAGGTTTTTTTGAGGCTGTGTTAATAGGCACTGTATGTGTAAACTTTTGCATATGTTTTTTCTTTGTTGTTATGACAATTTTTTGTAAGGAAGATACTTGATAGAATTTGTGTGTATGTGAACTCAGGTTTTCAGAACAGACTGGAGAACATTTCACTTAGAGAAGTATGCCCACAAACTAACAAACAATGGTGTTGTCACTGCCCATGCGATTTTATGTACACTAAAATTATATTTTAATGTCTGTATATATTTTGGCATGCTTCGTTTGGCAAACAAATATACCAGCCACTGTATGGAAAGATGACAGGATACTTTATCCCAGGTTTCCTTCCTGGAAGTTACACTTGATTACTTGTAAACTGGAAAATACAGCCTGCATTGTTCCCAGGCCTGTCTAACTGTTTAGGAAGAGAGGCATCTAGAGCTAGGTTACATTTTTAAGAGAAACTAGGACTGTAGTCTGGACTTGAATGTTGGACTTAAATGCATAGGAAAATCTCAATTCTATAAAAAAAAGAAAAAGAAGAATCCGTATCTGAAAATGACATTCTAATTAAATCTTTTCAAGAGAGAAAGGGGGCAAATAAACACCATTTACATCCCCTAGGCAAAGTAATATCACTTTTTTTTATATATTTTCTTTCTCTTTTCATGCTCCTTATAAGTCATATTGCTTTTTGTAGAGAGGGAGAAAGTTAAGAAATTGGAAACCCTACTGTCCTGCCAGCAGAGGTGGAAAACAAAAGTGTTCAGTTGCCAAATCCTGGAATGACGTTCTGAAAGGATGCAGTATAAAGCAGCAATATTTTGATATTTTCATTTGGACCATTTAAAATGGAAATAGAATTATATCATATTTGAAAATATTTATGGAAAACAGAAAAATGTCAGTCTTTGCAATTGGATTTTTCTTGAAAAAGTTTCTTATGAAGAATACTTATACAAAAGAATGTAGTACTACAGATTGGTTAGTGTGAAGTACTGCAGTCAGAGAAATAGAAACATTTTCTGTATTTGACATTTGCAGTCCTGTAGAAATGTTCATGTTGCAAAGCATGGGGAAAAGGAAACTAAAAGGAAACGAAATGTGATTTGTCAAATATTCAATATAAAAAAGACTCCCGTTTCCTATCTCAGTAAAAATACATTTACTGTTCGTGCGTTTTTGTTTCTGAAGACAGGCAATTACACAAAAATCTGTTTTCTTTCTTTTTTTTTTTTTTTTTTGGTGAGAGTGTAAGTTTCTAGTTTTCATTGCTTTCATAGGCTCAAAACCCACTCATACTGAAAGAAACAAATAAGATCTCTCAAACTTTGTAACTTTTAAAATCTCATGATTCTTACATTAATATCACCACTTTGAGTGTGGAGGCCTACACTGTTATGATTTAGTGCACACTCGCTTGGCACAGCTGCAGAAGGGTATCAGACAGAGAGCCCACTCTGTTTTATTTATAGAGACCCACACGTTTTTCATCTCTCATTGGTATTTTTATTTCAGTAGCATTTGAGATCTCATTTTCCTGCACTTTCACATGAGAAAATAATGCCTGTCCTGAAGAGCTGAGATTTTAACAGCAGACAGACGGAAGGGGGCAGAGGGAAGAGAAGGGCTTCCCCATCCTCTCTGCTCAGCTCCAGGTTCCCAACTGGAAAGTTGGGATACAGAGTCCTGCCGATTTCAAACTGTTTTTTTTTTTTTTTTTTTTTTAAGACAGTCAAGCTTTGGGATTGCACAGAAAAACAATTTGATGCACAGGGCCACTTAGAAAGTAAACTCGTGTTTTGACAATTTTCCACCAAAGCATGTCGAACTTCCCAAACTGCTTTCTTTTGTTGCTTTTGGGATGAACTTGACTTTCAACGCAGAGAGCTCTCTCCTTTGTTTTCAAAGGCTTTTTCTGCCAAGCAAAGTAACTGTGTTTCTCAAGCACAGTCCTCTGAAGGCACTGAAGCGTGTTGAATACAGAAGAGTAATTTGTTCCCTCAGGCTGTATATGTCTTGTATTAAAAATTACAAGATGAGAATCGACGGCTGTGCTGAGAGCACACACTGGATTTGTTGTATGGTGAGAAGAAAACAGGTTATGGCTAATCTTGTTCATTCGTTGCAGATAAGAGAGGTGCTGCCCTTTCTGCTTTTTTGTTTTCTTGGGTTGGGATCAAAACCCCATCTGTCCATCAACGTGAACAATTGTGTCTGAGTCAAGAGTGCTTTGATTAAAAATGATATGGTTGGAAACACCCTCTTTGCTGAGAAGAAATGAATAAGGAAATGGCCCTCATGTGTGAGCTTCTGGGGAGAGACTGTCTGCTGAGCTCACAGGCCAGTCAAAATATGCTTTCTGGCAGGGAAAATAATAAATAGACCAGCTTCAATAGATGGAGATTTAAGGGCAAGAGACTAATGTTCATCTAAAATTCTTTTGGGTTGGAACTTAAATCCAATTTTAATGAGGTCATAGTAGAAAATTAATTTATTTTCTATCTTCCAAACAATATCTTCTTTGTTAAACAAGACTGGAGAGGGTTATTTTTTTAATAATTATTTTTGGTATATGCTTTAAAATGTGTAAAAGCTCTGGCCCCTTTCATTTCCTGAAGACAATCATGTGATAACCTTAAATGGACCACATAAATGTATTAATCTCATATCCCTAAGTGTTATGGAGAATTGAGAAACCTCCATACTTTGGCTTTCCTCTGTATGGGATGTCAAGAATGATATGAAAGGAATGGTTTTGTAGTGAAAATACGAGACTGCTGAGTAACAGCAACAGGAGCATACAGGGGGCCTGTTATGGAGTAGTCTCCAGTGGAAGTGGTGGAAACTCCATCATTCAAAACATTAAAGTCTTACGACTGTTGAGAATCTCACAATACTGGGTGTTTTTCTTAAATCTCCAGCTTCTGGAATTGATGAATTTGTCAGCATTTCCACATACCTTACATAAGTAAGCACACAGATGAGCTACTAGCTTTCCTACTTGTGGAGAAAAGCTCAGAAGTGAGACTCCAAAAGATTCAAATACTAAGAAATACAAAGAAGTAACAGATCTTGATTTTGCAGATCTGACAGATCTTTATATTTTGACCCGGCAAGTTTGCCCATACCTTGGTAAATAAAAGCAGTGGCCTACGAGGTGTCCACAATAAATGTCAGTGGTAAGAGACTGTGTGGGCATCCTGGGATACTGATATCCTTCAAAGATTCCCTGCTCATCCTTTGCCTCTGTCTCTTTGAAAATGCCCAGGTGTTGGGTGTGTGTTTTACAGAGCTGGTTGTGAAGCAGTGAGGAGGTACAATGTGAGTGCTTGATGAGTACAGATCTGCTGGGATCCATGTCTGGATCTTGGCTTTGGGTCCGTCATGACCAGGGTATGAATGTCACTATATATCTTAATCACTGGTTTTGTGAGGGCTTTCCATGTTCTGTTTCCCACATGAAGTGTGAAAGTCCTCCTCATCAAAATAAGTATTTATTTTATGACAATGGACTTGGCAATATACCCTCAAATGAGTGGGTGACTCTTCAGTGGCAGAGTCACAGCTGATCCAGGGGAAGAGCAAAGGTAACTGATGGAAACAGGAGCCTTCTGACGCAGATGATGTCTGATAGCTCGTCACTGTGTGCAGGCAGGTAACGCTTTCTCATGTGTATGAGTCTTATCTGGATTTTGGAAGGAAATGAATTGAAGGCAAGGCAGGTATTTCAGGTAAGAGTGACTTGATGGAAGCGATGGTATAATAAAGATTAAATTACTGTGGTCAGGAAACAGTCTCTCTGTTCATCAGTTCTGGATAAATCTCAGTGTGTCTTGTTGCTGCAGACCCTATCGTCACTGATAACTTCCAGCAAAGGCAGAAACACAACGTAATGCAGCTCTGTTACTACAAGTACTTTTTAAGTGGCTGCAGAGATGCCTGGAGCTCGTTTACACACACCCTTCTGCAAAATCCACCCAGATTTTGTGCCAGCGACCGCACAGCCAGGGCGCCATTAACTCTCTGGTGACTGTGCAAAGCACCACGTTTGCACTGAAACTGAAGGGTGGACCCTGCCAGAGTCATGCAAATTGAAATGCACTTGCAAGTAGGTTCCTAAAATTTCACCTCTCAAAGGGGCTGAGCTAGTCCTGCTGGGGTATGAAGCAGTGATTCCCAACCATGTTTCAAACTTGCTGCTTAGCTCCTTAAGCTATTGCATGGCAACTGATGCCTGCACTAAATGGAAAGGGGTGTTCTTTACATGCAGGCACAGTTTGATGTCTTTGCCAAAGTTTTTTCACCTCCTCTGCCACACTGGGCCATCACCTGCTAGTGCTTGTGGCGTGCAAATTGGAGAGTTTTCTTTATGAGTTGCACATAAAATCCACACCTCTGGTCATGCATGAGAAACTGCTGAAAGAGCCCGATACAGCCCTGAACGTGTTCCATGTTTTATGGACAAGACCTTAAGGTTGTTTGCTTTTCAGAACGGCACCATGTGTCATGCCTGACCCTGCTGGCACTCACAGATACTAAATGACACAGTCTTGGCAGGGGACCCAGCTGGCTAATTATGCATGCAGTTTACCTACATACTGGCTTTAAAAGGAGCCCAATTAAATGATCCAAGGGGTCAGAAGAAAAATGAAGGCATTACTAGAGGAGTGAAACCTTTTCTGCCTCCTGAGGCAAAACCAACTATTTTCACAGTGTTCAGGAAAAAACAAAACAGAGCAGATGTTTTCTCTTTTAAAAGAAGCATACTTTGCTCCTTATTGGTGTTGATCATCATCACCCTTGACATTAATTTTTGTTATTACAAAAAGAGGGATTCTCACGCTATGTGAATATTATTTTAATGCTGATGTTTTTCTCATTCAATAGCTGTCAGCTTCCATGGGGTTATTTTTACAGAAGTGCTAGTTTAGGTGAGCAAAGATAACAGAATCTGTCTCTTTTCTCTGCCTTGATTGTTTTTCTAGTTGGGTTGGTATAACTGTAGGGTAATTCATGGAACAGACTGGTTTTCCAAAATTAGTCTCTCTCCTAGTTAAACAGACATTTCCAAATCAAAGTTATCTGTCTAACAAAAGAACAAAAAACCTAAGAATACTTAGTACAACTTTTGACAACTTTAAGGGACCTTCTTGAGTTTTTAAGGACCAACCAAGGGGCTTTGCATGGGCTGCTGCCAGGCACACGGTGCTGAAGGCAGCACCAGTGCCTCACTGCAGTGCCCCACACTTTGCAAATGCCCAAGCACAAGCTGTGGTCTCAGGTCTGTGGGTCAGTGGTCACCAGATAGTGCAAGAGCAGTGTGGGGATGTTTCCAACCTTAAAGCATTTGCCCTCTCAGTTTTGTTCCACATCAGTGATGAGTTTTCTCCAGAGGTGTGCCCAGCCCTTTTGGGGAATATACCTCTTGCGAAATAGGGCATGAACTTGAGTTTCCTTGATTAAATCTTGTGGCATGCACACTTTGAGAGTTGCCCAGCAAATGCCTTCTGCATTTGACAGTGCAAATCCAAAGATAGCTCACACTGCTGCTGTCTGGACAAACTGTTTTTCCTTCTGGTGCCTATAAAATAGCTGGAAAAACTTCTTGGGGGTGTGTGTGTGTGTGTGTGTGGAATTTCTGGAAACTCTAAAGTGAGCTGAATTCCCCAAGTCATTACACTTGGTTAGTGTCTTTCACAACACTGCTAAGCTCTAGGTAATGGTATGCATAACCCCGAAAAGCAGAAACAGAAAGACAGGAAATTATGGCTGAACTAGTGTTTTTCTTAGGGCGTTTGCGCTCACTGTTGGAGCAGCCAGTGCCAGGTATTGTGAAACACAGTGAGAAGCCCCTTCTAAGCTAAGTTTCTGTTTAAAATTCAGCCAGATTATAGTGAGATATGAAAATCTCCAAAAGAAGTATCCTGTAAAGGTAGGAAGCTGCTTCAAGAAGTGTCACTTGCCTCTCTGGGAGTCTTGTGTACACCCAGGTCGTAGTCCTTGCAAATCTGACAGCGTGCTAATCCCACAGCACCATCCCAGGGAGATTCCCTCACTGGTATAAGAAAAGGCCTGTTGATGCTTGAAACAATCATGATGTGCTCTTTGAGCTTTTAAGAGTTTAAATTGTCCTCATACCCACGATTTTCAATATACTTCATATATTTCATATGAAGTCTTATCTCATTATCTAGTAACATGCCATTAGGGCTGTTGCTTTAAAGAGCACATCAAACACTGCAACACTTGGGCAAAAGCTCTGCATATTCCAGTGGGTGCTTCTCTGGTTATCTCTGTCTGTCTTGTGGGCTCCCTTTAAAACAGGCTCAATGTGCACAGCAATTCACAAAAGTGCGAGTCTAATTGACAGGTCTTGTTACCATGAGTGTGCAACCATCCTGTTTCAGGACACCCAGAAGGTCTGATGAGCTGCTTGCTCATGCTGATACCTGACACATAGTGCAGTATTTAAAACAGCCTGAAGTCAGGCCAAGTCACCTGCCATCAGTTTTTCTGAGGGATCTAAAGCACAGTAGAGCAGTATTTTCTGAAAGTCATATTAAAGGATTGATGAGTTACTGATCTTCCACTCTTCCCCAGCCTGGTTTCTCCCTACAGTCTCTCCGCACGTGAAACTTTGCAGTCTGTGCAGCTGGCCAGCCAGACCCCTGCTTTCTGCAGGTTATTCAGGGCAGGGAACAGCTATTGCTTTTGGATGACAAGGAGGAGGGAAGGATCAGCAGCAGGAGCCTTTAAACCTTCACAAGGGGTGAAAAAATCAAATGCAGTTGTTGAGCAGCCACATGAAAGAACTAGAAGCAAGGACAGCAAATTGCTCCCAAATACATATTGACAAACACAAGCCTGCAGCCTTATACAATTAAAAGTGGCTTCTTCCAAATTTTGACAGAGAACTGGTGGAGTCTGATTGTACCATTCAGCTCCAATGTTTTTTTAAGATCTTGATGTAGCAGCCAAATCTTTTTATTACAAAACAGATGAGTCTTGCGTGGCCTAAGGAGCTGCGCAGACAAATACCTGACACACAATTTACCAAGTGCCATAAGGAACCGATCAAGCCTTGCTCACGCGTGTTGTTCATTTACACCTTGCATCACACATAGCCCAGTGCCTTCATCTCAGCTTTGTACTAAATCTAGACAATGAGCCTGATTCACCACTGCATTCCTTTATTTTTACCTCAGGATAATTCCATTTAAATCAGAGTATGGACTGGACTAACCCAGTCGTTTTTGTGCCAAAGAAATCAACACTACAAGCCTTTGAGCTTCCTGACCTGCTGTTTTGCTTTAGCCTTCACTTTGGGGTTTTTTATCCTGCTTGGGGATCTTGATGGGTTCATATTTGTTGGAGGCTCCTCTGTTGTCTCAAGAGAGCCAGTTAGGTGCTAGAATGAAATACTGAATGACAGATTTTTCATAGCATGGGAAGAGCAAAACAAAACAGCTGTCTGCATAAACCTGAAGGAGCAGGAACTAGACTGCTCTTTAAAAATAAACTTGGCATTGGAGATGGTGACTGAGATAACGTTATGGCCAAAAATGGTGAATATTTAGGATGCTCAGAAATATTCTTATGTTAGCGGTTTGCAAATGTGGGAACAATATATTCAAGCTTTATTTTCTTTAGCGTGTTCTTTGGCTTAAAGTGAAGTTCAACATTCAAAAAGACCATGTACTAATGGAGCCGTTTCAGTTGATCTGCTGTTTTTCTCTATTCAGTCAGATCCACTGCCTCTAGTGCCAAAAAAAAGTTTTTACTGATTTTTACTTCTGTTAGCCTGAAAGAACTAAAACAATGGAGAATCAGGAAACTAAGGATTCAGTTATACAAATCCAAATTCACTAAAATCACCTGTTTAAACTCATTAAGGCAGTGGGCTACCATGAATATTGCTGAGATTCTAATTTGACCTACAGAATAATGCGTGATGGAGGTGTAGGACTGAAAGAACTCTCACACACAAAACAGACTTTGATCTTGGTATTGTAACTCTTATTAAACAATATTTACTTGTAATATACATATATTTTTATACGGAAATCAAAGTGAGAAGCAGTAAATACTCCATGATGGTCTTTTTACAAAGACGCTCTTCAGAGACAAACTGTACTTTTGCCTCCCCTGCAGCACTGATGGGTTCTCATTTGCACATCCCACAGTAAATGAAAATGAAGTTAAAAATTCCTCTCCCCCATCAAAGTGCTTCAGCCCTGGCCCAGGCCGAGCTGCTCCATATGTGAAAGCACACTACAGTCCCTGCAGTGTGTGCCATGGGATGGCAGGAGAAGGGACATCGCACCAGAGAGATGCTTCTTCTACCAGAGCCAGGAATGAATTACAAGAAAATTATGTGCCAGTGCTGCCTTGTACTCATCAGCAAATGATAACTTTGGTCGCCATCTCCATTACCTGCTGAGCTGTTTGTGTGAAAGGGGCTGTACAGGTGTCAAAGGCCATCATCATGGATACGTGGAGCAGGAAGAATGAGTGAGAATGAAACTTCTGCAATTGTGACTTAATTTTTGCATGACCATAGCAAAAGTCAGGGCCATTTCAACAGCTTATGGGGTCTGTGTGGAGGGCCACATCCCAAATCACAGTTTGACAGTCTTTGTGCAGACACAGTTTTGACTGCACATTGGGGATGTTAGCTCCCTATCGGGGAGGATCTGGGAAGACTCAATTTACAGCTCTGATATTTCATTTCCCAGGACCTTGCAAAAATGTTTCCCAGTTTTTATGTGTGAGAGAGTGTTTACTCTGGTTATCACTCAGCTGCAGAGTACAACAAGGTCCAGATCCAGAGGCTAAGCTTAGCTTAAACTGCCATAATCAACTCATTTGTGTGTCTCAACCATATGTTCCTGTCTTTGCTCAGCTTTCAGGACAACCCAAGAATGGGTCACAGGTACACAAATCTTTCAGCAGGGAGGTACTTGGTTTGGAGGCTATGACAGAATGTGAAACCAGATTTGTTTCACATCAGATCAAGTTTTCCTACTGGCATTTTCTATGAGTGTGTTTATCAGGGAAGCTGCAAAGAGCTAGAAAGCTGCTCAACAGGAACTCTGAAGCAGAGCTGAGGTTCCAGGTATTCCTCAAGGCCACAGTTGGTGGAAGAAATGAATGCCTGGTTGTATTTCACACGTATCTCTACTTTCTGTCATGTGCAAGATCCAGTTATAATGTGACTTAGAGAAGTGTCAGGGATACTATATACAGTCTAGTAATACCTACATGCACTTCTATTGAAATCATTAAGCTATGCACAAAGCTTATTTATATTACATTTCACAAAATATGTTGAAATCATTAATTGAAGCACTCAAAAACTAGGATAGTCAAGAATTAATGTTGTAACTTTAATGCAACCTTTTTTTTTTTTTCCCTATGCTTGATTCAGTTAAATCATAATTGCATTGTCCTATACTGCTTCATCCACTGGATCCTCACTGGCTATTCAGGATTTTTATATCCCCTTTTAATATGTGGTCCCAGATGTTTTGTACTGGATTCATATTCCGGCAGCATTATTCAAATGCTGCCGGAATATGAAAGTTAATTTACTGGTGCACATTTCCGTGGTGGTATCCCCATCATATCTGAATGCTTCTCAGAATCAATTACTTCACCTTTGCATCAATGCTGCAATAGTCAATCATATTACTAGCTCCCTTTTACAACTAAGTAGAGAAGATAGCTACTCAGCTTCCACGAGACTCTGATGAGTATTTGCAGACTAGAATTTCTGAACTGCTTGGGTTAGTCAGACACAGGCAATGGTGTAGTCACACTAGTGACTGCAAAAGATCCAGACACCATGCTGATTCCCACAGCACCAAATGTCAAGCCCTTACTAAAAAAGAAGGGAGGAGGCAAGAACTTCTCAGTGAAATGTGTGTGAGATGGTTATTTTTACAGTATTGCTAAGCTTTGGAGACATCACCCAGGTGGGTCAGGATGTCAGGATCACTTTGAGCTGCCTAATGTGATGAAAACCTTACGCAGACCCTCTGCTTCTCCTCCTGTTTTGCCTCCTTGTATAGTGGGCTTGTGACCAGAAGAGCCTTAATTAGCTCTTGAACATGTCCTGAAACAGCAGGTGGAATTTATTCCCATCGTTCTTTTGTATATTCCTTTTTCTCTAAGCACAAAAGGAAATGTAACACTGTCTCGAAGGAGCCCCCAGCTGGTATTACTTGTGGATGATGCCCCATCCATTTTTGTTGCTGATGAAAACAAGCAGGTCAGTGCTGACAAACACAGCTCGTACTCTGTTTTCTGCAGTCCTAGGGAGGAGTTGATCTGACTTTCTGGGTGAAATCTCTTCGCACTACACTGGCTGGAGTACACCACCACTTGGGTGGCAGCCAGTTACACAGCACATCTGTGAAATTGGGGGGCTGCCTGGTTTGAAGCAGTGTTGCTATTATATCACAGCCAAACTATTTGTGAATGGGAACTGATGGTGATTCTTTCAGCAAAGAAATACATTTTCTGAAGCTCATGCAATAGCTAGATTTGTAAATGACCAGAGGCTATTTAAGAATTTCAGTTTATATATGTGCAGGAGACTCTTAATATCAGAGAGATTTCTCACTTTTCAAATAGTGATAACACTATAATATAGCATGCAACTTGCACATAAATTAACTACAATAAATTATAAAAATTAAAATGTTAAGAGGCCTGTTAGATCATCTTCTCCTGCCAGCCTCTAAATGTTTCATGTGACACTTTCTCCTGTGTGATGGCTTACTACCATTCATGAGAGCATTAGTATGCTAATCAAGCATTAGCATTAATCAAAGAGATATTCAATGCTACTCTGAACATGCCTACATGACAGAGGAGCCAAGATGCTGGGAGATATATATGCTTTACTTGTAAAAGCATCATTACTTGTAGATCTTACACAGCAATGGGGGAGAAATTACAAGAAAATAATTTTAAAACAGATGGAGTTTAATAGACCTGAGCAAAATGGACTGATAGATGTCAGACTGAGCTACATACCTCCCTTAAGCAATGGAGCTGCTTTCTGGCAACTCAGATCACTGTTTTTTTTAAAAGATCATTTTATATATGTGTTTTCCCCTCTTTTGCCTTTGTGATCTCGCATGGGTGATACAGATTTTGAGAGAGATTTGAGACTTGCTGACATTGTGATGCTGGAAATGGAGGCAGTATTTTATCAGATTTCCCTGTAAGCCCCAGACTTACCCTCCTAACTTAGAAGTTTCTCAGGCACCTACAACTTGGCTGATAGAAAAGGAACTGTATTATTTCTAACTGAACCGCTACGGATATAATAATGTCTGCAGTAAATTAAATGAGAAGGAAGGACACCTGTGTTACCCCCTTGCTCGCTACAGGGCAGCGTGCGGAGGTGAGCACAGGCACGGGGGAACATTTATGGTGCTGGAACAAAGACACGGTTGACCCCTGACATCAGTTAAAGCTACTTGATGCCAAGGACTTCCTCACTTTTTACGGATATTGAAACAAATAAGTCATGGAAATGATGACTGACCCCAGCCATGTGGGAGCATAGAGATTAGCTGCTAATATGGAAAGTTACCTGGCCAGCGTTGAGATCAGTCACGAGGGAAGGGGGAGATCAGAGGGAGGGCTGCCGAAATCATGAGGTAATGTGGCTGCTGCTGAAGAGGAGCTGGAGCTCAGGACGACTGGAAGAGAAGAGGAAAAGGTTTTTTCTCTGCTGAAGCCAAAAGTGTACGTCATAATGTGGCTGACTGACAGAGCTGTGTTTTCTAGGATGTGCTTGGTATTACGGGAATAACAAACATGAGGAAGTTACTGTGAAGTGCATGGGAGGAAAAGCAGTAAATCAAGGACCAACACAAGGCTGGAAAGTCTCTGCCCAGTCCTTAGCAAAATATGAGCAAGAACAAGGAGTCGGGGAACAGGAAAAAGTTTGCAAGCTCTTCCTTGCAGGAGAGTTAGAGAGAAGAAGCATGGAGCAGTATGGTGCAGGGATGCCTCTGGTGACAGTGGTACTGCTCAGATACTCTTCTGGGAGACAGCGAGTTAAAGAACATCGAGCCAATTAAAAATGGAGAGTATATAAATAAAAAAAAAAATCTTTGTAGCAACTTGATTGCATGAGTTAATTAGGTGATGCCAGTCTTTATTTAAATCTACATCCTACTGAAACCCAACAGGAAAACTTCACAGTGTACTCTTGCAGCACACAGGGAGATGATACAGCCTCACTAAAGATTATTTTGGTCTGGAATTACCACTTCCCCTGATCATAACATTTAAACCCTCAGTAAAACTGCTTAAATTGATTACAAAGCTGAGGTGTGTAGAACTTAATAAACAACAAAAAGAGGACAAGTTTTAAATTATGGATGTTTTATTGCAAGGAGAGTCCATATCTGAAATATGTAGACTTTATATTTAGCAAATGACCATTGATATACATTGCCCTGGAAAAGACTGAAATACACTTGCTAGGAGGATCAAAGCTTTAGATATCTATAGAACTGAAAAGGCATTAAAAATTGAGAGAAAGAGAAAGCAAGAAGCAAGGCTAAAATCAAATTTTTACCTTTCACACTTGGGATAATCATGATGTAATCCTGACGAACCTGACCTGAGAAGAATATTCAACGTGAGAAGATGTTTCTTGCTGAAAGGGAGTGAAGGAAACATGCACATAGTGGTGAAGGGTTGCGGCACACAGACTCAAATCCAGGAAATGAGGAATTAGCGTGGAGCCATTCACATGAAAGATCAGAAAATATATTGTGTGGGATAATATACTGCAAGAGGTCATTCCTACACTTGTTATGAATTATTTTAAGACATAAAGAGACCATGTCTACATTTCTGTCTGTCTGTCTACCCGTAGTAGAACTTCTGGTGAAATCAGATACTAGGTTTTTTATAGTCAGATTAAATGGAAATTGAATTTCCTCTCCAAAATATCATGAAAATTACAATTTTTGTTAGAATGAATCTTTGCCTTGGGACTGCTTGAAAGCCACTGTGTGGATCACTGTGCAGTGAACTATTTAGGTCCCGTAAATTAGATCCGCAGAGGAAACTGATAAAAAAGTGGAACTAAGGCATTAAAGCTTTACCTCTCTTATTTTTCTTGTTTGCTTGCTATTCAGTCCTGATAATTCATGGTGGTTTGGATAATTTTCTTTCTGAACACTGACTTACACAATTAGTATATAATGTATGCATTATGTTAGCTTAAGTTTTTGGCAATTATGGAAATCTATCACCCTTAGAGTTACCTTCTGCTTCCATTCTTGTCTCTGACTTTGGTGGCTGAAATTTCTTTCAGTGTCATAAAATTTAGGGTTGTAAAATTCATATTGTAACTTTAACAGCCACATCTGTTTTAAACATTTTTGTTTTAAGAACTCAATGTGAATTTAATGACAAGGCAATAAAAGTAAAAGTTGAAGGAAATTATCACAGATTTGTAAAGTCATAAGATATGTTTCTGCACTTCTGTGGGCCATCAAATTACAAAGAAACAACTCAATTGCTTTTATTGTAGCAATTCTGCTCTTAAAGCATTTCATAGTTTAATCTATTAGCAAGAATTAACATTTCATTTACATCAGTATTAATAATGACAATTATACCCAGGTGTAGGATATTGTCATTAGCATAGACACCCACACCATGTTCAGGAAAAAAATAATTCTCTGCAGAGCTGCCACTGTGTTTGACAGTAATAAATGATAAATTATCAACATATTTTCTGTGCCAGCAAATCAATCCACAGAATCAAGAATGTGACAAAAATCATTTTTGCCTTCAGTATCTTGCTACAGATCTAACCTTTCAGATAGTGTAAGTCAAAATGATATGGCTGTTTATCACTACTCGGACCCCATCTGTACAGCAGAATCTCTGAAGTGTTGAGGGTGGAAGGGATCTGTGGAGATTGTCTAGCCCAGTCCCCTGCTCCATGGTCAGCCAGAGCAGATTGCTCAAGGCCGTGTCCAGCCAGGTTTTGAGTACCTCCACAACCTCTCTGGGCAACCTGGTCCAGTGTCTGACAACTCTTACAATAAAAATGGGTTTTGATATGTTTAAATGGATTCTTTGTGTTTGATGTTGTGCCCATTGCCTCTTGTCCTGCCACTGGGTACCACTGAGCCATCTTCTCATCTGCATCCCATCAGATATTTGTACATATTAATAAGGTCCCCCAGGAGGCTTCTCTTTTCCAGGTTGAACAGTCCCAGCTCTAAGCCTGCCTTCATATGTTGGATGCTCCAGTCCCTTAATCAACTTTCTTGCCCTTTGCTGGACTTGCTCCAGCATGTCCATGTCTCTGTTGTACTGGGGAGCCCAGAAACCTTTAATAACAGCCCATCAGAAATCATAAACTCAATCTGATGTTTACTACCACTGACACTATGTTTCCTGGTCCTTCTCTGCTTCTCCTTCTGGCCTTTTTCTTTCTGATCTCTGTCTCTGCTGATAAATGGAGACCAAATGGAAAGCTGTAAAAATCTGTCCTACAAATCCCTTAACGTTGCATGTAATGTTTATCAAATCAGAGTCACATAAACATTTATGTAAATCAATTAGGAGCGAGCAGCCAGGATTCAGGATTGCTTTCAGTATCACTTTCATACCTAAAACCCTTCTAGGCAGACCTGGTTAACCCAGTCAATATGTTACAAGCTGTCTCAGTGCCATCTTTTATATATGTTTGCAAAACTCATTATGGCAGAGGAAAGGAAGGGGTTTTACAGAAGAAATTCAATGACTCGAAGCATTTTAGCAATCTATCCTGCCAAATATAATTGCTACTGTGGCCTGACTCTTGGCATCTGGTTGTGGCTCAGTTGTTATGGCTGTCAGTTTGGAGAACTGTCAGTCTTCTCAGTATTTAATAAAGCCATTATAAAGAACTCTCTTAGATAAGATTTTGCAAAGAAACACAGGCTCTAGCTCACTGAAAACTATTCAGATAAAGTGATTTACTAAGTATTTACAAGCAAGTTGTTTCTCCTGGCGTTCAGAGCTCACCGCCAGTGCAATAGTTAAAGTTTGTTGAAAACAGGTCCACTCAGGACAGATTTAAAATTGCTTCATACAGTAGATCAAAGATAAGAAAAATAGTAGCACTGTAGGTTTAAAATGTAATTTGATTCTTAGAGGGGCAACACCAAGCTCAAAGGAGTTTCTGTTACACTGGTAGGTGATGCAGTAAATTACCATAATACAGGTTTAGCATGCTCAGAGCTCTGGTGTTTTCTTGCTCTATCATTTGGAGATTATAATCTTCAATTCATAGATATGCCGTGGAGCAAATACATAAGGAATGCATATTTCACCAGTTCTTTTTAATTGCTCAACATAACTTAGGTATAGACAGGATATGGCTTTCCATTGGCAAATTGACGTACGTTTGTGCAATTTGTCTGTTTTGTCTGCAAAATTACATGGATTAAGTTAAAAGCATCTGCTGCAAATTTGATCCTGGTAGATATAGAAAGGTGTTAATAACTTGCCAAAATTTATGGAGCCTAACATTGTACTCTCTGACAGACTCTCTGAAGCCTTGAGCTGATCAAAAAGCTTTCAGAATTCATTTTTTATATTATAGACTTGATTTCTGTATGATAATTTGTCTCATCTGTGTAAATTCACTGATGGCACACAAAATAGGTAATTACTTTTAATGCAAGAATGCACCCAATTTGTCAGCTGTGTGCAGATTCTTATTTTGCTTGTGCGATAATAATTAAGCACATCTCACATAGGAACTTCACATACTCATAATTTACTTTGTTATTTTTGGAAGATCTGGCTTGGTAGACACTAAAAGAGCACAAATTATAACAGAAAATATTATCGCAGTCCAACGACAACCATAGTCTTTATTTTCTATGAAATCACAGGTCAAAATTTGCACAATAGTGGGTCAGCTGAATTGCAGGAGAAAAATTTAGGACAATCAACTAAATTTGTGAACGATACAGGATCTACTCCATTTCTCAAGAAAAGTGTCCTGAGATCAGAATGGAGACAGTAATTTAGTTATAAGACTTGTAGATATACAATTTTGTCATTCATAATGCAGCAGTGTCGTATTTAATAAGATTGAGAGCACATTAAGTACTGATTAATATGTTATTCTTCAGTGTTTGCCATGAACAAAATAAAAGATGTACAGAAAACTTTCCTTTTTTTAGATTATTTTTAGTGCTATTTTCTATCCTCTGAAAGCCTGGGATGATACCTGCTGCATTTTAGCATTGAGAAAGTGAAAATATGAATGTTGCTCTTTGATTTTAATGAAGTCTGGGGCATTCAAAATCATTATTTTTGATTTATTTGGTTGTAAAAGAAATACCCCAAAGGCCACTCTTTCCTTCACTGGCACTCATATCTGCCTCCTGACTTCAATAGATTTTATTACAGTTTGAAACTGAGATTGAATTTTTTAGATTTAAAACAAAAAAATCAGTCAGAAAATTGCAGAAAGAAAATAAAAACTTTGCCATTGGTTCCATTTTTACCAGCAGCAGTAGATTTCATGCAGTATTAATGAGAGAAGAATTTGGATCTAAAAATGTAATTTGGTTTCTTATTTCTCTTTTCTGTCACTTCCACTGAAGAAACAGGCTTACAATACGTCTTCACTTGCTTAATGCTATTGCTAATTGCTCAGATGGGACTCTGAGAGACCATTAAGTGTCTATTGATTGTAATCAGCTTGCCTATGACAGATGAAGTCGGCTCTGGCAGGTTTTTTTCTTTTTTTTTTTAATCCTGTCTGGTGCTGTAAACTGAGGTCTTTATGCTCTTGCTGACTGTGACTTTCCTGCATTGACTCTCATACCTTTTTCCAACTTTCCAGGTTACTTTTTGTTATTCAGACAGCCGAATCTGTCAGATGGCATGTGTTCTCCTGAGAGATCAGTGCACCTAACCCTGTGACCATTCAACTCCTGAGCATCCGAGCTGTATGCTTGGCTAGTATTTGCTGTTGCTGAGCTTCAACTGTTGAGAAATTGGATGCATTGAAAACACTGTAAGAGTGACGACTGCCTGGGGCTCTGCACCTGTGCGTACCCACGCCACCATAATGGGATCGGGGGTCTGCTCTGATGGTCACTTTTTTCCTAGGTAAAATATGACATTTAATGTTTTTCTTGAGAGTCATTACCACTTCTGTGGATGAAGGTGTGCCAGTCCAGTTTGATTGTTAGCTAACATGGATTTGAAACTGCTCAGTGAGTCATCTTCATTTTGCTTGAAAAGTGTGTCGCATTATCACTACCCCAGAGGAAGTGCTCAGCCTCCCTCTAGATGGAAATCTAAATCTCTGGGCAGTGCTTACTACATTGTCCAACAGCTAAAGAAATTGCTGTGTTAAAAATAAAAGCTGTCTACAAATAAAGAGGAAGAAGGAGCTGGGGAAATGTATGGTTTCGAGAGCATAGGAGGTGGTAGGACTGAGTGGAAAAGAAAAACAAGAAACACTGTGTGGGAAGAAGAGATGCAGGGGGAAAATTTCCTCTGGAAATGAAAACAAAGGTGGTAACAAAAATGTCAGAAATAGAAAAGGAAGTCTAGAGTTATAAAATGAGTTAAACCAGGTGTGATAATGGAGGTGGGGAAAAAGGTGGTGTTTCCCAGTAGCCCTTGTGCCTCCTTTGGGCAGGCTGTGCAGGCTTCCTGCAGCTGTCACTGGTCACGATGGGACTTCGTGCAAGGGAAGGGAAGGACTGGAGCCCAACAGCACAGGTGAAAACAGGGCTCCCTGGTCTGCAACATGATAATTGTGGCATCTGCAGGAAATGCTGCCCTATAATGACAGGTCAATGAAATTGCCATAACCGGCAAATGTATCGTGCTGATCACTCATGCTCTTACCACTGTCAGTCAACTGACTGGCATCAGGTTTTTTTGCTTCCCCCTATTCACAACTGTTACTTTTCGGTTTGGTCCATTCAAATCCTAGTTTGATGATCCTGAACATGCCTTGTGTAAACTTCATCCTTTTCTGGCTATGTCCTCAAGAGAGACAACTGCTTGCCCCGTAGGCCCCTTGTTTTCAATGCAGTTGAAAAATTGTTGTAACACATTGAGCTGTGAGATCAGGTTTCATCCCAGTTCGGGGGCCTGCACAGGCTCTCGTGAGATGCCTCATTGATTCAAAGCACTTACAGTGACCTACTGGACTCTGTGTAATATAAGGTCTGCCTTGTTGAGGAAATGTTCCATCTGTGTGCACTGTCCTGCAAACGGCTTGTCCGTGCCAAGGTCAATGCCAGCAGCTCAGACTGCAAAGCTGTTGCTCATGGGTCTCATTGTATGATGCTGTCTCTGGAGTTGTACATGGAGTGGGCACAAATAGACATGTGTGAAGCACATGTTAATCTCTAGCAGCCAAAAGGCAGGGAGAACTGGAGGCAGACCTTCATTTTTACAGCTAAGTGATTCAAATTGTGCTCTTAACTCAAGGACCATCCTTATCTTCACAGTGGAATGAACTTAGGGCTGAGCTTGGCCTTAGATCCTGGAGAGTCCAGGATCTTCCTTCAAGTGTTGGGTCTGGAAATATGCTATCTAAAAATAATGGCCAATGTTCAGCAAGAATCCATCATGGCTGGGTGAGCCCCACTTAATGCTTCAGTCAAGTCTGAGCCATGGACCTGCTGACTCCTGACAGAGGACCCATTTCCCAGTGCCAGACACAAATAGCTCCCTTAGGCTGCTCATGGACCCAGTGCAAGGTGTGGGCTCTGCCTCCTGCAGCAAGCCAGGCCTGCTGACTCCTCTCCTACATGCGGCTGCTGGGATACCCAGGTTTTGATGCAAACAGAAATTCTGTGCACTCCTCCTCTGCAATCCCCCAAAGGGAAGGAGCACATTCACCATCTGTGCAGCACAGGTGTGGGTCCCCGTGCAAACGCCCCGCACAACCTGGCAGAGCTCGCACACTGCCTCGATTGTTCTGCCGGGCTGCCCCGCTCTGGCGCGCAGCTGCGGGGAGATGGCCATCTGCACCAGCAGAGCCGCTGCGGCGGGGTACAGGCAGACCTTAGGCTTAAGCAGCAGCCCTTCAAGAGCTGACATGAAGTAATTTATGAGAAATTGCTTTTAGCAGGTGCTAACCTGTCTCGACCACGGATAATAGGATAGTTGCTATTGGGAATCAAACCAAAGAGCTATAAAACCTGATTATCATTATGTAGCTTGCTAGAGAGCACAGCTGTTGCACTGTCATCATTGCTCTCTGTTGAAGACACACCATTTCTTGCTGAATTCTGGCCAGTTAAATGCTAGGAATTAGAGCTGTGCAGTCACAGAGTAGCAATTGCCACTTCGATATTATTCAATTCTATCTGTGTGTGCGCATGTTTGTCTGGCTGCCGTGTTGCCACATGCTCTTGACACTTACTGCAAATCTCTGTTCTTTGCTTACCCCCTCACTTCTATTTCTCTGCTAGAGCTAAAACAAGAAGTTAGTATTTTTTCCCCTTCAGTCTCACCATATACGTCACTAATAGGACTTTTCAAAACTTTGTCAGTCACCTTCCATAACAGCCTGAGGAATACTGTAGGGACATCTCTAGTAGCTGGATACAGGATATTGTATTTCTTAGTTTGTCCAGTTGAGTAATTGCTTGGAGTAGCTTTGTGGACTTGCACAACTGTTACTTGGAAGGAAGAGAAAAGCCAGTTGGGGAATCAAAATATTTCTAGGGTGACTTTCAGAAGACTCAGGTTAAAATCAACAGGTCAGGATTTGATTTGAGATCATAAATTAGGTGCCTGCAGAGAATTTGTTGGGAGGAACAAGGTTCAGCATATTGAAATCATTTGAAAAAACACTTTATTGATGCGCTATTTTTCACCATTAAAATAAAACGTTGCTCCTGCTTCTTGCATTTGATGCATTTTAGCTGCAAGATACTCTTGAAGAAAAGGGTGAGAATAAAAACTATTAAACTGTCCCCTTGATGTCTCTCTTATTCTGGAGAACACATTCCTGGAGGTGATATTCTTTGACAGTACTATAGGGCTGGATCAGCGAGCTCAGTTCTCACCCTGGAAATCATCCATCTGCATCAGGTAGCAACAGTGAGCTGAGCCTGGAGACGAGCTCATTTGGGCAGCAGCCTGTGTGGCGAGCAACGAACTCTGCTCGTCTGTCTGGCATCTTTCACTAACACCAAATTTGCTTTAAGGATTAAAAAAATGTAGCCAGAATGTGGTTGAGAGTGAACATATGTTGGAAGTTCATCTTAGGTAATATAATAAGCTCTTCAAGGGTGGATTCTCTTTCTTCTCAATGTAAATAAATACTCTTGATAGCCCCAGACATATTCATTTTCTTGTGATTCTCCCCCTTCCTTATCAGAGGTGGTGTCCTGTGCATTATTGACGTGGGCTCATTTGCGAGACTGTGCTCTTGTCCATATGTGCAAGTCATTTAATAAGATGAGAAGCAATGTGTAAAATAACAAGAGTGTTGATGTAAAGTTCTCAAATGGCCAGCACTGGGATTAATAGTTAATGGCCTATTGACACAGAATATTTATTGATGAGCAACACGAGGTTCCAGTGACACCAATACAGGGTTGTTTTGGAAGGCTGCATCCTTCTTCTTCAAAAAAAAAGATTATCATTTAATTAGTAAAATGTGTTTTATTGGTGTCTGTTACAGATTCTTTTACTATGGTTGTGGGTAAGTGTTCACTTTGAAAGAAACAATTTGAGGTAAAGAAAGACTGTCTGAAACCACAGTAGAGTTTTTGAAAGGCCTGATGAGATTGTTACAGCTAACAACTCTTTTAGAAATGCTTGATAAGATAATTAAGAGGAAAATCAAATTTTGTGCTTTGGGCTATAAATTGATCAAAAAAATCTTTCCCATGCACAGCTGTCTAGTTAAGTATTCAAAATGCAAATGCATGCACATGTGAGCAAGTGTGATTTCCTATCCTTGGAAACATTGGTAAGTGGGAGTGACAGAGTGGACCAACACCATCCCCACCCCATGTCACCAGGGATGGGAGCAACCCTGATCTAACAGAGGCAGTGGTTCAGATGGAGCAGCACCAGGCTGTGCTAAGGCTGTGCTGGTTGTTCAGAGGAGAAGGGATTACCTCTGCCCCAGGTTCCTCCTGGTCAGTCAGAGTCTGGTCATTGGGAACACGCGGTGACCCAGTGCATGTGTTGTGGGTCTCTGTTTCTTTCTTGAAATGGCTGGGAAGTGGTACAAAGTCAGAATTTAACTCTAGTGAAAGGAAGCCAGCACCATGGCTTCTCTGTTCTTCTTTTCAGACTGGCTACTGTAACGAGTGTAATTTTGGAACTGAAAAAACAGACCTGCTGCAGTTGGAGAATCCCTACCCAAAGTTGCAGGAGCCTTAAACATTGTGATAAATTGGTGGTACTTCAGTGTGCCCAAATTCAGGTATGGACTAAGCATGGCTTTGCTCAGGAAAAGAAACCAAAGAACTCTTTACCTCTACAGGACAGCGGCAGTTCAACATCCGATCTGCTCTTCTACTGCCAGTGCCACTGATCCGTGCTCCCAGTGCAGGTGTGTGGAGCCAGGGGCCTCACCTGCTCCAGACCTCTCGGCTCTCCTGGGCACCAGCACACCACGATTACCGAGGACACAGCATGAGTTAGAAACAACTGAGTTTGATTCTCCACTCCCTAACTGGAGATTAAACTAATTGTGTTTTTGTGGTAACTGAGCAAATTTGACCCAGAAACAAGCTGGAGCAAATGGCTAATGTTTTATAATAACTCTTCCAAGGTCAACAATTCTTCAGGGAAACTGTTTTCCTAGACTAGTTTTTAATAGCAGGGTACTTTACACAACTCTTCACAGAAAAAAATGCACCCAGGGTAAATACTCAGTGGAGTTACTGACTCCAAAACTACCTCTGTGTAACTAAGGGAGCTTAGTCTATATCAAGGCTTAGTGCTCTACAGACTGCAGAGGGCTGACGGTGAATGGGACAGGAAATCTCAAGGAAAAGTCAGCTCCCCCTCCCTGTATTACTCTGTGGGTGATGGTCAGGACTGCAGCAATGTGTCCTTGGTAGTCCCTTCCTGATCACTCCAGTGCATACAAACTCATTATCTTTACAGCTCATGTGTAGTATTTCCTGGGTGATTCCTACAGTTTATGTGTGCTATTGTTTTAAGGAGAACAAAAATGAAAAAAGTAATGGAATAAGGCAAACTCGTTCAACTGAAGTTAGAGGAGCATGCTGGCACACTGACATGGGCAGGAATGCCAGTATTACTATATACCTGCATGGATATATAAATAAATATAACCTTATAGATGTAGCTGTGAAAGTGATAACAGAAACACCTACACATACAGAGATTTTATAAATCAACAACATATGTACAGCTATGTGACAATGCAGAATTCTGTGATAAATGCACATACTTGCTCACAGGCAGAAAGGCAGGTACCTGTGCTCTGGTACATGTGTGCACAGACATGTACACAGAAGCCACCTGTAATTTTAGGTCAGCTGACACGTGCACACACACATCTGTTGGTGAGCGCTGGGCAAAATAGGTATCAATGAACTGACCTCTAAGTCTGGGCAAGTGAATTGAAACCTAGAAGTAGCAAGGCTGGGGCTTTTAATGAAGTGAATGAGAAATGAAGAAAGAGAGATTGAAAGTGCCTGGTGCTGTGATACATAATTGATGAGACTCCAAGCAGGGCTTCAGTGTCTAATAAATTATTAAACATTGACTCATTAGGGAAAGATTTCATTATAGGATAATTTAATTAAACGACAGGCAAAAAGAGGAAAGAGCTTTAAGGGATTGAGTCCTTCTGGTTTTTCCACTATGACAGTGATGATTTAAAGAGAGAGGAGCCAAGAAATGATCCTGGGGGTGGGGAAGTTGTTTACTGTGCATGAGAGGACTGATCCTCAGTTCCTCAATGCTTACATTTTCATTTATCTGCTACAAAGTGGGTGAGGGCTTTCGTTGTTCTGCTTTAAAGGCGTTTTGCAGACACTTTTCCTTGGTGTCAAAGACTGCCCTCATTGCAGGGCAGCTGAGAACTGGCCCCAGCGATGCTGTCTCAACTGGTGACAGAAATGAGATTATCTGTTGTGTTTCCTGGACGGTGCAGGGCTGGAGCTGTGGCCGAGGCCAGGCTTCTCTCCCAGGGGCGCCGGTGGGGCCAGGACTGGGGTCACCCTGGCCCATGACTCACCAGTCCCTGCCAGCCACCCTGCTCCAGGGGACAGGATGGCACAAGAGGGCGTCCAATCTCAATTTTCAGTCTTGACGAGGCCAAAGCATTGAGCTGAGCCAGATCTCCATCCTGAGCAGGGCAGAGGGTCCAGGTGCCTTTGTTTTTGGCTGACCTCTGTACCTGCCCAGGGCACCTACTCATTGTCTTTCAGAGGAAGTAAAGTCCCTCTTAATATCACTGTCCAAGTAAATATGGAAGGCAGTGTACAAGACAAGGACCACTCATGGTGTAACTCACAGGTGGATGGTGTCACCAGCTGGAGAACAAGAGCAGAAGGAAGAGCCAGGTCAACACTCCTTGGCAGGTCAGGTGTGTTTGGATCCAAGGGTCTTTTTATTTGATCTCTGTTAAATACAATGAAGATAACACTTAGATGCCTGAAGGCAGGTTGAAGGGATGGTGGGTCCTCTGGCAAATATTTGGCAGCAGTGAGAGGGCTCTCCAAGGCAGGGCCAGGGAATGCAGTCACAACTCCCTTGGGCTCCTGAGTTGTCTGGCCTGTGCAGGGGGGAGAGTTCGTCAAAATCACTCTACAGACACTGCGGAGAGCAGGGACAGGCAAAAGAGACTCAGTGCTTGACATCTTCCCATGATTGGAGGGGAGATATGTTTTTATTTGACAATTTCATCGTCAGCACAGAAATTTGTACAAAGAGTGACTTTTCTCTTTCCCTACAGGGTGTTTTTTTACCCTGATGAGTTTATTGCTCCATGTTGGTTAGGTAAGGACATTGGAAGGGGCAGCTGGGAGGAAGAAGATGGGGAGCTCATGTCAGAGAGAGCCACAGGACAGCGGCAATAGTGAGCTGAGCAACCAGAGGGATTTCCTTCTGCATCTGTTCTGGTGAACCTCACTAAGTTCTTTTCCACACTTTTTGCTTAAATAGTGCCTGAAACAAACATCTATAACTTGTTGGGTTATTTGATTGCTTTGTTCGGGACTGTGAGTGGAACAGTTGCCCAGCTGCTGTCTCTGCACAAGGAGGTTTTCAAGATGGAACAGACAAGGTCAGGTGCATCCAAACTGATAAATAAAACAACAAGAACTTGCAAGATGACAAGCATAACAGAAGCAGAAAATCCTCATTTCCAAGCAGCTACATTCAGTATCTGTTTTACTTTAGAAAGATGCATGCAGCTGTCTAACATTTGCTCAAGCCCTCAATTTTGGGCCCCATTTCAATTCCTTCAGGCTTTCCTAGATCTAGAGTATATCTGTAAAGTAGGCTAAATTAAGACTGAACTTTTCCAAAAACTGTGAGGTTACTGCAAAACCAGTAACACCTCATATTGTTAGTCTTTTCTTGCACAATGCAAAGATAAAGAGCACATGAAAACTATCTTTGATTGAAGGAATCTGTTCATCTCCTCACAGGGAAGGCAAGAAGAGGGAAGGAACAATGAATGCACAGGTGATGAAGGCATATGGGGCTGTGTTAATAAAAGCACAGCCAGCAGGTTGGAGAAAATGGTGATTCCCCTCTGCTGCACAGCTGTGTGACCTCTCCTGGAACAAAACACTGGTTCTGGGTTCTTCAGTTCAAGATACTAATAAACTAGAGGGAGTCCAGTGAAGGGCCACTAAGATGGTCAGGAGGCTGGAGCAAGCAGCTTGGTGAGAGCTACAAAATGCTAATGGGTATCTTAATTTTTTCTAATTGCCAGGATCTTCATAAGGATTGTAACAGGTAATTTTATCCCTCCCTCAACGATATTTCTGGGTATCAGATTGTAATAAAACACTCAGCTAGAAATCATTGTTAAGTGTATAGTAAGTAAGAAAAATACCTCTGTCTTTTATGATGAGAGTTCTTCATAAATATAAAATTGTACTTAACTGCATTTGTCAGTAGACTACCCACAGCTCCTCCCTATAAATGATGATCTTTTGGGGTGCTTGTTTACTAGTTGTGACAGAAAAACAGGAAATGGCTGGGATTTTATGCTGGAATGCAACCCTGTGGTGAGTGTGGTCAGAAATTTGGGAAGCCCCCAGAAATGCCAACTTTTTTATTATTATTCAGAAAAGAGAGAACCAAGGAAAAAAAAAAAAAAAAGCCTGTCAGACAAAGGAGGAATCTAACAACATCTGTCTCTTTAAAATCACCTATAATTGCCTGAGAGAAAGGAAACCAGTCCAAAAAGTATTTATGTGCACTGCAAGAAGAGATTATTGTCTGAGACTGACTGTGTCAGCTTTGGTTCAGGGTCTCATTAGATGCTGGCACAAAGCTGTGAATACACATGAAATAAAAAGACTTAGGAAAGGTCTTTTCTGCAGAGAAAGCCAAACCCAGGCTATTTCATCTAAAAAAAATGCAAGAGATGATAGAAAGTATGAGTTCTTAGCTGTCTGGCTGAGCCTTTTCAGGTTAGCATGGAAGCTGCTGCTCTGCTGAGACAGGGAGGCTCTGGAAGACTTGTGGCAGCCAGAAAGTCTGTCAGATGTAATTTCTGGCTGGACAGGATAAATGAAGCTCTGCAATCATAACTGGACCTGTCTCAGTGATCAAAATTAAGGAACCTACTCTGGTAAGTCCCTTTGACTGGTGACCTGGGAAATGGAGCTGGGATGCTTAAATTCAACAGATAAGCAAGTGAGATACAGCTAAGCAAAAAGACAGTGGAACATATAAAACAGATCACAAAACTAACACCAATTAACATATTCCAAGTCATACTCTTGAACTGTCTTGCAGCAGCCTGATGCATGCTCATTGCTTCCATTAGTTGCGGGTGTAGTTCATTTGCAAACTTGCAGAGTTTGGCACTAGGTGGTTGACACAAGACAATTCTCCTTGGTCTCTGAATATAAAGCTCCATCTTTAGCATTGTATTTTCTTCTTAAGTTCTCCCTAAATGAATTCAAAATTCCCTTTCTGCAAATATTCTTTTACAGATCTTAATGTAGTAGAGCAGCCTCTTCCCCTTCCCTTATAAAAACTTTCACTTTGAGCATTTCTTGCTACTGTGCACAAAATGTCTGTGGTAAGAATACAGATAGATGGTGTGGTCACATCTGCCTTCCTCCAGCTGACAGTGAGCATCAACTATTTCATTTCAGAAAGGATGGCACGTGCTCATGTCCCTATTGATGTCAGAAGGATTACTTTTCTGATTACTCCTACTTACTCTCAAGGACAATTTTGGAAAGAAGACAGTCAATGAAGCTGAAGAATACTGTCTTAATAATGCAAATTTATATTTTTGCATGATTGTCCAAGTGCAGTGCTTGCTCTGTTCTAAGAATTCAGTTACAGCTATGAAGAAGAACTGAAATTTCCCAGTTTATACTGTGAGTTTTGAACTGCCAAAGATTTAGAAGCTTGGCTCAGTTTGTAGAGATGCTCAGAAGGTGATGCTCTCTTTGGTCTGCAGAGGGAGCAGATAATTTTCTAAGGAAAAGTGTTTCTAAGGAGAGTTTCAAGAAAATTTGAAATCATATGTGGATTGCCTGTCAGCTGATGGATCAGGCTTTTCCTCTGGGATGACAAAGAAAAGAGGTATGAAATGGTTAAAGGTGAGGAAAGAGGTGAAGAGAAATACTTCCCTCATGTTACTCAGGTTTTGCATACATTCACTTTTGGCTGCACATGCACAAGGCCAAGATTTTGCTCTCATTTACCTCAGAATAAGTCTGGAGTGACTCTACCAGTGTTCACACATACCTTCTTGCCTTCAAACCAGTCCCTCCCTCCCTTCTCCTCAGCTGAGGCCATCCTCGCAAGGCTTTGCACCACAGCTCAGTTACATCTTTAGCTACCACTTCTGCAACAGAAGAGCTAACAGTCATCCTGGCACTCCTTCCTACGGCTCATCACCCCAGTAATGTTGGCATCACAGCTTGCAGACTACATTTTTCCTGGCCATGCTGATGACAGGGGATTACTGCAAGTGAAGCTGGACTTGGCACAAGCCTCCAGAGCCAGGCTGGCAGGAGCACTGCAGTCACAGGCGGTCCTGGCAAGGGAGGTGTCACAGCTTCCAGGTCCACTAACCCCTCCTCCCCTGTCACTGAACTGGCACTTGCATGAAGAAGGTTGTTTGGGAACCCTGTTCCCTGAGGAGACTTCTTTTAGGTATAAGTGTCCTTCTCTGCTTTCTGTTAGCTAGAGTGTTAGGATATTTCTTGATCCTTAATGGAAAAGGAGTAGAAAAGACATTTATCTAATGGAACAGGATGTTTGAAAAGCTTTAGTTATCTAGGCCTAGTTTCTGGCACTCCCACAGTTTTGTCTGGTGATCTTTAGAAACCATGTAACCTCCATTATGTTCTCCGAACATAAAATGTAGAAGTCTCCCAGATGTGCTGTGAAACTTACTGGTTGTCTAAAACTTGCCTGGGAATGAAAAGACTATCCTTTGCACCCATGGCATCTTCTGAGTCGAAGATGTCAAACTGCTTTGCAGACATTACGTAACCCCAAAGCCTGGAAGTCAGGCAAACAAGATTGAATCAGATGGTGTGAGGGTGGGACAGAGAGACATCCATCTCAGCAGTACCAGCATCTGGGGTAAGTACTGGGGGCATGTTATTAGGATTAATGTAGCCCTGGGGAGGGAAGGGCAGTGGCCTGCTAATGCCTGTCGGTGTGCTTTGAGAACAGCCCAGAGGCTCATCCTCTGGCTCGAGCATCCTCACCAGCAAAGCTCTTCTGACCGCAGTGAGAAATGACCACACCAAGTTGTGGAGGTGTTTGTTATTGATGTTCTTCCCCAGAGCTGGCTGCCCTGCACTGAGGTTTGATAAAAAGTTTCTGCAAAGTGTTCAAAAACTTTTTGGGTGGAAGTCGTGGTGGCAGAGTAGTCTTTAACATTATTATTCTTCTTTGTTATCATAATGATTGTTTTGAAAGATTTGACTTGCTGTTTTTCAAAGAGATTTTTTTACCTGATATGCAGAAAACCACCCCGAGGGGGAGGAAGAACCATCTCCAGTGAAAGGCTCCCAGTTACAGCCCAGAGCAGAGACAAGTCCCTCTTTTATTTTGCTAGTCTACCTGCTTTAAAGGCTGATGACTCAAAAGGATTTAAAACCTCTCTGTGTCTCCATTTCAGATGTAAAACATTGGGCTTGTTCTCTCACTGTGACCTCCAGGAAGTTTGGCACATTCCTTAAGTAAGATTGACCCCAAGTTCCTTTTTCTGATGTTTTTGGATTAAGCCAGACTTGGCACTCATGTGGGCTGTGATACAGCCAGCATTCCCCAACTGTGATAGTTTGTCACGGGTCAGCACAAGTGAAAGTCTGTTCAGCAGAAGGTCGCAGTGCTGCAGCAGGGCTTCCTGCAGATTAGTACTGAAATCTGTTAAAGCAAGAGGAGGGGAGCATGTCCGAGTAGGTTGAAACCCTGTGGGTACCACAAATTAGCTCCAGTGTGCTGTGATACTCAAACATACTCAGAAATGTATTAAAAGCTGGTTTACGAATAGAACACCTCTTGGGTATTTCAGGCTGCCTCACAGACTGCACAACTCCCCTGTTGTCCCACCTGGATTGTGCAGAGTGTATTTCTGTGACACAGGCTGATGTTTCCAGAGGTGTTGAGGCCAGTTAGACACATCTTCCACTACGCATCTCAGTTCTCAAAATGCCAACCATAGCCTCATTGGTAACTGAAACAAGACAGAGCTGGAACTCTGGGAATAAATGCAGCCTGGAGTACAGCAGGAGGCACTGCTGTCTCATTGAGGGAAGATCTGAGGTCTGAGAGCTCATCTCTTTAGAGATGCACCAGGTATATGGTCTTTGAGATCCACAGGAATGTATTTGCGGCACTATACCAGAGTCAGATAGTAAGCTTTGATCCGTGGCTCTTAAAGTTTCCGTGGAGAGTGCTTGATTCTGCTTAGATATGTATATACCTAATACAGCGTTGATAACTTCATAGCATCCTGCACTCCAGTTGACATTAGCTATGATTTCTACAGGTTATTGCTGAATGTAGTTGTATCTGTGGGTAGTTTTTTTTCTTTTTCCTTTTTACAGTTGATTAAGAAGTCTGCAAGAGTATTCTAGGTTTAATTTATTTTCTGTCCATTGATATTTCTAAGTTAAGAAACACAAAACAGTTGCAGGAACAGGCCTTTATAGCATGATGGTTAGATTTGGGAATAGATTATTTTTTTATTTAGAGTACTTGGAGTCCTTACATCTTATCTGAGCAGTGAGGAATACTAGATCATTAATAAAGCAATTCTTTCTTCATTCATCACTGGAATTACTGCTGTTTTGCAAATACAAAATTCGAAGTTTGGAAATTCTAAGTAAAAGTCTAATTTATGATATAGTTTCATCCCCCTTCACTGTTGCCTCTTCTTCCTGATCTCTTCCAGCACCTTCCATTCCAAAAACACCTCCAAAGTAGATATACTAGTGTTGGTGACCACTGAGTTGTGTAGATCTGTTTTGGTCAGCACTGGATTGCAGAAGGTGAAGCACTCCAAGAGCTCATTTATTACAGTTTCAAGTGTGGTTACCACAGGTGGAAAATACTGAGTCTCTGGAACACATACAGCTGCCTCATCTTGTCCCTGAGCAAAATCAAAAGCTCTGAACAGAGTCTAAGGAAATGAGAACTGAGTTACATTTCTTACAGATTTGCTGAGGAGGTGGGCACATCTGACAGTAAGTAAAGCAGAAGCTCTGCATTGATGGCTGGAAGGATTGGTGCATTTAAATGCAGGATTTGTTCATTTAAACACAGCATTAAGAGGAACCTTAAGTACCCTCTTGCTGTGACCAAGAGTTAGGTCTCTCTGAGAGACTGTGCCCTTCCCAGAAGCCCTTCCTTCACAGGCATCATCAGTAGCTTTCTTGCTGTGGTTCACTCTGTCTTAACCATTGCAAAGTGCCTTTTGTGAGTTTCTTTAGAGTTTTGATTTAAATAAATTTCCAGGATAGGCCATATTTCATATGAAAAAACAGCAAAAGGAGTGGAAGCAGTGGAGTGGAGCGAGAAGAAAGGTCTAAAACTCCAGAGACTTTTCAGTTACTTTTAACTGTCTTAAGAGGCATTATAAATAAACATCACAGGCCCAGTTTTTCACCCTTCATTACGTATTCCAATCCAGCTGAATTTATTGATGGTGATCCTCCAGCTGAGCAAAACTTCACCATTTGTAGTACTTGAGAAAGTCAGTGAAAGACTAAATGCAGAGCTGAGGTTGGTAGACAGAGTACAGACCATAGCCAAGAAAGCTGCATTTCTGGCTCCAAATAATATTTTCCACCCCCCTCCATAGTCAGAGACTTGCCAGGCCCCCATTTAACTTCTTAAATTATTGTATGTAACACCTGAAATCAAATGTAGACATGACTTTGTCTTTAAGGAGGGAGTCAGGTTTAAAATTATGGCACCTAAGAGCCAAGGGAAATTTTCTAGGTGCTAAATTTGGCTCCAGAGCTGCCATTTCCCAGCACAGTAGAATAGTTCACCCCAATCCAAGAGGTCACAGCAAAGCATGAATGAAGGTGTTAATATAAAACCCCAAATCCACAGACTTCTTGATTTATGGAGTTGACTTTGCTTTCTAGGAATAAAGAACAAGATTCATTAGAGATGAGGATGGAAAAATAGCTTTCATGCTTTTCATGTCTCAAGGCTTAGATTTGCCATTTGTTCCTGCCACTGATGCTGCAGATGAGCCGTGTTTGATGATGGTTGGTGGAGTCTCCATGGGTTGTGGCCCTGGCAGGACTGAAAGGGCTCTACCAGGCAGGGAGCAAGGAGAAAAAGGGACTAATGAGACTGCGAATATGTATGTATGCTAATAGAAGCACATGGGCCTCTATGGAGCAAAAATAAATATGGTGTAAAATCCTGTCATTGTTGGCCTCCAAGACTAAACTGCTCCTGTTCCCAGCCTCCTCCTTTGCTGCAGAGGCCCAGGAGATATGTTTTTAGCTATGGAAGGGTAGGTGTACCTGCAGTTATCAGGATTTCAGCTTGTTAAAAACCTCAGGTGTGAATTTACTGAAAGGGAGGGCCAGTGTAGGGGGAAGGAGGGACAGTTTACGTCAGCTTCTCTTCTTCCCACATTAGCATCACTCATGTGCTGGGTGCTTTATGTTACAGGATGGGAAGTCGTACCACTCCAGGGTCTCTCCCCGTCATGTCATTCCTATTAAAACCATTGCAGTCTCTACCCCTGAGGGCCTTTACCTACTGAAAGGCTCTGCTGATCCTGAAATAAGACAGAGAAGTGAGAAAACACAGAGAGGAAAGCCTGCATTTGAATTGTGGCAGGGTGGGTCAATGGGATATTTAAGGATGCCTGCTGTTGCATAGGGATGAGTCCTTCTGCATCTTCCCAGCTGGCACCATGATGCCGTGGAGCTGCTGAAACTCTGCCAGCAACTGAGGCTATGACCTCAGCAACAATAAAAGAAAATGACCAGAAAGAGTTTTCCTCCAACAGATCCTCCTCTGCCCTTGGTACCCATAAGCTACAGTGGGTGACCGCAGTGTGAAGGTAAACCTTGCATTGACATGGAGAGTGATGAATAGTTTCTATCCTGAAATCCAATCTCTGAAATTGATTACACCATCACAGTAAATCCATTACTGGAGCAACCCATTTTACCAATACCACATTTCAATAATTTATTTTAGAATAAAAGGCTTTTTAAAGTATCAGATGAAATTAAGACCAGTTCTTTGATATCTGTAAATACTGGAAGCCCTGCTTCAGATGGACTTGTCATAGATACTTCCTGAAAGCAAAATTATATTTAATATAGATAACAGGCTAGAGAAGGGGGGAGGGCTAAGGGGAAGGTCAGAAATCTCATTAAATGGATGCACCTCCCTGTTTGGGAATGGCCAGTTCTATGGTCTTTATGTAGGCAGAACTGCTCAATGGCTTATATTTGGAAACTCTGCAGAATAGTAGGTAATGAATGTAGACACCAAATATTCTATGAGTCATGTCTTTGCACCAATGTTCAGACAGGCTAGCGTGCTTTTATTCAGAACTAATTAGGTGGCATATATGAACACTCAAATTGGATCAGGCCTTGCACCCTGTCTTTAGCAAGGGCTGGTAGTGTGTAAATGTAAGACAACAGGAGCAACCTCACGTGTCCCGTCACAGCACCTGGTGAGCTCAGCTGGAGGGACTTCCACTGAGGTGCCTGGTACTCCTTGGTAGACTTCTTTATTGCTTTTACATATAGTACTGTATGGAAATCAGAGCATTTAATAAGGGTTAAGTCACAAGAAGGACACATTGTTCGCAGTAGTTAGCAAGGGTAACTAGCATTGGTTCCTAATCCTCCTTGTTAAGGTTTTGAGTTTGTAGTTATCTATAGACCTAGTTATTTAGCTCTAATGTTATCTGTGGCTGGCTCTTAGGAGTCTGTGTATTTCTCCTAAAGCGTCGTCTACAGACCCACTAGATTTGAACAATCCAAAAGCTGCTTTCTGATACATGTGTGTGTTTCTTGACCTGGATGGCGTAACTCATCCCACAACGGTGTTGAACAGCATCGAGTGAGCTCAGTCACCAGAGACAGAAAGGCTTGATAGTCCATTTTGACTGTAAGTACAGATTGTGTCTGGTGGTGTCTTCCAGGATTTTGTTCTTAGGTGGTACATCACTGAGTTACTGAGAACTGAGAAAGGTAAAAATGAGACAGTATGCTTCATTAATGGGTCATTTTTATCTTCTTTTGACCATTTTCAGAAATAATACTCTCTCCTAATTGATGAAAGAAAGATTTGTAGAACTTTGCGCATTTTCCAATAGTACTTGCTTTACCTGAGATAAAAAAACAGTCTGAAAGGAAGAGCAGCTCTCATGCCCTGACTGTGCACAAGCCTCCTGTCTTTGGCTGCAAACACTACTACAAAATAAATTCACAGACTGCTCAAAATAAGCTCTTGCTTTTGATGAGACTGTCCTTTTTTAACAATCGGTCTCAGGTTATGACATGACACATTAACCAAATGTTGTGTTATAACCGTGGCTATTCCCCCGCACTATGGCCGGACTCTGTATTGCATCCCCCCTCCAGGCAGAGCAGCCCTGACCTGTTGCAAAGCAGGCGGTGCTGGGTTTAAGGCAGTTGAAAGTTTCCGTGTTCATTGTGTGATGGTCTGCAGCTATCAGAGCACTGAGTAATGGGATCTGGGTTTAGGAAGCCGAAAGAAGGGAAAATGCAAAGCAGGGGTATATATTCCCATATTTAATAAACACGTAACATTTTATCCTCCATCTTCTGCCTGTTTACAGTACAAATAAAATGATCTGCCCTTAGTGTGACATTCCTTGCATTTTTACATCAGCTTAACCCTGGAAAAGCTTAATCCTGGTTTAATGGTCTTTTAATAGAAGTGGTCAGTAGTTCGGTAAATGTTTAAGTGACAGGTTGACAGACATGGAGTTAACACTTTAATCCTGGCTGCAGGCCAAATGGCTACCAAGCTGGTTTTCTTTAAACCTGAGAGTGGGGCACTTATTTTCAACTCAGCCTCAGGTTAGAAGTGGTGGCTTAGGCAGCAAAGTTTGCTCTGGATGTTTACAGGAGGAAAATGGCTGTGGCACTGGGTAATCAAGAGGTACCTTTGGGTGGTGTGAAGCGTTTCTATGCCAAACCTTTGACAGACAATTTCCTTTTCTGCTGCAGCATGCAATAACGTTATTACAGGTGGGTCTGAACGCTCTGTAGAAAGATTGTCTTTCTCTTAAATCCTATAGACTTTCTCTGTAAGTGATTGCTATAATATAGAATCATAGAATCATTTAGATTGGAAAAGAACCTTAAGATCATCAAGTCCAACAGTAAACCTAACACTAAGTCCACCACTAAACCATGTTCCTAAGCATCATGTCTACGCTATCAAGAATTCCAGAAGCAAAGGACTAGATGGAAATTTCTCAGAATAAGCAGGTACTTATAAATGTTGTAAATAACAGTGTCTCTATGCACAGGCATCTTGGATGAATTTCTCACAAAATCAGGCATGGGTTTAGAACTGAACTTTTGTGGCAAATCTGGACTACAGAGCTGGAGCCACTGTAATCCAGATGTGTTCACCTCCCCGGAACATGCCACCTCCTGAGCAAGCTCCTTCCCCAGCTCTGGCAGTGCACATCTGGTGCCTGTCTGTACACATCCCTCCCTGGTTGTGCCGGTGCAGGAAGAGCACAGCACTGCTCGAGTAGCTAAGGGCCAAAGTGAAACAAGAGTTAAAGGAAGAGACTGATGCCTCAGACCGCCTTTGAATCCAGTGCAGTTCTCGGAAGAGCAAACCGATGAGCTCAGGCTCCACAGAGACCCAGAGCAGCCCTTTCCCTCTGCCGCCGTGTCCAAATGCCCATGGCAATGTGGCAGTAGCCCTGCAGTAGTGCGGTTCCCAACAAAAGAGGCAACTTCGATGGGGTTGGCACTGTCAAGGAAGGGCCGCAGCACTGCCTGAACACAGCTGGGACAGGTCACCTGCCCAACTCTCCATGCCCTTCCCTCGCATGCACTGCTCCTCCTGCAACATGCTGGGGTCCTCTAAGCCATCATCTGATTTAATACATTTCTTATGTCACTAGTTCTCTGAAAAGGACTGAAATAATTTCTTTGATGTTCCAGAGCATATTTTGCTTAGGTCAATCTGTTAAACAGTAAGTTTTAATTTTATGGGAACAGTCTTTCTTCCTTTACAGAGGAGGGGTTTAACAGATTCATTACATGCTACCAGTTTACATGTGAAGCAGCGAGTTAGTACGAACAGGCAGCTTGAATACATTTCAACTAGTAAAAGAAACTATATTTTTAAAATTTACATGCCATATTTTTAGCTATGCTTTATTTTCCCCTTCATTTTGGAATTTACTCTGCTAAGATTTTTGTTATATGTTCAGCATGTGTGTGTTGTTTGAATACATGTCTGTATGTAAAGTATATTCAGTTTGGAATGACCTATTCACAGAGGGATAGATTAGAGAAAAGTCTCTCCCAGTGATTGACAGTTGCACTCAGACCTTGGGGATTATGGGGGATCAATGAGGATTATCTCATTTACTTTCATTAACCCTTGAGTTTACTTTGCCCGTTTTCTTCCACATGCCACTCAACTGAATGTTAACAGTTTCTTTTAACAGTCAACTTTGCTGCCAAAGTCGAAGACTGGTTTTTAAAGATATGTTTTAGTGCTCTAAAGTGGTTCATGATAGAGAGAGATATTTAATGTTAAACGTCAGTAAGCAGTGATGCTCTGCACTGGTATAAAAAACCTGTTTCAGAGTTTATCCATTTTATCTAATTAACTCATCTCAATGGAAACAGAAATTTAACTCCTATAGACGTTTTCTTCCTAACATTCCACAATTTCTTTGTAGGAACTTTTGAGATAAAACTGATCAAAAAATCAGTTTATCAGTTAATAAGGGTTTTTCCCCTATGGTTAGCAGTTCAATACATGTCTACTTAAATGTGGTACTTTCACATATTACACATTTTAAAAAATTCCTGTTGATGTTGAAGCTGCACATCTAATTCCTACTGGTGAGAGAAACCAGCCTGGGATTTTTGAGAAGTCAAAAGTTAAAAAACAGGTAGAGGAGATGGTTCTTGGCGGACCCTGCTTTGTCCTCAGCCTTTCTGAGAGGTTGCTAACAGATGCCACTTTGCACCAGCAAGGTGGAAGTTTTACTGACGTTGATACATATTCAGCAACCACAGGAGAGAAATCCTGCATTGTATCACCATTGCCAAAGCCTGGTCAGCTTCTGGCAGTTTTAAAAGCATGAAAGGAGAAGTTTGGTGAAGGAGCCGGTTTTGCAGAGTCCTGTTGGCAGGAAATAGTCCTTCACTCAGACTTGAAGGAGGAAAATTGATCAAAATTTTTCTGATTCCAAATGTACAGTGTATGAATAACCTCCCACTTTTTTTTCCATCCCTTCTCTCCCAAGGTCAAGAACAAAATAAAGACAATACATGAAATGTGAAACCTTCTGGTATCTTGGAAGAAATTAGTTTCTTTGCTGACGATTGTGCAGCACAGTTGCTTATGTGACTGCATATTACATGTGTAATACTAATAACAAAACATGGAGAGAAAGCTACTTAATCTCACTTTTGCTCCCATGTGACTTTTCTAGGGGAACATCCAGTTTTTGAATATGTGGAACTAAATGCAGAATGGATATGTATATTCACGGAGGCTGAACTCAGACCAGAATCCCCTGGATTAAAGGCTGGATATAATTTTCATTGTTCCTGCTTTGCACAACTGTCTACTGTATTTCAAATCCTGTGTTATTCCATTGCAGATCATGATATGGCTGGATGTGTCCAGACAGATGCTCCACTGTACAGTGCTCCACTGGAAAAATGGCTTTGACACTTGAGGGATAGATTATAGGCTTTTTTGGTTTTTTACAAGCACTAAAAATTCAGTTATATATAAGTGAGCAGAAGCTCAATATTAGATTTTGGTGTGCAGATTTGCATAGCTCTGAAATGCTCTTATGAAGTATGAAATACATGTCATTGATGCTAATGGAAATGTGCATTAAAATTCATGTTAGTATGTTATTTGATAAAATTAAAGTTAATTAAAGGTCAAATTAGTATTACTGACTAATTTAAAATGGTGAGGAATATGAATAGTAATCTCTTTTAACAGAATCTTATTAACTAACTTTCTAGGAAGGTCTTTCACAGAACTTCATTCTACATGCTCAGGATATGACTAGGTCCCCAAGAATTAATTATGAGTAGCAGTTCTTAATGTCATGGAAGTTACGGATGCCAATGAGATGTCTTTGCTTGGAGTTAAACAACATAAGTAAATGTGCGCAGGATCATGGCACTGGGAAGTATGCTGGTAAAACAGAGGACATACTTCCCGGCACACACATCGCTTTGTAGTATTACACAGAATTGTTTCTAAAATGTGAATATAGAATATGATCCTGTCAAATATACCTAAAAAAAATAATTGGAAAATCCTGGTTAGCCATTTTGTGTGTCTCCTGCCAATGTGGAGTCTTGCAGGCAGAGGTGGAATTTCTAGGCTGCAGGAATTAGGGTACATCAGACTAATCTTATTTTTAAAATCTACTTTCTATTCCAAACTCATCTCCAGTCTTCTACTTCTATTTTTTTTAGTTACATTTGAAAGCAGTTGCTTTCTTTGGTGTTTCAAACACTTACAGTTGGAATTTGCAACTACCTTTATCTAAGAATTTAGCTGCAATCTGCTAGGGCATGTCCTTGGGTTAAACAAATAAACCTAGAAATGTTTGGGAATGAAGGAACATCATATGTCAAAGGCAGCTTCATGATCTTGAGAAACTTTTTGCGAGGTGCCTTAAGGAGCCTGAAATAGGACTGTGTCCTGCCACTGGGAAGATGTTAGCAGAGGTCCTAATGAGCACAGGTGCCTGCAACTTCTCTGTAGTTAGGAAATTAAGAAACACAACAAAACCAAACCATTTTCTGCCTTAGCAACTCATCCCAAGTGCAAGAAGTAGAGATTTCCTTCAGGTTACACAGTTACTTACTCTCCAGTCAACCAATTAGTGCCAGACAAGGCAGTGACATCTGGATTTGGTTAGTAGAGCATTAGCTGTTCATTGGGATGTTTTGACTGGACCCTTCAATGGGATTTATTGTACTTTATAGTTGTTTATTTTCCAATCAGAGTCAGCCTTTAAGTCAAGATTGCTGCTTCAGCCCCTTCTGAGCAAAAAGAAACACAAAGAAAGAGTCTCCTCTGACTCTTAGGTAGAGAGGATTTCTCAGCAATTATACATAGGCTTAAAACACTGCAGGGCAGACAAAGTCAACAGAGAGTGCTTACCACACACTGGTGAGCAGAGCGGAGGTGGCAAGAGGGTGAGGCATGGTGAGAGAAGAGCAGGTATATCTGAAAATGCATCTGGCGCTTCTTCTTGCTTTAAAAATAAGCATTATTCATCTGAAGCTGGAAAAAAATGCAAGAATGGGATTTTCTGCCTTTTAGCCTCATCTAGCAGAAGAAAGAGGAGCAAGTGCTCATGCCATGCTCACACCTCTCTGACTTGCAGACCATGCACCTCTGAGAGCCGACAACAAGTATCTGCAAACTGTCTGTGTCTCATCTCTCAAGTCGCTTCCAAGGAAGTGTGCCTTGCTAGTGAGATGATGTTTTCATCGTGGGATTATCTCTTTGGGATTGGAATGAACTCTGAAAGGACATTTTGCTTGCTAGGGACAGTGACCATCCAGCACCTGGAAACTGTGTGTAGTGATTACAAACACAGCCCAGATTTGCTTGACCTGAAGGGAAAAGGCTCCCTCTAACTTTTTGCCTCTGCCCAGTCACACGCTGGGGCATTTGTGATAACTGTATACAAAGCCATTGCACAGAAATGCACCCAAAACTGACTCTGGAAGTACCTCTCAAAAGTGCATGTGTAGAGAGCAGCCTGGTTATTCCTCATGTGTTGAAGCCTGAGTTTCACTGACAGATTTAGGTGTCTAACTTCAGAGCAGTTTGGGGAAAAAAGGTCATACACAGGCTCTGAGCCCAGTTAGGAGGTGGGAAGAGATGAAAGTCTGCAGCTCCTGGCCCTGGGAGACAAATTCTATGCGGAGCTGTGCCTTCCTCCTCCTCCTCACTTGCTCCCTCCACCATCACACCGAAGCATGTTGGTGGCCTTTGGCTCAGCTGGCCGGTGGGGCGAGCACTCCTGCTCTCCTGGGGACGCCGATGGCAGGCGGAGGCCCACCCAGCCGGCCGGACTGCGGGGTCTGAGCGCAGGAGGCTTTCCCGACATGGAAATCGGTTTCTCCGACACACACCTGGTATTCCTCAAAATCCCAGCCATACCTCATTGCCTGGCCATAAAATAGCAATGTGCAACCGAGGCGGGATCACACAGTGTCCTCCAGCCTACACAAACAGCCCTAACTCCGGTGCTTCCCGAGAAGACGTCGGTGTGCAGGTGAAGTGTCCCACACCGCTAATGGATCGAGCAGCAGGTCCTCCACAAAACTCCCACCCGCTCACCATGGCTGGCCTGCAGACCTCCACTGACGCTTCCCCTCTTTAAGCAAACCCCAGGAGCTGCGTCAGTCTCGTTCAGCACTGTTTGGCAGACCTTCAGCCTCATTCATTAAACCTCCAGCCAAAAAACGTGCAGTTGCAGACTCACCACGGCTACCTCTTTTATTACCCGGCACTACATAATCTGTATTTTTTTTTATATTATCTGGACTGAAGTCCAGCAAAAGTGCATGTTTCTATGCTGGCCACATTTTAGTTCCTAATCCTCACTGTACAGAGAGCTAGGACAGCTTTTTTCCCCCGTCTTTTTTTTTTTCTTTATCAGTGTTTCTTTTGGGTCTGCATGGACCTGCTTCAGTGATATTCAGTCAAGATTAAATATTTTGCACTTAACATCATTTTTGCTACATTTTTTCCTATTTATGCTAAGCAGAAGTGTAATTCACAGAGGCATACATCCTCAAATTATACTTCAGCAGCAGCCTAGCTGTCCTTTTTCTAAGTCTGTTCTAAAATGAAAAAGACTTTGAGCTCACTGATGGAAAAACTCAACTCCATTTGAGAGCAGGTATTAAGACTTGACACATTACCAAATATGTCAAAAAAATAACTGAGGACCAAGAGTCCTGGGGGCATCGCATTGGCATTCAAAATTGGGTAATAGATAGGACGTTTGTTTTTCACTCACCACTTCGCTGGTAATTGTTGGTTTTATACCACAAATTTGATTGTATGGAGCACACAGAATTTGACCTCTTCTTCCCTTACCTCCAACCACTTGCACATGCTGTTCCAGTGTGTTGGCATTTGGGACTGATACTGAGAGAGACCACATGGAGTGTTTCAGATTATAGGCAAGGGAGGTGATCTTAATTCATTCTGATGTGCTTGTGCTTTCTATGTGTGTCTGTAATGTCATCAAGAGCTTCTGAGGGAAACTGCTAACCTTGCAGCCTGTCGTTTTTAATGGAGGGAATAACAAGTAAAATCACCTAATTTGCTATGAACGTGAAGTGGCAAATTAAAAATGCCTGTGTCATCACATTTGTCTGGAGGTATTTCCTGACCAAACAAAGGCCCAACTAATAAAGCGTATTCCAGATTTTCACTAAAAAAATGTGGGTTGTTACATAATAAAGTCTCCATGCTCCTGGCCCCGCTAGAATCCATGGGGAAACCTCTGTAGCTTGACTGTTCGGAGAGGCAGAAAGTATCTGGGCTTATTAGACCTTCATGCATGGAGAAGGTGTACACACAGTGCAAATTTTATAGATTTGTCTTGGCCAGACTTTTGCTGTTGCTGTGTCGTGTGCATGGCTGCCAAGGTTTGGAAATCAGCACAGTGCATGCTACAAGGAAAACTTTTGTCCCCTGGATTTCCCCCACCCTGTATATATAGGCTGAAAGTCTTTATATTTGAACTAAATATTTAAATGCTTTGTTATTCAGACAAATGAGAACATGATCTTGGTCCTGAGCTGTGGAATTAATGTCAATACTCTGGAATATTTTAACTGACCTAATGTGTGTTCATTGGGATTATGCCAATCATCAGGTATGTTTGCACATATGAGAAAATTCTTTGCTTTCACCAGAGTGGCTTGGAAATCTGCTATTAAGACTACTAGAGGCTTTAACTTTGAGCCTCCGGTGGACTGGGGAGCTGACTTGGGGAGACCTTGTTCTCTCTCATTTGGACTTTGTAAAAGATGTGTGGGATTTTCTTTACCATGTCTTCCATGTTAATAATAATCAGACTAAACCCACAAAGGTTAGTGTGCTCATTGTACCATTCATTTTCATATTTTTTCATAAAAGGCTCAGATTTTATAATTTACATGAAACCTCCCCACAGTTTTCTTCATGCCGTATACCTGTGCTACCACAGTGTGTGGACTTCGCCAGACGGAGAACCAATTTACTGTAAGATAAAATAGATCTTTGCTCACAGCATGACCCCACCAGTAAAGTCTGTTTGTAAAGCCCTGATGCATGCTCAGCAGAGGCTTTTCAGTCATCTCGGGCTGTCTGTGGACAGCAGTACAGTGCAGGAGGGCAAGCGAGTCGACCTTTGAAAGCTGAAGGGAGCAATTGCAAAAGCATGTAAGTGAGGTAGGATTCTTCTTCAAAACTGACCTGAATCCATGGTGGAAAATAATTACTTTTGAAAATGTGAGGTAGGCTCTGAAACCACAGAGGTGTCACAAAAATGCTACCTCAGAATGGTTTTCGCTTTTTGGCTATTTTTGCCTCTTATTTTCATTTCTGGAAAAGACCATCAGCAATCAATTTCTAGTGATATATTTAAGGAAAAAAGTATCAGAGAACATGGATACGTTTTGGATGATTTTATGTTGGATGAAATAACATACATGTCACCTGCAGACTTCAGACATCTGAACCTGGAGGTAGTATGAAGAACGAAGAGAGAAGTCAAACTGCTCCTGTGGCAGAAAGGTGCCTGGATTATCACCTAGGTCCTTCTGCTGAGGTTCAGCATGGTTTGGTAACCCTGCAGAAATCTCAGGAGGAAAGGGCGTTAAGGAATTAGATTGGTGATTGGAACACATGAAAAACATTGCAGCTCCCAGGGCATTTTGAAGCCTTGATTCACAAGGAGGTTTCCCATATAGACCCTGAAGGGGAAAAGTCTCCCTGATTTGCCCAGGTACCACCATTAACTTGGACAGGATGGCTGCAGGAACAGCCATGTGAAAATGGTGGCTTTTAAGAGGAAGACCGGGAGGCTGAAATAAAATTTCAAAAAAAGGAAAATGAGATGGTAAAATGGTAAAAGGCACAGACATTCTCACTAAAAGATGAGCTGCAGTATCTCTGTGTGTCACCAGGGACTTTGGGCCACAGGGAAGTTCATTCGAGGGCGCTCTGCACAGTGTGAGAGCTATTGCTAATGGCAGCTTCACAGTCGCTGGAGTTTATCCATTACCATCTGTCTTTATTTTGCACATCCTACTTAGGGAGACGCCACAAATCAAAATGACTTGGTGCGTCATCCCCGCTCCTCCAGCCGGGCCGTGCGGTGTGTGTGGCTGGCAGTGCTGAGCAAACCGCTCAGAGACAGGCGGAGGGCAGGAGCAGGGGCTTCCCAAAGAGGATGGAGCCGTATTGTTTGCTCAGTATCAGCTCCACCGCTCTAAAGGTCACAGTGAATGGAGAATAGGAGCCCTAGTGAGTCAAGATAGTTAGACATAATATCTGGCTGTTCTTGCCCTTTTCTGCTTTTTTCTGTGGTCTGGCACTGGACTCCAAGTTGTGAACTTCAGAAAGTTGCTGCAGGTGCGGTGCCAGTATCTCCTCTGAGCAGCTGATAAGGAGAGTCTTTCTCATCATCTCAGATGGAAAAATTGTCTTTCAAGTGAGTGATCTCTGATGGCCAAGGAAGTGTGGCATAAATTTTTCCCTTTGAAAAATAACTTTTGTGCTCAATGCTGCCAGCATAAATCCTCTTAGTCAGCAATTCTCCCTCTATACATTATTTTTACTGTTCTGCAACATTGCTTTTCTTAAGATAGCAAAATAGAAATGTTTAACAAGAGAAAGAAACACAGTGTAAGGAAGGTAGTAGATGGTAACTAGGACAAGCAGATGTGAAAGTAAACAAAACAAATGCCATCTTCTCTGAATAGTTTGATGATGCTTTGATGGCTGTTTGCAGATTTAAGGCAAATGATTTTAGGGAGTTCTCACTTGTCTCTCTTCCCTGCAGCCACTTTTCAGTAGTTGTTTTAGGTTGATTTTATTATAGCTGTAATTTCAATGTAGCTTTCCAATTTGTTGTAACATTTATCTGGGCAAGGGTCGTAAAGATTCATGTTTTAATAGCCAGGAGGACTGACTATTCAAGCTCAACTGGGGTTGAGCTTGAATCTCTTGTTGATGAAGGTGGGGAAATGCTGAGAATGAGGTTACTGATGGTGAGACCTTAGCTGTGAACCCAGCTGATGTACACACATTTATGCAACCAGCAGCTCTACAGAGTCTTCAGGGTCTCAGTTCACTAGCAGTGCTTTGTCTTTTCTCTAAAACACTAATTTAATGAAACACAACTTGGGGAACAAGCCCAACTGCTGTATGTCAGCCCTTGTCCCCTGTCACAAAATAACAAAAAGACCTCCCCCAAACTTAGAAGAATTCTTGTCCTCCTTCCTGGTTTCCTCTTTTATGGGCAACAGGGTGGGAAAAAAGTGCTTTTTCTTGTGTTGAAAACAACACGGAAAGAATAATCTGCAGCCAGGTCCCAACAGGGAAGAGGGAACATGATGTCGAGCTCCTGGCTGCAGTGAAATGGCAAATTCCAGTGCAGAAGCTGGGGATGCCAGGCTGGACTGGGGAAAACGCCGAACCGTGAACAATCTGTGACCACAGAGCCAGCGCGTACCCGGGGCCCCCATTACAGAGGAATTTTCTGTTGGCGGGAGAAGCTGCTGCGTGCTGGCGGGAGTAGCGCCGGTGCGAGCCACTGGGCCAGCTGCGTGGCTCTGTGGGGAGTGGTCTGGTCCGTGGGCCACCCTGGGTGCCAACAAATGGTGTCTTGAATGACGTCTGTGCTGTGCCACTGCTAACCTGTGCGATGGGGTGCTCATGGGGAGTGTCTCCAGGTCTGTGTTTCAGTAATCATGTCTTAATACATAGGAAATTAAGAGATAAAGCAATTCTTTTAGCAAACCTGGCAATGTGAGTGGCTTAATAAATATCTCTTTTACTTCACTCCCAGATGTCTACTAAGCCTTGTAAAATGGTTTCCTGAGTAGCCTGGATAATAATTATGGAATTTAGCATTATCACAAATCTGACAATTGCTAGCTTGAGTTTCATTTTTTCTTTTTTTTCCTTGAGCCTTCTCACCTTCTTTCTTCCCGGGAGAGCCGAGTCTAGACGGTGAACTGGGAACACCGAAGAAAGCGAGGCAGAGTACCTTCCTAGGACATCTGCTCCACCCTGTAGTCCAAGTTTTGCACATGTGCTTTATTCACAACTATTTCTAATTAGTTGTCACAATCTGAGGCCTCATAGACTGAGAATCTAGGAGAGTCTGTTGCCTGTGTAGGAACAAAAATATCGCCTTTGTCTGTGCAATCCATGTTGCTTCATTTGAATGGTGTTGGCTGCTGCTGATCTCCTGGGATAGAAGAGAGGAATCCCCCACAGAGCCGGGGGAACCTTGTCACCCTCACCTCTTCTCCTTACATCCTCAGGCTCTTTTTTCCCTCTTACTCTTACATTTTACATAAGTAACAAGAGGGCATTTCTAGACAAGACTCCAAAATATTTGATTTACAAGAAGTGAAAGACTCAGTAAACCACCTGAACCATCTCCTGAGGATGGAGCGGAGCTGTTCCCCAGGGCACGCTCCCTGGATCAGCCCATATGTGTGCATACATGCATTGACAAAAAGCAAAGAGAAAAAAAAAAGTATGTAATGACTGGGTCCCATTTTCTACTCTTGATTAAAACTGTTCAGCTGGAGAAGAGCATCCAGCACTAATATAAGCGTGTGAGCGTTACAGAATGGAGTAATTCTTCCCAAAAGAAAGTTTGCAAAACTAGAGAAGTTAGGAAGTCAGTACTGAAATCCAAAGGCTTCTAAATGTGCCTAGGCAGGGAATAGTACTGCAATCCCAGCAAAACAGCCTCCAGTTTGAAGTGATGCCATTCAAACATTATGAAAGTAGAGCCAGCTCAGAATAATATTTTTAACCCAGATTAAAATTGCACTGATCTCTGAAGCACAGGGGGGCTCTTGACACTGACGTCCCCCTGTCCTGAGGCTGTAATAGCACAAAGGAGGATCACATTGACTCATCTTCCTTTGGTTCTTGTGCACAGTCTAATGCAGCTTTGCTGGAGGGGGTTGTCCAGCTCTCTGGCCACATGAAACTCTACAGCAATGGTGGTTTTGTAGTACGGACCAGTACAAATGGAGAAATCAAAAGAATCTGAAAAAATGAAGAGAGGCAATGGGCCAGAAGAACGCTTTCCTTCCCAAAACCTTCCCTGTCTGAATTGCAAAGACCTTTTCCACCTGGATCAGTAACATGAAGGGACTTTGCAAAGGATTTTATAAGGGTTTTCTCTCTCCATCTCCAGTTTCATCATCTTGGGGATATCACTAGTCTCCAGCACTGGCCTCTCGTGGCAGACACACGTGAACTCCGGAAGCTCTGCTCCAGGTCTCAGATAGGGAAGCTGAGTACTCGAGTCAACACTTCAAATTTATTGATGTCTTGCACAAATATTTATGGGGCCATTTCCTCCCCCAGTGGCAGGCAGAGAGCCAGCAAGCCCGCTAATTTATGGCATGGTATTTATTGACAAAAATATATAATTGTTTTATATTTAAGGAGAAAAATGGGTGTTGCAGCATGGGGAAGAGATGTGTGAGCTGAGAGCTCAGTGAGAGAGTGGGAAACTGAGGGGTTTTTGCAGAAATTTCCTAATACAGCAAAGTTGGGGGCATTGCGTGATGTGCCAGTACTGGGACCCCTGGGAGCAGCCAGGTCCCTCGGCACTGGGCTCTGCTGTTGTTCCTCTTCATTGTCCTTCCTCCAGCAAATTCTGCTGACTTTGAGAAGAGTTTGAGGAACGGTTTCAGGATCCAGCTGGTAACCCTGCAAAACTCCACCGCATGGCATAGACACACGCAACATCTCCTAAACCTGCTGTCCAGGTTATTTGACAGAAATACCGATGTGTCCTGACAGTTGTTCCATACTGAATTTCTCAGATTTTGTATTCTCAGCCAAGATCCCTCTGCAATGAAAGCTGACGGTGCTCAGCTCTGGAAATACTTATTTAAAAAACAGAGGGACCACATACTTGTAGACTCCCAGCTCTGAAGCGGTGCCAGGGGGTTATCTCCTGTTACAGCCCGCGCGGCTGCAGCCAGGCTCCTTCCTGGCTTAACCCAGCACAGCATCAAGCACAGGCTTAGCATTAGCTGGAGTCCCACAGACCCAGTCCCTGGTCTCCCCATGGGGGTCATGAGGGAGTGAGCAAAAAAATATTGCTAGACCATTTCAGACTCAGTATGTGTAAACTAGAGGAAGCAAGAAGGCTTTGCTAGACAGACGACACAAGCATGTTAAGGTTTCCTCCCCTCTTTTGCCCTGGGGTGAGAAGATGGGTTTTTTAAGCACAGTGTGGCTCTGTTTTCTCCTTGGCAAATCTTGCCATAGCACAGGCACAGGCCAGGAAGGAGAGCAGGGCAGTGGGTGAGTGAGGAACCTGGCTTGTTTTGCAGGGCTCCAGCAATGCACATTCCAGATTCGCATGAGGAAGGTACCAGCCCAGCATCCAGGCATGGATAGAAAGATGCAAAGGTGACCAAAAGCCACCTTCATCCATCCTCCCCTTTCCCCTTCAGTGATGGATCTCCCTGAAGCCCGGCACAGAGACTAATCAAAGTGTTGCCCTTTCATGTATGCCTAATCACACAGAAGAGAAAAGTCACCAAAACTATATGTCCCATAATTCTATTATAAAAAATGCAATAAAGTAAAAGCATCCTTACAATGCCACAGTTGAAGTGGATTTTTAACTAGCTTTGTCACTGGCATGTAAAAAATAAAATAAAAAAGCACAGGCATTAATTTAAAACAGAAACAATATTACAGTAAATCTGTGTATAGTGAGTTTCAATTTTAATTTTAGTTCATTATCTTTTTCCTTATTAAGAAAGGTAAATCTGTTTTGTGTTTTCATTATTTCATTAGCTCAAGAAACCTCATCAGTAACCATGAATGCTGCCAGCATAAATAGCACAATTTTCATATGTGAGATGGAATAATTTGCTTAAACACCTATTCAGCAGAGGCTGGAGCTAACAATTAGAGAAAGCAGCGTGCTTCAAAAATAAGTTACAATTGATTGTGTTTCAGTGGAAATGAAGTTTGGAATGTGCTAATTGGATTTCACGTACACATCTGAGCCACAGTAAGTTGACATGAGACTTGGGACACCTCGTGAAAGAAGACTCTTCTTAGGAAATGTACAAAAAAATTTTTAATATGATATTTAAAACACAATTAAAGCAACATGCTAATGACACCCTCACTTCTCAGAACTGACTGGTGACATCTTCTTCTAGGACTTACACCCAGATGGAAAATTTAAGACGTGCTCTGCAGGATGAGACATCGTGTGCCCTGGAAGTGTGTATGAACTGATCCACTTTGGAGTGAATGTTTTAGAACATTCATAATTACAGTACTTTTTTGGCCAAAATGTCCCATTCCAACAATGATCCTTGTGGCCTAACTAACAATTAAAGCCAAGAGAGGTAGAATAATCTCTGATAGTCTATACAGTGAACTATACACTCAAATCAGTTAATTTTTACCCCATTAATTTTTATTCTTCAAAGAACTATGGAGTCAGGAAAGAAAATTTCAGGAGTTGGTCATTTCAGCTGAATTTTCAAAGGCCCTGTGAAAGGTGACATTTCTTTGTGGAAACACAGGACAATGCTGCTTGATGTATCTCTGCCCTGTCTTCTCATCACTGCTGATTCCTGTTCACATACAGAAAAGCCTGGGCTGTATCCAGGCGTGTGGTGGATTTGGAGGATGCTGTGGCCACTTGTCAGCCATGTAGCTGTGAGCATGTGTGGGTTAAAGCCTCCTCCCTCCCTCCCAGCTCTCCTCTGCAGGTGAGAGCACTCACAGGCAGGCAGCTCCACTTCCTCCAGAAGCCTGTCATCTGCTTGATTTTTTAAGCTTTTGCTGAATATCTTTCATTATATTCTCTTTAATGTGTAATTATGGTCAGAAAAGTGATCTGTCACAGCCAGCTCCCTGGATCTGGAGATGATCGGCTCTTTATGAGTTGGCCAGAGGTGATCTATGCAAGCCATCATGCTATTAAGGAAGAGCTACAAAACAGCAGTGCTTTCTCAGCGGATTAACAGAGCTTCAGCACCATACTCTTCCTTACCCTTCGCACTGTCTAGTGATTTCTTTCTGGTGTAAATGTGTCCATACAGCAGTAACAGCAGAGCTGGCAGCGTAATGTAGGCAGTTAACCATTCAAATGCTGGTAGCAGTCTAGCTAGCACAACAAAGAGTTTAGCAGACACTAATTTATCCTGGGTTTCAGCTTATCCATCAGCCCCTGCTGAGCGCAGTGCTGATGATGGCCAGCCTGTCGCTGAAACCTGAGCTTGCTCACTGGAAGGGAGCGGGTATCCCTGCACGATCGGGCCATCTGGTGCATAGACATCGCCTTCGTGTGCCTTAGATCACATTAGCTAATCTCTCCTCAGGGTACACCTTTACAACTTAATTGGTCCCAACTCCTTCCCTGTTCCCAGGCTGTCTACCAGAAGGATCAAGGGCGAAATAATCAGTGGTAGGAGATTATTGTGCTCCTGGTTGTGGTGCTGGTTGTGCATCTGCTCCTTCTGGCGAGGCTGTGTGTATCCCCTCAGCCTTTATCACCTTAGCACCCTTTTTTCTCTCCTTTTTGAAGGGTGCAGTTTGGTTATTCCCACTCATAGGGCAGGGTCAGGACTTGGGGCCCCAAATTTTTACTTTTTTCTCTGACTACATTTGCTGCTGTGGGTCTTCCATCTCAGAGCCTGGGACCAAGAGTCACAGTGGCTTCCCTTCCTTAAAACTAACAGTCTCCTATGGCTGTGGATCTTCCTTATCCTGACCTTGTCAATTAACAGCTCCCAAATGGAGAAGGGCATATCCTGCCACTTGTTAGTTTCTCCTAAAGCCTGTATTAAACTTAACGTACGCATACATCACTACTCATCCCAGTTGCCAGTTAGTATATGGGGTTCTTAAATTACTGGGCTGCTCCTGATAGTCATAACACTTGTGAGCAGGCTTTGAGTTAGCACTTTGATGAACAAGGTAGGGAAGCCAAACTTCAGATTCCCTACAGGTGTGGGAACACACAGGTACATTGGTTACCCTCAGGGCATGGTTCCATAATGCAAGTTCTGCAGGTGCAAATGTGGTTTTAAAGGTTTCTGACCTTCCTGACAGCCCTTTCCCTGTCCTGAGCCTTCATGCTTCTCTCCACTTTGATGTGCTTTATGCAGCTGTTCCTTGGGCCACACTCCAAATCAAAGAGCAACGTTGTTCAGGTTAAACTGAATCTGGGAAGTTCAAGGTGATATTTCAGGGTCTTTTTGAAAGCAACCTTAGACTGAAGAGGCTCTGCACTGCATCAGTGGTCAAGGCTGGTAAGTCAAGCAGGCAACATCCAACTGGCTGTATGGGTGTCTCTATGTATCAAAGGAAAAAGTGTTTTAACTACCTTTCCCACCCTACCCTGTTCTGGTTTGGCTTCACCTGGAAGCCATAATGCCATGTGAGAGCAGAGGGTGGGTCAGTTTTTGTTTGCTGTTTTACACTGATAAACTTCCACAAGTAGCTCCATTTTGAGTGAAAGTGCCATTAGACCTATCAGACCTGCACAGGTAGGATTGCACACTCTGTGCAGCAAAGATACATGAACTGCTAACCTGTAGGCAGTGAATCCTCTGTGCACTAACTCCTCTTCATATGCAGAGGCTACTGAGACAAAAACAAGGAGGTGCTTGTTACTAATAGCTATATGTGCACTGTGGAAACCCATCTGCTAACCAGAGGACCACCCACAGATCATTGTTTTGGACACTTAAACTATAATTTTCTTTTATAGATGTCCTGCAGTACAGACTCCACCAGGATTCTGGTCTCTGGCACATACATGTGTATTGAGCACACTGACAGAAACCTAATGACTTACATGGCTCAGCCATTAAGAAAATATTTCAGAGGTTTTTAAAGAAGAAGTCCTGAATTGTTTATGGAAACCTCCTTGGATCTCCTTTTCCAGGAATGCATTATTTATTGTGCTGGTACCACAAAGGGGTAGGAAAGGCATATACCCTGAGGAGGAGAGGCTAAGCTCCCTGTTGTGTTTACTGTTGTAACAAAGCGCAAGGGCCTGGTTCTGATCTTATTCATGTTGGTGTAAATCATGAGCAATGTGGGCTGTGGACACGTGTTCTCTTCTTGTCTGAGTGGTACCAGCACAGAAGTTGGCTGCTCTTTGCTGTTTTCTTGTACAGGTTCCCACTTTGCCAGTCCCAGGCCACCACCCCAATGCCCCGCTCCTGGCAATAAGATGACCTGGATAGGTGCTGTGGGCTGCAGTTTTCTTTTTCAGCCCCCCGGTGCCCATTTTCCCCAAGAGGTGCACAGAGAAGGAAGCCAGGAGCACCTAACTGTGAAATACATATTCATTTTGCCGAGCCAGGTGCAGAGGTTCACTTTAAATAGGAGATTTGGGGCTCAAGCCTCCAAAACAGCTTTGAAAATCTGTCTGTACTCAAAAATATTCATAACCTAGCAATCCAGTTGGTGTGCCCATCAGTGAATGATCCCATTGATGATCCCACCTGTGCATGCAACCACTCCAGCCAACTTTCCCCCTCGCTTCCTCTTTGCTGTCTTATTGCCCCCGTCTTTGCTGGCAGGCAGAATAGTTCTTGATCAAAAAGGTACAGGGAGCCTGACCTTTTTACAGCTGTTTGCAAAACAGGCTGGCTGGGTGTATTCACCTCCTGGGAGAGGCAGCTTAGCCTCAGGAAGGGCAAATAGTTGTAGCAGGACTGACTTGAAGGAGGCAACTCTTCTTTAGTCCATCCCTGACTTGCTGCGTGACCTGAGAAATGTCTCTTTGCCTTATTCTCACACTGGATTGCCAGACCTTTGTGTTAGGGTGGTCTGTGATTCTGGATCTCTACTGCAAGCAGGGGTGTGTTTTAACACATTTTTATTATTGTTTATTCTTTCTAAGGTTTCTATGCAAGGTATTTGAATGGTGTCTAGCATGAAGTGGGGCATTGAAATGTCTGGATGTGAAATGAGAATGCAGAGTAATAGGAATGTTCAATGGTAAATACATGAGAGAAGGACAAGTCTCAGTCCTTATTCTTTACTGCTTGAAACAAGTAGGGTTGTGTCTTATTGGTATTATGCCCAGTAAGACCAGGTGAGCATTTAATCCTTACTGGCAAGGCGTTCCTTGGGAGGAAAGAGATAACCATTTTAGTCATAAGCTCATTAGTATTACTGGTCTGATATTACAGAGCTCTTAAGCTTCACAGAGACCTGGATGGGGGTAGACGGGAAGACGTGTGACAGATGTGTCCCCAAACGTGCTGAGTCCAGTGACAGGACAGAGGGTGCCGAATGAAGCTGTTGCCTGGGACAGAAATTTTAGCAGCGTGGTACCCTGCTCTATGGCAGCTCTCCTGAGCACTTCCCTGCAACCAGTGCGTGACCAGATGTGCTGTCACTGGTGTCCCAGCAAAGGAGGCAGCAGTGGCAGCACCCCGTGAATATGCACAGTGGGTTTCGTCAGGTGGATGAGGAAGAAGCCATGGCCAAGAAAAGGGTTTTGTGCTCAGAGTGTGAGCCTCGGCAGGTCTGCGTGCCAGGACTGGGAACGGTGCAAAGCAGGAATGTGCACAAGGCGGTATCCCAAAACCACCCTCTGGGGCCAGAAATTGAATTTCAGTCTCAGAAGCACTGTTGAGGCTATAAACTGGCCGCTTGCTTCATTTCACTGCTTTCTGGCTGCCTGGGTTATAAATTGCCATTATTTCTGCATTAGATTTATATTAAGGGAACTGCAAGGAACTTCAGTTGAGGGGTCTAGCTCATTTCTTCTGCGTTTCTGATCCAGGGACAGGATTTAAGCAGGACAGACAGAAACATTAGCAATGTCTTGCAGTTTATGGGGTGAATTTGAGCTTGTAGGAAATCCCATCATTCTTCCAGCACGTGCATTCATTAGAACTAAGGGCAGTTATACAGATGTTGGGATGGGAGAGGTCACCTCATAATGTCTATCACAGGGCATCCTTTTTCAGTGTAGATCTAACTCAGCAGAAGGCTGAGGGTTTAATTAGACTGTGACACTGCAGAGTCATGGAGGTTAAAGGGCATTTGACTTAATTTTTTTTCGCATGGTATTTTTTTTTTAAAATGTCATTGTTAAGTTCTTTAAGGCCCTGTTTTGTCACTACATTATTTTTATTCTATGCCAGTGTCACCTCATTGATTTCTGGATGTAAGGCTGGAGGGTTCAATGCACCATGGAAATTCTGAGGTTGGCTTTGAAATGAAATCTGGGATTCAGCTCGTTTGTCGTCTTGGGGAGTTTCCAGGCTGTGGTCACACTGTGTGTGTTCGCGTATGCAGAGAATGAAAATTCTGCCAGTTCGAGGTTTCTTCCTGGACTAATGACAAATATCACTGCTGAGCCAATGGTCCCGTGGCTCATCTAATGTCAGGTGCCTTCAGGATTAGCCAGGCCAGATGTGGGTTGATAGGAAAAATTACTATTTTCATTAATATTACTTTAGAAATTCTTTATGTGAAAAAGAACTGTTTTTGGCATATTCAGTAGCAAACACATTAAAATAAGAAAAGTTATTTTGAAATTACAGTTTTGCTTCTGATTTTGGTTGGTTTTGTATCCTTTCTTTCCTGCTATCTTGTTCCTTTACTTTCTCATGTTTCTGCATTGAAGAGATGAGGGAAGGCAGAGGAAAGGGTAGAGCACTCATCACGCTCAGAGTAAAAGCTACATTTTAATTTTGAAATCTGAGATTTTTTTTAAAGAAAAATTTAGGGTCATCTAAAAAATATTAGGAGAATGGCTTTCTCAGAGAGAAAAGCTTAGAAAATTGCCAGCCAGCTCTGCTTGAAATAAATGCTTGGAAAGTTGACAATACAACATCACTAGGGTATGCTGGATTGATATTTCCAAATTATCGTTGACTGTTGTGTAGAGAACGATATATCATAGAAGTGGAGATTCCTCCTGTGGAGAAGCTTGGGCAGGCAGGGATCATCCAGACATCATGAACACAGCTTGGGGCTGCTCTCTTTTCTTCGACTGCCTCCAGCCCAAGGGATGGGGCACGTTTCTCATCCTGGGATGTGTAAGTGCTTTCCAGGCCAGCACAGCCTTACACTGCTCCTGGCTGCTCTAGCACTGTGTTACCTTCCCTCCAGCAGTAGGGCAAGGGATTAAATTATTTATTCTTATGCACTGCAAAGACTTCCTGCAACTGAAATGAGAAAAAGGAAAGCCAAGATAAACTTTATTATTATTATTACTGTCTGCTTTGTGATGTGCACAAGACCAGACCGTGAGTATCTCCTATTTAAATCTGGATGGTGTTACTCAGTGGCCCAAATGTCTTACAGCTTGGAATAAGGGACACTGCAACTGCTGCTGGGACACTAGATGTTGCCAGGACCAGCAAAGAGAAAAGGAAAATAAACCTGTTAGTTTCAAATACATAGTTTGTGGGTATGAACCACATGCATACCATATGTCCATGTGCTGTATCTAAGTGCATATATTTATGTGTAACCCATGTGCTTGCATTTATTATATCTCTGAGCACTTGTGTGCAGGGTGTGAGTGTGCAGGTGTTGTACACGTGTTTCTGTCCTGGGTTTGTGCGGTTGTTTATGAGGTTATGGCTGTGTGCACTGTAAGTACATGGTGTAAGTATATGGTTCTCTTTGAGGCTGCGGTGGATACATGGGAATGGCCAATCTGCATGGCTGGGAGGACATTAAAAATATTTGCAAAGAATTCCGATAATTCCTCAGTACAACTTTCATTCTGGCTTCAACTTCGGAATTTGATTTGGGAGATTATTCTTCATAGCATGTAAAGAAGGAGAAGATGTAGTAGCTAATCTATATATGCCTGCACATCTTAAGCAAAGACAAAATATTGTTCCTCTTCAGTTCTCCCTGTTCTTGAATGAGCATCATTTTAAAGTAAAAGATTTCACATTTTCGTAAGTGATATTCTGACCTTTCCTTGTGTTTTCTCTGGAGAGCCACTGAGAGGACCAACACTATAGGGACACTAGCAATAGAAAGTCTGGTTTGCAGCTTCTACATGGCCAGACTGCTCTTCATGTCTTTAAAGCATAGGAACAGTTTTACATACGTCTTGTGAAAATTATGTCTTGTTAAAAAAAAATGCAAGCTGATGAACTGTTTCCCCACCCCCCAGGTAGCATGAACAGCTGTCTGAAACTGTCTAATAAGAAGATTAAAGATAAAGGTTCTGAATTCAATTCAAAGTGTCAATATGTAACTTTGTAACAAATGAAACATTTTTCAATTACTGGTAATATGAAACAAAATAGTGGGAAATAGAACTGGCAATCTTTTTAGGTAACCTGAAGGCCATTTCCAATAGGCACTGTGCATTAACTAAGCAGTGAAAATTTTTACATCACTATTTTCCCCTGTGCCCATAATAGCATAAAATAAAAAGATTTTAGATAAGATTTCATTCAGTGAATCAATTGCAAAACCACACAGAGCCTTAGTGGGCATTCAGTCCTCAATCTAATGGAAATTTTTACGAGGATGTCAATGCTAAGTTGATTCCTATAGTGGAAAGCACATACAAAGGATCCAATTACAGATGGAAACCTTTTGCTTTCTAAGAGACTTTATTAACCCCTAAAACACTGAATATGCAAAAGGTTGGTGAGAAGTTTGCTTATGAACTGGATGATGGTTTATATCTGATTGTTTCCCCTCCCATCAGCTCCTTTTCCTTTTTTCTTCTGTGAATAGAAAATAATACTCTGCACTTGTGGTAATTAACAGTCATACCAAAGCATGCAGTGAATGTATTAGATCCTAGAGGAAAGACACAAGCTGGTTACATTAGCTGTAGGAAGTATCTACCTAACAGATTCTAACCTTAAAAAGATACCATGACATGAAAATGGTAAGCAAGGAATAAAGTCTTTGTTAGATCTTCTGTCAAGGAGTCCTCAATTGTTGGGGAATTTGCAAAGCAGAAATAGGACCAAGCAGCAGCAAAAAGTCAGGGTCACAGCATCACCTCCCAAAACTGTTGCCAAACCACCACTGGGCTCTCTAGGCATCCTGTGGTCCAGGAGACGGTGCGTTAGTACTCTGAGCTCAGCATTTCACAGTGGTTTAGTGGCAGATTGGGGAGCATCCTCCAGTTCAGATTCTCCCCTCCATGGTGTCTGAGCAGCATTTTCTGCTTTACAGTAGTTTTTAAAGCAATATGCTTGGAGCCGCGATGCGCAGGCTTGGAGTTCTACTATTACAAGCCCATAGGCAGCTTTTCTTAATTTATGTTAAAATGTTTGTTATTTCATTGATAGCACAGAAGCACTTTGCCTGGTGAAATCTCAAACGTGTGACTCCTGCCTGCTCTGAGTGACAAGCAAAGCTCAGGAGCTGAATTTTCAGTGAGGAGCTCATGAGTGAGAGCATCTCGAAGTGGATGTGTGTAGGCTCGTAACAGGTAGTGGAGTCTGTGGTGTGCTTGCTGCACTGGTGCTGCTGCTGATCATTTGGCAGAGGAGGCAGGTTAATTTTTACATCCACTTTTGAGCACTTTCTGGTTTTGTGCTTCTGCTGAGTCTTTGTCCTGCTTAATTTCACCTCCTCCTGCCACTGCACTGCCATGCTTTATCGCAGGACTGTGTGCACCATGCACGTAAGCAACTGTCCCTAACTGTGTATTTTACCCAGAAAGGAAAAAGCAAAAAGGTATGGCTGGTTATATGAGTAAACTGTTCTATTCCCACTTGTGGTCAGGTCTAACTTAATTTCATAGCAGTAACTCCTGATTCATGGCAGAGTACAGCAGAAAAAGGCCGTGGCAGAAGTGTTTATGAACCAAGCTCCTAACTGAAACCCTAGAGGTGGAAATCCAACCACAGGCTTCAGATCTAGATCCAGATTTCAAATGCCCCAAAGTTTCAGCGGGTTGGGATCCAGGCTTTTGTTCTGGACCCGTAAGAGCCCAGTGAAAAGTCAAGCATGGTGTTTGTTCAACACTCCTGACAGCGGTTATTCACTGCTCTGCAGAGGCTGCAGATACAAAAACAAGAACATCATGCCCTTGGCAGCCTGGCCAGGCTCCAGGGGGTAGTTTCTTTCCCCTGGAAGAGATGAAAAGAGGGCCTGAGCCAGGGTGCTGGGCAAGCGTGTGTGCCTGCGAGCAGGCATGGGGGGACTTCTGGCTGCCTCTTTTTTTTTTTTTTTTGCAATGAAAAGCAAGAAGAATATACGGTCAAAGTTCTTTTAATTTCCACTGATTATGTTTGTGTTTAAGCTGTGGACATTTGAGACATATGGGAATGTCAAAAATGCCTTGTGCAAGCCAAACTTTCTCACTTATCCCTTGCATATTTTGAAAGACTTTTATCTTTGTCCCTCAAGTCCAACCTTGGTCTCGGATGATGGGTAGTGAAATTGCTTAGTGTTTATCCTCGCAGGGTGAGGTCTGTAGATAACTGTTGGTACTAAGGGATCCCTCTAGTTATTAGTCAAAGATAGGGATTCTCTAAGGACAGAAGCTTTATATATTTATGTTACTGTAGCAGAAGAGAAAGGGAGGCTGCTGGGAAGGAACGTGTTGCTGAGACCCTGGTTGCCCCAGGCTGTGGGATGCTGGCAAACACCACTGTTCTTTCCCTGAAGAAAAATGGATCAATCTCCTGCTGTTGTGTTGTGACTACCCAAGCCAATAGACACCCCGAGAGTTTCTTATGAATAACAGATTTCTGTCTAAAAATAGGACAAATGCATCTCTAGGGTTGGCTTTGTCCCCATCACCCACTGCACTGGAGAGGAACAGAGGCTCATGGGGGGACTGGTTTCCTTCCATGGGGACTTGTCTAGATCTTTTTTTCCCAGCCCTGCATTTCTTTGCCTTGTCTATCTGAATCATGCATTTCAGGTCAGCTTGTGCTCTTGTGATTGAAATTAATTTAAAACAATTTTCAGTGTAGCATGTATCTACGAACCTAATTTTTCTGTTCAAAATGTCTTGATGAGATTTTATGTTGAGTCACTCATCCAGTTTTATTTGAGCCAACTTATGTGGCCGAACTTTGCTGTTTTAAGCTTAAACAGTTCAAATAATGCTGTCTTTACTTGGGTGTACGAGCAGCATCAAAGTCTCTGTCAACACTCAATAAATAAGATAGCACACAGTCTGTAACTTTTAATGTTAAATACTGGCAGTATCCTGTGATACGCTTTTTCTGGGGGAGTGATGAAGCATATTGCCATTGTATACAAGGAGAGACTATCCTGCAACTAAGAGCAGCTATATTTAGAAGACAGGCAACTGCAGCAGGCAATGGGGAGTGCTGAGGTGGCTGTAACTGATACCCCAAAATGGAGGTCAGTAATTTGACCTTTCTGCTTGGCAGCCAAGCAGCTGAGCCTTGTTGTTGTCTTTTTGGACAAATTACAAGAGCAGAAGAGCTGCTGCCTATTCAGAAATGCTCTAATCAAATTGCTATAAATTACTAAAAAAAGTATTTACAACAACTTTGGAAAGTTCATCACATGCCAGGCGGACTTCAGAGTTCCTGCTGAAGGGGCAGGCACAGCTGAATTTTTTTCCCCACAACACGAAAATAAGCACAAACATTGAAAAAACTTTATTGTGGGAAAACATTAAAAATAAGCATTTCCAAGCAGATCTTGTCTTTCAAATGTTGTTTGAATGTTCTTTAAAATACCATGAAACAATCTATTTTAATCAAAACATGTTTTATGAAGTTAAACTACTTTGATTTTTCTGCCCAGCTTTAAATTGAGAGATTGGACACATTTGTTAGAATTAGTTTTCAAGCTAAACAACAGAAGTAGTTTTGGTGGTAATAATAATTAATAATAGGAAAACATCCTTCTAACGTGGCCCAATCCCAAAAGTCTCCAAGTGACTGGAAGGATCCTTGGGCCCACAACAGACAGAGAGCAGTAATATCCTTAGCAAGCCTCTCGCTGAGGATGGCCTGCAGCTGCACAGCCCAGGGATTACCAGAGCCACATCTTATGCCAACAAAGCTAACATGGGAGAACAGTCACCCAGTGTTTGTGCCCAGTAGAGTCCACTCATCATTGAGGTGGCATGGTCATTCACTCAAGCGTGCTTGCAATAGAAAGGCAGGGATGTATCTGAAATAATTTTATTTAGCTTTTGTACACATCTGGATAAGTCTGTCACTGCAGTTTTCATCATGTAATTTTGAAAGTATTGTTGAAGACCTGTTTTTGAGGACAAGGAGTCGTCATACTTGGCTGTTCCATTCTGCACCGTTCCTAGCCTTTAACTAACATGATTCAGATACATGGATGTATTAAAGAAATCACCACTTAGTCAAACCTTTAAAAAACAAAAAAAATGACAGGTGTGCAAGGCTCATGCATAGGTTCTCAGAAGAAATATCTTCTCCGCTTCCGTTGCATGCCTAGTACATTGACTTTTCACATACACACTGCTGTTAGGTTTTTTTTCTTATTGGCCTTGTCACTCCTGTGCTTTGAATGAACTTCAGCTCTAATTTCTTACGGTGCTCCTTATGCTGCAGCTAATGCCACTTCCCTGTCATTAATTGCCTTGTTCATGAGCCCTACATGAGTGTCACTTTGTTGAGCTGCCAAGGTATGTAGGATATAACGCATCTAGTTTGCTTTCTTTTCCTACCCTCCTGGCCCTCAGCCAAAGAAATGCCATCACCTCATCACCTGCAGCTCTCCCTTCTAATATCTCTCATTTTAAATTAAATGTCACATTTTATTTCTCAGGCATGGCAAGAATTTTACAGCACTAGCACTCTAAAGAGATGGCTTTGACCATGCTAGGCAAGGACATCTCTCTATAAGTCCATGGGCTCTTTGCTTCTTTTTTGTTGCATGTGCATAGGTGGACTCCCTATGGATTTTGCAGGGGCAAATACTGGGATAGGAGACGCTGTACAGGGCGTTAGACTGAACTGGCTAACTGGACTGGTGTCCAGCTCCAGGGGCAAGAAACAAGTCACATTTGCTGCACAGTTTCAGCGTGTCTTAGTGTGATCTGACAAACACTGTTTAAGAGAACTTCAGGATATTTTTCTCTGATTCAAGGACTGCTGTGACCCTGGGGTGGGCAGAGTTGGTGCCACAGCTCAGCATTTCTTTTGCATATGCACACTGGCTGCATTGTGGGCATTTTACCTTACCATTTGATAATCCAAGGAAAAGATTTGCAGTGAACTGAAGAGTAGACTACTGGTGGCTGAGTTGTGTTGTTAAATTTTTAATGCAGAGATCCAGGACTGAGCTAGATTGAACTTGGGTTTGGAAAGTTTTTCTGTACCATGCTGGGCAGATATATGTTTGGATTCTCTTCTTGTTTATGTATTTTTCTTGGCCCCTGCAACTGCGTCTGCATTGTGATTAAAAAGTATTTAATTAACATACAAAAATAAAATTAAAAAGTGTAATAGTTTTTGTAAAAATAAAACTGTACCAAACCACTCAGGCAAACAGCACCCTGGGGAGTTGGTAAGCTTGGAAAAGCTGGAAAAATACAACTACAACTGTAACAACTTCTCCCAAGAGGGGTACAATAGGCTAGAAAAATAAAACCCACCATCTACTGCAGCCAACAACCACCCTGAGGGCACCAAGGCAAGGAAAATAAAATGCACACCCAAAGCTAAAGCAAGAAAAGTGCCTTTCCCCATACTTGCTCCCAAGACTGGGAGTGTGACCAGCCAGCAAAGCCAACGGGACTTTTCCTGGGATTGCAGTGTTAGGAGCTGCAGAGGTAGAGTTATGGCCCTTTGAGCTGCGAAGCACATGCCACTTGCGAGTCAGCTGCTTGTTGTCCCTGGTTCAGTGTCTTGGCATCAGCCTTTTTTTTTTCCAGTTCCTCTGTCTTCAGGTACAGTGTAGCTGGCCCCTTTGTTGCAGCACCAAGGAGCGCTGCTGTGGCATGACAGCTCCTGCAAGCAGCAGGAATGTAGTGCCCCAAATTCTTGCAGCCTGCCAGCAAATCTTTTTGGGATGGTGGGGAGCAGCATCTGACAGTATTGTAAGAGATGTGTGACACTGGAAGGCAGTTTGAACAGTTGTGGTGTTGAACTCACACTGCAGAGAGGGGCAGCATCTCCCCCAGGTACCTGAGGGCAACCTGAGGAGTCCAGATCAGGTGCCCTGAGACCCTCTAAAACTGGAGATCACAACTCTTGCACATCAGCAGCTCTTCCCTCACTGTGTTCTTGTATTTTTACTAGGTTTATTTCCAAATAGTAAGTTCTTACTTTTCTGTCCTGGTAGTAGGTGGGATTAAAGTGCGTGAACAGAATTAGCAAGTGAATATAAGAAACGGAGAAGGGCTTAGAATGAGAAACCCAGGTCAGGGAGATGGGCTTTGCAATTAGTCTTACATGCTGTGAGGCTAGGGATTGTCATTATCTCTCAAAGATCCCGTCTTATCTTGAGCCCTTTGAAAGCACTTTTCTTCCTGAGCCTCCCTATCCTGGACATTTCCGTTGGCCAAAGGCTTCTGGTCATCCCAGGGGACCACAACTGTGCTGGGCAAGGGACCTCCCTGGCACTGAGGGAGAGTGGGTGCTGCAAGGGGCTGCTCAAGGGGAGCTGGGGGATCTGAGCGTGGGTTGTGAGGGGCCCTGGCTGGCAGTGTGTGCGGCTGAAGCGACATCAGGGGAGATGGGAGGGTGCTTTGAACATGAGGCATGATAAGATGGAGTCCACCATGCAGCTGAGTCAGGGACCCCTTTTGTGGGCAGAGAAAGCTTCAAAGCACTCTGCCCAGAAATGCTTCTGTCATATAATTTCTTCTGGCTTTTTGCATTGCCTGAAGGCTCACTAATGCACTAATGCATCTTTTTAACTGAGTGATTTAAACCTCTCTCAGGCCTGAATACATAAACTCTTCTAAATTGCTATAGCCACATTTTTACTCCCTTTAAAAAACAAGTGTAAATTCCTCATGGCCAGCCACTTTTTATAGATCCCTTCAGTGCTTTTGTGAATTGCAAGGTCCTTGGGCCCCAGCCATGAATATCAGGTTTGCAGCAACTGGATTATTTTCATGATTAAAGATAGTAAAGGGTTTACAGGTTTTTTTCATAGAAATCTCTCTTGGTTGCAGTTGTCCTGAGCTCTGTTGTATTTCACAGAAAATGAGTTGGGAATTCATGCCAAAGCAAAAGGTTCATTTCAAAACCACAGTAGAATTGTGAACATAATAGCATAAGATTAGGCTTTATTTTTCTGCTGGTAGCTCTGGAAGCAGAGTCCCTATCTTCTGTGCTCAGAAACTCACCTTAACATGAACAGTGAGAAAACACCTCTCCTTCTGCCAGGGAGATTAAAATTAACGTGTCTTTCCTTTAGAAAAAGGGACATCACCTGTCTATGCCCAACCCTCTTCTCTCTACCACATGCACTGGAAATTACGTTATATTTTTCATGTTCTTTCCCCACAGCCTTTGGACAGATCTTGTGCTCTTAGTTTATTTTACAAACTTTTCTGCAGGCTGGGATGGTATTATTGAAAGGCTCAAGAAGGCACCTGCATGATGGCTGAGTATTGAACAAGTTGGGATGGGTGAATCAGCCTTGATGAAATAAGACCTATCCTGGACTTCTGACCAAAACAAATCAGTTGTTCGATGTGACAAAACCATTTGGTGGTTAATGTTGTCCCTGTTGGTATTTATCCCTGCAGCCTTGGTCATTTCCTGGTGCTGGTCCAGGCTGGAAACTGATGTACCAGGTGCTGGAAAGCTCGTGTAGAGATAGCCAAAGCCTTGTCGTCCCCTGGGGCTTGACATCACCCTGCAGGGAGTGAGCTGGTTCTGGGAAGCTCTGGAAAAGCATCCTTCAGGCAATATTGCATCCTTTCCAGACAGGTGCTAAATTTGGCCTTCCTACTATATGCTACTAGAAAGCAGAGATTTATGAGCCAGCTCTATGATATATAGCATTTGATCCTAGTCCTGATGGCTTGCAAGATCTTGGACCTTGAATTGTTTCTGATCCCTTGGCCTAGCAATGCTGCGTGGGCACGGCTCCAGGGCAGAATTTAGCAAGACCTGCAGCTCAGGCCAGTAAAATTTTTTAACTACTGACAAATGTGATCTTCCTTTGCTCCTTACCCTTGATTTGCCTCCATTTATTTTCCTGTCACTGAAATCCCTCATTACTCCCAGTTCAAGCTGTTCACGAACCTTGCTGAATTTCTGCAGCCATTTTTTTTTCTTCAGGCTGAAACTTTGGTCTGGCCTTATAATTACAGTATTATTAATGTATTTTTATCATTGTTAATTATTTTTACATGCTGAAATTGATTCAATATGCCTGGAGCTGCCATGCTGGAACATGCCTTGATTCTCTTCCAAGCTGGAGCCCTTGCACACCAAACGTGGAGAGTTCCAATGGCTTTAAATCACTATAAACCTCACTGAGTGATTTAAGTTATTGGAGTGTATTCAAGTTTTTATAAGCCCTTGAATGTGAACCCTGCTCGGATTCTGGGTATGTACAGTGCAGCAGGATCTAAAATTATTTGAGTGCTCAACATATTTTCTAAGCCCCTGGTCGGCTAGGGAATAATCAGGGTTGTCGGGCAGTGCACTGTGCAGGGACTTTGTATGATGGGAACCGTCACATTTTAAAGATGCTTCTAATTCCTTTAAATTGAAACATTCCTACTTCATTTAAGGGACTTTGGGTAGAGCTTTCTGTGTGGCTTGGAGGATTGGGAGTACAATGAAGTGCGTTTCATCCTGGGGTTGATGGATTGACTCCTGCACGAGGTCAGTCTCCAGGCAAGCCATCACCACCTGATCTTTGGCCACAGCCCAGCGGAGCTGCGATCTATGCCAGGACCCAAGGTGTCGGGTGAGCAGAGGGCTGAACCCTCCTCTGATCTCCAGATCACATCCTAAGTCTGAGTCAGGCGATGCCCATTCTGATCCCTGTTTAGCGATGTCTGTGCACCAGAACAAGCAGTCCCTCAGCATATTTTCTAATCAGGAGGACAGCAGGGACATCAGAGGCCCACAGCTGGACGTGCTGAAGCTTTTCAGCTCCTCTTTATTTTAAAAAGTCCCAGATCAGGAAAAAGTTGTAAAAATGTAGGTGAGAGGATGGCCATGCAGTGGAGAGAGAAGACCAATGTGGGTGTGAGAGAGCATGGCAGAAGGGCTCCCTCTCACCCTGGCTCTCACCAATATTGCTCAGCAGTACTTACACACCATATTAAACTTTCTTGGTATCCTATCATTTGGACCACCAAATGCAGAGTCCTGCGGTACCCAATGGAGCTTGGATACCTACCTAAACTCTTTAAGTAGAAGCTGCAGCCCCCAACTGTGCCCGGCATGGCTTGTGATGCCCCCATCCACTGCAGGAGCATGGCCCAGGGAGGGCTGCAGGGTCAAGGGCACTCAGTTCCAGTTCCAGCAGGCACAAAAGCAACTGAAAACAGAAAATCTTCTGAAAGCTAAAAAATGGTCTTGGAGTAGAGGTATTGCTGCAGAGCAATACGAGTCACAGCTCTCAGATGCTGACTTAAAGGTTGGGTGGATTGGAGACAGCAAAGAATCTACAGTCCTGCAAAATATTTACTCAGTTCAGATTTCAGTTTTTATGGACAACTGCATAACATCTCCACTATAATTCCTTGACCTTGCAATCAAACAGCAAGCTCTTTTTTTTTTTTTTTTTTTTTTATGCACAAGTGCAGCTGCTGAACACATTGCTGTAGTTTGGAGTTCTGCCTTGATGAATTGTTTAATTTGGTTTGATATCATTAGGTATGTATTGTGTGTATGTGAACCTGTGCAGTAAAACGTCTAAGGCTGGTACCCATAAGACTAATTCCTGCTGCTCCTACTCAGTAAATAATGACAGCCTTGAGACCTGTGAGTGCTGAGGACCTTAGAAAATTCAGATGCTTTTGGTTATGTGCCTATATGGATTTAACAGTCTCAGTTTATTAAAAAGGTAGTTTTTTAATCCTAATGGACTAAATTCTGCCCTGAATTACCAAAATGTAAACCCAAAGTAACTTTAAATAAAATAGAGAAAACCTGAGTTTACCCACCTATGAGTGAAGGCAGAATTAGACCCGTTATATGGCTCAAATCGCATTTTAATAGCAAGAGATTATTAGTCATCTTAATGACAGTGAAAACCCCGAACTACTGTACATTCAAGGAACAGGTTCTTATATTTTAAACAACATATAATTCTCTTTAAAACCTCTTTTATTAAAAAGTTTTAAGAATAATATTAAATACATAAACAGCCATGTTAATTAGATTATATAGTTAATGTACATTGGAACTATGACTTATTGCAGAGTTACTGACCATGAAAGCACATTTTGATCATTCCAGGCTGTAATCCCCACTTAATCCATCCCCAGTCTGTCAATCAGTGGAATACAATCGGGATATTTATGATCACATCAGACCAGAGATCTGGAAGAATTTAGCAACTTTGCAGAGCTGAATCCAGAAAAGAAGGGGGAAAAATGTTTCCACTGGCAAAATGAACTGTTGCCAGGAAAAACATTATTGTTGACTTGGCCCATGTAATTGAATTTTCTACTCAGAAGTAACTTACAAACCAGCAACTAGGAGAAATTATCAATACTGGGAACTCTCATAATAACAAAGCAGAGGAGTTTTACCTGGCACAGCACTTTTTAAATCATGTTTTTCTTCTTTTAACATAGTGCTGTGGTTTTTTCCTCTCCTAGTTTTTGCCATCATGAAATAATTCAAATCACTAGAGCAGCAGGAAAAAGCATCCCTTTCCTGGGCCTCTACCTCCCGACATCCACCACAGCCCCTGTTCCAGTGATGCCAAGTGCCTCCCAGCAAGACTTGAGTCTCTGTGAACAGAGGAGACCTGAACATTTCTGGGGCACCCAGTCCCCTGCCCGCATTAGGGGACACTTCAGGATCCATGCTACTTTTAAACACCTGATTCATGCCTCAGTATTTCTGTAAGGGATGTGCAATTCGATAGCAAAAGACATGGCAGTAGTGAAGATGTTCTATAGGTATGTGATACCTCTTGTAACAGAAGAGATGTGAGGATGGTCATCTTTGGGGACTGCAATGGTTGTCACGTGGGTCCTTTCAATAACCTCCAGCTTTGAAAACATTTTCCATGGAAAGAAATGAAGAAACAGACTGTTAGGAAGAAAGATATATCAGAAAAGAGAGAGGGGACCCTGGGAAACAAGATTATGAACCAGAACTGTTCAGCTTGGGGTGGGGGAAACCTAACAGAGCTTTACATATGGGGCATCCGCACCCTCTCCGTGCTTTCCATCAAACTCAGGATAATCCTCCTGTATCCAGCCATGATCCTACCTCTCAGTGACAGGATGTAGTAAATAACTTCTAATAACTAATGGCAAATAATAAATTATGGACATGCCGTTCTCTCATTTTCCAACAGTGAGAGAAAGTGAGGTAGGAGACTGTGCTATCACCTTCCTTGCAGCTGTTCATAGCTATACACAGGGTGTGATTTTCATGTCTGTTTAGACAACCAAATCTGGTATTTGGTTACTCAAAGCAGCATATAAGAGCTTCATCTGGCCGTTTCTGCCCTAAGTAACATGAAGCATTATTATGAAGACTTTCACCCACTAACTGATGCATAGCCCTTCTGATCAAGCTCAACCAGTAAGAGACTTTTTCCTCCCAAGCCTGAATGAATGTAAGCACATGTTTCACACTTTGTCATTTGGTTGTGATTTGGTCCTTTGCCTGGATGGCAAAGGGCTGGATTCCAGAAAATATTTCTTCCGTGAGCTTCAGTGATTGGAGCTGTGCTGAGCTTGGATAGGCAATGCTATGATGAACTTTCCAAGTTCCACTTGGCTTTTTAACAAACTCCCCCTCTTTAAGCTCAGAAGGCCATTGGAGATCGTGCTCGAAGACTGAGCTTGCTGGGCTCTTGATGTTGACTCCTCCAAGCCGTGTTTTTCTCAGTTGCTACTTTGCACTTCTGACTTAGAACAATCTCAATAACATTCTCAATATGAGAAGTGGACAAATATTTCTTAGGGTTTTTTTTTTTTGTTATTAAAGAGAAATACAAAGCAGAAAATAGGATAATCAATAAGTCCCTATGGTTTTCCAGGATCCATCTGATAAAGAGATTCAGTCAACACTCTTTCCTTGCTCTGATAGCAATAAAGTCCTTGGAATGGAGCATTGTCAGGGGATTAGTCTTCTGCTTGTAAAAGAAATGCCTTAGCAGTTAGTTAGCAGCATGATGCCATTATCTTGTTGACAGTACTCTGTGTCATTGATACTGTCTCTGATGCAGCTTCTGTTCAGCCATGATTTGTTTCCATTAAGCTTTCATCCGAGCTCTCCCTTTTATAGGACATTTTCCTTCATTTTCTTACAGGTACTAGAGCATCTCTCGATAACTGTGTAAACTAAAACTGCACCGAAGGTGTTTAATGTTAAGTGAGCACTGAAAAGAGAAGTAGGAACCAATGGCTATGGACCCTTTGCTGCCTGTAGTGCAATATGGCTGCTTGCTTGAGAACTTGAAAAATGTCAGTTGTAGTTTGTTTCTATCAGAGTAATGTGGTAGTTGTATATATGCCACTTTCCCAGGAATGTAAATGCTTCGTTAGCTCTGTCCCTGTCCTGAAAAATCTAATATGGCACAAATAAAGTGCGGTAAATGGCTTCATGGAAAGCAGATGTGAGTGGAAGCCTAGACTCCTACCAAGGCTTTAGGGGACTTCAAAGACTGAAAAAAAGAACTGAACAAAATATTCAACTGTGCCAAATTTTCACTGTTCTTGATGAAAGAGCAAAAGTGGGGAGGGGGAAAAAAAGAAAATCTGGCTCCTTGTTTTAATTTTCTACTAGCCTAGGGCAAGACTTTTAGAAGGAATAAATTACAAGCAAACAGGGAGAGAGACTGAATGGAGCAACTGCTGAACAAAGGGCATTCTTGGAAGGGTCTGGTTTTCGAGAACCTAGAAGTTGTCAGCTCAGTTATCAGGAGGCTGTCTCCCTCCCTGCTTGCGAGCCCAGTGCTTTTGAGCAACGCCGCAGCTCCCCATGAGCTGACTGCATGCAAATACTGTCACTGCATGGCGGTGGTGAGCGCTTGGAAAGTGTCCTCTGCAGAAGTGTTTTGTAGGACAGCCAAATGGAGAACGCTTTGAAAATTTGGCAGTAGATGTGAATGCGACATAAGTGATTGCAACCTTTAAAGTTGTTTTCCAGAACAAGCCATTTGGGCTGGACTTGGAAATGATGTATAATATAGATGATGGTGTTCAAGAGGCTAAAACATGCCAACTCTAAAAACTAAGATAATTTATTCCTGTTGGTTTACATATCATGTACTACTTAAAGATTAAATAAAAAAGAACATGCACAGAAAAATCAGATTTTTTTCTTTCTTCCTCAGATACTGTATGGGAGCAAAGGCTGTGATTTAACAAGAGCTGGTCAGAAAATGGAGGAGAAATATAAGAAACTGAGCCACGTCGCTTGTGGCAGTTTCACGAAATGATGTTTCATCTGTTTAAGATCTCTTCCATCTCTAATCCCTTCCAAACTGCCCAGTAGGCTCTCTTCCTGGTGAAGATTTGGCTGACACAGCCTCACTGGTGGGAGCTGTGAAGAAGCTTGACTGTCTTCACCACCAGCAAGCACCTCTGTTGTAGCTGCAACTTATGCTGCCCAGCTCTGCATTTCCCTCGCTCTGTGTGGGAGTAAGCTGCTGGGAAGTCTTTATCTATGTGGCCAAGGAGGTCTGCTTTGAGCTATGCTATCTGAGACAAATACTATTCTCCCCACTTTTCCTGCTTTCTCATACTTCCTTCTCCAGCTCCCAAAAGGGAGATACCTTTGAAGTAATATTAATCCACTCTTGCACAATTCAAAGCTTAATTCATATAGGTGCTTACTGTGACTGCACATGACAATGAGCTAATGGTTTGCAGAAATCATTTTGTAGATGGACACATAGTTGTAAATTAGCTGCGGGCCCTCAAAGCACATTTACCAAACACAATTGTGTTGCTAGTCTGAAAATAATTACATTTGCTTGGGTTAGGGCCAGGCTGCCTAAAGATTCTCTGCACTGTAATGAGCTGTTGGTGACTTGGCCTGTGGTTTAGGTGTAACTATGGGGGTATTTTTATTTTGATGGTATTTTTTTGTAGTGGTCATGTAGCTCAGGAAAACAAAAAAAAGGAAAACAGGGCAGCTGAAGTAGATGGGCAGTGATAAAGGAGAAGAAAAACCTCGTACTTCCCAAATGCTTAGCTGATTTACCACTCATTTTTCTGCAGTAGCCCAAATACCAGGCTGTATTTGTTTGCTGCTGCCTGCTGAAGCCTTCGACCTCGGCCTGCCCTTCTCTCCCTCGGTGCTGACAGTAAGTGAAGAAATGCTAAATTCATTCATCTGCCTGAAGATCCCTTTGAAGTCCACCACTAAAAGCTCTATTGTTTTATTAGCTGTTAATGTGGCACAGGGGAATTCGACTGTGCACAGCGAGCTGGGGTGTGGGGGGAGCCCTTCCTGGTAATTTGTCACTCTTTAGAAGTATGACACGCTCTGCTCTGCAAACACGCTGGCAAGTGGGAGAGCTCAGGGCTGAGGCTGGAGCTGCTCGGTGCGTGGAGCTCCCACCGCTGTCGGCAGGAGTCCTGGGGCTGGAGTGGCTGAAGGGTTAGGACAGGCTGAGGTCACACACCTTGATGCTATCTGTGAACCTTATGCAGGCCAAGGTCAATGCTAAATTAAGGATTGTGGGCTTCTGCAAAGAGCCAACTACGCTGGCTACAGGCTGGATCCTGCCTGTAGAGAGTATGCTTGTCAGAGCAGGCAAACTGGGGGCAGGTTCTCAGAGGACAGATGCCTGCAGATGCCTGGACTGGGGGTATGTTGCCTCTTCCCTTCCCTGGGTTAAGATGGTTTGATAATGAATGCTTAAATGCAGCTAATCTAAATCCCTTTCTGGCCCTTTCTCTGACACACGGTTAGTGGAGATGCGAGGTGGTGTACCTGCTGGAGACTCTTCCAGCACCAGCGGTGCTCAGTGCTGGCACTGCGGGCCAGGGAGGGTGGCTGGTGGCTCCCAGAGGTGATCCAATGTCTGAACATCAACACGGCTTCCTAACTAAATGCAAGCACGTGCTGGGAATGCTGCTAAACTGCAAGATGAAGCTTGTTGTTTTCCACATGCACCCTGTACAGGCAAACAGTCAGTGATCCACAGGCGATTGATAAAGCACCCATTGCTTTCTCCTTTTGGCTTTCAGCTCTTTGCATCTCACCTCTCTCCCAAGATGGAGAAAGCTGCAGGAACTTGCCGATGTGTAATTGTCTGGACACACACACTTCGCAGCTGCAAGCTGGCTCCTGTGCATGATCTGAAAGCTGGGCACAGTGCGCTTATGTGTTAAGGAAATTAAGTGGATGCTGCCTCGGGCTGTTTATTGCTCAGCCCTGTTGGCAGGTACAAAGGATCTCCGCAGAAGCCATCCATCACTGGAGCTGCTGCTCCCTGCAAGCACAATACAGTTAATGGCAGGAGCTGTGTCCTGGTAAACACAAACAGGAAGGCAAGCACAGCCTCCTGGCCAGGCTGCCTGCAGGCAGCCTTCTTATTTGCTTTGCTTTGGTTTGACTGCTTCTCACGAACTCAGCTTGATCAGTCTATCACCAGCGCCTTTCTTTCCATCCGTTCTTCCCAGTGCCTTCTGTGGCACTAAAACTAAGTCAATAGAAATGCAAAACTTCTGTCTTGTTTCCTCAGCCTGATGAATCTTGAGAACTTTGCCAGGATAGCTTGGTGGTTTGCATAACTGCTTAACTACACTGCAAAGTGTAGCTTATGTGATGAAGGATACTCATTAATGTAATGTGTTCCTGTGATGTAAAACTGCTGCTGTTTGTTCCTGCAAATAGGGGGAAATAAGCCTCCTGACATTTTCCCATGGCAGAAAGGTGAGGGGTCATGAGGAGCTTGTTCGCTAACATCCATAGCACGGGAGTGTGCAATCGATTTGATCCGCTGTGCCCTCACCTCTGGGCTCCGACACAGGCAGGCAGGGCCGCACAGGAGCAGAGGGGACAACAGCACGTCCATGGTGAGATCAGCATTCATTTTCAGTAGGGTCATTTAAAATTCAGCACCTTACAAAAACGCTAGAGTGGTAGAAAATAGCTTCCACTTCAAGGTCCTGATTCAGCAAATCACCTGCGAGGCTTCTGCATGTGTTCTGCATAAAACACATCCCTCACTGCGCTGGAGCCATCGGGTTTGAAATGTATATCTGTGCTGAAGCCTTTTTACAGTTTATTGTTACTGATCGCAGTTTTGCTGAGAGGTAACCTTGCAAGGCAGTTATTATAGAACTAAACTCAATACACAGGGCACATTAAGCTGCTCTTAAGTAGTTTAAAAAACAGTGGCCTTTACAGACTTTCTCGTAACGTTGCTAGTGGGTTTGATATTCTTATCAAAATCTTTGCAACCACTTTGGTCCAATGTAAGTATTTGTAAACGGCAAAAATTCAATAATAATGAAATAATAATTACTCAATTGTTTATAATGCTTAAGAGCTTTTCTCTTTTGTAAAGAAAAAAATTAAATGGTGGTACCAATTAATCGACACAGTATGTGTGTAATTGCATTACCAACTTTTGCATGTGGTCATAGCTACTGTGTATGCAGACTGGGTAGCTGGTGCAGGCAGGGAAGGCACCCGATGAGTATGTGCAACTGCTGTGACCCCCTCTGCAAATCCCAGCCCCCTTTGGAGTGGGCAACTACACACTGGTGGTGAGGGAGACTCATTGCTGTCACTCATTTAGTAATTAGTGTTTTTGAGCTGCTGTGGGGCACCATGCACTGCTCCAGTACACATCTGTGTTTGTAAAGCACATCTGGGATATGCTGTTTTACACCAGGAGGAAAGTTGTACCCTCTACTGATCAAATTCACTGTATTTCCAAACCACAGTTCTTGGCCTGATGGTTAGATGGGAATTAGGGGTGCAGTGTGCTCCCACGCTTCCCAATTGCTTAATTAGGGAAGCTTTAGGATGACAGCTTTCCCCTCGGAGGCAAAAAGTGTCAGTCAGCTTTGGAAAGATGTTATGCTGGGACAAATCCCTGCAGGCAGCGCACATACACCTTTCGGGCGGCCATGCTGGGTTTCAGGGCTTTTATCGGAGCAAATGTGGGTGCTCTGTGGGTGATTTGCTCATGCGGGTGCTGGCTTCTGGCAGCCCCAGCTCGGCCGCTGCGGAGCAGGAACTGGAGCATCTCTGCAAAGTGCAATAGATTGCTTCCTCACCACTTGCTTTCCAGAATTTTGAGAGAGATTTGAACCCTATCCCAAATTTCTCTGCTATAATGCTTGGAAAATGCATTTAAAGGAGGCATTTACTCAAAATGCTGCTCTGCAGAAGTGGTTCTTTCATCACGTTCCCATTAACCTTAGAATGCTTTTAAGCACTTTCTCTTCCATGGGAATGAAACTGGGGAATATTTCCAGCTACTCAGAATTTTTTATTTCAACTCATGGGAATTGGTCAAACCCAAGATATCAAACAGAGTCCAAACCTGACTGGCCTTTTGTCTCCTGAAAACCCCCTCCACCCCATTGTTATGTCTCTGCACTCAGAGGCCTATTTCTGAATATAAACTAGGGATTTTGTGAAGCTCATCAGCACTTCTAGTGCCAGTGTGGTGCATAGTGCCTCACTGCTGCATTACAAAGGTAGGTTTGTGCTTACCATGTTACTTCAAAACATGATAAGACATTTTTAGAAAGTGATTTGGCACTCCATACATCTGGCTTCCAGTGAAAAAAAGGTGTCATGTCCCAGGTGACTTGTGCCTCCAGAGCTGGGTAAATGCCACTGCAGGATCTTGGCTTTCTCTCAGAAAATAACCAGTGTGTGTGCTGGGTTTTTCTCTCTCTCTTTTTTTCTATGTCTTTAATCTTACAGCTACTGTTTAGGGATTGTGAAGTAAATTGAAGGTGAGGCCAGGGGGAAGGTTGGGTTTTCCTGTGCGTAGCTCAAGCTGTAATTACACCTGAAGGGTCCCTGTACGGTTTCTCCACAGATCTTGGCATTGGCCTGTGTGTTAAAGCAGAAGGCAAAGACTGGAACAGATTCTCTGATTTCTTTCAAAGAATTTGCAGCAAATCGAAGCATAATGTTAAAAGTGGTCCGTGGTTGTAGGGGACATGAAGAGGCGGATTTCAGAGGGGTGGTAAAAGCATGATGCCCAAGGCTGGTATTTACACCTGCTTCTCTTGAGTCAGTTTTAGACTTCAGAAATGGAGGTAAGGAGCAATGAAGTTCATGTTATCTAAATGTTGGCATCCAGCTAGGCTGCCTGACACAGGGTCCATGCTCCCTCTGTTGTCACACAGAAGAGAGCAGCTCCTTCCACGGGTGCTTTGCAGTGCTGCTGAGAGCCAGCTTGCTCTGTAGGGGATTGACAGCCTGGACCCACGAGCAGCCCTTCAGTGACAAATCCCAGGGGGTTGCTGGGGCTTTATACCCACAAAATTCTTCTGTTTCAGTGGGAGGTTTGACAAGTATGAGCCAAGCAGAGACTTTTCCATCCTTAAGCCTTGAAGCTGTTGCAGTTGCAGCCAGCTATATTTCCAGATGGATAAAATTCCAGAGAAATGATGATGGATTTGATGCATCTCAAATGATGACAGCGGAGGTACTGACTCCCCCTTTAATTCCTTCCCTTAACAGACAAGGTCCTTGAACCTGGCCCACTTCACCGGAATGTGCAGTGCTTGTTTCTCTCTCGCTGCATGTCTAGTTGGCTTTGCCTTCCTCCCCCAACTTGTAACTCCCAGCTCCTTTCCTGCGGGAAAGATTAGGAAGGATAGGAAGTCGTCTGTGCAAAAAAGCATCCTGGGCCAAAGTAAATACAGGTCACAAGATTAGACTTCATCAGAACTTTAAGCCTGGCCCAAGCTAAACAAATGAGCTGTCATGCTTTAGTAAAAGCTCCAGTATGAGTGAACTGGCATGACTGCAAAAACGGTAAAGCGGCTAATAGCTTTTGCAATATGGAAGCTTTAAGTTTTGTTTTTAATGCTGCATTCCTGACAGTCAAGACTCGCAGTGAACTTCAAACGCCATTCATTTTGTGTGTTGGCCTCGCTTGCTACTATGCAAACACACTTCCCAAAGCACAATGATAGCAGCAAAACAGCACCATGAGGCTGGTCTGCCCCAGAGAGCTCTTACAGCACAGAGGAACAACTTGGGATGGTAAGAGACACCCTGTCACAGCTTGAACCCTGGGTTTCTTGGCTGTTGACAATCTGAGACTGAACTTTGAATGAATTAAAGATCTGCTTTGAAAAAGCTTCTAGCTGTTCAAATATCTATCTTTCCAGTATCCAAATACCTACATAAAAACCACCAACGGACCCATGGTGATGGACACCATAGTCCAGGCATAGTTTATAGCCATTGGGTAGTTGTTAACAAAAAAGGTTAATTGAACCAGTAAATGGATGCAATCTCTCAAGTTTCCCTGTAAAGTGTAAGAGAGTAATTTGCACTAAGAGAGGACCATGAATATTTTCTCTTGCCATGAGCAGAGTCCATGGACATGGGATTCAGGCATTGCCCTCTAGCTCTGGCACTGCCCTCTTATGCATCTCTGGAGATACTAATACCTGAGCACTTTGGTTCCCACACCTGCGCAGTGGGGACAGCAGCAATGGGACAGCTGGCATGCTGGGAGAAATATTGATGCTGTAAACTCCACAGAGCTGCAGAGATCCACAGCGCTCTGATATGTTCAATAATTACTGGTCGTAACCATTACAAAAAAAAAAGCAAAACCAACAAGCATTAAAAGTCTTTATGGAACAAAAGCCAGGCTTTTAATATTGTTTTAATGCACTTGACAAAGCTTTAGTTTAGAGCTAAGGCCAGTCTCTTGTAAGTGTGCAAGGGTTGAGACAATTTAAAAACCAAAATATTTCTCCCAGTAGAGACCTTGCAGCTTATCAGGTAACTGCAGGCTGTATTTCAGCCATTTTTAACTGGGCATTAAAAGTCTTTTTGACACTTGCTTTATTCCCCTGCAATAGACCCTAACAGCCCCTCCGAGGCCTTCTACAGCCCAATGTGTAAAATGTAATGGGGACTGGTTTAAAGAGTGGAATTTGACCTGAGAGAGATGTGAGTATTCAGGGAATACTTAGTCCTCAGTAGCACTTGGGGGCTCTTTAGTTTGTGGGGCAGTTTATTACTCATTAGAGCCCGGGGATGCTGCGCTGTATTTGTTAGCATGCTGTCCAGTGGCTTTCTCTGTTTAGGCATTGCTGTGCTGTGGCAGAGCATAATAGACCCTTCCTCCTCCTCCTCCTCTTCTTCATCCTGCTCATGGAAGGAGCAGCTGGGCCTGTGGCTGCTCGGGGAGATCAGGGTGTCCCCGAGGGTATTTGTCGGCAGAGAAGGACTGGGGGTCCTACTGGCCACAAACATCACACTCATGGGTGTGGGGGAGCCTCTGGTGTTCACACAACCATAAATATATGGACAAGAGACCAAAGCATGCCCACAGGGAAGCCGTTCATGCCAGTGGGACTCTTGCATAATTCCAGTTCAAACGTACTTATCAATGCAGGCAAGAGAGGTCCTCACTTCAGCCTTGTCCTCCTGCTTCTCCTCATCCTTGCAGGAAAACCAGGAAAAAAGAGCAAGGTGCCTGCCCAAGCCAAGCCCCTCCACTCCCTGCTGCTGGCTGAGTTCCTGAGAGAGCCCAGCCCTACAGCAGCCACCACCAAGAGCAGAGGGGGATGCCATGTTGCTGGCAGACTCTCCGTTACTTTCTGCTTCTGTGAAACAAACCTGGGTGAAACTGCCAAAAGTCTTGCCCTGTCCTATGCTGCTGCTTTCTTGCTTTACAGTATTGGCCAGTTGTGGAGATGTGGTTGTTCATCTTGTATGATCACAGATGTCCTCCCAGGCAGGGCTGCATGGTGAAGGGAATGAGATGGGCTCAAGGATGGTGGTGGTCTTTGTCACTTCTACTTCTCCCCTTAGCTTAAATTATTCCCAGACGTGTGAACTCAGCAAACAAGGATCAAGTTTTCTCCACAAGGCAAGGCTTACTCCAGGCCTGGAATAGTGCCTGAGCTTCCCAGCGGTCAGGAAAAAGCTTGCAGGGAGCAGATGAGCGATTCCTTTTGTATTTTCCATCCATGAGGAAAAGCTGCATCTGAAAAAATAATAGCTGAACTGGAAAATAAAATTAGACAAGTCTGAACAAATATGGAAACCATCCCTGACCTGGTATTGGAAAAGAGTCTCAAATGCTAGAAAAGAGAGAAGCAGAGAGAGGGAATGGATAAGTTTTGGCCTCTGTCAGGAATATGGAAGGAATTATTTCATTCTTTTTCCCCGTCTATTTATTCTCTATATGGCACTCTATGTGGTTAACCCTCTGTCTTTGTCATAAATATATGTGGCAGACAAGTTTTTTCAGAGGTCCCAACCAAACCATCTGTTTTGCATCTGTGGTTTTGCATATGTAAATATTATTATTAATAGTAGCAAAAGCAATCATAATGGCAGCAGGAATAGAAACACTATTAATAGTCATAGTACTGACATTTTTATTTGTATTGCTGCAGGAGGTCACATCATGCACCAGGACTCAGCTGTGAGTTTGAGTGAGAACAAAAGGATGGTTGTTACCCCCAAGAGCTGTCGGTGAGCACAGACAGAGCCATGGGTGTGGTGTCAGGATTGTCACGATGGGACTGGGGTGCCTGAGCACGATGATTTCCCCCAGACTCTTGCGGAGGACCTTTCCGAGAGGAACTGGCTCTTGACAACTGCCAGCTCCTTGCAGGTCCTGCCATTGTGGCAGAGAGAAAACAACTCCCAGTGGGGATAGCTCAGCTCAGCAGCTCAAAAGTACCTGAGACAACTGGAAAAACTCCTCAGTAAAGGTAGTTATCTGATTCCTATTTATTCAGAGACTGAATTTGTCCTGGTAGGTCCAGGGGCAGAGTGGTGGTTTCTGCGTTGCCCAGTACTGCACCTGAGGTCTCACTCCCAGCCCAGCCCAAGGTATCTTGTCTCCACATGGACAACAGGATTTTCTGGGTGGGTGACCTGTCAGAGCAACTCATTCTGAAAACCATCAGCATTCTGGTGGTTGGAGGAGACCTCATCTTTCTGTCCCTGCTTTACTCCTATGATTAAAAGTGACAACAACTCTCCTTCTACTAATTCAATAAGCAGAGGGAAGACCTCAGGGCCGGGGGAGCTGAGGCCAGAGGCAGTAGCAAGAAGGCCAGGTAGAGCAGGAAGGACAAGGGCACAGGCCATAGACACCAAACATGGGGAGCTTGGAGGTGCTCGTGCTGGAAGGAGCACTTTGGAGAGGATGGGGAGATGCAGTGAAAGGAGGAAGCCCCCACCACATTCTAGACTTGGGTCTGATCCATGCAGTGCCTGGAGACACTCAAGCTAACAAAACATATCTCAACACACCCTTCTCCTTCCAGGTTCTCCCTGGCTTGAGCCAGTACAAGGAATGTTTTTTGTTTGGCTCTGGTTGTTTTGCTGGATCTGTAGCACATTAAACAGCCCATCTTCTGGTTTGTATTTTTTCCAGTTATCGTATTTCATGTATCCTGGTTTCTTTTATCCATCCCTGTATCCCCCCGAGCAGAGACTAAGCGAGATTCAGTCCTTGAGCTTGCTGCCTTCATAAGCACAAGAGGGACATGGATCTTCATCCCACATTTCTCTGCTGAGTTGTGGGATTATTTGCAGCAGGGACTGACACCTTCCTCTGTTTTCAGTCTGTCACCTAGATCATGTTACCACGGATGGAGCTCAAGGACTCGGTGATGGTACGTGCTGTCCTTCAAACGTTACATCGCCTGTGTACAAGCTGGTTTCTGAAGTCAGTCTGGACCAGCAATAACAAGCAAAGGTTTGTACTGATTTCTTACATCATTCAGATTTTGACTATGGCACACTACAGGAACACATGTAAGGGCGGGTTGGGGGGGGATTGTCAGTGCTTTTTAAAAGTCCACTGTGACAGTGCACCATAACTTCACCTAAAAACCTTCTCCAATTCAGCACTGAGTGCCCCTGACCCTGCCACCTCCCAGCCTGTTCCTGTGCAGGTCTGCAGACCCTGGAACAGATAAAATGCTGTTGTATCTCTCTTGGAAATCTTTGCAGGCAGGCATTTAAAACACAAGAAAAAAAATCCTAATCAGATAAAAAAGGGATAAACATCTAGTTTGCTTCCCTCTCTGGCTGTGGCATAGTATTGACCCATAGTACAGACCCCAGGGCTTTTGCAGCTATTTCCTTTGCAGCAGGGAGGAGATGGGGACCTGGGGGAGCACTGGGAGGGGTGCGGGGCTGCCAGGGCTCCTCCTGCCAATGCCAGCATCCGACAGGCACCCTGCGGGGAAGGGGCAGCAGAGAACCTAGGCAGGTCTGCAGAAGTCACTAAATTGGGCACCCAGCCCCCTCTGGGGATCTCTCTGTGAGCTGGCGGATAAACAGGGCTAGCCTCTCACTGTCCTGCCTATCCTCTGACCAAAAGAAGAGCTGGACAACAGAGATAACAGGATAAGGATCCTCTACGGACTTGAGTTGTGCATTGCCCCGCTTGCTATAGCCAACGACAAAGTCTTCCTGGGCACAAACACAATTTAGAGGAAATTCAAGCTTTAAGTCTCTCCAGGATTAGCTTCGGGTTGTGTCCCAGGTGCCTTCAGATCTGGTAGCTGCTCAGAAGTGTCGTTCTCCTTTTGTTGGCAAGGCCTGAGAGCAGGTTTCCATTTGAGCAGGTTGATTTACACAGTCTGCAGGGCCAAGCCCTGTTTCACAATTTCATGCAAGTCTTTGACCATACGACCACCATACGACTCTCGCTGTGTGTGCCCGAGGAAGGGGGCACAGCCCAGAGCTGCTCTGTTCAATCCCGTGCAATCCCCCCAATGCTGGCTGTGCTCCTCTTACCCACAGCCCCCTCCCCTGGGACACTGGGCTTTGCAGTGTCCTTGTCCCCAGTTCAAATCCTCCTGAAGACTCTCCGCTTCCATTTTTCCAAGAGATGCTCAGCTAATCTTTTCCTGCCCTCTTAGAGGAGCAAGTGGTGTCTGTGGGTGGGCTGGGACTGCTGGGGCTCTCCCAACCGGCAGTGATTATCCAGCAGCTCCTGGGGGGGGGCAGGGGAGCCACTGCCTAATCCGTCCCCGAGCTGGATGGGTGCCTGGATCATTTCAGCACGGCTTGGCGCGTTCAGACGATGCTCACGCTCTGCAGCTCAACCCGCCTCCTCGGAAAGCTCATGGCACAGGCATCTGTCACCGAAACCTGTCTGCATGAAAGGCTGTCTGCACAACCGGGGGGGAAAAAGAAAGGCATGACAGCACAATTAGTGAGAGCAAATGAAAGGCTGTTTGAAGAGGAGGAGGGAGGAAAGGGGAGAGCTGCATAAATCCCTGGTGGGGTTTTGGGCTTGACATCAAAACCCCTTAACAGTGTATTACTTCAGCCCCCAATGTGGACAGATGTTGAGCTGTGGCTCAAAGGAAGTCAGAAATCTTTCCTTAGAAAAAATTTGGCTAGGAAACTAAAGAAAATATTGTGAAAGTAAAGGAAATAAAAGCCCACTAAAGAAGATTTATCACTGCCTCAAGCATTTCTGTATCCTCTAGTCTTATGAGGTCTCAGCCTCAGGGGAGAGAAAGAGAGAAACAGCCTGTTGCTACGCTAATGGGTCACAAATTTAGAGTGGGGACACGTTTGTCCAGTTAGACGATGATGGAACTAACTCACCTGGCTGAGGACTTCTCCAATCCACCCTAACCCCAGATGGCTTCCAGTGGCCTCTGGCACCAGCCTGCAGCCTTTCCTGGCACATCCATCCCAGCTGCCCTTTTTACCCACTCACTCACTTTTGCAAGGTTCTTCTGGAGACCTTTGTCAGTGGCAAAACATTTTATTTCCCAAAAGAACTTAGCATCGTCCATAAACCTGGAGATTTTGTTGTTCGTTCCATTCCAAATGCCACAAATGAAGATGTTGAATAAAACCAGACCCAGCAGAGATTGTTGGGGAAGCCCATTGCTGAATCTCACTTGTCCTCAAAAACTGTCTGTTAAACCCTGCTCTTTGCTACCCACAAGTTAGGAATATCTTTTAACTACGTGTCAATCCGTAAAAGGACCATTGTTTCAACCCCATGGCAATGTAAATTTTTAAAAATAATTTTGCCAAAATTTTTTTGAAAATGCCCAACTGTTCTGTCTGTTGGATTCTCCTTAGCCATGTGCATACTGATATTTTTTTAGAGCCCCAGCACGCTGGAAAGGCAGGCTTTCCCTCTCCAGAAGCCACAGCTGCTAGTTCGTTGCCACCCGCCTGTCTGCCCAGGTGCTCACTGCTGGTGCAGCCCTGACCACCCCACCAGGGACAGAGGTGACACTCACCTCTGCAGCTCCCAGGGCCCCCTTCCAGGGCTTGGTTTGTAGGTGGGAGCTACTTTAGCAACCTGCCAGTCCCCTGGTACAGTAGCCATTTGTAAAATCACATTGATCTAGTTCCTCTAACTTAAGGGCTACAAAGAATGAACTGGGTGTGAGGATCTCCCAAATACCTGCAGCAGTGAAGACCAACACAAAGTCATGCTGAGCTGCCTTGTCACACCTTATCCTCCCTGGTACCCTGTTGCACCTTTGTATCAAACAATTGCTCCCTTGCCAGTTTCTTACTTCTGATATATTTAAAGAAACTTTTAAAAAAATCTTTGCAAGGAGATCTTCATGTTCTTGTTTAGCTCTTTAAATTTTCTGTCTACACTTTACTCACTATGTTTTATGTTTTTCCCTCTTCTCCTCATGTGGGAAACCTTTCCACTTTTAAAATGCTGACCTTCTCCCTGTGATACCTCCTTAACCTTATCAGTGAGTCAGGCAGGGTGATTTTTAGGACCTCTTAGTTCTTTTTGAGTTGTAGCACATGTTTTACTTGGGCTTTAATAGAGCATTTTTTAATCGCCTCCAGACTGCTTGCAGACTCCTTGCTTTCTGTCTGTTCATTTTGTTGTTATTGACTAATCACCTTATTTTTTCATAGTTCCCTTTCTTGAAATTGTAGAGCCACACGCTGGATTTATTTGGTGTGCTCTCTCCCACTACAGCATTAAATTGGTTGGTTTGTGGTCACTAGCAGAGAGCAGCTCTCCCACAAACACCTTGTGAAGCAGGTCCTGTGCGTTGCTCCCCACCAAACCCAGAGCAGCAGCCCTCCTCACCGCTTCCAGCACTGCTTGGTCCAGGAGACTCATTATTGTATCCAAAACCACTTTTTTTTACTGCCTGATGGATCACTGAACTGACAAGTTTCTCTAATCTCATTTTATATTTGGTGATTATTACCTTTATCATGATCAGGGGTTGGTAACACAGTCCTTGCTCTACATTTTTCCTATTGGAATCAGGGATTTCCCATCTCAAGAAATCCATAGTGATACTGGGGTTTTCATTCAGGGCAATGGGAAAGCCTGGCATTATCTTCTTTTGTTAAGGTTCTAGTATAGGGACAGAAGCACCTCTAAGTTTTGCCCTTGCTTTGTTGCTTAATAATATTCCTGTGGGTCTGCTAGCACTACACGTGGTCAAACTCACCTTATTTATTGCAGCTGCACCGTTTATTTCCCTGCTGCTCTTTCCCTGGATACTGGCCCCATCCTCTTCGCAAGGGGTGCAAGTCTGATTTCTACACCCACTGACTTTCCTTCAGCTTCTCATTTAAACAAGTCGCTGTGGCCTTTCCCTTTTACAGTTCCACCAGCCCAGCCCTGCTGCGATGGAGGCGCAGGACCCGGTGAGGTGACACCGGCTGGCAGGTCCAGCGCGGTTTCCCCAGCGGGAAGCCCCTCCCGGTCCGTGCACCCCCTCATCACAAGGGCTGCAAGAGCGGAGGTGGGACTCAGCTCCACAGCATCCCCCAGGCTCTCCCAGCACCCGCTCTCCCAGTGCCTCACACCCTGTACGAGCCCAGGCACCCAAACGCGGTGTGCTCTGTGTGACGAGCTGGGCAGCGCCGTGCAGATTCCTCCTGCTTCGTGGGCTGAAGCTGTTGGGTTTGGAAATTTGCATCGTGGTTTTCTGAAGCAAGCAGGAAAGACATCCCCCTTACCCTGGGCTTGTTAAGCTCCCTTACCCCAGGCTGTTACAGCTCTCTGTGCCATCACGCACAGAGCCTGACAGTGTCAGTGGCCCTGCTTGCTGTCCCCAGAGCTAACTTGCCCCCCTGAACCCAACCAGCCCTGCTTGCTGCCCCAGCAGCCAGCCCCCCGACCTGGCACCGCTCCACCCGCTCAAGAGGCCCAAGGGTCCCCATCCCTCCCCTTCCCCTTGCCCCCCCAGGGCAGCCCCAGCTGCCCGCCGCCCCCATGCCGGGGTGCCCCTCCATTCTATTCCCGTTCCCATTCCCGTTCCCTTTCCCATTCCCATTCCATCTCCCGCCCTTCCGGGCTCCATCAAGGGCAGGGGCACGGCACGGGGGGGCAGCGGCGCCCCTGCTCTGTGGAGCGGGGGGGTCCCTCTGGCTCAGACGCTGTGCTCAAGGGGTGAGGTGGGCTGAGATGTTGGTCACTGGGGGGGTGAGGGGTGTGTCTGTCTGTCTGTCCGTCTCCCCAGGGTGACACACCGGGGCCGGGGGTGCGGCGGGGGCCGGGCAGAGCTCCCAGTGGCGGAGCTGGGGGAGGCCGGTGCCGCGGTGCCGGGGTGTCCCCTCGCGGCAGACCGGGCGCGGTGCACCCCCGGCCCGCTCCTGGGGCCGGCCCGGTGCGGGGGGCTCAGTGCCCCCCGGCGATGCTGGGGAGGGCGGCAAATAGTCACAGCCCGTGAAGAGAAACTGCTTTTGAGCTCTGGTGCCCCTTCGCGGTACCCCGCGTCCAGCCAAACATACAGAGGGGTGCATGCAAGCATCCCCCCTCCGCCCCCACCCCCCCGGGCAGGCACCCCCCACCCAATATACCACCCTGTTACCAGCGGCCACAGTCTGCAGCCCTAATCTGGAGGCTGGCTTTAACTCCCAGAACAGCACTGATGCTTTTTTCCCAGGTAAATCAGAGTCACCCTGGTACAGCTCAGTATTGACGGGCTTTTTCTGCAGGAAGCGAGCATCCGTTTTCTGTTTTACAGGTGTCCTTGTGTGCCCTGAGGTGACAGCACCTGCAGTGCATGAGGGACTTCAGAAACACCAAATTCCAGCCACAGCAGAGGTGTGGCGGGGAGGCCAATGCAGAGGTGGGTGAGGAAGGCTGTGGGTGATCCCCGTTGCTCAGGGGGAAGAGGAAAGCACATCCCAAAGGTGATCCAGGCAGAGACCTGACAGCCACAGCCTGAATTACACCAAGAACAGATCATTTTCCCATGCTTTTGTGGCTTCTCTTTGAGACAGGGGTTTGGGCGACATGGCCACATCCTGTGTGTTTGTCCCTGTAGTACCAACCAGGTGGCCCGGTGTATCAGTCACTGGTCCCTAAGGAGCTGCATTTTCAGGGGAAAACCCCAAGCTTTGGGACTTAGTTCCTTCAGGGGTTCAAAAGAGTGTTCAGCAGGATACCTGCTCCTCCCCTCTCACAAGGTTTTGGGAGTGAGTGTGGTGTTAGTGGGTGGCTTTTTATAATGTATATGTGTCAGGGGAAAGGGGTGAATTAATCAAAGAATGTACATTTCTAAGAGGTGGAAAACTTGTTGAAGGTACCAGAATACTGCATGCATTTTTGTACATGCAAACCCTGGTCACAAATGCAAACCAGGCTCTGTGTACAAAAGAAAGAAGCCAAACATGCACACGAGATGTACTTCTACACTTGTGTAGGCCTGGGCCTTGGGCAATCAGGTGGGTGAGCTGCTGGACCTTGACCCTTTGGGAGACCGTGGGTGAGCCAGCACTCCTGCCTCCACTAAAACAGTGTTTATCTGCATTAGCTCCCACCTCAGACTGCAGGCTCCTACACAGGCATTATAGAGGGCAACAATATTAATGTATGCTGCTGAGTGTTTGACACATTCCTTCTGCAATACTGTGCTCTCTGTAAGGCATCAAGTATTTCAAAGGACTGGAAAATAATACACCTTGCTCACAAATGAACTGCACGGATGGAGAGCATTGTCAGACAAAGTTGTGCTTTAATTCCTGTGTACAAAACAATTAATCTCTTAAATGATAGGAGATACAAACCATGAAAAATAAAAGATATCAAAGAAAGGACATGTTCCCTGCCTGGGACCTACAATCCTCCAAGGACAGCTATTGGCATGTCCCAAGATCTAAGGCACTGTGGTGAGGACCCTCTCTGAGCAGAGGTCACCAGTTAAAGGCCATGGAAAAGACCTGTGCAGATGGCACAGCCTGCTCCTCTCCTCAGGGCGATGCTGCGGGCATGTCACTGGTTTCATTTGCTGTCAGCGTGCTCCACTCTCTGGTACTGCGCGAGTTTGCAGCTCGCTCCTCTTCCATGTCTCTGCTTCAACACGTTTCCTTCCCACACCCTGCCGGGCAATGGCGAAGGTCAGCTGCAGCCGCTGCTGCTTGTGGGGAGCCAGGAGCCAGGAAGGGGGTTACAGCAGTTACCCCTCCCTGGCCACCCGCCGTGGGGTGTGTGCTCCCTCCCCGTGGCCGCGTGGCTGCACAACCTCCCTCTGCTCCAGCGATGCTTGTCCTGCCACCTCCTTCACAACCAGGACTGCACAAGTACCACTCCCTCTTCCCTAGCCCATTACAGGCTTTGCATGGAAATTACCAGGTGAGAGCCCATGGCCTGTGTTACACCAGGAGATGTCTCTGCCCCAGAGGAGAAGGATCAGTCCAGGATTATTCTAAGGCCGTCACAGTCCTGACCTGCCTGTGCCATGCTCTGATCCTGCTCTCCTCCCTGCACCCACAAGCCCTGGTTTTTAGCCCTTTTCCTCCTGAGCATCGCTAGTGCCCTCCAGCAGCATGGCCGCAAGGCTCAGGGCAGTGACCTGCTGAAGACCCACGCTGCAGCTCGCACGCCCTGTCCCATAGGCCTGCACAAACCTGAGATATTCTCAGCTACACTGACCAGACTTTGCAACAGCCCTGAGCTGCCCGGTGCCATAGACCTTGGGGACTGCTGGTGGGAAGCACCCAAAGCCAGCACTCATGCTGGTACAACAGTCCACGTACCGTTTCCTGGAGAACTGCTGGTCTATCTCCTCTAAGGACTGTCCTTTCGTTTCCGGAACAAAAAGATAAATGAATATAACAGCCATCACTCCCATCAGTCCATAGAGAAGAAACATCCAAGAGAAACCAATAGCATCTGCAGAGAGATTGAAGTGCATGAAGGGTCTGTTGGAGGTAGGTCGCATCGTGGGATACAAAGGAAGCTCAGAGCTTACTGCGAGGTGGTCACTGGTGCCTGACAGGGGCATCTTATTTTGAGAAGCCTTCAAAAGGCAGGGAAGCTCCTTATCTGCAAGGCTTGGACCAGGAATCAGCAAGGGAGAAGGATGGTCCACACCAGGCTTTGCCAGAGCATCATAGTGGGAAGAAGGCAGCAGCTGAGCTGCGAGGCCCAGCAGCACCCATTGAGTGCTTCAGTCAAGAGCTCTGCTAGGAAGAAATGTCGTAAAGCTACTGGTATGGAAGCTGCAAACTCCATGGTTTCCTGATACTGCAGTACTACAGTACAGTCCAGTGGGGATAGATGATTTTTATGAAACCAGTGGCAGAGGGGCTCAGGCCAGTGTTCCTGTCAAGTCCCCAAGGCTCAAAATGCTACTTAATCTCTAAATGGCCTGCGGTGGTCACCTTCCTTAACCAGCTGTGAGAGATGAAGGGATGGGGGATGGCCACTTACCAATAAGGTCCAGGAAGGAGAGGCTGATCAGTAAATTAGCAGCCCAGTTAAAGCTATTACAGAAGGCAAAGGCTCTTCCTCTTATCCCAGCAGGGTAGATCTCACTGAGGACCAGCCAGGTCACTGCACAGATCAGAGAGATGAGAAAGACAGTTGTAGGGGTTAAGGAATTTACTTGGGAAATGGGCAAGGAAGATTTCAGCAGGGGTTTTAAACTCTGGCTTCACCCAGCACCCGCTGCTGGTGGTGTCAAACATTCATCGATCTCAGAGTCAGGTCACAGCAGAACACTTCAAAACCCCCACACTCAGCACTCCACAGAGGAATGACATACCAATGAACAAGCCCAGGGATCAAAGAAGAAAGCAAGGGAGTTGGTCATTCCGTTCAGGGGAGATGAAAAAGATCTGGCATACAAGTACATGCTCTTTGTGAAGAAATGAGAAAGGGGTAGGATTAGGAAGCTGATGTTGCGATTGAGCTAAAACAATATATATGTTAAAGTAGTCTCCCCTATCCCAGGGTTATTTTGCTTGAAATAATTTACAGGGTCACCGTCAAACCCATGAGACTTACTCACGTTTTTTCTTGAGTTAGACTCTGTTTTCTCCCATCAAGGCATTTAAAGCAATAAATGCCAGAAAACAGTAGAGCTCACATGGCTTCAAGAACTAATCTCTGTTTTCATCTGATGAATAAATAATGATTTCAGAAAAAGACCAACTGATATTGAAAAACTTTCAAAGAGGTTCCACTTCCAGTTCTGCACTGACTTTCTTTTTCATACAGCAGAAGCCCCTCAGCCCTCTATTTCCTCCTCGACAGGGAGCTAGGAAGATTAGGTAGTACTTGTGGGATGCTCTGATTTTCCAATAAGCTTCACAGAAAGAAAACATTACAAGGGTAGTGATACCATGGGAGAGAAAGTTATTCTAGTGCTGTACCAGCCCTATAGCTGACAGAGCTGCAACGCTAGAAAATGATTCAGTGGGCTGAAGGGGACATATTTCCAGTTCCCAGACACTGAGCTGCTTGGTAAAGCAGATATATAATGAATGTTTCAAGCAGACTATAACGATGAGCCCGAGTTTTATTCTCTGGGTTAGTGCAAGGATATATAAATATCATACTTACTTGGTCCAAATCCAACTGAGAAGGCACTCACGAAAGCCATCATGCTCAGCAGAGTAATCCAATTTAAAACGATATGTTCCGTCCAGGGAGTACCACCAAAAGGAGGCCCAGTGCTTCTCACTGTCTCTTCTCTGGCCTGACCTACCAAGTCCCTTTTCTGAGTAAGGAAAGAATCGGGAACAACCTCTCTGCTTTGAGAACTGGCAAAGGCTTTTGTAAGGCTCCTCGTAGCAGCAAACCCAGGGCCTGCCTGGCTTTTGCGAGCACCTAATGCTGGTGGGATGGGTGACACCACAGGCTGGGAGGATACAGGTATCAGGGGGTGCGGGGTGAGGCTGTGGGATGCACTGGGGACTCCAGCTGCTTTACAGTCCCTGGCCATGGCCAGCGGAGCAATGCGGCTGGTGAGGCCAATGGTGGTGACGGAGATGGCCATCACCACGCAGCCGGCCATGAGTAGCACTCTTCTGCCAGCCTTGTCTGCAAAGGCCATCGCCACGAGCGTGGCCACCACCTTTATCGCCCCCAGCCCAACAGAGGCCAGGATGGCTGAGGAGTTGCTCTGGAACCCCACTGAGTGGAAGATTTTTGAGGCATAGCCCAGCACATTGGGCTGCCCAGTGAACTGCTGGAAGAGCACCAGTCCCAGGCCCACCAGAGTCCGCCTTCTCATGTTGTCTCTGGTCCTGAAAAGGTCAAGAAATGAGTAATGCTTCTCCTTATAGGGATCCCGCTTTGCTGCTGCTCTGTCTTCAGTGTCCTGCAATTGAATGAGGCCCTTCTGGCAGTCTGAGTCCCACGAGCTTAACTTAACAGGGTTCACTGGGAGAAAGAGGATGCTGAGGAACTGCATGGCTGTTGGGGCAATGGCCAGCCCAAACATGTACCTCCACCCCTCATCCACATCCGCAAAGATGTAATTCAGCGCATAGGACAGTAGGATGCCTACAGTGATACCCGCTTCATAAAGAGACACCAGCAGCCCTCGCTGATGAGCAGCCACCATTTCTGAGACATAGATGCAGCAGGCCATGGATGAGACAGAGATGGCAAAGCCCACAGTCATGCGCCCAATGACCAGCCCAATAAATGACCTCACCAGTGTGAGAATAAGGCTGCCAACCAACAGGACCACGTTGCTGACCAGGATTGCTCTCCTCCGTCCATGGCGGTCAATGAGAATCCCTCCAACCAGAGAGGCAAGGAGAGCTCCGATAAGGAGGGAGCTCACAAGAACTTCTTGCTTGAAGCAGCTGAGGTGAAAGTCTATTTGCAACTGCAGCAGTGCACCGGAGATAATCCCCAGCTCGTATCCAAATATCAGCCCGCCCAGGAGAGAGACCGTTGCAGACAAGAGGAGGACCAGCAGTGTACGACCTGGAAAACAAGCAAGCAATGCTAGGTTCACTTTTCTGGTGCTAGCAGACAAGCTATCAGCATGCACAAGGTGAAAAAATCTCTCCCAGGACACCCAAAGTCTTCCATCTACAAAGCCATGATGCTGAATTTCCCCACAGGTCACTAGATCATGTGTAGAGAGGCACTTGCAGATAGTCACACAACCTACCAGGCCTGCACACCCTTCCACTAACTGCAGGGGCACTCATTTGGGGGGCAGAACTCTGAAAACGGGACTTTGTTACCAAAGTTAAGGCTTGTATTTAAGTGGCAGACAGTGATTTGTAGTGCCTGGAGTTGTAGGGGGGGATCCTCTGTGATCTCCCTTGATTCTAATTACAAAACCTGCTCTGGGCAGGAAACACAGCTTCTGCTATCTGGTTCTGAATTGTTCCGCATTACCATTTTCATGTTTCAGTGCACGTGGCACCATCAGCACTCACTGCAGGCTCTGCATTCTCACCCCCTACCTTATTGCTAAAAACACTGCTTGCAAAAGTTTATTTCTCCTACTTAATCTTGCACTCTCAGCATGACTTGGTGGGGGTGGCCCTGATTTTTTCACCTCTCCTTCTACAGCACACAGCATCCAGGATGCCCAATCCAGGCACAACCTTCTCAGGCTGGTCCAGGACTACAGGACAAACTTCTTCATGAGCCGAAAAGCTCACTGTTGCCCGCCCCAAATACGAAAAGCAATTCTTTGACCTCGCCCTTCCCATAGAGCTGGGCATGCAAGTTCAGTAAGTACGTAAGTTCAGCTAAAGTAAGAAAAAAGACAACAGCAAAAGCAAACCAAAACCAAACCAACCCGCCCCAAACAACCCTACAAAACCAAGGTGCTTGCTGCACACGCTTCTCGCCCTGGGGAGAGGATGAAAGGGTGGCCATGTGTGAATCATTAGTCATGTTACAGCAGGGCGGACTGCACATGGTGCGAGAGCAGAGCTGATGTACCCCTGGGGAGCAGCAGTGACAGCGACCTCCCCACCGCCAGTTACAGTTTTGAAGTCACAGGTAAAGTGCGTTAGCTCAGACGTTTGTGCTGGTTTCCAGCATAGAATACTATCTGTATTCTCACATTGGCTTTGTTTAATTAGAAATACTCACAGTTTCAGTAGAGTGTATGTGGAAAGAATGTGGCCACAACCACCAGACCATGGAAAACTTTCCTCACCCTGCCTAAGGGCTTTTTTTTCCCCCTCACAAGCTGTGTTTAATAGGAAGTGTCTCTATTCAGCCTTTAATTACAGCTAGCAATAAAGGTTATTTCTCAGTGATGGCTGTATTTATATTTGTATTTATTCTGTAACCCTCTGTGTTGCATTTGTGTTACTTATGCCATCCCAGCTACATGCCAGTCCCTCCCACCATGTTTTGTGTGACTACCTGCACTGCCTTCATCACTCCTTGTACACGTTATGCAGATAATTAGAAAAAATATTTGCTCACTGAGAACAAAAGGCTTTGCATAAAGTGGGCAGGCCATCAGTTTCAAGCCACAAACTCAAATGAGGCACAGGCAGCCCCACTGTAAATACCACAGCTGATTCCATCAGATTTTGCTGTATTTCCTGTTAAACTAAATGAGCAGTAATAGTTTATGAACTCTGATTGAAATCCAGCTTTGTATATAGTCTGTTCTGATGTAGCTAGGGAACCGGAGGACTCCTCAGACCCTCCCATGAGGACAGAGAGTCTGGCGGGTCCACCGGGGAGCTGTGCCCGGTCGTCGGGCCGTGCTCCGGGCACGGGCAGTGACCTGTGCCGCTGACCTGGCTGACACCGGGCTGACTTTTTTTGCTGCTGGAGTCCCTCTTTGCAGGCACCAGCGCCAAGAGGCGCCTCTGGCAAAAGCGCAGCGCTCCCCCCGCGCTCCCCGGGGCTCTGCTCCCGCCCCGCACGCTCCCGGGACGGCCCGGGGGGCTCTGCCACGGGAAGTTACTCGTCTTGCATGGTTGCTGCTGGAAGTGCTTAAAAAAATGGAAAGAAAGGGGATTGGGGGGCGAGAGATGCAGTCCCAGTCTTTAGGAAAAGTTGAAAACTTTTTTTTTTCTTTAAATCAACCTTTTTCCTGAGGCTGGACGTGCCCGTGGCCAGCCCGGCTGCCCCGTCCCGAGCGGGGCTCGGCGCCTCCCTCCCGCCGGCGTGGGGGCGGCCGCCGCCCCGCACCCCCGGGGAGCCCCCCGTGGCCCCCCCCAGCCCCGCACTCACCCATGGCGCGGCGGGGCAGCCCCCCCCCCGGCCCTCGGCGGCGGCGGGCGCGGCTCGGGGCGGAGCGGGGTCCGGCGGCCGGAGCGGGGCCGCGCCGCGCCACGTCGTCCCGCCCTGCCTCCCGGCCGGGCAGCCTGGGGCTTGTAGTCGCCCTGCCCGCCCCTCGGGGAGCCGGGGCGGGGGCTGGGGGGGTCCCTCGCCGGGATGTGCCGCTCGGGGCGCCGGCCGGGAGACCGCCTGCCGGCGGGCACCGCCCCGGGGAGCGGCTGCGAAGGGCCGGGGGGAAGGAGCGAGGCTCCGGAGGGGTGGAGGAGCGTGGCTCCGGGGGGGTGAAGGAGCGTGGCTCCGGGGGGGTGAAGGAGCGTGGCTCCGGAGGGGTGGAGGAGCGTGGCTCCGGGGGGGTGAAGGAACGTGGCTCCGGGGGGCTGAAGGAGCGTGGCTCCGGAGGGGTGGAGGAGCGTGGCTCCGGGGGGGTGAAGGAGCGTGGCTCCGGAGGCGTGGAGGAGCGTGGCTCCGGGGTGATGAAGGAACGTGGCTCCGGGGTGAGGAAGGAGCGTGGCTCCGGGGTGAGGAAGGAGCGTGGCTCCGGAGGGGTGGAGGAGCGTGGCTCCGGGGTGATGAAGGAGCGTGGCTCCGGGGGGTGAAGGAGCGTGGCTCCGGGGGGTGAAGGAGCGTGGCTCCGGGGTGATGAAGGAGCGTGGCTCCGGAGGCGTGGAGGAGCGTGGCGGGACGCGCTGCCGCTCGCCACACCGTAACCCCCGGCCGGGGCTGGACGTGCGGCCGCTCGGCGCAGCCGAGGTTTGCCCGCTCGGGGTGGCTGGGGACATTTCCCCTGGGGGATAGTGCTAACTGGCCTGGAATTGAGGATGGGGCAGGGTACGGCTTTGGCTGCTGGAATGACAGCTCTGTCCCCAGCCTGTCTCACTTGAGCCGGGAAGAGGGAGCTCCTGTCCGCGCTGGCTGCAGACCCTCGCCGATGCAGAGCTTCACTCCCTTAGACTAGAAAGCCTCTAGACAGCCCACAAGAGACTGACAGCTTATTATAGTTTTTAGGTAGCTCGGCTGGAAAGGAAAGACAGCCTGCTAGGAAAGGAGTGACCATTTCAAAGCTAAAAAATAAAAGGAGCATGGCTGACTTTGCACTCTTTAACTTTGCTGTGGGAAAGAAAGGATCAGTCTCTCCAGCTTATCTCCTTCCCCCTGCACTGTGCTCCACCAGGCAAAGCATTTCAGTATTCAACTTCCCTTGCAATTAACATTCCCTTTCTCTCGGCTGGAACAGAAACCTTCCTGCTGCCATAAAAGACACTGGGACTTGCACTTGGATGCAAGATTTTTGTCTGAGTCTGAGGCTAAACTCCCAAAGTCCAGCTTGTAAAACAAGGGTTTTACAAAACTGGATATGCCTAGAAGTGCTTTCAAAACAGTTTAACACAACACATGCACACTGCAGTTGCTGGGCAGGTTGCACTGTGACGAAGTACATGTGTTGTTCGGAAGTCTGCTGTAACCCGGCTGGTGTGGGGAGCAGCGCAGGGAAGATGTGCTGTCACGGGCTTGGGGGTGGGCTTGCACAGCCTTCCCAGAGCCATGCAACAGGGGCTGCTGCTGAAGGGTAAGTGCAGATGACCCTAAACCTGCATGGCCAGCTGGGATGGGACTGCAGGTAATATTTCATTTAATCACTCAGTTATAACAACACAATCATTATTCTTCCAAGTAGGGGGATACACGTCATGTCTCTGCTCTGCAGACCAGTGGTGCCAACTCTTTGCTCCAACCCATAGTTTTGGGATGCTTCAAATGTGCAATACTGGATCATGCATATCCTTTCAGCCTTAGTCTGTTGGATATCTTGACTCGCAATATGGGCAGCAGTTGATCAAATGTTTTGCTTTTGTTTCTTCTCAAAGTCATAGTGAATATTAAAAGTGTTTCAAATCACCTACGTGGTCTTTAGACTAAATAAATGCCCATTCATATGCTCTAATTTCAATGGAAATACAGTATGTAAAAATATCAGTTCTAAAACCTTGTACTTGATACAAACCAACAGCTGCACAGGGATCACACATGCAGTGAATAATGGCTTCAAACACTAACTCCAGCCAACAGAAACCAATGGTGCTCATGGAAGGGGCTTTTCAATAGGATTTGTAATTCATGTTGGAGTAGTTTAAACAGCTCTGAAATCACGGCTAGCTCTCATGACACTGAAAGGGAGAAATGACTGCAATTTTCTCTCTTCCTCAAGACCCTGCATATGAGGCCAGTTCGCGGTGGGCAGCACGCGCTACAGCTCTGTGTCTGGGCTCATATTCCAAGTTTTGGGAACATGGGCATGCTGGGGATGCAGTGTGATCTTGCCCATGATCTCTGGCCTCTGCAGCTTTCCCTGGAGCTCAAGCCTAAACATTTTCTGTGCATTGTGTTATGAACTGGGGGAGATGTCACCCACATGTCGTTCCCTACCATGCCAGGCAGAGAGCCAGAGGGGAGCTACAGTCCTCAGCAGCTGCTGGGCAAACCCGCTCCTGGCTACGTGATCTGCAATTTGCATGAATAATTTCTTTCTTCTTAAATGATTTCAGTGTGAGAAGGAAGAAATTATATTTTTCTCCATGGTCACTCACCATTCATTTATCTGCCACCCTATGATTTCTGGAGGCTTTCTGTTCTCTGGCAGGGCAATAAACATTATTAGCACAGACAGCAAGGAGGTGAGGTCCTGAGGAGTATAGGCAGAGCTTTATGGTATGTTTACAAAAGGCGGCCAAAAAGGTGACATCAGTATGTACAGAAATGCAGCTGCTGTGCTGGCGCTGCGTGTGGCTGGGGGTTATGGTCCTCTGAAAAAAAAATGAGAAAACCTGCTATGATATACAGCAGGGATAATTTTTTGGGGAAAAAAAAATCTTCATTTGTGGTTTTTAAAGTAAAGTTTCTTATCGTGCCATTTGTAGTTAATGGGTATTCTGGGTCTGCTGAAGCCAGTAGCTTTGTCCCTAAGCTCCACATGAAAAGGTCTGGAGGGGTTGAATCCACCAGGACTGGCTCACACTTCATGTCTGCCAGCATGTTTCTAACCTTGCTCCCTCCTGCGATGCTTTCCTCCTCCTCTCGAGACTGTGTGTCTTGGCAATACCATTTCCCCATCTGATCCTTATCTTGCTCTTGGCTGCTGGACTTGCGGGGCGCAAGGGCGCGTTCCTGCTTTGCAGCCGAACAACACATCTCCAGGGCTGAGCCGCAGGAATGTGCTTCCTGAAGAGCTTGGCGTTTGAAACAGCAGCCTGTGTTTGGTAACACAACTCTGCTGTGATTACTGAAAATGTTACTCTCTACCTCGGGACTGGAGCAGCTGAAAGAGGCTTTAAAATCACAAGTTAAAGTATAAATACAAGAGGAGAAAGAAGTCTATCCTGAAAAAATGAAGACACAGTGTTCAGCAATGTTCATCACACACTCGAGCACATTTTCTACAATTACAGTTGACCCTTAGGAAGGGATTCAGGCTACCAAACTGACCAAACACAATTCAGTTATTGATGAAAAGTATAATCCACGAGCAGGCACCAGTGTTACAGCTGGCTGGGACAGAGCCAGCTCGCCAGGCACCTGCATTTATTGCATGCTAGTTTACAGCCTAGAGAGCTTTCTCCATATGACGCCAGGCTGCACGCATTTTCTTTTATGTTATCCTAACCCTGGGGGGGTTCACTGGCAATGCTGGTCAGTACCGGTGGCTGCGCCATGGGTCCTGTTTCCTGCATATTTTAGGGATGCCTCCAGCGTGGCAGCCTGTGGCAACCCAGGGTGCTCCCCCATGTCCCCACGCCCCTCTTTTGGGTGGCTGGTCCCTATAGCCCACCCTGTCTGTAGCATCGTCTTGCTGGGGGAATTGGCCAAGATCTGTAGTTCTGAGCTGCGATGGGAGTCAGAGCTGTGAATTCACACTCAGGAGGGTTAATCCCCATGCCCACACTTTGCAGGTTGAGGACACCAACCTCAGAGCCATGAAGTGCCTTAGCGGGGCACAAGGAGCCACCTGAGCCCTGATGTAGACCAAATTCATCCCTTTTCCAGTCTGTCCAGCTCTGAGGATGACAGCCTCCATCCTTAAATAAGCTGCGGGGTGAGGGGAGAGCTGCCCACAGCACTGCAGCCTACCCGATGCCGAGGGATTGGCAGGACAGTGGGGAGGAGCCCACGGGATCTGCCTTGGTTTCCATTAGCTTGGTTTGCTGCGCTGCAATTTTGAACTCAATTACATTGTTTGTAAAAGGAGAGTTTATAAATGCTTGTCACCAGGAGAACGAGGTTACATAATTAAACAATTTACCAGAGTCTGTGGCTTCAGTGCAGTTCTCTGGGGTGATTCAATATTCCAATAAAAATACTGGGTGATACCATAAATATTGTAAATGGCTCTCGATGGTTTCCAAGGGCTATGTCAACTGTTTATTGCATTCAAAGAGAAAAGAATAAGTGAAATCACAGAGAAGATAAAAACTAAATAAATAAAATAATGAGGGAAATAAAGCAAAAATATTTTCTTTTGTATTTTGAAAGCTCTGGAGGATGTTTTTGGCCAGCATGAGAGAAGACCATCATATTTACCAGAATAAGGAACTGAGGACAACTGTGTGCACTTGCTCATAGGCTATATATGTATGTCTGTAGGGGCTGTGCACAGATACTTAGATAAAATCTGCCCACAACACAGAGAAAACCTCCTTGGTTTTTTGATTGTTTGTGATATTTGCAGATTCCATCCACAGAACCCAAGAACACATCTCTTTCCCTGGCCAAGCTGGCAGCTCCTGCAGCCCTGCCATGGTGAGGGCAGCTGAAGGAGGATGCCACGAGTGGGCAGAATTGCAGGATGGATTACCCATATCATTGAAAACTTGGGAAGGTTGTTTAAAAGTTGTTACTGAAGCAAGATAAATATTTGCCAGGCATGATCCCACCATGCAATGACAAGTAAGCTATAAGGAATGTGTTAATAAAATATAAATGTTCTGAAAAGGAAACAAATGTTGTGGATGAAAAACAAGGACAAAATGAACTCGTGGCACCTCCAAAGGCAACAACTGAAAACATATTTACATGGACTGGGCTGAAGTCTCTTCTGTCTTCTGAGGAACAGAAATTGCAGTATGTGCAGATCAGCCAGTTAAGAGTAGTGGGTTTTCAGTGTGCCATAAAAACCCAAATACCGCTTCCAAGATGGTTTGTCCATCTTTTACTAACGTGGAGATGTGGGGCTTGGCTGCTCGAGGAAGGGGGAGTTACCCAACCCACCACATGAGTGGCCTGTGCCAGCACCCAGCACAGAAACCTTGGTGCTGCCCAGCACGGGGGCCCGAGGTCACACCATGCCGTCGCAGGCTGGCAATCCCCTGTAGCTTACGGGCAAACCCCTTCTCCACCCCAGCCACAAACTGGGCAGCTGCGGTGGATCTGTGTGGGCTCCAGGGAAAGCTTTTGGCACATGAAGCGCCAAGAGCCAGCGGTGGAGCCCTGGTGGTGATGTCCTGGGGGTGGAGTCCCCGTGGTGACACCCCAGTGGTGGAGCACCCTGGGGGTGATGTTCTGGTGGTGGAGTCCCAGGGCTGACGCCCTGGCAGGCAGCTCGGAGGTGGCGGTGGGAGCACAAGGCCTCACCTGCCGCCTTGGGAAGATGCACATCCAGCAGATCGCTCGCAGGCCCAGGGGCTGCTGCGGGTCTCGCTCTTGCACTGGAGAAACACGAGAAAACACCCCGGATGGGGAAGGCTCAGGCACAAGTCCTACCATCCTGCAGCTACTCAGCGTCCCCCACCGCGGCAGAGGTAGGCAGAGGGCGACAGGGCTGCCGGGGGGAAGCACAAAGCCGGGCTTCGGCAGAGGCAGCAGCGGGATAAAGCGGGCGGGGCGCGCTATAGCGAGGGCGCCGGGGAGCGGTACCTGCGGGGAGGAGGCGGGGCTGGGGCAGTTCGGGTGCTCCCGGCAGCGGCTGCCGGACGTGGCCGAGGCGCAGGCGCGGGGCGCAGGCGCTGTGTGCCGGCGGGGCCTGGGATGGCGGCGGCCCAGGCGGAGACGGGCGGCCCGTGCGCTGGCATGGCCGGGGCCGCGGGCCCCGCGAGGGACGTGGTGGAGGGCGCGGGACCCGCCATGGACGAGCCTGAGGGCGAGGCGGGTGCCGCGGGCCCTGTGGTGGCCGAGGCGCCGCCGCCGCCGCTGCCGGGGCTGCAGCTGGTGCAGCAGGGCGCCGAGGCGCGCGTTTACCGGGGGCTCTTCCTGGGGCGGGCGGCGGTGGCCAAGCTCCGCATCCCGAAGCGGTACCGGCACCCGGCGCTGGAGGAGCGGCTGAGCCGGCGGCGCATGGCGCAGGAGGCGCGGTCGCTGCTGCGGTGCCGTCGGGCAGGTGGGCCCGGGGGCGGCGGGGCCGGGCCGGGGCGGCGGGAGGCGAGGCTGCCCCGACGGGACGGACACCCCCGGGCGCCTCCGTGCCCCCCGGCTGCCCCCCGGCTCCGCGCGTCGCTCACAGCAAACACCCGAGGGCCTTCCCGCTGCCTCCCGAAGGATGCAGCTGGCTTCGTCTCATCCCGGGGCTGCCCGCCCTGCTTTGTCAGAGTGCCCCCCTGAAACGCAGCTTGTCCTGAGCCAGAAAGCCCCTGCGCGTGTTTGAGCGGGGAGTCGCACCCCGGGAGGGGCCGAGCCTGTTACCACGCTCCAGCTGCCAACTGGCGTCGAGGCTGGAGCAGCACGGGTTGGAAAACGGGGGTTGGCGGGGGGCATGCCTAGATGTGCCTTATCGGCAGCTGGGGGTGCTGTCGACTGCCATTTCTGCTTAAGGGTTGTATTGGTTGCGTTTTGTTGTAAAAGTTTGAAAATCCTGTAAATTAACCGCTAGCGTTTCATTTGTTTTTCTTTTTAATAGGGATTCCAGCTCCAGTGGTCTACTTTGTGGATTATGTCACCAACTCCATATATCTTGAAGACATTGTAGACTCAATAACTGTTCAAGATCATATTAATTCTGTACAAAGGAGCGGAAATGATACCAGTAACCTCCTTATGTTAGCAGAGAAGATGGGTGAGCTGTTAGCAAGAATGCATGATGAAGATATTATACACGGGGATCTTACAACTGCCAATATACTTCTGCGGCCGCCCACAGAGAAGCTGGACTTGGTGCTGATAGACTTTGGACTCAGTTTTGTTTCAGGTCTTCCAGAGGATAAAGGAGTTGATTTGTATGTTCTGGAAAAAGTCTTCCTTAGCACTCATCCAGATACTGAAGTGGTGTTTAAGGCTCTGCTAAAGACCTATGCAGCTAAATCTAAAAAATCTGGTCCTGTGATCAAAAGGCTGGATGAAGTACGGCTAAGGGGAAGGAAGAGATCCATGATTGGGTAGAAGAGAGTGGGCTTAGGGATGGAGAAATGTCAGTACTTAAGTTCTGCAAATATGGTTATTTATATTTCCAGTTGGTTTTATTTCACAGATGGCTATTTTGATAACTGTCTTCAAATAAATATATTTGAATGAGTTGTGTCATAAAGTAAGCAAAGTCATTGTGAGATGGGAGCACAGACAAGAGAGAAAACAACCAGAAGTCACTTCTTTCCTAAATGTTAAGTGTTTCTTCTAAAAAGTAGTTTACAGTGTCATTCCACTCACCATCTTCTTTGTGTGGTTAGAATCAGACAGAGTACTATTTCTCAGCCTGTGGACTACAGGTTCATGGGAGGTAAGAGGGAGCTGGGGATACCAGAGCATCTACAAAAGGTAATTAAGAAAAACAAATGTCTTATTTTTCTCAGAAGACTTTACAACGGAGTGCTTAAATCCATTATAAATGGCTCTACACATCCTGAAAAATGTTAAGAGGACTGAATTCCAGGATACAGGCAATGCTGAAGTACAGTGCTAAACATAAGGAACATTTTCTTCCAGTAGTAATTTTGGTGTTTTTTCACTTTCAGTTGATGGTATTTCCTTAAGCAAATATAAAAGTCATTAATCAAGAACAGTTTTCTGCTGAGAAACTTCCACTTCAAGAAAGAAGTCTGTACATTTCCATTTTTGGAACTTTCTGAGAGGTACTGCTTGTATTGTGATTGCCTGGTTAGGTAGGCAGTAATACTGGGTTTTTTGGTAAAATTTTCTCTATATTACTTTACTATCTGGATTACCGTATCTAAGAGTGTGAATGTAACATGGCCTAGAGGAAAAACTTACAAACACCACAGTGGATGGGTTAGAAGCTATTCAGTCCTCTGCGTTACAAGCAGACTGGGATGCCAGTTGTGTGCTGGGTGAGTGCGTGAGCAGGTAATGATTTAAAAGAAACAGTGAACTTTCTCCCTGCGATTCGCTGTGTTGGCAGCCGCGTTGTCTGTCGGGGAGATCCTCTGTTCCTTTATGCTGTCCCTCGTGCTCTGTCTTGGGGAGCGCAGGGAAGAGCAAACCCTGCAGGACCCCCTTCCGCAGGGCGCGTTCCCCACCCGTTCCCGGCCGCGGACACGTCCCTTCGGGCGGCTCCTGCCAACCCCGAGGGGGAAGAGCCGCAGTGAAGCCGCGCGGGGGTGATGGGCGCAGCTCTGCCTGGCCGGGGAGGCGGGCTCTTCCTCCCCGCTTACAGCAAAGCAACCTGGGCAAACGCCCGCCTGGGGACACGGTAGGAGGGGACGGGGCAAGCGGGAGCCCCGGGGCCCCCGCCCGCAGGGTGCCGGTAGCCCGGGCTGGGGAGGGAGAGGGGCGCCAGCTCGGGGCTGCGCTGGGGGCGCTGCGGGCGGCGCCGAGAACCACAGTGCTCCGCCGCGCGAGGGTGTTTATTCCGCGCGGTGGCGCCGCCGCAGCGCCGCCGCCCCTGAGTCGCAGAGTGGCAGGTTCGCAGCCGCGCAAGTGTCCTAGCGCTGCGGGCTGCCCGTGCCCGGCGCGCATTCACCTCTTGCCAGAGGAGCCGCCTGGGCGAGTGCCCGGTCCCGGCGTGGGGCCCCGGGTTCCACCGCCCAGCCACAGCTTTGGCTGCGGGGCCGGAAGAGCCCCTGCTCGCTGCCCAGCCAGCACCGCCCGCCCCCCGTGTGTGTTTTGTTTTTACTGCGTGGGTGCCCCAGCGGTGCTCACCCCGCGTGGAGCGTGCTGCTGCCCGGGCTGGGGGCAAGAAGGAGGAGCCATATTTCCTTGCTGTGGGGCTTTAGGGGCTGCTGCACACTCTCCTGCCTGCTTGGAGGCCGAATGCAACAGCCCAAGCAGCACCCGGTCACTTACAACAGTGCACCCAGGGTGGCCTGTGGGCTGGAGCAGGTGGATGTGAGCTAATGAGTCCCCTAACGAGGCCTGATCTGAGCCCCGAATCCTGCACCCACTGAGGGGAGGCAGCACACCCAACCTCCCTGTCCGCCATCCCCCACCTGTACAAACACCGCTTTTACTGTCTCCTGGTGATGCCAGGACTGACTTGTGTTTGTAAAGCCCTTTGAAGAAGTCTGTTTCTAACTATCGTTATGTTTATTAAAATGCAGCTCTCCCTGCGGGACAGCGGAGTAGAAACAAAGCTGATCAACTGCAAGTTTTTATGGCCGGCACAGTGCTCTGAGATGAAGCCCCGCGGCGGAGCTGGGGTCAGCAGCCTGCGGAGAGGCCAGCCCTCTCGGGGCACTGGTGCGTGGGACTGGCCTTCTAGCAGGGACTCCTGAACTGGCCTCTGCTGAAATCTGCTCGGGGATGGAGCTTCAAAACAAAGCAGAACATTACTGGTAATGAAAAGTAAAATGTTTTGATTTTTCACCGCATGATAAAACTCCTCCTCGTTATGTAAGTGTTACTTTTTGCACATCTGTGTTACGGCTTGTTGATATTTCCTCTGGATCAGCCTGATGTGTCTGTATGGGTTGCTGTAGTGAATGCTGAGCTATTGCTGTTTGAGGGTGGAAAAATCACAGCAGGTGCATGTCCAGCAAAGAGGACACTATGGACCTGCAAAGTATCCACCGCACATCTTCTTGCAGCATCAGCTCTATCACTGGTTGTGCCTGTGGCAGCAGCTCCTTGGATGAAAACTGCTGATTCCCTGGCTGGTTCGCAAGGCACCTGCAGTTTCCAGTCCTGGTTTGGCTGAGGATAGCTTGGCTTGCTGCTGTGTTAGCTTTCAGTGCATCTGCATGGGTCATAAGCAACACTGAATTATTATTATTGATATAATTTGCCATTGCATTAATAATACTCAGGCTTTATGTCCAGTGTGCATGCATTCTCATAAGGAAAATAGGAGTCCCGTTTTCTTTTTTTACATTAATAATTTATCTGCTGCAAATACAGTTCCAAGCCACCAATATTCTTTCAGAGCTTGGTCTGACTTTTTACAAAGTCCTTTAGCTCGTTTGAGTTTAAAAGGAAAACCGATAAAATAAAAACCTACTCTGTTAAGTGAAATTGAAACAATAATCTTTAGAAAGACGTAAAAATGATCTTTTAGGCTAGAAACCCAAACTTCCTTTTAACTCGGAGTGACTGTTTGTCCTGTTCTGTACTTCCACCGCTGGCCGAAGCCGCCCAGCAGGCAGTCCCACCCCCTTCAGAGTACGGTCCGCACACGGAGCGCGGTCGCAGCTCCGTGTGTCACCGGGAGAAGCGGTGATGTCCTGCTCCGGCGCACCCGGAGGGGCTGTTCTCACCCGCCTTCGCCCCCCAGACCCTCCCGCCTGCCTCCGGGGGGCATCGAGCGGCGGGAGGGGGGGTGAGGGCGAGCGCGTATGTTGCACCCAGCCGCTGGGGGTCCCTCTGCCGCCATCGCTAGCGCTGGAAAAAATCTTTATTTTGGGAAAAATGTTCTTTCAACAGAAAATGTTTCTAATTACGGGCTGGATAGACACTTGCTCACTCTGGATCTTTCTACTGCTTGAATCTTCCTGCTGTTGAGAATGAATTGTCGCAGGGGACCAGCTCCAGGCCTGCCAAGAACAGCTTCATTTCCAGGGGCTTCCCGGCACCCGCCTGATCCTGCCTCACACCTGGGTATCACCCAAAGGGCCATGAACACAAGGGGTGTGCAAATAAGGTCTAAAGAGAGGAGTAAAAGGAAAGAGGGAAAGACAAATATAATGGAAATAGAGGCAGAATTTTCATCATTAGGATTTCCGAGGGAATCGCTGGTTGTTGATGGAGTTGCCTTTTTGTTTATTTTGGTGCCTGACCATCATCTGTGATTTCTCTCACAGGACTGCGGAGGCAGTTTGCAATCTCCGGGTTACAGCCTGCAGTTTGCAGTAGTAACGACAAGTTCTGTTTTGCCCCGTGATGCCATAAGTGCAGAAATGAAATAAGGGGACTTTTGGAGGTAGATGTGAGTTGTAGACCTATAGGAGCACTAAGAGGAAAAACAGACGTGAAAGAAAACACATACAAGTATGGCAAGAAACAGGAATGAAATTACGGTTGCATAATCTGGGTATGCTCTTACCATGACTTTTGGACAGTGGCTGCTCTGTGCAGGCAGTTACTGTGTGTATATGTAAAAACTGTGCATACAAGCTATAGGGTGTAGGTTTTTTGAGTGAACTTTTTTTAGTCTAGGCCTTGATGTCTGCAAGAAATTGATATTTTCCAGTTTTGCAAGATGCAAAACACTGATAACCTTTTGCAACTCTCCTCTCCCATCAGTGCTGATAGGAAACCAAGTTAGTGCAATAAAAGCATAAAAGCTCATTTGTAACCCAGAGTTCACTATGTGAGGGTCACTACAGATAAATAAAGCCTCTCCCTGGCCCAAGAACAAGCTCTGTCACACAGTGGTCCCTTTGGGCACTACGCAGTACCTCTTTCTTTTGTGCTAAGCTACACTTACTCTGTGAGTAATGGCCCAGGAGTGGAGAGAGGTCTGGTCCCAGTGACGGCCATGAAGCATGGGGAGGGTGGCTGCTGCTGGCACTGGAAATGGGGGTGGTAGAGACAGAGTTTACAAGGAAATAAATGAATTAAACGTTAATTCCCAGCTGAAGTCCTGGAAGGCCGAGTGAACCAGCATGTAGCCCCTGCACAATGCTCTCAGCTGGGAAGCGCTGAGGCCAGCATCCGCCCAGAGGGGCCGGGTGGGATGGGAGAAGGGGCTGTCCGGGCAGAGACGTGACTCACGTCTTGGAGGGGGAATGTGCTCCCGTTTCCCTCACCTTCTGCACTGGCAGAAGTTTGTGTCTTTTTAGGAGAAAGAACAGACTGTGGCACTGATGGCTTATTATTCTTCTGAAGCTTTTTTCAATTTACAAGGTTGATTTTGAGAGAAAAAGCTTTGCAGAGCTCCTTTGGTCCAGCATGTGGCACACCCTCATACACGTGCTCCCAGTCTCTGGCTGGTGGGTATACTGGGTAAACTGGATCTGTTTTAAGCAATTGTGATGTTCGGATGGCCTGAATTTTGCTTTCACATCTTCAGTCACCCACTGCCCATCCTCTCCATCATGCACCACTACCCGAGTGATAAAGCAGCTTTTGCTACCATAGCCCACCATGGTGGCAATAAGGTGGCACAGGAATCTCCTACTCTTTTTATCATGACAAATTTTTATTCATGTTGTTTAGCAGTTAAAGAAAAGCTAGATAAAAATCCCCATAGCTTTCTCTCAGCCAGCTCTGTGCTTTCTTTTGGGCCCCAAGAGAAGGTGCATTTGCCAGCGGGGCTGGGCAGCCGCGGGGCCGGGCGCCAGGAGGATGCCGGATCCTCGCTTTGCCAGCGGCCTCCGGCAGTGCCCAGCAAAAGCTTTTGTGTCCGTTCTGCTATTAAAAACAGCCGCAATGGTGGTGCTGTCACCCTTTAGCCCCTGCCCGGGATGGGTGTGGGGATTAACTGATTTGTTACTATTTGTGCAAAATTATATATATGTGTGCTGTTAAGGAGAGGGAGGGGAACAGAGGAGGGGGATCCAGGGGTACAGTCCTGCCTCTAATGCTGGTTGTATCACCACACTCTTCCTCTCTAATTTCTTGTTCCTTCTGTGCCAGTGATTCATGGTTTTTATAAGCTGGAGAGAGCTTTCTTCAGTGGAGTCTGCTTTTTCATCCAGTGCATTTGACTCCCAACTTCTTTGATGCTCTAGGAGTGACCTGCCTGGAGGTAGTAATTCTCCAGAGAGATGGTTATTTGTGAAAAGGGAAAGGTTTCTCTACTGAACATGATTTTTATACATCTTTCATATATATGGGGCCAACTCACCCAGGTTTTGAATATGTTTTAAAGCACTCAAAGGATGTTGGTGAAGTACTAAATCAGGGTGTTATTTTGCTTTCCCTTTTTTCTCCTCACTACTCAGCTTCATTTAGCCTCCAATTGCGAGAATCCAGGCAATGCAAAAAGCAGAGAGAAAATCCAGCTCCCTTGACTTTGATCTCTTGCTCATCTTGATAGTGCATCAGCTCGGTCTGCTGTGATGTTGCCTCTCGCTTGGGCTCCCTGCAGTCAGATGGAGACTGGCAACCTCTGCAGCGCTCGCTGAGATTTACCTTGGTCCAGGCGAGGGGATCCTGTCCTGCCCCACATCCTCTCCCATTTTATTTCTGATGACCCTGACACATGGCAGAGCTGGCAGGAAAATCTGCCCTCAGAGTTAGCAGGGCAGCTTTTGTGTTTTCTCTTTGACTCATGATTGTAGCATCCTTGTTTGCATGGGTCTGGCCTGATTATGTTAAGGGCAGGCAGGGTATAGTCATATGCTACTCACTCGCTTGCTGGGGCTCGCACTTGTGTGAGCCAAGTTTGCCTCCTGCTTTCCTGGTAGTTCCCATGGCTCTATCCTGCTCCGCACCACTGGCCTTTTGTTTGCTTGTGTTCACTTATTTTTAATGGAAAAGAAAAAAAGTGTTTCACATGGCATTGCAAACAAATTGTCAAACTTCTGAGTCACTGGTTAAATTGAATTGTCAAAAGCAATTGCAGCTCCCTGTTTTTCTCCTGCTTTTGAGTTTTTAATGATTTGTGTCCACAGAGGGGAAATGTTTGAGAACTAAACCAGGTATTTAAACTGCTGGATTTGGATTTTTTTTTTTTTTTCTAGCAATCACTTGTACCATTTCTTTATATTTAGATGCACTGAGCCCGAGTTATTAGCACAACCAGATGCTATTCCATGGCCTGCAATACACAGATGGTCAAACTGAGTGCGCTCGGGCGATGCCAGAGTTCTGGAACCGCTTTCGGGACGCCTCCGCTGCCGACCCCCTCCGGCTGCCAAAGCTGCGCGGCCGGGGGTGCGGGAAGGTGGTGCGGGGGGGGGAGACGGACGCGGTACCGGGGGGGGCTGTGCGGCAGGACGGCCGGGGGGCGGTTTAGGGGGGCGAAGGGCGGTATGGCGGGGGCGGGGCGGTATAGCGGGGCCCCTCCCGGCGGGCGGGGCGGCGGCGCTGCCCCCCCCCCGCGGGATAAAGCGGCGGCGGTGGCGGTGCCGGGGGCGGTGGGGCGGGATGGCGGCGCTGGGCGCGCTGGTGAAGAAGGCGTGGAGCGTCCGGCGGTTCGTGGTGCTGCTGTGCGCGCCGCTGGCGCTGGTGCCCGTGCTGCTCAGCCTGCCCCCCAAGGTACCCGCACCCACCTCCCCACACCCCCCCCGGCCCCGGCGGAGGGCACGGCGCGGATGGAGACCACCGGCCGTGGAGCGGGGGGCAGGCGCGGCGGCTTGGGGCTGCCCCCCGGGGTTGCAGATTGGGGACACCCGCGGGGATGGGGGGGGGGGAGGCACTGAGCAGGGGACCCTGACTGGGGTGCACTGACCAGGGATGCGGATTGGGGGGACTGCAGACAGGGACACAGGCTGGGGGGACACCAGTGAGGGTGCACCAACTAACTGGGTGAGGGTACACCAACTAACTGGGGGGCAGCAGCGAGGGTACACCAACTAACTGGGGACACCAGTGAGGGTACACCAACTAACTGGGGGCAGCAGTGAGGGTACACCAACTGGGGGGCACCAAGGGGGGCCACGGACCAGGAGCACAGACTGAGGACACTGATTCGGGGCATGGGCCAAGGGTATGGAGCAGCGTTACAGACTGGAGGTGCAAATTGTGGGGCACAGCCCTGGGGACACGGCCTGGGACACAGCCTTGGTGCTCTGTCCCACCTCGCTGCTCACCTCTTGCCCCGGCCCCTGCAGTATTTGGCCCTCATGAGGGTCACCTTGCTACCTGCCAGGGTCTCCTGGAGGGAGGGGACCACCGAAGGCTGTGGTCTGCCACAGCTCCTCACCCTTCTGCAGCCACCTGCAAGTGTGAAGGGAGCATCCTGGGGTCATCTTAACTTGTTAGGAGAAAGAAGGGACCGATAGCATGAACTGTATTTATGTTGCTTCTATAGACATGAGGAGTTCTAAGGAACCTATGGTTCAGAATCAGCTGGAACTAAGTGGCACTAACTAGTACTCCTTGCTGATACCTAGCTGCATTATTGTAGTTTTCATCAGTCGTGCTCAAAGGAGAGCTGGGGAAACTGAGGTAAAGCAGGTCCATGGCCAGCATCACCCAGCCAGGAGTTCGTAGAGCTGGGGTGGAAGGAAGTGCCCAGGGCTCTGAGGCTGCCTGGCATTGTCCAGTCCCCTTCGCTGTGGGGATTGCCCCCGGTAGCAGTGTGGGCAGGGGGAGAGGGATGCTGCAGGGCTGGAGGTGGCTGTGCAGCGGGGTTCGTGCAGCCGGGTTCGTGCTGCAGGGCTGGGCAGTGCCGGGGAGCTGCGAGTGCCGCCTGTGCCGCTGTGGGCAATTCTTGGGGGACCTTTGGTGCCGTGTCTGAAAAGGCTTTGTGGGTAAGATATTTGTGGTGTTCCGTAGATGTGGAAAAACTGGTCTTCTGGTAAGGTTTGGGCTTTGGCACGTGTGTTAGGCTGCACATTAAGCAACCTGTGGCAAAATTTTGGAGTCTGGAGGGTTTTTGCAGCTGTCCCATGTATGTAGCTCTCATGTACCAAGAGGTCCAACCCGTGGGTGGAAATCCACAGGACAGTGAAGTCACTGGGAAATTTTGTGCCATTGAGTTCAGTATGGGCAGGATTTCACTCTTCCATTCTGACTCAGATCCATTTGAGAATTACTTTGTTTACATCAGAGAATAAGTGATGTTTGTACCTGGTGATTATAGAGTGATTGAGATGCTGTGAGGACATGAAGGTGGCATTTACTTCTGTCTGTATTGTGCTTGTCGGGTGAAACCTTTATGTTCGAGACAGCAAAGAAATCTCCTAAATTTAAAAAAAAGAAAATAGAATGACCATTGCTTTATTTAGTGACACAATAAGTTAAAAAAGAAAATTCTTTGGATTTAATCTCCCTTTTTTGTATTTTGCATTATTGGGTGAGTTCTTAATAGGAATATACTAAATGTCTGCCTCAAAGAGCGGAAGCACATTGCACAACAGGTGCTTAATTCTTTGCAGATTCATAAGTAGATAATATATTTGTACATTCATTTACAGTAGCTGAACACGTGACTTCAATTATATTTAATAGTATCTTGTTAGACTTTGTGAAATTGTGAGATATGGTTAGAGGGTGAGGAGATGCACTGTACGCTCAGTGCAAGCTTGTGCCTGAACCGCACAGTGGTTAATTGTGAGAATGAATCACAGATGAACGTGGTGCTGCGCTGCGGGAAGGCCTCGATCTAGATGCTCTGTGTACTGGTAGAAGCGTATAGTGTTACACAGGCTGTGCAAAGAGTTGGGTGTTCAGGAAAGGGATTTCTCCACATGTACAGAAGAAAAAAAGTCTCTGCTGGTGTAATGGCGCTGTTCACACCCGCTCGACTCTTGCAGTGTGCTGGTAGCATGCTCCTGGGTGCGACCCATGGGGGACCTCATGCACAGTCCAGTCTGATCAACGCTATTTTACTGAAGAGAAGCTGGTGGTGGGAAAGTGGAAGTGTTTGCAGCTGAGAGGGTGAAGAAAAAGCGGGGCAACTACGGGCAGGGAGGGAGAGGCCCTGGCAGAGCTGACTGGTCTGCCCGCTCGCCTTAGCGATCTGCTCTTCATTTTCCACGGGCGCTAAATGCATTACAGTTGGTAGCAGTGAGACTGGCTGGTACCTGCACTGGTTGCTGTCAAAACTCGGATGCTCGCGTGGCTGTTAACCAGTGCAATGTTTCAAGCAAGCCCAACTGCAGCTTCACCAGGTTCTTCCTGAGTTTGGCATAGGGGTGAAGCTGTAGCTGTGAGCTACCACACAAAATTTTATCTATTTGTGTTCAAGGGTCAGTGATTCATCTACATTTTCAACACTGAATTCTCTCCCTTGTTCAGCAAGAAATGAAACTTGCTGTTGCATCAACAAGGGATTAAGTTCTGACGTCTGAGGCTTGCTTGAGCTGCCCTCCGCAGCCCAAGCCACAGGGGGCTGCAGAAAAGGAAAGGAGCAGGTTATGCTTTTAACCACGGTGTGAAAACACCAAGACAGGGGAACAGGCGAGGGCTCAGCAGGCGAGGGATCTGGGGTGGTAGAGTTTGGAAGTTATCCTGTCGCGTGATGGAAAATGTGTGCCCTCAGCTGCACTGCTCGGGTCAGATGGTTTATCCTAACACGGGATGCGAGTCCAGCCTCACACTCTCCTGGGCAGCCAGGTAGCAAGAGCTGCTGCAGGTGTTCAGCAAGCTCCACCTCAGAAGGAATTCAACTGACTGGGCTGCTGCTGGTGTTACTAGGATGCTGTCCCAGGCAGGGCACCCGTGGGAAGCATGCTGGGGCAGGAGGAGCTCCTGGGTATGGTGCAGTCGTTGTAACAGCCTTGATGCTACTGAGTACTTGCACATCTGGAGCATGGGAGAGTTGGATGGGCTGGAGAACCCCATGTTCCTGCTGGGATGGTTGGTGTGCTGCCTTGCAGGGTGTTATGGAAAACTGGTGAGGAGTTGAGAAGCAGTGAGGCTCAAGCAGTGATCCTTGCTAGTCTCAGGATGAGGCTTCCCTTGTGAGAAGCTGTCTTACAGGCACCTCTGCAGTACTTTCCTGCTCTGGGGATGCTAAAATCCCACTTCATGTCACCATTTACCTTCTCCCCACTGGGATGCTCATAAATTTTAATCTCCCAAGGGATTGGAGGGTAAAAAGCCACCTGAGCTTTGGCTTCAAGGGCAGCGTTTCACTTGGATCTGGAGACCAAGAAATCATGACCTAAAGCTGACATAAGAGAGAACCACAAATAGAATGTAGCTTCTTGAATTAATGTGTACTTCTGAGTGACACCCTGTGGTCTGGGTGCAGTGGGTTTTCCAGTAAAATCTACACCTAGATGACATCTTCCTGGAGACAAAATCCTTTGAGAAAAATCATCCATCAAGCCTGGCCTTGCTTTTTGCTGATGAACTCCAGCATCCATATCTGCAAGCTGCTATTAAAGCTCTCAGCTGTCACCCTGCAGTGGTTGTTCTCCAGATCTCTGTGTAAGTCCCTTCACCAAGGGACAATGTCAGGGCTGGCACTGGTGCTGACATTGCATTGATAGCCCTTGTTTTTATTTGATGCCCTTTGTAGGTTGCAGTCATTGAGAGGGAGACTTGAATAAGTGGTTTTGTCTGCAATATCCTTTCTCTTAAATAAGAGAAATGAAATTTCTGCTTTGTGGGTGAGTTTGCTGAGACCTCAGGGTGTGCTCCCCAAACTGTGGCTGGAAGAGTGTCTTGTGTCGATCACATAAAACAGCAGAAGAAAATGCTCTGTGTGGAGCTGCTTCCCGAGAACCAGTTCTCGGGACAAGGGTCTGTGTCGCCTCCCGCGCTGGTTGCTGCTGAAATGGCTGAATATTTGTCCCGTGAGTGGAAATGCCTGCGACCCCCCTGCGCGGAGGCTGTGAATGATTGCAAAGAGCTCGGGCAGGGCAGGAGGGGCTGGAGAAACTGTTCTGCTGGAAGGGGCATGGGGGGCACTTTTAATGAGCTGTGCAAAGAGCTTGTTCCAACAGCTTCTAATGAACTCAATGTCTACAGCCTCTTGGCTTGGTAACAGCTGAGGCAGCCAAATCTGCTAAAAGGAGCTCTGAGCAGGCAAATAGGGCCCAATGCCTTCAGAAAACAGACTTGACTTCCTCAGTGGCCATAGAGCAATTTAAAATTAACTTGGACGTAATGAGTCCTCCTGATTAGAACAAGGAGACTTTAAGAACTTCCAGAAGAAAAATGACATTGCTTGCACTCGAAAGCAAAGCAAAGAACATGAACGAAGGCATTGTGGGGAAAGGGGGTGATGCCAATGGAGGCGAGTGGGGTGGTGGGCTGGGAGTGGAGCGTCCTGGGAGGTGGTGGGGAGCTGAATCCTGGGCTAGAGAGCACAGCAGGAACACGGGCAGGCAAAGAGGTAGCAGTCAGGAGAGCAGCCTGGCAGGTGAAATGAGTGATTGTAGCCTGGTTATGCATTTCATGCACAAAGTCCATCTGTTATGTATGTGCTTGGTGATGAGAAAAGCCAGTGGCACAAAACTGGAAGCAATGGTCAGTTAAAAGAGATGAGAGGAAGAGCTTCAGTGAGGAAAGAGGGGTGGTAACTGGAAGTAGGATGACTACCTTTTACCACATTCACTGTGAGCTTCAGTCTGGCAAGAGAGCAAGCCTGGTGAAGAGCAGACTGTCACAAGAGAGGAAGTGAAAGCAGCCATACTAGGGGGAAAAGGGAAGTTGAGAAGAGTCAATATTAACTGGAAGCTAAGAACCATAGAGAACATGAAAAGGGATGTGAAAGCATTGAGGAAGAAATCCCTGGGCAGGGTATGAGGGTGATGAGCAGCGTTTCAGGTGCATGGCACAAAAGGAATGTGACCCGTGGTATTCTGCTGCCAGCTAGACAATGCAGAAAAGCCATATTCAGTGAAGCATGTTTGTTCTGTACTCAGGAGAGTGCTCGTAGTACAATCCTATATCATAAGAAGTTGGCTGTTAATGAAATGTTTTTATTGTGACAGTAACTAAAAGGAAATTAAAATACTTGCATCCAACCCTGGCTACTTTAAAATCTACAGGTTTAGACAACTTCTATGTAAGAATTTTATAAGAGCTGCCTGAGGAGCTTTGTGAACCAATAATGATGGAGATCACCAGAACTACTGGCTGCAGGTCAGGGTGATCTGGAGTCCCTCTTGGGAAGCAGATTCCAAAAAAGGGCTTGAGATGGCAACATGTAATTAGTTGAACATGGCTACCAGACTGGCTACCCACAGCCAAGAGGGTTAATGTGATATTTGTGTGTATGGACATGTGAAAGTTCAGCAAAAGCAGTGGGGATCTCCCAGGCTATTTGCTGAGGTTGTGGCTTTCACCAGAACGTCCTTCGAGTCTGGCTTCTACAACTCGGAAATGGCTTTGACAAATTGGAGAAAACTCCAAATGAGTAAAGGGCTGAAAACCAGGCCATGTGATGAAAGGCTGTGGGAGTTCAACTATTTCTTTCAAAGAATAAAAAGGCAAGGAGTAACTTGATTGCTACCTTGAAGGCACACCCATCACAATCGGAGTTTGGATAATGGTAGCCTAGGCTAAGACGTAAAGGAGGAGCATATAAGAAGATGCAGAGGGTTGAAGCTGGCAGATTCTGATTATCACAACATAATTTTAACAGGGAGGTTAATTAATCATAGGAACAGCTTACTAAACTTGTGGTGGGTTCACCATCACTGAAAATGTTTCTGTTTTTCTAATCAGATGTGGTGGATTTGTCGTAAAACCAAAACCAAACCCTGATGCTGAAATGAAGATTCAAAGGGGCGCCCTGTTAACCTTACACAGGGTGTCAAATCATTACACTGTGTTGTTTTAGCTTCACAGTCCATGAATGTTTGAAGATGTAGGATCTATTGCTGCCTCCAAGAGGTGTGAGCCTCAGACCTCTGAGCCAGGGAAGATTTTTCTCTGAGATGCCCATTTCGTTTTTGTCATTAATTTCCTACGTGATCTTGGTCAATTTGCTCACTTTCTCTGAGCTTCAGCTGTCCTGTTTGTAAAATAGAGAAAATGATTCTGTTTTTCTGCCAACTACAAAATACTTGAAGAAGTTTAAATAAAAGCATTTAATAAGCTTTATGTCTTTTTAGCATAACTCCAGAGCAAAATATCTTCCTTGAAGCTCTTACAGCTTGTGCCCCTGTGTTACTGGACCCTTTCTAGCCACTCTACAAATACCCAGCGGAGCAAAACAACTCTGCTGGCAGGGAGGCTGGTAAACAGGGCTTGGTTTATGTCCAGATTACATAATGTTTGCAAGAGCTGGGTTTAGTAGAAATCATTCACATATCCATCCCACTGGAGAACAGGCAGTGTGACCAAGATAGCCAGTAGCAATCACAGCTGCGAAGTGAGAACAGTTTGCGAGCGAGATGCTAAAAGCCACTGGTATTTTTTTGTACTGAGTAGTTCTGAGTATCGCAGATAGGATGTTCCTCTGTGATAGCAGTAAGATAAAAGGGCTTGAAAAGCTCCAGTTCTGCCAGAATATCTCTTGGTATTGGGATTGAGGTCCTGGAGGAGCCCTGTCACCTGTATGCCTCTAGTTTGCCTGGTCATAGGATGGAAGGGTGATGTGGAACCTGGTGTAGGGGTGATGAAGCTGTGATGACCATGTAATGTGTGAAGGTTGACGGAGAAAAAACGCAGCTTGGCAGTGCCAGGGTAGGGCTTCTTTGAGTGCTGGGTCTGTCTGGTGAGGAGGCTGTGGGCACTGGGCAGGTGGCACTGGGCTGCCCAGGAGCCACCTGTGGCTTGTGGAGAACAAGGTCCAGCTGAAGTTCCTGATGTCCCCTTCCAGGTTGGCAGTGGGGACTGATGGCTTGTGTATGCCTGGGCGAGCCAGTTCGCCTTATCTGACCCGCATTCCCTGCCAGCACACCTCCTTTCCCTGGGGCACCTCATCTGCCCTTCCAGGAGACTTCGTGCTCTCTCCAGCTCTCCTGCCCATGGGAGACTACCCCACAGCTTGGCATCCTCTGCTGTAGCTGAGCAGGTCCCCCAGCATGGAAAATCACTGGTGTTTTCAGTGCAGCGAAGACAGGATCTGTGTCTGGAGGGGCAGAGGTTGTTCCCAAGGCTCTTGAGCAACAGGAAGGAGAGCTGCTGCAGTCCATAGCCACCGAGCACTTCCCTGGAAATCATTAAATGGTTATAAAATTAACCCAATCACAAGACCCATTTTAAAGTTTGTATGTGCTACCATTTTTCCCCCTGAACTTTGATAGACTTATTTTGAAAAAAATAAAACCATAGCTGCGGAGAGGTGAGAGAAGTAGAAGTCTGACAGTGACACAGCAGAGGGATCGAAGGATAAAGATCATGTGGGGGTGATGGTGCCACACACAACAGTGGATGCAGCCCAGTCCATCCCTGGGCAGCCGTGGCCATTTGCTAGAAGACCATTCTTCTGACATTTATTAGCATTTATTGTTTCCATACTAACCAAACTTGCTGGGCACTGGGAGCATTAATTAATTAACATTTGCAAGGTATCTTGAAACCAAAAACCTTTCAATTTTATGTAGAGTTTGGTTCAATTTTATTAATGGTTTTAAATTTTTTTTTATTCTGGGAGTGCTTGCTCCAAATCAAAGTTAGTCTGAAGTGGTCGTGTTCCTTTTTTGTTCAATGGTGGTGCTATCTTAAGTGAAAAACTTGTTTAATATAAATGTAATTTGTCCTCTGTTGGGGTAGAATAAATTGGATAAACAATACTACAGCTTTCTTTTTCAAGTGGCTTGCTGTTGATCCATATAGGTTTCAAAATTTCAGGAGAACCCTCCATATAGCAGTTCTTTCTGTCCTGTTTCGGTTTTACCTCTTGGCTTTTGATCTTGCAATGAAGATTAGTTATTAGATTCATGCTGTGTTTCACTGCAATCTTTTCCAGAGCATTTTCCATACACCAGAGAATAAATATGTCTTATAATTAGTTTTCTAGATTGTACTTCATCTATTTCATCAAGTCAATTAAAGCCTTCACTAATATGCTCTTATATCAAGGCATTGTTAAATATTTTCAGTTGCTCTATCCCTGTAAGAGATAAAGTGGCTTTATTTGGAAGTTGACTTTGGTGCAACTTTTCTTGCAGAAAATTGAAGAATATTTTGCCAGTGGGAGAAAAAAACAATTTATACAACCTTTAGAGATCAAATGGAAAAGGGCTTAATGAGAGCAAAGCTATTTCTTCGGTTTATAAAAAGAACCAGAGTAAAGAGAAATTATCAGTTGCCATGGGAATGAAATCACTAATCTAGTGTGCAAACATTTAAAAACATGATTCTTTATTTTTGCAGAATTTAGCACTTCCAGGTTTGTTGCTCTGCTCCTGCTGGTTTGGAGGAAATAAAGCCATGGGGAGCTCATGGAAGCTGCCAGGTGCCAGGGCTGATCTGGGAACATAAAGGTTTTACTTCACACTATCTCATATGTCATTTTACTGGGATCTAAAATTAGGACTGGAAGTGCTCTTTATTTCCAGATCTTGGGAACTTCACATGACATGTTGGCTCCACTGCGATGAATGTATTAAAAAAAAAATATCAAAGCAAATTACTCTCAGTTCTGCGGTATTTGTGTTTCCACGTGCACTGAAGCACTGGAGCTTTACTAGCAGAACTGCTTGTGAAATGCAAAGCTTGAGGGCTAAAAGCAAATCAGAAATTCTATCATTCTTGCCACTTTCCAAACATTCACTACAGATGTATTGGACAATAAATCCATGTTGGTTTCAGTTCACTTGGATTTGTGCACCCAGCTGGATGTCAGGATAGATTCTGCTCTTTGGCTTTCTCAATAACTGTGGTTATTTTTTATTCTCAGTTTGTGGGTGTGTTACTGGGCTGGTGTCTGCTCTAGCAGCTTGGGATGACCACGTTCAGCTAAGGCCTGGAGTGAATTTTTTGCAGGTGGCCAGGCAAGTTGTAGCTCTGCTGTACCTGCACTGCTGTCTTGCTGAACACTCAAATGCTGCAGCTGAGGCCACATTAACCCCAAAACGCAGCTCCACACAGTTCCCAGCCTGCACTGGTCCTGACCTGGCCACGCCAGGGAGCAGAGCCATCGTCTCCCTCCCAAAAGCCCCAGGAAGCCCATCCCCGGGTGCTGGGGAGGAAGGTCCAAGAGGAGGGACAGAGGTGCCTTTGAGCAACAATTCAACCTGTTCAACAAGCTGGAAAAGAGTGGTAAAATAAATAGCTATGTGGCTTCCAAATGACTCTCGGCTGTTATTTATAGTGCTGTGGGCACTCTGCCCTGTGGTTCCTGACAATATCTCCGTTCAGCCCTGCCGTGACCGAGCACAGCTCCGCGCTGGGCTCCCCCCTGCCCCCCCAGGGCTCTCCCCTCCTGGGCTTGGAACCGTCCTCCTGACTTCTTTCTGTCGCTTGTTATTTCGGCTGTGGCTGTCATGACAAATGGCTTTGGTCTAGTTTGTGCCTCCTGGGTGGATGAATGAATTCACACCATGGCACAGGGGCACTGGGTTTCTGCCAGCCTTGGCGGAGGCTGGAGTGATGCTGGTCATGGGCGAGCTCCCTGCCCGTAGGAAGTGGTGTGACACCAGGGCACTTGATTTACTGATTTCCGTAGGGACTGGGGTGGGTTGCCGTGGAATGGTTTCTCACAGATCTCTCAGGAGACTCTGATCCAAGAAAAGAAACCTTTCTCTGTGGCTCCTGTTGCAAATGTGGGGCCTCAATGCATCCATCTCAAAGCTTCCATAGACATGCAAAGCACGGTCAGTGGAAGTTGAAGAGAAAGCACAAACATATTAAGTGTAGCAGGGTCAGATATTGGGACACCTAAGGATGTTAGCAGCAGTGCTTGCTGAGGTTTAGCACCCTAATTCAACATGAAGGGGCAGTTCCTACGCTCCAGAGCTTCCTCCTAGGAAGCTCAGGCAATGGAGGAGGATTTGGATTTTGCTGTGTTCTCAGAGGATCAGTGTCAGTCCTGAACCCGTCCACAATGTAGGGGGGAAGATGTTGCATTTGATGGAAATGCTTTGAAGAAATACTGTATCCCTGAAGGAGTAATTGGTGCATTTTGCTTGTCCAAGTGTCTCCAAGTGAAAAGATGTCTCTGTAATGCCACATGTCTTACTTTTCCTCTCTCCTCCTTTTGCAGGAAGGAAGATGTCTCTATGTGATCCTGCTAATGGCCCTGTACTGGTGCACGGAGGCGCTGCCCTTGGCCGTGACAGCTCTGCTGCCCATTGTCCTCTTTCCCTTCCTGGGGATCCTTCCATCTAACAAAGTTTGCCCGCAGTATTTTTTAGACACCAACTTCCTCTTCCTCAGTGGTTTAATCATGGCCTCGGCCATTGAGGAGTGGAATTTACACCGCAGGATCGCGCTCAGAGTCCTCATGTTGGTGGGAGTCCAGCCAGCCAGGTGACTAGGGGAGCAGGGGGATCTCCGTGGGGGACGTGAGCTGCAGGAGCTCGGGAAGTGGCTCTGCTGTGGTGGGCCGTGATGCGAGTGTCTCCCATACCAGGGGACTGTCCACACCCCCTTTTCCCAGCTTGTTGAGTTTATTCAGCTGTTTGCCTTTGTGCAGAGGCCAGTGGAGCACGAGGAGAATCATTTGGTTCAGCCCCATAATTGTGCTCCATCGAGTTACAGGATAGTCACAGAAGTCCTTCTTCCTATTAGTTTTGTTATCCCTGCACATGAGCTTTTCTTCTTATAGCTATGATATGTCAGAGAACTTGCCAAACTGAAGAAATTCAGCTTTTCCTTTTTTCTCTCTTGCAGACTAATTTTAGGGATGATGTTGACAACGTCTTTCCTGTCCATGTGGTTAAGTAATACTGCCTCCACTGCTATGATGCTTCCAATTGCAAATGCAATTTTAAAAAGCCTGTTTGGGGAGAAAGACACATCTAAGGATATGAACAGGGAAAATGAAGAAAACCAAGGTAATTGAGACAGGGCAGTAGTATAAGCCAGCTGAGGTCTGCCCTGCTGCTGTCAAATATGCCCCATTTTATTGACTTCACTGGCACAAGTACCAGGTTTCTTAGCTGCAACCTGATCTTAGTGCTGGTCCCATTTTAATACAGACTTTATTGCCACGATGGAAGAGTATTGGCATAAAACTCCCTTTTATCCTGCCCCTTCCTCATGTCATGCAGCAGGCAATGCTTATGTGTTGTCTGGAAAAACCAAGAAATGGTGATGTCCAGCCAACCTGCTCCATAAACCTGCTGCTGGCACAAGTGACAGTCCAGCTCTGTGGGCAGGGTGGTGATGGGATTCATAGGGATGCCTTGCTGTGGGGCTAGGCTGAGCCAGGGAGGGCTGTAGAGTGTACGTAATGGTGCGTTGCTGCAGGGACAGGCAAGGGACCGGCTGGGCAGTGAGACCAGGGCGATGACCCCTCCATGGCAGCACACAGGGCTGCCATGTGCTCGCAGACAGGTGGGTTCTCCTCTGGGTTTTGCTCTTCTCCCATGAAACTGGAGCCTGAGCTGGATGAGAAAGGGAGGGTGAAAGGGAGGGCTGGCAGGTTAAACACCTATTTATAAAGTGCTTTGTGATTTCCCAGCTTGATGGTACTGCTTGGTGTTGTTCCCGAGCGGGTCACGGACAGGCTGGGTCAGGGGTATGCAGTCAGATATGGTCTTCCTCCAGCCCTCTCTTCACAAGTCATTTACCACGGGTTTGGGGTTCTGGCAGACAGTGATGAGAAACAGCAAAACAGAAATGAAGTCATGAAGTCCCCTTTGCAGCTATTACTGATAGTTGGAGCAGTAGCCACGGCTTCTCTTTCTTGCACTAATTAGTAATTCTTCTGCCCCTATGATTTAAGAGTAATGGCTTTTTGGTTTCCAGTGAGTCCTAATGCAGAAAAATGAGTCCCCAGAAGAAGACTCAAACATGTGCATACTCTAATAAAGATATAATTAATCATTCATCATTAATGTCTAGCAGTTGTGAGATATTTGCACTCCAGGTTGCTTTATCACATTTGCTTTATGAATTTTTGACCATTCACATCTATTAAAATCAACCCCACTGACCTTCTTGCTATAATTTCTTCTTCTGTAGAAGCATTGTGTTTTGTCATTCTACCTTTAACCTTCTTGACCCCATCCTTTGAAATTATTTGACTATGTAGTTGTGACTGTAAATACAGTAGAGTTTGGGAACACATAAAATCAAGACCCCATTGTCCTAGCATTGGCAAGCACAAAATTAACATCCTTGGCTCACAACGCTTACAGTGGAGAGAGAAGCCAGAAAAGGCAAAGGTAGAGGCGTGCAAGTAGAAGAATGAATAAAGTGATGCTTTGCAAATATCATGTGATGGCGTGATGATGTATTTTTCTTTTGAGGTAGAGACATCTAAAAGTAATAAATACAAGCAAAGGAGAAGCATCTGTAAAATGTACAACATCAAAATGCAGGTTTTCTGGTAGACTTTTTATTTGAACTTTAGTGTCCCAAAGTAGACTCATCCTTTTCTTAATCTTTCTGAATGGATGAGAAAAACTGAGTTCCTTGAAGGAAGCCCTAAACCTGAAGTCAGTCAAAAGGGATGAATCTGATGTTACAGCTAGGAGCAGAGACGTGCAGGGGAGCTTTCTGCAGCGGGTTCCTGTTGGTTGAGTGTCATCTGCAGTCAGGGCTGGTTGCACATCTCCGATAGAGTTGTTGCAGTTAGTTTTTCAGAAAAATGTATACTCATTTTTATAGTCTAACTGAAGTATAATCTGTGTGCCAGAAATTACAGGCAGATTTATTTGCAAAGGGGACTGTATGTGGAAGCAAACTTGTACAATGGCATATGATAAGATCAGTTTGCAAATCTGCTTGGATGTGCTTTAATAACACTAGTAGTGCCCAGGAGGCTAAAAAATACTTGGGTGGCTAAAAGAAAATTAAAAATATGTTAAAGAATATATACCATGTAAAAGCATTTGATTTTCTGAAGAAATCTCAACAAGTGAATGAACCGAGTTTTGTGAAGCTTTGGCTTACACCCACAGTGCTAGAATTAAAGTGATGTCTCTGATCAGTTGGTCACACATTTTTGCTGATGAGAGAACCTCAGGGTTGCAATCACTTATGTCCATGCTCAGCCATGTGGGCAGCATGTTCTAGATCAGTAAATATTTGCATGCTTGTGTCATTGATAGCTAAAATTTGGTGTAGTGTTTTGTTCATTTTGATGCTATTGGCTACTGATGCAGTTAGATGAGCATTGGTGGCTGAAGTCTCATCTGATTCTGGTTGATCAAAGCAGGCTTTTTTTGACTTCCAGAACTTTCCTTTTGGAGGTGGGTTACTGATTCCCTGCAACTCCGTCTGACATCGCCAGCCTTAAGCCCAAACCATGTGATAGGTGTGTGACAAGCTGGAAACCACTGTGCTAGGGAGACTGACCTGCTCTCTGCCCACTAACCCATCATTGGCAATATTTAATTTCTCTGAGCAGCCTCAGTATCTCCAGTAAAAATCATGAGAAAATATTTCCATCCTTTTTTTCCTGCATAGAAGATATCTTCTGCAAATTCAAGATAAACTGCAGTCAGTGCTTGAGGTGTTTTGCTGGGTTGCAGACCTGGAAATGATGTCTCTAAAGGGGCATGTGGGAAATGTGCATTTTTGGGCACTGCTGCCTGGTTTGGCTGCCTAACCCCAGCCCGTGCTGGCAGGGTGCAGCCCCAGAGCTGCTGCCTGCACCCCTCAGTGGGTGGAAATATTCCTTTTCAGCCTTTTCAACTTTTTAGAAGCGATAAAACTGTCATTAAAGCCAAACTTATCTAGGACAAGCCTTTCTGCCTCTAAGGTATATGAGGTATTTGGGTGAAATGGCCACTGAATCCTTCTTATACTGCTCCATGAGAGGTGTGTGCAGCCAGGTCCTACCTCAGGGGTCTTTGGCCCCTTCTGACTTATGGACCTGCAACAATTTCCAACTCCTTTTTACAAGTTTCATAGGAAAAGTTTGCTCTGCAGCAGCTCTGGCTTTCCTTTGCGTGGTTGCCTTTTGCAAACGTTCCTTGAGAGATAACTCACAGATGGTCCTGGCAAGATGGGATGGGAGTCTGGGCTTAGAAAAGAAAAAATTTGAAAAATGTTAAGAGGTGGAATGAAATATGTCTCTTTGCAGAGCCAGCACTAGGCTTGAGTGGGACGGCACTGATAAGAGGCCTTGGGCTAAATGTGTTGGGGGATCAACAGTCAGCCGTGGGTTAATGTTCGTCCTTCTAATTACATCCCTCCATCATGTCATCATTGGGATGAAAGCTCAGCATGTGTGTGTCAAAGCCAATTAACTCCAATTCGGTAAATTAGCAATGTGTAAAACATGACTTTGCAAAACTCCTTGGTTCACTGACCTGGAATGAGCTCCATGTCTTCAGCACACACGTGAGTGAGTCCAGAGACTTTGACCACTGGCCCCTCTCCATGCACTGCTTTCAGTCTCCAGTGCATATACGGGCAGAAGAGGATCATGGTTTGGGCTGAGGAGGGGTGCAAGGAAATCTGGGGACTGATGGGGTGGCACTGACAGGAAATGGGCTCTGCACACAGTGGTCTGCAGACCCCAGGGAGGTGCAGGAACACAGGCCTCTGGAACCCAAAACGTACAAAGAACCCTAGGAAAGGCAGCAGAGCCAATGGTGATGGGGAAGGGCCACCTGGGCTGAAGGTGAATAAAACTCACAAGTGCTCCAATCCTGAGGAGGGCTATGGAAAATGGGGTTTAATGGCACACCTCTACTCCCAACCTCAGGAGGTCAAGCCAGGAGCCAGGGATACAAATGCCTCAAGCCTTAGTGTGAGATCTGGTAAAAAAGAGTGATTGTATTGCATTTCTGTCTTTTGATTTCCTCTATTTGTATGTGTGTGGTAGAGTGGTGTGCACCTCGCAGTTTACTGCCAAAGACAACACTGGTCATTCTGGTCAATATAGACCCTTTCCCCAAGAGCTCCTGTCCTGCTCATGTTCCCTGTATGGTGATAAGCAGGGCAATGAGGCAGAGCCTGTGTGAAATATGCAGGAGGGTCCCTGGGAATCGGGTATGCAACAGAGTTCCCCCTGGGGTGGCCCTAAACTTGCATTGAGGACCAGTCTCTCAGCCTGCAGGGTCTGTCATTTATGGAGGGGATGATGGGCTTGGGAATGGTCCTTGCTGTTGGGGTGGATTTCAGAGGACCTGGTATGAAGCCTAATCCACAAGTGTGCCCCACTCTTATCTTTAAAGAGTGAATTAATTACATCTTTACAGTGACTTTACACTAGGTGTCTGCAGGGGGTAAAAGTCTTATCCCTTGGGAACAGAGCTCTGCAGCAGGGAGTGCTCCTGCTGTCCCTTGGGAACGTTCCTTACAGATATATCAGGCCCAACAGTTTTTCTTCACAAGCATGAGCTATGGTTACCCCCCAAAACAACCCCACCCCAAACCCATGACTTGATAAGGTACAACCTGAAACTCCTGGTCATGGCAGAGGATCCCAGAGTCCAACCAGTTGCAGTAGCAAAAGGACCAAGCACCTCTGGGTGTTGGAGGAGAAACTGGGTGCTGCGGTGGGACCGGAGTGGTGGCAGGAGGAGACAGGCTCATTCATTCCCACTGTGCACTCCTAACCTCCTCCCTGTGGCATGAGCTCACCCTTCCTTTGCACAGGCCCTTCTCTGTAAATGGCAGTTGTTTCCTCAATTCCTCTGTTTGGTTCAAGGAGAATTTTCTAGATGCTTTGAACTGTTTTAAAGTCCTAATCTTTCTTTTTCAGCATCTTTACAGCAGAATAAACTTTACACTGTACCAACTGAGATGCAGTTTCTGGCAAGTACTGAGGAGTAAGTTAACTATAAAGTTTGTATTAGAGAGTTAAGAGAGAGAGAATTATCCCCTGAGCTAGACCAAGTTTTAGGAATTTGAAATTCAATCATTGAAATGTTTTGATTATACCAAGCATCCCAATCACTAGCAGCCTGATGATAGAAACCCTCCTCTGTGTGTCCAGTGTCCCTCTGCATGTCCAAATAATTGCAGAGATTTTCCAGCCACTCTGAAATGTTAACCAGAGGTGTCTCCTCCTGGGGAATTGTGCCTTGGTTTTCTCAGGAACATCAAACATGTGAAGCCAGTGATGTAAAACCCACCAGGGTTTACTGGTGATGGTCCTACTTTGATAACCATGATGGGAAGGAGGCATCTTATGAGGAACAGATGTTTCTTTCCTCTCAGTGCTATCAATTTTTTTTTTTTTTTTCCATTTAGCAGTCCTGTGGACTTTATGCTGAGTATTACAAGTTGCTGAGTGGCTGGGCAAGGCACGTGCACCCTCAGCTCCTACAGATGGGTGCCGAGGGTGCTCTGCCCTCTGTAAGGCTGCTGGTCCCGTGTGGCAGTTCACCGAGCAGACCCCTCTGCTGCTCTGAGCTGCTTAGGTGTCCTTGAGGACAGCGTTAGCTTGGATTTCTAAAAACTGGGAATTTTCCTTCTGTCAAGGCTCTGAAGTGGTTGCACTGTATTTAAACCAGGGCTTTCACCGGATTCTCTTTTGGACTATTTTAAAGCAAAGATCTGACGGAGGAGAAGGAGGTTGCCAGCGATGTGCTCTCAGACTTAAAGAAGGAGGAGGAATACAAAACAAATATATGGAAAGGTTTCCTCATCTCAATCCCATACGCAGCCAGCATCGGAGGTACAGCAACACTGACAGGAACTGCACCAAACCTCATCCTTCTGGGGCAGCTGAAGAGGTATGGGAGGCCATCCCAGAGAACTCTGTAAATCCTGGAAAAAGAGACGTGTTCTCCATCCCTATAGGAAATTTCCTTCTGTGCTGAGAACTAGTTTGAAAAATGTATGCCCTTCCAGAACACTTTGGGAAACTTTGTGAGCAGTTGCAAGCAGAGAGTGCTTGCATCAGCCTTAGCTGTAATAAGCAGGTTTCCAGCATAGCCTGCCGGGCTGTCAGCCAAACCGGTGCATGTGTGCTTCACCTTACTGATGCTCTTAATCCCATTGAATTTAATGGGGCTTGACTACATGCTTACAATTAATGTGGTAACTGTTTTGATGAAACAGGCCGTGTAGAGTTTTGTGAACAGTTATATCTACTACCGTATGGTAGAAAGGAAAACAAGGAACCCACTACTTCTGGCCTGTTTTCTTAGTCATAGAAGATGCCTGCTATGTGCATAGGAACAGAGATATGTACCATCCTAAGTGTCCACAGGTGTTTCTTTGCTGGCCTCTACAAGTAGAATGTTCAGTCTCTCCCAGGCATGTACAGCATCCCTATGAGGTTCATGTTCAGGCTCTTCAGCAGTTATTGTAGCAGGGTTTAATCCTCGGTGCTCCGGAGCATCAGTATGTGAGCATCAGCCCATCTGGAGAGAGATTTTCAGATCTTCCCTTGCAGGCTTGCACTGCTGGGCTGGGTGAGCTGTGGGTGGCAGGGTGGCTTGGAAGGGTTGTCCCAACACAACGCTCCCCAAATCTCTTGGTGCCCAGATAACTGCTAATGCACACAGAGAAATAGTTTTTAAATGCACACTGACAAGTTTGTAGGATGTTTTGCTGCTGATTTCAGATGTTTGTTTACCCTTAAATTGAAGGGTTGTTTCCCTTCTTGCATTAACTTGATTTTTCCCGTTTGCTTAGTTATTTTCCAGAATGTGATGTGGTGAACTTTGGTTCTTGGTTTATGTTTGCATTTCCTTTAATGCTGATTTTTCTTCTCCTGGGATGGCTATGGATCTCCATCCTGTATGGAGGAATTAACCTGAGGTACGTTTATGCTCACTATACATATACGTAGTCTGGGTATACCAGCATTGTGAAATACGTGTTCATCACGATTCTCGTACTAAATCTACTGATAACACCCAGGATCATCTGGACAGTGGGGGGGTTTCATAACTAACTTCAGGATGCTCATGCTATAACAAGTCATCTATTTTTAAGAAGCTGATATGCAACAGGAAGGTTTTAAAGATATCTCATAGTTACATATATTTTATCTAACTGAATTACATGTGTACAGAGTATGTATTATATATTCATTCAGTTAAACATACAATTTTTAAAGATTGTTTTACTGCCTGACCTGGACCTGTAAAGGCCAGTGGCAGATTTTCATTGACAGAAGGGAAAGCAGAATCAAACTTTGGAATTAGTAGCAAAAATCTCCTAGGACATAAAAGAGCCAGGTTTTGTTCCTGGGGCAGAAACTTTGGTTTGGAACAGATTACTTCACAACAGGGCTTAATTTTACAACAATGTGTTAATCTGTAACTGAGGATAACATGTTTTTCCAGTAAATCTTTGCTGGATACACGCAACCTCTAGTGTCCACTACTTAAAATGGTTGCGGCATTGCCATGCTGGTTCATTTGGAGCCCTTTTTTCCCCTGCACACTCTCATATGTGATAGTAACAAACTCACAGTCCTGCTTCCTCCAGGGACCATACAGAATTTCTAATATTTAGAAAAGTCTTTAATTGTTATTTTGAGAAAAATGCAAATAGAAGAAGGGGAAAAAAAGAGAACAGGTGTCCAAATATTTACATTGTCTCAAAGACAGGAAAAAATCAATGGGAAAGTTTCAGTCCAGAAAATGCCAAACGCCGGTCCTTAAATTGCTCATGGGGCTTCATGGGAGACTCTGCGTGCTGCTGTGGGATGCTCTGCTGGGTTGCAGCCGCCCAGGCCTGTGCTGCTCTGCATCGCGTGCCCGGGGCTTGTGTGCTGTGGGGCCTGAATTCCCCGGCCCTTCGGTGAGAGTTGGGGCACAGCCCCGGCATCCTGCCAGCATGGCCCCGGACAATCAGGTGAGGGAAGAGGTAGCTGTGCTGGCCAAAGCCCCTGGTGAAATGCAAAACTGCTCTTGTGCTCAGAGAACGTGATGCTTTTTGTTTTGTTTGGCTCGTCTCTGTCAGCACAAAGCCCGGCTTTATTGGGATAGCTGGGCCAGTGCAGATACCAGTATTCCCCAGAGGCGAGGTGCCTCGGAAGAGACATTGCAAAGCTGCACAAGTACAGCCGAGGTTCTGCAGGAGTCTGGTGGGCTGCTTTGACTGTAATGGCTCGGGGGTAGTGGCTGGACTTTCGATGTGGGCAAGTCCTTGGTGTCTGCAGCACAGTACAGGCAGATGGACATCGCTCCAATCGCAGGTCAGCTTCGCTGGGTCCAAAAGACATTAAAAGGCTTAGGTATGGGCTGGCTGAGCTGAAGCTCCTGTTAATAACACCCCCCCAAATAATAAGAAATGGAAGGGACAGCTATTTGAGGTTCAGGAACTTCTGAAAGATCAACTGTTCATCCATATAGAAGACCCAGCTACGATACCCCTTTGAAACAGTGAATGAATTAAGGAAGAGCAGGCACCGTGGGGCAGGATGGATGCATCTGATGCAGTAAGTTGGGTCTGTAGGTTTAATCAAGGCCACAGGCAGGCTTAGAAGTGAGGTTCAGCATCATGGGATGTGATGGGAGATGCAGTGTGAGATATGAATATGTCATTTGTATGCACATACTACAAAGGAGCAAACAGTGTGTGCAGTCAGCATGGCTGGGCTAAGAGGCTTAGCCAGGAGCACATTAACATTCCTGGCCAGTTAGAAATGCCTCACATTTTTGCTGATCCTCAGCAGCATCCTGGGATCACCCAGGAAATTTCAAGTGACTTGAGAAATGAAGGGACAGATTAATTTTCTATGTCACCCTCTTCCAAGTTGTTCTGCCCAAGTAGGTAACTGCTAGAGATGTGGAAATCCTGCAGTGCTGGGACTTACTTTTGGCAATCACAGCCCATGCTGGAGGAAGCAGTTCAGAATATAAATGAGAGGAAACTTCCTAACCTCTGCAGGGTCTCCTTTGTATGAATGCATAGAGAAAGAATATATAAAATGGGGCCTTATTGCCTTTATCTGCACCAGAGACCTTCATCATTAGTCTTCATAATCTGAAGAGAATGCAGAGCTGCCAGAGATGCACAGCTCTTTGAAACTTGCAGAGCAGGCACTGGAGAAGTACACCAAGTCATGCATATGCAGCATTTACTATATGTCAGTTATGTTAGAGACATGTTAAAATGTAACTGTGTTCTTGGCAGGGGCTGGAGAACAAAAAAGTCAAATATAAGAGTGGATGCAGAAGCCCGAGCCAGAGAAGTGATAAAGGAGGACTATCAGAAACTGGGTCCGACAAAGTAAGTCATAAAGGTGGGACTGAAATGAAAAAGAAATCAAGTGGGTTTGCAAATGTCCTGTCTTAAGAGTGGAGGACTGGGGGAAACGCAGTTTTTTAGAAGAAAATGAAATATATCTTTGCACTCAGCGTGTTCGTAACCTGCTGAAGTTTGCTTTTTGAATGCTCCAGTTTCTTCACCTTTACTAACATGAATAATTGCAAATAGCAGCTTGTACGCAAATCTTCTCAAGAACAAAGTTCATATTATATAGTGAATTCATGCTGGGTTGTTTAATTATTGTTTGTAATTTTTCTACTCCAGGGACAAATACAATCCTGTGTGCATTATGTACTAACCAACACAGGCTGAATTTTGAAGGTTTGCGCATACTTGTTCTGCAAAGCAGGAAGCATTTGCTGAGAAGGCTGGTGAATCATATGACAGATATGAATCATGTGGATTGTGGATATACCTTAAGAAATCTTAATAGCTGCTCAAAGACAGTATATGGAAAGAAGTCAGATCCATGTCATGGAATACATTATTTTTTCTGACTATCTCCTTCAACTGTATTAGTTGGGTGAAGAAAGAACAAGAGACTTTTAGCTTCTTATTGTAGTTCCTCAAAGGTCTTGTCTTCTGGTAAAAGCTTGGTGCAAATTGCAGTGATGGGGATCATATTTTGGAGAAAGGAACCAGCAGAAAGAAACATGAATTTTAGACTTATGAGAAATGCCAGAAAAGGGTGAAGCTGGAGGCATTCAGTATCTCTAGAAATCAAACCCTAGGTATGTCCAACCAGCCACCGATGTTCTGGGCAACCAGGGCTAGAGAAGGTTTTTGAAACTGTAGGTCTTAACCTTAAATGGTTTGTGTTGTTCCATCTGTAAAATAATATTTTCATACTCATGGCAATGCTGTGAAGATTCAGTGATGTTTGTGTCATGCTATCGATATTGTAATTATTGCTGTTGTGTGGAAAATGGAGTGGTTCTTCAAAGACAATTGTCTGTGCCTGTGCTGTAAGTGAAAGAAATTGGTTTATTTGTTCCATTCAGTACATTATCGAGCAGCCTGCAAAATGTCTCTGAAAGAATCAAAGTCCCCCTTTGAGGTCTAGGAGTGAGAAAGTCCATTAAGCTGTGCTCTACCAATTTGATTAGCAACCCCATAACTTAAAATCAGTGCAAGCGGCCTCTTCCCAATGGTTTAGATGCCCTTCCCTGTGCTCGGAGAGGTTTTAAACAGTGTTTTGAGGCATTGTCTTGGTTAACTCTTGACTCCACTAGATGCTTTAGTGAATATTGCCATTTACTTACATTATTGTGGTTTGTCGTGTGTCTAAGGGATACTGTTTAGGTTTTGACCTTGAAGAAGTTTGTTCCTGCTGTCTCATATATGATTTGAATCTCAGCCATCTTTTTACATCACATGAACTGGAGTGAAGCCATCCCTAGCTGATGTGTCTTAGGGACATCTCAGAGGGCAGTGGTAAGAGGCATGACCATGAGAAGCTGCTTGGCTCTTCTCTGCCCCAGCCAGAGGGTCACCTTGCGTACACCTGTTGTGTACACCTCTCCTTAATGTCTCCCAATAAGAGATAATTGCTGGCAAATATCAGTATTTGCAAATAGATTTACAATCTATCCCAATCTTTCACTGTAGTTGTTTTTAGATATTTTAGAGAAGCCTAGCTTCTCACCCAAGCTGCTGCAGCCTGAGCTCAATACTTGTGCTAGCTTGGATCCACCCCTTTAGCACTTCAGCATTTTAACTGCGTTTCTTTTCATTTTAGGTTTGCAGAACAGGCAATTTTCTTCTTCTTCTGCATGTTTGCGATCATGCTTTTTTCCAGGGATCCCAAATTCATTCCAGGTTGGGCAAGCTTGTTTGCACCAGGGTAAGATTTCATTTTCATTCCACTGTCACATTTTTCAATAGCATTTCCAACTCTTTGAGATTCCTGGGTTTCTGATTGTATTGCTTAACACTATTACTCAGGTTTCCTGGAATAAACTGCGCTTCAAGTAGCAGAGCCAATTTTATTGTTTCTGTCCCCTGGAGGAGGTACATGAAGCCCGGTGGGAAGTTGGCATGTGTCTATCTGAGGCCATCCCTAGGGTTTTAATGTTGCGAACACTGTTTATAGGTACATTTACAGTGAAATACTGAATTCTTTATGCAATCCACTGATTTCACTGGAGGTCTGCAGACTGAAGAGACGTGGCAGGAGCTGACCCTGAGTGCTATCCTGTTGGTTTGGCAAGTTTGTCTCCCCTGTGACTTCCTTACCTTGGGAAGACGAACAGATAGAGCAGCTAAGGAATGCTAAAGCTCAGAGAGGGTGTTGTTATTTCTTAACAGAAGACCTTCAGAAGTTGTTTTTTTTAAAAAATTAAGTCCTAGCTTAATAAATGATTCCTTAATACTACAAAGTAGTTAGGGACTTTCTCCTCATCACTTAATAGCTCCTTACAGTCAAACACATGCTCTTTACTGGATGGACCCTGCCTTTCACTTTAGAGTCTGAGCATTTTTGCAAAGAGCTCATGTAAATAAGATGGTCTGGGCTCTGCCTCTCTTCTTCCCTGTAATGAGCTGAGGAAACTTGTCCTCACAACCCCTCATGGACTGACCCTGACTCTGCAGTCAGAACAACCAGAGCATCAGTGTGGTGGGGATTAGACCTTGGTTTTTATATTTGTAGGGCAGATTTTCTAGGGGGTTCACAGCCCATCATAGAAATGTGGCTCGACGGGGAATTAAAAAGAACTGTGAACAACAAGTGTTGTTCAAACCTGATGGAAACTTATAATCTTCTTTGGTAAATCCCTGTTCTCATAAACTTTGTAATTCTACAAGCTTGTGCTTCTTACACGTGTTTCTGCTGCTTTTGGACAGGTTTATCTCAGATGCGGTTACAGGAATCACCATTGTGATTATACTGTTCTTCTTCCCTTCACAAAAACCTTCCTTCAGGTGGTGGTTTGACTTGAAAGGTGAGTAGGAGACCCCTCTGGGCAGGGACTCTGCCCTTGCCTGTGCTCTGGCAGGGCAGGCATGGAGCAAGAGCCAAGACTATCCCTTGGACCTGCACCAGCCCACAGCAGCTGCACTGGCCATCTGGAGCAGCGTGGCTTGAAGGTGTGATTTGATCCTACAGAGGCTTTTTTTCTGAAGTGCCAGAAGAGGTTTAGGAGTTGCTGCCCTGCTTCTGATTGCAGGAATGACTCAGTTGCTCATGTAGCTGTCAGAGATGATGCCAGGGTGGGTTGAAGCAAGCTGAAATTGGTGTTGATTTACCATAGCAGACCTGATTGTGAAACAACAGAGGTTTGGTTGCTGAGTCCCAAACAGCTCCGGTCCCTCAGGGAAGAACATGAACCTCTGACAGGACAGAGCTGGGTGAATTGGCCATGCTCAGAAATAGGGGCCCTTCCTCAGTTCCTAGAATGATTAGAATTTAAACTCCTAAAGCCCAAAATCTCCAGCAGGTTTTGGTACCAGGAGTCTTTTGAGGTCTTGGGTCTGTCCTCTTGAGTAGCAATGAGAGAAAAATTTTAATTCATAAGCCACTTGGTCTTAATGTGGAGATGCAGCTGATGAAGACCTTCATGGATGGTGCAGCACTGCCTGGGGTCTATGGGAACAAAATACGGGCTTCTCTGAGTCATACACATTTGTTGTGTTGTCCATATGCAGGAAGATGTTTAATCAAGCCTCCTCTAGATAAAGTATGTGTGCCCTTGTTCAACAGAAAATCACAGTCCCGTTAGTGCATCCTTCCATATGACAGAGCTCACTTCGTCATGTATTAAGAGATGGCCTTTAGGGGAGATGAGCTCTTTGCTATAAAACTCACCAGCTGTTGAATGGCAAGTGGAAAATTAATAACATCTTCATAATTCAAATGGTAGAAAATGTCTTCCTTCCATGGACTCCCATCTGTTGAAGACAATGTTTATGTCTGTTACAGAGAGAAAATTAACCTGATATTAAATGTTCCCTCAAGAAAGCCTCAAAGAAAACTTTAAGTGCTAGAATTTCTAAAATTATCTTTTAATTGTTCAGCTTAAGACACTCCATATGTATATTTTATCAGCAACTCATGGTTAGTGAGCTTCAGCTCATGATATTCTGTCAGATGATGACTGATGTGCTCCTCTTTGGGTGTGTGTTTGACATGGGGGTTTTCTCTTCGTTTAGCACCAAACACTGAGACGCAGCCCTTGCTGACTTGGAGGAAGGCCCAAGAGACAGTGCCCTGGAACATCATCTTGCTGCTTGGAGGAGGCTTTGCCATGGCGAAGGGCTGTGAGGTGAGGCTCACCGCAGATGCAACGTTGCAGTCATCCTGCCCAACAGAGTTGGATTTTATTAGGGTGTCACTTGGGGTTCTCATTTGGCTCTGGGCAATTTGCATCTTTGGAGTCACAACACTTGAAGGACATGTTTCTCAACTCCAAGTGACAATGCACAGCAGATAACTAAGGAGGTTAAGAGATCTTGCAACTCCTTTCAAACTGCTTGCTGTTAAATACCCTGAGGACACTGCACGTAGGTACTTGTGTGGGTTGGTGAAGGTCGTATGTAATGTGTAGTTCTAGGAGAGGATCTGTTCACCTGCAGAGGAACAGGAACACTGCTCTCCAGCTTGTTTGCTCTCCCCGTCTACAGGAGTCTGGTTTGTCTGTCTGGATAGGAGGCCGTCTGCATCCCTTGGAGGGCGTACCACCGCCTGTGGCTGTCATCCTCATCACGATTGTCATCGCCTTATTCACAGAGTTTGCCAGCAACACAGCCACTATTATCATCTTTCTGCCTGTCTTGGCAGAGCTGGTAAGGTAGTCCCATGGCAAGACCAGCTGCTCCTCTGCTCCCCTCCTCGCCCTGCCCCTTGGATGAGCAGGTCTGTGTTGTGTCTGTGTTGGGACAGGCACTGTGTGGTTCTCCTGCTCCTGGGCTTCAGGCACTTTGGAATCCTTGGGAGCAACAAAGCAAATGCCTGTAGTGTAACATGGGCACTGAAGGATAATAATCCTTCAGACGTTGTTGGTGAGATACGTGATTGTTTATCACAGAGTGTGGGATAGGGTTCTGCATGGTGCACTAGCTGTTTGCATTCTTTGATATATCTGCTTATGACTCCTAATCCCCAAGGTGCAATTTCTCTTCCTTTCTGTTTTTCAAGGCCATTCGTCTGAAAGTAAATCCCCTCTACTTAATGATACCAGGAACTATAGGATGCTCCTACGCATTTATGCTGCCAGTCTCAACACCTCCTAACTCAATTGCATTTTCTTCTGGACACTTGATGGTCAAGGATATGGTGAGTTCTTTTAGATATGGAAAATGATGAAAATAATCAGCCTGAGTGGAGTATTTAAAAAAGGAATTTTTTGTGTTGTTATTAGTTCAGTATGTAGCAAAGTGAAAAGACAGAAGTCTGATACTGTTCTCAACAGTGTTTGAAGGCACAGGGATATGGAAGGAGCCTGTATGAAGTCTGTCCCTCTGAAATTTGGAGCCACCAAACTGGCTCCAAATGGTGACAAAGATGGTCTTGAATGTGTTCAGCACCTCCCAGACACTGCTCCTGTTTCTGCTAATGTCAGCAGCTCAACTTTCATAGGTTTCTGGATGCAGGAAAAGTTCCCCAGCTCAGTGAAATAAAGCTTATGAGTAAAATTAGGCTCAGTCCCAGTTCCTGCTCACATTCCTGAAGCAGGAACAGAAGCTAAACAGATGTTAATATTTTTGATGGATCAAAGCTTGGTAAGCATCTGCAGAATGGCCTTTGTGGCTTAAGAAAGCCTGCTTAAGATGTTGCTAATATTAACGGCAATTAAGCCTTCCATTTTTATAATGTTTATATTCCAATAGCTTCACATGCTGTGGATGTCCAGTCTAAACTCAACAGTTGTCTTTGTATTTCTTTTGTAGGCAAGAACTGGGTTGCTCATGAATCTTATGGGAGTTCTGCTTCTTAGCTTGGCTATGAACACATGGGCCAAGAGCATCTTTCAGCTGGGGACCTTCCCTGCATGGGCCAACATCCATGCAGAAAATGCCACCTCACTCTCGACAGCTGTAGAAAATGTCACTTTAAGTGCACTAAATAAAATATGAACAAAGCCACCCCTGGGGAAGGACTCACTCACTTAGGACTTGGGCACTGGAATTGTCAGAGTACGCACAGGAGGAAAGCCACATGGCTGCTCACACTGTGTGGGACCCTCTAGTTTAATTTTATTTTTAGAAATACTGGTCAGTGTCACAACATCCATTTGTTATTTTCTCTGGAGATCTTTCCCCACCTTCCACGGGTACAAATCAGACTCTCCCAGAGTCCATCTGTCGTAGGTGGTTGTTAACTGGGCAACCCTGTAAGTGTCGAGCACCTTTGGGTAAATGCCTCTCCCCCCGTGAAAGCTAGTGAGCTTTGCTGCTCTAGCTTCTGATACCCTGCCTTGTTTTGGAGAGTAGCTCTGGGAACAGGGTGGAGGCAACTGGATTATTTAAATCCAACCCGATGTGAGTGAGTGTATCAGAATCTGGCCAGAGGGAAGGTGGTGTGACTGGGTGCTTCTAGCAGGATGTGAAGGATGGGGTCTCATTACCATCTTGTGAGTAATTCTCCCGTGGAGGATGAAGACTATTTCTTCAGGTTTGTGTGTGAAGGGATGATTCAGGACATGTATTGCTAGGACTTGGTGCATTACTCCAAGCTTTGGAAACAGGAAAGCAACAGTTTGTTTCCAAACATGTTCCGTGTTTTGAAAACCTGGGACAGTAATTGCTGCCTGGTTCTTTGCACTGAGTACACAGGTGGGGGTTTGGGACCAAATTAATTTCTGACGTAACTTTGGACATCAGTGGTGTTTCACTGTTGGTTAATGTGGCCAGTCTTAGGTTTGTGAGGTTGACTCACTCATGAGTGACCCACTGAGTCACAGGTCAGTGGACAAGTTGCATTGTAATATTATAGACATTTCTGAAAAATAGGCTTTGATTCTTAACATCTTTTAAAATCAGATTGCTTGAGTACTTTCAATGAAAGCATTGCAAATTGACTGTGATTTTAATCACCATTTTATCTGATTTTTTTTATTTTCTGTAAGAATCTAAAATATTTAATTTAGAAGATCAGTCATTGAAATAGATGGATTGAAAGGTGAAGGATATGATTCTTGGTTTAGAGAAGGTGAGTGACTGGATCCCTGTGCTGGGACAGATTTCTCTGATGATGGAAACTGGTGGAGCTAGCAGGGCAGACTGGCCCGGGGTTAGGGGTCCCACGCATTCCCCCCTGCTCCTGTGCTGCTGATAAACCCTGGGACTGGGTGGGAGAGCTGACAGGGCGATGCTCACCAGCCACAGCGACTGCTGCGGGACATTATCCCAGGGTTGCATGGTAGGTGGGGACTTGTGGGGGTTGAACCGAAACTGCTAAAACCAGTTGAATGTGGAACTTTGATCAAGTTCAAAAAAATCCTTAATGTTCAACAAAATTCTTCAGTTCATCAAAATCCTTAATGATTGTGGAAAATGTACAATAAAGCACATTTGTTAGCATGTCACATCGTCCTGTTTGCTCTGTAGATTGGGAGGAGAAAAGCAAAGCCTGAGCCTCCCCCTCCCATAGCTTCACCCCCTGATTTGGGCAGTGGTTCCCCAGGAGGGCAGTGAGGTGTGAGCAAAACGGAGCCCTGTTAAACAGAGGAGCAATGAGACTGGGAAGGCTTCTGGCCCAGTGTCTCAGGGCTCCTGTCCTAAAGAAGTGCAGCCCCAGCAGCTGCTTTTGCTGGGGATACCCCGTATCACTGTCCCACTTCCCTGGGGCAGCTTCGCGCTGGCTGCACCCTGGGTTTGGGCACCGTTGTTCTGCATGGATGCTCCTCGTTATGCTTGAGCAAAGATGGACTGAACAGAGAAGGGAAAATCGCTCCCTGCAGTTCCCTTTCCCAGCCGGCTGTCCCCTGCACAGCCTGGCGTGGCTGTCCCAGGGCCAGGGAACGGGCTGTACCCTGCGTGGCCGGGCACCGCAGGAAGGAGCCCTGTGTCCCACTGCCCTGCCACGGCTGGAGCTGCTGCTGGAGGGGATCAGAGCGGTCACTGGAACAGAGCTGCCTCTGTCCCTGCAGCCTGGCGTACAGGCAGCGAGGGCCTTTGGATCATCTAATTTTGAGGCTCAAAGGGTAACATCCCGTCCAGCTCTGCTGCATATGTCGGGGTCGCAGGGTTTACTTATGGTCTCGGCTCTGGCATGGTGCGTCCTAGCTGAATCCAGGAGGATGGTTTTACTTGGGCATGAAAGTAGAACTGAGACCACAAAATTTGTGTAGAAGTCTCCAAAAATCAATCCCAGTGTCCTGGAACGTCTGTGGCACTGTCTCTCCAGAGATCAGAAGGTATTTCACAAATGCAGCCAGGGAAGGTTTATTATCTCTGTGCTGGCATGGGAAACTGAGGCAGAGGGGGGACTAGTGACTTACCCAAGGTCACACAATGGGGTCTTGGCAGACCTGGGAAAAGTGTGAGGAGCACCTGGATCCTAAACCTCTTCTTTAATCAAAGACCTGGCTTCTGCCAGCTCTATCAGCAGCCTCTGCATTTCCCAGGGCTCCCCTATAGGATCTGGTTTAAGGCTTGTGCACGACAGCATTACCTAATTCTGCATTTTCATATCCAGGCATCTGTGAGAGCAGGACTGGTCTGGCATGCTTGATTTTTAATTTTTTTTTTTTAAACAAAGAGTTTAAGATTTAGTATTTCTGGGGTTCAAGGGTGAACTGGCCTGCATGACTAATTTCTGATTCCATTTGCTGCTCCTAGTACTAAAATTTGCCAAAAGCAGCTTTTAATGGTAAGTCAACCCCATTATTCTTGAAGGGTCTGTGATGTGAGTAGAGATATGAAAATTCCCAGGAAAGGGCATTCCAAGTGTTATACTAACCTTCTATAACTTCAACTCTGTTATTTTAAAGGAATTTTGCCCATCTATGTGCTGTTTCTCCAGGAATGTAGAAATCCAACAACCATCACAAAAGCCATTCACATTAGCAGCCTGCTTGTGAATTTTAATTAACAGGAAATGCCACTCACGCATTGAAATACAACATCCAGAATATCTCTGCTTTACTGCTTTGATGTTCCCCATCCAATCCTGGACCAACATGCACATGTTCTCCTGAGACACTTGGAGGAAAATAATTCTGGTTTATTTACAGTAGGAAAGCATTTTGTAGTATCTTTTATCCCAGAAGCGTTCAAGTTGCTTTACAAACTGTTCACACAGAAGAGCTGCTCTAGGGGTCTTTACAGCGGGGAGGGATTCTGGGGCTCAGCTGATTTGCACCCAGCAGCAATGCTGGAAGTTCAGGAAAGGGAAAGATTCCTGAAGCAAATGAAAGCCGGGCATGATAGGGGAAATTCAGCTATTGTAAGTTAGATAGCCTTGGTTCCCTTATCACATTTATCCCTCATCAGTCACTGAAAGGATATTGCTGGGATTTTTCTATATTTCTATAGTAGAAACATAAGAAGACATGACCTGGCTCTGTATCACCATAAATTGTTCATTTGCATGTGATTTTAACAAGCAAAGAATCACCACTAATGGACTAATCTTTCCCATACCTCCAATTTCTTGAATTGGCAGAATAACGTGATCAACAGGTGCTGATGATATTGCCATGGAGAAATATCTTCAGCCTTAAATCATCCTATTTTTAGCCCTCCATTTATCTTCTTTTCCCAGTCGTTTTCTTAAGCCGTATCGTTCATGTACCCCATGCTCCACCTGTGATACAGCTGCTCCTTTACGGTGCACCCCCTCCCATCATCTTCACCAGCGCGGGGTTACCCTGTCACTACAGGTTGAACTTGCAGGTGTCTTGGCAAGAGACTCTTGTTCAGACTGCCCCGAGACCCACCCTGTGAGCACTGCAGTCGGCAAAGCAGAAATGGATTTAAAATCCCTGTCCTGGTTGGTACAGGCTCAGTCACCATCCCTAATCAGAGCAAAGCCAGGCTATGCTTCCTGGCTACGATACAAATGAAACCCCCTCTTGTCTTATAGTTACATCAAGCTACTTGCAGGCCTGTGGATCTCTTTGTATCCTATTGTAGTACTGAAAAGTCTAAATCAGGGATGTTAGAAAAATCTAGAGCTTGAGCTCTACAGAGACTGGAGCTTGTCAAGAAAGCAAAGCTCCTTTATACCACCTGGGAGCTGGGCCACAAGATCCCCAGCGACACAGGGTGGGAAAAGGCACCTCGGAGCATCCCGGGGCAACACAGCGTACACATCCCTGATACCAGCTCGTCAGCCTCCCGTTTCTCCTTCACTTCCTCAGTTTTCCCTAAAACTCTCCCACCCACAGACTTCCTTAGTTTCTGAGCTGGAATGAAGACAGACCTTGAGGTACTTTAGCAGAATGTGACCACAAGATGTCACAGCTGCTTTGCGGAGCTGCGTGGTCCTACCCATGTCCTGCTCCCCAGCCTTCGCCCACAGTTCTTCCTGTATCTGTATAAACACACACACTTTTAACTGGGTTTTTTTGTTGTGTTTTTTTTTTTTTTTTTCCCCAGAACAAGCTTGTTCATTGTGTCCTAGGGAAAGTTAGACATTGGTGGTTCAAGCTCATTCAGAGTTTATCAGTTCAGGGTATAAAATAGAAAGTGTCCTAGATTTAGGATAGTCCAGCCTGCAGAGATCTACTTTTTTTTGTTGGAGTTGAGTCAAAGTCTTCATTTGACTTTGCATACAAACACTTCTTGGTGCTGCCTGGAGTTACTGGTCAAGCACAGCTCCCCCACAGACTTCAGCTCCCCTTTTCCAGATGATTCTGCAGGCTCAGAAAACACTCATCACTATGTTATGAACTTGAGGTTTTCTTGTTCTTTATTGCTAACATTTTTTTGCAGCCCAGAAAACTACCTGCTGAGCCTGGATGGGGTCCCGGGGTCTGATGAAATCCATTAGCTCAGAAATACAGTGAGAAAGAAGTTTAATCTTAGAATAGCATCTAAGGAGAACCTGATGAGTTTTGCAGAATACAGCTATGGGCCTTTTAGGGTGGTCCTTTATAGTCTGCGAACTGAATTCAGGACCTAATTCATGGCCTGTCCAAGCAATTGCTATGGATGCTCCAAACAAATGGCACTTTCTTTCAGGCCCGCCTGGCTGGTGCCTCTTCCCGGCTGGAGCCAGTCAGAGTTCCTCATTTGGTGTCTGTGCTCCAGGGCACCAGGAGAAAACCTTTGCTCTAACAGCCATGTGGGAAAAAGAAAAACTCTAGCAATACAGCAGAGCTGTTGAGTGGAGCAGCAAGAGCAGAAAGGACTTTGTCTAGTACCTGCAAGAAGGGCTGAGGAAGCAGACAGAGGTTTGCCCTGCCTGCCTGTGCTCATGACTGCTTGTCCTCCAATGACTGCCGCTGCCGTGGGGTCTGGCCACGTCCCCAGGGGAAGGTACTGCTCTCCCACCGCTCCCTGGAGAGCAGAGCCCCGCGCGCTCCGTCCCCGGGGGTGGCCGGGACAGGGCTGACCTCCAGCCCTTTGCCCTCTCCCGCCCAGGGGAGCATGAGAACATCCCGGGGACCTGGCAGTTCCCACCCGACAGTTCCCACCCGGAGTGGGCTCAGTGGTGGCTGGGTGAGCTGTGTCACCTTTGCCCACAAGCAGCGTCTTTGTGTGAAAGAGTCTGGCAAAGGGGCAGGTTTGGTGGGAGCCAGGGAAGGCTCCCGTAACCCACAAGCTCAGTGCCAGGGGTAGGCAGTGGTGATACGGGTTTCTTGTGCAAGCTGATCCAAGGAGGGGGAATCATCTTCTTTGGAAACATAACTGAGGAGCAAACACCACAGGCTGGTCCTTGTCTCGTGGCAAGTGGGTTTGGTGGCTGGATCTCTGTGCCCTGCACATCCCAGGGGTCATCCCATGGGGACCACACATCCTGGCTTGCGCATCTGGGAGCTTCTCAGCACTTTGGGAATCCTGCCTGTGGCAGGGCTTTCTTTGCAGTGGATTTACTGGCTATAAGGAATTGGAAAAGGTTCAACTTTGAAGCTTCATGTTCCTCTTCTAGGACTATGAGATGACCCTTAAGCAGTTTTTGTACCCTGCACATGAGCTCATGGTTTCAGCAGGGAGCAGCAGCCTGCGAGTAAAGGTAAACAATTATCAGCACGTGGTTTGCTGGATCCTACCATATCCTTTGTGCCATGACTGATGTCTAAAAGAGGAAAAGCTTCCCTTCTCTCTGAGAGAAATCCCAACCTTGCTGCTCACTGGTGGGCAGTGGGAGGGGAAGTCAGCTGGGGTGAGACAGCTGATTTCCCCACAAAGGATGGTGACACCCTGTGTTCCACGTGATGCTTGTTCCATCTTTGTCAGTCCATATGTCATTGACTCACTTTTTTCAGCTATGTGTCATGAAGATAAGCCTTCTCTGCAACAACAATAGGATGAGAAGTGTAAAGCCCAAGCAGTGCTGTGCATCCCGGCTCCGTCCTGTAGTGGGTTTATTCCCTGGGCTTCATACACCAGGTTTGCCCACTCACTTCAGGAATTGCCAGCATTGCTGATCTGAACTGCCTGGTTTGTTTTGTTAGTTTTGGGGTTTTTTTGAGTCCTGGCTTTCTGGTGCCAGCTGCCTTGGTTTCCTATCCTGCATCTCCCAGCAGCTGCATCCAGGATCCTCTCTGAGAGCACTGGAGCATGGAAAATTTTCGAGCAAGACTGGGGCACCTCTCTGCTGCTGGGTATGTAGTGTCTCTTTAACCCCTCTCCCTCCCTCTGTCTTGATAACTGTTAAATGGCCTTTTTCCACTGAAAAAACTCCTTTTCTAGTCAAAATTCTCCTTCAAACTGAGGGTGCTGTTGGGCAGGGACAGATGGGAATCGCCTGGCTGGGTTTAATCCTGGGGAGAGGCTCCTTCTCCCTACCAGGTTTTCTGATCTCTGTAGAGTCACTCCAGATGTGAGGCCTGAGAAATTATATTCCTTCCCAAGCATTTGTTTTCATTAGACATTTAAATAGCTTTATGGGACATTTCATCCTGTCTGCAGTAGCCAGATTCTTATCCTTGGAGATTTCCTCTGGCACTGGAGCTTCAGTGTGAAACTGTTTTCTCTGATCAGTTCTGCATTCGTCACCTTTAAACCTGGAGATTTTTGTTTGGTCTCCTCTTAAGAGGCAGGGAGATCGGAAACTCCTACTCAACTGCCTCTTATCCATTGAACAGCTTGTAATTACAGAGCTGATCTAACAATTTCCACAGCAGTCAGGAGCCTTCTTTTTCTCCCTCCAGCATCCTCTAAATAACCACTAAAGTCACTCTTAGCCACTGCCAACGAGTTCACCCCTCTGAATGACTTTATTATGATTTTTATAGATTAATACAATGCTTTCCTGTGCTTGCATTAGAGGAGAAACAGTTGCATTGTGCTTGGTATTTGATCTTTCAAGAAATACCTTGAACTTCCCTGTCCTGCGTGCTTCAGGGAAGATCTCAGTCCCAGCTACTCAGGTTAGCAGAGAAGCAGAAAAGAGTGATACCAGAGGCACTCAGAGAAGGATATTATAAAGACCCATAAGTGATCATCTCAAGAAAGTCTAATTAGCATGTTTCTGTACTTTCTCTGCTGACACCCAGGTACTTGTTCTTTTTACAGTATGAGAGCCCGTGTCTACTGTGAAGACCTTCTGTTCCCAAAGGTGTGCAGGACCATGGCAGACCTATGGTCGGTTTACTCCAAGCCTGTCCCAGCAGACAGCAGAGAGCTGTGGACCTTGTTCCTGCAGTGTTCCTGCATCACAATGGTGATAGGAGGCCTCTTTTACAACTGGATGTTTGCCTCCCTGGAGTACTCCTGGCACGTCGCCGTTGCAATGGCTGTCTCCTTCAGTCTGCTCCTTCTCCTGACTCTTTTCTTGGTGCATCCTGCCCGTTGTGTCTTCAGTATGATCATGCCTACATTAGGTACCAAACAAGGCCGGAAGCTTCTCTTGTCAACCTGCATCATGATAGTAGTGGCTAACATAATACCCAACATTATAAGCAACATTAAAACGATACTGCAGATTATTAAGTGCATCAGCAAGAATTCCTCTGAGAGTCTTTTGAACTCAACTGCTCTGCTAGAGACAGCTTCCTGGGAGTTTGGGGATGCAATCCAAGAAACTGCTCATTCCATTGATATTTATAGGCCTATGAATGGACATTTTCAGGTTTCATTGCTTAAGAACAGCTCCTTGATTTACCAACAAATGCACCTTGCTAGTGAGAAAATTGGGAGGGACTTTTTGATTGTTGAGGTATGGGTCAAAGACTCTGTGCGAGTAGGCAACAAGCTGTTTGCTGGCTTCTCCATGTTCTATCTCTGTTTTGAGTCCACTTGGTATTTGAAAAATTATCTCACCAACCTCCGCTTTGACAATTTTTACATCACCAAGAAGCTGGAGTGTTTAGCTGTGGACAGAAAAGCAGCTCATCTGCTGGTGGGCTCATCCAAAAACCTCATTCGACCAACAGGCTTGAAGTTGTCCCGGGAAGAAGTGATGCTGTGCCTTGTGCAAGCCATGCTCCTCACTGTGGCCTTGATGCTGATGCTGGTGGTTGTGACAATGGACCACTTTGCATTCAGTGTGGCAGACACCGCAGTGAGAAAGGCAGCTCAGTTCTCCATGGTGCCTGTCGCTCTCAGCATCAAATACAGTGTAAGTGCTGGGGTCTCCTGTCCTTCCTCGTGCGGGCACCCCGCTGTATCAGATCATAGGAGAGCAGTGGGGATTGCAGTCTTTGTAGCCTTAGGTACACAACCCTTAGTTCCCTCCCCAGCAGCCAGCTGGACAAGAAACTGAACAAGTTTTGGGGGAGGAGGTAGAGGCACAACCTCAGTTGCTCCTTCAAGTCAAATATACCCACTCCAAATTACAGCCCCTTGGGAGTGAGAAGGGGAGCAAATAGTGCCTCAGGCTGCAAAGATGCTGCTAGCACATGGCAGTCAGATGTCCCCGTATCTCCAGGTCCCTTCACTATGCAGGGTGAGGAACTGGCATCCCTGCGGCACCGTCCCCCCACTGCAGAGTGGGTGCAAGCACAAAAGGAAAGGGGAAGTAGATGAATACACGTCTCAGCAGTTAGGATGTCTCCTCACCTTCATACACTGGCCAGTCCTTAAGGAGAATGCCCTGCTTTGTTGTCATCCTGTGCAATCCTTTTCACAAACCTCCTCAGTTTCTAACTATTTTAATATCCTTTATCTGACTAGTTCTGGTTTAGTTTTTTAGCTCTCCTCTTTTACCACGCAGCCTGTCTCCCTCCGCAGCCCCAGAGCTCCTTAGTGCAGATGCCTGCTTATGATGAATTTACAGTAAAATAGTCAGGGCTTAGAAAAAACCTCTAATATTCAAATATGCAGCCACTAATACTGCTGTCTGGATTATGTCTTTCATTGTAAATCTCACACAGTGAATACCTGTTATGATATCTGTAACAGCAGGTAAAGATCACAGATAGGACTGGGTCTCCCATGTCAAGTACTCAGCGTCTACACATCATGCTGTTATCCTTGCTCAGCCTGAAGTGTATATATACTCCAAGGTCCTTCTCTTAATGCAGCCAAACAAGCTGTAATGGAGATTATACACTCCAGACTGATGTTTTTGTAACCAGTTGATTTTGGTTTGTTCATACCCTATTTAAGTCTCTTTTTTTTTCAGGCTAAAATAGAGGTCCTGCCCTTTCTTTTGAAACTTTTACGTTATGAAGAATTACCACTTCAGAACTTTGAAAGAACCTACCACCATTATCTGACCTTCAGCTCTGCCCACTGCAGGATCAGCCCTCCAACGCCTCCCAACCCCTCTGTGCTGCTTGTTGTGGGGCTGCTCTTCTGCATCCTCTACACCACCGTATTCCTGGAAACCTATGCACACCGCCTGTGCAGAAAAATCGCAGGCTCCTTCTTCAAGAGCTGGGAGGAGAAGCGAGCACTTTACCTCTACAAGAAGCTCTCCAGGAAGCACAAGGAGGAGCAAAGCTGCCTGAGAAACTAGGGTACTTTTGGAAATACAGGGGATGCCTGAGACCCGTGGTAGTAGCTGGGCACAGGCTTCTGCAATGGGATCACACATTTAATTTTTCAGAGTCAGAGAAGTGTTTGGTGTCTGGGGAAAAATATTTCCCAAAAAAAGAAAAAGGTGAAATGTCACATTTTGCATTAATTTGAGAAAAATGGGCTAAATTTTTTTGTTGTTGTTGTTAATCTAGAAGGTCTGGAGTCAGCTGTTCCAGGAATGGTGATGACTTTGAGGATATCCCCATTAGGCATAGATAGCTGGGAAATATGTGGGAGTCAACGTGGGGGAAGAGCCCCACCACATCCATGCTGGAAGAAGTACATGCTTCCTTTCTTTCTCAAGTTATGCCTTCAGGCTGCAAGAAAGGAAACTCATTTGACTTGATAAATTTCATTTTCAGGGAGTTTTTCTTTCAGGATTCATGCACAGAAACCTAGGTAGACTGGATAAATATTAGCCTTTAGAAGATAGTTTATTCACCTAAAAAAGTGTCATTTCAGCCCACTGAAATAAATTCAAGACCAATATGACCACGAGATGCACATCCTGGGCATGGATGGTGGTGGAAATCAACACATGAGGACTTTATAAAATCACTTCACAATAGGTCTTCAAAATAAAATATAAATAAAATAGCTGAAGGACCTCAGAAGAGGATGAGACCAGCCAGTAAAGGCCAGTTTGGATGTTGGTCTCTTTTCTCAAGTGACAAGTGATAGGATGAGAGGAAACAGCCTCAAGTTGTGCCAGGGGAGGTTTGTATTGGATATTAGGAAAAAATTCTTCACTGAAAGGGTTGTCAGGCATTGGAACAGGCTGCCCAGGGAAGTGGTGGAGTCACCATCGCTGGAGGTATTTAAAAGAGTGTAGATTTGACACTTAAGGACATGGTTTAGTGGTGGACTTGGCAGTGTTGGGTTAATGGTTGGACTTGGATGATCTTAAAGGTCTTTTCCGACCTAAATGATTCTATGATTCTAACTTAGGCCAACATCCTGGGGGACTTCAAAAGTGGTAGACAGAAGTTTGACAGTTGAGTCAGTGCTCTGCAGGGAACAGGGAAGTAGCAGCACTTGGAGGGTTGGACTTGCCTGAACCAAGAGCTGGTTTTACATGTTGGGTGGTTTCAAACTCAGAAACTATAGTATTGTATCTGAGATGCAAAAATCCATCACTGTGCAGCATCTGAAACATGTTACTTTTGAAAGAGAGGCAGACTGGACACCTCTGTAAGGTCAAGAGCCAGAGGAAGGGGAGATAAATCAGTGCCAGGTTAAAAACAAAGCAACTTCGCAGCTTCGTTTCTTCAAAGCATCTATTATTTCCCTCCCTTCTCCCATTAGAGTATTCATTAAGGTAATTATTTGACATAATGCACCTCAATGAGATTAAATTACAGAAGTGAAGTGGCTGCAGCCAGATGCACTGAATTCTCTCAGCTTCTGAGATGCTTGAAACAAAGTAGGTCTGGATTTTTTTTTTTTTTTAAGCATCTATCTCACAAAACCCTGGTGCATTCATCTCCCCAGGTTTCTTAATTCCCTGCTGTTCTGATGATTAATCCAAGCACCTTTCTGCCTCTACAGAATCTAGGGGGCTTTGTCATGGGGTTTCTGTAGAAAATGCCTTGTGCTGTTCTGTTTGGGGAAAGCAAAAAGATTTTCACGTGCTCACTGAGTAGCCAAAATTATCTGGAGTCAGGTGTTAAAATAGCTGGGAGGAGAACAGAGGAGCCCCTTCAGCCAGGAAACCATCGCAGCAGCCTGTTGCCTTCCAACAACCACATCTTTAAAAGAAGTTTTTCCTTCAGAAGAGACAAGAGATATGAATTAATCTTTAAGAAATATTTTTTTTATGGCCAGCAGCATTTGGGGAACCCTCCCTGAGCAATATTCAGTTCCTCTCCCTGCCTTCTGAGAGGAGTCTTCAGAGGAGATTGGGGCATGGGGAGAGAAGGCTGAAATGGTGAAGTGCTGGGAACAAGCATGGGGATAGGCTTTCATTTAGAGATGGGCTCTACAGGTTCAGATGGGCATTTGGAGTGGATGAGACCACAGAGATGGACTAAGAGGACTAAGTACCACCCTGCGTGTCCTATTGGATCCTTTGGACAGGCACTGCCCAGCTCCCAGCCAGGGCAGCTGAGCAGCTGAGCTCCTGAAACACCCCTTTCCAGTCTCAAAAATCATATTTATTGGGAAAAACTGACCTCAGTCCAGAGCAGTTCTCCCTGTCTTCTCGAGAGTTTCCTTCAGCTCCCACTAAATTTTAACCACTAAAGACTCACCCAGGGAACTTTGCACTTCTAGACTGTAAAATCTGGCATCAGACAAGCCTTGATTAGTGTAATTACATCTGCTTGAAAGGATAATAATCAGTGCAAGGTACTGCCACTCTGCCTCTGCCCCCAGAGTCACAGCCTTCATAAACCCTTCATGAGGCAGAGATGTGCTCCCATTTCCATTTTGCAGAAGAGACTAAGGATGGGATTTTTATGATGTTCTTTGGAGTGTATCACACCAGTCTTAGTGGTTTCAGTGGCAGGGAACCATGGGCAGCAGAGCCCCTGTTGCCTGCCTGCATCTAGGGGTCAATTCTCCTGCCCATGTCTGGACATCTGCCCTAGGAGGCAATGGATCATGCCCCATGTGCCATCCATCTCCTCAGCCTCGTGACTCTCACACATGTTTTTTTAATAGACATGTAGAAATCAGCAAGGGAAGAATTTGGGTTTGGAAGGTGAACACGTTATGAAGTGCTGGTGAGGGTTGGGTGATAGCTGAAAAACTAGCTTTTATCATATTGATGCTGAGGTTTGTTACTTAGAAAGGAGGGTAATAAATGCTGTGAAGTGTTACACTGTGCTGTGAAGTGTCATCTCATTAGTGTCAGAAGGGTTTTTTAAATATAGGAAGGAAAAAGTCACTTTGATACCCATTATGATTATTTTAGAGGTGAAGTTGTATTGATGTTAAAACATGTGTGTGCTGAAGGCTGATGTACTTGAGTATCACTGAGAAATCAATGCCCGTGAAAAGGTGTTAACACAAGAGTACTGGTGCTTGAGTTGATGTCATCAAATATGGATTTGTATAGTATGTAGCTAAGTGATGAATCTATTTTGAGGAGAAAGGGGATGTTGAAAGCTTGCTCTTTGCCATTATGCCACTTAACCCAGAGCCCAGATTTTCATGTGAGAAACTAAACCCAGGGAACTGTGGCAAATGTGACACTTGAGTGCGAGACTCAGGGAAGGAGAGCTCTGAGTAGTTTCCAGCCTGAGGGACCAGTGAAGAGAGTCATGGGGAGACCACAGGTATGGAGGTATGAAGAAGTGTGTGTTGCAGAGGTGAGAACTGGGGCAGCCTGCGTGGGGGAAGCAGAGGGGACCTGCCAGCATGGCTGGAAAGAGCTTAATCCCTTCAGTAGCTTGCTTTTTTACCACCTTGGGGGTATCAACATGGCCCCAGAAACAGAAATGGGAAAGGAGGCCCTAAGGAGCTGAGGATGTTCTGACAGTCCCTGCTTTGTCAGGAACAGCTTGTGCAGCACATCAGTCACGTTGTCCCTGGTGCCAGATTGGGCTGTGATGCTTTCCCTGGGCAGGGGACTGGTGGGAGGCAGAGCTGCTGGAAATTGCTTTGCTCTCCTGCGAGGTGGTGTTCCTCAGCAAGATAAAGGCATTACAAAATAAAAAATGTTACCCATTATAGAGTCATATTATGTGCTCGAGAAGTAAGCTGCCTTGCCAGAGTTTGCTTAATGGTGCAACAGAGAAATACTGAGTAGATTTAACCAGCAGGCAAAGTTAATTTATTCACATATTTTTATTAAGCAGGACTAATTTACAAGCCTTGGTATTTACTAAAGGATCTTCATCCCTCAGAGCCCCTCCATGCTCCCACCCTCACTTCTGCTCATCGCGGCTCTCATTGCCTTCATTTTCACCCAGCACCACCCTCCCATCTCGAAGGCAGGAGGAGGCATGGAGTGAGGCTTTGGTTCCACCTGCGAGCCCCCAGTGCTGTCCATGCCTAGAGCCCACGGGGCAGGTCCTGCATGTCCACCTCCTCCACGGGGGAAGTACCTGCTGGGCAATGCTGCTTCTACACTAGCACAGTGGCTTATTTACTGTCTCTAACTGTTTTCTGCAGGGAAGGATTTCATCACATCTAGCTTCTAGGTTTGGAATTTCGTCAAGTTGAAAGTTCAGGGTCAGATGTTTGTGTTTGATGAGGCAGAGGCAAGGCTGGGATGCTCTGGCGGGGCTGGGGAGCATTTGGTGATGGGAACCAAACTTCCTTGCTGTTGCTCATCAGTGCCAATGCCAGCTCACACCCTTTCTGATGCCAGGCTTGACCCTGTTGTCATGACTTGTCATTGTAACTCAAATTTGCTTCAGCCGTGGAAATGTCGCCATTGATTTTGGGGGAGCCAGAGCAGCCCGCTGTATCTGCAGTTGCCCTTCCCTGCTGCTGTTACAGAGCTGGGTGTTGCCGTAACCCATCGAGGACGTGGGAACCAGAGGGGTTTCTGGAGGTCTGGGCAAGAGAGGGAACTTCCAACTGCAACTGTCATCTCTCCCTGGAGCTCCCGTTGCAGTGGGGCTCACTGCTGGGCGAGAATTCCTTTATTTTTGCCTTGGCACAGGGGTGACCCTGTCCAGAGTCCTTTCCCCAGCCGGGTTAAGTGGAGGCCACTTTTCCTCAGGAGTTACCATCACACACTGCCTGTGGAGCTGTCTGTTTGTCTGAACTCAATGCCTCACATTTTGCAACAGAAAATTTCCAAATTATTTGTAACAGGCCTTCAGCATGCAAAAAGAGTGGAAATGAGTAAGAAGTAACACTGGTTACCCCAGAAGGCTGCTAAAAAGCAGGATGTTGATACAGAAGCCCTTCCTCCAAGCACCTTTCTTAGCCCCCTGATTTCCAGAACTCTGTGCACATCACTGATTTTTGAAGGTGATGGGAGATTTGACCACCAGCTCACTCTTCAGGCACTCAGAGAAGCCCCAGGATGTGTGATTTCAGCCAGCAACTCCAGTGGTTTGCAGGAGACATGAGATGTCATGGTATGTTGAGGAGATGCTGAGGAATTTGAGTTAGTCAGAGGTTTGCCTCCATCACTTCACAGCCCTTCCCAAGGACCAGGGCAGAAGCAGTTCTGAGTTTCTTTGCAGATGAGCAACCAAGGAAATAAAATCACCAGAAGAGATGTTTTCAACATGCAAATATAAGGTGGAAAAAAGTACCCTGTTTCCACACATTTCTTATTTATACGCTGTTCCAGTTGAACCTTCTGTAATTCCTCATCCTACCTGGAAACAGCTGGTGAGATGCTTTCATATCTGAGAGGAAGAGAAGCCAATTCTCTTAATTTATTTCCCAAGAGGTTAAAAAAAAAAAAAGCACAGTGGTCTAACTAGTCAGGGGTGATCTACAGCTTGGATAGGAGGTTTTACTTTGAAGTAGTTTGAGAAAATGAAATGACCAAGTTCAAAGGCTGAAAGCTTCCTCTTGCATTAGCTGGAAATATGCCGTGGCTGTTCAGACAAGAAAGAGTTAACTCGGCAAATTACAGGAAGGAGCAGGTCGTAGCCAAGGGCTTGCCTGGGCTGAGCTGAGTCACATTTTCCCTTTACCAGGGAAGAGAAAAAATTGCACCATGTGCCTGATGCTTCATGCTTTGCACTACCAGGGCATCAGCAACACCAAGTTTACAACCCCAGTTAGGTGGGTGTGCAGGGTGGGGGAACTTGGGTCCCATCTAGCCCTATCCTAAAAGAAAAAGGTGCCTAAACCCAGCGTGGGTTTTGCGCTCTCAGGAGCAGCTGATGTTGCATGTGACATCCTGGGCTCTGCAGGAAGTGAGCACAGTGCTCCTGATGGGGCTGATAGGAGGAAGGAGCTTTCTCTGGCATTAAAACAAATTAATCTCAGAGCAGGGAGAGCTTTTTTCTCTGGCTGGACACTGCAACGAGCAGTGCCCGCAGGAAGAACTGAAAAATGATCAGACCCCACAATCAGCTCTTTGAAATCTTTGAAATCACTAACTAGGTGGAGGAGGCTGCTTAGCAGCAAGAGCTGCTGTAATTTCACCTGCTGTGCTTTGGCACTAGCCATATGGAGGAATTAGTGGGTAAGGCATGATCCATGTAGCCCTCAAGGTGTGAAGGCGGGCAGATTAGAGACATGTGTTCGGGGGCAGCACCTGCAACAGCAGGATCAGAGAGGTGAGCTTCAGACAGATATTTTTCTGCAGTTTCATGCCCTAGAGAGTTAGGCAGGGGAACAGTGATGGAGTTCAGTGATGGAGAACCCTATGGACACCAGTTCAAGTGGGTTCCTTGGGAACTTGAGTCCCTAAGGACTCAGAGCATTTTGCCACCCCCATGGTGGATGTACTGTCACTGCCCGGGCATTTCTGCTGGGAAAGGTGAAAGGCACACTGCTTGGTGTGACCCCCAGCTCACGGCGTGACCCCCCTGGACCTGGATGCCAAATGAGGGTGGCCTTGTGTCTCTTGATGCATGTTGTGGCTCTGTGCCCAGGTGGAAGGGGAGCGGGAGCAGAGCTAAGGGCTACTGTGCCTCCCCCGGGGCTGTGCTCATCAGGCGTGCAGTGCAGTGCTGTACAAGTGCTGTTGTTACAGCAGTACGGGGTTGACATTTAGATGTCACAGAATATGAAATAACCTGTAATTACAGCCTAATTATTCTGCCTGGGTTTTCTTCTTTCATAATATTGCATGCAGTGCTTTTGTCTCCTCTCAGCATTATCACTGCTATTATCTCCCCAGGATGCTGCTGCAGCACTTCATCCACCCTGATTACTGGATTTGGGACCTGCCTATTTCTGTCCCTACCCCAGGTGTATCCCACCCCACATGTTGTCCTCAGAATGAGCACTGGGGTGGGTGATTCAGGTCAGATGTGATGCAGCTGGTGCCCAAAAGGCACATTGGAAGATAAGTAATTTTTCACACCTGGCACAGCTTCAAGCCTTGCTGGTTCTGGCAAGGGCTCAGCTTTAGTTACCTAAACAACAGTTTCCTCTTACAGCCATCAGTTTCCGCACTGAGTGGGAGACTGGGGAAAGACCAGGACTCTCGAGGCTTCCCCTTCATTGTGCTGTCCTGAAAGCCAACGCTTCCACCTGCTCCTCTGGCTTTTGCTCGCTCAGACCTAGTTCCTGGTGGATTGGGCACACTGGAGCAGGTGGCAGAGCTTATCAGTGGCAGCAAGGGTTGTGAACTCCGGGTTTGTGCTGTGGGTGATGCCTCAAGCCCTGAGGGGCCACGGGGTGTGCGGGTGATGCCATGGGTGCTGGGCTCAGCAGGAGGGGAAGGGGCACTTTGGGCTCCTTCTCCCCTGGATGAATTGCATCCAGGTGCCCACAGCTGGCCTGGAGCCAGCACTGCTGGTGATGCGGGACAGGGCAGGGAATCCCTTGGCATGCAGGATGACAACATTTGTTTTCACAGGCTTTGTAAAGACACACTGTGCCCTATTCTTGCTTGGCTTTGCTCAAGCCAAACACCTGCAGCAATGGGGGTTTAAGTGATACCCCAAGAGCTGCACGAAGCATCCTTTCCCATGGCGTTATTCTCTGCAGAGCTGCATAAATCCCCACAGTTTGGTTCATTGCACATATCAAATCAGTCCAATGCATATTACTGCACAGTGATATTTTTACTATTCGGGCTGCATATCTAAGACTTCAGCCCTACTAGGAGCTACTTGGAACAGTGTCTGAAGGATGTACCTATTAAAATGTTAATAGGGACAGTTGACAAATAAGGTATACTCAGAAAAGATGTCTTAATTTGGGATGGTCCTGGCTGTATGAGGCAGCTGCTGGATGTGGGGGACTGAGACTGCAGCACAGGGAGACAACATCCATCACACTTACAGCTCCAAAGAAGAGCAGCCTAATTCCTCTTTTGTTATTAAAAATTTACCCCTGCCACCCAAAGCTGACCTCCTCAAGCTCTTCTGCATCAGCAAATGACTGCTGCATTGGTCTATCTGTGCAACGTTTTGTTTAAAAGCCAGCTGCATAATGCTGGCACAGAGAAGGTGATGTGGTCGCTGCTCTGAGGGGTAACAGGTTACCTCCTTCTAGTTTTACAGTGACTCTGTGGTGATATTTCTGGGGAAAGATCAGCAAATATCACCTATTATTGTATTAAAAATTCTTGCCTTTTTATTCTTCGGTGGGTAAAGCCTAGCACTGTTGGCAGAAGGATGCCTCCTGAAGTCTGCTCCCCATTCCCCACGACATCAGTGGGACAATTTACTCTGACAGAAGCTCCTTGCTTCAGAAATTCAGGTTTTTACACTGAAGCTGGGGCGGGTGGGGGGGAAGCAGAGCCAGAACTTACCCATCTGCATGCACTCATGCCCCAGCTGCATCTCTGTGGGGAGCTTTGCCACGGAGCTGAACCACTGCAAATACCTGGCGTGAGCCCTTTCAGGTACCTACCACTAGTGAGAGGCTGGCCCTGGCCAAGCTCCTCATTTGCGATATCTGTTTTCATCTGTTTGTTCACCTCTGCACACTGAGCGGCTTTTTCCTTGAGGACTCAGGCTCTGAACACAGCAGGGAAGCAGGGGAAGGGAGAAGGGATTTCCCCACCCCCACCCCCCCACCCCCCGCCCCAAGTTTGTGAAAGTGGCCTCACTTTGCTTTCTTTAAAAGCTCACATTATACTTATTAGCTGAAGAAAAATCACCAAATTTCTCTGTGCCCCAAAGGCATTTCCAAGACAGCTTATCATAGATTTCACAAAATATCTTTAGAAAAGATTATACAAACCAGAGAGAAAACTACTCAAAAGCCAGAAGGCAACTCTGTGCCAGACAGGCAGGGCAGAGAGAAGCCTGAGACGACCCATAGAGCTGCCTGTGCCCACTGAGCCTGGAAATAAAGCATCCCTGCCCTCATTTGGGGCTGGGAAAATATAATTTCCCTGTGACAGTGTTGCCCCAAGCTTGGTGCTACAGTAAGTGGTCAGAGTTCCTTAAGCCTGGTGTCAGCAGGGAGGTTTTCCAGGCCATCCATCAGGCACCCACTGCCCCGATGGGAGATGCTGCCTGCCCCATTCCTGGATCTAAGAACCTAAAGATATTCTTCATTGTATTCAAGCCTGAACTGGTTTTCATCCACAGAAAACTGTATCACTGCCTTCCTCTTCATCTTTTTCCATTCCCTCAGTCTTCTTTTCAACCACAAGGTTTTCCAGAGGGACCATATGCTCTTCCCTTCCACATCACTGGTACAGATGTGATGCAGACCTGGTTGGTAAGCTGGTCCCTGTGGGGCTCTCCAGGAGCTGCATCCCTCCAGAGTTGCTTCCCTTCTTGCAGGAATCATTCGAAAACCACCAGCTAATTCATTTTTATGTGCATGTAGTCCATACCCAGGCCGATATTGCATCTTTTGAATTTCTTGACAGCTGCCTCTTCACTTGGGTTTGATCTCTGAGGGTATTAACCCATAGACACCCTGTGGTGCTTTGAGCTCAGAGGGCATCTGAGCACCACACAGATGTTCACTTCTCCCTTCCCCCCTAGTGCAGACAAGAGGAAAATAAGCAAAGACACTGCTCACTTCCCCATTCCTCCTCAGTGCTGAGAAGGAGGGAAAAAAAAAGATCCAGGAACCTGAGATAAGGACAAGGAGGGATGATCTTATCCTTTAGGGCACAGGCAAAACCAGACTTGTATAGGGGAAGAAAAAAAAGAACATAAAATTGAATACAGACACTAAGAACAACACATAACAAAGAGAGTAGGACCATGAGAAGGATTACTACATCTTGAAAACACCTTCCCCCACCCTTCCCTTCTTCCCGGGCTCAGCGTTGCTCCCGATATCTCTACCTCCTCTCCACAGGTTGCACACAGGGAAGGGAATGGGGGTGCAGTCACTCCTGCTGCTTCTTCCACCTCGGGGTGGTGGGAATTTCTGGCATTCCTCCCCTGTTCCAGACAGTCCTCCACAAACCAGCTCCAACATGAGTCACTCCCACGGGTGTGGGTGTCAGCCCGGCATGTTGCAACACTCCCAGTGCCTAATTACAGCAGCGGGGTCTTCTTCCCACAGGGTCGTGTCCTTCTTTGGGCACAGTCACCCATCCTGGTGTGGTACGCCCACAGGCCGCAGACGGATCTCTGCTGCTGCAGGGACCCCCCTGGGTGGCAGCGGGGCGGCCCTGCCCTCTTGCCCTCTGTGCCTGGTCACTGCTCGGTCACAGGTTCCCACTGCTGAGCAGTTCCCATCTGCATTTCCCCTTCAGGGATCAGCCTGGGAGGGTGACACAGCCCCAGGCTCAGCTGGGAGTGGGCTTCCCCCTCGTGAGCCCAGCACCCAGCCCTGCAGTCCCGAGGGGGCAGCTTCGGGCACCCCCCTGTGCCTGGCCAGGCCCAGGGAAGGGGACAGGGGACAGCCCAGGACACCAGGGTGGGCAGAGGGGACCTGCCAGCCCGCCCCCCACTCCCTACCGCCTCATCTTGACGGCCGTGCAGATGCACTGAGCGGCTCCCAGCTGCACAGGGGCCGGGGCACAGGGCCAGCTCCGGGGGTCGAGGACCATCTCCTTCGCTCTGGCGTTGGCCCACGAGCAGCCGGCGAGCCGACCCGAGCACTGCCCGTGTCCTCCAGCATGGATGCGGCCATGGGGGCGGAATTCAGCCCTGTCTGGCCTCTGGATGCAGGAGGCGGTCGGACATGGCTGCGCTGCCACGTGCTCCAGCTGGGCACGTCACGCCACGGGGTGAGCCCCTGCGAGACCCCGCGCCCAGCGCGCACCGACGGCTGCCGAGGGAAGGACACGGTGTGCTGCCGTCAGCACGCGGCGAGCATGGCCTGGGTGAAGCGTGAGCTAAAGAAGCTCGGGGGGGTTGAACTCAGACACCCCCTGTGCGTGTGCGGGCGCACTTGCTGCACGCAGCAGCGTCCCTCCCTCCCCGATGGCATTTTCCTACTGGACACCACCCACTCTGCACCAGAACGGAGAGCAGATGCCCCCGTGCAACCCTCCTGCCTCCAAAAGCCCTTTAGACACCCCTTTCTATCTCAGCCCGCTTCGTAGCCGAGCTAGTCAAGGGGAAGCAAGCAAGAGATCGCAGGACTTCAGTAACCTTCTCCTATCCCACCCAGACTTGGCTCCTGCCATTTTTGTACCTCCTGGCAGGAATGCTTTGGAGGAGGCAAGTGGCAGCCCATGAACCCCGCTGGTGCCCAGTGCCGTGAGCGCCGTCAGTGGGACCCGCTCTGTGCACAGGTACCCCCTGCCCCCGGGGCGGCCGTGCCAGCACCCCCAGCCGCCTCCAGCCCCGGGAACCCAGAGCAAGTGGAAAGCACAACCCTGCCAATGCCGCCTGTACCCAAAGCAAACGCAAAGAGAGCCTGGGGCTGAAAAATATAAAGCAATCTATTTACATAACAACAATAAAAAAACCAACTAAACTACAAATCTTCTATTCATCTTCCCTTCAGCCCCGCCAGCGTGTCCATGTGCCCTGCAAGAAAAGGAAGCGGCACGGTCAATTCAGGTAGACTGCTGATGGTCATGGTATTTGCCACAGCCCTGGGACACGCTGGGGAGAGCAGGACTCTGCCGCCAGTGCTAAGCCCTGGCTGGGCTTAGGGTTGGACTTGGGTTGCCTGGCCCTAAGGAATCGCTCGCTTCCCAAAGCGGATGGGTGGGTGCTCAGGGCAGCGCGGCGGTGGTGGTTGTACCACCAGAACGAGGGGACCGAGTGCTGTGTCCCTGCAGTGGGGCCCACCCACCCCAGCCCCAGCCCCAGCCCGGCAGCAGGCAGCCCACCCTCACTGCGAACAGGGAATGGGGAGCACGTGCCTGTACTGCTGCTGGTGGGTCTATGTCCATCTCCTCTTCCCTATCCATCTCCTCCTCCACTTCCATCTTCTCCTCCCCCTGCTCTTCTACTTCCATGTCCTCCTCTGCCGCTTCCCTGCTGCTGCCTGGTGTTCCTGCAGCCTCAAGCACAAGGTTCCACACCCTAAGTCAAAAACCAAGCAGAAAAGTCCATTGGTGGTGCCCCGGCCAGCCGAGCGCAGCTGTGGGACAGGGGGCTCGGCACCCCTGCCCCCTCTCGCCGCCCGGGGAGAGCCATGGGGCGCTGGGGCGCTGGGCACGTCCCCAGCAGGAGCTGGCTGGAGGCTGGGTGGCTCCTTGACCACCGGCACCTACCGGTCCAGATGGATGAGGACCTGCAGGTGGTGGACCTTGTGCTTGTGGCGCTTTAGCAGCTTGGGAAGCGGCAAGGGCTTGACGATCTGCAGGAGAACAGAGGGCAGGGTTGAGTGGACTTGCTCCCTGCCCCATGGGGCGCCGGGCACAGACCCCGGTCCCACCACGTGCAGACCCCGTCCCCACCACGTGCAGACCCCATCCCTGTGCATCTCTTGACGCCCAAATGCTCCTTACTCTGTTCAGGCAGCTCTTGGTGTCCGTGCTGCTCTGCGGGCAGGGCACAGCTCTCATGATGTAGCCTGGAAAGGGGCAGAAGAGGCACCGGCTCAGGCTCTGGGCAGAGCCCAGCTGCGCCTGGTGAGCATCTCTCTGGCACAAGCCCCAGGCGGGCACCCCGGACTCCCCCGAGGATGTGTCCCCCCAGGCAGGGATGCTCGATTTCAGCAGGGGATGAGTGGCCCAGAAGGGTTTCTCCCAGCCCGGGGCCTTGCAGTGTTGCTGCAGAGCACGAGCCAAGCTCCCAGCCCCCTGAGCTCCCCAGAGTGGGGTCCCCACCCCGCACCATCCCTGCACTGCTTGCTCCAGCCTGCCCGGGCAGTGACAGGTTGCCCACCTCTGTGGAGAGCGCCCGCAGCTCTGGCAGCACAGGGATCCTCTTCTTCTTCAGGTGCCACCGAGATGGCAGCACCCGAGCGGGGATGAGGCGTGGGGATCTGGGGACAAGGGCTAGGCTGGGAGCAGGGCAGAGGGGCTGCTGGCAGGGCAGAGGGTTGCTTGGTTTGTGCCCGTTGCCAGGCACCGGAACCCACAGCTTGTACACGGGCCGTGACATCCCACGGTTCTGATCACATCAGAGCTGCAGTGCCAGCTGTGCAGGGGGGGTGAGAACACCTTAAGGTGCTGCAGCTTCACGGGGAACACGGGGGAATTTTTACGTTAGCCCTCGAGATGAATTAGACACACTTCTGTGCTGAAATATAGAAGTGAATGGCTGAAACACAGAACTGTCTGAACAGTGCGTTGGGCGCAGTCCTGCCGCCATCAGTGGTTCTTCAAGGAGTCTGCAGAGCTGCGTCACGAGCAGATGCCTTGTACCCACTTGCCCCAGCACCCGTCCCTGAGCGGTTGCATGGCGGGGCCTCAGCCCGGCCGTGGGTCCATCCCCCAGCCCAGCTCTGCTGCCCGAAGGTGGCCCCTGAGCGCTCCCAGCCCAGGATGGCTGCAGGACTAAGCTGGGGCTGTTTCTGCTTCTCATCCCCAAGGGAAACCCCACTCCCTCGCAGGCAGTCCTGCTCTTTCTGCCACCCTGCTGCCAGCCAGCTCTCGTGCTTTGAGCCCAGAGGGCAACTGAGCGCCACGCAGCAACTGAGCGCCACGCAGCCCTTCGCTCGCCTCTTCCCTGCAGCGCTGGGAAGGAGAAAATCATTCAAAAGCTTTCGAGAAACTTTTCATAGGGGGTCACCACTGTAGCCCTCTCCCCTGATGCCCCAAATCCCCACCACTCACTCAAACCAAGACACATCCAAAGCGATTTTCTTCTAGACTGTTACTCTGGAACAGGTGTAGGCAATTTTGACAGAACTTCTCCCTCCTTTGTCTTTCTGATCAAGCAATAACTGCTGCTTTTAACAGACTGACTCATACCACATCTCTAATAGCACTTATCCACCCTCTGGCTGCTTTACAGAGCCCCTGAGCACCTTCATGTCTGCTCCACACTGACATGTAGGGGTGCAGATGTGGGAAGCACTTCCCCATGATCTCTCACAATCCAAAATTTGGCAGTTCCCCAGGGCCCAAAATCCAGCCCCCCAAAACCACTTGTGGCCTCTTCGTGATTCAGCTTCTCCACATTCACCAGCATTATGTGGGTGCAGCCTCTGTGTCCCAGCTCTAACAGTAGAAGTTTTATGGGTTTAATATTTGTAGGTTATGAAGCACCAGAGAATGGAGAGGTGTTTATCACAGATTGGGTAAGAGGATCACTTTCTTCCAGCTTTGTTTATTAAATATGCGAAGCCTCAGAAGTCTTTTCTGCCCATAGGACTAAATGAGTTGCCCAGGAGTGTGGGGAGATACTGAAGCTGTCACTGAACTTCCTGAGCATCCAGCCCGGGAACAGTGTTGTTAACCCAGCCACAGGGCTGCACAGCCACCCCGTCCTAGAAACAGCCCCCCCCCAGCCAACGCCCAGGGACATGGCCATTCCCATTTGGGAAGCCCCAGAAAAATTAGGACTTCTCCTTCCTGATGTTTCAGGCAGTGGGTGATGGCAGGTATTTGCAGAGAACAGTGACTTGAGGTGATACCAGCGGAGAAGGAAATGCAGAAGTATATTAAAAGAACCTAACACGAAATGTTAGTTGAAAGAATCAATGTCTTTGACCATCAAAATATTTAGATTTAAGTCAAGCTGGAAGAAAATACTTTATATAAGTGGCAAGCTGATTGGCCTCATCTTAAAGAAATGCTTCAGTCAACATCCTGAATGTTATAGCTACCGAAGGAGTCTATAATGGAAAATGTTAACCAGCTGTCACAGCAAACCATACCATTTTGACAACGTGTAGGAAATATCACCCAGGTGTGTGCATTGAGCATAGACAGATCCCCTCATCCCCAGCCTTGCCATGGACACACAGATTAGCTCAGGGACTTGGGCAGGACAAGCTGCTTCAGCCGGGAGATTTAACACCATTGTTATTGCTGTGCTAATAACTACTGAATTGTCAGCGCCACGGAGCAAAGCATCGAGGGAAATAATTATCTGTAATGATCCTACACAATGTTCTAGGTTTGAACCAAAACAAAAACTTGTTTCAGTCTCTTTGGGAGTTTGATTTACTTTTGTTTCCTGATCCTACAAAGCCAATTCCTGGAATGGGTTGGAGGAAGCAGATGAACCTCAGGTTCCTCCTCAGGACATTTACCCAAGGTTTGTGCCTTCTCCTCTTCCACACGCAGTGCCACCACGCTGGCAGCTTGCCCACCCTTGTGTTGCAGTCAGGGATGTGCCAGGAATAAGGTCTTTGCCCATCTGGAACGGCTGCTCTGCTGCTGGGCACAACTCAGGGCTTGCAGGATTGTTAACAGACAGGCATGAGCTTCAGGGCTCCATGGGGCTGTGTGGCCACATGATGCTGCTGAATGCCACATCTAGTGCCTGGACCCACAAATAAAGGTGAGGAAAGGGGAAACATCATCTCATGGTTTGAACAGAGGACTAAGTTGGAAGCTGGATCTCATTTTCAGCTCTGCTCTTGCTCAGCTGAGAGATCTCAAGGGATTGAAAAGTCTCGAATCCCCATGAAAAGCAGAGAGAGCCAAGGATGTGGCTGTCCTGCAAGTGCCCATCCCCTCAGAACTGAAATTATTAAATGCAATCTTTTGGTGTTTGGGAGGTATTTCTCTGTACCTCTTTTGGTGTCTTTCTAAAAGCCTGTGGGAGATTTTGTCATGGTGAAATTGTGCTTGGAAGCAGTGTCCTGTCAGGTATGAACCCAAGCAGGAATGTCACATTGTGCTCTGGCATGGTAAGGCGGCTTCAGCCAAGGTATGGCCATATCCCAGGGACAGGAGGGTCTTCTCCCTCGGGCAGATGCTGTGAACACCTTCAGCTCCCAGCCAGTCCATACGGTTGTTGGAGGACAGGATTTACAGGAGTGAGAATCCCAAATCCTCTGTAAGGTGAAGGAGGAAAGGGAATAGGAGAGGAAGGGCAGATATTTGGGGAAAGATCCTCCCTTTCCTCCCATTTGAAATAAATATTGTTTTCCATAAACTCATGAAAAGCAGGCATTAATGATTGTATTTCTGAGGCCTCAGCTGTCTTTGCCACAGTCTGCATCTGGAGGACCCCCAGCATCACTATGATACAGCAGCAGCCTGATGAACTGCTGGAAGCCTGTCCATGTTAGAGTCACTCCAGAGCAGTGAAGTATGCAAACCCTTGAATTTTGTGAGCAAATACACATGCCCACACTCCCCATCCTTCCCACAAACACGTGCAATAAGGTTAAATCGTGTCATTACTCATTTATGTCCTGTTACGTGCTGCTTCACAACTAACTCAAGTGCCACAAAGTAGTGGAGGCTGGTTTCTGACCACCACGATCCTCAGAGCTGCCAGCACTGACCGTCTGCTGAAATAACTGCGTGCTGACCACAATGACCAGTATGCAGGAATAGGATATTTTTTCAGCTTGGAGAAGGGCCAAGGCAGATGGGAGCAACAGTGGGACTGGGGGCAACTTCAGAGAGGGATAATGTATTGCAGCTCTGCTAATGACACAGGATAAAACAGCCGTTATGCTGCACTCGTAATAACCAGGCTGTGTTCTTACCAGAGGACAGCGATGCTGATTAGTACGGATAATTGCAGTAGTGCCTTTTGCCTGACAGCTCCTCGAGCCTCTTAAAGAAGTGTGTGATGGATGCCATCAGACTGGTCCTTACGCAGAGGTAGGTGATGGGTATTTCTGCAACATATGCTGGAACGGCTGCGAGCAGGAGCACTCGGGTCGCAAGCTCCCGATGAGAGGTTGCAGGATGATGCAGAGAGAGAAGCAGGGGAATTCGGGCAGTTGGGATGACTAAAGGGGGCATTGCCTGACTCCTGAAGAGGTGACAGCCAACTCAAGTAGATGAATGCAGCCACAGAAGAATGCAGTATCATTAAACAGCTGTAATCTCTAGGGGGATTTTAAAGTGCATGCACTTTTAAAAAGTGGGAAAATTAGACAAAAGTGCAGCCTGGAGAGGTCTGGAAGTCAGGGATGGGACCTGCTGTGCCTCCCCAGCCTGGGGCTGTAGGGCAGAGCTGCGGGGCTGGCCCTGGTGCAGGCTGCAAGCAAAGCCCTAAGGAAAGCAAATGGAAAGAGAGTATTTGTCCTTTATAACTTTATAACCAAAGGTGAATGAAATGTCATGGGAGGGAGTGAAAAACTGCAAGGATTGTCCTCTGTGGAGCCAAATGGAGGCATAAGGCTTCCTGGAGGAAAGGGGAAAATATTTATTTGCCACAGCAAGCGCGAGCTTGGGGCAGACTGCTGCTCCCTGGGAGCATGGAGCTGTGGCAAAAGGCATTTTATCCACCCAGACAGCCCAGGCTTAGAAATTTGCCCATGAAACCCTGGACTTGACTCACCCAGCATGAGGACGATCCTTCACATTTTGGATATGCGCCTCAGTGTCTGGGATTAATGAGGCAACTCTGCTTCTAATTGAAATCTAATCTAATAAAGAAGCAAGCTTTTGCCGTGTCCTTTCCTCCACTTCGCAGGTTAGGGGACCCTTGGCACTTTATCTCTGCAAACAAAATTGCTCTTTAAATTTGAAAATGCATTTTCCGACAGGCTGTGGAGACGTCAGGAGCAAGCATGGAGCTGGCAGCAAATTCTGGCTACTGCTGACTGCCAGGTAGATACTGAATCTCCCAGCCTGACCAATGGGTAGATACCGGATCTCCCAACCTGACCATCAGGAAGAAACCAGATATCGCAGCCTCATTGTTGGGGAGATACGCGGGATCTCCCAGCGCTGGGGACTGGGTGAGCCTCCCCTCAAAGGAGTGACACTGATGTGCTTGTTTGGAACAGGGGTGGCGACAGGAAAGATGACACAAGGATGTCGCTACCTCGTATTTAATGACCCCCAGGGAAGGATCTCGTCTGTCCCAGCCCAAAGGAAGCAGGAAAGGCCATGGGTCTTCATGGGATCGCCCTGGTGACATCCTCCTGAGGATGAGGAAGGAAGGACCCTTCATCCTCAGCTCCCCTTGCCCGGGGGGACACGGTATGCAGCCTGTGGCTCGGCTGGGGACACAAGGCACCCACAGTCCCAGGTCCTGGAGTAGACCCACTCGTTGCTGGGGTGCTTTCAGCCCCTGCGCCTCTTCACGCCCGGGGTCTCCAGCCTGCCACCCTCATCTTCTGCCTGGGCTCCTTCCTCCTCCTCTTCGCCTCAGCGGTGCGCTAGGACCCGCCGGGCGCAGGTGCGGGATGCGGGCGGGAGGTGAATGGGGGGTCCCGGGGGCTGAGGGAGCCCTGGGGGGTCGCGGGAGGTCCTGGGGAGGTCACGGTGGTTCCCGAGGGTCCCGGCGGCTGGGGGAGGTCCTGGAGGGTCCCAGGTGCTGGAGGTCCTAGACGGTCCTGGGTGCTCCCGGGATTGGTGGGGGGGGGGGGCTCTCCTGGCCGCTCTCCGCCCCTCCCGGCGGAGGCTCGGCGGGGAATTTTGCAGGGGAGGTGGGTGTAAGGAGCCGGGCGGCTGCAAGACTTGGGGTGAATGGTGGAAAAAAAGGGGAGGGAGGAGCCGGGGCGGGCGGGAGGGCGGGGAGGGGGCGCGGAGGGCAGCGGGGCGCCGCGGCTCCCGGCTCCCCCCCTCTCCCCGCTCCCCGCCGCAGGGTGCGCGGAGCTCCGCCGGGGAAGGCTTTGGGGACCGATGGAGAACGGCTCGGCCAGCCCGGGAGCCGCGCTGGGCGGCAGCGGCAACCAGACCCTGGGCAGGATGCCCCGGCAGCCCCTGGAGCTGCAGGTGGTCACCATCCTGCTGGTGCTGCTCATCTGCGGAGTGGGCATCGCGGGCAACGTGATGGTGGTGCTGGTGGTGCTGCGCACCAAGCACATGATGACCCCCACCAACTGCTACTTGGTGAGCCTGGCGGTGGCCGACCTCATCGTGCTGCTGGCGGCCGGGCTGCCCAACATCTCGGAAGTGGTGGCTTCTTGGGTGTACGGCTACGCTGGCTGCCTCTGCATCACCTATTTGCAGTACTTGGGCATCAACATCTCTGCCTGGTCCATCACCGCCTTCACGGTGGAGCGTTACATCGCGATCTGCCACGCCATCAAAGCGCAGCTCCTGTGCACCGTGTCCCGCGCCAAGCGCATCATCTCCTCGCTGTGGCTCTTCACCTCCCTCTATTGCCTCATGTGGTTCTTCCTGGTGGACACGACCCAGGTCACCTTCTCAGATGGGGCACAGGTCAGCTGTGGCTACCGGGTCTCCAGAAGCCTTTACATGCCCATTTACTTTTTGGATTTTGCTGTCTTCTATGTCATCCCCTTGGGGCTGGCAACTGTCCTCTATGGCCTCATCGCCCGCATCCTCTTCATGAGCCCCCTGCCCACCACCCCGCAGCACTCCTGCCTGGGCTCCACGCACCAGGGTGGCTCCCTCAAGCTCTCCTGCCGGGGCAACAAGGGGGCCCTGGGCTCCCGCAAGCAGGTAGGGGCTCCCCACCGGGCCGGGGCGTGCTGGGCTGCAGGCAGCACTGTCGGGGCCTCAGTGCTTTGAGGGACATTCTGGCAGGGGATGGGGGCCCCCAATATTTTGTTTCCCTTTGTGGGGGGAGTGGAGAGGGTTGGTTTGCTGCACAGAAGCCCCCCTCCAAGCTGAGTTGGGGTCTGGCAGCACAGATGGGCCTCCCCTGCATTCGCTGAGCTCGGCAGACCAGGACAGAGCTCCAGCATCTCTTGGGAGAGGCAGGAGTGCAGGGGTGTTTGCTGCATATTTAATTACTGATTGCCTCCCCGAGGAGGGGAGTGCTGGGTCACATTATGGGGACTCACCTCCCAGGCAGGGTCCTGGGCAGGTGACCCCAGATTTAGAGGAGCAAAGTCAGGGGAGAGCTGGCATGAACCCCTGCCCTTCGAGCCCAGCCCTGGGCTGCAGCCCCCGGTCCCTGCAGCTGCGGAAGGCACCTTGGTGTCACAGTGCGTGTTTGCCTCTCGGTGACTCCTCTGTTATTCAGCTGCCTGCTCGCTCCCCAGCTACTTCTCCTCCCACCTCCTGCCCATGTTCCTCCTCTTTCTCTGTCCACATGGACAATTACTGTCTCTTGCCCCATCTCCTTGGACAGGTCAGCATCTGGACATGGGACACTCTTGCCTGCTCGCTGGCCATTTTCAGGAGACCATCCCATTCTGGTGTCAAACTTTGCATAGGCAGAGCCATAGGCTATTTTAAAGGAAAGGGCTGAACCTAGCAGTCTGGCTTAAGTCCCTGAAATCACCAGTTCTGTTTTGATTTTGAGTGAGCAGGAGTAGTGATTTCCAGACAACCTGAAATAGGCTTCAGCCTGTCTTAAAGTCCTTGTTTTCCCAACTCAGTATCTTATTGCTGAACTGCACAGGAACCTCCATTCCCCAGGAGAGACAATTCAGTCACAGAGGGGAAGCAAACAGCCCAGAGAACGTGTATTTCTTCATGAACTTCTAAGTCTTTCCAGTTCAGCTTTTTCTCCCTTTTGCTCCAGCACAGAAAGGTTTAAAGCAAGTCTTGACTTCTGCAAAAGTACTTGCCTGCTCTCCCAGGGTCCACTGGCTGCTGTGGGAGCCTCGAGCAGGGTGTTCGGCAATGAGGTCTCTACAAGGCAGTACCTAAAGGTCTGGGTCGATGGCCCCTTCCTTCCAGAGCAGCCGCTGCAGGGGCTGTGCTGCTCCCCCCGCGGTGCTGTGCTGTGGAGCGGCACACAGCGTGCTCCAGCATCATTAGGACAAGTGGCTGAGGCCATTAGTCATGATGGGTGCTCCAGCTCCTGGAAACATCTTGTGCTTGCTTTTCTGTTACACTGGGAGTTTTCTTGAGGTCGTCATTACCTTCTGAAATATCTTAGCATGTAAAGATTTCCCCTAGCTGGCCTGACATCGCAGAGCTGGCATCATTAGGAATAAAGATGCACTGAGTTCTTAAATTGTAAAGCAGTTTCCCAGGGCTTCCAGTTATGGTTTGTTGAATGCTTCCTCCTGATTTCACACCAGCAGCTCTTGAAAGCAAGCTATGTTGAGAGTGATGGAGGAAGAAACCTCAGCTGTGCCACCAGTGGCATGTGGGCTGGGTGGTTGACACACAGGTTGGTGGCTGTCAAATGGATGCGGCGCTGCACCCCAGGGGTGGCTGCAATACAGGTTTTTCCATAAACATCTTCCACAAGTTGGATGTGACATAGGACATGATTGTGTCATTTTATATATAAACATAGGGACTGTCCATAAAATCGGAGGGGGAAAAACCAGGATCTGGGAGTTCAACTTTAACCATTTGATTCATTGCTGAGGGGATCTGCTGGATGCTTGGTGCAGAAATAAGTTATCTGTGCACCAAAGCCAAGTAAAACCACATAGCTATTTTGACAAGAGTTTTGGGCAGTGTGAACAGGAGTGCTTGGAGCATAAAGAATCCAGATGCTGTCAGAGCATCTACCTGAGCACTGCCTGAAATCCAGCCAGAGGTTTTTGCTGGTGGTGCAATGGATTGAGGAACAGGAGCTGCAGTGAGTCATGATTCTGTATCTAGTTATGAGGGAAAAACAACAACCTGACCACCCAGGGAGGAAAGAGGCCTCCGGACACCCCAAGGGGTCAGCACTGGATTCTGCCTGGAATTTGGCTCCCTGAGCAGGGGCAGCCAGGGCCGCAGGAAGGATATTTTCAGGGAGATGCTGCAACATGCGGGAGCCCGGAGGGGTGGTGGGCACAGAGCAGAGGGGAAGTGTGGGCTGAGTGCTGAGGAATGGGCAAATCATTAAGAAAAGGATTTTAATGTGATCAAAAAGGTAGCTGAATCCATTCATGCCAGCAGAGCTGGCAGATGGAGATGCTGGATAGAAGGGGCTTAAAAGCGAGCGCAGAGGAGAGCATTCCCATGGCCAGTGGGGCCCCCAGTGGCACATGTGGGTGACCAAGACAGAGGTGTATGTGCCCATGTGAAGGGGCAGGGCAGTTTCCAGGGGGGCTCTGCCCCCCCCGGCACCCCCAGCACCTGGGTCTATGAGACACCTCACCAGCTTGGCTTTAGCAAAGGTGCGAGAGAGGCACAGAAGGGACCTGGATGCTCTTCTCCAGGCGAGGTTCACCTCCAAGGAAATCAATGGCAAACCACTCCCCCCATGCATTGGGCAGGTACGAGCCCTAAAAGGGAACAGCTTGGACACCAGTGTCCTGTGTCATCTTCACCAGAAGAAAGGTTTCCTCTCTGATTTTCTGATAGCCATGGCATCACTGCCCTCAAAGCCAGAGGAAACCTGCCAAAAGAAGAAACACAGATGGATCTCAACTCAGACCGCTGGATACTTCTTTGCAATAGCTGATGCTGACTGAGGAGCTCATAAGCTTATAAGTTTCCTTGCATCACCCGTGGCCAGGGTGGAAAGGGCAGCCTGACAGGTAATGCTATCAACATCTCGTGCTCTCCTGAGGAGTGCTGGCAGCCCTTCAAAATGTCACCAGGAACTTCCATGGGGGGCCTTGGTAAAGGGTCTTGTCCTGAGCATCAGAAGTGAGGACACAGCATCAGAAACTGCTCTAATAACCAATGCTGGTGGTCTCCAATCTGACAGGGTGATGAGGAGGCTGTGGAAGTGATGCATGTGCTACCAGTGGGGAAAACTGAAGCGAGGGTGCAGCTTCTTTAAAATGCAATTGTCACATAGACTAAACCACTAAAGACACCATTAGAAATCACACTTGCAAGTTTGGTCCAAAACAGCAATAGTGTTGCTGTCTGACAGGCCTCACATGTGCAGCGAGAGCTTCACAAGACCCTGCAGACAGCAGGTTGTGTCCCAGTGATGCGGCAAACCTGGACCCCAGCCCTGCAAACACCTTTGAGTTTGTTGGGGTGATGGTGTACAAGCATCTGCCAGATTCTCATCACAGACCAGTGGTGTGAGGGTAGTTTGGCTCCCAGAGGATCTGTCAGCCAGGAGAGCAGAGCGGGGTGGGAGGGAGGGTGTTGGGTGTGTGTAGCTCAGGTGGTCCTGCTGACCACCCACCAAGGGTACAGGCACACAATGCTCCTCCTCCTCCTCTGGCCTCTATGGTCAGAGGGGAAGTGGCTCTTCCAGGCCCCATGCCCAGAGTCCCCTGACCAAAAGGGGCTATTGTTTTTTTCTCCCTTGCCTCTAAAGAGCCAGGATGGTTGGGGGCGTTTGGCTGTGGAGATGCGGAGTTTGGAAATTAAATTCTCACTGTGTGCTCCTACGCAGGCCCAGCGCTGCACAGCTTGCTTTTCAGAGCATGAAGATGCTGCTGTTCCCTCGCTGGTGCCTCTAAAACACGTATGTCCAGAGCAGGACAACACAAGGCGGGAGGTTTTGCTGTATTTATTACCTAGAGAAGCAAAGCACCACAGGTACAAACACCAGCCACCTCCAAGCACGTATTTCACCTGTCGGAGAGGGACCACTAGAGGGAGTGGATCCCTTAAAAAACGATGCTGCAGCTCAGGATGGTGGTGCCTGGACAAGGAGGGGTGACACTGTCTGGGGAGAAGCGTCTGTGGCCTCGGGGAGGGACAGGGGCAGAGGCTGGACACAGCGCTGCAAGAGGAGATGCGTTGGAAGGGCTGTGTAGGGGTGAAAGATGCTGACCACCTCGTATGGAGTGAGAATGACACTCAGTGTGGGCTTGCTCTGGGAGTTACACCAGGCTTGGCCCATGGAGGTGCCTGGTGGAAGATGAGCTGCCCTTTAGCTTTGGCATAGGGACCCAGGATGTAGTCAGGGGTCTGTACAGCAGATATCCTCGGCCACCCAGCAACAACACTGGCTTACGTGCTCAAAAGTGGCTTTCCGCTAAATACCAGTTGTTCTAGTAAAACATCCCCTTCTGTGTACAAACTTTTGCCTTGCTTCTATCCATAGCTCCTTTACAGCTGTTGTGTGCACACACTATGCACAACAGAGTTGTTGCAAAACACTTGTCGGAAAAATTGTCCCTGAGCTGGTGTTTCCCTGAGGGATGGTTTGAGGCTACAGCAAAACTCTGCTTTTTTTGGGTGCAGCTGTTTTTTGGGGGCCATAATGCAGAACTACTCCAGTTAGCGATAAATGTCCCAAGCTCTCCTCAGTGCTGATTAGGTTCATTTTTCACATGAGCACCAGAAGTAAGTTCATAGCACTTCAAGTGTGCTACAGTCGCCTCAGCAAGGTAGAGTGAGGAAAGGCATGGAGACAGGTTTCAGCTGTGCATGCAGACGATGCTGGAGATTTCTTTCCCCACGGTGGAGATGTGAGAGTGAGTTTGGGATAGATCGTTAGGTTTTATCCAGAGGAGACATCCTGTGTTGACATAACTTTGCTAAAGATGCACCCAGGAGAACACAGTCCGTATGGACGGTTGGCTTTAAAAGGCAAATTTCAATCTTACAGCAAGGTCAGGGCAGGGCTGCCCGTCCCAGCGTGTGGTCTGGATGCAGCACCCTCGGGGAGCACTGAAGGCATTTAGTGAGATGGAGGTAATATCCTCATGGTGCTGTTTCCAGATGGCTTCACCTCCCAGGACAAAGACAGCTTTTCCACAGGGCTGTAGGATGCGTGGCAGGAAGCACTCTTTGGATGACAGCACTCTGTGGTCTTCTGCGGTCCGGAGGGAGGTGTTGGGGGCTTGCTTGGGCAGGAGCCAGGCGAGCACTCGAAGGCACTGCCTGCATTCCCATAACAACCAGCCAAAAAACAGGGGCAGTTATGGCTAAAAAGCAGATGAATCACTGGTTCTTTTCCAGACTACATTTCTTTTGGTCTCAGAAAGGACCAGAATGAGCTTACTTTTCAGCCTTATTAGGATACAGTCCCCCGGCATTGTCACTCAGATGCAGAGTTCAGATCACTCTTCACAAACATTGTGGGTTTCTGAACAGTAAAACAAGGCAGGGTTACAACAGTCGAAAAGCCAAAGATGTTTCACTCTCAGGAGACAGCACATGAGCCGTATTAATGTGTTAGCTTTAAAGGAGAGATTTCAGCCATGCAGAAACCTCCTGGCCATAAGGGACACCTGCCAGAGAGCAGAGCTAAGTGTATGAAAGCTCAGGGATTTATTCAACCCAGCCCTGCAGGGGTAACTTTGCATCTTGGGAACTGGGACAACTGCTGAGTGAGGAGTGCCTGTGTCTCAATGAGGACCTGCAGAGGTGTGGGATCTTGCAGCAATCCTGCTGCCTAGGACTGCTGAAGTTGATGGAAAGACTCCCACCAACCTTGCCCCCAAGACAGCCCTTTAACATGGACCCTTCCAGGCAGGACAGGGACGTGTTCAATCTCTGCATGGGATGGAAAAGCACAGAGCCTGCCCTCATCTCCCAGGAGGAATAAACTGCTCAGTAGGGGGGAATTAAATTCTGACTGAAATGGTACTTAGGATCACTTAAGCTGAGGAGATGGCTGCATTCTGCTGTAAGGTTCAGCTATTAGCACAGTTTTGTTCAGATCAACTTCATTCAGGTTCTTGGAAAATAAACCTCAGATTCATCAAAAATATGGCAAAAGCAATTCTCTCTGCAAACCTGAGAAGTGAGTCTGTGGAAGGCAGCAGGCTGGCTGAATGCTCCATCGCTGCCGTGTCTATTCGCTTAGATGCTTAGAACACAGGTCCCATCCATATGCACTGCTCATGTGGCATACGGTGTTGAAGCAAAATCTGCTCCTTCCTGGGCTGATCTGGTATCTGGGAGCAATCTGCTCCCAGGTCTTGCAGTACAGATGACAGCGATACTGTCTCACTGCTACTGTCAGGATGCTCTTTCCCTTGGCAAGGGGTGGCCAAGCCTGAACTGCCCTGCCAGCCTTGGTGGAGGCAGCGGCTACAACCATGCTGGTACGTAGAGATTTTGATCATGGTCAACTGTGTGCCAAGCAGCTGCTGTCCACTCCCAGCCTATCTGTTCAGGAGTATTTCTATGAACCAGATTATGCCCCCAGCAGTTGCACACTAGATAGGGTGGCTTGAAACCAGAGGTTTGTGAGACAGCTCTTGCCCTTCTGCATCCAGCCAGCCCTTGTAAAAGGCATTGAAAAGCTCCAAAGCTGCCTTTTACTGACAAATCTCGTACAATCTCTCATTTGGGCAATGTCTTATTGCCAAAAGGCAGTAAACTGTGGCAGCAAACATGCTGCAGTCTTAGCAAGAGCCTCAGCACTCACTGTTATCACTGCAAGATCTTATTCTGGGAAGTGTCCTCACATTCCCATTAAACCACACACAGCAAAACACTTTTATTTCAGCCTCAGTTTGACAATAGTCCCTTTCTTGTAAGGAAAGCTTTGTTGCCACTACCAACCACCCCCAATTTCTACTCAAAGCATTACAGGAAGGCGTAGTTGCTTGTGACTAAGTAAAAAAAAACACTCCAAGAAAAGCTGAGAGACTGTGAATGTGATCTAAGTGCTTATTTCCCTGTCGAGAACTGGAGTCATTGCACAACTGCCTTAATATGCGTGTGGCATCAGTGTTTACTCATACTTTCCTCCTTGGAGACGTGTGTATTCTGTAAGTATTTGCTGGAGAATGATTGTCACCTACCAGAAATAGCTGTCAAAATTATTAGGATCTGGAGTTTCAGTACAAAAACCCATTTTCTTAAACGAGCTTGAGTCGAGCTGAGGGAAATTACTGCTCACTTCTGAATTCTCAATTTCTTCTTGTTCCTAATATGTTAGGTAGTACTTCCCTAGTGTGCTGCAAATTAAAATAACCCATACCAATTAGCTAAGTAACTCCCATATCAGCACAAGTAGGAATTTGTGTCAGACTCCAGGCAGTCTCCTCTGCTCTCAGTGCTGCTCTGTACTAGGAGCCTATCCCTGGGAACAGCATAGCTGGCATAGGAAACCAGAAGATCCTAGGCAGAGAGTTGAGTTTGGGAGTTTGGCACCCCCAGAGGTTAGGACGTCTTTTGCACAAATTATTTTCCCCATTGGTTTATTGCCATGTGCGATTTTCGAATTTGCTTTGTGGTACAGAAATTCCCATGATTATCCCAGCCCATTTCCAGGCTGGCGGATGCTTGCCCTAAAGAGCTTTACAGGCTCTTCAAATGGTAGGTGAAAACCTGTCATTTAAGGGGTTTATTTGTGCAAGGTTGTTTAATGAACAAAATGCATTCAGAGGAATAGCCCCATGGTTTGGGTGCCTATTTTGAATGTTTAAAGAGAGATAGAAGCAATATGTAGACTGAATTAGCTGTCTGCACCGTTTCTCCAGGTGGGAAAGCTCTGCTGGAGGTTTAGCATCACATGACTATTTCTCTTTTTGCATATCCCCACTGTCCAGGTGACCAAAATGCTGGCTGTCGTGGTGGTCCTCTTTGCCCTTCTGTGGATGCCTTATCGCACGCTGGTGGTGGTGAACTCCTTCATGGACCCTCCATACCTGAACATCTGGTTCCTCCTCTTCTGCCGCATGTGCATCTACCTGAACAGTGCCATCAACCCCATCATCTACAACCTCATGTCACAGAAGTTCAGGGCTGCCTTCAGGAAGTTATGCAAGTGCAAAGAGAAGGGCGCTGAGAACCCTGTGCCATACACCGCCCCAGTGTACTACACTGCTATGAAGGACTATTCTCATGACAGCTCCGATCACAATGTTACTGAACAAGAAGATCTGAACAGTCTCCCTGCACCTGCAAGGAAGAACAAGCCTGCCAAATAAATCCTGGGACCCTGAAACAACGCAGACAGTGGGAGCTATGTGGCTGCATGCACTGTGTTGGGAAAGCGCCAACAGAAATTGTTTTGGCATTGCAGGAAGCTTAACTTAATACCTCTCCAGGGCATTTAACAAAACAGATTGTTAGAGGCAAATTAATTTGCTTTTCCTTAATGCTAATTTATTCTTGTTTGGTGAAGTGTTAGGCACAGGTCAATGTTTAGCATCTTTAAAGAATCTGTAGTTAAATATAGCAGTGCAATGCCATTCTATATTATATGCAAGTGCAACTGTCTGTTGAGTTGGGCCAGAGTATTGAAAGGAAATCCAGTAAGAGAAGGGCGTTCAAGGAAAAAAACCCTCTTTCTCATGGACCAGATTTCTTATAGGGTGAGATTCACCTACCCAAATTTACATGCCTATAACACAGACACCCCATGTGAGCAGCTCCTCTAGAGTCCTTTTAGAGCTAATGGGGACAATTAGGCACTTGCAGGAAGCAGCTCCTCTCATCTCAGCATAGTCCTCTGAGGAATACACATACCTGCTGAGATGAATGCCTCCCGAGATGTGACTATTTCTGACCACTGACCGTAAAGGGACTCTCTCAGGTGGAGACTCCTGCACCAGGAATAACTGAAGTTGGGTGTCATGAACCTCACCTCATGCTTCTGGAAATATTGCACTGCTGGTAGCACCTAAACCCAGAGTCCAGACCAGTTGGATTTGTTACAGAAAAATGCACAAACTAATAATGAGTGTTCCCTTAGGTAACAGTAATACTTCCAACATTGTGGTCTAAGCTTCTTTAGGATAATTTTCCCTTTTCTGTCCAAATTCCTCTAGTTGCTTCAGCTGGATACCGTAGCCTTGTCCTGTAAGCCCTGCTGTGGTGTAGCTGTGTGTTGCTCTCCATCCCAGCTACAGCTGCATTTCAATGGCAAGTGAAGCAATTCTCTTATTTCCTGAGAGTAATTTGTGGAAGTGTTTTGTGATAAGTGATGCACTGACTATAAGATATTAACAATACTCATTGCTGCTGTCATCTTGTGAACAAAGTGGATACTCATAAACTGCGGCATTGAAGAAACCAGCTCAAGGACACTTGCCCTGGACTTGCAAGAGACTCTCTGGACTAGGAGTAAAATGAAACAGATTACACAAGCCAAATAAAACAAGTATCAGCCACCAGTAACCCTCAAGTTACTGTAAAAAACTATTTGAATAGCCATTTCAGCCTCCCTAGTTAACACTGATTTTCACCAAACTATAGTGTCAAAAGATCTTAGAATTTTGCATCCACTTTGGAAAATATCTGTGTGATATCTTTAAGAGCACAAGATGTTAAGGAACCATTCTGCATCTTTGGGAAATCACTTCCCTGAGCAAGTCAAAACAAGACCTCACCTGCAACGGATGTGTCAGGAACTGTCCAGGACCTATTTCATTTTGGTGTAGGGTGGCTTTGCATGTATGATTATTATATTGTGAGTTATTACACTATCTACTTTTCCCCCAAAATAACTGTAGGATGAGGGAAGAGAGCATTGGTTTTTGCAATTATTTGAAACTGTGTGTTTGGAATTTAAGGATTCATGCCATTTTTTGTGTTATTTTGCGTATATTGGGAATTTAGGAACAAAGTTGCTAAGAAAGTTCTGCACAGAGATTTGGGATTTGCTTCTTGAAGAAAATGGAAGTGTTTTTGCTATGATGTGAGAAAATTGTTACACTTAGCAAAAGAAACCAGGAAATGAAACAATTTGCTTGTAACAATCTTTTCTCTAGTGTAAGATTTTTTTTTCCCCATTGGAACATATTTTTCCTTAGCAGCTCAGAACAAGCCATTGATAAAAGCATCTGCATACAAACCAGAGCAGTAAGGATCAGGGTGCCTCAAAGTAACACACAGGTAGGGCACAGGAGGACAGGGAGCCCAGCTGCTGGTCCCCTGAATGTGACAAAATCCAGGGCTGAGGTTTGGATGTGTCAGCTCTTATGTGGGATGGGTTGAGGCTAACAGGAACGATTATTGCATAGCCCAGAGCTAAGCTGGGCTCTTGTGACAACGAGCCCTTCTTCCAGTGCATCAGAGACATCTCCTCAAAACATGACAGCTTCTTCCCCTTAAGCCACTCCATGCCCTGTCTAACCAGCACAGGAATTAATTTTCTTCATCTTCACAGCCAAGTGTGGCTTGCAGCTCCCTGGGGCATGGGGCCCTGCGCACACAGGCACCTTTGGGTACACATGCCATAGCCAGCCCCAACAGCCAGAGACATACAGTGAGCAGCAAGACATCCTCTCCTTGGCCCTTTCCCTCCCTGCTCCCCAGCCAACTAATCTGTACAGCTATAAGGGGATGAGGGATGGCAAGGAAGGAGGAGAAAATTAACCTTTCTTATCATTGCAGTAAACTGGTAACACTCTGTAAGCATGGTGAGGTTGGAGAGGAGGAGGAGGAAGAGCTGGGACTGTGGCTCTGCAGCCCCATGCTGTTTGCTTTGGTACAGTTACTAGATCATGGTGGCTGAGCAGAGCCCAGCTGCCCTCCGGGCTGGGGAGCTATGGAGGATGGTGCCTCCCCAGGGCATCAAGAACAGGCAGCATCTCCTCAGGGATGGGCTGTCCTGCACTGCCAGCCCTTCACCCTGTAGCTTCACGTGCAGAGAACAACAGGAAAGTCAGCTTTGCCCTGAGGCCAGGTGGGAAGAGGATTTACTGCCTGAGCTTGGAAACCCACCTGCATCCTGACCTAAAGCATTTCTCAGGCATGGGATGGGCAGTTTGACAGATGGCCTTGATCTCTGCAAACCCAAGCAGCAGCTCAACTCTGAAGCATCTCCAGCAGGATCTTTTCCGCCTCCCCATCACATTTCCAGTCTTCACTGTTCCGCTTTATGCTTTTTTACCCCAGACAGAGACATCCTAAAAGCACTATTCTACTAATTAAATTTCAGCCCCAGGCCAACAGCTTGTTGGTAGTTCTGAAATTTTTGTTCAACATACTTGGGATTCAATTAAAACCCAGTTTGTTTCTCCCCTTTCTGCACTTATCTGCCAAGTACTGCGTGACCCTTTGATATTTTTTGAGAAGTAATTGGCAGATAAATTCCCCCGGGCACCACGAGATCTCTAGCAAATGCACCAGAGCATTAAACTCTAGATGAGGAATGAGTTCCTCCCCCTTCTCCCTGCATGTATTCTGACACACTAGGAGGAGTTGAGACAGTTTTAAGTGGAAGTGGAGGTGGAAGGTCAGCACTCTGTTTGCTAAGGAGATGCTGGTTGAGAGGACAGGCAGCCGTGTGCTGTTGGGAAATAAATCACCAGCAGAAAGGAATTAAAATAAGTAACTCATCACTGTAACTTCATCTGGATATCCAGGGTTTGAATAAAAACATTAATTTCTTATAAGAAATCAAAGACCACCCTTCAAGCCTGAGCCTGGATTACCTTGTACCCTGCAACACCCCACCCTGCTCATAAAGTCTGAAGCTGCATTTTACCATTAGCATTAATTTACTTTCAACAGCATGAGTGTAGGCTGTGAGTTTATAAATATGCCAACAAGTAGGGAATCTATTACTCCTAAATAATTTACCACATTGAAGCCGCTCCTTAATTTGATCTAACCTGTTAGTTTCTTGATTAAAGACCTTCCAGTGCTTGTTGACCTGGTAAAACGCCATCTGCTTTCTTCAATTACACAGCAAACAAGTCCCCTGGCAGGAGAGGGGGGAACATGGCACTGCCACAGAGCCCTGGGGAGGGGGGATGAATTTGTGAGCAGTGCAAAGAGGGGGATGGAGGAAGAGGCAGCAGCTTGGGGAAGGGCTGGTGAGGGAGGGATGACTGAGGTTTATGGGTTGGGAGAACCATGGGTTAGCTGAAGCTCATGATATTCATCAGAGACGTCCAGTGTAGGAGACCCCATGTCCAGCATGTCTACCTGAATCTAGGTGGTCCCAATGCATTGGTGATAGAGGCCACACAGTAATCACCCCTATGCAGTGCACAGATGGGTCCGCAGCAAGGGTTATTTACTCCTGCAAAACACAGAAGTTTAAATAACTTAACAAACTCTTCAGTTTCAGCTCCAGTCAGGTTGTCTTCTTACCTTGTCTCTAGATTTGGGTAGTGGAAAAGTTACTTTCAGGGGGGAAACTGGGCATCCACACCAGCCTGTGCCAAAGGAGAGCATGGCCATGTGGATGTCTCCCTGGGAGACCCTCTCCCCTGCGATACTCGCCAGCACCCCAGGAGCCAGCCTGTCCCAGGGCCACATTTGGGAGTAACCCACAAAACACCAGCAGTTCCCTAAAAAAGGGATGAAAAGGCCACGAGGGCACCCAACACCTCCCTACAACCAGAGCAGGCTGTTAGAGCTGGGCTTCCGCTCTGTGGTACAATCCTGTGAAGAGCACATTACTAAGATTAAAATAGCGGTACCTTTAAATTAGCAATACTTAGGTCACTGAAGAATATGCTGAGCAACTGCTTAAATTTTTCAGAGACACAAAAGAGGGTGGACCACCCGTTAGGAAACGACTTCAATACAGCCCCTTTTCAATCCAATCTAGCATTCGGCTGCTTTTTTGAACTAATTAGTTCAAGCAGGCCCCAATTAAGGACCTGCTAATAAAGCCTGAGGGTTAGTTCTACAGCAATATTAATATGATCACTCAGCAGTTATTTGTTTATTTTGCAATTTCTGTTTCCCAAGGCCTCTGGAGGGCTCTTTGGCCAGTGCTACCCCCAGACCTGCCTCCTCTCTGCTCGCTCAGAGGTTGCTCCTCAGCACTCTCCAAACCAAGGCATCCATTTTAAGGAGCATGCTGCAATGCACGGCAGATGCAAGCTTGCCAGTCCCAAAGGACTGACTGTAACTTACTAAAATACCCCTAGTTTAGCAGTTAACCAGCCCTGCCCATTTCTGCCCTGCCAGAGTTTAAACACAGACCCCGATGGGAGGGCACTGATGGCATTGCCTGTGCCTCAAATTGGGGCACTTTCTCAGGTATTGCCATGGTGATGGGCAGAAGTATTAAGGACAATCTGTTCTTTTTAATTGTTGTATTTTCTTTAATAACCACCCTGTGAATTGTGCTCTGAGTGTGCTGTTTCTATAGACACAGGGGATGCTGCAAGTGCACCAGCAGCCACTTGCTGCTCCTCCAAAAGGGAATGCCTGAAGCCATGAGCCCCGGGGAGGCCTTTAAAAGCTTTCCCCTCTCAAGAAGGTGGTCCTGGGATGGTCCTGGTGCTAACATGACTTTGAGATGGTCAGCAAGGGCCCATGATCCTGTCTGATCTCATAGGCACACTGTGAGTGGCTGCTCAGAGGAAATAAAATAAAAGCAACTTTTTCCAGCCACACAGTCCAGTGTTTCTGGCAGAAGAGGACAGGAGCAGGTGGCCACCTCAGGGCCCCTTGCTCCTGGTTGAGCTGGGCATGGCACACCCTTGGCTTGGTTGGGTGGGAGAAAGCCAGAGCTTTCGAAGCCAGGGCTGGGGCTAAGTCGTGGCCAGGTGTGAGGAAACATTTTGCTGGAGTCAACTAACAGTGGCTATTCCCTGTTCCCAGCTCCTTGGCCAGAAAGGAGCACAGCAACCCCTCTGTGCTTCCCAGCACCTACTCGCTGCTTGGCCACCTTGGTGCCAGCTCTCGCCCTTCCTCTCACGCAAAGATGAAGGCCAAGAGAGGGGGTCACTCCTGAGAGCCCTGATGCCCCGCAAGGACAGTGGAGGGTAGCGTGGCTGTCCCCAGGACGCCTGGGCAGGTCATTCTCAAAGGACACCAGGGCTCAGATTGCACCTTCCCTCCCACTGGTGGAGGCTAAGGCTGCTGCCCTTCAGTCACAGGATCAGGCCAGTGCCTTTATCCTGCTTCTCACATATCGGACACCTCCCTGCCTGCACCCGGGGACGCTTGGCCGGGAGCAGTGTGGGGGGCATTACCCCTGAAACCAGCAGCTCCTGAAGCACAGACCCAGCACTGTCACCCCTACCCCAGGGAAGGGGCAGGCTTTTTGTTTTGCCTTTATTAGTATTTTTGAAGCAATACATCATTGCTTTAGTAGCAGACCCACCTCCCTCCCTGCTGCCTCTGCCACACATGGGCCAGAGATCTGCTCCATTCATCAGCCTGAGATTTATGAGGTGCAAAGGGCTCCGGTTACCTTGCTGCCCCCAGTCTCCTCCCAGAGACTGGATGAATGAGATGCTGCTGGTTCCTCCCATACCAGAAGCAAAACAAGCCCAGAGGAGTGTAAAGCCATCATTTCACCAAACTCAGCTCCTTAAGTCTCTACCAAAGCATGAAATCTTCTGCCACAAGACCCCTTGTGTCCGGCAGAAGTTGAGGGAGGTCCTGCTGCCCGCAGAGGCTGAGCTTATGTCCTGCCAGCCTCTCTGCACAGCCCAGCTTTGCTCATGTGAGACACTCCAGAAATAGAAAAGGGATTGAAGGTTTCGGCTACTCTGGATTCCTCGGGCCCCCGGGCCCTGCTGCCCCTGGCTGGTGCTGGGCTCTGCTCTCCCATCTTCCCCTGTAAAACACGCTTCCCCCGACTGCCATTTCCCTGTCCCTCGCACCTGGCTTTCCTCTCACTTTGGCCGTTTCAAGGGGCTGAGCGAGAGGACAGGCCACGGGCAGAGGAGAATCAGTCCTTTCCAAACTCAGGAGGACTGTGGCACCAGAAGAACAGGCAGCGACGCGCAGCTTGGAAGAAACTTGGCAGCAGCCCTGGGGTCAGGAGGCAGTAAAGGGACTTGTCAGCAGCCATCTCTATCACCCAGCCAGGCTTTGGGCCAGTGAGCCACCTTTCCTCCTGGCCCTGTGCAACCTCTGGAGGAGGCCAGCGTGATGGTAGCACACACAGCTTGCTCAGAGCTGGACATGTCCTCAAATATCTGGCACCAAACTTTCAAGTAGTAAATGAAAACAATTCTCTTTGCAAAGAACCCCCACTATTGAAAAAAACACAGATTTTAAATAGATACTCGGGAAAAGCTAAAAACCATTCAGATGCCACTGTGCAAATTCTGCACCACATGTTGATGAGCTCTCCTGTAAGACTGGAATGAGTGCGTCAACCTGGAAAGAAATCTGGAGATTCCCTCGCAAAGATCCACGTGGATACAGTGAGCAGATAACTGTTTATTATTGCACGTAATCCAGCAGAACAACCGACAGAAAACTCCAGACAGTAGTACACAGATTATAGTAAACAGCTTGCAAAATCTGTGATGAAGGTATTTTTGTGTGAAGAGTGAAATGTATCTGCATCTTCGTAAGACCTGAAAAGTATAACACAATATCCTAGTCAGTTTTGAAAGCATGCAGTTTGAGGTAAATCTGTTATTTTGCATCTAAGAAAACGAAATCCCTAAGGGGCTATATATATATGTATATATATCCATATCTCAGCACAATATGGATATATTTATACGTCACATAAAAGCAAATCTACCTACTTTTCTTAGAAGGTTACTAGGAGGAAAGCACATTACTGAGTGCATATCACATGCATAAAAAATCGGGGGGGAGTGGGCGGGGAATTACATTAGCACTGTTGAAAAAGATCCATTTTTGTGCTTAGTGATAAATAAAAAGCCCCTCAGGTCTCTCAACGGAAATTGTCTTGGTGGTTAATAAAAGCACTTGGCATACTGAAACTGCAGAGCTGGCAAGCGAATGCCAGCAAACGGAGATAAAATGTCAAAGGCAGCAGAGCCTGGGGTTTGCAATACATTTATACTTAAGAAAAGAGAAAAGAAAAGAAGCAAATTGCTACTGAACTATGCTCTGTGGAAGTGTAGATGATGCTGCACAGCTTTCTCAGGATTGGTACAGCCACATGGCTTTTAGAAAGGGATCACATTGACTTCTCCCACAGTTAACACCACGTATTTGCTACTGTGGCAACATTCCTGAGCTGAATAAGGTTAAAAAATAAACTTGGTTCACAAAGAAAAGTACTGAATTAATCTCACTCTCTTATACCATAATTAGAGCAGATAAATTAGACAGGTTTTGCCCTGTGTCTCCAGTCAGTGTAAACCCCTGCCTGTCTGTCACCTCATCATCAGATTGACCTTTGGAGCAGACTGGGCATCTGCTTTTTTCCTTAACCATCATTTCCCCACTCTTTCCAGTCCCTCAGGTTTTCCCACCCAGTCCTGTGCTGTGGGACTTCAGGATACACAGAGGTACACAACCGACTATAAATAACATTTCTGATTATCTTGAAAAGGGATACAAAATACATATTGCTCTTAAAAGAAGGAAGAAACATGTCCAAGCACTCAGCCTCACACTAAACTGTAACTTCATCTGTGCCAACCTTCTAAGCTCGCACTGCTAAGGATCAGAGCAGATCATGGTGGAAACATCTCCTTCTAAAGGTCACTCTCTGCTGCAGCTTTGGGAAGAATCGGTGCAAATCACCCAGGCCTCTGAGCCTCGCACACAAGAACAGCAGCTAGAATTGCCCCTCCGTACTCTACCACTGCTGAAAGTCTGGCTGCTGCGCACTTTTGAGCCTAACACCCAAACACACTGGAGTCACTCAGGTCTCTGCACCTTTTTCCTTTTGGGAATAACGTAACCTCTCTCACGACAGCCACCCTGCATCCTCTGGCTGGAAAGTCTGTTCACTGCTGCAATGAAAGAGCAAAGGAGTCCCCCTGCAGCCCAGGGCACCTGCGGGCGTATGGAGGTATTTTTCAGTAAGTACCTCCTTCCCATTGTAACTTGCACCACTTCCATAGAAAAAAGGGGTAAAGGGACAAATTCAGCACACCTATTTCCTTTCCTGTTACAGCAGGAAGTCTCCCACTGCAAGATACTTCTGGGCAGAGCATTGCTTGGTGGCAGGAGAGCACTCGGATGGCGCCTGGTCCCAAAATGGGCACCATCTCCACCCGCAGCATCCCCCACATGCACGAACAGCCTCAGATCAGCCAGTCCCTCGCACCCCACCCCGTGGCCCCCCTCCGTGGCGCGTCGGCAGGCATGGGCAGGACTCCGGTTACACTTCAACAAGCCCAATTTCAACTTTCTCCCCCTCTCAGTCCTCCATACACGGAAGATGACTCCGGGTGACAGGGAAAGGAAAGACTTTCTGTTCGTCCCTTTGGATGACTTCCAAGCATGGAGAGCAATGCTGTCCAGCCCTAGCCGTGGCGCGGCTCTCGTGAGTCATTTTGGTTGGTTGTGTATTGCTTCATCTCCACATCATGGATGATATTCTTTGGGAAATCTCTGACACTGAGTCAACCAAGGGAATTACAAAACACATCAGTGTGCACACATGAGACCTTCTCACTCGTTCTCCTACAGCTACAGATAAATCCCTCATCCCTGGTATGACAGGACAGTTGATGGCTTTGGTGAGAACAATTTAAGGCAACTGCTACTTTATACAAAGAAGAGAAGGAGGCTGAATTGCAGAAACCCTGGCTTTTCCTTGGTAGATTGCAGAGGCCAGCCGCAGCCTGGGAGCAGGGAGACTGAACTGATCTTCAGGCACTTTCATTTAAGGTTGATGTTGGCAGTGCAACCTTGGGATCTCAAGTCCTCCTCTTAGGTGTTTCCAGGTGGCTGAGATTTAATCCCTGCCAAGGTCCATGGTCTCCATCAGCAGCAACGCCTGTCCCAGACACAGATGAACGGGAGAGTCAAGGGGGAGCAAAACACATGACTGACACACAATTGCGGCTGTCTGCGAGCCTCTCACCTGAGTGGGGACATAACATGACAGAAAGCAGAGCCCAGCGGAGCTGTTTTATCCCCCAGGAGGCCCCAGAAAGGCAACCCAGTGCCCTCACGGGGGTTTGGGAAGTGCTTTTTTATTATGTTCACGTGAGACCCAAGGGTCAGGTTCAGCCTTGATGCATTTTGTTTGAGCCCAAGGCAACAGAAATCTTGTGCAAACCCATGATGCAGTCCTGTGTGCAGGAACCCCACAGACACAAGTAACCTTACAAGATTTTATTGCCACCAAATCCAAATGCAAATCCTCACCCCAATTCAAGTGGAAGACTTCAGCAAGCTCCAGTTTAACCTTAGTCAGATACACATCTCAGCTCATATTTACCTTTGGTAACACAACTACGTAACAACAGTGGCAGAACTAGCACTGGTGCAGTTAGAGCTGCAAATTTTAGAATTTCACATTTTCTTTGTGTTCCTGCCTCTTGCTGGGCTGAGTGCCAAGAAAATTGCAACGTACAAGGTACCTGGCAGCAGTGGCCATGGAACAGCAAGTCAGAAGTGTTTCTTGCAGCGTATTTGCAGAAAACAAATTTCAAATTTAACATCACACATTCTTGCACTGGAAGTCTCCATGAATCATGTCCATCCAACTGGGAAGGCAAAACTATACTGTGGGATTGCATCTGATCAACACAGTTCAATTTTTTCACTTTGAAGAAATGATTTTATGAAAAGACTACAGAACTATTCACTGAAATTACTCCACAAATCACTCTTTGAACAGACAAGGGGTTACTGAGAATCTCAACACTCACTGCAAGGCAACTGCATCTACTGAATAAATGCCCATGCATTTTCATCACCAGGGCATCCATTAGCGAATGATTTGTATTGGCAGTAAAGCCACTCAATCCTAAAACGTCCACAGTGACGTCTACAAAATGAGGATAAAATCTCATTGCATGTCTTACCTTGTCCAAGGGGCACATCACGTCAAAAAATGTACAAACAGGATAGCCAGACCAATGTTCAATAAGATGACCATGCAGATCACGATTGTGTTAGGTCCCTGAAAGAAAAACGCAAAACAGAGTATTATACACGGCAATTCCAGGTGAGGAGACAGATGCAGATTAATTCTGCTATTCAAAAACACCAGAATCCTTCCCTACCAATGCACGTAAATCTGGCACTTAACAACCAGCCTGAATTTCAAACTAGTTGAGTATCTCTCAATCCCTATTCCTATTTCTCCCCTGCAAACTCCTCAGAAGGCTGACCCAGGCTTCTTCTGAGGCTAAAGCAGATTAAAGGAGACCCTGACCACAGGCACACAAACTGCCAAGCTGCTCCCCCCAACTCCTTTCTCTACCCACATCACTCACATTTGTAAAGTTGCCATTTTTAAGATGAACAAACTCATCTGTATGAGATTGCTCTGATTTCAGACAAAAATATTTCCAAACTGTGCTTTTCTAAAGTCACATTGGAACCATTCACGTCCAAAGGGCTGCAAGATGAGAAGCATCGGGCTAATAAAATGTCCGGTTTTACAGCTGTATTTGCTAACAGAAAAACTGAATTTCAGTGACTATATTTTAAACTTGGGAAATTAGCTGGTGATTCAATATCACAGTTCATCTCAGGAGGTGCCCCTACTGCAAAAGAGTAAAAGTAACAGGTAAAACTCCACTCAGCTTTTTCTTCCCTGTCCTACATTTTGCCCCCCAACTGTCCATATGCACATTGGTTGGTGAAGGGGTGGAAAAAGAAGGGGAGAAAAATGTAAAAAATGAATCAGAAGATGCCTGTTTTCCTCAAATTTTGAAATAAGGACATGTCTGAGAGCATATCTACCCTGGCACAGGGAGGCAGTTAAAATAACAGGGTTATGAACGCCAGCCCCGGCAGCCAGGACAGGGCGGGCTGGGAAGGCAGCAGGAGAGGGGAAACCAAGACTCTCCTTCAGCAAGCTTTGGGATCCCCAAAAGAGCTTCTGGGCGCCACTCGGGGCCCACTGCAGCTCCGAGGCCAAGGGCTCTGCATCCCTCTGGACTCTTTCAGACCTCCTGAGGAAAAATAAACCAAAAAAAGAGGCAAAGACGGCTCCCAGGGGGGCCTCCCCGGCTGCTCCCATGTCACCTCTTCGCACTCCTCCGCCTCCTGTGCTGCCACCACCGCCGCCGGTGGGGCCGGGCCCCGCTTGGGCCCCGCCTTGGGCTCCGTCCGCCCCAGTGCCCTGGCCTCAGTCTTCTTGTCCGCAGCGGGCTCGGCCCGGCCCGCGGCCCTGTGCTCGGGGCTGGGGCGCTGCTTCAGCTCCTTGGGCCGGGGCGGCTCCGGCTTGGCCTCCACCCTGGTTGCCACCTTCTCCTCCCGCTCCTGCGGTGGGGTGGAGGTGCCCCCCCGGCGCTGGGGGACCTCCCGGGGCTCAGGGGAAGGCAGCTCGGGCTCGGGGAGCGGCTCCTCCTCATAGTCCGCGGCGGGGGAGACCGGGGAGGTCCGGACGGCGTAGCTGTGGTAGCCCTTGAAGTGCTCGACGTCGGGCTCGCGCGCCATCCTCTGCAGCGGCCCGATCTCCATCTGCTCGGCGGGACGCCCCCGGCCCCTCGAGGCCTGCCGGCCCTCGCCCTCAGGGGGTGCGGGGCTCCCACCGCCCACCCGGCCGCCCGCCTCGGCCCAGCTGCCCGGACGGAGGGCACCGTCCTGGCGAGGGGCCGCCTTGGCCCGCTTGGCCTCGGGAGGGGTGGCGGCGGGGCTGGGGGCTGGGCTGGCGCGGCGGCGGGCCTCGTCCTGCTCGTGGAGCTGGGGACTGTCGGGGGGCGTGGGGGGCGGCGGGGCGCCCTCGGGCCGCGGCGCCTCCTCCTCCATGTTGACGGTGTGCTCCGCGTTCTCCATGATCTCCTGCAGCAGCTTCCGCTTCTGGTACTCGGGGCCTGCGGAGAGAGGGGTTGGTGTGAGGAGCTGCGCCCGGGCCGGAGGGACAGCAGACTGCTGCAGCTCCGTGCCACCATCATGCCTCTGACAGCTGTGCCCCCAGCCCCGACTGGGTTGGGGACGACTGTGAGAGGGTCCAGGCTGGAGGCTGGGAGAGGAGGTGCTGCCAAACCAGAGCCTACTTCCAGGAGGGATTTCTCCCACCAGCAGCCGGAGGCTCTGGGCCCCACCGTGTGCTGTCCCGCTGGGAAGAGCCAAAGGAGCAGGTGGAGAGCTCTGGATGAGGGTAAAGAAACAGCGAAAATCTGCAGCCCAGCTTTTTGCAGTCGCACAGGTGGGTTATCCTGGGGCTAAAGAGGATCCAGCTCCCATCCAAGTTTTTGTTTTTTTATTTTTAATGACTGGGAAACTCTTCCATGTGACTTATTTGGTGTCTAATTGCATGGTAACTTCACAAGTGATAGCAGGGATTCCCAGTCTCCTCGGAAAAGGCAGGTATCCCCAAATGATCTACCTGTCATCCCTCGTGATGGGAAAAACATGTTTCACAGACCTTCTCTCTGCCACTGAGAGTAAGAGGAGCAAAATTACCTGGCACCATAACATAAGGTGTCTCAGGGCTTTGGCTTTCATTCTGGCCTCATCTCCCCTGCTGACTTGTCAGCTCTCACCAATGTTGCTCTCACTTCAATTATTTAATCACTGTTAAATCTTTACTTCTTGTTAACCCTAGGCCATGTCTGCAAAGCAAACTGCAGCCCAGCTAGAGTCTGGGGAAGTCAGCCAGAGCCTGACACTGAAGATCTCCATTGTGCTGGGAGGCTGGCTGAGCAGAATCCACCACTGAACAGCTGGGAATATCTTTTGGAATAACAACCCCGCACAGTGCTCTGCATGCTGGGACCCGCGCTGGGACAGGGGTCCCTGCATGTCACCGTGATGCTCACAGCAAGTGAGAACAAGAGGGCCATGCTCCTTATGGGCAGCATGAGGTTGCAAAGCAGCTTGTTTGAAAGCAAAGCACTTGCTTTTGAAAGTGGCTTTGGCCTCATTCTGCTGAATCCAAGTGATGCTGAGGGGTGCAGACGTACAGGAGTTGCTCTGTGCTCCAGAACGGCACAGACCCTGGAGCCGTACTGTCCCTGGCTCCTTTGAGGTTCCTCCTCTCGTCTCTTCCACCCCAAAGACTGATGCAGACTTGAGCCTTGTCAGGAAATTGGGACTGGTGCTCCTTTCCCTCTAATAAATCAGCAGTGTGATTTGCACGCTGCTACCTCCTGCCCACACAGGCAATGTGTCCGCTCGGAGGGGGCAGTGGGGAGAAAGAGGGCACTGATTTTAGCTGCTCTGCTCTGCCTGCACGCTCCTGTCAATCAGCAGGTGACCCATTCAGGGCCATTTATTTCTGGCTGCAAGTGGATTATTTGGAAGCCATTTCAGCAGTTGTTCAGACTCCTCAAAACAGGCTGCCTGCAGCTCTAGGCTCCTTGCTTTCTCCTGCTGCTTTCTTCTCCTGAATAATTCACACCAACAAAGCCCCAACTGCCTGGAGGGCACCGTACAGCTCTCATCTTCCTCACCTTCTCACCTTCACCTCCCAGCATGACATTTCAGCAAGGGCTTTGGCTTACATCCCTCTCCTCTAACCTAAATGAAACCCAGGGCTCAATACTTATTAGAGATACGAGGCTTGCTGAGCAGGATTGCCCTGTGCCAGACATAGCAGGGTCTATCTGCCAGGACAGCAGGGGAAATTCAGCTGCTGAACACTGCCAGGCTCTCCTGGCTGTGTGACCAGCAGCTCCGAGTCCTAGCAAAATCCAAGGGTGGACTTTTGTCTGTTTGTTTCTGGACAGTGCAGCTGTGCAAGAAGAGACATTTCCCTTTGTTGTGCATTTAAGGAATTTAGAGATTTAAAAGAATCATAGGAGAAAAGCATGCATCAGCAGCTTACAAGGCCATTGAAAGAGGCCAGGACCCAAGCAAAGTCCTACATTAAAGTGTTGAGAGGATTCAGCACCTGAGGAGCCAGGAGCAGAGGTCAGGCTGCTTCAGGCATTTTGCAGAGACCATTTCAATTGTCTCATTCAGTTGCCATGGGTGGAAAAAATAATCTAGCTAGATGTCAAAAAACCTCCCATCAGGAATTCCAGTTTCCTTTGCCTCTGTGCTATAAATACCCCAGTGTGCAAAGAGTGAATGTGGAGCTGTGAGTGCCAGCTGGGGGGCTTATGTCGGGATCAAGCAACGTTTAGCTATTGTTAAATGAAGTGCCACACACTGGCTCACGCTCAAGCCCGGGTGCTATGGTGTTTCCCCACTCAAAGCCAGCTCTGACGGGCCTCGCTGGGCAGTGGGGAGGAACGGGCAGCCCTCCAGCACAGCATCTCCCCAGCAAGTGAGTGCAGGGCGAGGTGGGAGTACTGGGAATTTAGGCAAATCTGTCAGCATGACTCTCCCCAGCCAAGTGCTGGGTGTGAGCTGTTCCCCTTTTCCACTCTGTGCCCTGTGCCAGGGTGTAGTTCTGGAGACCTGGAGGCACCAAAATCAGAGCAGGAGCAGGCGGCAGGTTTTGCTGAGGAGTCAACCTTTGGCTTTTTCCCCCAGTTTTGCTGTGTGATGGTCTCTTGTGATCCTGCCTCAGCAGCCACAGGGCACTTGTTCCACGTAACAAAGCTGGATAATAAGAAGGACAGGATAAAAATGTAGGCACTTGGATCCCTGTTTTCTGCTCTGTTATTACCTTCCCTCTCTGGAAAGGAAAGCTTTCCAGGAAGAACATATCTCTAGCTAACTCAGTCTAGGGAAAGGTAAGGGCATTCACAATGCTCTTTCTAATATTACACTTCCTGTCTACTAATCCTCAGTGCTTGGTCTCACAGAAGGAACTTCCCAAGTGTTTTCCCAGGCAAATAATCAGCAGTGATCCTAACAAATAAATAGAGCATCAGGGAAGTAGTATTTGGCATTAGCAACTTTCTTATTGGATATTACAATCCCTAATTAGCTGAGTCTGACAGTACCCTTGGTGTTGTGTGGGGCCCCACAGGATACAGGCTTGTGAGTCAATGTACAAAGCTTTCCAAGAAAAAGCCATGAGGGATGTATCTACAGGACTGGAGCTCACTGCCTGCCATGCCTGGTGCTGGAAGGGCTTCAGCATGTGGAAAAACACAAGGGGAAGTTGAGGACCAGTGAGTTTTTCCTCCAGGCTACGGTAACATATTCCAGGAGCTAAAACAGTGGTGTAAAGAGGACAGCAAATCATCCAGGGCAGAGGGCTGGCTGAACTTGTGCAAAAGAGGATTTAGGATAGACAGGAGGGCAACTTGTGGAGTTATAAAGCGGATGAAGCATTTGAACTGATTCCCCAAGGAAACTGCAAAATCCCTCTTAGAAGATGCCTCTGGTCCTACCTGGCTGGTAGAAGTCCGGGGAGAGCTCCCTGGCCATCATTCTGGCTATGCCCGATTCGTTGTTAGCTGCCTGCGCTGCCTGCTCAGACCCTTCAGCCTTGGCTTTGGCATGAGCCGTCCTGTGGAAAGAAGAGGGGACAACAGTGAGCACTGGCTGAGCCAAGATTGTCCCAGCTTGAGAAGCAGACCCTGTCCAGCAACAAAATCAAATCAGCCCATCTGGCAAAACAGCACTCAGTGTTTGCCCACCTGACCCCACACGTGAGGAGAAAAGACCAGATTTTCAACAAGTAAGGGACACAGAAGGTTAAGGCCAAGGTGTGAAGGCTGCAGGTAGCCACGCAAGGGAACAGGGCAGGTGTCTGCAAACGCCAGCATGTTCATGCGTTCAGTGAGGCAGCAGGTGCTGCAAAACGGGCTTGTCACCGTGCTGCGAAGCACTGAAAACCTAACTCAGAGGAATGCCTAAAGCATCACCACAGGCATCTTTGGAGCATAAGGGGACAATAACGTGATGGCTGAACACTGCTGTGCTCTCACCAGCCCAGAGCTGCTGCACCTTGCCAGAGGCAGTGTGCCCCTGCCTAGCACACCAGACACATTTTACCCCAAATGTCTCTTCTGTAGCTCTCCAGCAAACAACACACATTGTTCAAGGGGCTCCTTTACTCGCCGCAGCCCCAGGGGGCTGGTCTCACAGGTGCTAGGAAAGGCAGAGCTATCTCCTCCCTCTCAGCTTGGCTCCCCGAAACCTCTCCACTCCTTCCCAGCACATCTCCTCCTTGCTCTGTAGGATGATCAGAGTTATTTTGCGAGCCGGCTGTTGTATTCCTCACATGCCTCACGCTCGGGGCTCTGTGATCTTTACGCTAAAAGCAGGGCTGGCTTTACAGCCCAGCTGCTCGCAGTCTGGGAAGGAGCTGACTTCAAACAGCAAAATCGCACCTTAAAAATAAGGGAGGGTGAAGCACCATATAGTCAGCTGCTTTGTTCCACCTGGGGCTTACGGAGAGCTGCCTTCCCCATGTTCTCACTATCATGTTTGACGAGGCTCCCCATATCTCCTTTGCTGCATGTAATGGAGCATACACTGGCTGCACATATGCAAAACCATGTACTGTTGTGTGGACAGTTAGCTAAGCAGTTAGCAGCACTCAAACACCAATTCACTACGAATGTGGTCTCAGGGTGTCTGATAAGCTATTTTCAGACTCAGGTTGGTATCTGGTCATGTTTTAGGACAAAAAATGAGGAAAGATGCAGTTCTCATCCCTGCAGTGAAAATGCTCCAGAGGAATTTTTGGACTGTCAGTCATGATATCAGGATTAATTCTTTCCCATTAAACTGAGATGCGGTATGCAGACAAGACTAGCTTTAGTCTGAATACTTGACAGGTGCAATGAAAAGATGATAGAAATGCTGTTCTGAGACCCTTAGAAAGTAGAAGATATATATATATACACATGCATACATACACACATCCCATTTTGAGTAGCTACAGGAAAAGAACTAAACGTAGGGCATTAATCCCAACTGATACAGGCAACAGTGTGACTTGACAGGGAGTCGAAAACACTGTTCAGGGCCCTGCGATAGAGAAGAGGGTGAGGAGCTGCTGCGGCTCAGCCTGTCTCTCCCTGGGATGACATCCCGCTCCGCTGGAGCCATGATTCACCTCCCTGCCCACACTCACATGTTATCTCCCCACTTTCTCTGCAGGCTGAGCTGCCTGGGATTGCTGTCATTCTTGGCCTTTTTATCCAAAATTATTACAGCTCCTGAAAAACCCAGAGACAAGACATGATGAGGCAGAAAACAGCAATTTTAAGCCGCTGCTCACAAGCAGGAGGTCTGAGGCAGCTCTGAACAGAGAAAGCACCTCCTTTTTTGGTAGTATATAATCAGCATGATTAATTCCACTACAATCTGGCAGAGGCCAAGGGGGATGTTTCTGTGCTCTCCATGCCTGGGGGATCAGAGCAGGCTGGGCGCGCTGTGCGTGGGGCACGCAGCCTGCCCAGCACCGGCCCTGGGAAGAAGCTTGGAAAATGAGGATCCAGCTATCCCCCCTCTGCCCTGGGGATGTGAGCTGCATGGCAGCTTTGCCCGGCTCCCTCACTCTGCGGGACACGGCCAACCTCTACTCCGGTTCCCCTGCTTGCAAAGTTGTCCAGAAGTGTTTGATTTGGGGGGGAAATAAGACCGACACAGCTGCAGCTTCAAATCCAGCACCTCCCACACACCATGTGCTGTCCCTGCCAGTGTCCCAGGGAGGCTGTGGCACAAGGGATGCTCATGCTCTATGCTGGGTCCCTCTGTTGCTGAGACCATTTATTACAGCAGCAGCCATGTGATGAACATCTGGCTTATGGAGATACAGCAGAGTGTTTTAAGTACATCTCCCCTGGCTGTGCCACGCATCCCTGGGGCACGAAATAAGGCACTGCTGCTCGCAGCCCTCCAAAAAAGCTGGGCTGAGGGTTTAGTAACACTGTGACAAAGCACAGCCTAGAGGAAAGGGCCCAGCCATAACAATAACATCTAACTTGCTTAGAGTATTTCTGAATTTATTATTTATCCAAATGGCTGGCAGTGCCTGGGAGCTCAATGCAGAGAAAAACTTGGCCCCAGCTGCAAAGCAGGAGACAAATACCAGCCACCCTGGGAGAGCCCAGCACACACAACCCACAGTACAAAAGTTTCTCCCAGCCCACAGCCCAGGGTCTGCCAGGCACAGTAGGGTAAAAAAAAAAAAAACTCAGCAGGTTTGAGGTGGTAGGAAGGTGATTTTTGAACCTTAGACATGAAACATGTAAGAGGAACAATTTCTTCCAAGGTTAAGATCTGCTCAAAAAAAAAGAAAAAAAAATCTGCTTTTGCAAAAAGGAAAATGCCAGCCTTTTCCTATATGCATGTAAATTTGATACTTTTCAGGCAGCACTTGAATCAGGGCCATACTTTTTTATTTACTGCTAGTTGTGCTGTCAGCTTGCAGTGCCTCTGCAGAAAGCAGCCTGTGCAAAAACCAGCAGAGGAGAAAGTCTGGAGGTGGAGGAGTGCAGGGTGAAACTGAAACAGAGGCCCATGGATTTTATAGCACCCAGCAGCAGAATTCAAAAGCCCCTTTTCAAGGCAGTGCTGGAAAATAAGCCACGAACATTAAACACATCCAACTGGTGGCAGTAAACACAAAGAGGAGCCTTTACAAACCAACGCTGGTGCTTCTCGTCCCAAGCGAGGCAGCACTGCCTGGGATAAGCGCTCCCAGTTTCATCCTGAGCCATCTCCCTAGGCAGCACCATTAAAAATAACTCTGGTGAATTCTTTGCTAGGAGGAGCAGCAGCCCCACGCCAAGCCAAGGGGAGGTATGTGGGCAATGCCTGCAGCCCCCATCCCAAGCCTCCCAGCAGCACCCGCTGGGTCGTGGTGGCTGCTCTGGGCAGGGAGGCTTCACACCCCAGCTGAATGGGTGGGAGAGGGAGGGTTAAATGCATCTGCTGTTTTATTTTCTCCTCTGGCATGGCTCTAATGCTCTAATTGTTTTTGTACTAGCGCAGGACAGAGCACCACTCCCGTCCTTCCTGGCCTTCTCCCAGAAACACTGCCTGAATCATTCCTCCAACTGCTACTAAAATCCCCTGTGGATACACGAGCCACAGCTGAGCACCGTGCTAACAGGTGAGACCCAAAGCCAAGTCAGCATGCCCGTCTCTTTGGACAGTTTATGCGGTTTTGAACATCCACATTGGATTAGACTGTAAATGAGATTGGAATTAGCAGAGAATACTGCAAATACCAGACGGGGCTGGGGCGCCTGCAGGTGCAGCAATGACCTTGCAGCTAGAAATAGGGGAAATGCTCAGCTCTCTGCCCAAGCTATTGCACATTTGCTTATTAAGGGAAAAACAGACCTGTCTAGCACTGGTTTTCCTTCTCCAGGGTCTCCCCTCTCCCATTGATTCAGCAAACCTTGAGCAAGGACCAACAGAACACCTTTTTCTTGCCATTCTTGATATCATGAGCTGTCAAAAAGATCATTAAGCAAATGTGATTCATCAGTCAGCTCTAGGAAAGGTGACTTCTGCTAAACTCCCATCTCCTCGAAATTGGCTTTTCCACCCCCAGCCAAATCCTTGCTCCAGCATCCAGCAGGAATCGTTTTGTCCTTGCGAAGAAGCTTAAGATAACGGTTTGACTTGGCAGGAATGTTTACAGCACTCAGAAGGGATAGAGGGAAAGCTGCAGAAGTGCCTTTGCTGATGGCAACATGGTCTGTTCTGCATTCACATTGCAAAGGGCAAGGACACACAGACCTGACCAACAGAGACCCGTGTTGAAGGTTGGACTAGATGACCTTTGTAAATCCATTCCAACCCAAACCATCCATTCTATGATTTTATGACCTGACCAGGACAGACACTTTCTGGCTTCTGTTTCCCACACTGTCTTTGGACTTGAGGCACCTCTATAGTTGGAGCACCCCTTTCTTCCTGCTCAGTCCCAAGCCACCTCACCTCCTTTGTGCCTCTCCCTCTGCCTCCATGTGCGTGCAGATACCAGCAAAGCTTTGCTATCCTCATTTGCCTGTAACGAGCCCATGGGACTGAATGTCCCTTTCAGCCCATCTCTCGTGCCACTTTCCCTGCCCACAGTCAAGCGCAGCTGTGTATCCCACCCCGCAGGCATCCAGCTCTGAGAGCCAGCTGTACCTTCCACCCTCCTTTTGCTCTTTTTACTCCATCACTCATGTGCACATACCCGCTCAATTTAAACTCTGACATCCCTGGGGTGAGTGAGTCTGTTGGTTTATATTATGGACTCTGCACCTGCAAGGTGAGATCTAAATTGTGAATTAAGCATAAACCAACACAAACTGCCTCCTAAAGGAAACACCTCCACACCACTGTAAAAGAAATCCAAAAAGAGAAGCCGTCCTGCCCTTGCAGAGCAGCTCTGCCCTCCAGCCTCCCTTCCCTTGCAGCCAGCTCGCGAGATGCGCCAGGCTCTTCACTCATGGTACCAGCACTTAGAGAGAAGTGGTGGCACTCTGCATGTGTCCAGGCTACCTAGCTGGATAAATCTGATCTTTTCTCCTTCCCTCCACAGAAAGGGCATGAACAGGACACTCAGCTAGGAGAAAAGCATCCTTTTCTGTGCAGTGCTTCAGGAGCACAGGCCTGGCAGAGCTCCCTGCCACCTAACGAGCTCAGCAAGCATTAGCCTTTATGATTACTTGGTGAATTTTTAAAATACCGAAATGTTATCCTCAGCTCTAAATAGCTCAGAGCCACTTGCATCTTTCACCAAGGGATACTTCCCTTCGGAACAGTTAAAGTGATATTAATCTTGCAGCAGACAGATCTGCAGCTGTCTTCAATAAGACGACAACCTACGCACCCCAGTCCTGTGTACGGGAGATTTGCTCAATTAATCTCTGCTGCCCTGACTGCCCTGCGAGCCGAGCAGGACGGGGTGGGCAGCTAGCTGTTGGGGCTCGGCCATGCCAGCCTGCACGGGAGCCCACGGCCTGCGATGAGCTGGCTGGGCAGGCACAGACAGCAGCTGCTGTCCCCCGCAGCCCTCGGATGCCAGTCGGCAGCTGCCCAGAGCCGGCTCTAAATGGAGTGGTGCAAGCCAGAGCCTGTGGCTCAAAGGGCTGCCAGCCACTAGTCCGGCAGCATGGCTCCAGGGCCACCGTGCTGGTCCCTGACGGGCAGGACAGGCAGCTCCTCACCCTGCCGGAGCCCATCCTGCCAGCATGGCCAGGCTGGGAGCAGCTCATGAGAGTATCCACAGAGATATCTTTGGGGAAAAAAAGGGGGAGTTTGTAGCTGCCAACTGGACTCCGTCCTCCTCCCCCTGGTTTTCAGGTCTGCTCTCCTCTGTGCTGCCCTGGGTGCAGATCAGGTGGAGCCTGGAGGAGTGAGTCTCCCAGAGCAGCACAGCCTTGGGACTAGGCACAAACTCCACTGATTTATTTCAGCCTCCATCACCTCGATACCAAAGGGGCTCAGCTAATGCTCTTGGGACCCTTATTTAATTAGCTACCACTACAAGATCAAAGCAGCAGGTTTCATCCCACTGATAAGTGCATCAAAACATCTTTACAGCACATATGTAATCAGAGTCTTCCAGCTTTTTGTCCCCCATGTGCTCCTGCCTCCCTGCCTGTACCTGCACTGAGTGGGCAGGGGCTGCTCCCTGCCCTGCCCGGGGGAATGAATTCCCACTTCCAAGAAAACACCAGGGTTGCAGTAGTCATTTGCTTTGAGGGAGCCCAACCTGACGCAGGAGCTCCTGCCCAGCCCCAAGCTCTGTCAAACCAACGGAATCCACAAACCAAGCGTGTTTTACCCGATCGCCAGCTCTGCCAGCACTAAAATGGGTCAGAAAGTGTGTGTTTTCTCTCCAAGATTGTTGTTTTTTTCAACGGAGCTTTAGTAACTTCTAACTCAAATGTTTTCCAGATTTCAGCAATCCAAACCAAAAGAGTGAGGAACTGCAGTATCTGTTTTGTGATTTTTTTTCCCCAGTCAAAAAAGAAAAGCAGGAAAACTTTTTCTTTTTGAGGAAATGAAAGCAGGCAGATTTCTCAAAACATTGCATTTGGTCAGAAGCCCAATTATTCATCAGAATTTAAGGCAGAAGCATTTTTTTCCCAGCCCCATAGGTCTCTTGAGTTGACATTCACAGGTCTGAGGTCCAATAGAAACAAGAGAGGGAGCAGGGAGCTGCAAGGACTGCCAGCCCACCGCCCGGGCTGCAGCACCCGCATCCCCTGTGCACCTGCACCCAGGGCTGCTGGGGGAACCTGGGTGGACTGGACACCAGCTCCCTCCCAGCACTCACCAAAGGCTCAGTAGGCCTCGCAGCAGCAAAATGACAAAAACTTGGACTCAGAAAGCCAAAGGGCTCTGGCTCAGCACCAGGAAAAGCTGAAAAAAATGTACCTCCTCCAGGAGGAGGGAGGGTTTCTGTATCTTGGGCTTTATATTTAAATTGGACATTTTACTTAAATATTTTTTCTTTTTCAAGGTAAGCCTATTTCACATTCCCCTGTAATGACGATAACCTCTGAGCAAAGCCTGACTGAATCAGATGATTTTAAAGCCCAGCTCCCTGCCGGCTGATTTCAAGCATTTGGATGGGAGTCAAAGCCTTCCTGCTCCACGCAGCAGCAGATCAATCGAACAAGAAGCTACCATCTTCCACAGTCATTTTTGCAGATTAAAGTCACACTTCATTTTTCCCTTTCTGTGTTTGTAAGCTGTTGACATAAGGATTTCCCACAAGGTCAGGATGAACAGCCCACTAATTCCACTTTCCCTGCCTGGCTGCCTATCTGAGTTGTACCTGTCCCTGGAGCTGACGTCCTGCCATCCCAACTCTGCTCCGCTTGAGGGGATCCCTGTAAGCCACAGCCCCACTTGCTTCAACCCCAAAGACCCAGGAAGACCTGGAGAAAGCAGTTTGCTGCCCAACAGATGCTTTCTCCTTGGAGCTACTGAAAGTGCACGCTCCCTCTTACCCTAATAGGGCATGAAAGTGCCTAAGAAAATTCATGTGAGGCGGGTGGAAAACAGATAAAGCCATGTGCACCCTCCTCTGGAGTCAAAACTCATCAGCGTAACAAGCACGGTGGGCCAAAAATGTGTCAGTGCTGGAGCTGCAGCCAGCTTGGGCTGGGGATGAGGCCGTTCCGGGAAAGGCCTGAAAGAAAGGGGTGAAGGTGTCACACCATCACTCATTTCACAGCACCAAACCCCTCTAGCCTGCAAAACCCTGCACACAGCAGGGACACATCCTAGGGGTCCTGCAGCTGGGGCAGGCATCTGATCCTGTCGCTGGACCCTAACCCTGGGGCTGGCTGTTCCCATGGCCACACGGGACCAGGAGCGGGGAGGGGCTCACCCAAACCCCACCGCCTGCTCCCTGCCCAGCTCCAGCGGCCAGGACTGCAGGGGTGAGCTAGAAGGAGGGGTGAGCCCAAGGGCCTTCTGGGGTGGGACGAGGGTCAGGCATCAGTTCAAAACAGGCAATACTTCTACAGAGCTGGAGACTGGTGCGCTGGGGCAGCAAAACCACAAAACCCCAGCCCAACCAAGCCCAAACCAGCCCTGCTCAGTCCCGATCATGAGGCTGTAAAGACCAAGCCTTGGCTCTGGAACAGGAGCTGGGTGTCCCCCATCCCCAAGACACGAGTAACACAAAGTCCCCAAGCTCCCAATCCGTGGTGCAGGGACGCTCGGGTGGAAGTATCCCTCCTAACCAAACGACGCGTGGTGGCAACACACCACCATGGCACAAGGCAGCCGGGGGTGTTACTGCTCTGAGAGCTTTGAGGGAAACCCAAGCTGAAGTGGTCCTGGCCGCGGTGGCACAGGCCAGGCAGGTTTCCCCTCGCTGTCCCCATGGATGGTTATCCTGGATACTGACCTCGGTTTGTGCTGATAAGCCACACAGAGGTGGTCATGCCTGCTCAGGAGCTGCAAGGGGAAAAGGTCTGTATTTGCCTAGTGTCATGGGAAGGCATGAGTGCTGCTGGCATTAGTGCTGCACAGAAAGTGGGAGAGTCCCAGCCCCGGGCTTCAATTGATACGGAAATAGATGCCAGCGACTGGGTTTCTATTAACCAAGAGTGAATGAAACAAGATTATCCTCTTTATAAACACACCAGGCTCTGTGAGAAATGTCTTCACTAGGAGAGCAGGACCAAGGAGCATCCCCTCACCGCTGTGTCCTGGCACCCAGCTATGGCAGGAGCCATGTGTCTGCCCTCATTTCTCCCTGCCCGTGTCCGAGCCCTGCCTGTGGAAGCACAGAGATGCTCATTCCCTCTATGGGGGCTGTGGGGCAGCCAGAATACCCAGCCCTTGAGGACCTGCCCTTGGCTCCTGTCATTTGGCTGCTCCAAGTGTGGCTGCACCTTGCTTGGAATGAGCCTCCCCCTGCACCCCATGGGGAGTGTGAGGAGAAATTTAATGAAGCTGGCGTAGTCCTGTCTCCCCCTTCACCTGCACCCACCTATCTTTTAAGCCCCCTGAGAGGTCAGGCTGCAGCATCTTCGGTGTCTGATCATACAGCTGCAGAAATGCTGCTCCCAACTGCCGTGTCTCTTCCTGGCAAATCGCAGCCAATATCACACCCGGGGCCGGGATGAGCTCTGCCCACCTCCTGCCTGATGCTGCCTCCTCATTACACACCCATCCATCACACGGGGGTGTTGCAGTCATGGAGCAAAGAGACTGTGAAGCTGGGACAGCATGGAGCCCACCTGGCAGGGACTGCCTTGAGCCACCGCTGCTGCCCACTCTCGCGGGGTGGCCATGAGCATCCTGCCTGAAGGTCTGGGAATGCCCACACCTCTGGCTTTTTAAAAGCCCAAGGAAAGCAGAAAGCAAAGGATATTTTAAAAAAGCCTAAAACTCTTTCACAGTAAACTCCAAGTCTGAGCACAGGGGTTCAACAGATCTGAAAATCTCAGGTGCGAACGGGGATTTTCAGAAAATCCCAGGCCTGATCTGGCCTTGGAGAAGCTGAGATGCACTGTCAGCCCCGGGACAGATGAGGTCACCATGGCCACCAGACCAGCCTGGCTCTGCCCTGGGCACAGGTTGTGTCTTACCAAAGAGGTTCATTGGGAAGACATCACTCTGGTTGTCCACCTTCCCCACCAGTGGCATAAACCCCCTGAGAGCACCAGGGAGGGAGGGCAGGAGCTCACTGGGGCAGAGCTGTGCCAAATAAAGCACCTTATCGGTGTAAGTGCGCGGCCGCGCTCCAGCAGCGTGGGCTGCCGCGGGCCTCGGCTCTCAGCTGTCGTGCCCGGGCAGCACTGATAAAGCCCTGCTCTGCCTGCCCTTATTTAGTCAGGAGGCTCTGCTGACTCCAGAGATTTCAGGACGTCATTTGCACCACACACCCGCGTTCCCCAAGGAGACGCTTGCTGCTGCCTGGCCACGCAGGCTGGAAATGCTGAGTGCAGGGAGACAGCGGCAGCACTGCTGGGAATGCGGCCGGGCAGGGGAGCTTGGAAAGCGATACGGGAGCCAGCAAGCACTCTTGTTATTTTGAAGGGAGAGCTAAGACATGCCCAAAGACATGGGTACAGACAGAAAGCCAGCTTAGGCTTCAAAACCAGGCAACAGCTCACGCTATGAACAATGCCCACGCGTCGCTGCCAGGGAAGCCGCACCGATGTGATTTCTGACACCAAGGGCTCACCGCAGCTCTGCGATGCTTTAATGCAGCCCAGATTTACTGTGATGAGTAAACCCGACTTTAACAGGAATTAATGCCTAACATTGCAGAATGCAGTTTAGAAATTCTTACAGGTATCTATCCAAGCAGCAGTATTGCAGGACCTCTATAGATATTCCATTAAAACCAAAAATAAATCCAAAACGTATTCATGTTTAGTTGCACTCTCCAGGCATAAAACACCCAGCTGCACAGGGGCTTTAGGGTCAGTGTCTGAAGACAAACAGGCGAATCACAGCAGCCATTATTGCCTCTATTATCTGGTTTTCCTATTGATCCCAGGACATGTGGCAGATATATCTGAGGTGTTGTTTACAGGATGTACACCAGTCAAACGATCTCAGAGTGTGGCCAGACCCATGCCTTGCAGGATGCACAGCCAAGTCGCTCCATTGATTTTGATCCAAGTCACTGGGAAGCACAACCACGTGCAGAGGCAGACCACAGCAGACACTGTTGTAGTGGGACGGAGGTGGGATTTGCAGTATTTACATTCATTTTGTTCTCCAAAAGCACCAGTGAGAAGGAAATCCCCTGTAAGAGCTGCCTGGCTACAGAGCATACAGCTTTCAGAAAATCAACGGTTTCCCCTGCAGCTGGTCCTGCCCTTCCTCATGCTTTTTATTTTATTTCATTTTAATCTACTCTGAAGAGGTGAAAGCTGAACAACACTTCCACACTCCTTCTCCCTCCTTTCAGCAGAACCATCCTCCCCATGTGACAGGTGAGCATGTACTACACAGGCAGCACCCCTGGGTGCTGCTGCTCCCTGAGCACCCAGGGGTGCAGAGCACCCCATTTGGCACCAACCCATGGGCCCATAAAATTCCAGAGCAGCTGTTACACACCTCAGGATGGCTTTTAACTGGCTCACTCATGGCTTGGTGGTGGCTGTCCCCTCCTCGCAGGGGCTGGCGGGGAACAGACCTGCTGCCTGTCCTCCAGCCACCTTATCTACTTAAGTACTGGGGAGATGATGTCCCAGCTGTGATCCCAGGACCTCACCACCTTTCCCACCCACCCCAATATTTTTTCAAAGGAGCCCCCAGACGGGGTGGAGGGTGGGAAAGGGGGAAGGTGAAGGGATGCAGCGGATGCCTTCACTTGGTACCACGGGAACAGCCACGTTCCAGCTCCAATGGGAATCCCTTGGGATCACAGCAAGGAAGGTCCCAGGGCACCAGCAGTACAGGACATGGCTAACAGTCATCATACGGTGTGGGTTAACCCCCACGTCCACCTGGGGTTTCCCCTGGGCAGGAGTAAAGCTGTGTCTGCTGGCTGCCGCAGCCTGCGGTTTCGAGATGACTTTTCTCCCAAGTGCCAGCAGTCTGGGGGAGGACTCAGCATACTTTAACTTCCATTAGCTTCATCCCATTAGTTGATCCCAACAATGCTGATAAATGTGCCCTGAGTTTCTGCCCAACCCCTGAGCAGCACCAAGGGGCTTTGCCTGGGGTGAGGGGGCAGTTGGAAGAGCTCGATGTTTCACTAAACTAATGAAAAACGGAATGAAGAAAATTGCTGTTCCCTCAGCCGGTGGCAAGGCGATGCCAGTTCTGTCCTCAGCCTCTTGCACAATGGGGAAAGCAGCTGGATTGCTGACCCGTGAGGATTCGGGAGGGAGCCAAGGAGACCAGGGCAGTGCTGCCTGGGCAGGACAGGCAGCAGGGCAGGCAATAGCTGGCACTGCCTGCGGCGCTGGCTGGAACCCCCAAACTGAGCAGACAGGTGGGACAGGAGCTGCAAAGCAGCCCTGGTGCCTTGGACGCCCTCAGAGCAGAGCGTGGGATGAGGAAGGTTTGCTGATGGCGGCTGACCATCATCCCTGACCATCACTGCTCTCCTGCCTGTCTCCGCAGGGCAGATCTCAGGCAGGGCACCCACCAGCGCTGCTGGGAGCTGCCTGCCCGTGCACCCCCAGAGCTCAGGCACGTGCCTGGGATTCCTGCGGTGCAACTGGCCGAGGCAGCTTCCAGTGCTTGGGCTTGTTTTCCTCAGGATTTCTATCCCTAAAGAGCCTTTTATGGTGCAAAAGAGTGAAATCTGGTCTTCTCCCGACATTCCACCCCCAGACAGCGGAAGGCTGGATGTTACGGTAGTTTAGCTCTACAAGGGGCTCCCCTGAGTGCCAGGAGCAAATGAAACTCAAACATCCATATACAACAGCACAGGTATGCAGAGGTAGTTGGGCATCTGCACAGCCCAGCTGCTGTGTCCTGCTAATTAGTTCCTAGAAATAATCTTACATACAGATATGTCACATCTTCCCCCAAGAAAGGACTTCTGTAGCCTCAAAGACATTTCTTTGGGTAAGGTACACACTGCCATCGAGGAGAAATACAAATCTAGAAAACTCCACCTCGCAGTTACGAGCTAGGGCAATGCTAATGACAGTACAGCCCTTTCATAAAGCACAATAATTGATTTTCACAATCTGTCTGCAATTACTCTCTGCCCTGGGTGTGGAAACTGAGGCAAGGTTCAAGGCCAAAGGAAAAGTCAGTGGCAGAGCCTAAGGACCCTCTCGAGGCAAAATTACCTATATTTACTCTCGACCCCAAAGCTGAACTGAAAGCAGGAGGAAGGAGAGCACGAATCAGATTTTCAAAAAGTAGAGAGAGCAGCTCTGCCCAGAGCCACACACACCAGGAATAAATGCTGATGGAAATGGTGAGTTACAGTTTACAGGAGCCCGAATTCTCCTCTTGCAGCGGGTCCAGCTCAGCTGCAGACAGTGCTGCAGGAATGGGACCAGGGACATCGCACTGCAGGGAAAGCAGAGCGCTCTTCCCCTGCCACAACAGCCACGCTATTGCAGGGCTTGTAAGGGGAGGACTCCCTGGAGGAAACCAGCTTTAATGTCTTATTTCCTCCAGCTCCAAGGTTTCCTTAATAGGAAATTATTCCCCAGCCACACTGAGGAGGGATGCAGTCCCGGCCAGGGCAGCGGGTGCATTCCAGCCCCTGATGGAAAACACTGCAGAGCCACTTTTGATCCAAAGTGTAAATAGTGTATAATAAAAAGAGGCTTGTGTAAACCGGCCGAGCTCTTGGGGAGCAGCTTTTGCAGCTCTAGTCTCCTTATTTACGGGCGCGTAGCACCACGGCTTCACGCTTTTCCTGGGCGCGGCAAAGCTGGTGTCAGGCTGAGCTTGCCCTGCCGGGAGGCTCTAGCAGGCCCCAGGCCACCCCAGCCTGTTATTTTTATCCTAGCTGGCCCTGCACGGCATTTCACTTGCAATCCCGCCGGTTTCTCTCCGCCGGTCTCCGAGGCAACTGGGTTTTGCTAAAAAACCAATCATGCTCCCCGCAAAACTTTGGAGCAGAAACAGCAGCTGGGAGAGTAAAGCCAGGGTTTCTCAGAGAGAAGGGATAGGGTTTGGGAACAGGCACCCTCCCCCCTGCCGTTATTTCTCATTTCTGCTTGGTGATGAAGTAACTGATAATTAAACAGCACTAAAAAGGAGCAAGGCAGGACAGACCTGGAGTCCCATCCACTACCCAGCCACTGAACAAAGCCTGCAGGGGACCAGGTTTTGATGGATAGGCAAGGTGAAACCTTGAGATCTGTCACAATCATGTTTCTCTGAGGAAGAGTTGAGGAGCGAAGTCTCTGACCCTGCCTGACAATCTCTGGTCTCTGCCAGGCTGGCTCTGAGACTGGCAGGAATGCTGTGGGAGGAGGAGCGTGTTGCCGGCACAGCTCAGACACAGGCAGGGATGTGAGCAGAAGGAGGCTTTCCCCTGCCCTTCCTGGGCAGACCCCAGAGAGCCCCTCTTTTACCTCCTCCTTCCTCCACCCCGGGAGGGATGATGGAGCAATTAGCACTTTCGTCTCCTCCTAATTTCCAATGCAGCTAATTCTGAGCCGAGCCCACCTGTCTGGTCCCAACATACCAAGTGGTGCTGGGGCAACGTGGTGCCCACGTGTCTGCCAGCACAAGGGACATTGGTGCAAGGAGAGGCTGCCACGTGCTCTCAGCAGCCCCTTGCACACTCCTCCCTCACACGCCCCTGAGACACGCATCCCCATGCATGCTGCCTCTCACCCACTGCTGGCTCTGCAGCCCTCTTCCCACCCCTGGGGACAAACCCAGCTGAGCCCTCCCCGCTTCCTCCTTTCCCAACATCCTAAAGCATCGCGGGCTGTGGGATGTGGCTGTGTGCCGCGGGATCGGGCTCAGCCATCCAGCGTGGGCTCAGCCACCTGCCCTGGCTCTGGCTGCCACCTCCCTCATGGCAGAAACACTCACTGAAAACCTGGCCAAAGGCAGCTGGGTCCTGGCGAGCAGATGGGGCTCCCCAAGGCTCCTGATTTACTGCAGTCAAACCCCACTATTTCTCATCGTGCCCTGATAATGAGGCTCCGGCAGCCTGGCACAGCACCAAGGCACTCCCCATCCCACCGGCTCCTGCTCCCCATCCTGCTGAGTGCCGGCGCCAGGCCCTGCTGTCCAGCAGCTCCCCCTGGACCAGGCTGAAGGGGGATGGGAGAGGGGGTGAGAAAGACAACAGGTCCTGAACACACCTGAGTTGCCATGAGGGCCCTCAGCCCCACTCTGCCAGCATTTAGTACAAAGAATTAAATAGAAATTGTGGAGTCACATTTGACCCCGCTGCCAATGCACAGCAAGGAGGCACACAGCATGGCTCTAGAGGGACACGTGGGATGGGGACCACCACCACCACGGGGACCTGCATGTTGGAGCCCTAAGCACCTACCTGGATGCCGCAATCTCCGACTTCTGCCGGGCAATGGCTGCGGCCCTCTGAGCCCCCTCCACGCTCCTGTCCACCTTCTGCCGGATCTTGGCGCTCTTGAGGGGTATCACACGCTTCTTCATGCCCTTGACGAGGACATTGTGGCGGTACTTGCCCTCCTCCTTCTTGCCATCAGGCAGCGTGGTGCAGCCGTAGCCATGCCGCAGGTTGTCCAGCCACTCACCCTCGTACTTCAGCCCGCTGGAGCGCTCGCTGACACCGAAGCCGGCACGCTTGTCGTTCTTCCACTCACCCATGTAGGTCTCCGTGGTGGTGGCGTCAATATCGGACTCAAAGGGGGGGTACTCCTCACCCTCGGCACCCTCGCCCAGGCTGACGGTGGAGGTGGCGTCGCTGGCAGCCGAGCTGATCCCGCTCTCGCTCTTGAGGAAGCTGACTCGGCTCTTCTGACTGGCCAGGGATGACTTGGACTCAGACTTCTTCAGCTTTCCCAGCAAGGAGCCCCTGCGGAAGAGCCCCCCCTTCTTGGGCTTGCCGGCCTCTGCCTCAGCATAGAGGCTGAGGGCAAATCCCCCGCGGGTGATGGTGGGCGAGAGGGGCAGGCTCTCGGGGTTGGCGGCGGGGGAGTCCTGCTGGGGCAGGGTGCCGTTGCTGTGCTCGCTCCGCAGGGAGGAGAGGGAGGTGCGCAGCGGGGAGCGGATCACGGAGGCCATGCCATAGGGCACGCTCTGCCGCACGCCGTAGCCATGCCGCATGCCATTGGTGAACTGGCCCTGGTACGTGCCTGCGGGAGAGAAGAGGGACAGGGTGAAAAGGCAGCTCGGCCCTGGGTAAGACAGCAAAAGAAGGCGGGCTGTGGGGTAGCACTGCACTAGAGCAGCCATACCCACCTTCACTCGAAGAGAAGAGCCCCAACTCCACCAGTGTTCACCCACACGCAAAAGCAGCAGCCCCCAGGGAGTGGAGGGCAGAGGACACAAGCCTGAGAGCTGCTGCTGGCAGGTGACAGCTCCCTGAAAAGGGGCTGGGGCGCCAGGGGACACTGGTGCAAACCCAAAGCCACGTAACAGAAGGCATCTGGATTTGCATCCAGAGCAAGGAGCAGGAGGCAGCCCCACGGGGCTGGTGTTTGGGCTGTGCTGAGAGGGTGGCAGCAGCCCCCACAGACACACGAGCTGTGGTTGCACAGCTCTCCTTGGCTCGGTGACAGTCCCTTTCAGCCCATTCTGCAGTTTGTCACTCATAGCCTGCCAGGACCAGCCCTAGACTCCTGAGTCAGGTGCCTGGCCATAGCACGGGCTGCCCTGGTACCTGCACCTGTATCTGCCTGGCCCTGATATACAGCTTCTCTGTGGTCCCAAGACCAAGGCTTGTGCCACACTGCATGAAGGAAGAGATGAGCAAAAAAGGGAGAGGAGCAGAGCAGCTCTGTGTGGGCTTCCTCCAGCTCTGCCCAAAAAAACGCCACCCTACCACACTCCCCCAGGCCCAGCTCAAGAGGGCGCACGGTGTCATATGATGGGGGACACAGACAGGATCGTGTTCACCGTGGCCAGAGATGCACCCTGGGTACAGGACCCTGCTAAGAGCCAGCAGGACCTTGGCAGTGACACCTCGAAGGACTGGGAGAAACACACCACTCCTCTCCAGGTCCCTTCCAGGTCCCTTCCAGGTCTCCATACTTGCAGGCTCCAGAAGAATGAACTGGAGACCACCACTCAGATTTTTCTCACCAGGATGTCAGGAGACTTTAAATTAGTTACACTGAAGACTCTTGCAAGAAGAGCTCCTAGGAAGGGCAGGAGGGCTGGCGGTGCAGTCTTTGCCTACAGCACCTGCATTCACATGCCAGCACAGCGCGCTGCAAGGGTCAGTACATCCCTGCTGAGCCCCATGGGATGGGATGGGATGGGATGGGATGGGATGGGATGGGATGGGATGGGATGGGCCATCTCCCCAGCTGGGCTCTCCTAGGTCTGTAGATGTGGTTGCCTCAAAAAATGGCAAATCACCCAAAACAAAAGCAGCACTCAGCTCTGCTCCTGGAATTATGGGACCTGGAATGGACCACCTCGCCCCAGACCAGCACCCTGTGGGGCGGAGGCTACTGGCAGACCCCTATCCCAGAGCACAGGTGGAGGGCACAGGTGGAGGGTGCTGGGGGAACACAAATGCTCTTGAAAAGGCCACCCCACTCCTTTACCCTCCCAGGTGCTGCTTCCTGCAAGCAAATGGCCAGCCACACTGTAGGCATTTGCACAGGCATTTGTCCTAAACTTGGTTTTCGTTAAGCAGTAACCTACAAGGAGGCACCAAATTTTGGGAGAGCAAGCACTCCCAGGGTCACGGGGAGGCTCAGCAGGGCTGGGCAGAGGCGAAAGGGGGTGACCTATCTTCAAGGCATTCATCTCCCCACTCAGACGCCGTTACTGAGACCAGGGATGACCCTTGCTCCCCAGGGAGAAAATCCAGTTCCTTCTTTGGTGATTGTGGGAGTGCATATTTTACGCTCTCCCAGGCCACTTCTGCAGCATAATCTCTCCTCCTAAGCTTCAGGTTTCGTTGAAATCCTCTTTGGACCCGCCTGTGGGGTGTTAACTTACAGTGCTGGGGGCCAGGAAAGACAAGAAGTGCCCGAGCGGGCAGCAGCTGCTGCCCTGGGGTGAGCTGCCCCCCGCCAGCCCCTGCCCATCCTGCAGCACATGGGATTTTGGGTTCCCTGCAACAGTTGCCTCCCCTGCTAAAAAAAGTCAGGCTTCAGGTAGTACAGAGCATCTGCAGGCTGTGGCCAGGAATGGGGAGCAGCCTGCCAGAACCTGAGGCTCCAGCAGGATAAACAAGGTGGGCAACGTGCGTTGGGGATTCAGGCATAAGCTGGAAGCCAAGGACCATCGTTGGGGATGCCCAGGCATTTGGGTGTGTTCCTCACCATGCTCCCAAATCCCTCTCCATAAAGTGGTGATGAGTCTTCCCCATGTCCTTCCCCACCAAGAGCCAGAGAAGCTGGTGCTCCATCCCTGCCTGCTCAGCCAAGCAGGGCTGACACACGATTGGGGTGACATTGGAGACCTCCTCCTAGGACAGAACAACCTCGCTCACAGCCAGCTGCAGCTGATAGTGCTGCTGTGTTAACCCCCTGGAAGAGGAACTCTGGAAAAGTGTTGCAGGTTTAGGGGGGCTCAGGTGCTCCTCAGGTCAAGGTCAGAGCAGCTGCTGCCCTTCAGCAAGTCCTCAGCCCCCTCCATCCCCTGAGGCAGCACCGGGGCCACCTGGATGGGAAAAGCCACGTGGCACAGTGGGTCTTCATGGGGCAGAGATGGGATGCCACTTCTCAGGGACACACACGCCTACCCTCAACACGAGGTTTCACACCAGCTCTTCAGGCTGGTCTTGGCTGCCTGATTCCAGCGCATACGGCACAAGCAACATCATCCCCCCGGCGTGTGGTGTGACCAAACCTGCCAACCCCGCTCGGCTTAATGGAGGGCACCCACACACGGTGCTGCCCACGGTTGCCTAACCAATGCAGGGGTGACCAGGCACAGGGACAGCTGCAGTTCAGTGCCCGGCTGAGGCTTTGTGCCAGGGAAGGGCCATGAACCACCCCTGGAGCAGAGCCAGAGGCTGCTGAGCATGGCTGGAGGCGCCGGTGGCCGTGCGTCGGGGCACATAAGGTTTGAGCAGAGCCAAGCCCTGGCTCACCAGCACATCCCAGCGCAGACAGTTCAAGAGAGAATGGGGCTGTGCAAACCCCCTCTGCACCACAGGCAGTCACTGAGCTGGGCTGCAACACCCCTGAGCCACCGCTACCCCCTGAATGTCAAAGCAGCCCGGGCAAGGGGGGACAGGCAGGATGCAAAGCTGCCAGCCAGGCAGCCATGTGCTCACATGTGTCTGAGGTTCTGTAAAAACATATAATCTCTGTTTAGGATAAATAATCTCTATTTAGGATGAAAATAGGACAGAGCCCCACCTCCCTGCCTCCCCAGCCCTCCCTGATACCCCAGGGCAGCACCATCACCTCCCTGATACACCCAGCCCCATCAGGGTGTGATTACTGGAGGACAGGACCCCAATAATCCTTTACTGCCTGCATTTTTTCTTGTCATAATGACAAAAAACTCCAGTTCCTCTGTGGCCCCCAGGTACACAGGTCATCACCTCTGCCTGTTCCTGACCACAGCTTGGGGGTGGCCCTGTCTGGGTATCTTCATAGGATGGGAAGGATTAAATTGTGGGATTGATGGAAATGGTATTCCAGCAGCCTTCACCTCCAAACACACTAAAAGGGCAGCAGCACCCTCTGTTTCACCCTGGCAGCAGGATGGGATGGTGCCTGGCTGCATCAAAGGCAAAAGCTCCAGCTCCTGGTGCACACCCAGCCCAGCAGTGAGAGCCCGCTGTCAGCAGCATCACATCTCCCCTTCCCAGCCTGCCTCCAAGCTTTAGTATAATTAGTGATGACTGTAAATAATACAAACAGCCAGGTAAATAATGCAAACAACTCAAATCGTATCACTGCCCTACGATCCTCTGCTGTTACCCAGATACTGTGATGACAGACGCGTTAGAAGAACTCAGTGTAAAAGGCCAGGGACATTAAATCAATGCACAGCACCACGTGCAAGACAGGCCATTGAAAACCTAGTGCTTCTTTTTGGTGCCAACAGTACTATCTGATGGGTTCTGTTGGAAAAGAAAGGCAGGAAAAAAAAAAAAAAGAGAGGGGTAAAAAAATTCACAGCATTAATTAATGGGTGAAATTCAGCCACAAAGGAGCTTTGCTACAGAGGCAGCAGACACAAGCCAGCACCATCTCAGCTCGCCCAGAGACCATTCCTGCTTCCCTGGCCACAGTCCCACAGAAGCTGCTCCTTCTGCCCTAGCCCAGGACCCTTCCCACCTCACCTTCCCTGCCCCAAGCACCCAAGGAGTTGGCGCAGCTCCCTATCACCCCATTTCATCTCTCCCAGTAAAGCACACTTCTGTATTTCTTCTTCCCCTTTCTCATGGTCTCGTGATCACTGAATGGTCTAATTGTTTCGGTGTGCAGTTAACTGACACCACTGTTTTCTCCTAGGGCACTAGAGACCAAATTGCAGTGTCAAAAGTAAGTTGGTTTTAGGCTGCTTCAATTGCAGGTGAGTTTCCTGCCCTGACGCCCCTACCCCAACATATATAAAGTTATTTGTATAGCAAAGCCTAACGTTGGGCCCGGACCCTGCACATGCACTACTATTCTGCATTAGCAGTGAGATTTTTTTTCTACAGTAAGACTTGACTGGGTCAAGCATTTGGATTCAAAAGCACAAAACTATCCTACAAATGAGGCCTTTCTTAGAGCGGAGACAAAACCTACAGGTGGAAGTCAAATAACTAGGTGTTTACTCATAGCTTAGGTTACAAAATGATGAGTTCCCTCATGCTGCACCTTCCACAGCCCCAATCACCATCCACTTTAGCCAGTGCGTCCTGTCCCCATAAAGGGCTCTGAGCTCTTTGCTGGTGACAGCAGCAGACACACATGTATATTCAGCGTGGATACCCAAGGAAATATATCACAGTGTTACTGCCTCTGCCTGGCCACACCAGGAGCTCTGAACCCCTTGGCCAATTTCAATCAACATTACAGAAGGCAAGCTTCTCAAGCCATCAGCCTCCCATAGTTTCCACAGAAATGGGTCTTTGGTACTGAGGAAAAAAGTAAACAACCCACGCAGTGCCTGGGCTAAACCATACCATGAGTCCACTTCTTATGAGACACCAAGAATCCATACATCATTTCCAAAAGCTTCACTGCAGATTTGGGCTTTATTTAGCCACCAACCTCGGCCAGCCACAAGACAAAATATACTTACATGGCTGTCTGATTTGTAAGTGTATTTTAAAGTATAAGGTTTTTATGTGTGTATGTAAATGTATATATATAAAAAGTCTATTTTAAAACATTAGAATCAACTACATCTCCCTGAAATCTGCAGGCAGCCCAACCACGACCTAAAGCTTCCAATGACCTGGCAAGAGCCGCACGTTCCCAGGGCCCTCTTCCTTGTGTGGCTGGCTTCCAGGGGGCTTGGGAATCACGTCCCCTACTCGAGGGACAGCAGATTTCCAAAGCCTTTCCAGATGTTTATCTTGGCAACCTCAACTACAACTATTAACAGGTCCAATTAGCAGCCTGACCAGATCTGGATCTTGCAGATGGTTACTGCGCCACAGGTGAGATGACAAACAGAAGCAGGTCCTACAAGTCAGTAAGATCATTCCACTCCTGTCCTCCACACATGGTGCTGGCTGCCGATCCCCACCTTGGCTTCGGATGTAGCTTTCTACACGTTCCCGTACCATCAGAGCAGCTCACGCGTTGAATGAACGGCTCAGACCAGCCAGGGCGTGATGGCCCAACGCAAGGAGCAGCCGCTGGGCACCGGGCACAGCCCTCGTGAGCCAGGTCTGGCTGGTCCCTGGAGGGCTCAGCTCAGCGCTGCCCAGGATGGCTTTGGCAGGGCACATCTTCATGGATCAGGCCTAAACTGCCAACCTCGGGTGGCACCAGGGATCAGGCAGACGGCACGTTCTTGGGTGTGGGACAACACCCCAGGGAGCTCTATGCTGACCGAAGCAGTATATATTATATATCCTTACAGGAGAAAATCTTGACTCATCTTTCCCCCACTTCTGTCGCAAGCTTTCTGTCCATGATCTAATCAAATTCAAACTCCTACGTCAAGTCTTGCCTCTCAAAATTCTCTACACCATTTACTCGAAATCGAGTTACCCTGCACACTTAGAAGATGCATTTTAGGAAGCAGCCATGCAAATCCATGGGAGACGTTGACATCTCCAGAATGAAAGTCCCAACGGCTGCTGTTGCTGACACTTACCTGATCATTGCTTGTTACTCATCAGAGCACACCTTACACACGACCTACATGTCTGTGGCCACACGTAAAGGTTCTGCAATGCATGAGTGCACATGTATGCATTAGTCTGAACTCTCCATGCCACCGTGAACCTGCACAGCTCAGCATTTAACTGTTCCATGGCCAGGGGGGAGAGGGGGGAGAAAATTTAAGGAGCTGGAGGGATGAACCAGTTCGTGTCCGTACCTACAACCTCAAAGGTCACAAAGAAAATGAGTCAACTTCAAAACTCTATTCCCAGACTTAAAGTTAGCCATGTACCTAGGCAACTCATTGAGAAACATTTATGGATCTTGAATTAGTCCATTTTTCTAATGTCTATAAATCTGATGCTTTTCATTCTGAAGATTTATACCATTACCATTACTTTTCTTTAAAAACTAACTCCATTGCCTGTCCTAGATAAATATAGATGCAATTCTGATCCATATTTTGAAGGGTATTTCTTTCAAATCACCCTCTCTATTTAGCTATCCTAAATATGGCAGCCTGGAACATTACAGTACTGAAGAGCTACAGAATTACTTGCACAGAGATTCTTGGAATGTTTCTAACCCCAAAATTGCCACTAATGCAAGAACACAATTAGACTGAGCATTTACAGAGCACAACAAATATCTGACTATGCGGTGCATTTATGTACTAGCAGGGGTTGAGAGCTTCCAAGTAATCGAAGGGATTTATTTTAGGGAAAGACGTGTGACTATGTATACTAAACGGCTTAGATGAACTCAACCAAAACAGTTCAGCAAAGCAGATGTCCAGGCAGCTCGTCAGGCGCCTACAAGAGTGTTTAATGCACAGGCAAAGCGTGCTGTGATGCCGTGGGCGGCTTGCATCCGATGTGAAAACATTCACAACTCGCTGCCCAGCGAGCGAGTGAATGGCTCGCTGCGGTCACGCACCAGCGAGGAGCTTCTGGTTTAGTTCTGCGATGAACTGCAATAACCAGTCCCTGGGGAACCAGGAGTCACAGACTACACAAATCAAGTTGGTTGGTGTTAGCTATTGATACAGACACTTGAGAGCAGCTCCTGAGGGAGAGATGGTGGGGGCAACACTCCTGCTGCTCCTCCCTCGTGTCCGCAGACGGCGAGCTGCACAGGCTGTGCCCGACAGCAGGGACCGGGGCGCACACACGCGCGTTCACGAGGCGGCTGCGCCCCAAGCCCTCCTTCTTGACTGAAGCACCTCAACGGCTCATCGTAGACCATCGTGCCCGTCCAGACCTCACTAGTGGGGACAGGATCAGGCCACCCCTTCAGCAGGGACAACACACGGCCTCTGCCATCACAGGCTGGGTATCACGCTGTTCATCACCACCCCAGCCCCTGCAGAGCCACCCTTACCTCCATCAGCGTACGTCTCGGTGCCGTAGCCGTCCTGCAGGCCGTTATTCCAGGTACCTTCGTACTTAGCTCCGCTGCTCATGCTCTGCCTCGCGCCGTACCGTCCCTTAAAGCCATGGGTCCACTCGCCTCTGTAAACCCACCGTCCTTTGGTCTCAATTCCGAGGCCGTGCCTCTTGCCTTGGGACCAGTAGCCTTCGTAGGTGTTGCCACTGGGCCACGTGTATATGCCCACCACTTCGAAGCCGTAGTTCCAGGAGCCCGAGTACTCGCCCTGGCCCTTGGGGCCGGTGCAGATGCCATGCCCGTGGGCTTTGCCCCCTTCCCAGCCCCCGCAATAGGCGCCTCCATCATCGAAATCAAACCTGCCGCCGCTCATGGTACCGTCCGGAGCCCCCTCAGCCGGGCAGCTCTCCCAGGGGCTGAGCTCCGGGGCGCGGGGGCCGCTGCCGCATCCCCGAAGGTGCCGGGTTGGGCGCCGGGAGCGGCCGCTCCTGCCTCGCCTCGCCCGGCCGAGGGACCGGGGAACGGGAGGAAAGAGAAATTGGAGGGAGGGGAGAGGGGTGGGCCGGGCCCGAGCCCCCCCCCGGGGAGGGGCAGCCGAGCCGCGCCGCTACCTGCCCCGTCGCCGCGCCCCCGCCGCGGGCATGGAGCCGAGCCCCGCGGGGAGCCGAGCCCCCGGCGGCGGAGGGAGGGGGGTCCCGAGCCCCCGGCGGCGGAGGGAGGAGGGGTCCCGAGCGGCCGCGCTCCCCCGCCCCGGCCGCTGCCCGCTCCGCTCTCCTCCCCCGCCGGGAGAAAGGTCAGCGCTGCCCTAACAAGGCCATCGGATCCCAGGAGCTGCTCCCAAAAATAACCCCCCGGAGCCCGGCCTCCGCCTCGGGGCCCTTTTATGAAGGAGGGAAGAGACACATCCCCCCGCCCCCCGCGCCCCGGGCAGGGATCCAGGCGGAGAAGCGGCTGGGAAAGTAAATCTCTGCTTAAAATAGCGCCTGGGAAGGGGGCGCGTCGCTCGCCCCACGCCGCCCGCCCGGGCGCACCGGCAGCCGCGGCGGGAGAGGAGGGGGCGGGCGGGGGGGACGGGGGGGTGGCCGGAGGCAGGTTTGCTCGCCCCGGGGTTTGAGCGGGCAGAGTTAGAACAAGGAGGAAAAGCAGAGCCGTCCCCCAGGCGCCAGGGCACGTCCCGCTCACCCCACTGCCACTTTTAAAGTGAATTTCCAGAGCTGCTTCGGGGTAGCGAGAAAACTTCACTAGTAGTTGTTCCCCTCTCTGTCCCCAACAATAAACTCGCCAAAATCTCCCTGTTTAACAGCTGGTGACATAATTTAGTGTATGTTTGGAAAAGAAAGGTGAGAGCCCACCCTTGGACAGCTGCAGACACATTACGAGCAGTGACAGCCCACCTTGCTTCGAACAATCTGTCACCAAATACAGATGGCAGAATGAAACGCCAGGTAACAGCCTAATCCAAACCCTGCCTTCTCCCAGCCACACCTGTCCCATCTCCTGAAGACACTGTCACAGCAAGACCACAGAGCGTGGCCTTCCCTGACTGCCACAGAGAAGCCCTGGGAGCTGTGGGGCGAGACCTGCTACCAGCAAGCCCTGCTCTGCCCTTCGAGGGGAGCGCCCAAGGGCTCTGGGCAAAGCTGCCACAGACAGCGAGTTTCAGACTCATGTAACAGTTTTACAACTGGGACAACCTCCTTATCGGTGTCTCTAGGAAGAGGTATAGAAAAAAACCATACAATATGTAACTGCAAGAAAAGCTAAGTATGTATATACAGCACATAAACCCCCAAATACCTGCAGGCGCAGGTGAGAAGGACCAACTGCCCACTGTAAAAGCTAATTACAAAAGGCTTCACTTTTATTCAGCCACAGGAAGGAACGGGCCCTTCTGTAAGGGGCTCCAACACAACTCAGAAGTGCCACTGGGCAAGAGCAGCCCCCTAAAGCTTTTTTTCCTTAAAAAACCACTCAGATTTTGAAATTGGCTCAAATTGGACTTTTTTTTTTTTTTTAAAGAAGGTTAAGCTTGTAGACTACTCAGGCATGCTTTCAAGGTTCTTGCTGCAGGATTCTGGAAATCTGTATTTTCTCAAAGCAAAACCAGAGGTTTTGGTTTTGTGGTTTCTGGGTAGACCACAGCATCCTAAAACGCCTTGTAGTAACAGAAGGGAAAGCGTTAAGGCAGCAGTTGCAGCTACCCATGGTCTATTTCATGGTGTTCCAGCATTTACCAGCCCAAATATGTTGTAACTGCCCTAAGAGAATGCCAAGTTCAGGACCACATAATTATTTACTTAGCAACTTCTCCTAATTACATAGCACAGTTGTGAGCTGACAGTACACTTTGTTTAAACATTAATAACTTAGGCAGATGTTGGCACTTAAGAGCTTTAGTTGACCACTAACATACCCAGATGCTCAAACTTCAGAACACACTAACGCTGTGTGTGCCCTAGGGCACCGCCCAGAGCTGGTCTTATTTCTTCATTTTGGCAGAAAAAGTCACATTCTCCCCCGAAAGGCTGAGGCGGAGCCCCCTGCACCCAGCCTGCCCGCACCCGGCCGGGGGGGGACCTCTAGTGGCCCAGCACTGCTCACCTCCCCGCCCAGTCTGCACCAGTCCGCACCACCTCCCCGCCCAGTCTGCACCAGTTCTCATCTTTCTACTCTATACTTTTTTTTGTTTTTACATTACATCCTAGATTTCAATCCTTTCTCTAACACGGTACTGAGCACTTGATGCTGCCATCCTAAACTCTGCAGGTACAGGTGTGTGGTGACTTATGAAAGAAATGGTAAAAAGCAGCGTGGCCTTGAAGGGCATTCTCAGCCCCACAACAGTGCTGTGGCTGCTGCCTGCAAGCATCTGGGAACAGTAAAGAATAATTATTTGAGAAAGTCATTCTGCACTTTGCAGCCCAGTATTGCAGAGAATAGTCACCAAACAATTGCCTTGAATTCAGAACACAGGTGGAAGAAATGCAGCTGTTTTAAGAGCAGGGAAAGGGATCCAAGTGCACTCTGCAAGAGGTAGATGACACTTCAGAACAGGCAAAACAGGTAAATTTGCATGGCCGCTTACTTCTAAGATACAAGGTATTGCCACAGGAATGAAAAAAAAACCCCAAGAGTAACACCAAAGGATTTTGCAGGGAAATGTGTTATCTCCACTTCTTCTCCAGACCTTACAGGTCAGGAAAGTTTGGGTGCTGCAAATAGTAAAGACAGCTCATCTCTCCCTCAACAAATCATATTATTTGATGGGATGCTCCTTCGCTGTACACATATTTATAAAAGATAGATTGTGCTGATGCACACAAAATATGGCAAGTTGGTTGTTGCTGAAGTAGTAAACTTCAGGAAGAATGCAAAGCCAGACAAGTCATCTAAAGTGAAAATGGTCTAGTAAAATGACTGGAGGGGAGAAGAAAAAAACCACAGTGCTCCAGATTTCCTTACTGTGCAGCTGACAACTGTTCACTCAAGTCTATGGGTCTTAATATTTGCAGGGGTATACTTGGTGTTACAGAGCAGGCTGAACAAAGCCCCAAAAAACACCAGAGTGCATAAATTAAGATCACCGAAATGAGCAAATGCTGTTTCAGCCTTCATAAAAACCACACTGAACAGAGTCCATCATCTCATTTTCCTTTGGTTAACTGAAGAAGCAATCCCCCTGAAGAAAGCAGGGTATTTCTCCTGGTGTAGACATGTCTCTAAGGCTTGTTAGACATTCAACAAAAAGTCACGCTCCCTTTACATTTTCCACTAACCAACACTACAAAGATGAGAATAAACTTTTAAAACAATCTTGCTTTGATCATCCAAGTTTCTTTTCTCATCAGGCAGCCTTGCAAGCAAATGTTATGTTAACCGAAGAGCATCTGACTACGTTAACATCATCAAAGATAGGGCAGGAGGATGCCTGTTCAGCTGATCAGAAATAAAGACTCTTCAGGCACAAAGAAATAACAATGCCTCCAACCCAAGAAAAGACAATTATGTCTCCTGAACTGGCCTAGAGTGGTAATAGTACCAAGAGGACGACAGGAGATGGTCACTCCTTTATGAAATAAAATCAGAGGCACGAGCATCCAAAAGCAAAGTGTCAACCACCTGAGATCAAAGCAATTTCAAAGAAGCTGAATTACATCAAGTTTCTCACAGTAAGTGCTCTAATCACCAATCAATCTAGAGACTTTTCCAACAGAAACAGGAGGACTTTGAAAACAAAGCAGGATTTCCCAAGCATTAGGTCTCTTTAAGTATAGGCAAGTACACTCTAAACACGTTGACTGTGTTTACTTCATTATCCATTCCAAGCTTAAACTATAATGCCTAAGCTAAACTGTTTGTCCAGCTTAAATAATGAACATTAGCTAAGATGCAAAGAAGTGTTTTTATTGCAAGCACAGTGAGCAGGGAGTGGGTTGCATCTCAAATGACTGTGATGGAGGGCAGATTTAAACCACCCACCCTTCTCTTTCTAGCGCTCCTTGCTGTCAGGTGTACATCATTTCTGCCATATGAGACATTTTCTTTGGAATATACAAATAATATTCCATGTATCCTGAAAGATCTTCGATAGTCACATCATCCACAAAGGCCCTGGCTTGCTCAGAGCAAGAGCGTGGAGAACTTGAGGGAGTTCTTGATGGCAAAGACTGGGAGTGATCCTCAGAAACTGTTGTTCTATCAGGTGCCAACGGGAGGGTGTTCTGCAAGCCAGAGAATTTGTACACTTCCATATCTTGCCATCGTTTACACTGACAGGCTCCACCTGCACATGCACATGGCTTATTCGTGTTCAGCCTGGACATAGATTCAAAGTCAGAAAGCTCCGTAGTCTTTAGGCTGGCTTTGGACACTAGAGGAACGGCAGCTGGAGAGGTGTCCTGTCTGTTCTCTGATGCCAACTGCGTAACAGAAGCTCCCAAAGACTCAACATCAGCTCCTGTCCGGCCAACATCAGGAGCAATACTGCACTGTTCATCTGCACAAGCTTCCTTTGGGACGTGCATCCCAAACCCACTGCTGTCGTCCTGGGCATCAGTCTGGCCCTTGTGCACTAGCTGGCTGCACGTGGAATGAGATTTTGTGCTGCAATGGATAAACTTTGGAGGATGAAGAATTGGAGACTTGGAACGCCTGCGACGCTGGGTTCTCACAACTCCTCTTGAAGGCTTCTTCATAGACCTACCAGGGGAAGATACAAAAGGGAGTGAAGATTCACTGAGAGACTTATTGCTGGAGTACAAGTAACACTGGACAAAATCTCTGCAGCATATATATGGCATGCAAGAGCTTTAAGCTCAGAGCATTTGCTCAGGGTATTATGCTATCTTGGAATTTTATTTTGTTCTAGACAAGCAGCTGTACAAAAGGAACACCTGAAAAATGAAACTAAAAGTGCATGCTTTTAAGGTTAGAAAATGAGTAAAGCATGTGAGACATGACAATGTAACCTCTAACAGAAAGACAAAGCACAAGAAGACAGCACAAAACTAATGAATCAAGAGCAAAGGGTGGTTTGGCTTCAGTAGATGAGCATGAAGTTCTATGTAGACACTCCAGAAACCAATTCTTTATTTTAATCTAGCTCCCAAGGCACAGTGACAGCTTCTGCAACGTCAAACAATGACTGAAAGAGATGCATCCATGATTGTCCGATTCAAAACCAGCAGTGCGTGTTTATATTAAGAAACATCTATAACGTTTAGCAACCTATAGCTGAACAGCATTTCCTTTCACTTCACATAATTGTGAAGAATAGTAGTCACATATGAACAGAAAATGGTGGTGTAGAGTATTTTAAATACTCCTTTAATAAAGAAAACTTGGATCCTTTATTTAGGGGTGTAGCTACTAGAAACCTTGTCCACTTAAAATTCCCTTTCAATGCAGTGTCATTTGAAGTACTCTGACAATCCCAAGTTTCTCTTACCCATGCCAGGTTTCCTTAGAAGTACACGCATTTTTAGGTTTGGTTTCATCTGCCACTGTTCTAACCAGTGCTCTTGGACTTGTCCCTTCACCCACAGAGAGAGAAGCAGTAGATCTGTGAAAGATAGAATGAAAAGTTAACAGCCTAGACTGGTTAGCATTATGAATATGAAAAACTTAGGAACCTTTCCTAGAAAAGATTGCTCCAAATCATTTACAATATGTCTTAAAAGACTGCCCACAAAGACGACCCAAATCAGGAAGATAGTGTTTACACATTCCTATCTCAAAAGTTTGTAAAACAGACTCTTTCACTAAACATGATGCCATTCAGCAACTAGGCTGCAAATCCGAACTCCACACATCAACAACAAAGCACACACAATGGCTAAATTTCAGTTTCCCGGGAGAGGGGAGGGGAAAAACACCATCACTGAAGAAACATGTCTCTTTTTCCAGAGACAAATAAGCCATTCTTTCCTAAAAATAAATGTTCTTTGGACATAAATAGACTTTGTTTAACTGAAGAACACTTAAGCCTCTGACTAGGACAACATAAGCTAAAACTCTTCATACTATTGCAAGTTCAATCACTGAGCAAGAGAGTTGTGTCAGATCTTCAACTTCTATTCAAGCCAGGGACCTTAGAAGATTTGCTAATTTTTCTGGTGCTATAAATTCATCCCAAAGTCCCATTTTCAAGGAGGTGTAATAATCCCAAGAACAATTTTTCCAAGTTGTGACTTCACATATTACGCTAGAATTCACAAGGAAATTATTTTCCAAATCCTATATTAGATTAGTTTATAAGCAGGGTGGATTCCCTGAAAAGTGAAAGTAAGTTGCCACACTCAGATATAATATAGGGTTAACTGATATTTCATAGAGTCCAAACTATTAGTCAAACATCTACTATTTTCCATTTAAAGGACAATGAACACAGAGCAGCAAACTGAAGGCCAACAGAAAAACTCAAAAGTAATTAAGTATGCCTGATTGGGGGGTGGGACTAGAGATACTGAAGAAATGAGAGGCATTTGCATGGTTATTCATTTCTAATGAGTTTAATTACTTAAATGAAAGATAACTTTAGAAGCCCATCTACTCACAATCTAAGTTCTATGGTAATTCTAGTTACCACCTTGATATTTACATACTGCCTCACCTACGCTTTCGTTTCAGTTACCAGCATAATTGCATCATCGACAAGAGCTTACTGAACCAGTACTATGTAATATTGTAATGATGCACATTTGTCAGCAGAAAAAACATTATATAGAAGCCTTTTTTTAAAAAAAAATTTCAGATACAAAAGATCATCACCAACAGAAGACACACGCTGCTTCTGTTCTGCTACCTGGGACAAGGAGGGTAAGTGCCATGTGTGGGATCTCCCACAAAACAAGACAGCACAAAAAGCATTCTTTCCCATTTAGTGATTTTGGTTATAAATAGGAAACTTGTAAGTGACAGAAATGAAAATAGTTTGTGTGGGAATCATGCACTGAATCTAACGCTCTCCTTTACTGACATGGAAAGAACGTTTCTCTCCTGGGAAAAGATGGGAATTTATTCTCATGACAGGCCTTCAGAGCCATGACAATATGCTGACTTCAGTAGCAGAGGTCTAGTGCTATGGACATAACCTCTGGCAGCCAGATTCATGCTGAAATTAATTTCAAGCATACTGTCAGCTGCTGACTATCGCTAGGTTTGTTTCAAGCCTGTTGGGAGCTAACAGCGACCAAACAAATTACAATTCCTTGAGAAGTGCAGTCTACAGCTGGTGACTTTATTTGGTTTAACTAGAATGAAGGCTTTCAGTGCCTAACCTTTTGCAATTACCTCATTTCTTCAAATTCAACAGCAAGGGTGTTCCCTTCAAGTCCATCTGTAATATGTTAACTCTGTGCCTCCCGGTGGTGTTACTTACCCAGCTGTGTCAACTCTTAGCTTTTTGAATGCTGTCTGCAGGCTTTCCTCTTCTCCATCCTTAGCTTCCGTTTTCATTATTGGGATGGCCAGAAGGTGACGGAGTTACCATGTACTGCTACAAGCAGAAAAAACACATCAATGTAAGAACCTTGTTAAAAACATTAGTTGCCCAGCAGCACCGTAATACATGAAAATAAACTCAAAATAGCACACTGAGCACACAAAGCTGAGGTCATTCTAGTGGAACATTTTTGAAAGTTGATTCAGAACAAGCTTTATGATACCCAACAGCCTCTTGTACAACTACATAGGTGAATTAGCAATTTAAAGTAAAATTTGGTGTCAATAGCATCTTGCACATCCATTTCAGTCTAGACACTCTTCTATTTGTCTTACAGTGTTACCAGAATAATTGCAGATGAGGTGAAAGGCAAAAAAGAACAACACCACAGAAAGAGTTGACTTTCTACAACTGCTATTCCCAACTTTAGGACTTGATGTTACATATATACCTAAAAAAACCCAAATCAGCAGATTTTTCTTAAAAGATAGTTTTACGCGAAATATAATTTTTTGATCTTGTGTCTAGATCTCAGCAAGGGTCACACAATCCTATCGGAACATGATATTTTGACTGCAGAAAGCCATTGAAATTTTCTGATATCAGCTCTTGAAGAAGTACAAATGCAAATAAGAATACAAACAGCAAACCATAAGTCTTATTTTAAATAAAAAAAAAGGAATTGATAAAAACTGGCTGATGTATTTTTTTTAAAAATCTACCCTGGCCATTTAATCTAGCTACAAAGGAATCTCAAATCTTTATAATTTGATGCTCTTCAGTGCCTTACAGTTCTGCAATCATGTGCACATCCTAGATCAGCCATGCTTCCACTAAAAGAATACTCAATAAAGGTTCGTTTCCTTAGCATGGGCTTTGCTTTTGCTGAGCAGAAACCACGGTTCTACACCAGACTACCCCAAGCTCAGTATTTGTTGAAGTTTACCTGGCTGATTAGCCTGCTTCATTTAATGCTTTTGACTTGACTGCTTCTGGAAAAACAGGGCCATTTGGTGTCAGTGCCATTACTGTGTGAGCCTTTGGCCACACTGTATGGGTTGTGATGAGATCACCTTCTCCATCTTTTTTTTAAATTACAAGGTTGTCATACTTGACAACATTCTACAATGAGACTGGTCTGGTAGACAAGGGGAGAGCAGTGGATATTTTCTACCTGGACTTCAGGAAAGCTTTTGATACAGTCTCCCACAAGACCCTCACAGAGAAGGTGATGAAGCACAGGCTGGATGATCAGTCAGTAAAGTGGAATGAAAAGTGGCTGAATGGCTGGGCCCAGAGGGTGGTGATCAGCAGCACAAAGTCTAGTTGGAGGTCAGTAACTAGTGGTGTACCTCGGGGGTCAATACTGCGTCCAGTCCTGTTTAACACCTTCATTAATGATCTGGATGATGTGGCAGAGAGCACCTTCAAGAAGTCTGCTGACACCAAACCAGGATGAGTGGCTGATACACCAGAGGGACCTTGACAGGCTGGAGAAAGGGGCTGACAGGAACCTCATGAGCTTCAACAAGGGGAAGTGCAAAGCCCTGCCCCTGGGGAGGAACAAGCCCATGTGCCAGCACAGCTTTGCAGGAAAGGCCCTAGGGGTCCTGGGGGACACCACGATGGACATGAGCCAGTAATTTGCCCCTGTGGCAAAGGGACTGTTGGTGCCCTGGGCTGCAGGTTGAAGGAGCTGATCCTTTCCTCTCTTCAGCACTGGTGAGGCCACAGCTGGAGTGCTGTGTCCAGCTCTGGGCTCCTCGCTACAAGAGGGACACTGACATGCTGGAGAGAATCCAGTGAAGGGCCACTAAGATGATGAAGGCACTGCAGCATCTCTCCTATGAGGAAAGGCTGCGAAAGCTGGGACTGTTCAGCCAAGAGAAGAAAAGGCTCAGGAGCGATCTCATCAATGTATATAAATACCTGAAGCGTGGACAGAGCCTGGCTCTTCTCAGTGGTGCCCAGTGACAGGATCAGAGGCTGAGGGCACACACTGAAACACAGGAGGTGCTGTCTGAGCGTAAGGAAACACTTCTTCACTGTGAGGGTGACTGAGCACCAGCACAGGCTGCCCAGGGAGGCTGTGGAGTCTCCCCCCTCAGAGATATTCAAAAGCTGCCTTGACATGGTCCTGGGCAACCAGCTTGGGGTGGCCCTCCTTGAGCAGGTGGGGATGGACCTCCAGGGATCCCCACCAACCTCAACCATTCTGTGATTCTGTATCTTCCTGAAGCTCTAAGAATCCATTACGAAGGTAACTACCCAAACCCAGCAAATGATAACAGCTCCTGTAAGAAAAACATGCTCATACGGAGCACTAACTACCTAATAATACACCAGTAATGCCTACATTAGTACTACTGTTACCAACTAAGCACCAGCTTTTTTTGTAGCATGGAAAAGAAAAGGTCTCTGTGAAGAAAGGAGTAATCTGAACCTCTGCAGCTCAGTTACTTATGCAGATACAGAGCAACAATTTCTGTTCCCTCACAACCTCATTCCAGTTGGAGATGGCAGCTCTCCCCGCTGTTGTTCCAGCTACTCGCTCTGCCATGATTTCATCTGGATGCCCTGTATTGCAGACGGCTACTATGACACACGCAGAAGGATGCACTCATCATAACAACTTCAAGGCACACGGTGTCCAGTGAGTCAGGCAGCAAGTAAACATGAGAGAAGGAAGCCAGCGCAGAGATTGACAACATAATGCTCATCTGAGCAAGTTGTTATTTTATATACTCTCTTAGTTAAATACTACTGCTCTGGTGAAACATATGGTCTCCACTTCAATAAGATTTTCTTCCTTGACCCAAAAAGAAGATTCTTTAAAATTAAGCCTACAACTGTTTTTTTAAAAAATACTGAACACCTGTATTATATAACCTTAACAAGGAGATGAGAGTAGAGTTTTTAAATCACTGTACCTTATTCCAAATATACTACTGGTTTTAGACTTAAATATTTCATCACGCTGCCCATCACAACTGACACAGTAAATCCTCAAATGATGCAGAATTTATTCTGATAAAAACCCATTCTGTGATAACTACATATAAGCTTAAGCATTTTAGACAAAGCAGCCAACTAGCACCGATATTAAGAAAAAAATGAATTACTATAAAAAAAACTACTAAAGTTTAATGTTGTGTCAAAACCCACATTAAAACTTACGTTCTTTATCTCCTAGGAAAACACATATCCACCCCTTCCCATTTAATTTTCAGCCATTTCCCAGCAATACGGGACTACAAACGTAGCTTGGGGTACTGCAAGACATCCACCGCTACTCATAAAGTTATGACGGGACAGTGCACAAGCACATCCATGTGGCTGCAAAGGGATTAAGAGCTCCAAGACGCTCAGGGCCAAGGCCCTGGGCAGCACTGCGGGCACACCGAGCGGGGCAGCGCACGGCCGGAGGGACAAGCGGCACCGGCGGCTCCCTGGCCGGCTGCCGCCCGGGGCCGCCCGCCGAGCGCTTCACGTGCTTTCACGCCCCCCGTGCTTGCCCACCCTCAGCCCCGGGGAGCCCCCAGGCCCAGCGGCACCGACTTTCTACCCCGTAGCCCCTCGGGGGGGCCCAGCGACACCCCGACCCCGCAGCCCCGGGCGAGCCTTGGCACCAGCGCTCGGCCCCGAGCCTCGGCGAGGGGTGACTCAGCACAACCCGCGCGCCCCGCCGGGGCTTCCCCAGAGCTCTCTACTCCCGCGAGGGGACCGGCGGCGGCTCCGGAGACCCGCGAGGGTGGCCCCCGCCGCCGGGACGCGACGGCCCCGCCGGCATTAACCGCCGGGGGAGAGCGGAGGAGCCCGCGCAGGGGAAGGTGCCCGCCGCCAGCACTCACCGCGCTCGCCCGAGGGCCCGGCCCGGCCCCCGCCGCCTCCCGCCGGGCCGCGCAGCCCGGGTAAGACCCGTCCCCTCCCCCGGAAGCGACGGCGGCCGGGCGGGGGCGTGGCCAACGCCGCTCGCGCACGCGCTCCGTGCAGGGCGGGGGGCGCAGGCTCGGCGGGCAGCGCGCCCGCGCATGCGCGTCCCCGCGGGGCGGTGACGTCATTTCCTGTTGTTGCTCCGCGTCCCCCCCCCCTCCCGTTGCCCCCCTCCCGTTGCCCCGGGAGCGCGAGCCTCGGAGGTGGCGGTGAGTGACGGCCCGGGGCGGCCCGGCCACCCCCAACCCCCCGGGGGAGCCGGCGGAGGGGCGGCCGCGGGCCTGGGGAGCGGGGAGAGGCGCGGCGGGAGCAGAGGGGCCTCCGCGGGCCTTCCCGGCGGGGCGGGGGGCGGAGAGGCCCCGGGGGAGCTGGCGGAGCCGTGACAGGGCGCGCGTGGCGTAGGGCCGCGGCCCTGGGAGCTCGAACGTTGCGCTGCCCGCGGTCTCAGAGCGTCCTGGCAACCACGGGCCCGCGGGGGATGCGGCGGCTGCGGGGCCCTGCTGCAGGTCTGGCGGGCGGTGCTTTCCCCGCGCAGTGCGGTGTCACCGGGTGGCGGTGCCCCGCTGTCCCCCGCTCTTTGCCGGGGTCGTGCTCGCGGCTCACGGTGAAGTTACACTGGTTGTCAGACTGTAACGTAACATCGTCTGTTCGCCCAGTGGAAAAAAGGCGCTTCGTTATTTCTGACACAGGCTGTGAGTTTGGAGCTCACAGTGAAAAGCCTGGGCCGGTCTGATCAGAAGGCCCTGCGATTGCCCGCGGAAGAACGAGCATCCCTTACACGTGTCATTTCAGTTTTGTAGAGACCGTGTGCGTTCAGACCTCAACATCAGATCCTAATTTCTGTATTTCAGTTTATTCTATATGGCACGGTTGGTTACACACTGAAAGCCCATCAATGGACTTGGAAGCTAAAGATGAAGAGGAAGAGAGTCTGCAGACAGCTTTCAAAAAGCTGAGAGTGGATGCAGCAGGGTAAGTGAGCAACAAAAAAGACCATGTAATGTGATGGGTTTTTATTACATGTTTGTATTTGTTTTCTATTATTTTAAATCTCAAAACAAACGTCATTTGGTGAAAGGTTCCTTACTCTCCAAGAGGAGACAACTGCATCACTTCACATGAAATGCACTCGTTATAACTGTATAATAGGCAAAGCAGCACCTTATTACTGACTAATTTTGACACAGTATCCAACTGAAATTACACAGTGACTGTATGAAAACTTGACTTGCCCAAAGCAGTGAACCCCATCTTAACTGCTGTGGTAGCCAAAGTCACTTTGTGTGATACAGAACTTGTTTTTCCATTCATGTAAATGGTACCATCCTCAGTCACGTTATTAGCCTTTACTGTAGTGCATGAAGATTTGCTTGGAAAGCGTCTGAAGGACAGCACTGTCACTTCATAGCGTGCTGAAGAGCCCACTCTCACTCACTGGAAATCATCAGGCTAAATACGAGCACTGATCATTTCTGATTTCAGGGGATTTTGTAGAGTAAAATGCCTGCAGGCATTCTTATCCTAAAAACTTATTCCATAACATACTGGGTATACTGATAATATGTAGTATAAGCATCTTCTTTGAAAGTAAGAGTTAATAAAATTATGCAGTCTAACACTTTGTGAGGTGGTTTACTTGAAGTCTTTTGGGAATTCACAGACACAAGAGAAGGCTTCTTATTGATAATTAATGTTACCTTGTGAATTCATCTCCATAGCCATTGATACTGCAAACTCATGACTTCCTCTGCATGTTAAGATATATTTTGCTTTGTTACTTGTTTCCTCTGCTTCAGGTTTTCTGTTAAATGTGGAAAAAAAACAGCTGTTCTCGTGACAGGGAACTATGCTTATCAAGCATACCACTTTTGATGTATTACCAGTGACAGACTATGTGGAATTGTGGTTGATTCCTGATGATATCCTCTTAGGCATAAAAAGATCTTGTTTCGCAGACATGTGTTTTGAACAGTTCAAGTCTTGTGACTAATCCCTTAAGATCAACTTTGGGCAGAGTACTTGAATTCTTCTGCTAGAATTTCAGCCTCATTTCTTATGATTTCCTATCCCATGTTCCAAATCACACATACAGCCATCATAAATATGGATTTGTGCGCTGCGGTATTTATATTTGTTGTCTGGACCTCCAGGGACAGATACTTTTTTAATTCCATGTTTATCTGGGAAATTTAATGAGAAATGTAATGAGAAATAGATTAGTAATTTGTCCTTGTCTTTTGTACCTCATCTGTTTCTCCACTGACTCCTCAGCCTGCTGCTATGGGTTCCTGACTTTGCATTTTAGATGAGTAAGAGTCTATCTTTAACAACTATTGTCCGACAAGAACGTTGGGAAGCTGAGTTTACATTCCTTTAATGTGTCATTTTGGTACAAATAGGGCATGACATCAGCCTCTGGGCATTTTGGCCTCCTTTCATTTCATCTCACCTATCTTTAGACACTTGACTGAGGTCAATATAGTAAGAGCAGTTAGATGAATCTCTGGAATATCCTGTTTCTAACCACTGACTATAGTCAAAGCTGCAAACTTAAATGTCTTCGCTAAGCATCTAAAGCAAATGGGCTGAAGCTCGACCTCTGAAGCAGTATGTTCAGGCACTACTGTAACGTGGCATTTCCCTTTTCACTCAGATGTATTGCAGCTCTGTCCATGGGCGATGGGACGATTCTCAGAACACCGACACGAGCAGCCATGGATGGAGCCAAGCAACAGGCTGTCTGCTCAAAGGAAGCGTGGCATGGGTAAAACATACCATTCACTGCGCCGTGCGTGTGTTTCCGGTTTGAGACATTTAACACTTGCATACTCTTTCCAATGAAAGTTGTCATTAGTTGCTTCAACATTTCTTTTCTCTCTTTTCTATTACAAAACTTTACCATAACTGTTTGATACGATGTTTTTTAAGGGGATTTCATCAAAGACTTTAAAAACGATATTACCTCTTCTCTTAGAGAGGGTAGCTAAAACTTTCTTTTCCACTGATTTCCTCAGAGGTCCTTTTATTCAAGTCTTTATATCTTTGCAACCTCTTTCTTGGGTTATTTTATTTCTGAACTGAAATACCTGGATATTCAGTGCGATTCTGCCAGCAGTTCCAACTGATATCCAGGTTTTGCACTACAGTTCAGTTTGGGATGAAAAAGTGTTGTTTGCTTAACGCATAAGATTTGGGAGGAAGTACCCTTAAATAAGGGCTGATTGTATGTGTCTTTCCTTTGGGGGAGCCCCGGTTTCTTCAGACTCCTCCACTGTTCCCCTCAGAGACTGTAAGTGACCAGTCACCTGATTTTTCTAAGCAGAACTAAAAAAATGAAAATCTTCTAAAACGTTTTTAGCGAGCTTATTGAGCTGTGATGTAGATTCTGGTTACCTACTTGCTCACCTGTTACAACCCTGCAGGTGTGCGAGAAAGCCTTCCAGAGGGTCGGCAAGAGTCCCACGTCGCAGACGCTCCAAGTCTCCCGTCCTGCATCCTCCCAAGTTTACATATTGCAACATGAAAGCCAACAACCAGCTGAAACACAAAACCCAGGCAGACGCGTCAAAGAGTAGTATCAGTTCAGACATTTTTGTTACAGCAGAACACGGTACGAAGGACAGGCACGATTCTCACTTCGAGGCCAGTGATGACAGAACTGAACCTTTGGAAGCTTTCACCGCCGAAAAGCCTTTGGAGAAGTCAAGAGAGAATTGCCCGACTGTCTCCTCATCCTTTCAAACTAGCTTGCATTCTAGCCAAACCTCAGATTTCCAGTCCTTATCCATGCTTAGCAACGGCAAGCAGTGCCCTTGTACGGACAAGAAATGCCAGTGCAAGCAGTGGCGAACCATGGAAGTGTACTCTTTCTCTGGCTTACGGAGCGTCCTGTCAGAATGCGAAAAGGCAGTCCTAGGAGTCCACGCCCAGTCTCTTCAGAATAGATCCCCTTGTGGGACAGCCTCATCAGGTTCTCCTAGATCTTGTTCTGAGCAAGCTCGAGCCTTTGTGGATGACGTGACTATTGAAGATCTTTCTGGATACATGGAATACTACTTATATATTCCCAAGAAAATGTCTCACATGGCAGAAATGATGTATACTTGAGTGAAAGCAATAGAGAATCCTGAACCAGTGTGATAATGGTTGGGTTAAATGCCTTGTCAGTGCCATGTTTTCACTGTTGTGTGTTTGATCAAATGTTTCTTTGCCTCATACAGTTTAGTTTTCTAATAAAATGAAAAATGGAATATAGTTTCTGAGCTTAGTTCTAAAAAGAATGCACTAAAGTCTCTGAATACCTTAACAAAAAAGCACTGTAGATCAAGTTCCCTTTGTTTTTTGGTTTGTGCTGTGGATATTCAAGCTCTGTATGCTGTTTTCACTAAGTTTTGGCAAAAAAAAAGCAGCCTTTTAGGTTTTTTCTGAAATTTTGCAGTGTTTGGAAGGTTCATTCTTAATGTGTCCCAGTAGTTAGAGAAATGTTTCATAGCTACGGCTCTATCCTCCTCATCCTGCTCTAGAGAGAAGAATGAGAAGGCATTCAGTATTTTGGATAGGAGGAATCTCCTTTCCTTTGAACACTATCTGGCTTTTTTTTGGTTGGATTAAATTGTGAGTACTTCCTCCTCACAAATTTTTTGGGAGGTCCGGAATGTGCGAGTGTGTGCTTGGACCCTTTCATAATCTAACTAGCTCACTCTTAAGCAGTTCTATTTTTCTGCAGATAAGTGAAGTTCTTAGAAGCAAAAATATATTTTGTTATTTGTGCTTTACAGATGGAATAATTTAGGGGGGAGTGAAGCAGGCTAACAGTTTTTTTGGGCCACGCTGTCTTGGAAGTGGAGATTGTGGAGCCATCGATACAGATAGTTCTGAGTATGTTTGATACACAAAGCAGCGTGGAAATAGGGTAAACAAGAAGTGTGTATCTTACAGGCTTTGTGGTGTAGAGCTATAACATTCCTTCTGATTGAAAATATTGAAATAAAAAATTTTGTTGCTGAGACTTGCATTAATAAATGTTTGTCAAAACCCAGCAAATTAAAGACTCAATAATTTGACTTACACTCATCTCCCCTCAAGACCTTTTTTTTTTTAAAAAAAACAGAAGTCTGCTTTCAGGGTCGGCTGTGCACAAATGCTAAACAACCATGTTTGAGTAAAATACTGCAATTTTTACTTATGTGCTTAAAAATTAGTGGTCAGCAAGCCAACAAGTCACAAGCAATTGTATAAAAATAGATGATAGCAGATGCAGACAGTTGGTCTTGTATTCTGTGCTAGGGAAATCTCAGACATTCTAGATGCTAATCGCTGTCTGCAGATTTTATCCTAATCATCCCTAAAATTTACACTAAGAATCCAGGAAGTTCAGATTTAAAGTTCAAATAAATCCAAGTAAGTTAACATAAGAATACAACTCAAACTTAATTTGCCCTTAAGTGTCATGCAGTTATTTAGCGTGCGGTATTGGCGTATACTCTCAAATTAAATTTAACCAGTTTCTCTATTTTCTCGGGTTGGTACTTTACTGACCCCTTCACCTTCCTCCCAGCACTATCCTGCATACACACACAGTTTTTGTCTTCTTCACTTTCCCTTCATTCTCCCTACAGTAAATCTGGTATAATACCTACTTTGTTTTTAAATGGAAGTATTTAGTAGTAGTTTTCTTTGCTGTTTGTGCTTTTCAAAGGCTATTTCTGCTTCAGCAGAGCATGCCTGCTCATGTTTCTGTTCATGGTTTGGCTTTGTGCCCTCTAAAATCATTTGAAAATTTTGTTGCTAGATGCTAGTTGCTGGTATTTCTCCCTGTTAAGAGTCTTGAACCATTACCCTGCCTCTCAGCGAGTGCTGACCTGGAGTCCACGTGTAGGAAGCTGGGGCACAGATCTTTAACATGCACAAATACAGTTATTTAAAACCCGTGTTGGTCATTCCCACTCCCATCTGCAGCTGGAGCCCGACCAAGGGGCACAGTGAGGCTGTTTTCCCCAGAAATGTGGTGTGGCAGCCTGGCTCAAGGTCACCTTGGTGCAGTTGTTTCTGATGTGGAGCACACTCCTGCTCCTCCTTAATAAAGTGGGCAAACACCCCTGAAAGGGTCTAGACCTTGGAGCTGGCGTTACATAGTGATCGGCCACGTTGGAAGAGCACAAGGCCATTTTTCAGTTGTGGAGCAAGACAACGTGCAGCAGATCTGCTGTGTCCAGGGAGAGTGGGGGGATTGGGGAAATCGTGGGGGTTAAACTAGTCCAAGTTTAGGGCTGAGAAGTGAATTCAGATTGCCAGAAGGCCGGCTGGGAGGGAAGAGTCTGAGAGCAGTTCCTATGCAGGACAGAAGCAACTAGTACTGAGGGGAGAAGGGAAAAGGAGACAGTAATTCAGTGGTTTTGTATTTTGCCTGAATTACCATTTGTGCTAGTGTTTAAGCATGTCTAGTGCTGCCTGCAGCAGAGGAAGCACAGATAGTTGCAGTCAAGAACCCAAAGTATCTGACTTGTAGCAGACATACTAAAACATTGCTGCTGACATTCACATTGCTCAAAGCACCTCTTCTGGGTGAAACGACGAGCTCTAAGAGAGGCCCCAAGCCCAAACTCAGTTTCCTTCAAAGCCTTCCCAGTTCAGCTCACCACTTCGCTCCTCTCAGTGACTCAGTGACTCCTGCTTGCTGCCTGCTTAAAACCTCAAGCTTTACTAGCAAATGGCATCTTCTCTGGGAATGCCTGTGCAGCACAATTAGCTTGATTGATGAGCACCAGCGCTCAGCCTCAGAGGTGGCCCAGTACAAGCAGTGCTGAGCACAGCCCTGCCAGCCATACTGCTCCCAGCCTGCTGCTGTACCTGCACCGACAATTCTGGGGAATTTTTTTCTGTCCCTGGGTGCTCTAGGATGTGTTCCCAGTCAATCTACAGAAGAATAGGTCTAAAATATTCAAAGAAAGCACTGGTGAGCTTGCAGCACTCCCAGATCCCACCTCTCTACTTCCTATCTCAGCAGATCCAGGCTGGGTTTTTTTTTTCAGTGGCTTCCCTCCACCCCCAGCACTTTACGAGTTACTTGCCTGTCTAGTTTCAGGACTAGTTCAACCAAAGCAGGATGCAGAAGGGCACCCTGGATCAATGACATTTATTTCTCACCTTATAAAAGCCAAACTGAGTCCTAGCTAAGCTTTACATTGGCGGATGCTGAATCAGGCCACCCGGAAAAAATCAATGGAGCTGATTCTACAGGCTGATTTCTACCCCCTCCTTCTAAAACAGGGAAGGTACTTCTGTGCCTGCAAAGTCCCATGACCAACTCCGACTGCCTGCTCTCCCCTCTGTAATGTTTGCATCAGCTCTGAGATGAGACACCCCAGATTGTGCATTTCTGAACCGCCAGCGCCCGCAATCCTGCCCCGATGGCACCTGCCAGGGCTCTACCAATGCCACCGGGTCCGGCCACGCAGCAACCCATGGGGCAGCCCAGCATCGACCCCTTTCACATGCAGGAAGGCTGGGGACAAGAGCTGGGGATGATCTCAAGGTCACACAAGGTCAGGGCACCCCTAAAGGGTGCTGGCACCAATCCTGCCCCCCAAGCCTTGCTCACTTTAGCAAGACAAAACCCAGCTAAATAAGTGCTTTCAGAGGCACCACGTACCTGCAGGACCCAGAGGGATGAAGCAACTTGACATTTTTTTATTTCTAACAGCGCAGCATTAATTCATCACAAAATATGCCACTAGATGGGGCTTTCTGGACAGCAATCCACAGGAGAGAACTGCTTCTGCTTGGTCAAACTGCTCCGCTCCTTTCCTAAACCCAAAGGTGAAGGGAGCCCCAAAAGATGCTTCCTGGGCAGTGAGGGCTCTCCTGCTCAGAGCGGGCGGGAGGGGAAGCTGCAGAGCAAAGGGCAGGACAGGACCCCGCAATGGGGCAGCTCTTTGTTCAAAGCCCAATTTGCTCCCAGATTGCAGCAGCGGGGGCCACCCCCTGACTTTGCTGGGGAGGGAGGATTGTTTTGGGGGCTGCTGCCTATGGGGGAAGGCAGGGAGGAGGCAGGGCAGGGCATAGTGCTTCCCAGCCTTACCCCTCCTGCACACCCTTGGGAGCAGGACATCACAACACCAAAGGATTCATTTTCATTTCACAGTTCCCAGAAAATCATTCCTTCCACTATATTCAGGCAGCCAGGTACCAGTTTGGCCATGCTCCCTCCCAGTGCTCTTGGGCGAAACGTGCCTCAGTTTCCCCACTTGAACCAGCTCTCCCGAACCTTGCCTTGTTTCCAACCTCATCAGCTCCAGCATGGATGGAGATGGGAGCAACACATGGAGGAGCTGCACCTGCACTCAGAGCCCTCTGGCAGCCCAGAGATGCTAGCTGGCTCCCTGCGCCTGCAGAGTCCTCACCTCCACCCTCTCCTGGACCTGCCCCTGCGACACCCATAACCAGGCTGGTTTTACCCCCTCCTGGCACTGGCAGCTAGTCCCATGTGTGGGAAATTATCTCTGGACTGCCAGATTGTTGACGATGGAGCGTGATGAAGCCAAGTGTCATTAAACACAGGCCCAGATGTCCAGGTCACCGTGTCCAGAAAGGTGTCATCTGCCTACATGCGTTTGCCTGCAGACCTCGGGGTGATGCTCATAGTGCCTGGAGAGCAGCAGCTCCAGAAGCCCCAGCACTCTCCGAGCAGCAATTGCGACACAGCTTGCTAATTCTGTAAATAACCCCCAACCATGCCTGCTTTGGTGCAGGAGGGCTTGTCTGGTTTGGCCCGGCACCCCGAGGCTCTGGTACGCAGCGAGGGCTCTGGGGCTCTACTCCAGTACAGGCTACATAAAACCCATTAGGCAGTAATTAATCTTTCTCTCCAAAAGTCACTGAATACCTTTAAAGAGCCATTGCTGCTTCTTTCCATGAAGGTTGCAAGGCAGGCGAGACACTTGCTAGATATTTTAAAGCCAGTATCCATCAATGTAGCTATTTATTACATATCTGCCATATCTAAACCAGTCAAAAAAAAAATCTTAATCTCTGCTGCAAAATATTCCTAAGGAGCCGCAGGGGTTGGAGCTGCCCCGGATTGCCGAGCTGGCAGGCAGGCAGGCAGCAGGAGCCTCCACTGCTGACTCGCCTATTGAAGTGATGCCTGCACGTTTCCGTGGGAGCCCCGCCACGAGCGGGGACGGGCTGCGATTTCACCCACACCACGGCCACTGCTGCCACCATCCTCTCCTGTGACCCCCGGCGCCCACCGCCCTGCGCTGCCCACCCCAGCCGGGGAGATGGAGCTGCCCCGGGAGTGATGCTGCTGGCAGGAGCCCATGTGATGCTGGGCTAGTGCTGCTCGCTCCCTCGTCCCTCTCCCGCTCGCTCGCAGGCTGTCATGGCGACTCCCAATAATGTTACTCCCACCAACTGCAGCTGGTGGCCCATCTCGGCGCTGGAGAACGACGCAGGGAAATCCACGGAGGGGGAGGAAAATCAGGACCCGACAGACCCCGCTCTCAAATCCCAGGACAGATTGGTTTTGTACCACTGGACCCAGTCCTTCAGCTCGCAAAAGGTAAAAAAATAATCGCTCGGCTGGGTTCCTGGGGAAGAATCACCTCCAGTCCCCAGGGCATCCCCTTGCCTCGGGAGGATGGATGCACTCGTGGGGAGAGCGAGGGGCTCGTCCCCTGGGCTGGTGGGGGCAGCAGTGTGTGGCTGGGCAGCCCTTTTGTACCTGAGGTTCTGCGTTTTAACAGCATCTGCCTGGGGAGGCGATGGGGGGGGGCTCAGCCAAATCCTGCTTTTGCTTTGGGATCGCGGCTTGCACCGGGAGCCGCCTCGGCTTTGTGTTCGCTCACAGCCCCACTCTGGCATGGCCAGGAGCACAGACAAAGGCTGAGCCAGGCCCTGGGACCACCCTGCTGCCAGGAGAGGGGGAGGCAGCCCCCGAGCCAGGCTCCTTCCAAGGAGCAGACCCCAGCACGCAGCGACGATTTAACCCTGACATTGCAGCAGTGCCCTGGAAATCCTATTCCCAAAGTGCCCCAGCTCCATGCAAGGCTCATGGAGCTAAACAGTGAGAAATCACATTTTCCAGACAATAGTAAATGCTCATTTTTCAGCACAGCGGCTGTATAGCAAACTCGACCTTCTCCTCCCAGCCCCAACCCCCCCCCCCTGTCATTCCCATGCCATTAATATTACATGGGGAATGGGATATTCAGAGGGGTGGTGGGGACACAAAGTTCCCCGGGTGCAAGGGTGCCCTCGAGCCCCGCAGCCCAGTGGGGAGGCCGGAGGCAGAGACGCCCATTCCTACTTGCAGGCACAAAGGAAGGGGAGGATGCCCAATGCAGCAGGGTGGCTGCACATGGTCTGCCGTTGGCAGCAGGTGACTAATGGGCTTCTGGTCCGCACCAGCGAGGGATGCTCGTGCCCAGCTCACTGTTACCTTTTGTCCTGCTCGTTTGGTTGCCGACAGCAGGGAGGCAGTGGTTAAGGCACTTCTTGTACAGGGTTTCCTACAACCAGCCTCACCTTTGTGGGGCTGGGGACAGGGCAGGGCACACCTAGAGCCACAGCACCGCTGCTACGTCAGCTCCGGCACCGCTTCAGGCTTTGCTTTTGAGGTCACTTGCAAGGGAACAGCGTTTGCTGGAAGGCAGATGAGCACAAGCTGGCTTGATGGACATCACAGGGCGGGGAGTGGCAGGGGCTGCATGGGACCCCCCTGCACAAGAGTTTTTCTCAGAGCCGCCTGCGGGCGAAGCTTTTCCTGCTCTGCTCCGGGAGTTGCTTGGAACCACCCTCCACTACACTGGGGCTGTTTGTGGGAGGGATCCTGAGCTCCCACCAGGATCTCGCCCTCCCTACAAAGGGATTTTTGGAGTTTTACAGCCAGCGTTGGATTTTTACACAAGATGCCTCATGGTAGCTGTGCTGGTTCCTCGGGGACCCGCTGGGGGGTCCAGGCACATTCCATAACCCCAGCTGGGACCCCTCCTTGGGGTTACCCTGGGAGCTGAGACCTCCTGTCTGGCAGCTGCCTCCTGCTAGGCCTTCGGCCTTGGCTCTTAATAGTAGAACAGGGAAGCACAGGGAGTTTGGGGACAGATGCCCTGGGTGGTCCTGCCCAGGGTTTATCCATCAGCTGAGAGGAAAAGGCTGAGAGCAAGTTGCAGTTGAGGGACACAGGCTTTCTTTGTCTGACTTTAAAAGAAAAAATTCATTTGCCAACCCTGTAAATAATTAATGACTAATTCCCCAGGGACTCTGAAGTACTCAGAGAAATGCTTATATTTGTTAAGTTGTATTTTTAGCCGCTGCTAGTTGGAGGAAAACAAAAGCTTTTCCCTCATTCAGTGGTTCTGTAAAACGTGGCTGTTTCACATCCCCTGAGGGAGGGGTTTTTTTTCGCCTGTTTGACATACTTAGTTCATAACAGTCAGGATTTTATAACCCAGAAGCCTAAAATGCCATCCCTGGGTGCATATTCAACACCATCTCAAGCACAGAGCAAAGCAGCAGGATCAGCCCTGAGGGCTGTCTGTGGGCAATGGGGATGGGGATGATGCCCCACACCCAGTCCTGCTCCTGCCTCCTCCTGCCCCCCAGGCCCCTGGCCTCAGCTTTCCCACCCATGGGACAGGTGGGTGCCACCCCAGCGGTGCCACTCGCCGGCCTGGTGCTGAAGGAGGGCAGCGGCAGGGGAAGGCAGCAGGTTTGACACAAGAGGTGTGAAGGTGGTGGGTGATGTCCCCGGGCTGGTGGCAGCATGGAGCAGGAGAGATGCTGTGTGGAGGCTGCTTGAAACCCTCCATGAAACAGAACCTTTTCCCTGCTCAAAACATGCCCAGCAAAGCCATTGCCCACCCCCAAGCATGGAACGTACCTGAGTTAGCATCCAGGCCTCCTTCAGCCAGGCTATAGCACCCACTGGGTGCAAGACATAGCATTGCTGCAACCTCTGCTTCCTCCTCTTCTTCTTCCTCCTCCTCCTCCTCCCAGTGTGCTGGGCTATGCTGGGACCCACAGCAGCACCGCTGATTCCCCCCCGCTGGGGAGCTGTCAACCTCTCTCCACCTGCTGCCAAGGGGTGGGCTTGCAGCTCGCCAGCACCCCAGCCCCTCCACCTGTCACACTGGCCACCAGCGACCAGAGCGAGGATGGTCCATGATCCAGCAAAGTTAGGGTGGGCTTGGGTCTCCTTCATTTGCTGGGAAGGGAAATCCTCACTTGGCTGCCTGGATTTTGCAGCTGCTCCATGCCAAGAGCTGCTTGGCTTCTGGCAGGACAAGCATCTGTCATGGCACATTGCTGTGCTTAAGAGGCAGGGGAGGGCCAGGAAGTGTGATGGGTGGTGGTGGGACTCTTGGGGTGCTTCGAGGGCTCTTGGGGCCAGCTTGGTGCATGAGGCTGAGCCCTTTCTCCCTGGCCTCTTGCCCCAGGTGCGGCTGGTGATCGCGGAGAAGGGGCTGCCCTGCGAGGAGCGGGACGTCAGCATGCCTCTGATGGAGCACAAGGAGCCCTGGTTCATGCGCCTCAACCTGGGGGAGGAGGTGCCCGTCATCATCCACAGGGACAACATCATCAGTGACTACAACCAGATCATCGACTACATGGAGAAGAACTTCACTGGAGGTAAGGGGGAGGGCTGTGTCTCAGGGAAAACTTGGGTCTAATTCAGATACTGTTTGCCAAATGCACTCACTTTGTCCTGTAAAGTTTCAGCTTTATCCCAGAAGAGCAGCAAGCCACCAGCCTTCCCCAGACTTTTAAATTTTCCCATGAAAATAAAGGATTTCCAGCAGAAACCCCCAAATGTCTCTTGGAAGTGCTGCTAGGGGACTCTGGGCTCCCCCTTTTTCAGCTTTGTTGGCCACAATCCCAAACTGGACCATTTCCCTCTGTCCCTGTGGTGCATGGTGACATCTCACCAGAGCTGTGGCTGGGGCACAACCCATGGGAATGCTTCTGGGTTTAGTCACCTTTGTACTTTGGCCTTGTGTAATGGTGTAAAAACCCCAGTAACTCCCTGTAAGAAGCCTCACTGAGAGAAGGTGGGTTTGAGCTGGGTGCTGCTGCCCCTCTCCCCTTCCTTGATGAGCCCTGTGCCACCAGCCGTGGGCAGGGGACCCTGCCATCCCTGGTGCCACAGAGAAAACTGCCTCTTTAAAGTCAAACAAAGCCAGCAGTGCTGGGGACCATGGGAGGATGATGTGACACAAACCCAGAGGAAGGGACAACCAGGAGAGAGAAGCTCGTATTCCCCCCAGAGCAGGGCTGCAGTCAGCAGCCAGCCAAGCCCAGCGCACCAGGATGCTGAGGCGGCACTCGAAGGTGGCTGTTTGCACGGGCACTGCGGCAAGCAGCCTCTTCCCGGCATCTCATGTCCCTTCACCCTCATTTCCCCAAACCTGCAGGCTGTCAGGCTGGGATGCTCCACTGAGGAGGCTTCAAAGCTGAGCAGGGAGCTCGGGCTGTGCCATCACGATGTTTGCCCCAGCATCCATCCCCCTTGCAACAGAGACATCAAAAACATCTCAAAATAGCTCCCGAAGCAAGGGCGTCTTGCCAGCTCAGCTGCTGTCCTCTCCCGGCCCCGCTACGGTGGTGCTGCTCGTCAGAGGCATGGTGCTCGCTCACCGCACCGGCGGGGCAGTGGGACGGGATCGGTCAGGAGGAGCCTGCACCGGCAGCAGGTCCCAGGGAATGGTGGCCCTTTTCCTGCCAAGGGGCAGTGGGGAACATCACTCCTTGTCCCCACACTGCGCAGCAGCTTCACCCGGTCTCTGCGAAGGGCAGGTGGTCCAACATATGTGACAACAGGCTGTCCCCAGCGGGAGGGAGACACAGCTCTGCCCGTGCACTGGGAAATCCTATCGTTGAGATTTTCCAGTCAGGTGCAATTTCTTACCTTTTCACTGAGAAATGGAGAGGGGAAGCTCCAGGGAAGAGCGCTCAGAGCATCACTCCCTGCTGCATGCTCTGCCCCAAGCCATCGCCCACCAATGCTAGCTGGAAAAAGCATTAGGATGCCACAGCCCGAGGGGAATCCCCCACCTTGCAGAAAGATGCAGAGCTTCAAAATGCCTTTATAAGAAGGTATATACACCGAGTTATGTTTTCCCCTGGGCTGGGAGCATGGCCTTTTACAGGTGCTTACACACACCCTGAGGGTCAGCTATCACCAAAGGGTGGTGTGATGAACAATGTTTTCCTTTCCCCAGAAAGCAGTGAATAGTGCCAATAACCTTTGGGGGTGCTTCTCACTAGGTCAAGGCCCAGCAGTGCCAAGAAATCACTGATGGGTTGGCTGGTGGCAGTGCATCTCAGAGCCTGGGTGAGGGGCTCCTCCCAGGGCTGCGCCCCCAGCCCCATCCTGCAGAGCCTCCCCTCATCCCACTTTTGCACGGCCCATCACTTGCTGACTATATACAACAGCAGCCCATACATACAGGTCTGCCATGGCATGCAAAGGCAGGGCGAGCATGATCCCACCAAAAAGCCTCCCTGGGATGTGCTGAAGGACACGGGCCAGCAGCCAGCACGCCGCTATTTCATTGTGGTTGCTCTGTCTCGCTGCCGGACAGGGCAGTCACTCTGGATATGCTGGTTTCCAGCCTTGGCCCCAGCCTGTCGAGTGCTGGCCAGGAGCCCTGTGGAAGGAGCACACATGCTATAGGTCAGTTATTATTATTTCATTCAGCCGGTCGCTTTTCTCAGATGGAAAATCCCCGCTTGGAGAGCTGGAGTTGGGGCAGCATGGGCAGCGAGCAGCCTGTGGGCAGGGAGGAGCTACCGAAACCTCCCCTCACTCAGGGGACGGTAATGCTGATGCCCATCGGTCAGAAGAAGTTTATGGAACCTACCAGCCGAGACAGCCCCGAATCAGAGCTGTTAGGAGGTTTGCAATACAGGAGCTCCCAAAATTTCCGTGGCTCCTGTCCAGCCGCAGGTGCCAGCAGGCGTGATGCTGCCTGGCCCAGGGCAGAGTGAAGTGCGTCCATGCCGGGCGGGCATCACCAGGCTGTGCCCACAGCCTCGCTCCTGCCGCCGGCAGCGGGGCCGGGCAGAACTGTCATTTCAGGCCTTTAATTAAGGAGCCGTGTTGGCTACATCTGCCAAAGTCTTTCTGCCGATGCACCTTAACTCAGCCTGAGACACCAGCATACGGTGAGCCCTGCACTGCAGACAGCGTGTGGGCAACAGGGTGTACCAAGCCTGGTGGTAAATTTACTCACTACCTATTAACTGCTACCTGAAAACGCCATAAACATTTATGATCCCATAAAAAAAATGGACTTGATATTCTTGGGGGAGACAAGAGCAACATTTCGCTCCTTGTGGTGTCATCTGCTGTGTATTTTGAGCTGAAAGTGTAATAAAAAGAGCAGGATACAAACTGCCATCTGCAAAAGATTAATAAAACTCAACAAGGCGAGGGAGGTGCTGAGCCGGCCAGGGTGAGGGATGCTCCTGCAGCTGAGGCACCGGCTAAGCGCAGAGGGAAGATGCACCAGGCTCCTTCTTTGGTCATCTACCTCTTGATTACCCATTTTGAATGGGATCTTCAGGGAAGCCCAAGAAAACTAGGTGCCTCACTGCCACTGGTGTAACGAGTGCGTAACTCAGGAGATCCCAAACTCAAATCTCCATGTTTTAGCTCTTTTCTGCAGAATAGGAAGATTTTGTTCCCCTTCTAAAAGATGTGAAACCACAGTGTACAAATTCAGGGGCCACAGAGATGAAGGGCTTGCTACCCTGAGCTCCTGGGGACACAGGGGCTGCGGGGCTGGGTACTGACATGCGTACACATCCCCGTGGTCCTGTGGGCTTGCCTGTCTCTGGGCACGGGCTGGACGCACTCCTGGCCGGGACAGGCAGTGGGGAGGGGGCAGAGACAAGCATGGGCTATGGTTTTGAGTCCCTGCTCAGAGTTACCTCAAGCCAGGACTGCGCACTGGTGTCCCACACAGGCTAATGAGCCACTCATGAGCATCCCCTTAACCGCTTTCGCTTTGCCCTCGCAGAAAACGTCACGCAGCTGATCCCCGAGCCGGGCAGCCTGCTGCACTCGCGGGTGCTGCAGTACCGGGAGCTGCTGGACTCGCTCCCCATGGATGCCTACACGCACGGCTGCATCCTGCACCCCGAGCTCACCACCGACTCCATGATCCCAAAGTACGCGACCGCTGAGATCCGCAGTAAGTCACCTCTCCAGCGGGGCTGCCCAGGGCTGCCGCCAGCACGACAGCTCTCCCAGCCCTTGCTTTAGGCTCAGTTTGGCTCCGCAGCCCCGCCAGCCACCCTGCTCTTGCTCATCTCTGCTTTCCACCAATGCAGGCAGGGACAGAGCTGGGAAATGGCAAAACACAGCTAATCTGGGAGCTGCAGGTACCCTGCAGAGGCTTCCTAACCCCAGGGGGTGTCTGGGCTCCCACAGGCCAAGCACACTTCTCGCCCAGCTCTTTTTGAGGCACATGAATTTTCTCCCTCTCCTGCACGTCCCCTCTCCCTCCAATAGCTCTAAGGGCAAAGGTGGAAGAGTACAGCCAGATTGAGTTGCAGATAGTGGATGAATCGGCATGACTGTGTACCTGACCTTCAAGCGCTCATGAAACATTGACAATGCTTAATATAACTCAATGGCAAGGATTGCTCCTGGACAGAGTCCCTTGCCAGAGAAGTGACCTTGTTGGGAGGGCACTGGCATGCCCCACATCTCTCCCCTCCTTTAGGCCCCAAGCAGTGCATGTAGCAAACACCATTCCCCCTGCACTGTCCCCTCAGCTGCCTGGGTCACAGACGGTCCTTCTGAGATGGGCTGCATTCAGGCACAAAGAGAAACAGGCTGTTCCTGAGGTGTATCTCATGGTCTGCCTTGTCTCTGCTGGCACCCTGCACAGGCGGCTGTTTCCATGTCACCAAGTGTCACCTCCACCTCAAGATCTTGGGCAGATGTAGGGTGCAGAGCCCGTCGTCTCCCCAAAGGGTCCTTCTACAATGGCTTCAGACCCCGTCTGCCTTGCATCACCTACCCAGCACTCTGCCAAAGTCCTTAAAAATATCTCCCAGTCCAAACCTCCTTGCTGGTGGCATTTTTCCCAAGCCATTGCAAAGGAGGGGCTATGGGCAGGACGGTGCCCCAGTGCTGGTGGTGCCCTTCCACCCCAGCACATCCCCAGCACATTCACCCAGGTGATGACTCGGCTGCCCTGTTGCAGTGGGTGCCAAGGCAAATCCATGTAGCTGTGTCCCAAGCAGAGGGTGAACCAAGGGCCAGGATCTCCCAAGGGGAACAAAACCAGGGTGATATCCAGGTTTCCCTCTGAGTTACAGCCCCAGGAGCACTGGCTTGGAGCCTTAGTGAGCATGAGCTTCAGGGCTCATGGTGGAAAACAGGGACTTTCACCATTTTGTGTCAGCATACAGCCTGCTGCTGACTGCCTCCCTGGCCAGCCCTGGCACCTCCCACACCCATGCATTAGCATAGCCAAGCCCTTCTTGGAGGGAACAAGGAGGGAGAGACAGATGGTCCCTGGCAGGAAGAGATTAGCCCAGCTTCGGGTAATTTATGTTGTCCCTAAGGTGTTACTCTGCATCTCGTATTCTCTTCTTCCATTTACTCTGCTCTTTCCCCCCATTAGCTCCCTTACACAAAGCCCTTTGCATCCTCCCCATGCGCTGGGAAGGAGGAGGGTGGGCATCTCTCCCATGCTCATGATGGTCTCCACACTACCAAATTGCACCCCCAGACACTGAGCCAGGGCAGGACAGCTTCATTTGGGAGGGAGCATCCCCTCCTGTGCCGCTCTGCACACACACCCACGCGTGGCAGCTGGCTCAGACATCCCAAAGGATCGATGGGATGCTGGGGATGGAGCTGCAGGAACCAGGTTATGCAGAAGCTCAGGGAAGTTCTTAAAACAGTAAGACACAGAGAGAGACAGAGATATGCTGGCACCTCCAGTATGAATTCAGCAGAGGAATGAAGAGCTGAAACCCCCCCTGAAACCCACTCACCATGGCCAGGGAGGGGGATCTGCCGTACCCCACAGCCAGTGCTGCCATGCCATGAGCAGATGCCACATGCCCTTAGGAGGATGTGCAATGTCCCAGCCACCTGCCCATATGGCAGCAGGGCAGGAGCAAACCATGAATATTGGCCTATTTTAGCTCTCCAGGGTGTTTTCTTGGTGCCCACAATGCTATTTTGCATGCAGAATGAGGTGCTTTGCTGCTGGATGCAAGGTCATCCTGATGCCTGCCAAACACAGCCCCCCCAGCCCCTCTGTCTCTCTCCCCCCAGGACATTTAGCTAACGCCAGCACGGAGCTGATGAAGCTGGACCACGAAGAGGAGCCGCAGCTATCAGAGCCCTACCTCTCCAAGCAGAAGAAGCTCATGGTAAGTGGGTCAAAGACACGCACACCTCTGGCATTGGGGGGACATGACCCACAGATCTGCCATGGGCACCTGCTGCCTCGTGTCCCTGCACAGTTGCAGGGACACTTGTCCATCCATCCGTCCATCCATCCCCCATCCTAACCCCGCTCTCCACCCAGGCCAAGATCCTGGAGCATGACAATGTAAACTACTTGAAGAAGATCCTTGGTGAACTGGGGATGGTGCTAGACCAGATTGAGGCCGAGCTGGAGAAGAGGAAACTGGAGTACCAAGGTAGGCACTGGGCTGCATTATGGGGTGTTTTTTCATACGAGGCTGAGGTGGAACACCGGCAACAGCCGATGCCTTCACACCTGATGAATCCCCCACGGTACAACCACCAGTGTGTCATTGCAGCCGTGGTCTTACTAACCCCTGGCAAACAACCCCTGCTCCTGGGAGCCTCTGCACCCCTTGCCACAGGGGACAGCAGGACCGCTGTCCTCATGGCTGCTCTGTGGGAGCTCCAAAGTTATCCCAGGGCGGTGGCAGGTCCCCTCCGGCCCAGCGAGGGGCTGCCAGTGACTGATTCCCTGGCTGATTCAGGAAGAAGCAGGCTGGCCCCCAGTTGTTGCACCATGAGGAGCCCAGACTGACAGACGCAGGGCTGGGGACGTGTCCTGCAGCCAAGCCCCCCCTTGGGTCTTGGCTGCAGGACCCGCAGGACAGGTCTGCGGCACATCCCAGTGGAGTGTGGGTAGGGAAACCTGATGGGAATTTGAGGGGCCCTGGAGGGGTGGGAGCCTTTACAGGACCTGCGTCAAAGGCCAGCAGGTGGGAGAGAGCGACACCAGCCATCCCCGACATCAAATACATACTGCTGGGTGCCTGCCAAGAGCCACCCTGATGCCCTGGCAGACAGGGATGCATGGGCACAGCTGGGCATCCTTATCTTGCCGTCACCCCAGGATGACGCCGTCATCCTCTCATCCCCACTGCCAGCGGCCTCCTAACCCCGGCCCCGGGACGGCTGGTAGCTGCCAGTACCATGGTGCCAGATCCAAAGCAGAACCCAGACGCAGTTAATCAGGGGATGACCCCACAGCTGCCCCTGCCCTTGGGGCCGGCCTCAGCCACGGGGAGCCATGCGTCATGCTCGGGGCAGCACTGAAGGGCCCTTGGAGGTGCCAAGGTTGGACCCTGCAGGGCACCAGGTTGGGGATTTGCTGAGAGCCCTGCTGCATTCACAGCAGCACCCTGTGTTGCCTTAATTGCCTCCAGTGAACACCCTCATTAATTGTTCTGAGAGCTGGGCTAGCTCAGCAGAGTTCAGCCTAATGAGGTGCCCTGGGAGGATGTCCCAGGCACTTGGAGCAGAGGGGTGGCTGCTGCCAGCGCCCAAGTGCTCCCCTGCCTTCGGTCCTTGGGTGCTGCTCCTGCCCTCTGCTTCGGGCACCTGAACTCCCCCCACCATGACCACAGCCAGGTCAGGATCTCAACAGCGGGCACAAGCACCAGCCCTTTGGCAACTTCCCAGGAGCCGCAGTGCAGTAGCTCTCCTCCCACGCAGCCCAGGCTGCCAGCCCAACGCGCAGCGATGCAGGCAGGGCAGGGCAGGCAGGAGGAGGGTGGAAGATGCAGCAGGAGCACAGGGCAACCCCCTGCCACAGGCACCCCATTTGGCTGGGACAGGCTGGTCCAAATTGGGGCTGCTGCGGATGCAAAGAGGGCGAGTTGCCCTCGTCTGCGCTTCTGCCCCACCTTGGCACTGGGCAGGGGTGCAGAGGGCTGGGGCACCTCACAGCTGGGTCCAGACCTCAGCAGCAAGGTGCAAGTCCAGAGCCAGGAGGGGTAGGACTGGATCACGGCTCTCTCCCAAAGTCACCATCCTCACATGCGCTTTGTCCTTTCCCTGCAGCGGTGCCTGGGAGCGAGGCAGCCACCTCAGCCCCATTTCCTTACCTCTGAGCTGAAGCACCGTCAGGGTCCCCGTAGCACCCAGGAGGCTCTGGCTGCAGCACCCTCACAATTCATTAGTCACTGAAAACATTTATTGACTAATTAGGCACAGGCAATCTGTCCACTTGGGCTGTGCCTCTAGCAGGATTAGGCAGGCTGCCAAGCGGCTACAAATGAGGGTTGCTAATTACCAGTAATTCCCCTGGCCTGGCCCTGCAGGCAGCCCTGCAGCCCCAGCGCCTGTGCAGGGGTGCCATAAAGGTGCCACTCTCTCCCTCCCAAATACAACAGCCAGAGGGCAAATGGAAGAGCCCCAGAATTAAGGATTTGGTGCAAAGCCAGGGGCTCAGCCTTTGTGCCCTTCTGCCGTTCTTCCTTACTATCCTGGCCTGAGCCTGCTTCTTCCAGCCTAAAAACAGCTTGGTTTATTCCTGGACATCTCTCTGGTGAGGTTATTTCCAGGGTCACCTCTTATCAGGGGTTGTCAATGCTTTGGTGCCTTTCCTCACACCCAGCATTCACACCGAGCTCTGGCTCTTGGCACAGATGTGCTGCAGTTTTGGGTCCTGGAGCAGGGTCCCTGCTGCAGGAGAGGGGACAGAGGCAGGACCTCCCCGACAGCACACAGGGAGAGCAGCCAGGCCGGGCCAGCAAATGTGTTTGATTCCTGAGGATTTCTTACATCCCTGAAATAGGACAAGTTAACATGACACTCCTGAAACAGTTCCCAGTGCAGCCAAGGACAAACGCTGCTGCTGTCCCCGAGCACAAACACAGCAGAAGGGGTCACTGCACCACATCTTCCTTCAAGGGAGGCCAAGGGCCCTTTGCCAGGGACCTCCTGGGTATGGGAGAATAACATCTCCTGTTGCTCTTGACTTGGGAGAGAGGCAACAGAGACGTTCTGCCGACAGCAATTTGTACCTTCATGTGGGCTATAAATGATCGCTTCACATTCTCAGCTTGGTGGCCCCACATATCCTCCATCACGTAACCTGGTAGATGTGGTCTGATCTCTTGGGACATCAGAGAGTTGAGAGAAAACACCCCAGGTGTAATACAAATGCTCCTGCCTTTGTGGATCTTTTGAGCAAGCCTTTAGGTGGCCACCCAAGGGTTTCTTCTTACTCTACTTGCTCTGTCGCTTCTCTCTCCAGGGCAGAAGTGTGAACTTTGGCTCTGTGGATGCGTCTTTACTTTGGCTGATGTCTTGTTAGGAGCTACCCTGCACCGCCTCAAGTTTCTAGGACTCTCTAAGAAATACTGGGAAGATGGCAGCAGACCTAACCTACAGTCCTTCTTCGACAGGATACAAAAACGCTTTGCCTTCAGGAAAGTTTTGGGAGATATACATACCACGCTTCTCTCTGCAGTGGTACCCAACGCCTTCAGGCTGGTCAAGCGGAAACCTCCCTCCTTCTTCGGAGCCTCCTTCCTGATGGGATCTCTGGGGGGAATGGGGTATTTTGCCTATTGGTACTTAAAGAAAAAATACATCTAGTGCTGGCTGCTTGGTGTTTAGTTTGGTGTCTCTGTGCTGTGTGAAATTATGATGAAGCCTCAGTAACTGTAATGAAATTTGAAGCAAGGTAATGAATAATTATGTTGTTTAATGTAACATTCCGTAGTCTAGAAGTAGAAACGTATACTGCAAGGAAATAAGACAACAACAACAACAAAAAAATGCATCAACTTGTAAATGCCTTTTTTAGGTTTAAGTATTCAACTCCAGCGAGAGGCTCAGGGGTTCACGGGCTCAGCCGTGCCCACCGGGAAGCGACGCCGCCTCCGGCACCAGCCAGCTCCAGTGGGAGAGACGGGAACCCCAGGAAGTTTCCCAACACCCAAGTTAACTAATGGGACTCAGATACTTGGTCCTGTACGTTTGTGTTTCCAAATTGTTCACCGGCCACATTTCACACATGCAGGTAGTGGGGACTTTCTTCTTCTAGAAGGCGTTGTGTTGTTGTGCTTGGAGGCTTTCCTGAGAGCAGGGTGCAGTAGCTGGTCACAGTCAAGGTGGATTTGTGTTCTTCAAATATCCATTTTTTAAATTATTTTCATTAAAAGGAATATTTTTTATTGAGCTGCTCTTAGAATGTATCCACTTTCTACGTCTGGTTTTGGTGGGCTTTTTTTTAAAGAATTTAACGTCTGTCTTTAACTGCCGCACTTTTTTCCTGAGATAAATCATTTTGACTTCCATCCTGAATTTTAGCACATGAAGGAGATTATTGTTTTAAGCCTTTTGGCTCTGTCTCTTGAGTTTTCCTTCACGGATTTGCAAAGCATCTTTCACTGACTGAGCGTATCTGGACTCTGAAAAAAGTACGACCATTTTCAGAACTTTTCAGCACTTTCCTGAAGGCACTTTGGCTTTCTCTTCCATCGGGGGCTCTTTTCTGTCATTTCCTCGCTGTGTGTTTTCTTAGAGACACTTTGCACAGAATCACATTGATGACTTTCTTGTGCCTTTTGCATGTTGGAAAGAATAATGGGCCTCACTGCTACTCATGCTTTGAAAACTGAGATCCTCAATAAACCATATGGGAGGAGTAACTGCTTCACATTTCTAAATGTGTTCAACATCCTTCTAGTCTTACCTCAAAGCATGCCAAAGGGCAGAGGGATGTGCAGGTGGTTTGTGCTTTTTCTCATGTACTGCATTGGTATAAAACTCTCATGGAAACAATATGTATTCCTCTTCTGAGGCACTCATTTCTGTAAGCGCTCAGCCTGCTCGGATCTCCTCTGGCTGGTTTTCCAAGCGCTCCAGTGATCCTTAGCGAGTTGTGTTCCATCTCTAGGCTCGGGAACGCATGCCAAGTATGGCTGAAGTAATACAAATAGCATTTGCCTCTGACTCAAAAATTATCTTTATGTATTTGAAAGCAGCAGGATTTCCCAGAAGCTTTGCTTCTTGATACAACCTGACAGCCAGAGAATTGTGAATATTTAGCAAGAATTGCAAGGGATGAGCACATAGTGATTAGGCAGTGCAAAATGCACAGATTTATGCTGTGCTGGTCACAATTGTGTAGGCTGGTCTGACATACTTCTGAAATACAATGACCTGTGTAGCTGCAAAGGTGCTGTGTTATCCGTGTTACCAGCCAGTGATTAGGGCCACACTTAAAATTGTTGTGTGAGAACTCAAATCCACCACTTACACATGTAGACCAGGCACCTGCAGCCAAGGCTGCTGAAGCGAACTTTGGAAAAAATAGTTGTTTGCTTCTTTTTGAAGAGGGAGGCAAGAGGGTCCCCTGAAGTTATCCCTTTTGCTGAATCTGAAAGATGTAAGAACATACATGATGTCCTATAGTTCATCTGGTCCTTTAGCTGGTACTAAACTCTCCACAAGAATTTATAAAGATATACTGATTTCATCCTTTTACCTTTGTCCACTGTCCTAGACACACATTCCCTGGTGATCTCCAAAAGCTGACGAAACGCACACACCGGGTGTAAAAATTAGTATTAATGGAGGTACAAGGCCACAAAACCCAGAGAGAAAGTCAGCAAATACTCGCTCAGTTCCCAGGATTTCAGCCCAAGAATGAAGCAGAAGGAAGCTTAGCAAGACTGCTGCTAGTTACCATGCTCTTTTTTTTTTTTTTAAAGAAAAGAATAAATTTAAAATCTTGGAGCAAATCAGAACTCTAAACACGGGAGAAAATTGGCATTTGTTTTGTTTTGGAGCACACAGTTATAATGCAACTATTATAAGGAAGCCAGACAGAGCCAGCAGCTGGAACAAGGCGCAGATCAGTTTGGACCAACACAGATGTCAGTCGTGTCACTTCGTGGGCTGCTGGGAAGCTGCAGATGCTGTAGTGATGAGTTTTGTACAGGTTCTCAGCTACGAATATTCACTAACAAGCCTTTGTTTGGGACCAAATTAAAAAAAAGCAAAAATCAGTGAAGATGGTGCCACTCCCTGTCGCTGAGCCTTGTTTCCCTGTCATGGTAATGAAAAAATACCAGGACTTTGCTCCAGGGAAAAGCAGTCTGCAAGAGTGATAAAAGACAATTACTGTGACAGGCAGAGGCTGAAGTGATGTTCAAGACCACGCTGAACGAACCAGGAGATAAAATGTCACCACCCCAATCGATCCAGATTAGCCAGTTGCTATCAGCAGCCCTGCGGTGATTACAGGCTGTCAGCATAAAAAGTTGCTTTTGCTCTAGCTGATCGGAGCCTAATCAGACTTTTTCTGCTCTAGTTCCATTTGAAAGGGGAGACCACTGCACCACACAGCCACAAGCCGGGCACTGGCCTGATGTTTGCTGCCCAAGGCGTCTGCTGTACACAGAAATACAAAAGTGGTAGCAAAAATCTGTTTTCTTACTCCAGGACTTTACACTTTGCTCTCAGCAAGGTGGGGGCAACAGCAGCACCCAAGGGGTAAGGCTGCAAGGTGAGGCACCTCACAGATACTATTTGGAGCAAATGTCTGCTCTGGGACACCTTACGATTTGCTGCTGAGCAATTCTGTAGCAATTGCTGTCACTGAAGCACTGGCTTGGCTGCACTAGAGAACAGAGGGAATGGCTTGTGCTGTATCCTGCACCAAATACTTCTGTGTACCTGACCTGACCCCAGTTAGGGTCCTTCCTAGGCTTTACCCTATATGTACTTATTTACCCAAGCAAATTGTTATTGTTCAAAATCTCTGTGTTTTAGAGGCAAATGTGCTTTTAGGCAGCTCAGGGCCTTAAAATATGTATCTGTGCTGAAATGTGGAACTTTCAACTATCAGAGGGAAGAAAATTGGAGACTATTTGTCAAGTCCAAGCCCTTCTGAGCACCTCTGAGACTGAGTTTCATGACACTGAGCGAGCTCCCAAGGAGCAGTCGCCCCCTCCTCCCTCCCAAGCCTTCTGTTTAATAGGCTCCCAACGCTCAGATTTGTAGAACTACAGCTTCTGAAATATTTTTACTCCTACAGGTTTTGGTCAAAAGATTCAATTATAAAAATTGAAAATGTACGTGTCAGTCTTGGAGCTGCCTGGCAGCTCTCTCCTTTGCTTGTCAAGGGATGGAGGAAAAGACCTTTCCATGCAGAATAAAGGATTTCAAAGCCAAGCTTGCCAGAGGACAGGGAACACACCACAGAGCTTGTCTGTCACAGGTTGCCAAAGAAATTGAGATCAAGGGCTCTCTAAGAATACCTAGCGACCATCTCGCAGCCCTCTCAGAAATTAATTGCTGAGTCTTGCTCTGTTTCTGAATATAAAAAAAATCCCTACCACCCAACTGCAATTTCAGTATCCTGGCTAAGGAGGAAAGGGGGATGGTGTCAGAGCTGCTCCTTCAAGCAAGGGGAAACTTTCTTTCTGCTGTGAAAAGAAATGAAGGACTTCCCCACGTGACAACAGCAAACAAAAAACATTAAAGCTTGTGAAAATATTTAACATCAGGTTGCATTTGGTGGCATTCACTGCCATCATTAAGATCAAAGCCAAAACCACCCAGACTGAATCCACAATACAGGCAATGACAGCAATTAAATCTCTCACGGTTCCCGAGAAATATATGGGATTAAAATAATATGGGATAATATGATAATAGTATTTTGAGATGGCCTGGGATAATACAAAATATGATTATATGAGATTAAAAACTAAATAACCGAAGAACGGGGAAATAATGCACAACCTAAGAGCTAACTACTGTAACTCCACACCTGCAGTTATCTATGGCATAACGGAGGACAAGAGGGTAATTTCAGATCTGTTCACGCCATCAGCAAAGCTGCTCTTACTACACAAGTCTGTAGAAAAGCTCCTTCTGCCTTGGTGGGACAGAATAAAGTCCCCAGTCCATGTTCAGCAGGCTGAGCCTGCGAGAAAAGTTCAAACCCACAGGTATGAATGGAAATGAAAACATCTGCACAAGCATGTTGTGACAGGAACAGATTTCATGCCCCTAAAGGATTTCCTAAAGCATGGCCTCGGTGATCAAATTGTAGAGGTTTCAGACCAAGCCGTGTCTAATACTGCATCTAAGGTTTTAAGCAGTAGCAAAACCACACTGGAACTTGTATTCTCAGACAAAGTGCATTCACAACAGATTTCCTATTTTTTCCCCTCATGCTGATTTCCAAATGTGCCCAGATGACATATTTACTATCTCTGTCTTTCACTCTCCATTTTACACACCTTCCTCTGAAGGATTAAACAGAGAGGAAACAGTCTGCTTTAAACATCTCACAGTGAAAGCAAGGATACCACATATGCCATAAGTAATTTAGATGAACAATTGCTTTGTCAGAACACAGATGTCTATCACTGCAGCTGCAGCAAAGGCAAGCAGAGGCTGCGGACTGCAGTAACCTGCGTGCTGCAGGCCAAGGCTCTACCTGCAGACCACAAATGCTGTTGCCAAAGCTGATTATTTCTATTTCCATGAGACTTTGAGGCTGAGGAGCATCAACTAACAAAGTGTCAACCTCCCCCCACTCCTCAGGAGCTCCCAGTAGTTGGTTTTGGGTTTTTGTTTTTCCTTCCTTTTCTCTTTCTCCTCTGCACAATGATCTACTTTCAGCTCATTTTTATGTGCCCCTCTCTACCATCCTACCCCTTTCCTCTCTCCCAGACTCCCCTGATTTCACTCTCCTGCCCCAGACAGCTGGGGATGAATGACCATTTTCAGAGACATTTCTGTTGTCAGGAGCCCCTGGGTTGTGAAACTCTGCATCAGTGGACACAGCATCTCCCATTTCCACCTTCTGCAAAAGAACAGCTAAGAAATGAAGGAGATATAGTCTTGCTAAAAAAGCTCTTAACTAACAGCATAAACCAATGACAACTTAAGAAAGCCTTTCTTTAAAAATAACACTGTCCAACCCCCTACTTTCATTGCCTCCTGTCTCAGCCCTTTCCTACCAGCACCTCATCTCTCCCATGACCTAAATCCTTTTTAGCTCCAGGAGTTATCCAAATAAAGCTACTTTGCAATCAGAACAGAGTGTAACCAGGTTTGAGGGTGCTTTATAATGCTGCAGGCACTTCTTGACATAGAACTAAGTATTCTGCATAGTTAAGTGCTGTTTTGCACATGCTTGTTCTATCACAAGGTCATGTCACTCCATTGCAAGCCTCCTGCAACACCCTTCTATTTTTGTTTACCAAAAGCAATTTCTTTCCATTCCATGCCCTTGGAGCCAACCACTAAAGAACAGCACTAAGGAGGATTCTTGGCCACAAGCAAAGAAAAAAAAAAAATCCCTAGAAAACAAAATAAAACCAAAAACCACCCTGGCATAATTTTTTCTCTTAGCTTCCAAATCATGACAATCAACTGAAAAATAAATTCTTAAAACCTCAAACCTCTATTTACTCCCATTCTTCTAAAAAATAAATCAGTCAGGTCAGGCTATGGCAAAGCTGGAACAACAGTGCATGGAGCTGGGAAGAGCTGTGGTCGAGAATGACACTACACTAAGCACATATTAAATCCGTGGTTGCTTCATCATCTGCAAAACACAGAGGGCAGACCCCGAGAGCCATCTGAATCAGCACAATCATGCTGGATTTGGGTGCAACAATTCACACATTTGGACATAAGACTAACTGGCTTTGTGGGCTTAGTATCAGCTTTATTTTCAATTAATTTTGCATGGCTTTCCACATCACAGTCAACTATTTTGAGCCACAACCTATTTAGTTGAATTTTCTCCGGCAATGAGTCATCACGTTAAGCCTCCCACTGATGGAGTCGCACCGTGTGTAACCTCTGAGCACTGCTCTCTCCCCAGTCCCCATGGGATGGGGAAGGCTCTGCAGAACAAGCAGCACAGGATTCAAGGAAGACCTTTCAGAAGAGACCTAACATTTACACTGAGGATATGCCCATTTATTGCTCTGACATCAACCATGTTTTCTGCAGATTAAATGCATTAAATTACATGACTGAGGGAATACACAATTAAACTGCAAAATGAACAGACTGGACATGGAAAAAGGCTTCAGAGATACGAGACAAAAAATAATCATCATTTGTGTTTACTTCCGTTCCACACGTTAATTTCTCCAGCCTTACACCACTGGGGAGACACACAGTACATCTGCAGACCTCCTACCACTGGATACATTGTCAGGAAAAGTGCAATTGAGAAAGGGCATTTTTCTGAGTATTGCTTTCCCTCCATACTCAGCTCTCCTGAAAGGCTGGTAAAGCTCTTCACTGACTGCTTATTTTCTGTGCCATATTACAGTTCCAAAGCTTTACAGAGAAGTTATCCAGGTTGTTAAAGGCACATGGCGTTGCCTGTGTTTTGTGATAGGACAGAGGGTAGCTTAAAAATAAATCTTTCAGACTAAATATTACTACATAATTGCCTGAAATTTCAGGGACTGCACTCAATCCTGATAGTCTTTTCCGTTTCTGCTTTTCCAGCTTGTAACCTCCATGTTCTCATTGTACACTCTAAGCACTAAGGTACCCCTTCCGCATTCAAATTAATAATTTCCTACTAAACACCTGGATGAAATTACTCTGTACAGAAATGCAGTGCTTGCTCCCCAAGAAAAGGACAAAGCTAACTCTACTAACACACCAAGTGCCAGTCACGTTACCTTCTCTTTCCTTCCAGTTCAAGCACATTAGGTGTAGTTCTGCTTCAATAAATTAAAGCATGTGGTTTCTTCCAGGTAAACACCATTACAGTGACAGACCCACTCCTTTCAACAATGGTTAATTATGAGTTCAGAGTCACAACAGCCTTTTTTGTCAGTATTAATCACTTTCATCTTAAGCTTTGGCAAAGTACTTAAAAGAAGGGAAGACACTGTATATATATAGAGAGAGAAAGCACACATCTAGCAGAGGTAAAGAGCATTTACGACTAATCTGCGCTCCAGGAGGCGAGATGAAGCTATGAAAAGGAATAATCCCAGGAAACAGGCTTTTGAGCAAACAGAGATAAACAGAGGCTGATCAAAGGCAAAGAGCTGGAAAAGGCTCATTGCAGAGAAGCTGCAGGGATTTACTTTAAGCTATAGTGGAAAAAACAGATATTATTTAAATAAGTGACCATAGACTTGCATTCACAACTAAGGCCTTATTTTTCCAAAACATTTAATATATCACAGCAGCCCATAGTTATTTCCATTGAAGTGCACCATAGGGCATAACTGGGTGTTTCTGTCATGAACTGCGACGCATCAAAACAGAATTCTTTTTTTGCAGCCACTCCACAACCTAAGTTTCAGTACACACAAATAAACTGGCAAACCAAGAATACCATTTAGCACCAGTGAAGCATTCATGGAATAAGTTTGCTTTGAACAAAGACTTTGAGGATGAATCAAACCCCAGGTTCAGATATGTTTGAAGTCTGAACTGTTCAGATGGCTCTTACGAAAGATCTAAACTTTCCTGTGTGCCTGATCTTGCCTCCAGTGGCGCAAACATTTGAAAGAGTCCCAGGTAAATGAAGAGTGAAATGAATCCTAATCCTGTTAATCTTCCCACTGTGTTCTAGCTGAGACTCCCTTCCTTGCTGGCCCCAGCTGAGGAAAGTGTTTAAGGCACCAAGACCTGACTCAGCCACATCAGTTGGGCCAAATGCTGCTTCTGTCAAAGCGCTGTGATACAGAGCTCACCTAATTGACGAGAAAAACACAGGCAATGAAAAATTAGCAAATGTATGTGAAATCAGTAATATGCTAGCAAGATTTGGAGACAAAAATTCCCTGGATAATTCTACAGACATAGAAAGACAGCTGTGCTGGAACAAGAATACCTCAATGCAGAAAAGCAAAAAAAAAAAAAAAACACACCCAGAAAAAGATGAAGCGTTTCTTGTGGTTGCTGTCTATTGGAATTCACCACAAAATATGAAAATTTATCTTTAAAATGTTACACTTTTTTTGAAAATATTGAAACAAAATAATAACAGCTGTTAACAGCTTATTTGTGCCTTTGGAACAGGACATCAAATCCAGCTACTTTGCAGCGCTGTGAATAGCTGCAAATCTCTCATAGAGAGGCCGTTTTTTTATTTTGATGATAAAACTCTATTTGGGAGAAGGAAGTCAGATAAAGGTGATGGCAAATATGTGAACAGAAAATTTGTAACCTTTAGTTTCCAGTTAAAGTGCAAGGAAGCAAAGACTTGCTCTGAAATAGAGTCAAAAAGCGCAAAGAAAAGATCTGCAGTACAAGGGAACATTCTAGGCCAACAGTTGGCACATGGTCTCTGGGTATTGAGAAAGACACATACACCAAGATTTCCAAATCCTGAAGCAGTGTTAGAGCCCACAGGAATTTTCCTGTATGTTTCAATGGATTAGGCTTTCACTTTGCTACATTAAGCAACTGTCCATGTCTACAAAATCAACTGCCTGGTGTAACAGGCACATATTGGGAAACTTGCTTTGGTCAGGCATGACTTTTGGTTTTTTTTTATACCCTGTAGTTTTGAGAACCTGTGCTATATTAACCCATTTAAATACTGCAGAATTATCAATGAGTCTGATCATACATCTCAGTAGTCACAAACATACTGGGAGACTGGATCATTCAGGGAAGTGAAGAGCAGCAGCAGTATCTTTACAGACATCAGGAACAGATTCTCAAAGACACAAACACTGATAAAGTTTAAGTGTTTTTCTTTCATTGTTTAAATAAAAGTTTTGACAATAATAATATCCCACATTATTTCCGTAATAAAAAGTTTGTATGACACTGGTTAGAAGTGAACAGAAATATCCATAGTGATAGCACAAAACATTTGTGAAACTGAAGATAATTTCAGCAAGCCAGTTGGTTTAAAAACACAACATTTCCTGTTCCAAGGCTTTGTCTATATAGCAAAGTTACATAAAGATAACCTAAAATAGAAACTTAAATTTAATGAAATTAATCAGAAAACCTTCTGGGTATATAATCCTTTTTCATGGTGAAAGTGGCTTGTGGTCTAGCTTAGCTCCATTGGGAGCAGGCTTATATTACATCAAAAGAACATCTGCAAATGAATTTGCATTGTTTAAACAAATGTAGTTAAACCAAATATGAGTTAATCAGTGCAAATTTTCCAAAAAGTCAGCTTAAAAGGCAATTTAATTGGAGCAGCTTGACAAAAAAAATACATAACCTCCTGAAACAGCTTCTTTCTGAGAGTTGATCTGTACTTTCTAAGGATGCACAGCAACTCCCACCTGCCCCTGAATTCAGTTGAAATTTGGGTGAATACAGCTCTCCTCACAGGCAGACCACAAGCGTGGAACTAACACTGCTGTATTTATTGCAAATGCTGCCATGCTCTTGCTGGAGCTGAGCTGCTGAGACGGCAAAAAGAAACATGCCAAGATTAGACTATGGTGCATCATAGCCTATATTCAGCAAAATAATCACCTTGGAGTCAAACGCCACAGACAGATCAAGTCTGCTCTCAGATCAGCGGGCAGCATCCGCAGCCTTGCCCAGAGACCTTTTTGGCCGTCTTGCTCATCACTACAACTTACAACACTTCAAACAAATTTTGTGCAATTGTGTCATGAATAAGCCTTTATGAAATAATAAAAAGCTTTTCAAGATAAAAACTATGCTAAATGTCTGATTGATATGATGAGTAAACCCATCCCACCTCATACCTATTCATTACATAATAGTAGTGTTTTATTCAGTAGTGGGTTTCCAGCCGCATCAAAAGCGGCCACAGCTTTCTGTGCAATCAAAATTAAGTAGATTATTGATATTGCTGGATAAGCAAGGATAAATATTGCTTCAAGCACACTGCTTTGCAGCTCTTAGGATAAACAATGTGTTTCATTCATTATCAAGCAGACTATTCAGGAAATAGCAGGTTAAGCTAACTTGTTCCTAACACCAGAATTTCAGAAACATACCACAAAGCGCTCGTTGCAAAGTGTGCAACTTGTAAGACTTTAAAAAAATTAACCCCCCAATTTTCACATTAGACTTGTTAGCAAAATTGGAAGGAGTTTTTTTCTGTCAAGAATGACTAAATATTACATGTACTTCACCTAAGGAGAAAGTTAAGGCTTGTTTTTCAAGAGTTTCCTTTTCAAAGGCAGGCACGAATTTAAAGTCACAGTCTGCTTAAGACATTACATCTCCGATTTACTCTCTGTTGCAGAAGGTGCAGGCAGCAAAGAAGCATTTGTGGCAAGTTACTGTATTAAACACTTGATAACATGAGATGTTCTAGTTTCACAACAGAGTTATATACTGCTTTAATGAGCATTGATATTTTTGTAACACTTAGCAGCACTGTCATTATTAGAGCTTTCCCATAAGGCAGTACAAATAGGAGTATTAAAAAAAAAAGTAGTTTGAGGTTTGGACCATCCACAATATTTTGACATAAATAAATCAAAAAGAGGGAGAATTAATTTGAGATCAGTCAAGCTCTTAAAGAGCAAAGACCTCTGTCAGCCTTTGATCTGCTCCTCCATTTATTAGGAAGAGAAACAGGTCTCTGATTTCTTTGCTGAGAATGCCAGTCAGCAGCTCCTAAACAAGAGCAGACCTCTTCCAACACCAATATTTTTCTCCCAAGGGAGAATCTCATTACTACCTGCCAGCCACTGGCTAGTACAGATTTGGTTTTCTCCAGCCCATCACCTTGTTCCTTACAGTGGAAATACAGTAGCCATTTCTACATTCAACTACTCCAGTACTGAAAGCAAAATCCAAACATTTTAAAATTTATCTGCTGTAACTGTATTTCTTTGAACTCAAAGGTATATTTGGAAGAGGTAGTCCAGGGGAAAAGGGTTTCAAGTACCAAAATCTGTATGTCCCGTACCAAGCTGACAGACCTATCAGCACACCGAGGAGCTTTTGACTGAAGTCATGGAAATACACGGCAGTACAGAGAAACATGAACACCCAGATCATGGTGAGAAAACACAAGGAAACAAACAGGACGTTGATCACAACATGCAGCTTAGAGTTCTGATCTATGGACAAGCCTTCCAGCACAGCCACTTCCTCCACAATCATCAGAGCACAGTACGAGAGCAGGAAACAGTGCCCTGAGATATCAAAACCATTCCAGATGCCGTTGTCCTGGTGGCACTCCTGCTTGGTGGCGTACAGCCGGCGAGGGTCGCCGAGTTTACCCGAGGTAGAGCACGTGCCGGTGAGATTCTCGACATACATGAAGAGTCTGGTGCACACATACCAGATGGCAGTGCCCACCAGCAGCGCACTGACACGCCGCAGCACCATCAGAATGCTCTTCGTGGGACCATAGAGGAACTTGCTCTTGGCAAACTCGTAGGTGGTGACTGCGATGAAGGGCAGCAGAAGCCACAACGTCCATGCCCAAGCCACCTTCACAAAGTATCTGCCAGAGAAAAGCCAAAAGAGAAACATGCATGTGTAAAACTTCACAGGAGCTGGGGTAAGTGGTGGTGCTTGAAGAAGTAGGTTTTCAAGGTCAGTGTTCAGAACTATCTAAATTAGACACTTGTGCCCTCCGCTCAAAGTAAAGCATAGCTAAAATCTTAACCCTCTCCCCACTATTTTTCTCAGGCCCAACACCTGAATACTTCCTCAACCAGGTACTTCGACTGTTTCCCAGGCAGTGTTCCCTTGGACCCAAGCCCTCATTCAGATTTGCAGTTCCCTTTTGCAATAGCTTTTACCCTATAAACCCGCTCAACTCTGCCCTACTCAAAATGCAGCTGCAGAGAACGTATTTTTAGCTTGCCACCCTGACCACAGTAACCCTTTCTCTCTCTTCCTCCACCTCAGTTACCTTTGCTTTCAAAGCCCTTCACAACCTCAACCTCTTCATACTGAGTAAGATAGCCAGAAGGGCTGACTCTTCCCTCATCATGAAGCCTTCCCTCTGTCATCACCTTATAAAATAAATGAAGAAATACAATGTGTTTGATCCTTTGCTGTCCCTCCAGTTGATGACAGCTTTCCTTTGCCATACACAAATTCTTCTATCTCTGAATTCACCCTCTGCCTTGAAAATTTTTGCTGTGATGCCTATAAAATTTTGAAAACCAGCTGATGATATCCTGTTTAGGAGACAGTACTGCTTAACTAGTTCTCTTTTCAAATCTTAAAGTGGAGCATGTGCAAGTGAATTTACTAACAAGTTAAGAAGATCTTAGTCCACAATCTTCTTTCTCCCATTAGCACCTTCCAATGCAGCTTTCTTCCTATCAGCTGGTGGGAGAGGGGAACTGTGCAGCCCCCTCGTACCCACACCCTGGTTTCAGAAACACAGACAGCAGAATTCTGGTCTGTGGCTGAGCTATAGTCATCATTTAATCATCATCTCAGCACCAAAAAGAAAACCAAATAGGAACAGAGTTCTGTACCTTCATTAAGACCTTAACGAAAACTGTCACGGTCTCGCCCAGGATTTTGAGGAATACCTCCTTTATTCTTAATTTTACAAAAGTGGCATCTGTTTGGCAACTACAGCTGCTACCATGGAATAGTAATTGAAAACAAAATCCTCATTTTATCGAGCAGTTAAAAGCAAAAAAGGCTGCTAACGTAAATGCTGCTGGCAAACCAGCAGGCAAGTAATTTATGGGGAAAAAAAATTGCTTGAGAAACTGTCAGTACAGATGATCTTCCTCTATTTAAAAAAGGAGAATTGAACTGTACTATGTTTTTACTGCAAGATCAATTTCACACTCTAAGTGTTCCTGCCAATCTTTCTTTTCAATCACACTAAAAGCAGCTCCTCTCCCACGTCACCAATTACAAATTCGAATCAATAAAGTACAAAATTCCCCAAGTCAGAAGGGAAACCAGCAATTTTAGCTTTACTTTCTGATCAGCAGCAGGTAAAGCACCCATGCACTGGCACAGCTCACCGACTTCCTCATGCCCTTCAAAATGTTCAAACGTAGTTTTAAAGAGTGACTAAGCCAGTTAAATCATTGCTTAAGTACTAGAGAGGGATGGCAGTAACTCTGCTCTTACAAAACACGCTAAAAGACTTATTTTCTTCATTTGCTTTTAGAGCAGTTCAGTAACAATCAGTTTACTGGAATATGAGTAATTACCGAAGAGCTTAAGAAAAAACTTCCTTTTCCAATAACAACCGAATGGGAAACTCCAGTTGTTCTGAAACAAGTTAAGGAGTCAACAGTCCCCTGGGCTACAGCAGACGTTAAGATCAGGAAACCTGACAGCACCCCCCGCGCCCCCGGCACAGGCGGCGCTCCCGGACCGGCCGTTCCCCCGCACCAGCTCCCACTCGCCCACACCCCCGGCGCGGGGCCGGCCCGGCTCACACACAGCTCCTGCACAGCCACCCTCAGCGAGCTCCGGGGCCCGCCCGGGGGCCTGCCCCCTCAGGCCCCCCAGCCGGAGCAGGCGGTGCCCCCAGCCCCCCCGTTCCTCCCGGGCCGCAGCAAGGGCCTCCCCGCCCCGACGCCGCTCGGGGCAGCCCCTCCGCCCCAGGGGAGAACACGAGGCCCCGGCGCGGCCCCCGCCGCCCACCCGCTCCCGTGAAGACCGGGGGACCCAGCCCCACAGTGGGACCCGGGACCACGGGCGCCCCGCTCCCTCCCCGCCGGCCCCCGCCCCGGCTCTCCTCACACGTTGAGCGGGTTGCGCTTGTTCCGCATGGGCGTCTCGGGCACCAGGTCGCCGTCCTTGAGGGCGGACCCGAGGAGGACGATGGCGAGCAGCAGCCAAGGCAGGCGGCGGCGCACCCGCCCGGCGGCCAGCGCGGCCCGCAGCCAGCGGCCGCTCCGCTCCAGCCGCTCCATCGCGCCCCGCCGCCGCCGCCCCGCCCGCTGGGCCGCCGTGTGACGTCACGCGCCGGCGCCGGCGCCTCCCTCCGCTGCCCCGCTCGGGCGCCCCCTGGCGGCGCCCGCCGGGCCGGGCCGCGGGAACGGCGTGGGGGGGGGGCTTCGCGCATGCGCGCTGCCGCGCGGCCGCTGCGGGCGGGGCGCCCGCTGCAGGGCCCGCGCAGCCGCTGTGGGAGCGGGGCCGGGGCCGGGGACAAAACGTGTGGTGCTCAGAAACCGCCATCTGCCCCCGTCACCCGGCGAAGTGAGGAGTGGGATCACGTTCTGCACCCACCGCCAGCTGGCCAGGCTGCTTCCAGACCGGGACACCGGAAGAGATATCCTGAGGGGCTCATGGGCTGTACAATCTCCACCACAGAATCATAGCAGCATTTAGGTTGGAAAAGGCCTTTAAGATCATCGAGTCCAACTGTTAACCCAGCACTGCCAAGCCCACCACTAAACCACGTCCCTGAGCACCACATCTACACGGCTTTTAGACACCTCCAGGGATGGTGACTCAACCGCTTCCCTGGGCAGCCTGTTCCTGTGCTTGACAACCCTTTTGGTGAAGAAGCTTTTCCTCATACCCAACCTAAAGCTCCCCTGGTCCAACCTGAGGCTGTTTTCTCTCGTCCTATAAATGAGCATCCACTACTTCTAGAGTAAGGTGCCAGCTCATCTGAAAGAGAGTGTCTTACCATAATAGTTAATAGAAAATTTGATCCTCACTCAGTAGAATTGTTTAGTTTTTTCCTGAGGCTTAAGAGAGAGGGAGAAAGTATTTCTGGGGCTCTTAAGGTTCCTGCCCCTTTGCACTGTCCATATTTATAGCTGAAAGTGGTGTCCAAGCACTGGCCATCACTGTGGTATTTGAGACCTATTTCATCTATTGAACTGCAGCCGCCGTCATTTCAACTTAGTTTTTAAAAAATAAAAAAAAGCATCAGCAAGCAGAGAAATGGCTAAATGAACAAAGAGCCTTTATTCATCCCAATGGCCTCAGTAAGAAAAATGTGAGAGGGGGAAAAAAAGCAGACCCTATCTGAGACAGGATGGGAAAGTATTTCTTGCCAGAGCACATTTCAAAGCCAGTTTGCAGTCATCGTCAGCAAATCTATGACATCTGGGCTGAAAGAGCAGAAGGACACATCAAAGCAGCTGCAGTAGATACTGAGAGTTTCAGCTAAGGAGGTTATCCAGGGTAAATGGCATTTGGCAATTTATTATATGTTGTTTTTAATAAGACTGCCACGGCCATGTCTAACACTTCCAGCCACATCATTGTACCCCTGAATTAGAAAAGACAGACAGCTGCGTTCACTCAAACGAGTGAGGATAAGAGGGGCTGGGAGCAGGTTTTACAGAGTCTGGCATTGTCTGCCTAAATCCCCCTCTGCCTTTGAAACATTGCCTCCTTTGCTTCCCAGGTTTGGGTCTCTGATCTCCGGTCTGTTTGCAATGCCTGCGAGCTGGAGGAGGTGAGCTGCTCGGCTGGTTGCTAATGAAGCATGTTGTGGAGTCTACCACACAGCAGGAGGATTTCATAAGCTTGGCACCTGTTCCAGATGAATGGAGTTGATGGCATGGGCTGGAAACGTGTCTATCTTCCGCCCAGCTTGAAACGTCTGAGGATTATCTCTGTAAATCACGGATTCTCGCAAGTGCAGTGAGCAAAGCTTAGCTGGGTCCAGGTGTCCTGCAGATTTAGAGTAAATCTTTACTTTTGGGCCCTGTGTTTGCTGCCATGTGCACCAGCCAAGGCCAGCAGTCTTTCTGAGGAGCTGATTGCCATTCCTCTGTAAAGAATCAGAGAAGCAGAATTTAGGTCTTTTAAAACTGCAGAAAAGGCTTTTATTCATAAACAGGGAATAAGATTTGTTCTAGGGGGATTGCAGAAGGTTCCCAAAGAGCTCTCACAAACACCTGGTCAAGCTGCGACAGGTATAAACCATACTAAACTTGAATTAATTTGTCAGGTATAGCGGATGTGGCTGTCCTTCCCTTTCTTCATATCTTTTCCCTTAACCTCACCAAATCACTGCCTGATTCAAGCTGAAATCTTCCAGATTATTTGATTAAAAAAATTTGGTGTGGGGTTTTGTTTTGTTTTTCTGGTTTAATTTGAACCAAGGCCCCCAACAAATTGTTTCATTTTCACTGAGAAATCACATTTTGCCTCTAAGGTGTGCAGGCCTAGATTCATTAGGGGCTGTAGAGCTACTTTCAGAGCTGAAGAGTGGTTGGTAAGCCTTGTCCCTGCGTGCCCAGTCACCCAGACCTTAGGACACTTATTTGGACAAGCGATGTGGAGATCCCAGCTGCCTGAGCAGAGGTCTGAAGTAAGATCCAACATGCCTGGGAAGAGCATCCTTACTCCTGAGCTGTGGCAGGTTTGGGGGAAATCTTTCCTGGTCATAGAGTTCATGTAGTATCAGATGTTTCACTATCCATTGGAGCAAGAACATTGACACTCTGAGTTGTTAATTATTTTAAATAATTAAGTTGCTTAGAAAATCAATTTGTGTCATTTTGGTGATTCTGTTAATCATTTGTTAATCACTTCAATTGCAAAGAAGTCTGTCTTGCTGATGTGAAACTACGGTGCGGATACCTTCCACATAACTGAGGATCCTCATCTGGAAACAGTCACCCCAGTCTCAGTATACAGTCAGTGGAAAGACAACCTTAGCAACCCTTGCCAGGAGCCATGGGCAACTGTACGCCTAATTTGGGAGCTTAGAATTAGCTGTGGAGAAATTTAGACCTTCTCGGAAGACAGTGGTGTTTTGTTCAGGCTCACGGTGCTGCACTGTGATCTGCTGTTACTTTGATGCTGAGAAAATGATGCTGTGTCTGAACATGCTGCAGTAGCGTCACAGCCTCATGCATAAATGTCATGAGACCCCTACTCACAAGCTTGTCCTGCTAAACATTCAAAAACGGAGCATGCTAGAAGAAGGCAAGATCATAACTGAGAAGTTGATTGTGCCTTAAAGCCATTCACAGGATGAGTTACTGGAGTTTAATTCTTCAGCCCTTTGACAAAGCCCTGCAGGACCTTCAGCTGTCTTGATTGTCTCAGCAAGGGAACCTCCTGACACTGAAAAATAAACTGGCAAAGGTTTGGAGGTTTGCTATGGAGCAAGACCAAGAAGTTTGAACTGAAATCTCAGCTCAAACAGACAAACTAAGCCTCTTATCATGCTAAATAGGAATCAGGTTGGGTTTTTTGGGTGAGATTTCTGGGTGCACTGCTCTCTCTTGCAACCAAAGAAGGATGCCTGGAGGAGAAGGAAAGAAAAGCTACAAAATTTTTTTTACAAAACACAAGCAATGGTTCTTTTCTGATCCGAGTTTGGGCTAAGGTGGATTCTCACAGTCTGACTCCACAGGGAAGGTGTGCTCCAGGGGCACCACGAGGACATGGTGGGTGCCTGTCTGAGCACGCTGCCTGGCGGGACGGGCAGAGCCACCAGCCCGTGTCCATACGGGCAGTGGGGCCGTTACCCCACTAGTAACGGCTCATTTGGACCTGGGAGACCTCCCCTCTCCCCGGCGTACCCTCCTGCCTCACAGCAATTCCCACGCCCTGCTGGCATCTGCTTACCCATCACTGCCTGCCCGGGGGGCCCTCGCCAGCCCCCCAGCCCTTCCCTTTGGAAGCCAGGTGCTCGTGGCGGCCGTGCCGCTCATTCTTGCTGAGCCTCCCCTGCTCTCTGTTTTCCTTGGTGAGCGCTGCTCACATCTCCATGATTGATTGTGTTTGAGTTTGATCGTGGAGCGGCCTGGGATGTTTGCATGAGAGGTGCTACATAAGCATAATTTGTGCTGTATTTTCTTTGTCTAATAGGAGGTTAAGCTTGGAGTTTAAGATAGTTTTGGCCCTTTGCTGAGACACTGTCCATCAGCCTCAGTGCTTTGAGCTCGCAGCCTTCTCTATTCACTGTCAGCTTGAAAAAAAAAAAAAGATTAAAAAAATAAAACTGTGCTTTGTTCCCTTGTGTCAGTGATGCCTTTGAAATGCAGCCTGGGGCAGAGGCTTCCCCTCACACTGGCCTAGATCTTTGCTGCCCATCTTTGATGGGGAGGGATTCTCTTCCTATGAGCTCCCATCTTGTCATCAGCCTGGGTAGAATCAAGGTTTAAGTCTTGCTCCTGTGAGCAGATGCTGAGTTTACAGCAGAGACGCTGAGTTGAGAGACAGAAGGGAGACGATGGTAACTCACCACCTGCGTGGCTGCCCAAACAAATGGGAAAGGTCTTTCCCAGTCCTGAAACCCCAAGAATTTTGGAAAAAGGTGTGGAAATTAACCCCAGGGAATTTGTACAGACTGAACCATCGCTGGGCCCGGCATGAAAACCTCTGCAGGTCACACATTTCCCCTCCAACTCTCCTCAAATGAATAGGAAGGGTATGATCTGAGCTGCAGGGAATTTTCAGCATATTTGGCGGTTAAATCCAAAAATCAAAATATTTTGGGATATGGGGCAAAGCATAAGAAAGAATCAATTCAGTTTTCAGCAGTGCAAACTTTATTGATGCTACAAATTAATACCTACTGCTACAAAATATTTACATTTCTTGTTCCACACAGCCAGATTGCAGCAGAGCAGACTAATGACAGGTTTTAATTTGCAGGAGAGAATAGTCTTGTGATGAGCATGGACTCCAAGGAGCTGGGTTTAATTTGTGGCTCTGACAAACTCCCTCTCCAGCCATAGGCAAGTCCCTTAACCTCTGTATCCCCATACCCTGAGGGGGATATGGGAGAGGTTCTGTTTTTCTCCTTCCTAAATTTTTTTCAGAGAGAGATAATTGTGAGGTTGCAGAGGGGTATGATAACAGTCTGAAGAGCTTAAAAATGACCCGAGTTCACAAAAATGTAAAATAGCTACTCTTCCTACAATACAAATTAAACAGACCATTAGCAGATGAAGTGGGGATGAGATCACACATGAAAAAAGATATAATTCATGTGATGAAGTGTACATTGGCTTGGGCATAAAATGGTCTTAATTAGTTATGTTTATCTCTAATTGCCTGACTTCACTGAGCAGCTGTGGTGGCTGCATGTGCAGCTCCTTGCTGAAATATTCCCCTTTTTTTGTACAGCATATAATTCACACCTTTTGTGTTTGCCAGAGAAAATCCTCACCCACCAACACCTGTATATTTGAATTAATTTGATTCTTGCTGTGTTGTCTTTCAAGGGTAGCTGCTGGGTAGGTTTTTCCCTGCAGGCTGAGTGGGTAGCGTTCTCTGAGCAGCACAGTTACTGGGAAGTAACTCCTGCCCATTCCAATTAACTTTTCTGTTAGACATGTGCTAAAAGTGTTATTTGTTGTTTCCATTTATTCCCTTTCTATAATGATTATTGATCATAGACTAAACATCACGCAAAACTCACAATGATGATTTCCACAGAACCGTTTGCTGGGTGGCCCTTGAGCTACTGTACCAAAATATTGCATTTTTTTTAGATGAAGAAACTGCTGTTTATTGGAACTGATCAAATATGGAAAGGAAGTGGTCTGTGCTTATTCATTCAAAATATGAACTTTTCAAACTTTACTGGTGCATTTTTAGCTCATATGTTTGCAGGAAAAAATCAGAGTCATATATTCAGGTGTAAAATTTGGAAGTGACTTTGTGTTGATTAGCTGCAGGGACCACAGTTAATAGTCCTGGTTTCTTGACTGGATAACTGGTACAGCCAGCCACATAGCATGAGCTGTGGCTATTTCAGTCAAATATGCAATTACAAATATTAAGTGTAAAACTAAAAAATATACATACATAATATTTAATCTGTGCTTTACTGGCTTGGTTAATTATATATTTCCTGTGTTCAGTGAGCTTAGCACCTCTCACTCACCTTGCCACGCTCTTTCACCATAGGGCTGCCCCATATCTCAGCCTTCAGCAGAAGAAACAAGGATGCCCCAGACTGTGGAGTTTATTGGGGTGATCATCAACCAGGGCTGGCATCTGAAAGACAAGATGGGCAGAAAGACAGCGAGGTGAGAGGACATGTCAGTGTGAAGTGTGCTGAGCAATGCCCAGGTCAGCTGTTCACATGGGTTAGGGCAGCAAGGAAATTAATTTGCCTCAAGGAGAAGCCCAGAGCCGTACTGGTGCCTGGGCTCTGGTTTATCACCCCTTTTTCCAACCAGGACCCCTCCCTTTAGCTTCTGCAGGAAGTGGGAGCACTTGCTTTGCTGCGTGTACCTGAGGGGTAGAAGAAGAACTACTGCCATTAGGGTTAAATGCTCCCAAACAGCAGATTAAGCCTGAAGTGTTTGTTAGGGAGCTTCTGCACCTTCCCCAAGGCATCTCATGATATTTTACTGTCGGGCACGAGAGGTTGGCAGGACCATGACTGGTCTCTCACGATCTGGCCCAGTTTCCAGACATGAAGCAGACTGGACTGGCTGCTCTCAGCTCCCAGTGAGGAAGCACATCCCAGTCTGCCAGGAACGGAGCATCTCCCAAAATAGTGATCCAGTCTGCATCTTACCAAGTGGAAGGAAAGTATGGAGGCTGGCCAACAGTGCACAGGGGGGCTGTCACCGACAGCGTCAGGAGGATGTGGGTGATGAAGGTTGTGCTCCTGCTGCCTGAACTCTACCTGTTCTGAGAATAAACAACATTTTTCCCCCCTCTAGCTTGCAGTTTGGTGAAAAATAAAATGAAAGCCAAATCCTAGTGCTTTAACTAAATCAGAGCATTTACCAGCTTCACTTAAAGAAACAGGATTCTTTTCACAAGTGTTTGTTTGTACAGTTCAAACAAGCTATTTTTTTTAAAATATGAGCCTACCACAGATGTGTGACTCAATCTCTGTTGACACCATTCAGAGGTTAGGAAAAAAAATACATGAGAAGCATATTCTGCCACTTTGCTGGAAAAAGGCCTTTCTCTGGGCTGTGTATTTAATGTAGGCTCCAAACAATTGGCAAAGCAGATCTTACCCTGGTGTGAGGAGATGAGTAGAGCCCTATGAGATGGTGAAAGATGCCAGCACTGTGCCAGGTGCCCTCTGAGGAGGATGAGGGATGTGCTTCCCCTCCTTGCAGAGCAACGCTTTTGCATGCCAGTGAGAGCTCACTCCCCCAGAGATGTTGGCATTGCTGGGGCTTTGAACTCCACTTCAAAGCTGGGGCTGGAGCAAGGCTTCTGTAAACCCAGAGGAACAGGTAAATATTTGTCAGAGTCAATTAACCCTCCTCATCACCTCCACTGTCATCTGTGCGAGACGGCTGGAGGGGTTTCAGCAGGCACAGAGGGGAGCATTGTTGATTTACTGAACCACTTCAGGAGGCAGGTAGACACAAAACACTGCAGCAAGGAGACTTGGAGGTTTTCCCCTTAGCACATTCTATGAGCTCATGGAGACATCTCATCCTTTCCATCACTGGAGCAGGCAGAAAGGAAGATCCTTTTCTTGTCTGGGGAGAAGACCAGTCCCACTCCCAGCACTGCTACTGTAGCTTTATAACCACTTCATTCATCCCAGTTACTCCAGATGGGCATCAGCTGTGCACAGAGCCTGAGAGCACATTGTACCTCCCAGCTGCTATCGCAGGTTTAATCGTGGACATTGTGAGCCACTCATGCCAGAAGACATACCATGATATAACACTTCCATTAATTTATCAAGTTCTAGTTTCTGACATCCCCCCAACCCACTTACAGGGGTTCAAGGTCTTGGTTTTGGAAAGGCTTTGCTGGGCCACTCCACCTGTGGTGTCTGTGCTGCAGCAGCCAGTGGAGAGAGAGATGCAGTCACCCAGCAGCTAGACCCAGCCACTGAACCACCCACCAGCACTCCCAGGCTTCCTCTCTCTTATCAGCACAGCCTGAAAATACCAGTTTAAATAAGAAAAAGGGAAGGGAAAAACTAGAAACAGCTGAGCACCAGATGAGAATACAGAAGGATGGGGTTAGGCTGATTCCTCATCTCCCCTGCCCAAACCTGACCCAGCACCCCGCCCACTTGGACATGGCCCCTGGGCAATGCTACCCTCCCTTTCTCTCAGCCAGGAACCCGCAGCTGGATGTGGACAAGCGCAAAAGGAAGTGCTGGGGCTGTAACTGGGTCCAGCTGGGAACTGTGTGCAGCCCTTGAGGGTGTCTTTCCCCTTGGCTCTGGGATGTGCACTGGAAAGGTGCTGGGGGAGGCTTTGGGGGTGCACCCTCCCAGTGTCTGGGGCACGGTGCTCCCGCCTGGCTCTCACCTCCCCTGGTTTCAAGGCAGGAAAAGCCAGGCACAGGGGGCCCAACCGCCCCGGTGGGCTTGGTTCAGTAGCAACACATGGGCAGCAGACAAGATGCCGAGGTAAAACCGCGCTCTGCGTCTGCAGGGAAGTGGAGCGGGGAGAGGGATGTGCCAAAAGCAACAGCTGTCTCAGTGAGCTCAGTGTTTGCTGTCCTGCGAGACGCCGGCCGCGGGGCAGATGGGCTCTGTCCTTTCCTTCACCGAGCACCTCCCTCCGACCTGCCAGGTGCCTCTGTGGGAGCTGGCATCAGCACATCTGTGAGCAAGATGAAGGCTGGATTGTACCACACTTTTCTGTGCAGGCTGGTTAAATCTTTCTAGAAGCAGCAGGAAGGACAAGGCAGCATGAACCTTATCAGTCATGGTCCTTATCAGCCACCACAAGCCCAGGTCCCCGTGGGGCACGTGCTCCAGGTACTGGTGTATGCCAGCTCCACTGCTATTTCCTCTCCATCGCTTGTGGCATACAGGCAAGGTCACGCTAGCATGGATGTGTCAGAACAAGCCACCGTGAGACCTCTGTGACACTGCGTGGACTCAGCCTGAGTGACTGACAGAGCCGCCGATGAGCTGCAGGAATCCCCCATCCAGCTTCCTCTGTACTTCAAAGGGCAGACGCTGGGGTGCGTGGGCTCAGTGGAGCTGCCAGCACCCGGAGCACCCTCAGACTAGGTAGATATTGTCAGATGAGACGTCCCAGTTCGAGGGTTTTCAGGGACTCACATGTCAGCATGTCCCCTGGTTGGGGGAAAAAAGACCCTGGGAAGCATGTCTCCATGCTGAGAGAGATATAGAGAGAACTGCTTCTGTTCTGGGTGTGTTCAGTTAAACTGAAGATCATGGGTTTGGACCTTCCAAGGCTTTGATTGGAATCTGATTCTCTTGTATATGTTCCTAGATATGTGTTTTCCTCCCAGCGTAGTTTAAACACTCTCATTTATCCCTGGCAGATCAAAGCACATGCCCATCGGGGAGTAATGCCTTGCTGGGACAGTGACCCCAGTGTCCACCCACCACAGGTCTCCTGGCTGAGGAGCGCAGGCCATGTGCTGACACACCAACCCCTTACCAGTGCCAGCAAAGGGGAACCTCCCCTCATGGGAGCCTTTCCTGGTGGGAGCCCCCCAGGACAGCTCCCCCCCACCGGCAGCAGGGATCACCTGGTGGCAGTGCTGAGGCAGCCAGTGCCATTCGTCCTGCCCAGCACTGAGAGCCCTGTCCGTGCTGCGGCTGAGCTGGTGGGCAGCAGAAAGCTGTCTGGGTTTTACAGCATTGCTTCAAGCTCTTCAGGCAGGAATAATTCACTGCTGGGCAGATTAGCCCACAAGTTAAGAGTTTGTGAGCTCTTGTTGACGTTAAGCTCACACAGGGCAGGATCTGCAAGTAACCCTTGCTGTGGCCGCTGTGGCCAGTGACCCGGCCTCCATCACCTCTCAGCAGGCAGGGAAATACATCCCAGCATGAAACAACACAAAATCTGCCTTAACAACTAGAACAGAGGAGTAACAACCCCCCAAGCACATGTATCAGCGAGCACTGACACTTGCACCAGGTCATGGGCAAGGTGGGGTAGATGGGGCAGATGGCAGAAGGCAATCTCTTTCACTTGAAAGACAGTCTCTGCACTGCAAGCATGGGTTCTTCTCTTTTTCTCTGGGCACAGATTATCTATAACGATGTTATGCCATTTGCTGCTTGTTTTCCACTTCAAAACCCTGCGGGATGGCTCGGCATGGGAAGAAGGCATCAGTGCGCTCCTCACCACCTTTGGCTCTTGCTGAGCTTCTGCATCCCAAAACCATGGCCATGCCCATCTCCCAGCACAACCCTCTCCCAGATTCTGCAGCACAATGCTCCCCCAGCTCCACAGGGACACTGTGACACTGACACAACATGTCTGGCCAGGACCTCCAGCTGCAAGGTTCCTCACAGGCTTTTACTTTCTGGGAACAACACTTGTGGCAGACAGGGTGTCTAAGTCAGTTCAGGGACTGCAGCTCCTTCTTGCAGCATCTGGCACAGGCTGAGCCCAAGGAGCTGCTTTCTTTAGATCAACTGGCAAATGCTTTTGTAGTCAGAGCTCTTGATTTCCATTCCCTTATACCTCACATATGTGTTTGGCTCAGCCTCGGGGTAGCAATCCAAAAACCAGGAGGTTGCTTTTTGGACGGTCAAATGCATGCAGGCCTCCAACATGCACATTTTGCTGTAATAAACATGGAGTCCAAGCCAGAGGAGGAGCAGATGACACCTCGGTAAGTCTGGCACAAGGCAGCAGTGATGGTATGTCTGCGGGCTCTGAAATCCCTATCTGGTGTGCCAGAGCAGGGGCTGCAAGAGCTGTCTTTGCAGGTCTTCCTTGGGTGAAGGCTAAGGAAATAAAGCAGAAAAGAGCATCTCAAGATTCTTGTTTTCTGCTTTTCCAGCCTTTGTCCAGCTTTGAGCAAAATGGTTCTTGCAAACGTCTGAGACTCCATGGTTGAACCTGAGAAATTTCATGTCTAGGCAGACAGAAATCTGGTGGCTTGGATCCAGCCATCTGGACGTGGGAAAGCTTGGAAGTCCCATGAGAAAAGGGAGGTTTCTTGGCAAAGATTCACAATAAATCTTTATGGGAGAGTGGAGGGGTGAAAATACAAAGCATCCATCAAACTACTCATGTTCTGCAAGCAGAAGCCAGGAAGCCCCAAGATGCAGGTACAGCAAGAGATTTTAAACATGAGCAAAAATATTTGAGTCTCCTTTCAGCTTCAATGCCAGAAACAGGCAGATGTCATGGAAATCTTGTGTAGTCCTGCCCTGCTCACCTGGAAGGGCAGGACCAGCTCTGATGCAGGGCTGGTCACTGGCAGCCCTCAAAGGCCTCTGGTAGATGTGATCAGTGTGGTAGTATGGACGGAGAAATATGTATGGAAAGTGGTTTGCCCAGTGCCACTCAGGAGACCAGAAGCTTCAGGATTACACCCCTGTTTCACCCATTAGGTGCTCGCTTTGCTTCAGCACTGCTGGCCTCCCCGGGGAGCCCCAGAACAGCTGAACCACTCCTGTTTCTCAGCCTTGTGAAGAGATGTGACTACACCCAGAGCACGTCTTTCCTGCCCAAAGCCCCTCCATCTCCTCTGGACACCCCAGGAGCTCCTGTTCTATGTCTTTCCTCCTGCACCACCTTCCTGCCCTTACCAGAGTCTGTTTTTAAAGCTGGCCAGGCTTTGAGTGATCACCACCCACCTGAGCTGCATCTTCTTCCCTGCCAGACATGCCTCAGACAGATCCTGGGGAGAAGCAACACCTTCAGGAGACCCTCTCCCAACATCCTGAGGAATGATAAACTACTGCAAACATCCCCCTCTTCCTTCAGAGCTGGGAAGGAAAAGCAGCATCTCTTTTAGCTCCACCTTTATTTAACCTGATACAAACAAACAAACAAACAAACAGCAGCAACATTTTTCTGTGGAAAATCATTTTGCACCTGGAGACAGTGAACTGTACACTGGTGGGGATGGTTGGAGGGTGTTTGCCGGTGCCACAGTGGGGGCCCGGGCACATGAGCAGCGTGGCCACCCCCGAGAAGAGGAGCAATGGGAACAAGACCTCCCTGTGCAGCCGTGGCAAACCCGCCTGTGAACCAGTGCCAGGTGCTCAGTTTCTATCTTAATTTTGGTCTTGGAGAAAAAAAAGGGAATGGACTGAATACACAGGGGCTGCAGTCAAGCTGCAGAACATACCCGTCCAAGCAAGAAAATTACATGGTAAGGCTGCCAGGGTGTCCTGACTTCACTTCGCTGGGTCTGGGCTTTCGGGGCTGTGATCCACTAGCCCCCGACCAGCAGCTGATCCAGCCCTTTGCTGGAGCTGCAGCATTTCCCAACCATTACACAGTTAGCACTTACTGTGTCAGATGCCGAGGAAAGCAATGATCTCAGCTCACCCCAGATGATGCCTTTCATGCAGACTGGTTTTGCCCCATGGGATGAGGAACTCCCACCAGGACCCCTGGGTGGGACCAATGGGTTTCCCACCACCGAGCCTGAAAGCCGACCACGCGGGGAGCAGGCAATAAGCACAGTAAAAATACCCACCATCATCATGTTTCCGGGGCTGTTGGCTCTTGTGTGCATCTGCGTGCGTGGGCAGAGCTGGACATGGGCTGCACCTGCGTGGGCAAGCTGTGGGTGTGCAGTGGGGATGGGGGTGGTGGGGTGGGGGCACAGCGCTGCTGTAGATCAGGGGGTCCCGGTACCCACCCCAGGTGCAGCTGGCGAGGGGGTCACAGCTGATGTTTGGCTCTCAGGTTTGTGTCTATCTCAGCTGACTCGTGGCACGATGGGCCCCTCTTTCCATTGAGTTGTTAGATTCTTCTCACATTGGCAGAAGTGCAGTGAGACCATCACACACCCAAACGCCGGGCTGAAAAATAAATCATTAGCAAACAGCAAATTAACTATCTTCTGAATTGTGCTGAGAGGAGCTTCCGTGTTACTTGTTAAGTGGATTTCTAAACTTAGCCCAGTTACTGTAAAAAATACCTTTGCGAGAAACTACTGTCCGCAGCACTCAACTTCAGAGAAATTTATTTCTAGAGCCGGCGGAAAAATTTCTCACCTTTCAATGGATCCAATTATATCTTGGTGCTGGGTGGAGCCACTGGCCTTCACAGCTTCCTCACAGGCAGTCGCGGGCTGCTGGTGGGGACCACAGCTCCGACAGTGCCGGGGTGGGCAGGGGGGGGCTGACACCCACTGTTGACCAAGAAGATCATGTAGGATCCCGTTAGCCTTGACGGACACCTTAGTAAAAACCCTAAAACAAGTGGGTTTTACTTCCTGCCACAAAAGCATTAGTCCTGCCATGTTTTCAGCCACAGTTGCTGCTAGCACTAAAGCCTCCCAGGATCAGGCTTGTGTCAGGACCTGGCCAGTTGTACCAGTAAAAGGAGCAAATCGCAGCTCGCAGAGCTGGGACAGTGCCCAGGTGGCCTTTGGAGAGTGGGTTGGTAGCCAGCCTGTGGGCAAGGCTGCTCTGTGCCGCCCCGCTGAGCCCAGCCTGGGTGATCAGACCCACACGTGCAGGCTCCTGCCCGCACTCCTGGCTGCCGGCTCCTCACAGCATCACTAGATATAAGATGGGAAAGGGTTTTTTTTCACCTTTATTTCTAGTTTTTCTCATGTCCTAGCAAATATGCCAGTGGAAACGGTGGCTTATGAGAGGACATCGCAGTCGAAGCAGAGGCAGGCACTAGGCATTGTATGAAAGGCTCCAGAACCATGGGCTCTACTGTGGAGAACGCAACCGCCTGTCCCTGTTGATGGATGAGCCTGCCTCTGGCACAGGGACAGTCCCATGGACGGATCTCACAGCAGCATCCATGGATTGCAAACAGTCCTACAAATCAGAGAGGTGTTCAATGTCTTTGTGATCAGAAAGAGCAGGAGCGAGTAGTGAAGCATCTCACATTTATTAATGGAAATGCTCTAAAACCCAGAGTTTGGGCTAGGCTTTAAAAGCCACTGTGGCAGTGGGCTGTTGTAGGCAGGCCATGATGCCTTGAGTAGTTGAGATAAAGGCTTGGCCCTCTCCAACCTGTCATGCTGATCTCTCTGCTGAGGTCCCTGCTCCCCTGGCTGCACAGTCGGGGTCACACATGTGGTGGTCCTGACATGAGCTGTGCCCCACGGCTGGCTCGAGCACTCTGCCTCCTGTCATTCCTCTCCTCCTGCCTGTAATCACAGCCCCAGCAGAGGTGAAATGTTCCTCTGTGAGGGGCCGGTGGTATACCATCTCAGCTGTGCTGCTGCTGCCAGCTGGCCACGAACAGCAGAAACACTGCCCAGGAGAGACGAGTGCTGCCCAAGTGGGTTAGGAGGCAGTCTCCAAGAGGAGGACTCAGCGTGGGCCTGGGGTCAGGAAAAAATGTGGTAGAAATCAATAACTGAACCCTTCATAAATAGTCCTGCAAGCTCTGGCTAATACACATGGGCTATCTGGCTTCAGGTTTGCTCCAAACGTTCCTGTAAAGCCCAGAGTGCTGCAATCTGTGGCACAGCTACCAGCTCTTGGAGGAGATGCAAGCGTCCAGCTGCAGGGTTTGCTCTGCTCTCCCCGCTCCTGGCTGGTGTGTGTCCTGTGCTCCCACCACCCAGATCCCCAGTGCACGCAGCTGTAGGTGCAAACTACACAACTACATGGTTCGTCTTGTGCTGTGTCCGTCACCAAGCCCATCCTGTTTAGCCCATGCACCAGGAGTGAGGGACCTCCCAGGTAGACCTGAAAACCAAATTAGCAAGACCCTCTCATTTACTGGTGATCTTAGGAGTGCATGCTTGCTTTTGCCTCCTTCCTGGTGTGACTGTACTGCACTGGCAGGGGGAAAACAGGTTCTTGGGTGTGGAGATGGCCTGGTGGGTGCAACGAGGGAAAGTGAGGTGGACACACATTGCACCCCGGCTTTCTACTCTGTCCCAGGTTTTAACAGTGAACGTTCAGATGATCAAAATTCACAATTTTAACTACTTCTCATTAAAATTGTGAAATTTCCTTTGAGAAACTTGCACTGTTCCTGTGATGTCTGAGATATCAGGGAAAAGGGGTTTGATACCTACCAAACTTATTTAATTTTCATGAAGAAAGGCTGAATTCTTTGTAAAAGTCCATCCCAGCATGGTGTCCCCATGTTCTGGCCAAGAAGGGCTCAGTTCTACTGGCAGCCGGGAATTCAGCCCCTCGTTCCCGCAGCCTGGGAGATCACCTTTTCAGCATGAGATTTTACTTTTCTGCACTTCTTCCTCCAAGGCTCAACTTGGTTCGGAAAGAGATTCAACAATTACAAGGAGCTGGTCTTAATTAGCAAGAAGGATGGCTCTGAAGTCCTCAGACTTCAGGACTGATCTCAGTTGGATTACAGCTCAACAGGGTGTTTCACTCCAGGGAGATCACAAATAAACATACAGGAGTTCAGCCCGGGTTTTCTCACATCACAAGATGTGGAGATCAAAGCTTCTGACCTCTAAGTCAGAAGGAATATCTCCTTTCGTGATGCATGAGGAAGAACCAAGTTCTGGATGTGCTAGACCTGTACAGGACTCTGGAAATGCAAAAAGCCATCAAAATCCCCACTTTCCTTCCCTGCCAGGGTGGGCACCAGGTTAGCTGGAGCTGTTGCTGGTGCTTGGAGCAGGACTGGGGGAAATGAACAGCTTTCAGCAAAGCTGGAAAATGAGCCTTTCTGGCAGTTGATAAGAGGAAAATATTTTACTAGAGCAACAGAGTTTGTGCTGTACCTGGGAAAACACTTTTGCTCAAACAGGGCTTTAGTTTTATTTTATTTTACCCCAATAAAGAGAAAGCTCGTGCTATGGAAAGCCACATCAACCTCCTCCAGGCATAGGGATGCTCAGGGACCACAGCAGATCCCGTTCCTCAGCAAAGGGCAAAGCCCTCCTCAGTCCTATGTGGGCTCATGTCACCATCTGCCACCTTGATACATGGGTGATGGGTGATGCCTGAAGCCAGAAACAAACATGACAGAGAAATCCTGCAAGTCCCGTTATGGCTTATTCTGGAGCGAGCTGCTGTGTCTGTTGGTCTTAAAAGCATCGGTGGGCGTCTCTGCCAAGAAAGTGCTGTGAACCCAGAGATTTATCTCTTTTTTTTTCCCCCCCGATGCTTGTTAAAATGAGAATTTGCCAGTGCCGCTGCTGTATCCAGCTGAATGCGTGTGCTTCTTGGCTCCCAGCAAGGTCCTCGCTGCAGATACCGTGTGCTTTGGCAGCGGGGCCAGTCTGGGCTGCAGGATATTACGCCTGGCAGGGACACAAACCCCTTCCAGTTCCTGGAATTTGGATTGTCTCGTGGAGTGCTGATTAAGCAGTGCTTTCAATCTGCACCCAAGACAAAACCCTCTCCTTGTCTCCACGCAGAGGCTCGGTGCAGCTCGGCTGCTGCGTGGCAGTGGGAGCTGCAGTGGGTTTGCTCTTCCCGAGCCACAGGGAAACAAAAACTCAGAAAAAATTCTCAAATGCAAAGCTTTGCAGTTCACAGCATTTGCTGCTCAGGGCTCTGTCTTTCGTGAAATAATAAATCATCAAAAAAATCCCTCCCCATAACACAGCCCCAGTGCCCTCCCTACCTTGGTGTGCACTTGGTGGCAGCTGCTCCTCCCAGTCTGCCCAGACCACGTCCCCAGTCGAGATTGCTGCTGCGTGTCCCTGTCTGCCTTTCTAATCTGCTGGGAATGAAACCGCCTTTACCAGCCTTACTAATGAGAGATTTGATAGCTGGGGTTGAGTGGAGGGAGGCAGCCCTGGAGCGTGCCGTCCTGGTGAGGTATGAAGGACCTTCCTGCTGCCGGCCCCTGGAGCTGGCACTTGCCTCTACATAAGGGTGAACATAAAATAGGGGTGTCAGTAGGACTGGCAACCTGGAGATGGAGCTTTGCCTGGCACCTGTGGAGAGCTGACTGGTGTTTTGGGATGGTCTGGTGCTGGGAAGGTGAAGCTGAGCTGGTTAGACCACCTACAACAGGCACCCTGGAAAGCTGGTGAGCTCTGGGAGTCACCCTGACACCCTGATGTGCCCAGTGCCAGCATACACGGCACGGCACAGCCCCCAGCTGCATGCCCAGCTGTGCCAGTTCATAGGGTGCTGCTGCTCTCCGCACCAAGGGGTCCCCTCCTGTGGCACTGCGGCAGGGCCGGAGATGCCTCAGCAGCAGTTTCCCTGTCTCCTTGCTGGCACAATCATCATCCCACCTGCTGGGAGGGGAATGGGTGGAAATATCCCTCTGGCACATGTCTCCAGCTGCTCCCCGGGGCCCACAGCATCTTGAGTTGCTTTATGGGAGAGCAGATGCCAGGGAAAACATACACGGGGGACTATTTCAGCAGAGGCTCACAGCAGGGTGAGGCTGTATTGCTATAACACATCAGCTCAGCACCTGGGTGTTATTCCCACTCCACGCTTGGGTCTGCTCCTCCCCGAGCTCCTGGTTGTCTCCTGTTGCACGGCGGATCTCTGGGTGACTGGGTGCAGCTGGTTGGGCTCTGGGATGTGCCATCAGTCCCAGCATGGGGCAGGAGCTGCATGTCTGGGATCCTCAATTCTCATCCCAGTCAAACCAGTGAGGATGAGAAGCAGCGATAGGCTGCTGCTATGGGACTGCCTTCCCATCCCTGTACCATCCCAGCAGGCTTCTTGTCTCCCTGCCTGAGCACCAGCTTTTCTCCAGGCATACTCTGGTTTCAGCTCTGTGCCTCCATCTCCATGTCTCTCACCAGCTCGGGAGAGGGAATTTGGCCTTGCTGCTCCCCTTCATGCAACCGAAGAGTCAAATCCTGGCTCCAAACCTGCCTGTGCCCTGGTGAACCCAGACCTGCCGAGGCATGGGGTGAGCACCTTTCTTGCCTGGGGCATCATGGCATAGGGGAATGACAGCAGCGAGCCCCACTGCAGCTCACACGTGGCCATGGGAGGAAGAGATGTGCCGGGCATTGCAAACAGCCCCTCCAACCTGCCAGCCTCGAATTTTTGTGACCTGCAATCATTCAGCTGGCCTCAGGCATTGTGACTGCTTGGGATGTTGTAGGGAAACACACTTGATGCTGCAGGATTGTCTACAGCTTTCAGACTTCTGCAGCCATTTCCCCTCCCTGGGGACAGACACCAGGACACCAGTCAGGCTGCCCGGGGGGACACAGCCCGCAGAGGAAGGGCTGTTTTCCCCTGAGATGCCCCTGGCCGGGCATCGCTAGCCCAGGTCAGTGGGGGGACGCGGGCAGAGCCCCCGCAAGCTGCAGCAAGCCCTAGTCCTTGGGGGACCCACGGGCAGCAGCGCCCAGCCTGGCAAGGGGCTTCATTTGTAACAGGGAGAACTGCTGGCCCAGGGACACGCGTGGTCACCAGGTCCCCTCCCAGCCACCCCCAGAAAGGGACATCTCTGCCATCTGCTCAGCTCGCACCAAAGCAGGGTGACCCCGGGGCTTTTGGCAAGTGCCAGCTCCGCTGCCACCTTGCCGGGGCAAAACCCCCTCTGCATCCCTCACTGACCTGGATCCGCTTCCCTACCCATAGCTCCCATCAAGACCCCAGCTGGGAGGGGATGAACAGGGGAGAGATGACTCTGGGAATCTCTCCCGTTAATAGCTTGCAAAAACCCTCAGCCAGCAGCCGACGAGCAGCATCTCTCCCCGCTGGAGGAGTGAGCTGGGCTCTGCTGATCCCCCCGCCGGCACCGCGCAGGGCTCAGCGTGCCTGCGTGCGCGCCTCTGTGCGCGGATGCATCCACCAGCCTATAAATCTCCTAGCAGGGCTCTTTCCAAACTTCAGGACATTCCCCGGGGGAAGAGTTAAGATGCAGCTTTTGCGTCAGATGCCGCAGCGGGCTGCCCGCCGGGGCTAGGCTAAACCTCTCCCTGCATCTGCCCCAGCAGGTTGTTTGCAAAGGTCAATCCCACCGGCTGCCGCCGCCGGGCTCGGCTGCTCTTGGCTCAGTCCTGCAGGTACGTAGTCGGGGGAACATCCTCCCCGCTGCTCCGGGAAGGGCTGGCAGGGATGCTAGGAGGTGCATCGGCTGACAGACGAGGAGATATTCCAGCGTTTTCCCTTTTTTTTTTTTTTTTTTAATTATTCTGCTTTTGCAGTGGTTTATTTTTCTTTCCCTGAGATAAAGAGTGATTAGGATTTCTAGCTGATGCTTTTAAATCTTGCTGTATGTTTCTTTATCTGTATGAGATTTCCATTTGTGCTGGGGATTTACTCAACACACCAAAAGCCTGGGAAGTTACAGGGCGGCTGCAGCGAATATCTCAGCATGCTCCTAATTAGCCCCTGTCTGGCAGGTACGTGCAATAAGTGAAAAAAAGGGGGAGATTTTGTACCGATTTTATTTATTTTTTTTAGAGAAACAAGAAAGTGAGTTCTCCAGACATTTCCTTGACACTCCTGGTGAATTTGCTGTGATAAATGAGGTTATCAAAGACATTAATTTTAAAATTTTATTCTGAAAAGGAAAAAGAAGAAAATTTATTTCCATCTTATTTTGGGAAGCGGTGTTTGCACATGAACTGCAAACCTGAGTGGTGCCTGTGCTGTTTTCTCTCCTAGACCCACGCACCGGCAGCAGGGACCGGCGATCCGCCTTGTCCTTGCTTAACTCCGTGTGGGAGCAGAAAGCCACTGGCCGATCCCGCCGGCCGGGCTAGCATGACTGTGCTCCACTTGCACCTGTACCTCACTGCCTTGGGCTTCTGGATGACACAGCAGTCCAGCTCCTTCTTGCTCCCCAACGCTACTGAGCTCCTGTCCCCCGCCAGGGGCAGAGCCACGGGCCTGCTGTGGGGCGTGGGGGTCCCCCGGAGCCGTCGGAAGCGATACCTCTCCCCCCGTGACATGAACGTGATTTTGGACTATCACAACCAAGTGCGGGCACAGGTCTCCCCCCCTGCTGCCAACATGGAGTATATGGTGAGTCGGGCTCTGGTAGGGTGGGTTTGGGTCCACAGCTCTTGGCTGCTGCGGTGGGGTCGAGGGGCTTACCTGTGACATGGGCACCCAGCCTGGTAGGGATGGGTCACCCACACATCGGGACTCAGGGTGCTACGCTGGATTCGTAGCTGAACATCTGCCCTGGGGGATGTTTCATGTCCCTGGTGCAGGGCAGACCCATGCAGCCTCTGCGCAGGAGGGATGGAGTCCCCATGGCGTGATGTTTCCACTTGGGGGTAGATTTAGGACCCCTGGTCCTGTTCCTGGGACATCTGGGAGCTTGCTGGCTGCGGGACGGCAGGATCCATCCAGCTGAGCTGCAGAGGTAGCGTTAGGGGAAGGGAGGTGGCTACAAACATGAAGAGCTCAGGTCCCAAACCAAAGCCCAGGTGGGAGCCTATCCCCTAACTGTAGCCGGGAGGGGTGGCCCCATCCCAAGCTCCAGGGTCCCCTGGGAGTGTGCCCAGGGATGCCAGCCCCCGGGAGAAGAAACATGCAGGATTGGGGCAGAGAAGGGCTCCACAGCCTTGCTGGGTCGGGCACCTGCTCCAGACGAGGGCCACCCTGGGCAGAGCTTTCCCCAGGTTGTCTCCACCCTGCTTGGAGCTCCTAACCCAGCCCTAAAGGGAGGAGAAATGGGGAGCCACCAAGAGGAGGGATTTCCAGCCCACACAGAGTGGGACCATTGGGGCAGGAGGTGCCACATGCTGCTCTGCTCCCGGCAAGAGGACCAGAGCTTTGACAGAGCAGCTGGGTGGTCCCTGAATGCTAGTTTGGGAAAGACAGGCGGCAGCCTGGCTTGCTGGGTACCAGAGCAGGTCAGACGTGCCCAGGAGCATCCTGCGCTGCTTCTTGCTTGGCCTAAATTCCTGCCTCCAAAATAACTCTCCTAAAGTAGTTCAGGATGGGTGAGGAACCTTTCAATAATGCATGAAGGAACCAGCTGTCCTCACCCGTTAGTCTGCAGCCAGAGCTGTGGTGGAGGGCTGGGGACAGCTGCGAGCTGCAGCGGCAGCGCAGGGCTGTGGGGTTTCATCCCTGGGTTCAGCTCCACCTTCTGCAGAAGCAGCTCATTCCCGGAGGGAATCACACACACAGGGCTTGCACTGCTTCAGGGCATCTGTACTCTGTCTGGGCAGTGGGCACCCAACACCCCCAGGAGCCACAGTGGACAGCTGGGGGTGGTTCATCACTCCTGGACAGGCTGCCGTGCTTCACATGGGCTTTTCCCAGCCTGGTATGAGTCATGTTTTTTGGACACCCATGGGTGCTCAGAAACCCTCTCTGAGCCCAAGAGAGCATGTTTCTCCCTTTCCCTCCTCTGGGCACCCAAAGTCCCTGTCTGCCCTTTTCCTTTCCTCCCGGCCAGGTGTGGGACGAGCGGCTGGCCAGGGCAGCGGAGGCGTGGGCTGCGCGCTGCCTGTGGGACCACGGGCCCCCCCAGCTGATGAAATATGTGGGGCAGAACCTCTCCATCCACTCGGGCAGGTGAGTTTCCCATGGGCTCAGCAGGCTCCTGGGGACCCCTTGCACCCCATGATGCTGGAGGAGGAGCAGCAGCAGCCTCTCGGTCAAGGAGCAGAGAGGTTCTGAGCTGGGGTTGCAGAGAACTGAGATGCAACCAAGAGGCACATCAAGCCCTCCGGGGAGGACGGTCCAACTCTTGCAGCAGGGTAAATGTGCAAAACCAGAGGTGCCTGCTGCTCATTTGGGGAGTATGGCATTAATCCCCTCTCTGCCTGGCACATGGACCAGGGCCACGTGGGTCCTGGATCTCCACATGCAGCTGAGCACTGGGATGCCTGCAGTGAGGGCCAGGTCTTCTGGCCTTGGGCACAAGCAGAGTTGGTGCAAAGATGTCATTGTCCCCTTCTCCCCAGGAGTGCTTGTCCACAACAGTCCCTGGCTCCATCTCACTTTCCTCCCCCATTCCCTCAATATGGAGCCTCCCTCTCCCTCCTTTCCCTCTCCCATGACCTCTGAGTTGGAGGAGGTCCACCTTACGCACAGCACCTTTTGCAGGTACCGCTCCGTCGTGGACATGCTGAAATCATGGCACCAGGAGAAGCAGCACTACTCCTTCCCCCAGCCCCACGAGTGCAACCCCCGCTGCCCCTCCAAATGCAGCGGCTCTGTCTGCAGCCACTACACGCAGGTGAGTGCTGCAGCCCCCTGCAGCCCCCACAGCCCCCCGCAACCCCCCAGGAACCGGCTGCAAACCGGGGGGCAGCTCACAGTGCCTTGGGCTGCTTCAGCATCCAGTGCAGTAAGCAGCTCTTCTCCCAGCAGCAGCGGGGATGCAGGATCAAATCCTGGCAGCTGCCTGCTTCAAATCAGGCAGCAGGATGGCAGCAGGCAGTATGTCTGCCAGAGAGGGGCAGGTAGCCGGTGGTGATGTCCTCCCACCCTGGGCCCTCATGGGAATTGGGCTGCTTGCATGGAGGTCCCAGGGACTCGCAGTCTGCTGAAGTGCAGTTGGAACCTTCTTGCCAGTTGGCTGGGAGGTTTACATTTTTCTTACGGTTTTTTCCCTGCTTTGGCCTTTTTCTCCTTATTACCCCACTGGCATTATTCAAAGGTGATGAAGAGAAAAAAAAAAAGCCCCTTTGTGCTTTTGCCAGGCATGAATCCTCTCTGTGATGGAGCAGCTTTATTGTGCTCAGCCATGTCTGGCTCCCTGGGAATGCAGCCCCTTCATCCCCTGGCACATCTGCTGGCAGCCTGGCCAGCACAAGGTGGAAAACCTCCCTCTGATTCCCTGCCCGGTGTCAAAGCTGTGCCAACCCCTAATTACCTCCTCTGCATGGCTCCAACCTTTGGATGAGCTGCACAGGGATGCAGATGCTCACCATGGGGATGCTCAGAGACACTCTGGGTTGCAAATGGGCAAGATACATTTTTTTAAGGAAGAAGTTCAGCCTGCAGAGGCTTTAAGAGGAGCTTCTGGCCCTGTTTGACCTCCCTGTGTGCAGGGTAAGGTGCTGGCAATCATTCAGGGTGAGGTTTAGGAACTAATCTGGGTAAATCAGAGAAGTGACCCGTACTCCGCTGCTCATTGAAGTGAGCTTGGGAAGGCAGCCCCTTGCAGAGCAGCACGGGCTGCAGGCAGAAGAGGGACAGTGAGAAATCACCCTCTGGTGACAAAACACTGTCCATGATGGGCACAGCATCCAGCCCGAGAAATTTGGTTGGGCGGGATGTGATTCCGTGGTGGGACAGAGCCCTGTGCTGGGGTCCCGGGGTGACCGGCTGCGGGGCGCCTGGGCGGGTGGTCACTGACAGTGCCTGTTCTCCGTTCTGGTGCAGATGGTTTGGGCATCCTCCAGCCGCCTGGGCTGCGCCCTCGGCACCTGCACCAATGTGCGGGTGTGGGGCAGCACGTGGCGGCACGCCGTCCTCCTGGTCTGCAACTACGCCATCAAGTAAGTGCGTGGAGGGAAGCCCCCCCCAGCCCCGTGCCATCCTCCCTGCTCGCTCCGGTGTCAGCAGCGAGGCGATGGTGCTCAGAGGTGATGCCCTCCTCTCTTTTTAGGGGCAACTGGCTGGGAGAAGCGCCATACAAGGTGGGGCAGCCATGCTCAGCCTGCCCCCCCACCTACGGCGGGGGCTGCTCCAACAACATGTGCTTCTCCGGACTCAAATCCAACCACGTCAGCTGGTTCTAGGGTTGCAGCCCCGCGAGGAAGCCCCCAGGGATGGGGACAGGGTGAACCAGAATTATTTATAACACTGTGTTTCCCCCCAGCTGCCTTGGCCGCCCCTCAGCCCCCTCCCTGCCACATATTGGGTGGCTCTCACCAGCCCAGCTGTCCAGCCTGCTTCATCCCTAGAGCCACATAGGAAATGGCTTTTTTAACACACCACTCTGGCAGCGCTTGCGTTGTCCAGCTGCTTCCCACTTTAGGGGAAATAAGGATGGTTCAGGTTCCTATTTTGCGAAATAGGGATGGTTTGGGGGTGCATGGAGGGAGCAGGGCTAGCTGGCATGGTCCCTGCTCTGCAGGCTCTGGGGGCTTTCCCCACTGACCCCCCATCTATGCTAAGGCAGAGGCTGGTGTAAGCAAATACCAAGATGTTCCCCTCATGGCAAGCAGCTGGAGAAGTGGGGAGTCCTGAGCGTGCCCCTGCTCCCTGGCAGCCACTCCAGTCACGGGGCCCCCAGCTCTGAGCCCCCCAATAAAGCAGCCTGGAGACCCCCGTGCTCGTGTCGGTCCTCCCTCACTTACAGACTGGAGCCTTGGGGTAACACTGAGCTGGCGCCTTTGATCTGATTTGGGGCTTAAACAGTGACGGGGTACAGAAGACTTCGGTGGGGCCACGGACCACGGCCACGGGAGATGCCTGGGCGCTTTGCTCCATCGTGTGGGAGAAGCCAGCACTGCTGGGACACCGGGTGATGATGACGCCAAAGGGCCACAGGCTCCCTGTCCCACCCAGGCTGCCCCACACCACGCCCGGCACTGCTGGGCACCCCATTATCCACATCCCCTCCCTCTCTAGGACCTCCCAGCACTCAGCAAACTCAGGGGTCCCCGAATTGCCAGGCCTTGGGTCTGAGCCCCCAGCTGCAGATTCCCACACTGCAGCCCCCACGTCCCGGCAGCCTCCTTCCCTGCTCACCCCCACCCCACTGCCTGCTCCCTTGGGATGTGCTTTTCCATCCAGAGGAGCAGACATCCCTAATTTTGTCCCCTCAGGGCTGCAGGATTTGATAGCCGGCATGCTGGGGTGTCCCAGAACTGGCAGGGAACCCTCAGTGCCTCCTCCAGCCTGGCCTCTTCCCGAGATGCAGGAGGCCCTGTGCTGCCAGCCGGTCACTTTTTCAGCTCCAGCTCTGGGTCTCCCGTTTATTTGGTGTCATCTCAGCAACACCTCTTGCACATGGCCCTGCTTGCCTCAGCGTAGCCCCCCAGGATCAGGGGCTGCTCCTGCCATGGAGCCACCAGCGGCACAGGGGCTGCCACAGCCCCCCGGGGAGGTTGGGGACCACACCTGCACACCCTGCCACGATGGGGTCCCCGGGGCTCCTCCTGGGTGCTGCAGTCCCAGAGGGAGCACAGATATCCCTGAATGGCTGCAGCACCTTGCAAGTCCCCCCAGATTTGGGGAGCAGAGGGAGATGGGGAGGAGCTGCAAATGCCCTGTGCCCCAGCCCCGCGCTCAGGGCATCCCCCCGCATCCCCCCACCACATCCTGGCGGCTCCCCAAACCCAAGCGACCCCTCTGGTTTTGCACCGAGGGGACAAGTCCCAGCCCACAGCTGGGGTGTTCTGCTCCTTGTGCCAGGCCCTGCTCTGCCCGTGCCAGTGCATGCCAGCCCCCACGGCTCATCCCATGGCCCCTCGCTCGCAGGCAGGCTTAGCCCCCTGCCTGCGGGCCAGCTCAGCCCTGGTCTGGGCTCAGCCCTGGTTTTCCCATCCTGGACAGGTGATGGCACAAAAACCAGCAGCACCTGGGGCGCTGCGGAGCCAGAGCCAGCCTCCCCGTCCCCCCTGCGTCCGGGTGTGAACCCCAGCCCAGCGGCTGCCCCGGCCTTGACACCGGGTGGAAACGGGAGCCCCAAAAGAGTCCAGTAAAAGCCGTGTTTGAGTTTCTAGCTTGGCAGCAGTTACTATAGCTACAGCAACGGCACCTTGCAGATTGGTTTCCATAAGAGCTTGGTTACTATTTAACATCTCCACCCACATTAGCCCTGATTAAGCGAATCAATAAGATAACAGGAGAGGCAGGTTTCCTCGCCCTGCCTCTCTGCACTCCCTCCTGCCTTCACCTAGTTCCTTAGTGAAAGACATTTTTATTTATTTATTTAGATTTCTTTTTATTCCTCTACTTCCTCTGGTTTTCGCCCCAAGTCCCCATAGCAGTAGCCGGCGAGACATGGTCAATGTAAGCACCCAGCTAAGCGCTAAGATGGAGGCTCCATATGGTGAGTACAGCGTTTCCATCGCCCGCGCTGCCGCCCCGGCGTCGCTCGCGGGAAGCAGGGCTGGGAGCGGGCAGCAGCCCCCAGCCCCATGTCCCAGCCCCGCCGCGCTGCCCGGCCCCCACTGGCTCAGGCACCTGCAAAGGCTGGAGATGGAGGCAGAAAAAGGGTCCCCGATTGATTTTTATATAATATAAATACATATATATGTATTTCTTCTCTTTCACTCTGCTTGGCTTGAAGAAGAAGGCACGTGCCCAAGGCAGCAGAGCTGTCCGACCTGCTGGCAGAGGGGCTGCTGCAGGGTTCGCAGCAGAAATGGAAGCAGTTTAGAGAGCAGGTGATGTGCTGTCTTAGGACACGCAGCCAGCCCCAATGCAAAGCCTGCGGGCGGCCCGTGGCACGCCTGGGCGGCGGGAGCAGGCACAGCGGGCGCCCACCAGCGCTGCTGCTCTCGCCGAGGGCCAGGGCCGGGCTGGTGTTATGGCTGGGCAGGTTTCCCAGCAGGGAGAGTAGTGCCCGGAAGAACGGCAGCCTCCAGCCTCTGAGGTGCAGAGCACCAGGTGGCACACCGCTGCCCGGGGTGCCCCGGCTGCAGGGAGGTGCCCGCCAGGCCTGTGCCCGTGCTCCCCCGGTGGTACAGTGGGGACCAGCCCAGGGCAGCCCCACGCTGTACCTCTCCTTGGCTGTGCCAGATGCCAACTGCCAGAAAACGCACATGGGCACCGGGGGATGGGTCCCCCTGCCCAGGCTGTCGTCAGCCCAACGTCACCCTCGGGATGGGTCCAACTGTGCCCATGCTGCAGCTTCCTCATGAGGCAAGGAGCTGGGACTGGTTTGGTCCTGTGTGACCTGGGAACCCCAGTTCCCTGGGCATGGCCAGGGTGCAGAGTGAGGCTCCAGCAGAGAAGATCTCACAGTTACAAGGTTTTCCATAATGTCCTGTGCCTCTCCATCACTTTCTCACGGTTCTCCATCACTTCTTCTCGCTCTCCATCACACTCCATAGTTCTCCATCACTTCCTCGTGGCTCTCCATCACTTCCTCTGGCTCTCCATCACACCCCCTGGCTCTTCATCGTGCTACCTTGCTTCTCCTCACTGTATTTTTCACATCCTTCTCCTCTTCTCCTTTACCACACCCCACCCACAAGCACGTCCAGCCCAACCAGCCCATGCTCCAGCCGCTGTGTGTGCTGCAGCCAGACCCCAGGAAGGCTTGTGGGGCTCCCAGGCCACCTCCTCGTGCTTTGGTCATGCCCCATTCTGGGTGGTGGCTTCTCTTGCTCCAAGCCTGCAGCCTCCTATGGGTACCACCTTCAGCTCTAACCCACCCTCGTGTTAGGCATCCATACTGCAGTGAGGCCCTGTGCCTCCTTGCCGCAGTCCCCAGCCTTTCAGTACTCTCCAGATCACTTTAATTTCGGCTCACATGGCCCCATGGTGAGCCACAGCCAGACACGGGGCTCATCGGCTTTTCAGTGGGTCTATGGACAATTGCAATGGAGAGGTCTAACAATTGCACAGGATCAGCAGTGGTGTTGCTGGGCTGAGCTGGAGCAGGGAGCTACAGTCAAGCAGTTATGAAATGCTGAGTTTTAGCATGTTTTGACCAGGTCACTCGTTTATACGTCCCAGGCCCACAGAAGCTGGGGCTCTGGAGGAGCTCCCATCACCTGTGGCTCTGAGCCACAGGAGCCAGCAGTGGGATGGGGCCTTGCATAAAGCTGGACTCAGAAAAATGCCAAGGCTTTGTTCTGTTCAGGGCAGGTTGTGGTTTTGTGTCCAGCTGGCGCCACACAGACAACATGCAAGAAGCTACGTGATGAAGGCTGCTTGTGAGTGGGTAAAATGAAGGCTTGATGCCTCTGAGATGTACAGAGGGCCAGATCCTGGAGCGAGGGCACCTCTGTGGGCTGGCCCAGCACAAGTGGGTGCTGAGCATCCTCCAGGCTGAAGCCCCAAGGCAGTTGCTGCGCAGGAAGGGACACTCCTCCCTCTCTGTTGCTGGTGGGGAGATGTCTCCTGACACTGAACTCGTGGGCACTGGTTTGTGCCTTATTTGCAGGAGAAGGGGAAGCTCAAGTGACAATCTGGTCAGCCTGGGAGACAGAGCAGTTCGGGGTGGCTGGGTCTGGGTGTCCCCAAATCCAAGGTGCCTGTGCCCTGCTTTGCCCTGGCGTGCAAAGCCAGACTCATTTCTGCAGCGAGCAACAGGCTTTGCCTGACAGATGCAACCCAAGGAGCTGAACAAGCTCTTCAATCACTTATGATTAAGTTCTTCTGCCCACTTGCAGCTGGCTCTAATGCAAGGAGCTGCTTGCCAGCCTCGGCACATCAGTGACCTCAAACACAGGCAGGCAAGTCTTTCTGTTGCTAATTTTCTCCTGATTTTTATTTTAAATCCTGATTTTCTCCCAGTTTTTCAGCCTGAAGGTCAGTGACCAAGCCATGGGCTGATCCAGGACAGGCACAGGCACAGCCAGGCACCACAGGGCCACTGGGGAAGAATCGCTGCACATCCCACCTGCGGCTGCTCTCCCCATCTGCTCCCGTGGCCAAACAAAGGCATGCTCCAGCCAGCACCCGCTGCTGGCGAGCCTGCCGCCGGGCTGGGCTGCTCAGCCTGGGGCCTTGCAAGGGGGAGAGAGAAAAATAATAAGAATAAAAAAGCAAGATGGGCCTCCCAGACCAAAGCGAGAGGAAATGCAGAGTGTTGGCAGAAGGAGGGGAGTCCTCATAAATAAAACGGGTGAAAAAGTTATCCAAATAGAGGCGAGGAAGGGCTGGCGGGGATGGGGGACCAGGCAGGGCCTGGTTTCCCCAGGAGCCTGCAGTGCCGCGGGGCTGGGCTGGGCGGCAGGTTGGGCGCAGGTTGGGCACAGCAGCCGGGATGCGCCATGGGGCAGACGGCAAAGTGGTGCCGAACCCTTCCCAGGGTGACCGGGAAGTTTATTCCCTTGCAAAGCAATGGGGGTCCCCCACACAGCAGTGTTGGTGCTGAGCCCCAGCCATGCCCAGCAGCGTGGCCCTTGCAGCCAGCTGGCTCCCAGCCCTTGGCAGGACGGGCCACCCCAGCCGGTGTTACGCCGGCACTGCTGGGGCTCAGCCGCGGGTGCACATCAGTGCCACCAGATCAGCCTTTGGCCTTGGAGGGATCAGACAGTTATTTTCAGTTTCCTTCGATAGATGGAAAGATTTTCTGATTTTTCTGTCTCCCTATCCATCTCAGAGGCTTCAGCATTTCAGCAGCTATTTGAAGCCAGGGATATATTCTAAGGGGGAAGCTGGGCACCAGCACTCGACCTGGGGACAGTAAGCGGGTCTAGCCCACTCTTTGCAGCAATGGCAGCAGCAGGAGCAGAGAGAAGGGTGCCCCCCCACTGCAGCTATTTCAACCCTCCCCATCCACCCCTGCCCCAAAGTGCTGCCAGCATTTCCCCTATACTTTGGGAGCAAGTATTTCCCTGTAGTTTGTGTAAAGGACTTGGAGGACACTCTGCCAGGCAGTGACAAAGGTGCCCTGTCCCACACACCCTGCATGGGTCCCTGGGTGAGAAGGGAGTGATGCTGCAGCTCCTGGAGAGCCGTGGGGCTGGGGGCACGTTCAGCATCCTCACCAGCACCTGCTAAGGATGGGCTGTGAGCTGGAAAGGGCTCCTCTGGGCATGCTGAAGCTAAAACCCCGGGGGAAGCTGCAAATGGGTGTGCAGGAGGGTAGGGGATGGAGGGGGTGCAAGGGGACAGTGATCTCCCGGGCAGCGAGGAGGTGAAGAGCCCCCAGGTCCAGCTTTATCCTCCCAATGAGACTTGGGCACAATCCAGGCAATTGCCCTTCATCCCAGCACAGGCAGCACCACTCCCTCATACCTCAGGAGCAGCTCTCGGAGTTGGGGATCCCTGGGGCTGGTGGTTACTGCAGGGACCAGGGCATGATCGGGGCCAGCTCAGTAAAGCAGCTTTGGAAATTAGCTGAAAAATGTGAGACGTCACAGCTGCTCAGGCGTTGTGGTCAAATGTGGTGAATAGCTTCAGCTGAAGAACATAAGAGGAGGCAGAATTTCTGAGTATTTTTACTTTTCACTGTGAAGCAACTATTTTTCATTGCCAAATGGATCTAATTTTTTATAACTTTCCACTAGATATGACCCAAACTCAGCTTTTTCCCCTTGATTTCTCATGTCAGCTGCTATTTAATACCTCTGTTTACTCCTTGTGCTCTGTGTCCATGGCTCAGAGGCTGTCAGGGACCTGTGGGTGTTAGGACACCCAGCACAGCCCCCTGCCCGTTCCCCACTCCTGCCATCCCCGTTGGCTGTTGGGGTTGGCCGTAACACTGGTGCTGGCAGGGTCAGCACTTACCAGGGCAAAAATCGGCTGAGCAGGGTCTTGCTGCACCCAGGAATAAGCACTGGTGTTTAGATGGCATGCAAAAGGAACAATCACTGCTTTAGCTGTCTTGGCCTGATCCTGAGTGCTGTTTGCTGGTGCTTGGTGGAGGTTTCCCTGGGCAAGAGCTGGGGATGCTCCCCCCATCACGGGGGGCTGCAGGGATGCTGCTCAGTGTCACGGGACTGCAACTTCCACCACGCCGCGGCAGCCGCCTCACCCCAGACGCTTATCAGCCCAGCAGCACACCCTCGTCTCCGGCTTCACTTGAAAACACGATGGTATTTTTATAAGGGGGAGTGAGCACAGAGGGCTGCTATCAGCAGGCAATGAGCTCCAGCTCTGGAAGGTGAGCAGCATGAGGCTGGGGAAGGTTTGAGGAGTGTCTGAGAGCTATTTTAAGCTCCATAGGGCAGGTGTAGGTCTGCAAGTCAGACACGGTCTGTTAGTCTTCTGCTGACGTTTCTTAAATGGCATTAAAAAAATATGTTTATTTAAAGTGAGTGCAAAGGGATGGTGAGTGATGGTGGTCCTGCATGCAGCAAGGTCTGGGTGATTTTTTTAAAAATATAGCCATATTTGCAGTGGGACCAGGGCCAGCAGCAGGGGACAGGGCAACGCATAGAGCAGAGCAAAGGGGAACATCAGGCAGGGGGAACACCTGCAAGTGTCTCTGCTGGTGGGCTCAGGGTTAAAATGGGGCAAAGACTGCAAAAAAATGTTCGTGACTGTTTGTGTTCAGGCTCCTTCTCTGTTTGCTTTCCTCAAATATTCAAGCAAACAAGGTTCCTGGCAGAAATGTTTGTGGAAACAGCAAATGTTGCAGAATTTTCATGGAAGGCAAATTTCAAGGTAGTGGCTGTATCATGAACCCAGGGCTGATGGCTCTGCTCGCCTGTGCTGGGCAGAGGCACCACATTCCCACCACATGTGCCTCTGAGCAAAGCTGGGTCCCAGAAGCAGTTACTCCGAAGAACAGCTCCTGTCCTAGCTTCAGCCTGAGCATCAACAGAAATTACCCAGCAAATCCCTTCAGGAAATACATGCCTCAAAACATAATGGTGGGCTTTGGATGATGCACCAAAGGTGTGAGAGGAGCAGGTCGATGCAGAGCAAGCGGCTGTGGAAAGGCACCAGCTGTGGAGGAGTGGACAGATCCTGGCTCCAAAAAGCTGAAGGATCTGCGGGGCTGGACTAGACTTTCTATCCCAAAATGCTGCAGCCACTGGAGGGACTCTGGCTTCATCCCCCTGGTACCAGGAGCCCCAGTGCCAAGAGGCAGATGGGGACCATCACCATGGGCTCAAGCTCTCTGAGCCCGCAGCACCAAGGTGTCCCTGCAGGTTCAGTCAGTGCTGGCATCTCTCTCTGGCAGAATGGGTGATACTGTATTCCTCCTGCTATGGATCGCTGTCTCCTCTGCAATGATGCTTTGGGAGCCCTGACATCTTCTCCCTTTCTGGACATACAAGCTGGTTTGACACCCCGATTTTCATCACAGCCCTACAGACCTCTGACCTTGCTCATCCCGCTCCAGGCTGCCCAGGGCAGCACCTTACCCGCAGCTTTGCCCATCCACCCTCAAACTCATCTGTCAGGGTGGGTGGCTCAGCTCCTGCCACCAAGTACAGGGCACCCAAACCCACCAATGTGGGACCAGCGGGCACCTTTCACCTGCCTCTGCACCAGAAACCTGTCCCAGCCATGGGTGTGTGCAAGATTTTATAGGTGATAACCTCTGGGAAAGTGGGAAAGACAAGGAGAGCCGTACACTCAGCTTCCTGGCATGGCCCAACGCTCTGGTTAGGAGAGCCAATGTCAACAGATAGACCTGAAGGAAGGAGCAAAACCAAATACATGGGCACTTCTCAGAACAAGAGCTGTAAAACCTGCGCAAACCTGAACAAGTGCCACAACACTCTTTTATATGGTCAGAATCAATAGTTGAGCCCACTCGACGTGTTTGCTGACACATAAACGACAGCCACCGCGCCACATTTATGGCCCAGCACCGTTCACAGAGGCTGCAGAGTCCGGCTCTTCCTGCCCCGCTCGGCCACTTCTCTTCCTCTCTGCTCCCAGGGGAGGCTCATCATTTTGCCACACAGCCCCCAGAGCCTTGATGCTCTGTGATAAGAAGCTGCTGCTGACAGCCTGCCCCAGTTTTCAGCCAGCTGGGCAAGTCCTGCATCCCACCCCATCATCAGATGGCAGGGTTCACCCCACTGCCCCAGTGAAAACCAGCAGCTCAGCCTGGGAAGAAGATTCACTGGTGCTAATGTCACCCAAGAAAATTTGGCCATGGGCTGTGAGGCTGGGCAGGGTTCAGGTTAATGGATAGGGCAACACTGCAGGGCTTAGTAGAGGCATAAAATAACAGCTACCCCATGGAAAAAAGCCCTGCCCTTGCTGCAGGTCCCCATCCAGCAAGCTGCATGGCCTCTCGCTTGCAACCACCATGGCTCATGAGCAGGAGCAGGTCCTGCCCCAGGGACGGGCAGGTTCAGTCAGGTTGAGGTGCCCTGGCAGGGAGGAGTGGAGAAGGCACCGATGGGCACCTGAAGGAACCAGCACATGCAGGGAGCCTGGCTTTGGCAGGGCAAAGAGGCACTGGGAAATGAAGGGTGAAATACGGAAGCAGAAGGGGCATGGGGACAAACAGCTGGGCTTCAGATCCACAGCCCTGGCTGCTTCCCTGCCTGGAGTCTGCTGTCTTCAAGGACTAAGAGGTGGTGGGATGGAGGTGGTGGCTTTGCCACTGCATGGACACCCTGGTAGAAGCAGAGCCAGGTGATGCTGCAGCTCCATCCATGGGTGTCTGACCAGGGACTGCCACTGTCTGGGAGAAATCTCTGTCGACCTGGGTGTGTTTCCCTGTTACAGGTGTTAAAAACCGGTGTGGAAACAGAGAGGTGAAGGGATGTGTCACGAGGTTACACACAGTTCAGACCCGGCCCTGCCCTCGATGCTGCTCCCTGCTCCACGTGGGCATGCTGGGCATCTGCCCCCATTGCCAGTGCACCCCTTCCCTGGTCACGGAGCTGAGGTACAGTCCTGCTGGTCATCCTCCATCCCTGACCCATCAGAAGCCTTCTGGAAGCTGCTGGCAGCCAGCTGCTCTACAAATTAATTTGAATGCACCCCAGGCAGCTCCGGGTGGGAGCGGAGGCTTGAGGAGACAGGACAGGAACAGTTTAGGAAGGGTTTTCCTTCATTAGACTCGTGCCTTCGAGATGGCGCTCAGTGTCCAACATCTCTGGAGGGCAGGAATGATCTTTCCTCCTTGGCATAGTGAAAGGAGAGGTGGGCTCAGAGGGAGGAAAGCCATCCGAGGAGGAAGGAAAGTGCAGGAAAATGGGTGATTCAGATGGCCTTGGCCTTAAGTTCGTTCCTTCGGGTGCAAAGGCCGGCAAGGTCACACTCGCTCCCAGCCCTGGTTGGGGCCATGGCTGTGCCACACAGGGCTGCGTTGCAAAGGTGCCCAGTTCTCCCTTTCAGCATTCAATTCATTGCTGGACGCCTGTGAAAACCCAGTGAAGTGCCACTCTAATCCCTTGCCTAATTTTCCTCCTCCAGGCTAAGCAAGGCCACACATGCCAGCACACACTCCCTGCAGAGGAGACAAATCTCAGTGCTCAGCACCCTCTGCGCTCCCCTCTGGACCGGGGCCAAACAAGTCAGCATGAGAGCGTCACAGCAGCTTCATCTCCAGAAAAAAACCACAGAGTGTAGCACTGTGGTAGCAGAGAGGGGTTTCTTGTAGTCTGGAAATTGGAAAATCCCTTTTCTTCCTGCTGGGCTTACCTTGGCTCAGCCACAGCGCAAGGCAGTAGCCAAAATCTCAGGCTGCCTGGGACACGGAGGCTCCCGGATTCCACATCGACAGCACCAATGTGCACAATTGATTAAGAAATTTCAGCCATAAGAGTCTTCCAGTTTCCTCAGGAGAGGATGGGGAAAGGAGGGCCCCAGCAGAGAGCAGACAGGCACCCGGAGAGCTGTGGGAGAGCTTCGGCAGTGATGTCCCTGGGGTGGTTTGAACCATTGGAGCTGCTCTCCGGGATCTGCAGGACACAAAGCTTGGGGCTGCCCAGAGTTGGGGAGCACCACGTGCACAGCTCCCTGCCTGCTACCCTGCTTTGCCCTCGATTGTCCCAGCCCTGCACGTTGTGATGGTGGCTGGGAGAGGAGACAAAGGTTGTTTCTCAAGGATACGGTGTTCTGGGTATTTATATAGAAACATTTTAAAGCTAAAGCAGCCAGCCTCCTCCCAGAAAGGGAGTCAGACACCCTCCTGCTGTTAAACACACCCAAGCACATTTTCTAGAGCAGTCTCTAGAGCTGCATGCATGGCCATGCACCCCCTGCCCCCCAGAAATGCAGCAGCAGACCAGAGGCCAGGGTAAGGGCACCTCAGAAAGGTGGCCCAGAAAGCAGCAGGCATTGCTTTGGGCACCAGCAGCAGGGCGCAAACCCAGAGCCACCTTATAATTCCCCTCCGGGTAGTGGCCAGAAGCCTTTAAAACCTTCGGCTCTGCGGCACATACTCCTTTCCCCATCAAATCTCATTGTGACTAGCATTAAGGGATTAGCCAGTCCCTGCCACCCCACGGCAGCCAGCTTCCAGGCATGGCTCGTGCCCTGCAGCCCACGGGGGGCTCGCCAGCTGGATGGCCCCGTCCGAGGGCGAGACTGCCCTAGCTCTGTCCGCAGAGCTGAGCGCCCCTGGAAGATGAATGGCAGCAGATACGACCTGCTCCAGGAAACACCAGGTACTCCCCGCGCTCCCCCTGGCACTTGCAGCAGGGAGACAAGTAGCTGCGTAGCCGACGCTGAGATCATGTGAATTGAAGGGCACAGGCAACCCCCAGGGTCTCTACTGGGGTTTCAGAGCAGCTGAAATATGCTCATCCCCCACAGACATATAGCTGGACCCCATCCAAGGGGACCCCCACATCTCTGGTTTCTGCTTTGCTTTGTGAGGAGAGAACATGCCAGGTTTGTGGGTGGCAATGGCTGATGTCCCCAGGCTCAGTTCTAGGGCTCTCAAGAGAGACACCCCAACATGGGCGGCATGGTGGAATGGGTGCTGTGACTCCTGGGGGAAGAGGTGGTGGAGCCAGGCTGGTGTCCCACGGACACCCTGGTGACTGGCCGTGCCATTTGGGAAATGAATTGGTCATCCTCAGCAGCCCAGTTCCCAGTGTCTGGCATTACTGACCCATGGTACAGCCTCGGCAGGCCCGGGGACGGATCCTGCCCTCTTGCAGCACAGCCTCTGCTCCTGCCCTGTTTGCTGCCTGTTCCTTAGCCAAAGATTCTGCAGTGGGACTTTCCCAGCCCTCGTAATGAAAGCTTAAAAGAAACTAAGAGAAAAGCAGTTTCAATGCAAACCTTACTGGTTGCACAGAGCTCTTACTAGAAAGGATTTTTGGGTCCTCCTCTGTGGCCCCCTTCCAGCGCATGTCCCCCACCAGCCGGCTCTGTTCTCAGCCCCTCGTCCCCAGCACCCATGGAAACCTTGGTGCAGAGGTGAGGCAGCGAGGAGGCCGACTGGGCTCAGGGTGCTGCCAGGGGGTCTGCAGGCACTCAGACATGTTTGGTGCATCCTGAGCCCCGCACTGCTGCGACTCACAGTGCCTCATCCACAGAACACCCCGACAGCCCCCACTCGAGCTCAGGGCACAGCAAAATCCTGGGGCTTCTCTTGCTTAAGCGATTGCCCCCATGCAGGGCTTGTGCTGGCAGCAGGGTTTGTGCCTCCTGAGCTGCCATCCTGCAGGATGAGCTCCCCACACCAGCGCCGTGCTGGGAGCCACATGCTGGGAGCTGCTCCCAGCAAATACCAGTGCTCTTTATCAGCTGGCGATTGATTTAGAAAAGTTCATGGCTTTGGCGTCCATGATATGTTTACTAGAAATGGTTCATTTCCTCAAATGATGTAGTTTATGGTCATAATATATTTTAATTTCCTTATGATACAAGAGGCCAATGGCACCGGGCCTTGCAGGAGTGTAAAGCGACAAATAATGAGCATTATCCTGTCTTGGAGACATAGGTCAAATACTCAAAGGCTAATTAGCAGTTTGCCATGTTGTTTGTTAGTGGGGAGCCAGGCAGTTAGCACTGCAGTGTCCTGGCCATGGATTTATGGGACTGTGGAGACGTGTGATCCCCTCCCCTTGCTGTCCCCCATGCAACAAACCTTGCATGTAGAAAGCTCCGATGTTCCTGTACCTTGCTTTCTGCTGTGTGTTTTTGTTTCTGTGGCTAGATGGGATGATTGTGCTGCACAGGAGAGTGCCATGGTGGCCACAGGCTGCAGGGGTGTGAAGCTGCTGTAGACGTGGAGTTCCTGAGCACTGTTTTGCTCCCACTTACCCCTCTGGCACTTGTTAGACACTGGGAACAAGACAAGCTATTCAGGCACTCTGCACACTCCCGTGGAGGAAAGGCATTTTGCACTAACTTGTTTCCTTCTGACGCCACAAACCAGAATCTCTCAAATTTTAACTCACCACCCCTTTTATTTTCTTATTTTTTTCCACTCCCAGCTACCTTTCCCAGTTCAGACCTGACCAGTGCTCCCACCTACAGCAGCCTTCCACCTTCCTCGCGCTGCCTCCCATCAGACACACACGTGGCCCTTTCCTGAGATGCTCCCCCAAAGTTCAGCTCCCCAGCTGGGGCTGACTTTGCCAGCCAGCCCAGGCAGGAGGACAGCAGCTGGAGCAGCCCATGGCTGTTGGATTCAGGAAGATGCTTTTTGCCCTTGAGAAGCCCTTGACTTGCCCTCCTCTGGGGACATGGGCTCACACTGTCCCCCCACCACCCTCACCCTGCTGCAGCTCTCCCTCCACACCCCCAGCAGCTTTACAGTCTTTTGCCTTAATTTCTAGCAAGGGCCGATCCCAAGAGCCCTAGCAGCGAATGGAGGCCACCTCCAGGCATGGTTTGCTGATGCATACACCTTCACAAAAAAAGATAAAGAAATTTTTTTAAAAAGTAAAACTTGCTTTGTAACCTTTGTTGATTTTGGCTGTTCTCATCCTCCACCTATTGCTCCACCAGCTGGAACAATTCAGGGGCTGTTTCATGTGTGTATAACGAACATATAAAGTCAATGAAACCTAAAAAGCCCTGCAAATAGCTGGCAGGGGTGAAGGAAGAGACTCGCTTGCCTGCCAAACTGTGAGCTCAGAGGGATCTTTTTCCTGGGAAGCTGCAAGATTACTTCGGTTCCAAAGGGATCATATCCACCTGCTGAACAAGTTCTCTCTGGGTCCAAACATGGGTTGCTGAGATCCCTACCACACTAAACGTGTGAGCTGGTGAGGCATGGAAAGCAATAGGCGCTCATTGCTGACAGCAAACCCTCTCTCCTGTGCTGCTGCTTCCCTGTGGCTTCTGGTCCCCCATTTAAATGCAGCATAAACCATTGAATTCAAGCTGAGCATCTGCCAGCTTAGACAGTGAATCTGGAACAGCACGTGGCAAAGTCAGAGCTTTTCTGGATTTCCTCCCAAATAGGCAGGAGAGTGTTTTGCTGGAAAGTGTCTGGGTCGCCGTTGGGTTGGGGTTTGGATGGAGTGCAATGCTTGCAGTGTAGGGTTTGGATGGGGCAAGTGGGATCAGTGGTGGGAGCTGTAGCTTGGGCCAAGTTGCAGCCTTGGTGTAATGGAAGAAGATGAATCCAACAGTTTCTCTTTCTTGCTTGGTCTTGGGCTTATTGCATGACTTTGCATAAAAACACAGCAGCCAGGTTTCAGAGTCACAGATGCCAGCTTGTGGGTTCCAAAGGACAGATGCTGTGTTTTAGGGCTGCAGTGCAAGCAGAGTGATTGCAAATACACACCAGCAAATGCACTGGCATTTTCAAGCACAGCTGCCCTTCTGAGAACAGCCCAAACTTGCTGTCTTGCAAAACAACAGCTCCCAAGAGTACTAATAATTACTTCCTCAAGTGTTCAGAGCCTTTGTTAGGCAGGATAATAAACCCCATTTCTGGTCCTGGGATGAAAGGCACGCACAGTGTTATTGCTAGAGCAGTATATGCTGAAATGGTCTGTCTGTCCCCATGTTTGCAGTTCTTTCCCTACCACTTTTGCATAGCAGCTATTTATTTTAGCTCCAATAATTGCCTCCAGCTCCAACATCCATCCCAGCTTCGGCTGAAATGCACATGTTGCTTTTGGAGAAGAGTTCAAGCAGAGTCTGCGTCCTTCTTTGAAGTGTCTTCCCCACGTCCAAAAACTGCCTTGATTCTCCATACGGTGATTTTATGGCCTGGGGGCCTGGACAGTTCTGGTTGGTTTGGCCACTTTTTTATGACTTTGGCATTGTTAAGAAATAGCCCGAGGTTGCGGTAAAGCTGCCTCTGTCACTGTTAGCTGTGCTGTGGAGCCCAGGGTGCCACCACATGTCACAAGCTCACCAGTGACAGCGTGTCCGGGCTCTGCTCAGGCATTGCCTGTCCTGGGCATCTCCCCCAGCTCCAAACAGCATCTGTCCCAAGCACAGCAACAGGTGATACAGTGCTGGGGAAAATAAATCACCACGAGAGATTTGTTGTTGAACGGGATGATAAAATGCCTGTGTCTTCCCCCAGGCACAGGTCTGACACGTGGCTGCGGTCACCTCCTGCCTCCTGGGGCTGGATCTTTCTGATCCACCTCCCTGGATGGAGGTGGTGGATCTTTCTGGTTCACCTCCACAAAGTGTTCTGCTGGGGCAGAGACGTGCTGTTTGTGGCTGACAAGGGGCAAACAGACCCTAAACAACTTCTGCTGCATCATTGGTTTTCCTGAGACTTTTCGCTGCTGCTGGGAACATTCTAGGGATGGACACAGAAGCAGTCCCCTGTCTGTGTGTCTGTCATATGATTGCCCAGAGCAGAGACAAAGATCCACTGCTTGAACCGGGGGTTTGTTTCAGCTGCACTGACCTGCAGCCCCCCAGCCCCTGCCAAATTCCTTGGAGCTGCTTATTAACACACTGACAACTCTGCTCCGGAGTTACGGCATGCCGAGGCAGAAGGCAGAAGGGTTTGCCAGTGTGGCCTAAATATCCCTGTTTACAAAAAGTCTGACAAAACACAAGCCCTTGGCTTTATCTTTCCCATTTGGAAATAGCCACAGAGCAAATATACTTAAGGCATGAAGGGAGGGGGATTTATATTGACTTTAGAAAAAGCTGTTCTTTAAAAACAGGAAAAAAAGCTCATCCTCGAGCTGTGCAGACTGGCTGCTAGACCCAGAAGTCCTGTGTAGAGGCTTAAAGCCTGCCTGCTAATCTGTAGCAGTTCTGTGTGAGCAAGTCATGCAGTAAACTGCTCTCTGTTAATTTTTTAATGCAGAATAAACAGGTCAAGAAATGATTAGCATGAGAATAAGTTGAGCTTAATCAGGAGAATCAGAAAAGATGAGAGGGAAGAGGCAAATTGGAGTTATCAGTTAACCATATGGAGTGGCTCTGCCTTCACGAGCTCATGTTTCCTCTTGTTTTCCATCCCCTCTGAAGCTGCCTTTTTTTCCCCCCTTCCCTAATTTAAATGATGAGCTAAAATTGCTGGTATAAGCACAATAGAAGCCCTTGTTTCTCCTTCTTGTTTTCTATCTGCAATGGCTGCCCAAATGAATTGCAGGTGATAAGGCTCCTACCTGGTTATTCCCGATGGCCCTTCCCATTCTGCGTGGAGAAAGGGAGCTGCTGATGTTAAGGTTGAAACGTGCAAAATCCGCTTTGTGTTAGTACAAGCACTCTGCTCCAGTGCAAAAGTTTCAGTGCGATCCTGGCAGATCCGGGGACTGAGCGGAGGCATCTGTGGGCAAGGGGAAGAGCAGCCCTCGGGACTGCTTGGAGTGGAGTTTGGTCAGTGGTCGGAGATCTATATTCTCAGATAGGCAGGACTTTGTCCACAAACTGGAATTTGAAATTTCAAAGGGGAAAAAAAAAAAAAGGCAGAAGGGAACTTTGCATGTGTGGAGATGACTATGCTGGCGACATTCCCCTGGGATTTTCGTTCTTTGTCTTGTAATTGGGCTTTGTGCTTCCCCAACAGCTTGCTCGGCCAAATGATGGTGGGCTGAGCAGGGGCCCCAGTGTTGTTCATGGCTTTCCCGTTCTGGAGAGGTTTCAGAGCCGAGGCAGTCTGCTTCACTGCATGCCAAGGAAAACCCACTCCAGCCTCACAGCGGCCTCAGAGCTCCAAGTGACATGGGAGGAGTGATCTGGATTCAGGGCTTCAAGGGGCAGCAGTGGCATCGCTGATGCAAGATGAGGTTGGTCCTGCTGGCTCTGGGCATTGGCATTTCTGCTGGTGATTTCTTGAGAGTGCAGAGCTGTGAGAGAGAAAAGCAAAGGGCAGCAGGGCCCCTGGCTTGCAGCTGCAGCCTGACCACTGTCCATGCTCAGAAAGTCCACAGGTGACCCCAAACTAGGAGTTTTGGCAGACTGGAGAAATGGGCCATCAGGAACCGCAGCAGCATAACCCACAGAGAGGGCATCGAGAAGATGGGCCAGGCTCTTCACACAGGGTGCATAGCAGGAGGAGATCAATGATCAGAAAAATTGGAGAGAGGTCCAGACTGTCTCAGAAGAAACTTACTTACCAAGAGGACAGTCAAGCATCAGTTGCCTAGAGAGGTTGTGCAGTCTCCATCTTTGGAGGTGTTCAAGACCTGACAAGATAAAGCCCCAAGCAACCCACACTTCTCTCACAGCTGGCCCTGCTTCCAGCAGGAGGTTGGAGTAGAGACCCTCAGGTCCCTTCAAGCCTCAATTATCCTTTGATCCTACAAAACCCTGTTCAACCCACTTGACATGAAGACCTATCAAGAATGGTAGTTGATGGCATCCTTCTCATAAATGCTCTATTAAATACTCTATTCCTGATCCTACTTTACTGAGAAGCATAGATCTTATTTTCAGGGAATCCCCTTTTGCTTTGGATGAAAATGCCGGTCAGGGATATATAGATAAGGCAGAATTAGTGTCATGATGTGCCAGTGTGGGCAAGGATTTACTGCTCAACAGATAAAAATTAAATAATTGCTTGGCGCAGAACACTTCATACCCTGGAGCTTTCATGGTTTCCTTTGCAGCCACCTCCCCATGTAGGAAATGGTGGGTGGAGGGCACAGAAAAAGGGGATAGGAGGAGAGGGGAGAGGGCCTGAAAGCTGAACTTCCCCTGAGCACCTGGTCTGGGAACAGCCTTCACCGACCACTGGGAGTTTGCCAGCTATGAGTTGTCTCTCTCTGGAATAAAAATGACACATCTTCTGTAGGACAGAGTGTTTGAAACAGCCCTACAACCAGATGCTGACTTGAACATCTCCAACCTAAAACATCTGCAGGGCCACAGGGTCCTGTTGGCTAGTACAAGCCATGACTACATTGGCAAGCTGACCCAAAACCCACTACGCAGGGATGTCACGGGGAAAGGAGGAATTTCCAGGCAGAACATCCCCAGGGAGACATCGTCTCCTGCAGCAGACCATGGCCGGAGAGCAGCCATTTCTGTCACAAGCCCATCTCTGGAGCAAAGGAAGCGCACGGTGTCCTTGGCTGGTTTGGTCCTCGACCTCCAGCCCAAGACAAGGGATTTGGGAGGTGGCACCAGCGACCGACAGAGGACACCGGTAGTGAGAAAACGACAGTCAACACAACCCCAGGCGGAAAGCGCCATGTCCTATTGACAGTCCCAGCCTCGTGAGCCACCTAATGCTCTCCAAACTTCCCCGCTCCTTATCTGCTTCTCTCCCGCACACGCTGCCTCTCTGATTTCTATTCCTGGACCTTTTAATCCTTCCTGCCCAGGCAGCAAATGGCCTTTGCAGCCTTCCTTGCTCAGCAGGCTATTTAAGCAAAAGGTTTGTTTTGCTGAGCAGAGCAAAACAGGCCATGTTTTTACGATATTTTACTAGACTCTGTGGCAAATCCTGCACATATTTGACCTAGTGTCTGTAGCATTTATCTAATCAAAGGGATCACAATGGCCCGGACAGGATTGGGATGGAGGTCCCGGGGACGAGGCCACGGAGGGGGCTATGCTCTACCTTAGCATCCCCATCCCAGTGTGCACATTGTAAAAACAATTTTTGGCTCAGGTCTGCTCCTGTTGAAGGGAAGAGCCACTGGCACGTGAGTGCAGAGAGCTCTGGCCTCTCTCTTGGGAGCACAGACCGGATGACTGTTTTCCCTGCAGCAAAGGATTATTTATCACGAGTCCCAGGTGAGAAAGCAGGGGGTCTCCCCTGCGCTCAGCTTCACTCCTGCAGATATGTAGCCTTAGGGTAGAAGAGCTGGTTGGAAGTGCTACACAGGTCACAGTTTTGAGGGGCAAAGGCTGCTTGAACAATCCCTTGTGCTCCTAAAATGTGAATGGCAATTCGTCACTAGCATCACTGCCCAAAGGCACATGGTGTTGTGAAGCAAAAGGCCTTGGTGTCACAAAGTGACAGTGGTGCCACCGTGGCCAGGGTGGCTCAGGGCGCCAGCGGGGCCAGGGCTGCATTGGGGTGCCTGGGAATCACAAATACAAGCCAGCTGGGAGCCCAGATCAGCAGCGTGTGGACTCAGTCAATGGCTGCTAGTTGCGAAATCAGGGGGAATTTTTCAACACAGAGCAAGCTGATATCAGACCATTAATTGCTGGTTCTCCCGCACCATCCAGTCGATGCCGTTCAGTGATCAATTAAATTCACACTCATTGATATTGCAATTACACTGAAATGTCTCAGTCCTGTCTAAAGTGGAGGAGTGATGTGCCATGGGGCAGCTGGGGAGGAAAGCACCCAGGTTAGCAAGGAGGAGAGCACAGGCAGCTCTGCTGCTCACTCCAGTCCCCCCCATCCAGTACCAGTGGGTCGGACCCCAGGTCTGGGCGAGGTGGCTGAACCACTGCTGGTGCTGGTGGCGGAGAGCTGGTGGCGGCTGCTTTTGCAGAAGGAAAAATCCCACTGCAGAGTAAAGCTCTGCTGAATTGTAAAACACCTAATGAAAATTTTAAGACGCGTCAGTCAAAACCTGAGGCTGGGGGCTGTCCGGCACAAGGTGGCTCCAGTGGTGGGACAGGAACAGCCCCGGTGATGTCCAGGGTGTCCATGCCACACCCCGCCCCGCTCGCCGTTTGGGCATGGCTGCAGAGTGAGATCGGTTTATAGGGCATCCAGTCCCTGTAAAACTCAGTTTATAGGAAAGTAAAAGGAGTTGTGTCGTTACTTTGCATAGCAACGTGTAAATTGCCAGGCAGGTGCTGACCTTCTCTGACAGGGAGGGAGAAAAAGGAAAAGGTGTGGGAGTGATGGAGGGAGTGAGAGAAGGGAAAATCAGGGAGAGAAGGCAACCAACTGTGGAGTGGGGAAAACAATGACTGAAGTGAAGAGCAACCTTGTTCTCCTGGCAGAGTTTTTTCCAAGTTTTCCACCCCAGCTACAATTAAGACCAACACCAGCAGCTCAGCATCAAGGTCAATAGCCCAGGAAGGTGTTCCCTGGGCGGCAAGCGCCTGCTCCCTCAGTCCTGCCTGTGCCCAGGAGCTGGGATCAGCAAAGCACCTCGAGATTCAGTAATAAACAGTCAACAAGAATCACTGCTGCTCCACCAAAAAAAAACAGCTTAGCAGCGTTCGGCAGTGGGTGAGATGATTAAAGATTAACCCCCTGCCTCCTGCCTCCACCCCTCTGGGGAGTATAGGCCTTGAGGCTCAGCAAATCCTTTCAGAGAAATATTTGAAATAAAAGACAACAGATAGGGGACGCAGCGAGGGCAGAGGGAGGCAGAAGGGCCAATAGCCTCGGACAAGGGAATCGGTACAATCTGGCCCGTGTTTGCCGATGATAATGCGCCTTTCCAAAGCCCTAATAGACATGGAGATGGCAGATTATAGCGCGGCGCTGGACCCGGCGTATACCACTCTGGAGTTTGAGAACATGCAGGTGCTGGCTATGGGCAACGGTAAGTCCCCTCTGTCTTCTCTCCTCCACTGTGGTGGGATGAGCTGGGGGGTGCAGGAGGAAAAGTCCCTGGGGTGGCCGCCGAAATGCTCCCGAGGAGGGTGGGGGTATGGCAGGGGTGTCAGCCGTGGGGCTCCCAGCAGTTCATTGTGGGGGTTTCTGCTTCCCCTGGGGAGAAATAGAGGTGGTGGTTCAATGCTGTGCTTGGCGCAGGCAGGATAGTGCCCCGCAGCCCAGACACCTCAGGGATGGCACTCACCAGGAGCTGGGTGCGATGAGACGTCCCCACTGGACATTCAGCTAAGGGTCTGGGACTGGGGCTGAGCACAGGGAGGGTCTCACCACCCCCAGACCCCAATCAAAAGAAAAGACCAGCCAAACGTTTCTGAGTGAAATGCTGCCAACAGCTCCCCGAGAGACGACTGAGCCGGTGGCTCCAGAACAGAGCCAGTCCCACCCCAGCAGCAGCTGGTGCTAGATTCTCCCAGAGCAGAAAGACATTTAGCGCCTAGCAGGGATGGAAATCCCTTCGAAAAGCCATTCAAGCGCTGCCCCTGTAGCTGCCCTGAGGCCATGGCTCTTCTCCGTGCAGTGCTGGGGTGTGGGGTGGCATCCCCTTCCCTGGAGTGCTGCCGGGCTGGGAGGCTCAGCCCCCGGGAAGAGGGGCGAGGGGACCTGGCAAGGATAGATGAGCATTCCCGTCCCCTCAGGAGGGTAGGATCACACTTAACCCACCCGGATTCACAACCCTGGCCCACCCACTTGGGGACCAAGGAGACCTGGTGATTAAATGCTCAGAGATAACAGGAGATTCCTCTCCAAGTCCCCCCTAAAGTCTCTCTAAATACGAGGTTAATGACTAAATGAATCACACGGCAGAAAGCGACCCCCCGAGCCCTTTCCTCCTGCCTGCTGCGTCACCGAGGCTGCTGGGGCACCCCTGTCCCAGAAGGGCTGTGCTAGTGGCATGGGCTCTCCCCTCACAGCCTGTGTGGGTCTTTCCTGGGTTATGGCTCTGCTCTGTCACGGATGTGACACTGTGGTGCCAAAGTGGCTCTGCTGTGCAGTAACGCCCCGCCACCCTGGGTCTCAGCCCCTTCTCTGCTCTCTGGGGCTGATTCTACCCACCCAGGGGTCTCAGGGCTGAAAGCAGCTCCCTTTGGCTCTGCAAATGCCCATCTGGACCCTCCCAGACAAGCCCAGGTCTTGCTTCTCTCCGTGCCCCTCTCCCACCCTGCACAGGGGGCTGCGACTCAGCCCCTTGGGCTGAGGGCTCCAAGGGGCAGAGGGACACGATAATTTTATATGACAGGAATAGGTGTGATACCTAATACGCCCTAGGGGTGGATGAGTCAGCTGGGTCAGGCGGCACCAACACCTCTCCTCCTCTGCCCAGCTCCAGACCAGGGGCAGGTCTTTCTCCAGGGCTGCTTTGGCACTCCAGCAAGTGCCCGCAACTCTCTGCCTACAAAACCTCCACCTACAAAACCTCCACCTCCTTTTCTGGCTGAGGACTGTGGGACAGCTTGGCCCCTGCCCTGCACAGCTCTGCAGCTCCAGCCCAGAGGTGGCTGCTCAGCAGTGACCGAGTTTGCCACCGTCACAGACCAAACACATCCCGTGTTCACACAGGCTTGGGGACCTCTTGAGGAGCTCCTGTCCTAACACAAGTCTCATCTGCAAGGTCTCAAACTTAAAGTCAGATTTTTTCTTTCTTCCATTTAGCTTAACTCCAAATCAATCCCATTAAACCCACTTCACTGCAACAGCCAGAAGCCCAAATTTCTGGCACTATGAAATAAACTTAATTGGAAAATTATCCATTAGGCAATAATTTCATTGTTGGTTGGCTATTAGACTAAGATGTTGTAATTTCTTTGATAATGGTGCCAGTTTTTCCTGTTCTACATTCATCTGATTACAGCATGATATACTGCTAAAAAGGGATTTATCTGGGCTGTCACAGATACACAAGTAATGTGATTATAGGCAGATCAGCTCTTCCTCTCTCGTGTAAGTCCTATGTTTAGCTGAAACTGGAAATTAACTTTCCTTCTGGAGTGACCTTCATCCAGCTGAGCCCTCAGGATGCATTGTGAGAAAGAATGTTTTTGGAGGCAAGTTGCTCATAGGGACAAGAGACAGCCGGAATGGTCTTGGGAGGAGCTCGGGGCTTTGGGAGTGGAGAGAGGAGCTTTGCACAGGCAGCTGCACTCACGGAAATGCAGCTGTGTGACAGGGTGTGCCAGGCAGGGACACAGAGAGGCAGCAAAGTGACTCAGAGAGAAATATAGGAGGGACACAAGGAATTAGAAAGCAGGCAGGGAAATGAAAGGTGCTGCCAGAGCCAGGGAAGGTGCTGGCTCAAGATCCCCCAAGCTAGCTTGCTGCTGGATCCACACCAGTTACTCCTGCCGAGGGATAGCAAGAGCAGGCTGTGAGCCTGCTGCAATACCCCTTTCTCTGCAAAATAAAAGCTAAAATTGTAGCCCTCCCCCAGGCAGCATTGCCTTGGCCTCCCCCAGCACCCATGCTCCAGCTACCCAAGGGAGCCCTGCTGGGACCAGCCTTTTTATGGCACCCAGCCTCCTTTCTGCTCCCCCAGGCAGCTGTTTTCCTCCTGGGGTGAGCGTTAACTGTGTCCCTGCCAAAGCCAGAGACCAGGGACCAATAGACTCAAGTATTAAAATCCCAGCAGGTTTCTATGGCTTTGTAGATCCTGGGTATCATTTGCAACGGGGATTTCCACTGAAGCAGGGAATGTGCTTGTGCTGATACAGGAAAATGTACATGGGAGGGGACAATTAGATCAACTGAATTAAGGCCTGATCCCTTCAGCCTCGAGGTTTGTTTGGCTTGCTGGAGGGGTTTTAGTGTCTGGGTTGTATGGTTTCAAGCCTTTCAAATGTCCTTTCCCACAGAGGCTGTTGCAATTCCCCATCCTCCCCAAAAGAGCCCTGCAAGTGTCAGCCCGCCTTGGTCTGTGAGGACTGTAAGACACATCAACCTCAGCTGTGGTGCTACCAGACTCTGGAAGATACCCAGCAAACAGCCTCCTCCATGCTGTAGCATCTCCCTTTCTTTCTGGGTTAGCTTGATCAGTCCTTCCCTGCATGGATAGTGATTTCCAGCTGTAGTCATTTGAGTTCATTATGCATTTAAAGTCTTGTTCTTCTGAAGAGCTGCCATGCAGGCTGAAGCTCCATGCCTGGCAGAGAAGCTCTGCAGCAAAGCGAGCTGGTCACCCTGTTTCTCTAATAGCATCTGCTCGGGGCTGCCTTGGGGTCTTTTGGTGCTGTAACACAAACACCTCTCTAATAAATCAGCTGCTCACCCTGAGCTGTAATACCTCAGCTTTAACGCTGCACCAACTTTTTCTCTGGCCACACTACTGCAGCCCAAAGCACCTGCAAATCCCCAAGGAATTTTGGTTCTGCTCTGTGACTCCTGCAAATGGGTTTCTGTTTTGTCTGAAGGCGTCACTGGAGTCAGGCCTTTGGGAAGAGCTGCCTCACCCTGGCATGTGGGGAGCTTTTGCACACTCAAAATGCAATGACTTAAGACACTCAGAGCACCCACCACTCCTTACACACGTCTCTGACCAACCCCTGCTGCACAGCCTGGCTGCAGCTGCCTGGTTCCTCCAAAAATCAAGTCTCTCACTGGAAACTGAGTTAGGAAATGTTGGCTCTCTGTCTCACTGTCGTCTTCTTCCTGTGTCCTTCCCCAAGCAGACACGTCTCCATCAGAAGCAGCCAACCTCAACACTTCCAACAGCATTGGGGTGAGTGCGCTGTGTGCCATCTGCGGGGACCGTGCCACGGGGAAGCATTACGGGGCTTCCAGCTGCGATGGCTGCAAAGGCTTCTTCAGGAGGAGCGTCCGGAAGAACCACATGTATTCCTGCAGGTAAGGACAGAGGGGACAGACTCATGTGGCTGAGACAAAACAGTCCCTAGGAGCTGAACAGCAAAGCCCTCAAAGTCCACCAGAATGGTCCTTCATCCTCTTCATCCTCCCTGCGTCTTCCACCACCTTTCCTGACCTCACGCCCCAGCTGGGAAGGGTCAGAAGACTGCTCTCATTTTGTGATTGCCCTCCAGTGATCACCAGGGAAAGACCCTGGGAGGTCTTGCCCCATTCTTTAAGGTCCAAGCATGTGTTCTTGCAAATGGATATGGCCAAACACAGATGCAGCCAGCAAGCAAGGTGGTGCCAGGGGGAAGCCCTATTACAGGGGCTGAGCACCTTGCTACTCAGTGCTCTGAGTGCAGTGCAAACCCTGCTCATTCTCTGGGAGCACTTCAGTGGCCTCCCATCTCTTCTCCATCATAAGATGGAAGTGTGTCTGCCATCTACCTAAAATGCTGTCACTGCCTGTTACGTAAAAGAACATCTAAGGAGCAAAAAGCTGGGCAGCATAGCAGGCATGTCTCTGAGGATGAGACACCCATGTTGCTCCTGCAACTCATGCACTGCACCTTGTGTCATTGGTAGGAGCCCACGGCTCCCCCGTGCCATCAGTGGTTGTGACCTCCCTGCTCCCTGTTCTGAGCAACCCACACACAGAGCCATAGAGGAAACCAAGGAAACCTCAGCTCAGTGTCTAAATCACTTGGACTTTTTGATTGAGTTACTCCTGATGGCCTCCCAGCCACTTGGAGAGTGTGAAGTGCAACATAACTCTAAAATCCAAGTGACAGAAAGAAGCCCCAGGTTTATGAGTGCGTGTGAAGCACATTATCACTTACACCCCAGGGTTATTTAAGCTGGCTGACGAAGAGCCCCCTCCCCATAGCTCCAGTGGAAAAGCCAAGGTGCTCTTTGGAGACTAGGGCTTTTATATAAGTGATTAAAAAACTGCTTTCAGGCATCCATTTGGTCAAATCTTAGTTTGGGGCCTTAAAAAGCACAGCAGAAACAAGCCTTTTCAAAAGCTACAGAACTCAGCATGGCTGGGAGCCCTTTCCCAGCTCTGTACGCCTTTGTCTTTATTTTACAAGCTTGATCAGTCCACAGTAAATTAGAGAGAATTTGCAAGTGAAATCCATGCTGCAGATGGCCACCAGGCTTGTGCTGCATTCAAGAGCCACACACATGGGAGATCAGCGTTTGCCCCGCCATGTGCAGTGGGTTTGGTGATACAAGTGAGGAGGGAAGGAGCTGGTTGCTTCCCAAGTCCTCTCTGAAGTGCAGGTGGCTGCAGAGCTGTTCGTATACCAGCAGTGCTGTCCAGAGGTCAGAACCAACCTGCCTGGATCCCAGACACAGTCCTGGAGAGATGCAGGGACTTAAACCCACCTCTTATCCTTACTAGCTCAAGAACAACCTTCTACCCTTTTTTAAAATTCAGAATAAATGCATTCTTCCTCCCTTCTAACTGGGATCTAACTTAAAACAGAGGTTACCAAGTTGGCTCTGACCGTCCTGGCTCACACTTTTAACTTCACTGGGGCTTGTTAGTCCATCATGAGCATCCTGTGCCTAGTGGTTAGTGAGTAGGACCAGGAGCCTGAACTCCTACATGTGACTGTCAGCTCTAGCCTGTCCTTATTGAACATCCAGAGGCAGAGCAGAGAGCTGAGATGTTCAGTGTAAAGAAGAAACCTCAGGTTAAAGCAAGTGCAAAAATGGCACAGACTGGGGCTCCTTTCTCAGGGTGAACCTCTAGGAACCCACTCTGAGTGTATCTTGGAGCTTAGGGTTCTGTCTTGTCCTGCCTTCAGGCTCAGTCTTGCTGCTCCTCACACCTCTCTTTCTTCCCAGGTTTAACAGGCAGTGTGTGGTAGACAAAGACAAAAGAAACCAGTGCCGATACTGCAGGCTTAAGAAGTGCTTCCGAGCAGGAATGAAGAAGGAAGGTGGGTGATCATGTGATTTCCCTGCGCTTCTCCTAGCTGCAGTCACGTTGGCTGTATATGTTTGAGGAAGCCCTCACAGCCCAAGGCCAGTCCCTGCCGTATACACACTCACCCAACTATCTTAGCCCCGTCTTCCCTCCACAGTGCTCTCCTGTGCACAGATCCAGACTCCCATCACAGGGGGCTTTATGGAGAGTTTTTGCCTCCAGTCACGAGCCCTGCATGCGCCCAACCTGCCCGCTCCTACCCATGCGACGTCCTTGCAAGTAGCCATTGTCCCAACAGCTGAGCTCAAGGCCTGGGGGCCCTGCATGCTCCTAAATTCAATTTCAGGGCCCCTTCTCAGGGCACCTCTCAAAAGACAAGCCCACAAGAGTGCCACAGGGCCATGCTTGTGTCTCAGAACTGCCCGTGCTTGTACACACAAATCATTCCTGGGCCTCTTCAGCTCACTCTCACTCACACTGACACACACATCACCTGTGCTCCCACATAGCTGGGGCATCCGAGCGGTTTGGGAACGCTTCTCAACATCAGTGAGAAGCAAAACTTCAAAGAAGGCCTGAAAATTTGGAAATACTTTGGGAAAACTGTTCTAAGTGCTGTTGCCCCAGAGTCACCATGAAATCCACAGCTGGACGGGTGAGTCCAGCAAAGGTCCAACTGTCATTTTGCCCCTTTTTTTCCCAGCTGTGCATATAGGTTCTTGCTGACCCTCTGCAGAGAGCTTAGTTTTACCTGATGCATCAGCCACAGCAGAAAGCACCCAGAGTAAGGTGGAGCATTTTGGCTATTTAGCTCCATATGAAATGAGTACAGAGATCAACCCCCCTGCATGGCCAAGGCTCACCCCACCAACTTCCCTGCCTCACTGTCTCTGCAACCCTTCCAGGTCCCCATGACTCAAACATGACAGGACAGGATTCACCCCTTGTTTAGCCCTGCTTGGTTCTCAGGAGTATTCCCAGTAGCAAGAAAACCTGGGGCTGCTGTGGTCCTGCTGGTGGCCCACTGGTGGTCCCGCCAGTGACCTTGCTGGTGGCCCTGTTGGTGGAGGGACAAACTGCCAGGAGCAGCCCAGAGGAGCTGCCTGGCACATCTCAGAGCTCACCCCACTGATGTCTGCAAAGGGATAACCAGGAGGCATTTGGCCCTGTTGTTCCAGGCAGAGAAATTAAACCCTGTGTGCCCCCCAGTTCACACCCCGTTGAGGAGAAACTTAGGAGAAAAAGGTTCCTTGAAGATAACAAGGAAGTACCAGCAGTACCTGGGCAGGTTCCCCAGGAACACCAGCCTGCTGGACACCTCTGAACAGGAACATTTCTTCCCTGTTAAAGGGGATAAGGTATTGCAAGGAACTTGGCTTGACTTTTCCTGAAGAACATAGGAATCCTCCTCTCCCTGCAGTGCCCGCTCATCCCGTGCCCAGAGCTTCGTTGCTGTCTGTTAATATTCAATAGAAGTTACATTAGGTGCATGACCAGCTAATACTGAGCAAACATTTGGAAAACATCATGGCGTGACTGAACTCAGGGGCCTGCTACTGATAACAAGCAGCATAACCTTGAGAGCTCCTATTTACAGCCGCTGACTGCAGGGCTTTTCTTCTGGCCCAGCCTCATTATTGCTTTTTATCAGGTGAATTTATACATTGAGAACGTATCAATCCAGAGAGCCACCAGCCTAAGGCAGGGACTGTTCTGTTTCCCCTGCCATCGATCAATACCTTATTTGAGCAGATGGCTTTGACTGGCATGACCATGGTGAATTACAGCCAGCCCACAGCCTCGTGACAGACAGAGAGGCAAATCCTCCCCCTCAGCACTACTGCTTCTGTGGCTGCTGCTGCTTCTAGACTCAAAGCCCAGGTCCTCAAGATTAGACCAAGCAGGGAGGCACGTTGGGGTCAAACCTGTCCTGGGACTGTCTTTACGATAAGGTATGAGAGAGCTCTGTTGCTCTGGATAGATAAGTAGGAGCTGTTCTGCACTTCCTTCCTTATTGTAGCTTAGTGGAAGTTTTCCAACTGCACCTACCCAGTGCAAGAGCTCCCCAAACAGAGCTCACTGAAGTCATTTGGACAGACAAAGCAGCCATGCAGACACTTGACTCCTCCATTTCATACATTTGGGCTGCATGTGTGAGCATGGCCACCATTTCAGACCCCATATCTTGAAAGCAAAAAACTCAGAACCAGATCCTTTGAGAGGAAACTTTCCCACTGAACTCTACAGTCTTTGAACCAGGCGTCTGGGTTCTGAAATGACCCCATCCCAGGAAAACCTAATAAAGTGAATGTGAAAACAGAACCACCAGATGTAGTCAGCTCTCCTGTCACAAACCAGACACAGTGCTCCTCTACCCTGCCAGACAGGCGAGTTGGGAAACTGCAGCTAAGGAAGGGGAACAACAAAAGTCTGTGCTAGTTTTCAGTGTGCATTGACATGAACGACCTGCAGCTCAGCCAAAATACTCTCTTGCAGCTGTACAAAATGAACGGGACCGAATCAGCACCCGGAGATCAAGTTACGAAGACAGCAGCTTGCCCTCCATCAATGTCTTACTGCAGGCAGAAGTCCTGGCACAACAGGTACCTCCTCCTTCTTCTTTGGCAAATACAAAAGAATTAGGCACTATCTGGCCAGTAGAGCCAGTTGAGTATTTAATAGCTGAGTCTTCAAATTACCACCTTTTTTTTTAAGTAACTTATCTGCCAACTCAACACTGATTTTTCAAAGTCATTTGTTACCTGAAACCATCCCTTTAATGCTCTTTGGTCCAGAACTCAGTGGTAATAATATGCAATAACCTCTTCTGCTTTGATGGGACACATGACGGCTGGAGAGCCTGCTGGAAGAAAACAAGGTAGACTCATTGAAATCCAAGGAGCTGCAGCCACCTGAGCCAGCCAAGGGGCTGGCTTTGCACGAGCAGCCTCCCTTCCCCATCGGCTGTTAGGAACTTTGGATTCTGGCTTCCTTCACAGTTTCATGAGGAATCAGTTTCATGCTTTTTTTATGCAGATATTCTTTCCAGTGTTTGCTTGAAATTTCCCATTTCCACTAGCATACTGCCAAGACTCATTTCCTAGAATGTTCACCTGAAAAGATGACTCTGATTTAAGAATCTGGCTATTGCAAATGGTGTACATCAGATCAGCACTCTCTAGGAGGACACAGGACAGGATGGGAGCACACAGGCTGCAGGGAGGGTTTGTCTGCGAGAACAAGCGATGAGGATGGGTCTGTGCTGGAGGCAGGAGCTGCCATCCTTCATGGGCACTGGGGAGAGCAGCACTCCTTGTCCCGAGGAAAATGAAGAGGGATTCAAGTTGACAGTCCATGTTCTTCCTTGCTTCAAGGGTCACAGTACCCTGAAGGCTGCCCCGAGGGATGCTCTAGGACAGGATGTGCCATGCTCTGGGCTCCACGCTAGCACTTAGGCTGTAAGGTCCACTTCGCCAAGGAGGGGATACACCAGAAGGACCAAGGGCCAATTCTGTACACAAGCAGCATATCCAGTCTCATCTCATGTCTCACCTTGTCCTACGCAGGCCCTAATATATTTATATATACCCTATAAAGATAATATTGGCACTGCTCCCAGAGGTGTGAGATAATGGGGCATCAAGTCACCTGACCAACAAGGGAAAGACATTTCCGGGACTGAGTCCTGCAGTGGCATCATATGTAAGTCTTGAGCAGGGTCTGCTGATAAAAACTACAACCATCGACAAATCCAGGGGAGCTCCTGCTCTCCCACAGAGCACAGAGAGACTCATTAAACAAGGCAGGCTCCAGCATGGTAATTGGTAACTTTTATGTGCCTAGCTAATTAGAACAAGATACTGCTGAGGAGCTGCTTTCTCCAAGATCTCGGGTCACTCACTCAGAGGTCTTTATTTATTTGCTAAGCCTTCCGGGCTCTCTGATTAGGGTAATACATGGTGAGATTTTTACAATCTTATTTATTCAATAATAGCTCGAGAGCTGGAAAGCTTCCAGGCAATGCAACCTGAAAAAAAAAAAAAATGCAGGTGGCATTTGAATTCCATTTCCTTGGGGAGGCTGGCAGGGTCCAAGCTGAAAATGCTGGCAGGAACAGGACAGGAAGAGCTGATGTTGTACAAGAGCACAGAGGGCAGGCGGAGGGCAGCGATGGGGTTGAGTTAATTGCTTACAGAAGCATGAGGATAAAGTAGTGACTAAGGGCAAATTTTTAGATGAGCTGGGTGAGCAGCTATGCATGAGAACCGTGCAGGAGGTTGGGTGCCTGGTTTGGGGGAGATGTTCTTTCCAGCTCTGTGTGACAGTACTTGCAGAGTTGTCAGGCTTGTCCTTTGTGGATGCAATGGCCCCATTTGCTCTGCAATCACAAATAATTCGCCATGCAAAAAATGCAATCTGTGTTGTGGTCATGCTTGCACATGTGCAGTTTTGCCAAAAGGGCTTAAAAGCTGGGTGGAGGTGGGAGATTGTTGTCTTTAAAGTCTGTCTTTAGCATTTCAAAGTGGGTAATGTCAAATATTAATGAACCGGTGCTCACTGAAAGCGATGTCAGACCTGGAAAGCTACCTTCAGCAGAGACTTCTTGTGCTCATGCAGACTCAGACAGAAGTAGAGCCTGTATGTCTCCTGTCAAAAGCAGACCAGGCAGGTCTGGCCAAGCACTGGCTCTGGAGCAGGGTGGAAGGGGGAGAGGTTCTCTGCCCTTTGGTGGGACCAAGTAGCTTCTGCAGCACCACTGGGTGGACGTGTCCTTGGTACTGGGGAGGCTGACTGCTACACCAGCCCCTCTGTTCTCTCCTGAATCTTGACTGAGCACATTTGTTCAGTAGGAGGAAGACCTCGGCTTTAGAAATATTTCTTCTGTCCTTTCCAGTCTATTCAAGGCATGACAGTTTACTGAGACGATCCACAGCCTCAGCTCTGAAGCATTTCATGTTCACAGATACCCAAGTTGTTCTCAATTTAAATGAGCTGTGCTGGGCCACATATTCTGGGGGGGTGGATGTGCAACAAATTTGGTTTTGTAATCGTTAATGCTGGAGTCTGCATCAACACAACCCATGGGCTCGGAATTTTCCTGTCTGTTTCCTCTGTGGCACTGAAAGCTGAAGGATCTTTTCTCTCCTTCCAGATATCATCCCCGGTTCCAGTGATCAGCGGAGACATCCGAGGGAAGAAGATTGCCAACATCTCTGATGTGTGTGAGTCCATGAAGCAGCAGTTGCTAGTACTGGTTGAGTGGGCCAAGTACATCCCTGCCTTCTGTGAGCTGCCCTTGGATGACCAGGCAAGTGCCCCCATCCACCCCACCTTGCTCTGCCCTGGCGAAGGCAGCAGGGAGCCGAAGGAGAGCTGGGCAGCTGAGACCTTCAAAGAAAATGTGCATTGTCCACTCTGTTATCCTGACTGCTGCAGCTGATTGGGAATGACATCCATACAATGCCAGCACAGGCCATTTGCATGTGCAGCTAATCAGTTGATGAGCACAGTCATGATAACACTGAGCTCAAATAAGGTACATAATCAGGTGCGCATTTTGCATGGGTCAATCAGTCAATTATTTATTCATTATAGTTTGTGCAGCACATTGAAAACCTGAAGTGCTATACAAATGCTTAGGGTAATCAGACTCAGTAGGACAAATTTCTAGCCTAAGGTCTGCGCAAGACTTAAAACCAAATCTGCCTATCTCTTTCTGTTTCTTGCCCAGGGATGTGTTTGTATCCATCCTCCTGATGTGGAGTTATTGAAAATAAACATTAGTTTGCTCCCAAGGCAATAAGAAAATCTCTCTTCAGAATTAAAACCCAGAAATTTATTTGCATTTAACACGAATTCCTAAAATGACATTTTCTGATTCCATAACCAAGGTAAGCACAGTGGGTTTGAAATCTTCTGTAAAACCACACTGCAGGATCTCAGCCAGCCTCAAAGAGATACAAGGAGATGTCTCTTGTGTAAGTCCAAATTTCAGAGGTCTGCAGCAGATGTTGCAGGATGTGATGTGTGCCCACCCTTGATCAGCACGTGGTGGGGAGGCTCCAGAGGGAAGGGATAGCACTTCTGGCAGTGGCCAGCACAGGTCCTATCACAAGTAGAAAGGTTTCCAATCTGCCCAGTGTTCAGTCACAAAATCAGCATGGGTCTTCTTCAGTTAGGATCAGTCTCCTGCCCTGTTATCTAGAGGTAATTTTTACATTATCAAGAAAAAGAATATCCAGAAAGTGAAAGCATCCAGCTGATCAAACCCCCCTAAATCTTAAAAGTGAGATCTTCAGTAATCACCCAGCAGCACAGAGCCACAGGGAATTCAGTGCTGTTAGCACAGGAACATATTTCCTTCTTTCTTGTTGTGTACAAGGGCTAAATTGTTTAAAATGTTAAGAAAACTGTTAACCTCGTACGGCAAATACAACTCAAAAATTATGAAAACCAAAATGGACTCCAATGGCAAAGGACATTCACACAGCAAACAGGCTGCAGCCCCGCGGAGGCCTGGGCAGCTCTGCACAACCCATTGCATCCCTGTGCCATTTGGAACAGAGGCAGTAAACCTGGTTAATAACTCTGCAAACTACAGCAATTTCCACATGAGCTCATTTTACAATTGTGGGGCTGCAAAATTTCTCACAGAAGAAAACAAAGCCTAAAGATGACATTGTCTGAACCCTGCCTTCCCACAGAGGGGAGGCTGCTCTCAGCATGCTCCACAGGCTTGTCCGACTGAAACAGGTCTGCTGTTATGACCAGCCATCCCCCATCAGGAGCAGTTCCCAATCTGTCCCAAAGGGCCTGAGAGGAAAGACTGTGCTGTATTAAAACTAATCAATTAATGCCATCTGTGCTTTCTAAGGATGGTGTGAGAACAGAGGCAGCAGATACTCAAGGGAGTGCAGGAGGAAGGACAGAAATGCCAGAGAATGGGAGTGAACAAAAGTATGTGCAAGGCAGCTGCCCAAGGGGCATGAGAGCCAGTCAAGACATGTTCAGTGGGAACATTTAATGTTGGAAAACACTGCTACGTTGCTGTTAAAATGTTGCCTGAGAATGAATCATCTCTGCCAATATTTTTATAGGAAGGGTCATACCCAACCCCTCATTCTTCTTCTGCACCAAAATGTCAAAGTACTGGGTTTGGTGGGGCAAAGCCATTTCATTTTAAAGTTAAAAGTTCTACTTTGTTGTGTTACAACTTTTATATTTATCCTCGTTCACAATGGAATGATGTATCTCAGGTTGATCACTGCAAGAGCAAACACCAAATGAGATGGTTTTACCTTGTTGAAGTACTTTACTTTACCCTGCTCAAACAAGCAAATTTTATGGAAACAAAAATGGTGGTTCCAAACTGAGCTTTCTTGAATTTACATTAGGCAGGAAATTTCTATGTGAGGGCTTTGCTCCCCCTTGGGACTTGCAGTTTTTTCATCCTTCTCAAAGTTTCGTCAGATAGACAAGCTCAGTGTTTTTGCAGCTCTGGTAATTACGAGCAGCTCAGCTAACACATCCGCCCATGTTTGGATAGTGATAGAGAGACGCTAGATTTTGGCATATAGATAAAGATTCCCCAGCATCATGTGTGCGTAGCCTTTTTGCAAGGATCTCCACTCTGTTTATTTTGCATAACTCTTTTTCACCCTCTGCAAAAAAAAATTCCTCTCTTGGACATCAGCATCTTTTCTAATCAGAGCTCTCTTCTATGGGTGACACATTCTCCTGGCATTTCTGGTAGGGTAAGACTTCTCTTGTCTTTGTCAGATGCTGAGGGATAACACACTGGAAAAGGGGACCATTCCCATCAGGACACACTTTTCAGAATCTCTCCATTAATGTTTAATGATTGTTTTCTCCAGCAGAGGCTCCTGGACGGACATTAAGAAGCCTCTGTGTCAGGCTGTCCAATCGTTAACTTCTGTTTCTGCCTAAATCTCTGAAATTTTTAACTGAAGGAGGGCAAAAGATTCAGAACATTCTCAGGAGCCACTGGAGGGTGTAAAATGAAACACTTCAATCATTAACGTCAGGACAGAAAAACATCCCTTTGGCTTCCCTGGCCCAAATGCCCATTGCTGAAATGAATGGCCAGAGGGTGACCCCACCAGCCAGGCAGACGTGGGTCCCCATGAGCGCGATTTCAGCGGGAGGTGGGCATGGCCCTGGGGGACAGCAACTGCCCACAGCAGTGGATGGTACTTCTCCTCACTTCCCAGGCTGGAGCATGGTCCCTGGTTCTGCACTTGTAGGAGTTGCCTCGTCTGCAAACGTCCCGCTGTGAACATGTCCCACTGCTGGCGTGAGGTCCTGGGACAGTCTAGCATGGTCTTGCTCATGACATGTGCCACGAATATGGGATGTTCCAGGTGCTGTCTATTATCTACGCGTTCTGCTGCATTTATAGCTGTTTGTGCACAGGAGTGAACCATTTTTTGACCTCTTTCTCTGACTGTGACTGGAGAGGGACTCTCACTCCTCATCCCTGAGTGCAGTATAGGAATTCTGGGCTTTCTCTCTTGCTTACATGAAATCACAGCCTTGTCTCTGTCTCTGCATCACCCAAATAACTTTTTCCTGCTCTTGCAGGTAGCACTTCTGCGAGCACATGCAGGGGAACATCTGTTACTGGGAGCTGCCAAGAGGTCCATGGTGTTCAAGGACATCTTGCTGCTAGGTAAAGAGTGCACTTCTGCTCCTGGCCCACCTGCTTCTGCGAAGCTTCCCTGACAGGGTGAAGGAGAGGGTGCTTTAGCATTTGTGGGCATCCTTTGTGCAGGTATTTTAGCGAGCCTAGCACCTTTGGGTGCAGCTAGGCCTGGCTGACATTCACATCAGGGCCACGACATTTGGAAGTCAGTGGACTATGAACATTCACACGGCCCTTCCAGGTTTGTGTAAGCAGGCTGTGGTGTGATTGAGAAAAAGGCTCTTACTCCTCGGTCAGCTTTTCCTCGCTTGAGTGACTCCTGTGTAAGGAGAGGCTGCTCTGGCAACACAGATCAGCATTTCTGGTGGACTGAGCCAGGGAAGGGGCAGAAGGAGGAAATTCTTAAGTCCTCCACCCTCAAAATTATCTCGGCGTAGGTTACCTGAGTTTTGAACTCCTTTCCACCCTTGACAAGTCTCTGTGCTTCTTGTCCAAAGGAAATGACCACATCATCCCACGGAACTGCCCTGAACTGGTAGAGGTGAACCGCGTGGCCATCCGCATCCTGGACGAGCTGGTCCTCCCCTTCCAGGAGCTGCAGATAGATGATAATGAATATGCCTGCTTGAAAGCCATCATCTTCTTCGACCCAGGTATGCTCCAGCTTGGTGAGGGTTACCGTCAAAGGGGCCTAGTCTGGGTTATGCTGACTAATACTGGTCCTGAGTTGTAGAAACGCTGCCTGGTCTCCTCTCTGGGGCAAATTGTTCTTAGAGGGAGGGGAGAAGTCAGTCTAAGAAGAGAAAAAACATCCATTACAGCAGACGACAGAGAATCAGACAGCTCACCTCAGCCTGCACCCAGACTTCATGCTGTTACTGAAGGGCAGCTCCTAGGGAAGCAGCCTGGATAGTTTGCTCTGTGGGTTGTTTCAGATGCCAAAGGACTAAGCGACCCCTCCAAGATCAAGCGGATGCGGTACCAGGTGCAGGTCAGCCTGGAGGACTACATCAATGACCGGCAATATGACTCACGGGGCCGCTTCGGGGAGCTGCTGCTGCTGCTGCCTGTGCTGCAGAGCATCACCTGGCAGATGATAGAGCAGATCCAGTTTGTCAAGCTCTTTGGCATGGCTAAGATTGACAACCTACTGCAGGAGATGCTGCTGGGAGGTGAGTACCTGAGGGTCCTACAAGAGGCGTCTCAGTGTTTCCTGATCACCATCCCCTTGAGAACCTCCACAGCCATTGTTTCCTACCTGCAAAAGATGGAGACAGCTTGTATGCAGGTCAGCCCTTGACTCACACAAAATCATCTCCCCCTGTCACTGGCAGTGGTAACAAGGGGTCCTCCATTTCTACTCGTCTAAAGAAATGCATTAGCTCTGCATCTATTTATGGAGAGGCATTCCCAGCCTTCTGCATGTAGACAGGTTTTGCTGTGCAACCCTCAAACTCCTACCAGCCAGTTATTTCATTAATCCTCCTCTCTGTCAGAAGGAAGTCATCAAAAGGGTCTGAAAGCTCAGGTTGAAAGCATGTGCCAGATTTTCTAGTGAGAGCATCCAGTGGGACAAAACAAAAAGTTACCACTGTGCTATTCTTTATATGGAGGTGTGACTCGGGAGGAGAGGAATATAATCCTGTATGAGAGGAAATGCAGGCAGCAGGCAGGGGTTTGTGAGCCCAGGGCATCCATGGAGGAAAATGGGAAGAGTGTGCTCAATCACATATGCACAAGCTGATCATGCACAAAGCCTTGGGCATTTTGGTGCAGTTGGTCTGCCCATCTGAACTGTCTCCTTCTGCCACTGTGGCAACTAATGTCCTCTGCACATTTGTAGGCTCATCAAGTGAAACACCGCATGCTCACCACCCCCTGCACCCTCATCTGATCCAGGAGAACCTGGGAACAAATGTCATTGTGGCCAACACAATGCCTCCTCAGATGCACAACGGGCAGATGTGTGAGTATTGCCAGAGAGATGGAGAGCTCCCAGGAGAAACTGAGAGCTTTCCAGCATGCCTATGGAGATAGTTTCTTCCTTGCAAGGAAATTTCCATGCAGGACAGAGACTGATAATGAGTGAGTGAGAAATTCCTATGCAGAAAGGAGGGAAAGACAAACAGGTGGGTTAGATTAGATTAGGCTAGGCTAACTGATTCAACAAGATCTTCCCTGGCAGACTGTAACTTTTACATAGCCCTTAAGGGGTGATTGATCCCATCCAGTGCCTACTGAAATGAGTGGAAAGGCTCCCCTTTTGTTCAGACACACCTCACTTTGCCCTCTGCAAAACCACAGGAGAATCTGGTCCACCACACACAGCTACCACATGGGGCCACCGCTTGGGAATTTGGGCTGAGATGACCTCAGCTGACCAAAAAAGTGGCCAGTACAGATCAAAATGCCTGCAGCTCCCTTCATTTGATGTTTGTTACTGTGGTTCTTCCAGGGCATCTAACCACGCCTGTGCATGCGGGCTGCCTTGCAGCAAACACACAGGCCATTAGGAGCAATGGTTTTGTTACAGAGCCTCTCCCTTGCTTACACCTGAACCTCGCACAACTGAGGACAGATCCCAGTGCTGTCGGGTCCATGAGGCCCTCTTCTAATTTTGTTTCTCTCTCTGTAGCTACTCCAGAAACTCCACAGCCATCTCCACCTGCAGGGTCAGGACCAGAGCAATACAAGCTGCTGCCTGGAGCTATTGCAACCGTGGCAAAACAGCCCACCTCCATCCCGCAACCCGCCATCACGAAACAGGAGGTCATCTAGCAATCTGCAGACCAGCTGACCTCATTTAGAAGACCGTGTGGGAGAAAAGCCCGAACTGACTCTGTCACTGTGAAAAAAGAAGTCATCCAGAGGTCCTTGGGCGCAAAGACACGGACTTGCTTATTGGACTAGTCCACCACCACCAAAAGCTGTCTTCCTACAGCTATGGACAGCATGTGCCACGGGCAGCCCCGAGACCCAGAACTAAGGTTGAAGCCTTACTGAAACCCTCAGTCCTTGTAAGAAGGGCCAGATCTCTGCCTCCCTCTGTGGGGAGGTTGCAGTAACTGGCTGGGGACAGTGCAGCTGGCTGTTCCCCCATTGCCACCTCTCAGCATCGGTTCAGCACACACAAGACCCTGCGAACAAGCAATTCTCTGTGCAGTGTGAATAGAGGGCTTCCCTCCCACAGCCATGCCAGCTCCCCAGGCAGTCCCCAGTCCAGCCAAACTTGATGGAGGTGGAAGCTCCCCCAGAATCATCACAGCAGAGGAAGCTCGCAGGTTTTGCCCAGGCAGCATTCCAGAAATGCTCCTCAGCCTTGGCTAGTCTCAGGTCTTTGCATCGTGTCACCCTCCAGCACACTAACCACCCCCAGCCAGGTCTAACAAATCTTTCAGCTGATACTGTGGCAAAGTCTGGCTCACCAGGATTCTCCACTATTTGGATCCTTCTGCCTTTTGAGGGGTTTTGTTATTTCTGTGCCATGATTGCCCTCCCACCACAAGGCTCAGAGAGGCAATCACTGCCAAACCCTTCCCTTACACCACTTACTGCCTCCTCACTACCTGGACTGGGAAGTTGGGGGACCAAGGAATTCAGGAGATTTCAGCTAATGGGATGGGGTCACCCCATGCAGGCTAGCAGTGGGCAGCACTGCCAAAAATATCACTGGCCCCACTACTGCTTCTCAGCAGTCAGAAGACCACTGGTTGACTATTTGCAAAGAAGTGGGGGAGAAGGATGTATGAAGGGGAGAGACCTGTGAGGGTGAGAAAAGCCTGAGCCTCACAGATTGGACCAAGGTCTTGGGCTGCCCATGTGCTGGGAGCATCGTGACCCAGGATCTCAGTTCAGACCCAGCTTTGGTACTAAGATATGCCATATAATCTATTTGTCCAGTCCAGTGCCACTCCTTCAGCTTAGAGTGAGTGGCTGATTACAGATTTATAGGTCTTCATAACATGATAAGAGTTCGTTATGGCTCCTTCAGACCTCACAGGGTTTGAAGGCAGCAACCTCAAAAACACACTGGTTTGAGTCCTGCAAAGGAGAACAACAGAGGTCCAGGAAAAACCCTGTCTCGCCTAAGCCCCTTGAGTCTGCCCCAGCCATGGGTCTGCACCCACCTGCCCTGCTCCCTCCCTGCCACAGTCCCTGTTTCTCTGTGTCTGTCCGTGCCAAGACCCCGCAGACCTGACCTTTGGTTTACAGCTAAAACCAGGAAAGGAGCCCTCCGGTGCCCAGAGCTTGCCTCTCCAGGTGCCAGCAGCGCTGGAGCTCGCAAAGCCCTACACCACTTCAGGCCTGAGTCATTTTTGGCAGTGCAAGGCAATAGCAGCTCTAACTAACCATAGACTATGTGGGGTGCTGGCCTCTCAGGAAGATGAAGCTGGTGGAACCATGGCTGCCGAGAGGTCCCTGGCGGGGTCGAACCTGAGCCAGCCCAGCCAGAGGAGCTGCAGGTCTGTCCCTTGATTTCCAATGCAAAAATGAAACACCTCGCCTTGCGCTGATGGTGTCAGAAGTATTGTATCGTCTCTCAAGGGTGGTGGCATCGTACCAAGTAATTTATTGCAATGATGAATCCAATCATTTTCTGTAAATTATTTTGTAAATCACATTGATTATTTATAATTGGGAGATTAAATGCAAAAAACCCGTAATAACCAGGCTGTCTTTTGCAACTGCAGCAACCTTTTTTCCTGTACGTAGACATACTCTGTGGGGAATCCTTTCTGGTCCATTTGCACCAAGCATTCCTCGATATTGTACATTAATTTTTGCTGGTTACTGCCTTCCAATGGAAACAGAGGAATATTTCTTCACTAGAGTTTGTATTCATAAAAAAAAAAAAGAAATAAATGCAAAAATATTTTCTAACTTTTCCCAGACAGATGGATTTCTTTCTTCTGGGAGGATTTATTTTAAATCAAGGGCCTCACCTCCCTGTTGGTCTGAGCACAAAGCATATATGTGTTGAGGAAAAAGCCCAAACAAGTGTTTGATGCTGTCGCCAGCTGCCACTATTTCCAGGCAAGCCTAATATTAGCTGGTGTCTGTCCTGAAGCCACATGTGCTGGAATCATATGGATGAATGACAATTCCAATTTTCATTAAAAGAAAAACAAACATGAAGAATAAATATTTGCTTTTGTGATTCCAGGGAGCTTAAACATTTGAAGTAACCACACTCCAAAAGCCAAGCAAAGAAAGCCAAAATATGTTATTAGCATTTTGAACATGTTAATTTTTAAGTTCCTCTTGTATTTCAAAAGTAATTTCTGGGCACTTTGGGGTAATGATTCTGCTTTGGTTCACACACAGCCAACCTACTGCTGGCAGCAGGTGCAGCCAAAGGCAGACTGAGCCTATGGGGCACAATAAGATGGTAAAGTGAAAGTCAATTTGTCACTGGTTGTAAAGGTGAAGAAATACACTGACAATTGGAGAAGGCTCTTAATGACCTGTTCTTCTGATCACGGGAGCCTGCTCTTAGCTGTAGCATGCCCAGGAAGATAACGGGAAGAGAGGAGAGAGGTCTAGATGGCTGTAAAGATTAGGTATCTGGGGAAGAACAACATCCGGCATTTTCAGCTCTGATCTGCAGGACGTGCCCCTCATGTTCCCCCATCTCCTGCCCCTGATGTGAAATGAAGTGGGCAGTCTCATCCCAGGTAAAAGGGATGAGAACCAGCCTGATTTTCCATCCCACTTGCACATCCAGTGGTGTCCCACTGACAGTCATGCTCATGAAAACTGTCAGCAGGTATCAGATGCAGGGATGAGATTCAAACTGTGTTTGAGGACCATGTGGAGACAGCACTTAAGAGTCTGGGGCCAAGGACCTGGGAGAATAGGACAGACCTCAAATAACATGCCCTCAACACCTGTGCACCCGTGATGATCCAGAGCTCTGAGGCCATCGCTGAATGCCTGAACAGGGTCAGCAAAGGCAGTCTCAGGACATGCGTTATCTCAGCATACATACAATGACTGAGTGGCTGGTCCAGTCAAAAGAAGAAATAAAAAACAGGACTCCTCTGCCTGCCACAGTAACCCTGTGACCCACAGTTGGTTTTACCTGGGTATATGCTTAAAAACTCCATATATGTAATATCACATCTTTGAAGCAATAAATTCTCCTGGATTCCTTCCCATGAACTGCTCTGTTGAGGTTGCCCTTTACCTGGTTAATCTTAAATCAGTGCCGTCCCTACAGGAGGTTTCTTATTGCTGGATTCGGATCACTTGGAAAAAAACCCTCAAACTGCCCCAGAGACAACCTTATCCTTAAGTGGCATCCTCGATCCCAACCCTCACCTCTTTTGCTACTCCAGCCTGGAATCACCCTGAGACGCTGATCTTGCCACTTATGGGCTGTGGTTTATCCTGCTGGGCTCCCTGGAGCCCACAGACAATGTCCCATGTCACAGGAGGTGGCTGCCATAAGGACAGATAGTATCGGCCTTTAAGACACAACTTCCATACATCATTTTTGGACACAAGAGCTTTTGACTGTCCTTTTCTGTGCTTGCAACCTAAACTAAGGATGATTTCCCACACAGCAGTATCTCCAGCTGTGAAATCTTTTCACAATGTCCAAGCAAAAATCTGTGAAAGTGGTATTTTTAGGTCCTCTGGCCACTATGAAATACATTCTTTTCATATTCCTTATATAACCTTCATCTGAAATAGCCAACAGGCTTTGGAGCCTTTTCCACAGCTTTCATATCTCAGTGGGAGAAAAAAAAAAAAGAATGGCAAACGAGTTTTATGGTCTGCATATCATCTCTGACAAAAGCAACTATTGCTGCTATTAAACTTGCAAGTGCACACACAGGCACAGATAGTCATGAACAAAAAGAGGCAGCACGGACGGCTCAGCAACGTGGCACTGCTGAGCCAGGCAATTCTGTGTGCCAGGCGGGCCACTTCCCTCAAGGCTGAGCACAAATATCACCAACCAGTTTGGGAATTCAGGCCACACACTGCACAACCCCTTTCCACTCAGAGAGGCTGGAGGAGGAACGGTAAGGTGTGGGTATGTTTAAAATCCCTCTCCCCATTCCTAATTGAGGTGTGACCCTGATAATCATAAACACACCTAGCACCTGAAAAATTGCCAGACAGGCCAATAAAAAGGGCAATATACTGTCAGCTTTGTTAGGTGTGGAGTGAGCAGGAGAGTTTGGCACAAACAAGACTGCAGTCACGTCCTTCAGTTCGGCGTCCTGTGTAAGAGAGAAGAGGCTGATGGGGTCAACAGAGAGTTCCCAGTCCAAGGCCAGGGGGAGAAGAGCTCTTAGTCTAACCTGGATCTTGGGAAGGAAGGTGGTTTGGGAACTGTATTTCCAAGGCTTACTCTGGCTTTGGATCCAGAGTGATGCCAGGCTTGCCTGAATGCGGCTGCTTCATCAGCTTTCAGAGGCCTGAGGTCACCCCTAACTTGGGAGATCAGCTGCAGAAGAAGATAGGGGTTACACAAACAACTGGGCTTTGCAGACCATGCTCCATTTCAGTCCCTCACCTCTGGCAGCTCTGCCTGGCTGGGACCTGCAGCCCCTTGTGACCCCACAGAATCACGAAGACCAGGGAGCCCTTCTGAGCCTGGGGGCCCCACGCCAGATGACTCTGGTCTGGGGGGAGCTGTTGTGATTCCCTACCTCCTCCTAGAAACTGCTATGGGTGCGATAAACAGTGCAAGAGCTGCCTGAGGGACATGCCTGGATAGACACCCACAGCAGACGCATTGAAAGTCAGACAGGAATCCCTCACTGCAGCTGCCAACCCAGGTGTTAGCACCAGCTGGAACATGACATGTTTCCCTTCACTGACCGGGAAAATCATTACAATAAAGTAGCTCAATAATACACTTCTCTGTTCCTCTCCAGGATCCTCCAAAACCTTACTATATCTTAAAAACATCCATTAATAAATCCTGCTGATGGGTTAGTATTACCATTAACCATTGACATGGAGCACACTGGTTCATGCATATCCTAGGATCCACTCAGAACTGATTTGCAGACGATACAAAGCTTTAAAGGTCCACCTAAAGAGGTGTGGAGGTCCCCAGCTCACACAGCACCAGCTAAGATGGCAAGCAACTGAGAAAAAAGCTTGAGACAGAAGTAGCCAAGAGAAACCTTAATGCCAGACCCAGAACCCCTGACTCTGGACTACAGCATTTCTGGCACAGATAAAGGACAACCATTGGGATCCTCACCTCTGGGTGGTTTTTAGCCCTCTCTTAAAATTACCTTAAAGGGTGGGATTACGGTGGCACCTTCTCACCTGGGAGAGCACACTGGAGACCTACTGTGCTGCATGCCCATGGAGGGCACAGTGGTGACAGCTCCAGCGTTGCAGGCTCTTACATTTCCATTGAAATCTTACTATTTCCTGCCTGCAAGCTCTCTCCTCTCCTTACAGCCCACCACCACACAGCTGCATTCCTTTACCCCAAGGCTGTGCAAGTGCCTGAGATATTGCTTAGGAGTTGCTCCAACACCTAACCCTGCTTCACTCCTTCCCACTGATATAACAGCTTGTGATGGACACCAGGTTGAAAGCCCCAAGAGCAAAAGCACCCAGTCCAACCCAGGGAGCAGCAGCGCTTCCCTCATTCTGCCTCTGGAAAGTATCCTACACAATTTACCAACTGGGTTCCTGAAGGAGCAAACCAAGTGCTTTTACTGCTCTAACACACTCAGCAGTGCTGCAGCCATTGCCATGATGGGGCTGGCAAGGAGCACAAGTCCCTGAGCAGCACCTTCAGAGCCCCCCACAAGGGCTAATCCTGCCAGGGACCCATCCTACCATGGAGACAGCTGTTCTCCTTCCAGTGTGCAAGGGCACCATGACACACGATGAAAGACTGGAAAAACACTGTCTCAGTTCAGAGTAAATTGGGGGTTGGACTAGATGACCTTTAAAGGTCCCTTCCAACCCAAACTATTCTATGATTCTGTGAAATCAAACTACAGAAATCCCATAATATTTAAAACATTCAGCGGTCCTGCCAAGCACATTCCTTGCCAAGCTTTTGCAAAAACATTGCTGGTCTTGAAGCTACTAAAGCCAAGGAGAGGGGAAGTCTTCTCCCAGAGCCTGGGCTGGGTATGGCTGCGTGTCTGTGTCGCACCACACACTTGGCTTCCTGGTGGTCTAACTGCATGTTAGCACAACTTCACACGCCTGGGTGGGGGGCGCCTGCCTGGGTACAGCTGCTTCCGCAGCAGATGCTACAGATTTGTGTGCATTTGCATATTGGTGCCTGTTTCTGTAGCTTTGCATGTGGGTCTGGCCTGGCATACGTATGTGGGGAGAGCAGGGGCAGTCCTCTGCAGTACGGTTGTCATCTGTGGGATCCCCTCCTCTCACCATGACATGCAGGGTGAGAGCAGGCATGGAAGCCTGTCCTGGGGGATGTACATTTCCAAACCTTGAGACCATGAACATTTATGGCAATTTCAGGCATATTATCTTCATGACTTCACTCTTTGAGTGTAGTTGGATTGTTTCATAGCCAAGCACCCCATGAGCTAGGCACCATGTCTGGAGCAGGTTTACACTATCGTGGTGTGGTCCTGCCTGAGGATTAGTAAGAGCTGCCAATCCCCTACAGCCCTTTCTTTGCTGCTGGACTGCTGCAGTAGAAGAAGCTTGGGCTTGAGATACAACACAGCCCCACACATGGGTAGACTTCGCTCAGCACTGCAGGACTAGTGGCTCTCTGTTCTGATGCTGAGCTGCCCAAAAGGACTGTGTTATTTGTGGGGCCCAGAGGTTCCACCTGCACCCCAAGGACCAGAGCCCCTCTTGGCCTGAACTACACATAGATTATCTTTATTACAGGACTGTTATGTTTGCACAGTTTAGTGATTTAATATCAGTTTAAAGCCTTCTCTGTGAGCAATGCTGTTTGAAGTCATGCTCTCTTTTCAGCCTCAGCTTGCCAAGACTGTAAAATGTTTATTGCTAATGGTGGAAAAGCTTAAAGAAGCCAAGATAACTTTCCCAGGCTCGGTATTAAGACTGTTCGGATAAGTAAATGAGTGAAGGGTATTACATGGACTTCATTAAATATCAACCAACACCAACAGCCATTCATTTATAACACAACGGCAGGGCATGGGAGCACCCAGGAGCAGAGCTGAGAAAGGTATGAATCGCATGTGATAGGAGAGATGAACATGAGAAGGGCTGGATTCCCCATGGGGCTCCAAGTGTGGGTCCCAAGGTCAGGCAACACAACTCCCAACAGAAGCTCCTTCAAATACTGTAGATTCAGAGCTGTTGAAGTGGCAGAGTTGATGTGGTTCATCTCCTCTCAGCTGGGGAGGGTTGCATGCATGTGGTGCAGTTTGTCCTCGCTCCTGCAGCTGTGGGTAAGGACAAAACACTCCAGCTAGGGGACAACTGTCAGTGCCTGGATGTTTGTTTTCAGTTTTTAGCTGTTACTTCCTTATAGACAGGTTCTGCCTTTACTGGTTCCTAGTCACAGGATGCCAACACTAGGTAAATTACAGAAACTCTTGCTACCGTTCCTGTGATTTCATGTGCCAGTACTTTAAAACTCCCCCTACCACTTGGCTTGGTGCTTCAACCCCTCACTTCCATTCATCACGCACTGCTCTCCTTGAGTTCAACATTCCCCACATAAGGAAAACTGAGGTAAGGTAGTTACTTCATTTGGGGACCATCCCCAAATTATATTTTATCTCCAGTCCTCCTTCACTATGCAGTATTCTCACTTTTACTTTCCTTCCTTATTCTCTCTTACCTGCCTAAGGCTCTTGCTCTTATTTTACTAATCTTTTTCACATCTCTCTCAATGTGATCGCTAGTGATTCTCACTTGTTTCCTGCCCTTCTTGTCCCCCAGAGCAGAGCTTCCTTCACACGTCACTCCTTTCAAACATCCCTGCTTACTCCTAACACCCTGTTGCAGCAGCTATTAACCAGTCAGGTCTGGAACGGCCACCTCCCTGCTACCTTTTCCTCCCTTGTTTGAGGGGTGCAAATTCCAACCAGATTTTGCAATCCATAGCATAAATTCCTCTTTGCAGCTCCAGTATTTCCCATCTGTTTGGTGCTTTGAAGCCTTTTCTCAGATCAGCCCTGCCTCCCTGCTAATTTCAGCAATTAGCTGGATCAAGTGCACCTCCTTCATCCCATCAGCTGTGAGGCCACAGACCCTCTCCCCTACACACACCTTTTCCTTCCCTTCAAACTGTATCTGCAGCTGCCAGCTTCAGGCTCTTACCTCTGCCCTGGGACTCCAGGTCCTGCCTGGCAGCTTCTCTCACACTTGTGCTGCAGGTCTCTGTGCCCAGCAACTGTACGAATGGAAATGGGAGCAACGTAAGGTCTCTTGTCCTCCTGAGGTCTCTTCCAAACTCATTTATCCCACAATCTACTGGAAAGGGCATGATGCAACATCACAAACAGGTCTAATTCACACAGATCCAAACTGGTCCCAGCTGGGGCTGGCTGGGCCCAAAGCAGGGCTGGACTGGAACATCAGCATGACTCAACGTACTCCCCTTCTCCGAAATGTCTCTCTGCAGGTAAATGCCTGTGGCACACTCCATTTGTTTCCATGCTGGCATATCTCTTGCCAGGCACAGTGTCACTGAAACATTTTCCACTTTGGAAGGATGAAACCTTGGAAGAGAAATAAATCAGAGCTGGATCTCAGATGTTGCAGTAGGGCCTTGTTTCCCGCTGCCAGCTCCTGGAATTCCCGCTCTTTGTGCAACTATCTTTGACTCCCTCTCCTGGCTGAAAACACGGGTTACACCTGAGAGAAAAGAGCGGAGTCCACCGAGCTAACACGGACCCTCCAGCCTGGGGACAGTCCCCAGCAGATGCTGAGCCCATTTTGCAATCTAACTCTGCATCTGTCAATCAGTAGGGTTAAACGTGCCATTTTTCTCCCCAGCACTCCCTGTTGAACCCTTTTTAATGCAGTAAGACTGGGAGTGACCCATCTTTTTTTTTTTTTTTATTACAAATTCCATGCAGAGAGGTTAGGCATCACTATCTGAATTCTTGTGGGATATGGCTTTCTGTCCTCTCAAAAACCAAGCCAAACAGAAAAAATATTCTCCCTTTATTAGCATTTATCTCCTCTGTTGGCATTTAAATTCAGGCTACAGCCAGCACATCTCCTGGGCCCTGCTCCCATCCCACCGCAGCAGCCAGCTGCGCTTGCCTGGACCCTGCTTTGAGACTCCCCTCGCTCTGACCAGGTAATTCTGCAACTGCTCTGGCTTCCAGCTCGCTGAGGAGCTCTGGCTGGCAGGGAGAGGCTCCGGGGCCCGCAGATGGTGCTCTGGCCCCGTTCCTGGCCGCCTTCCTCCTCTGTTTTCAGTCTCGGAGGTCGCTGCTGTCTCAGAGGTACCGGTTTGGCCACAGATGGGGGAGGAAGGCCCAGCTCTGGCAGGGAGAGGCCCCGAGATGTCAGGTCACCACCTGAGCACTCCTGCTCTCCAAGGTCAGCTCCAGGGGGGTTAATACATATATACATACAGAATATATATAACTGCCTTGGTGGCTCCCGCCACAGGCAATGAAATGATATGAAAGAGGATGAGGTGGAATTAAGGGGTAGAAGCGCCCTCCACGAAGCGCCCCCGGGGTTCCCTCACGCTGTACTGCGCAGGTACCAGACACGGGAGGAAAACCCGTATTTTCGGCTCAAGGCCGAACCACACCGGCGCTGCCCGGTGAGGGGGCGCGGTGCTTACGGGGATGGGGACCCGGCGGCAGCCGCTGCCCCCAGAACGAGCTACTGCCCGACCCCACGGGGCCCGCCGCGGCTCGGCTCGGCCCGGCCGGCCGCCATGGCGCAGGCGCGGCGGGGGCGTCACTTCCGGCCGCCGCTGTCGTTCCGGGGCGCCGCTGCCTGGAGACGGCGCTGCTGCGCGGGAGCGCTCCGGTACGGCGGCGGGGCCCGGCCGGGGCGGAGGTGCGGGGCCGAGGGCGTTGAGGGCCGTGGGGTTGGAGGGTGCTGGGGCTGAGGGTAATGGTGAAGCTGGGGGGGCGGGGGTGTAATGGTGGAGGTGAGGGGCTGTGCGGAGGGTAATGGTGGAGCTGGGGGGTGTGCGTGGGCGGGGTAATGGTGGGGCTGTGGGGTGTGTAGAGGGGTAATGGTGGGGCTGTGGAGTGGGAGGGGGGCGGATAATGGTGGGGCTGTGGGGGGTAATGCTGGAGCTGAGGGGCTGTAAGGGCCTCCTCGCCCCTATGCCCCCCTCAGTGCCAGGACTCAGGCCATCAGGGCAGGGGCCAAGGATTTGGGTCCTGCACAGCCCAGGCTGTAACAAAAGGAAGCGTGTCCCTGTAAGTCATCCAGGCATCCTGGGACCTTCCCCAAGGAGCCTGGGGAAGGTGTGGTAGAAGTAAGCAGTCCAGGTGTCTGTCACTGCAGGATGAAGCTGATTATGTGGGACAGGTATTATTCTGACAGGCAATTCCTGTGTGACACCCAACAGTGGTATAATGTGCTGTGAATGACTCTGGATAGGAGTAGCGCAGGCAAAAAAGGCATATTTTCCCTTTCCAATCCCAGGTCAAACTACAGGAAGTACGCCAGCCTCGTAATTTTATAATTTTTCACTCATCTCTATCCACTTGCTACTGGATTTGAAAATGCAGCTCCCAGTTCAGAACTATTGGCAGCACACTGAAAACTCGATTAAGCCTATCTTAATACCCGTGTAGTGCTGGCATAAGAGCCTGTAATTTTCTCACCTGCTAATCCAGTCTGTGAACTGTAGCCATTTCTTGTATTCCTGACTGCCACTCCTCCTGAATTGCTCAAAATGTTCACGTGGGCAGACATGCTGATCGATGCACATATTTGCTAGAGAAGTTAATGAAAACTCCTGGCTGTCTGGGCTCGGCTAGGAGAGTTTCTCAGAAGAGGGTGTAATTTGATCAAATGTGAGAATCCTGCCTAACTGGGATGTGTTTCCTTTGCTGTAGTTTCCAATTGCACAGGAAATAAATGTTAAGACAAATTAAATTCTGTATTTTGCAATGAAGCTCTGTAATTTGTTTTTTATTTGGTTAGGTTTCATCCAAGGTAGTTTTCTACCTGCTATACAGGATAAAGAGATTAGAGAAACCTGTGCTTTCTAATCCTAGGAAGTGAATTAAAATGTCTGAACTGTGCTTCTGGCTGTAGTGCTGGTTCTTGGAAGGGCAGTCTCCTCAGCCAGGAAACAGAGGGATAGAGGGCATAATAAATATATGAATAATAAATATGCTTGTTAGTCCCTGGGATTTTTTGTCACACGTAGTGCTTGTTTTTTGACAGATTCCTGCTACATTATGTCAGGAGACAGTGACTGCACCAGGACAAGTCCATCCGCAGGGTCTCCATCAGACAACGAGTTCTTGCCAGATCGGCCAAAGTATGTTTGCTCGCTGTCTCCTGATCTCATTACCAAAGCCCGGGAAGAGCTCCAAGAGAAGCCTGAATGGAGGCTCCGTGATGTTCAGGCACTGCGAGATATGGTGTGCAAAGACTATCCCTCCCTGGGGACCAGCCTGGACGATGCTTTTTTGCTAAGATTCCTCAGAGCCAGGAAATTTGATTATGATCGAGCGCTTCAGCTTCTGGTGAACTACTACACCTGCAGGAGGAGCTGGCCTGAGGTCTTCAATAACTTGAAGCCGTCTGCAATAAAGCCTGTCCTAGAGTCTGGTTTTGTCACTGTGTTGCCTCGTCTGGACCCAGAGGGACGCCACGTTGTCTGCATCCGTCCAGGTACTGAAATGCATGAATGTCTCTGTTATCTCTTTGAGGTGTGTCTGAGCCAAAAATCTGTTTCCCGCTCTCCTGTGAACAGTGGTTACTTACACAGAGTACGGGCGTTCTCTTTGAAATTTGAAAAGCTTGTGAAAGGACACGTTTGTTGTTAGCCAACATTATACCAGTTCCTTTTCCTGTGTCATCAATAACTGCAGTTATGTCAAAATGAAAATGCGGTGAGGTGGGTGATGAAATGTTAGATGATTCAAGAAAAATTAATATGTAGTAACTCAAATTGAAACAGGGCTGCTGGCCTATGGTTAGAAGCTTGTAATTTGCTTTGACAGTAAGTGGAGAGAGGAGCCTATGGCTTTGACTCCCGTGTAAACCATCAGAGCATTCCATGTGCTTTTGGTGCTGCCAGGCTTTCTGTAAATTTGTCTTCATTCATTCTCCTCTTTTCCATTTACCTGCTTTCTTTCTGAGCTGAAACTGCTTCTAATAAGCTGTGCTGGGTGGACAACGGGATTTTTAAAACCATTGCCTTTGCTCCCTGAAGTAAACATGAGTTGCCATTTATCTCTTGCTTAAGAAAGGCTGCTCTGAATTAGGACTGTGCCTATTAAAGACTAACTTTTAAGAATCCAGGAAAATAGAAAATCAGTTTTTGGAATGTGTATTGTTAGCTTATATTTACTCTCCGACTTACCATCCATGTCTTGTAACCTCAGACAGATGGACACCCAGTAATTATCCGATTACTGAGAACATTCGTGCCATATACTTAACGTTAGAAAAACTCATTCAGTCCGAAGAGACCCAGGTGAATGGAATTGTAATCCTGGCAGACTACAAAGGAGTCAGCTTATCTAAGGCGTCTCATTTTGGTCCTTTTGTAGCCAAAAAAGTGATTGGAATTCTTCAGGTAAGACCTGAACGGGTGGCAAAATAAGCTTGTGCATTGTAAATGACTGCTTCTGTGTCTAGAGTTCTTGACTGTGTCACCAGAAACTTAAGCATCTTGGCTTTTACTAGCAGAGTTAAAACATGCCCAACCAGTTTCTCACACCCTTGCCAATTTACCTCACTTGCCCTTTTTTTGACTCTTCCATCCCTAAAACTAAATTTGCATTTAAAAAACCCTAAAATTTAAAAAAAAAAAAGTTAAAAAAAATTAAAACTAAATGCAAACTTTGAGTTGGAACAGAAAAAAATATTTCTGTTAGCTAGTGATAAGGAAGAGAGCGAGCCGTGAATTGCAGTTAGAGAGAGAAGATACTATGAATGCTGAGGAATGGCTCCTTATTTAAATTGTTCCTGTTGCGGAGATGGAGCTGGCCACTGGGCAAGTGCAAGTTCAAGTACTGCTGCAAAAATTTAGCAGAGAGGACTTTTGACTGGGTGTGATTCGAGGAGGATTTCCATCCACTCCCTGAAGGAAGAGAGGCTTCTTCAGCATAGGGGACCACGCTCCGACTAGGTATTCAGAAGGGAAATGATGGAGAGCAAGATGGAGCAAGTGTCTAAGCACAAGTGGAGTTGTACAAAATGGGAGGGTGAAAGGAGTGAGGAGTAACCTGGCCAAAGTGGCAGGAAGAGCTGATGACTTTAGCTGATGTTCTACCATACTATCTGGAGGAGTGAGATGAGGAAAACTTCCCCTAAATGGGTTTATTCCTTTGTTACTTCTATTCTGGCCTGAGCTGGTTATGTTCTCTGTTGTATCTGCAGGGGGTTAAGGAGATATAGGGGGAATTGGAGGTGCCTATGGAAATGAGACTAGTGAGCTTATGAATGCTTGTATAAGAACTTGCTCCTTTATATTATGATCTAAACACGTGTCATTTAACTTTTGAGCCCATATTTAATTTGCACAAATAAAGCAATGGGTGTCCTGCTGCTATTAGTGGAAACAATTCACAAAACAAAAGCTGAACTTGGTGAAGGACATAAAGGTGTGGGTGGGTGTAAATGTGTTGCTTCAAACTTCCCAAGCTGCATCTCTTGTAAAGGTGAGCTAATTCACTGACCCTCAAAAGGAGAGAAGTACTCCTTCAGTGCATGTTACCTGCTTTTCACTCCCAAGTGTTGACTGCTTGCTTTGTATATGTAGAGCTGGCTATAAGGGAAAGAAACTTCACTGTGGTACATGAGACCTTAATTGTTGGTCGTGAGCTCTGCCTTGGAAAAATGTTTCTGCAAATAAACTTCTCCTGCAGAAATCCCCTAACTGTTGTTTTAAACTGTCTTGGATAGTGAATCCTGTAGTTAGAACCAGCCTGCTCTGGCTCTGAGCGTGGTGCACTCCTCAGAAGTCATCAGTTTGTAACTGAATCCCTATCAGGGTTGGGAATACCTGAAGGACAGTGATTACCTGAGTGTCTTTGTCAGGGGAGATGAAGAACAACATAAGATATGAAGATTTACTGACACCAGTATATTTTTTGATGCAAGGTTTACGTGTCTCTTGACTTTTATGCCCATGGATCTCATCCTAAGACTATTCCCTATTACAAGGTGCATTTCTGTTGCTGAACTGGTTTATGTTGGTACCTCAGGTGGAAGTTTGGGAGCCAGTGGGTTGTGCTGGCAGTCAGTCTCAGGAGATTTTAAAGAGAGGAAGATGGCAAATGTTTTAAACAGCATTACAAAAATCTTCTTTACTCTTCAGGATGGATTCCCCATTCGAATAAAGGCTGTTAACATAATAAATGAGCCTCGTATATTCAAAGGCATTTTTGCAATCATCAAGCCTTTTCTGAAGGAGAAGATCGCAAACCGGGTAAGGATTTATGTAATTTTAATGTTAATGTTTGTAAGTTCCTTGTTTGGCCACTGCAAGTAAAAACCATTGAAAACCTCACAGCTAGAAAAATGTTGGTGCCATTTACTTGATGTAACTGGTCCTTTCTGCTTTAATTTTTAACGATATGACTGTTGGGAAAATTCTTCGTGAGAGAGAAGCTTTGAGGAATTTAATATTGGCATAACATTAATATGGATCTTTAGTACATATGCTATGTGTTCAGGACACTAATTCCATCCCTGGGGTTGGATTATTTTGGCAAGTAACAGTTTATGAGGTGGTGTCATAGGAAATGTGTTGCCCCTTCCTTGCTCTTCTCCCTCATGCAAGCGTCCTGCATGGCACGAGTGTTCTTGCCACAGGACTGGATGTAGTTGCAAAGGATGATGCTTTTTTCCACAAGGATAAGTAATTCCAATCCCATGAACAAACTTGGGGATGATTTGAATTTAGAACCTCTGCACAGACTAGCAGGTGTCAAGTCTCTCATGCTGGATTTAAGCTGCACTAGACTTGGATTATCTCAAGGCTTCTCTCACTTCTATGTCTAACTGCACCTACCCAGTGTTGTATGCTGCCACTTGCCCATAAAGACATTGCTTCTAAAATTTGCTATTTGACTCAAAATAAGCTTGTTAGTTGACTGTTTCGGTAATTTGCTGTAAAGTGTTTGATATGCACTATTAAAGTTATCTTTTTGCTTTCATCTTCAGTTTTTTCTTCATGGCTGTGATCTGAATTCCCTTCATCAAAACATTCCGCCAGTGATCCTTCCTGAAGAGTATGGTGGTACTTCAGGGAAGCTGGACATCTCTGCCTGGAATGAGCTGCTGCTAGCCTCTGAAGAGGACTTTCTGCATGACTTCTCACAGCTGGTTCTCCCATGTGACAGCTCTCCCCACGACATGCTAGTGAGTGGGGATGCTGAGGAAAAGCAGTGTGATGATTCTCTGCGAGGCATGAAACCGCAGCTCTATTACTGTTATTAACAAACCAGTGAAGGGAAGTTTTCCAGCGCAGTTAAGATCTGTTCTGATAGGTGATGTTGTGAACTCTGCCTTACTCCTAAACCTGCAGTTTAGGAACAGACTGCTGAGGCACTTTACACTGTAGAACCAAAGGAAGCTGAAGAGGGCACAATAGGGGCAGGGCAGAGTTCGGGGAGGATAAAGGCAAAGAGCACAAGTTATGAAGAATACTTGAGGCTCATCAACCTCTGTGTGAATGATGCAAACTGGACTTTTCTTTCCAATGATAAAGAAAAAAAAATATTGCAGGATGGTAAGCTTGATAGTTTCTTATCTGCTCCCCACACAGGTGAAAAGTGGCAACGATGATTTACTAGCTTTGTGACCATCTGTTCCCTTCCCCTTCTGCAAGCACCAGTAATCCAAGATGAGAAAATTGCTGTTGAACCTTGCGAAATGTAGTTCTGTCAGTGAAGATTGCTTAAAAACATAAGTCCTCTATCACTTGGTTCAGATTGTGACTTGGCATTTCTGAAATAACTCCATGACTATTTGTCTCAATACAGAGTGAAACTTTCTTACCCATGAATATCAGTACAGAGATCATCTCTGAAACTTCCTCACCGTGGGAAGAATTATAATGGTGGATTAACTCCTACAATATCTATGCCAAGGCTTATTATAAACAGATGCAATCTTCATTTTCAGAAAACAGGAAGTTTTCCAGATTGAGTACTAAGGCTTTTGATTAGATAACAGCTTTAAATAATGAGGTTCAGGACCAAATAAGAAAAAGCTATGTCAGCCACCCACCTTCCCACGTTGTCAGTTGTTCTGTTCTTCAGCTGGTTGTGATGAGGAATTGGGTAAGTAACTCACACATAGAATTTGTAAGGAGGCTTTGTAGCAGTTGGCGTATGATGTATAGAAGGCAATACTCCATGTAAGGCAGCAAGGTGCTTCTTTAGCTTGTTACTTTGGGCAGAATTTGAGTTTAAGTCTGTGAAACCAAATGCAGACAAGCTATTTGAAAGCACATTCTTAAATTTCCTGGTATTGTAGCATTTTGTTCACTGTGCTTGTCGGCTCTTTTGTGAAATGTTACAACTTTGTTTTCAACTTTGTTGACTTCTTTTGTCTTTGGTTGTCATGTTCCTGTATGAAGTGAGACTTTAATCATCTGTAATATTTACCTGTAGCTTATATGCCTGTGCTTCTAGGTCTTTGTCTAGAGACAGAACTAAGACTCTGATGTCAAATCAGGGTAAGATACCTATGTCTAAATAAGCTGTTCCCGCTCCCCAAATTCAATCTGTTTAATGGTCTTGAATTAGAACTTAACTCTCAGCACACTCTTTGCACATGTTTTTCTGCACTATAATAGTGTGGAAATGGGAAACCTCAGTAGGACCAGGAGAGCACACCCTGTTACTTCAAGGTGAAATATTTCACTATTTGGTGAAAAAGAACATCCCTTTGGATTGGAAACTTATCTCTAGAGCACTTTCTCTGGATGAAATCTTTATTTAGTGCCAAGTGGCATTATAGGTACCAGTTATGTTTCTGTAAAGATAAAACGAAAGCATTTTGAGGATTTCAGACATTCATTTTTCAAAGTGCCAAGCTCTGTTTTGAATGTCTGTCTTCCTCTCAGCCCCCCTACAGCATGATTTGCACTGCCAAAAAGAGACTCCTCTACTACTCTAATGACTTCCCGATATGGCAGCAGACCTCATCCTGGAACTACGGGGTAGCAAATGCCATACCTGTCATCAAGCATAAAATGAGACTGGGTTTTGAAAAGGGGTAAACCGTGAAGTTTTTTTCTGGGTGGCAGTTCAGAATCTGTGGGAGTAGGGAACTTGTCACTTGAACTGTTTTAGATTAAAGGTGGGAAGAGATTAATCTTCCTCACTGAAAGGATCTGATTTTTCCTACCTTTATAAGTCAATTCTTACTCCTTTTTGACAGCTTTAGTGTGGGGAAAAAAAAAACCCTATCATTTTCATCTACTTAAAATAAGCTAGCTGCTTCCTCATTTCTGACCAGAACGGCTGTGTGTTTTGCAGAGATTAATTCAGTTCTTTGTGCCACCTAGCAAGATAGTAGCACACAGCACCAGGACTTAGAAAGGTAAGTGGCTGCCCATGCTGTTTAAGTGCCAGAGCATAGAGAGTGGTGTTTATGTTGTTTTAGTGCCTCTTAATCCTAGCCACAATGTGTAATTAAAAAACCAGGATGGACCATTTTTCCTAGAGGTGAAGGTATGACTGGAATTTGATATCCTTTCCTTAATTGTGCTGCAGGGTTTGAAGTGGTAGTATTTTGACAGTTAACCTGTAAGAACAGCTACTTTGATCCCCTTATGTAACTACAAGACAGGGAGACTGCATATTCAAAATTTAGTGTCCTTCAAAACAAAAAAAATCTAGTGTTCAGCAGAAGACTGAGGAACCTCTGCAGAAATCAAACCTGTTTTCAAGCGTTTATATTCTTACACTGCTTAAATAGTAGGCAAACAAGATCCATCTCTCCCTCCCCTTTTCTCCTCTGCTCATAAACTAAGAATAAAGCATATAATTTAAACATAATAGATAAGGCTACATTATCAATGCTGAAAATAGCCCATGTTATGCCCCCAGAACTTTCTTCTTGAAGCTGGCTGCTGGGCAGTTGATGTCAGGATGTTTGAGGTCAGCCAGGCTTACCTTTATCAAGCATCTAACTGCTACTTCTAATTTGCTCTTTCTTGGCTTTAAAACTCAGACAGACCAAATTTCAGCTTTATTAAGCTGCATCTCTAACCCTTTTAGGTTCGTAACCAGGGCTTGGCTTGTCTGACAGAAAGCATAGCTCTGTCTTACATGTGCCTGACTACTGAGCTACTCTTTGAGCTTTAGCACTTACTAGCAAAGAAAGCAGTTTGTTCCCAGAATTTCTCATATCAGCATTTGAAAAATAAACACTTGTTTTAAGTATAGTCTCCTTATCTGCAAGTTAAGAGAATATATAGGAAAAGCTTAGAGGTTAGGGGTGGTTTGGTTTTTTTATAGCACTAAAACTGATCTGTTCCTTTTTCCACTTGAAATAACTTTGTTTCCAGAGGTTTTATGCCTTGCCCAGTACATAAGCCATCCCCCCCAACTCCAACACATAATAAGGAAAGATACTTGAACTGCATTGGGCAGCCATGGCTTTTGGCATTAAGTGGGACAAAAGGTAGCTGCATACTGTACATAAAAGTACTTGAATTTATACTCTTGCAAATGGGTGTTACAAAGCCTGAGGTATTTTCAGAACTGGGTGAAGTATTGTTTTTGTTAAATCTCATTTTGGCATGAGTTAATCATAGTGTTAATCAAACTAATAATTTTGCCTTCTGTTGTATGTGGGCCTAGAGGTGTTGGGTGGTTAAGTGTACATCTTATTTTGACAAAATTTATTTTTATATTGCATTTTATAAACTGGAGTGGTCAAAATGTGTAATTTTATGATGCATGACTGGGTGATTAAACACACTGTAACAGCTGCTAATTTGATATTTTTAAATATGTTTGCCTTGTGTCATGTTGGGGTATTTTACTATAAAAAGGCAGTAGCAACATATACTTAGTTTCACACTAAACACACAGTTGCCACTAAGTATAATTGCCACAGCACTACATTAGAAAAAGGTGTTGCTTTCTACTGCAGGTTAAATTTTACCTGAACAATTTCAAGGAATAGGATTTGACATTGAGAAGCAGATGGAAGATGCTGTTTGTTTCAAAGTAAATGTATTTGACTTAGTATTTGCTGCATGGAGAAAACATCAAGTCACATGCAACTGGACACAGCAACAGCTAATTAGCATGTAAATCACTGTCTGTAGTATTTTGCATTGGGGAATAACTGCTGCTTTGTAACACTTCAACACAGCTGGGCCAGTTTCAGTAGTTAGTCCACTTTATTTAAATGAGTTTACAGTGCAAATGCCTTAGTGCCAATAACAATCATTTCATGTACATTATTTTATAAGCATATTAGACAAGTGAAATCAATTAGAAGCTCTATTTTTCCACCATAATCAAAGTTGTTTAAGCTAGTCATACACTTACCACTCAATATTTGGCAAACATACTAAAACCAAAGTTACAATAGAAGTTGCCTCTCAGAAAGGGCAAATTAGTTCTTAAAAGGAATTAGCATTAACCAGCTTTTCAATCTCAAAGTTCTGTTCTTTTGGTGAGGGATACAGGGGGTTTTGCCACAACACAGGAAGGTAAGTATTAAATAAACTTTTGCAGTGGAATGTAGAAATCAAGCAGCATGGCTTACACTTCCAGGAACTGAAGCATTAGCATACTAGTGCATTATGCTGAATATAACTGTTCTTTAAAATATATTACTTCATATTTAGCTAAATGTTACTTCTATTCAATAGAAAGGTTGTGGCTATAGGACTGAACAGATATTTTGTGCTTTGACAGCACTGCAGTGAATTTTAAAAATGCACTAATAAGATAATCAATCGTGACTGAAAGTTAAAATAGGAAGATAACTAAATTTTGATCCTGCATCAAGCATATGCAATATGTAACTTTCTATCCACCCGCACGTTAATATCAACTTAAGAAACAGTAACATGGTGTAACTAAAGCAATACATGAACATTTTGGCTTTGAGAAAAAAAGTTCCCCACTTTTTTAGGCTCAGACAGGTGCAGCAATTTAACTGAAGTCCCTATTAGTAAGGACAAGAGGAGCCACAAGGGTCCAAAGATAGAGAAGGAGACAAACCCAGCTGGAGGTTATCTTCACCCACACGGCTGGCCACTTACTTGTCATTGTTTTGAAATCTGCATCAGGGCTAAAAAGTAAAGAAGTCAATTAATAGATATAGAAGGCACTTTTGACTATTCCTTGCTACCTTTCCTATGACTCTAATGTTAGGACAGTCACTGGGGACACTCTGATGCAAAAGCCTTTGCAGGAGCACAGTGAGACAACTAAACCAGCAGTTTCCTGTGGCTCCTTCACAGGCCTGTTCTTGGTAGCCAGTTTTCAAAATCCACCTGCTTGATGTGGTACTCTTAAAGGAACTATTTGAGTGAGCTATGCAACAGACTCCTGCTGGCTGCTGCTCTGTAAGTGTATTTGCTAATTAAATACAGTATGCCAGTCCTGGGGAAGGTAGTTGTAAGCTGCAGCAGCAGAAGATATGTCCAAGTGCTCCCAACAGATCTAGGATGTCATGTCTCTGTTTAAGTGGCATGTATGGCTGTCCCTGCACATCTTTCCCAGGATAAAGAGTCACTAACGTTAGGCTGGCCTCTGACAAGCTTCTCAGGAGGCCACCTTAAACAGATTTCATATCCTTCCTCCTACTTGCCTATATGAAGGATGGTAACCATATTTTCTGCCCTTGCAGCTGCTGATTTTGCCTTTTTACTTCTCAATTCAGCAACACAAAATTGAGAAGGCACAATAATGTGACTGGCATAGGGACAGCACCGTAGGCAGCTGGGCAGGCATCTCCCATCCACCTAGAAGCACTGGTTGGCACATACAACCCATCACTTTCTGTCTTGCTCTTACCTGTACCAGTTTGTGAGTGTCATCATGATGTAGAGAGAGGCAAGGAAGAGCATGAAGTGAAAGAAGGTGTAGCTGTACTGAACACCATCCTTCTCATTATCCATGACACGGCGCACCTCTCCCTCCTCTGCAGCCCCACTGCCTGTTCCCAGAGTCTCCTCCAGCATGGCACTGTCACTCCCAGAGAGTATCAGCTTATTCACCTGGCTGTTACTTGAAGAGCGAATGCTGCAGTGTAACCCAAAGATAGACGTGGTTAAAGACTCCTTTTTCAGTTAGCTATGTTTGCTAATAAAGCAAGCAACAGATCACAATGAACGTCTGGGACTAGAAAATAACATTTTTTAAATCCATCTGGAAACAAGGAAGCTCCTCAAAGAGACCTGTCTTTATCTGAGCTTTTGTCAACCTAATTAAACAGCTTTCCTAGTCCAGGTCTTGTGACACATTTTGTTCTGTTACTGGAATTGGGCTAGTAAAGCCTATCCTCACCCACAAAACAACACGGTTTTATTAGCCGTATTTGGACTTGGGCCTGAGACAGCAGCTGGATATGAATAAATGCAGGTACATTTTTCCCTAGACCCAGATTCAAATAAAGAAGGCAGAAAAATCCCAACTGTTTATTATTTGATAGCAGTGCAGATCCTACCTGGAATACAAGAGGCAAAGGACAAAGATAACCAATCCAACAACACTCTGGGCATCCCACCACTGCAGGGACTTGGGCGGAGCTGGAGTGGCAGGTACGACTGTGGTATTTGCCGGAACAACTGTGGGTGAAGCTATCTGGGTAATGATGTTCAGCAAACTTGGGTTACAGTTTCGTTCTGAAAGGGATTTCAAGGCAGATTAAAAGAGAGATGAGCTTTGCCAGCATTTAGCTAAGAAAAGATGACAGGTAAGCTTGCAATTTTTCATTCCCTTTAACTGCCGATTTCTTCAATTCCCCAGGAACAACAATGGCATAGAATATTCTTCCTTCCTGTGAGCTAGGCAAGGGTGTAATCAATAAATAAATAAAATCAGAATGCCTTGACACTGGGTTTTTTGCCCATGGTTTCAGTAAAGTCAGCTCTACTGCCTCACTAGATTTTATCTAGACAGATCAGCGATCCCCACACAGTGATCTGTAATAACTATGAGTCCCATCAACAGCTGATGCTTTCACACCAAAATATGTTACTCAAGATAGCCTGTGGCTTACCAGGCTCATTGGACATGGCTGACCAAGTGAGATACATGGTGTAGAGCGTGATAAGAGAGGACTGGAGGAGGCCGGAGCGAGACTGATGTTCCTGTTCAGAGACAGAATAGCAAACCAAGGTCAAAAGGGCAAGTTGTACCTATAGTTGAGATAGTTTTACCCTACTGCCACAGATTCAACAATTATTAGCATGAAAAAGTTTATTTTTTAGAAATGCACTGGGCTTTGTTCTATGTTTAAAAGACCGTAAGAAGCTCCTTAGAGTAACACAATTTATGCCGTGAGCAAACATGGAAGGAATAAGCAAACCAAATCCAGTTTTTCTATGCCCAGGACTCTGGGGTCTTATCGAGTTAATCCCAACCTGCTTAACAGTTTTGTAGATACGAATCTAGCATGTGATTTATTTGAGCAATACTAGTTCAGAATCAAGTAACATGCAAGCTTCCTCTCATATTAAACACGCTTATCCATAATTTCAAAGCCACAATATTAAGCCAATAAATTCCCAGATGATTTTGCTTTCCCTAACGGGTTTCTCTGTTCTGCCAGAGCCTTCACCAGTAAAACCACAACAGCAGTCCCCCACATGGAAACAAAGTCCAAAACAGTGTTAGCAAAAAAAGCCTGTCTTCAGGAAATACGTCACCACATAGTACATTGGTTTCAGAGCAAGAGTTTTTTTTCAAATGTTCCTAGCTAGCATAGCTATGATAGTCAGATTTTGAAGTTCTTATGTCTGACTGAATTGGTACTACATCCTTCTTACTTCTCTGCTTTGTACGTCAGAAGAAAATAGCAGAGAAAAATAATACCTGAACTTTGGGAAGGACAGAAACAACGGAAACAGCAATGCACAGGATTATATTAATGCTTATGAAGAACTTGTTCTCAGTGCAGTCATCAGGCTTTGTGTAGAAAACACAGAAGAGAACAACAAAGACCAGCGACAAGGCATAGAACAAGCTTGTACAGGAGAACAGAGCTGGAGGGGAAAAAAAAAAAATATCAACTGTTACATAACGCATGTAGTTTAACAGTACATCTGAGGTGATGTAATGACCAGCTACCACTGTAAAGAGACAGTCCCTCTTCCTCTCTTGGAAGTCTGGTTCAGAAAACTAGACTAGCAGAGTGCATTTTTGTTAGATATGGCTGAATTTCTGCCTTGACTCACTAAGTAGTGTAACTCAGAGGAATAAGGGGGAATAGCCCTGCCTTTCAGCGGCAGTTTAATTGGTTTAACTGAGGTCAAGCCACAGTGTCAAAAGGAGAGTGGTTTTTGCACACCTCTAATGGGCTATTTACAAGCAATTCCCCCTTCTATGCTAGAGGCCACCCATTTTCATTTCCATTCTACTAGCTATGAGCAAAGAACCACAACAATTAGCACTTCTTAATTTAGCGGTCAGCTCTGGGGCATGCACTGAGGCTGCTTTGTGTTGTACTGCAGCCAGTCACAGACATAACTGACCTCCTGAGGACCTCAGCAGGGGAGGTGGCCAAGCAAAGATAATTGAAGAGATCCAGGCACTGCAAACTAGCCAAGTGTTGTTTATTATGACTATCAGATCTGCTAGTCACAAACCTAGAATATTTTGCATTTTTTTAATGGGAAAAAGGCAACACTGCAGCTATTAATTCCAAATGTTTACAGCAGTGACTCAAGGAGACTGTGGAGTGTAATTGTAGGTATGTTTGCAAACTAGTAATTAATATTCTGCAGAGTACTGGCCAACAGAAACAAATCCTTTACAGGTTACAATTCCTACCTGCATACCAACATTTAGAATTTCCCTCCTCCATTCTATCAACCCAGCTCTCATTCCAGGAGTGAGCAAAGTCCACGAGAAGCACCAACTGGATAAGAATGAAGCAGAAGGCTCCACAAATACCAATAACAAACCAAGCTAGAAAAGGGAGCAAGAAAAACAGGGTTAGCTTTCATTATTTGCATGCTACCCCAGTTTAAAAATAAATAAATAAATAAATAAATGCTCCTAATTATACTGCAAAAAAATCTGAAACTATACTTAGAAATGCAGATGCTGTTAATCTCCTTGGCCTCCATCCTGCAGAAGCATGCAGAGTCCCAGCTATTCGAGGGTGCAGCTTATGCTAGTTAAGCTGAGCATGAGAATGTTTAGCCCAACACGTTTGCAGATTGAATGCAAGATTCAACATGAGACATCTCTGCATACTGAAACAAAGAAATTAACTTAACAGTCAGAATCCAATATAACTGTTAAGCAGGTATTCTTTTGTTGGCAGTGCTGGGGTCGCCCTGGGGATTCTCCACCACAAGGACTCCCAAGAATTAGCAAGGGACATCAGTTTACATACACACAAATCATACCTATTCATTACATTTTCTGGAAAGGGGGTGTCTTATGATAATGAGCTCCCAGAATTCATTTACATAGTCCGGGCATGCGTAGTGAAAATAGGGTGGAGGGTCTTCGGCGGTCAAAGGAGGAAGTAAGCAGTCTTTTTCACAGTGTTCGCTAGTTGACCTTTCCAGAGCATGCGCTGTGAAGCAAAGCCCAGGTGTCTCCCTCCTAAGTCAGCAAAATCAGTTTCCCTATAATAGTGTCTCTGTGACTCTCTGTTAGAGCCTCCCTTATCTCATTCTAGGAGTTACCCAAGTGTCCACTGAAGGCCTTGAGTCTGCTATCAGTGATTTACACAGGGAGCCTAATGAGTGTTTCAATCTTACCTAAACAAAGAGACCTAAGGAAACAGTGGAGAAGTCAGGAATCCTTGAGAAACAAATGAAGCAAAACACAAGCAAAGCTTTGAAACAAATGAAGCAATGCACAAGCAAAGCTTTCATATATCACATCACAGTTTTGTCTTAATTGTTAGAAATTCATTTGTTTGAGCCCTTTCAGTACATAAGTACCATCAGGCCATGTTTCTCTGAGGATCAACAACCCTTACAAGTTCCTGTGATGACAGGACAGTATGTCCAGACAGTAAAAGTTTCTTGCACAGATTTCTTCAGAGACTCTAGGGAAGTATTCAGCACCTGTCAGTGTTCTGAGCTGCCTCTAACCTAAAGCATCAGAAGACTCAGCCCAGTAGCGATCATGTCATGAAGTACTGAATTATTAATACACAACACTTCTGCACTTGAAAAGAGATTCTCATTGCCATTCAGTTGGTCACCAAAATACCGGATGAACCAAGCTGACACTAATGAAGTAAGACAGAATCTGCATCTTCTACAAAGTAACTTACACTGTCACAACTATAGCCTGGTAGGTCTGTGAAAAGGTTTGAGTTTATTAAACAAAATTCCATGACAATGTATTAACTGTACCTGTTGTGAAAGGCCCTTCAGGAATGTAAAACGCTCCAACCATGATAGCCACAATGGCAGCTATTTTGAAGAACCAGAACCTTTAAAAGAAGATTCAAGTTGAAAATATTGGTCTTACTCTGCACACAATAGTCGTGTTCTACATGATCTGCAAACAGCTCGCTGTACACAGATGAGTGTTTAACAGAAATTTAAAGAAAAAAAGTTGTGTTCAGTGGAATTACAGATAAAGATGTTCACCAAATCAGGGGGAGAGGGTGAAGCAATGGTCAAGGGATTGCAGACATGGACTGACAGAAACCTCGAAGTTCAACAAAGGCAAATACAAAGCATTGCACCTGGGACAGAAAAACCCCAAGCAACGGGACAGACTGGGGGCCGACTGGCTATAAAGATTTGCTGAAAGAGGAGCTCCTGATCCAGCAACAGAATGTGAGTCAGCAGCTCATCCTTGCAGGGAGGAAGGCTAACTCTGTGCTGTTCAGCTTGGAGAAGGGAAAAGGGAGATCTAATTGCTGTTTTCAACTGCCTAAAAGAAAGGTGTAAAGATGACAAAACCAGACTCTTCTTGCAGGTGCACAGTGGAAGGACAAGAGGCAACATATGCAAGTTGCAAAAAGAGAAACTAAACTTGGATATTGCAAAAAATTGCACAGGTTGCCCAGAGAGGTCAAAGCATCCCCATCCTTTGAGACATTCGAAACTCAACTAGACAAGACCCCAAATAACCTGCTCCACGTTGGTCCTAACCAGGGGGCTGGATCAAATGATCTCGCTGTCCTGGGTTCAGCTGGGATAGGGTTAATTTTCACAAGAAGGTGGGCGGGGACACAGCCAGGATAGCTGACCCACTAGCCATGGGGGTATTCAATACCATATTGTGTCATGCTCAGTATATAAACTGGGGGAGCTGGGATCATGGCTTGTGAAATGGGCTGGGCATCAGGTTCCAGGTGGTGAGCAACTGCATTGTGCATGACTCATTTTGTATATTCTTTTATTAGTATTGTTATTATTATTTCTTCTCTCCTTGTGTTGTCCTATCAAGCTGTTCTTATCTCAACCCACAAGATGTTACCTTTTTCTTCCGATACTCCCCCCTATCCCACCAGTGAAGAGCGAGTGGTGCTATCCCACCAGGGAAGAGTGAGTGAGCAGCCGCGTGGTGCTTAGTTGCCAGCTAGGCCTAAACCATGACATCTCCAAAGGTCAAATTAAATGACTCTATGATAATTCAGGCATCTAGCCCAAAACTAACCCAGTTAATTCAGTGAATCGGAAATCACAAACGAGTTTCTGTTGGCTTACTGAGTCAGGCTGGCCTAGTGAATGACCCAATGAGTGCTAGAGTCAGTGCAAGGATGGTGATATAAGCTAGCTGATATCTGGCATCCCTGTGGAAACACAGAGAGGTGCCCAGAGCACCGCCCTTTTGGTTACCCAACCTCTGAACATTATCAGTAAATTGAACACATTACATAAATAGGAAGCTTTTTAGGACACTAAAGTGTTACTGTGCGTTCAGTTCAAAAGAAACAAGGCTGTCAGTGTACGCATAAACAATTTGCCACCGTGTTCAGCAAAGAAGCTTGACAGAGGAAGCAAGTTGCAAGACCAGACAGCAGGCTCACACACATACCCATTGTGTACTGAGGCTCTTGGATCATTGCTTGTTTTCACTTCTATCATGAGCAGAGAAAGGAGAAAGAAGAACACCGCCATGGCAAAGCTGATTCGATAGACAGCTCTGTATCCAACAAACACTTCACAGCTGACAAAGCCATCCATATGCGGTATCCGAGTATGAAGCCCCTCATCACAAAATCCAGGGATCTGAGTAAAGACACATTCAGTTGTGAATTTATGTCTGTGTTTGCAATTACATTCTTTAAGCACTCTAACAGCTAAGGCTTTCTGTCAGCTGTCCTCTGGGACATCTGATAACAAAAAACCTTCTGCTCAGCTGGCCTGCACAGACCTTATTATCATATGTCTTTCCCCATGTCATCACTAAAGGCATCCAGGAAGGTTAAGATACCAAAGCAGTAGGCCTCTGATAACGACTAGCAATCTCCATGTCTGGTCAGGTTTCAGAGACCAGGCATGTACTTAAAAATGTACATTGACTGAATTTGCTATTTCAGCTAGAAGCCGTTCAATACACACAGTCTCTTAACTTAAGAGACGAGGCGCATTTGCGTGTTTGTGTCTCTCATGTAATCCATTCCAAACAAAGACAATCAATAGTCACTGGCACAAGTAATGGTTTTGCAACCAGTTAGAAAGAGGTTTTTCTCTCCATACCTTTTTCAGCTGCTCTTCCATTCCCGGTGCCAGCATAATGCAGGCAAGAACAGTACTGAGGAGAAGAAGGAAGGCATAGATAAGACGCGTCACTGTTGAATTCTTGCTGTTGGGACAACATCGGCACAGTAAACACGAGGCACCGCTGCACAGACAGGGAATCTGAAGGACAAAGACAGAAATTATAAGGGCATTCCCCTCACATCTGACACCGAGAGGAAAACCCAAACTCCATTCAAAAACACTCCACGCCCTGCTGGACCACACAGATAAACTGCTTAATCGACATTGCTGACTGACACCGCGTTTGAAAATGCCCGTAAATAACGTGCCCTATCTGTTCCTGGGGGCCCAGCGCCCGGCCGAGGCCAGCACCGTGCCGCGGCTCCGCAGCCACCGACACCGCCTCGCAAGCGCAGGCCCCGTCTCTTAGCGACCTGCCTCCCTGCCAGGCGAGCCCCGCGCCCCGGGGAAGGGGCAGGAGAGTTACCGCCTGGCGCCCGCTCTGCTCCCAGGGGCCGAAGCCGCCCTCGGCTCCCAGCGCTGGCGGGACCACGCTCTCCCCCACAGGCCGCGGGACGGGAGCCAGCGGGGTCGCCGGGCCCCCGGCAGAAGCACCGCTCCGGGCCGGGCCCGCTCCGCGGGAAGGAAGGGGGAGGCTTAGCGTGGCAGCCCCCGCCACCACTCACCCAGCTGGCCAGCGAGCAAACCCCCAAAGCCGCCCCCATGGCGCCGCCGCCGAGCCCCCTCCGGCCACTTCCTGCCTCTGCTTCCGCCCCCACACCGCGGCCTCAGGCGGGCGGGGTTAGGCGGGCGGGGTCAGGCGGGCACCGCCCAGCGCCGCCGCCGCTCATTGGCTGCCCCCGCCACGCTGGCGCGCTCGTGGGCGGCTGCCCGCCAATGAGAAGGCAGGATGGAGCCGCGCGCGAGCAGGAGGCCGGGCCGGGCCGGCGGAGGGCGCTGGAGGGGTTGTTGTTGATGAACGGTTCTTCCGCCTTCTCCGCCGCGAGGCAGTCGTAAGGAGAAGGGACGCTGATTGGTCGAAAGCGTCCGCGAGTGGGCGGTTCCCCAGCAGGACAGCCAATGAATGAGGCTGACCGGCAGGCCCGGCAGCCACTCGCTGCCTCCCGCTCCCTGAGGCCGCTGGGGGCACTCGGCGGTGTCTTGGCCCTCGGCGGTTGCCATGGCAGCAGCGCGGGCGCCGGGCGGGCAGGCGGCATGGCGGCGGGGCGGGCCTGCTGCCGGGGCTGTCATCGGGCCGCCGCCACCACGCGCGGGGCTTGGGGCCGAACACGCTGCGGTTCCCTGCCCTTGAGCACCAACAGCCTGCGAGGCAGCCTGCTGCGCCCTCAGCCCCGTCTGCGCGGGTAGAACAGACCCCCTCGGGTTCCAGAGGGGACAAGGCGTGACCGGGCGCGGCGACAGGCGTCACGGCCGCGCAGAGGTGGCGTTGAAGCCGTATGAGTTACAGCTGCGTCACCGCTGAGACACTGACCTCACCGGAGGGACCGCGACAACCGGGATGCCTGAGGAGGCGGGCGGGTGTCCTCCTGCCGCTTCATGTACAGCCCGGGATGGGTCACGGGGGCGAGTAATGGCCGTGCTGCTCAGGGGCTGGGGACACAGCTGTCACCTGCCCTGCCCGAGGCCCAGGGGCCCGCTCAGCCTCTCGGAGCTGTTTGACTGGGGGGAATCTGTAACTCACTCCCACACTTGTCCCATCATGGTACGGACACAGGCACTTGTGCCACAGAACTCACGTCATGTTGCTGCCCCTTTTTTTCTGCGTGCTTTGCTGAGCACTGAACGGCGTCCGTGAGTTTTGGCCTGTATAGTGGTGTAATGGGGCTCTGGGTGGAAGTGGAAAAGCTCACAAGTCTTTCAGAGGTGGGGTTTCACGAGACACTTCTGCATCACTTCACACTAGGCTCAGTTTGCATTCAGAAGGTGCATGGCTGTAAAAGCTAGAGATGTGCTCCTTTAAAATGGAAGAAGAGGGAAAGGAACCATGTGAAAAGAGACATTGTTCTGCTGCTGCCCAGAGTGCCGGGGCCTCTCTGGTTTTGGATTACCAGCATACTGCACGACTTGCACTTTGGAGGGGTTAAACAGCTGAGTGACTATGCTCCTCATTGCTAAAGTCTGGGAGCAAATGAAGTGAATGAGAGGTGGCTGTGAGGATACAACAACACTGAGAAGGTGACAAAAGTTTACACAGAAGTTTAGGAAAGCAGTTTAGAGCTATTTCATTGGTATTAGTGTTGCAAAATATCAGAAGGCAGGGTCAGAACTGACCAGTTCCAGTTAGAGGATTTATTCTGGCTATAGCAATTCCAGCTATTGCACATCACTTCCCACTGCGTCAGACCCTTCTTTACTTCACACAGTCCCATTCCAAAAAACCTGCCTCCATCACAGAAAGGGACAAATAATCAGAATGACAGCTTTATTGCCACCTAAAATTGCCAAGAAATGACAAAAAGCATCCAGTAAACCAGCCATTTATTTTCCATAGCGGCATTAACGCTCAGAATATATGAACATTATGTTAACAGTATCATCTCTTGTAATCAGCCTCATTCATGAAGACATACAGGCTTCTTTCAGAAAAAGATCACACCATAAATCATTGAAACTGTGCTTCCTTGAGATAATATATGAGCCTTTATTATGAACATATTTTTATTACCCTTTTGGATGCACCAGCTGGATCTGTAAGAAGGCTTTTGCCACATCCCTGCTACTTCACTGTTCACATGAATGCATGCAGAATAAAGGCAGAATCCAAAATTCTGCGTTCCCTTCCCAGTAATCCTGGGTAAATAATTTCATAGTTATATTACTAATACAATGATGAAACTCAGCTAAATCCTGAGTCTTAGAATGTTTTCTTCACAGAAAATTTATGAGACTAATAGTTTTGTTAAGTACTGTGGGATCCTCCACTGGATTATGCTAGGGAAAGACAAAGGATACAGATAAAAAGCTTTTTCCTTCCACTGTCCACGTAACAACAGATTTCCAAGTGCTCATTTTACTCCCCTGATTCTGCATAACATCACCTCAAACCACACGTGTTTAACAGGAGATAAGGATGAAGTCAGCCTAGTGACCACCAGCTATGGGAACAAGACAGGATATGGCAGGAGGTTATCCTAGTCTGTACAAAAATACTCTGCTCTGGTATGTTAATCAGTTCTGACAGCAGAATGAAACGGTGCATCCCTTATGTATCTATACGTTACATCCCATACATATCTATATGTTAGTTGAAGTGCCTAGAATAAAACCCTTGAAATTAGGTAATATTTAAAGGAAATGTGTCAAATACAGTCATTTGAAATTAGTTCTCTGCAGTTCTTTGTGCGACTGAGCTCATAAAAAAATGTCACTCAAGTTTGTACATTAGTGCTATTCTTGTTAATCTCAAGGGTGTCCCTTCAGTGATAACAAAAATGCAGAACTTTTCCTCATGTTCCCCACAGTATTTGAGGGTCCCTGCTCTGCATGGGTATTTTTGCAGCTAACAGATCCCCTAGACAGGTTATAATCAAGTAATCCTTTGACCATCCATAATCTTTCAGTCAGGTGAAGGAAACTACAAATTGGAATGGCTCTGTCAAACCAACTGTAAAAATTAAAAAATCATGTGTAGTCTGTGTTTCCACAGTAGTGATGCCTTGACCCATATACAGATCTAAAGATCTTACTATGCTCTGGCCTGCATAAACTTCCAAATTTTGAGGTATCAACATCAGCTTTCTAATATAACCCTCCTGGTTATTAGAGTTCTGTAAAGTGTTTGGCTTTAAACAGTATTTATAACTGTGCTTTGATTGGATCTCCAGAGCATAAAGAAAAACAGAGTTTTCTTTAGCAACAACTGCTTTTCCAGCTGTTCAGTTCAGACTTCGGGTTGAGCTCTACTCCACCATTCAGCTTTTAAACGGTGTTTTGAGAACAGCTGTCAAAGTCCTCCATCCGTGAGGAAGTTAGTCATTAGATAATGGGCAAAGTACTGCTACAGCTGAAACCATCAGTGGGTTTAATTAGTCTTTAAATGGTCAGAGTTAATAGCTTCTACAAAATCATGATGTTCCGGCAGAGCAGAAAGTCCTCCCAAGTATAAATATTGTTAAGTTTATGGAGCTGCCAGATGACTTTGGCTGGGGTCTAACCTGATCGCGTGCTGTAGATACAGGGACTCACCCCTAACATGCAAAGGCCAACGTGTGCTGTCTGCTGGGATTCCCCAGGGAAGCGCAGGTCACCGGTGCCAGCAGCGTGGCACCTCTCTGCATACAGTCTGGTTTTACACTCACAAGCCCCTGCAATTTGAAATCAAGAGAAATCAACCTAGTCCAAACTCTTGAGCCTCCAAATATCCAAACTTCTTTTCTTCGCAGTCCTTTGCTCACGATTTTATAATTCTCATCTTCCCTTGACTGCGTGCTCTGTGACTGCATTAGCACCTGCCTCTGCACTTCTTAGACTCTCTATTTTCCTATCATGTCATGGATACGTGAGTCATCTTATTTGCGATCTGCCAAGCTGAGTGAGAGTCATAGTAGAGTTGTGCGCTTCAAGGCCATTAGTAACGCTGCTAAAACTTGCATAATATATTCTTCTGTGTCTAAATCCCTGAGAGATTGAGTAACTGTTTTCTTTTTCACCCCAAGTGACTATGCAACTGGATGAGTCACTGCTGTTATGATAGAGGAATTGTAATCTTTGTGCCTTTCCAGTTTTGTTTGGCCAGAAATTTATTTTATAGGACACCTTTGTTCAATCTCCTCTAGGTCCTTATATGTCACCAGAGACCTTTTCACTGACTTCAGCTCACTTTAGATCATGTGCTCTGGTCTGGAAACTCTGTTAGTTTAGGTTATTGGTAAAACAGATGGAGAAATGTTCACTTTTATCCAATACTCTGGAATGATATTACTGAGCTGTTTCATCTCATTATTTATGGAAACATTAGTGAAACCTAAACATATTGAAAAGTATTTAAATTACATTAAATAAAAGCTTATTAAAAAAAAAAAAAAAACAAAACCAACAAAGCACAGAGATACACTGGAGGGAGTATTTTGTACAGAAGATCTGCAGTGACATCTGTGAATGAACCATGGAAGGGGCCTAGCAACAGATGGCTGGTGAAAAGGAGGAGGGAATGAAAGGCGGCCTTTTGTGATAGGTGAACATGGTATCCTGCAAACAGCATGGGATGCTCAGACAGGGCCCTTTGGGGAGCAGGATCTGACCCAGGAGGGGCTGGCACTGGTGGAGCAGCCTTAGCCCTGCCGATGTGAGCTGGTAGTAACTGTCCCAGGAGGAGCCTTGCAGCCAGAGGCACTGCTGGAGCTTGGCACCTTCCCCCATCCCTGTAGGCGAGACAGTGTTAGCGCAGAGCCAGGCATCACCCCTGCTCCGCCTGGCAGTGCTGATCTAGGCTTGGGTTTGACGCTAGAGCACCTCAGGCTGTACAGGGCATCAAGGTTCCTGCTTTTAAGTTGCCACTTCACGAGTGGGTAGCCACAAAGCAAGCCAGTCTTCTACCTGAGCATTGTCCAAACACACTAACAAATGTTGCTGAGTTTATTGTTTCAAATGTTTTCATGATTTTTAGTTACCCGATATATTTTTTTTATTAACTCAGGATTTATTTCCCCTGTCTCTCTGACCCCATCTCTCCCATGAGAGCCTGCACTGAAATCCAGCTGGCCAGCCTTCTCATATCGGCAAGCACTGCAGCAGAACAGCTTCTAGTGAAACAACAGTGGGAGGAAAAGTCAGGAATTTCTGGATTTAATTCTGCCTCAAGCAGTGACGAGTTGTGTGGCTTTAGGTGAGCCACAGGACTATGTGAGTCAAGATGTAATGTGAGAAAACAAGCATATCCCAGAGTCATGGCAGGCTCCATGTGTTCATCTTTCCACACAGCTTAAAATCAGATGAGTGTCTGACCCAATTTTTTCTCATACTAAAAAGAGCAATACAGGATCATACTGGCCATGGTCATTTCTTTCAGCTGGAGATTTCTTTTCCCCTCTTTTTCCATTGTCCCCCACACTGGTGCTGGTGCTTTCCAAGATGCTCTGAAGCTAGCAAAATAGGTTTTCTCATAAATCTTTTAAATCATGTAAATCCTCCCAGCGTACCAGCTGACATTTTAGATGTTGCATTTTTGCACTTGTGCCAGGAAGCATTTAGCATGTTACAGTTGCTTATATTGTTGTATTTTTTTAAAGAAGAGAAAACAGTTCCTTCCTTTTGTGTCTCCAGCAGAGAGACTGTTTCTCCTTGAGGAAGGAGTTCACATGATCATATAGATGCGTCAGATAAATCCCTTCCCACGTTTGATATTTGCTAAGTTGAATGATTGTTATTCCAAAGCCAATAGCTGGGATGGTTGTGTGATTTAATGTCTCCGGAGCAATTTTTTTCTTCTGTTCACAAGCTTTAAAGAAATGAAGTCTAAAAATGAAATCCTTCAACATAGAAAGACTCATTAACCAAACACTCTCGACCACGTTATCTTCACAAATATTTCTCCCTGTTTGTTTGTTTAAAGCTGGCCAAGAGTTCCAGAAATACTTTTAAGATAACAAAAATGGGCATCCAGATCAGAAAGGAACTCTGTATTTAGAAACGCTGAAATACTACTGGGAGGTGACTGTGCTGTTAACTCTCTTCTGGTTGCTCTGAACCTCCATGGCATTGGGGAGTGAGTCATGGCATTCTTCTTTATATAGATGTTTTTCCCATCCTAGATGATTTAGAAAAAGAAGTACCGTAGGGAAGACTAATGATACAATACCATCTCCTGTCACATCATTGAGTTCAGTAGGGTTGTTGCCCAGAAGAGTCTAAATCAAGTGGTTTGCTGAAAGCAGTGCAGGGCAAGAGCTGACAAGGCTCAGCAGTCACTGCGTCCATGTGCACTGAGGGCAGAAACAGCCACAGGCTTAATTCTGGAAGGGAAGGAAGGGGTAGAACTGAGGGCTGAGTGTTGGTTTATCTGGGGATCTTACAAACCAACTTCCTGCTGCAGAACACACTTGAGGACACTGAGCCTTCACTACAAATTCACCCATGCTCATTTTTAAAATGTACACTGAGGGTGTCATGTTATTACAAAACTGGGAATGTCCATAGGAAACAAAAGCAGGGCACCTTGCTAAGCTTGACCTCCACAGGCGTTTCAGTGGCAGAAGCAGAGTGATTTTATACTATTATAAGTAATAGTTCAGTTCTGAATTTGCTGTCTTTATGAGATAATGGCAGGTTTTTTTCAAACTCTAAAGGATGGCTTACAATTTTTAATTAAAATGTGTGTTAGCGTAACTGTATTTGTTGCTGTGTTTTTAGGGGCTCGTGCAGAACCCAATGCCTTGACAGACCCACAATGCAGTTCTTCTGGATATTTTCTTTTCAACGCTGTTTTTTCCAAACATATATTTAGTATCATTACAGTCCTCAAACAATTTCATGCAAGAGCCATTCAAAGCGAAGCAGAAACGGACACTGGTGCCCATGTGTATGTCAAAAAATTTCACTGTGCTAGCAGCGGTTTCTGGGCTGTGAAATAGTTCCTGCAAGAACACAGAGCTTTTGGTGAGATACAACAGTATAAACAAGGTGACTCTTTTCCTTTCCTGCTTGCATGGGTTTCGTCTCACTGCCTTGAAGCTGCCTGCAAGGTAGGTATCTAATCCTCGGTAGTTACCAAGCTCTCCCTCTGGCCAGTGAAGATGGACAGATGGGATGAATTGCTCTCTGATATCTGATCTACTACCGCTCCCTTAGTCCTGGCCTCTACTTACTGTCACGGGAACCTTGATGTCTTTTTAGATGAGTTTTTAGAATGAAAGTCTGATTGTAGCTGGATACTAATTTCATTGAAAAAAATAACATGCAAAACCTGACACATGCTGGTCAACGAGCAACGTGCTAGGCAGTGGTGATCTCAACTCAATTATCTGTCTGTAGGGGTTGAAATTTAGTTAGCGTTTTATGGTTAGGCACCAGCTGGTGTTAAGATGTTGCTTAACGAAAAGCCATTGTTTACCGTTAATAAAACTGATACCATGACACATTCCTTATGGCGTAGATGTGCTATCATATCTTGGCAACGGTGGCAGGAGGAATTATTCTGCCTGGCTTGCAGTCTTGTCTTTGTTGTAAAAGGAAAAATAATGAGACTGTAATTACCCAGCCTGGAACTAAATGAACCCAACTGAAAATGCTGAATGATGAAAGGTGACTCCTAACAGTTTCCCAAACTTAGCTTGTTTGGATACCATCACTGACAGTGCCAGTGTCAGCTCCTGGGTCTCACTGGGCTGCATCCACAGCCAGCAGGCACAGATCAATTGTTTGGACTGTGGTGGTGTCCCAGTTTGAAGAACTGTTGAACAAATAGTGGTAAATATACCCTAAGCCTTGTCAAAATGACCTATTTATGTGAGGAAGTCAGCATGCAGCAGATCAGGATGAAGTTCATAGCACACAAGCCCCTCCATATTAATTCTTGGGGTAAAGAACGCTACCATGTAGTGGTTTACTCCAAATTAGTAATTAATATGCAGGTGGGATCACACACTCCTTCCTCCAACATCCAACATTTCAGTATCAAATCTATGCAGTTTCTCTAATTTTGCATCTTAAGTTTATTTAATAAACCAGTAGGTTCAATGTGTCTTTTTTTCTTTCCCTTTGCCCAAATAAAGATGGGAAAAGGGGGGTCTGTTATTCCATTAATTCTAGTTCTTAGTTTCACACAGCTTCCTGTTAACCAGCAAAGCAACAGCTAGCAGACTTACTTCCTAAACTGGTTTAGATACTGAAAAGCTGGTGATTTTCTGCCTTCAGCACAGAAGTGGTGTGTTTGGTGGAGCTGTTGGTGAGATGAGGATGAACTTCCCATCACAATGAAGAGGCAGAAAAGAATGCTTCTAGGTGCCCAACTGGCTACGTTCTTGTTCAACTCATCCTTGAAGACTGCTGAGATTTAATTCTATTATTAATAATATGTTACAGTGCCTGGAAACTTAGATAAATAATAACTAGAAGGCCTCTTAGTCAAAATAATGAGGATTTTCCCTCCTGGTTGCTCAGTTTGAGCCCTCATTTGTGCAGGAAAGCAGACAGCACTGCTGTGGAGCACACACCTCTTGTCCGAACAGTGAGATCTCCTGCCAGTTGCCATAGCGATGGAGAGAGGAGGCCGTTTGGGGTAGCAATTTTGCAAAGCAAGCGCCCATTGGGTACAGCATCCCCTTGCTTAGCAGCTCAGTCAGTCGCCCAGGTGCCAGCAATCGCGGCCAGCTTGAGAAGGGCAGCTTGCAAAGTGTCCGTCTACAGAGTGGGCGGGTTTACAGATATTTAGCTTGTTGTAGGGGTTGCTCCCTTGAACATGCCTTTGCAGGGTGGCCAACATAGAGAAATATGTTGAAATATGGAAAGATACCTGTCTGTATAGAAATAACAGCATAACTGTCGCCCCGATGGCTTGCAGCACACACAGCAGGTCACAAATATTGCAGCCACCTTTGCATGCAGGGAGGAGCTATCAGGCAGCACAGCAATTTGGGCAAAGGGTATTTTGGATGGTGAATGGCATTTACACCTCACTTAGTACCAGAAGGCAAGGAACCCAGACCCAAACCCAGACTTTTAGATCAAATATGACTGAAACTTTCTGACCCAGGACAGCCTGGACAGTGAGCTTTTATTAAAAGGTCTTCTGCAAGACCTTCTTATAAGACATCTAACTCGGGATTGTATGGAGCTAAGGTTTTAACGTATGACTTGAGGAAGCTGCTGTCTATTTAAACGCCATTGCTAGATTATTCTTGAACTGGATAATCTGAATAAAGATACTTGATGCTTTATCAGGCCAAGTTTTACAAAGCTGAAAACAACTACTTGACAGATGTTATAAAAGGAAATCTAATCCACAGAAGTGAGTGGCAAGTGGGGTTTGTATGAAAACATTAAACTCTGTGTCCAAAAAGCTGTAATCCTGCATAAAAGTGAAAATTTTACACCTGTCCAAAAAACCCCAGCCCAGCTTTGGGAGAAAGCAAGAATCTGAAACAGATAGAGTGAATTAAGGGAGTAGGTAGAACCCTTTAAAAACTGGAAATGCTAGAATAACCATCAGGGAATAGTCACAACACAAAAAGCAGTAAATAAAATACATCTCAAGAGCAGTGGGGAGTGAGATTCGCCATTATTAGGTGAGGAAGGTCTGCTGGCATGGACCCACAGGAGCATCAGACTCTCCATCTGCGACGGACATGGAGGAGCTGCCAGTAACAGTGTGGACAAGGTTAATGTTCTGGGCTGGGTGATAATCTGTCTCTGTAGAGGTCCTTTAGCCTTCTGTCCTTCCACCAGCCAACTGCCAAAAGGAGATGAGAATACCTCTTTTCCTTTATTTTTGTCTGATTGGCTATTTAAAGGATTAGGCTTTCTGAGGCTGGGACTATGCCTTGATTTCTACTACCAGAGTAGGAGTGGAGCGTGGGATCTCAGTCTGAGACACTGGTGTAGCACCACCAGGATCACTTGAGAATTGATGGCTCTGACTCCTGGCAAAGCCCCTGCCCTGCAGCATCCCACATTCCTCCCAGGAGCCAGCACCGTACTCTGCCCACGCAGTCAGTAAGGAACAACAGGGGTCTGTCAGCCCCTGCGTCCCCCCCGGGGTGGCAGAGCCCTTCTGGGGCAGAGGGTGGCCCCGTCACCTTTGCTTACACCTCCCTGCATCAGCCACTGCCCCCCTGGGCAACACCTGGAACCCAGGGCAGGCTCCCAGTACCGTGCTGGGAGCAGAGGTCTGTATGCAATGCTTGAGTGAAATGCTCCCAGGTCACTAGGCAAACCCTGGTTTTATTTCATGTACACTCTCAGCACAAACAGAATATTTTGTTCCCTGACCAGAACATGGAGCTCTTCCCATGGAGCGCCCTGAACTCCTGCTGTTCTCAGACCAAATCGCAAGGATGCTGCACCTCCCCAGTCTCAGTCTTTATGGCCTTGGGAACAGCTTGAATAGATAAATGACACCGTGTCTAAGGGCACAGGATGGCACAGGACGCAGGAACAGCCTTGTCGAGCTTAGGACGCAGGAAAAGCCTTGTCAAGCTTATCCTGGCTGTCGCAGTGGCCAGCTGCTTCATGAGAAGGCATCTACTTACATGTACTCCCTTAATGAATCAACACGGAAAGCAGGAAATCATTCCAGGAGGTTAGGCTGAATTTTTTCACCACCTTAGGTAGAAAGTGAGTGTATATGGTGAAGCCTGAAGATTGCGGTTCTTTGACTCAGGATTAATAAGCTGAGTTTGATCCCTCACCATTCCAAAGCAGGAGTACCCTGTTCAGAGTCTGTAGAATAAAATCACATGAAAGCCCATTAGCTGAGAGCACAAGCCAGGATCAAAATATTTACATGGCTTCTGCACATCTGCAACAGGAATCCTTGTCTGGTTGCCAGACACTGGGGAAAAATCATAACCGTTGGCTGGGTGGCTCTGGCGTGTATTATAAAGCTGATAGAGAAGATTATTCTCATTTATCAGCACACCCCTTTGCTCTCCAACAGGGAGAAGCACAAATGCCAACCCAGCCTGCTACTTGTTTTCTTGTAACTACCCCCTCTAGCAGAGCAGTGGGACAAAGGGAAGGAGTACCTGTGTGTGGACCTCAGAGGACCTCCCGCTTCCCTGCCAGAAAGACCTGCGCAGTCAGTCACCATCAACTTAAGCAATACCTCTCTGGTTGCACCTTCTTATCCTGACAATAATTTTTAGCTCTTTCTGTATATCTGCCCCTTTTTAGCAAGCAGAAAGAACCTATTTAATTAATACTTGCATATTTCCACCCCCCCACCTCCCCCCCCCCAAATACGTCCCTGAGCTGACGGAGATGTTGCTATTCACCCTGCATCCCAAACAAGAAAGCTTTTACCAGTGGGATGATTTTCTGGTGAAGCATGTGCTAGATGCGTGACCTTTGTGGGTTTACACTGAAGAAGCTTCTGGATTCCTTTAGACAAACAAATCCCTTACCAAGCAGGATTTATGCTTGTTTTGTAGTCTTTGTGCCGCTAGCCAGCTGCCGTGCTTTCTCCTATCAGCAGCAGGTAAAATGCTTCTTATAGAGTGTGTAAGGGAGTTTGTAATGGGCTTTGGGACCCTTCGGGTAAAACATGGCACAGGGCAGTGCTGTCACTGACTGACAACTCTGGCTTGCCATGAGATCTGAGCTGGAGACCTGCTTGTATCAGTGCAGCTGCAAAGAGGTAACTGTCAAGTGACTGATTTTGCAAGAGCCTTTGGACAGAAAGAATTTTGCAGAAATGAAGGATTAGAAGGGTGCATGTCCACAATGGACTTTCAGCAAAGACTTTGAACCAGACTTTGGAGACTATTAAAAAAAGTTCATTTCTTTTCCAAACTGAATACTTTCCCTAGGGAAAAAAGAAGAAAAGTAAGTTTGGGCTGAGACTCCAACCTATCTAGCCAGGACAAACCTTTCCGGGGTGTTTGGCTCAGCAGACAGAGGAGATAAGGTCCCTGGGGAGTAGTGGCAGGGAAGGGGGAAGGGACGAGCTCGTGGAGTGAAATTGCCCAGAAGCAAAGCACAGCCACTCACTTCGCGATGAAAAGCTTTATCATCTTTGCACAGATTACTGGAGCTAAAAATATCTCCAGCTCAAAGTAAACAGTTTTTTGAGCGTGCTCTGCCCTGCTGGCACGTCAGCCCCGCAGCGAGCGCCGTGCCAGCAGCCACGATGCACATCCCCGCAGTCCCAGCACCAAGAGGGGCTCCCCGCCGCCAGGCTCGGCTCTCCGACCCTGCCCGCTAATAGAGGCGACCCTGGAGGGGGTTCGCTAATGAGTTTAGCCTCATTACAAGCTTTTTTTTGTGTTTCACTTGTTGATGAACGTTTCTGGATGAACAACTTCTATGAAAACAAAATGGGTCTGAACGCAAAGTAGTTCATTCGGACGCGCTGACACCCACTCTCTCTTCCCTAATCAACAGTAAAACATGTCTTTCCTTGGACAGCAAAAAGAGTGGCTTGTCACTAAAGCTGCTTTTACCTGTCGGTTTCTCTTCTTTTTGTGAATCTCCGAGAGCCTTGCACTGTTATTTGATGGCTTAAGACATCCACACTTTCCTTAGTGAGTCCAGCAGACAGTTGAAATATGTTCTGTGGTTTTTTTGATCAAAAGTTTATTTAAAGTATTTATTTTGGGGAAGGAAGTCTGGAAAAAAATCGGGTTGTCACATTTTTTCCGTGCATATCTTGTGCCACTCCACATTTCCTTGTAATCTTGATGACATCAAGTGACACGGAGAGATCAGTGCCTGGGAAATGCAGCGGGAAGCGGCTCTTACGTGAGGAGGCTTCATGCTACATCAGCGGGCTATCGCAGCGCTGCTCTAACCCCGGCAGCAAGAGCTTCTGAGGGAAGCGAGGCTCAGGCTGTGAAAACATTCAGGTCAGAGGCAGGTCAGGTCCTTCTGAAGTGACAGCTTGTCTCCTTGGGCTTTGGAGCTTCCTGGAGGATCCTTTGTGCTGGTGGTTTTTCTTGCTGGAGCAGGCAGTGTGCAATCCAGCACCGCAGGGCTGCTCTGGGTTTCTTTACATTAGCACCCTCAGGGATACTCTCACCTCATTTTGACACTTACTCTACAAGATTGCTCTGGCTTTGTTTCTCCTCCAGTTAAAGGTTGACAGTGGGACAGCTTCTTCCCCGAGCAGTGCTTTCTTGTCCTGTGCTGCACTAGAGCAGTGAAGGTGGCATCCGCAGTGGGGGCTGCGGGGTGTCGCAGGACCATCCCTTCCCTGGGGTGTTGCTCTCTGTGTCCCACCCCATGATGCAGAGCTAAAAAAAATTGCTGCAATTCTCTGCAGACCAACTGCACGGTAAACAGCAGCAGCAGCCAACAGAGCAGAGCCAAACCTCCCGCTGCCCGGAGCGGCAATGTCATTACCACAGGTCCTAGACCATGCAGGATAGCACAGCGTAACGCAGATGGATGCAACAGGCAGCAAAAACCTCGCCAAAGACAAGCGTGTAGTAAAGTAGAAGTCATTGAAGGCTGATTGTGGCTGCAGCTGAGGCAGTCGGCTCAAGACTGTAACACCATCCATCAGGCGGAGCGTGCCAGGCCAGGCAGCTATAATGTCTTCTCCTTATGGTGAGATAGGAGCTGCATTTATTCATAGCTCACACCTCTGGGTGAACATCTTACAGTGCATGAAGCAACAGGGCAAGAGATGGTGAACCTGAGAATTAGCTAGATGTTCAGGTGGATTTCCAGGGACAAATGTCAACTTTCATTTAAAAACAGGAAGACTGAACACGTTGAAAGCCATGCATTTTTATCCTAATGTGTTAAGATTTCAGGCAAACTTTTTGGCACCTTTTTATATATTATATATATTTTTATTTTTTCCCTTATGAAGAAAAGATACATTCTGTAGAAAATCGCAAACTGCTTTTTTCTGCTTAAAAAGAGTTTTGATGGGAAATGTTTGACCAGTCCTTGTAGGGGATAGTATTAGTGGACAGGGGATGAGGAGGTCACTGTAGGGACATGTGAGTGTGTGCAGAAAAGGACAAACTCTTTGATGGATGCTTTGGGGGACTTGTTCCCAGGACCAGACACACAGGATTGGGAGGTCTGAGTAAGGCAAGACACATTTAATTTTAAAAGTACGTACACTGTGCTCCTGGCTTTCCAAAGTTTGTTGTTGCCATTGCTATATATTGCTTGCATTGTAATGGTGCTGGCTACAGGCTGCCAAGAAAATGCCTGGGTTGGTGGTGTAGCATTTGCATCCTTACCAGATTTGGCCTTCAAACCCCGCAGTCCAAGCATTAGTGTAAAGCTGTAGCCTTCTGGATCTCATTCAAATATGAGCTGAAGTAAAGAGAAAACTGCAGCCTTGGCTGGGTGAGCATAGCAACCTCCCGAGGCTGTGCTGGTCCCTCGGCACAGCGCAGCAGAGCCCTCCTCCATCCGCTGCATCTCATGAAGACAGGCAGGGCATTGTGAATCTCTTACCGTTACTTTCGGGTAAGTAGTAACGCGTGACTCAAAAGCACTGGAGAGAGATGACTTTCTGCCAAGTGATACATCTCAAGCAATCAAGCTGGCTTCCTGGGGCTGTTTTTTAAATAAAACCAAATTGAATCAGGAGGCAGAGCAACACGAGGTCAGTTTGGGGATGCACTGAGCATGGGTATGTTTTGCTCTGTTGAGGTCTGTTCCCCTTCCTCCGTGCCTTGGTATTGTCATCAGGGTGTTTCCTGCACTGCCTGTTGCTTTTGTTGGTGTTTTTATCTCTTCCTGCGTGCGATGGCAGGGGTGTGGGTATCTACCACAGCAAACAGCATGTTTTTGGGCACACACAAACAGATTCTGGCTGGAGGCGGTGAGGCCAGTGGATGTGGAGCAGGTCCAGCTGCGCAGCTGGTGCCGGGGCAAGAGGAGAGGCTGGTGCTCCTCGCCGGCACCGAACAGCTCTGGGGCCCATCTGTCATGGGAGAGCTGCTGCTTCTGCATCTGTCTGGTGCTCAGCGAGATGGCAGGTTGGGAGAGCCAAGTCCTCCTGGCTCACACTGCTCACTTTGCACACAACTTGAAATAAGATCTTGTCTAGCTTGAGTGGGGACGGGATCCGGTCCTTGGCAACCACCCTTTGTGCTCTCCAGTTGAGTTGTGCCACTTCTTCTCCCCCTTACAAGGCTGAGGACTGGAGTGTCCTTACAGCAGGGACTGAGTGAGTCTTTCACTCTCTCAGCAAAGCAATTAGCACTAATGAGCACTGTTCCAGTCCAGGTGTTCAGGCAGGAGCAGGCAGCAATATGTACACCTTTGTGTACTCACACATCTTCCCACCACGCTGGTAGGTCTGGGCAGGAGCATGGGCCAGGAGGATGACTGGACACCTGGCACTGCAACCAGCTTGTTCATTTGGCTTCAGCCTCCCAGTGGGGTCTCCAAGGCAGATGTCACACAGGGAGGTGATACCACCCAGAGGGACGTTCCTGGACACCTGCAGTGCCAAGAACAGCCAAAACTTCCTCTTCTCCTGGAGTCACCCTGAGCTCACCGAGAGCTCCCAGGCTGTGCTTCACAGCAGGGTGGATACAAAGGTATGTGCTTGATAGGTGGTATTGCCTTGCCCTAAACACCTTCCCCCTTTAAATCTGGGCGCTGTCACCAGCTCTGCATTTCACCCCCAAATAAGGCTGGCACCCAGGGGCAGATGAGCTGAAGTACACTTGGATTTTACGCTGTGGGAGTCAGCAGAGCAAAAGGCACTCTTAAAAGACACAAAGCTATATTTTTTTCTTGGGAAGCACTTCCCTGGTGCTACACCTGGTGAAACAGCTCAGTCAGTGTGGGGTGCGATGGTGCCTTTGGCCAGGCCCTGATGCAGAGGATGAACAGCGGGATGCAGCTGGGGCGTGCACCTGAGTGATGCACCGGAGAAACCTGGGGCAGCGGCGGGCAGGAGGAAGCGCCCTGCAGTAAAAGCCAAGCGCCGAGCGTCGAAGGAAGGATGTTCGGGCACATGCAGCTGCCAGGAGATGGGGTTACAAGGCGAAGCTAAACAAAGATCGCTGTGAAAAGGAAACGGATCCCTCCTGCCGACTGTAAGGTAGGAGCCGAGCGGTAGCTGCTTGACATCATCGGGATGAGCATTGGATTACAGCAAGCAGGGACTGACTCGGGAGCGGAGGAGAACACGCCCCTCGGCCCCAGAAGTGCAACTTCATTTAGCAGCTCCCAGTACAAGGAAACTGCAAGTCTGAAACTGGCTGTGACTTCCCCGGCCGGCTTGGCTGCTGGTCACACCGGGCAGAGACGCCAGGAGGGTGTAATCCAGCCTTGATTTCTTCCTCGGCGGCGGGACCACGGAATTTGGGATTCAAGAAGCAGCGGGAGCCGGGGCGGCCGTAAGTAGGGCTGTGCACGCTGCTGCGGGCGCGTGGGGCTGGCGATGGGCTGTGATGGTCAGTGGCCAGGAGACCTGCCTGGCAGCACAGCGAGGGGCTGCGCTCCAGTGGTCCCTGGCGTGGGAGCCGGAGCCACGCTGCGAAGGGGGGATTTGTTTAGAGATACAGTTAACTTTTGTCTAACTGACTGAACAGCGAGATTTTGCTGCCCACAGACTGTGGGCTGTAAAACTAAGCTGCATCCTGGTTTTTCTGCTGTTGGGAGAAACTGCTTGTAGGCTGATGGCAGGGATGTGGCTGCCGTTTCACTTGGAAGATAATGCAGTTCAGTACTTGCTGTGAAGGGGTAGCAGGGAGAGCAGACTTGGCAGTTCAAAATCACAAAGGACCATGGATCAGTGACCCCATGGAGATTTCTGGCCTCATTTCTGACATGTGTCCATTTATTCTGAGCGATCCACTGAAGGGAATCACTTACCACATCGGGGTGGCTCCATGCACCACAGGAATGGATGCCAGCCTGCAGGACAGGCTCCCGGTGCACCGTCTGCGCAGGGCCACGGTGTGAATCCATCCTTAGGGCTGTCAGGAGCTGCAGGGCTGCCCAAGGGTCCCCTCTGAACCTCAAGCGAGGGCTTTGCGAAGCATGGTGGTGGAAGTGGGCTCAGAGACTTGCTGGCATCCAGCTTTCCAAGTAAACGTTTTAAAAGGCAAAGACTTGGGATAAAAAAAGAACTGCTGTGTGGTGGTATTCTCAGGAGGCTTTGCAAATTCCTCCACCTCAGAGCTGTGTGTCTTTCTCTCCTCTCTCTGGATTCCCCTAAGCAGCTGGTAGCGAGCCTCGGTGGTGAGCTTTCACATGCATGTAATGCCTTGGCCCCAGAGGGGTGTTTGGGAAATGTTTCCCTTTGCTTGGAAGGGGTAAATTGGTCGACAGAACGAGAGCCACGTTTAGCCGCAAACCCAGAAGCAATGCCTGGGTGGCTGGGCTGGTGGCATAAACTAAGAGGAGGACACACTGGGGTCAAATGAGCAAGAGGCAGCTGCAGAGGGGGTACTGCAGCAGTGCAAGGATGAGAGGAGACGTGGTGTGGAGGTGACTTGACTGAGTGGCAGAGCCCATCAGTTGGTTGCAGCCCCTCCAGCTCTGGGCTGTTTGCTCACAGCGAGGTTGGCATGCCTGGCTTGGGTAGCTGTGGGGCACACCTTGGCTGGAAAGGGCCACGGTGCTAACGCATGGCCACTCAACTGAGAAATTGTCATGTTTCTGCTCTCATGAGGGATAGCATTTGGGAAAGAAGGATGCATGAAGAGATCCTCAATGCCTGGGTTCATTCATAGTGCAGATGTAGGTTAAATGACCATTTACAAACACGGAGGCACCAATAGCACTTAACATACCTCTAACACAGAACAAGGCATTGAGTCCTTCAGACTGAGCTCCACACAGCAGACGTAGGAGTCCCCCATACCATCATTTTCAGGGACACTTTCCAGTGCAGGGTCAGATGCCTCAAAGAGCTGGAGACCATTAAATATGATACATAGGCTCCCAGAGTAGGCTTGGTCATGATGGAAACCCAAGAATGTTCATAGCCATGCATCTTTCAACCACCTGGTACTTCTGTACTCAGTGGCTGATTCTGAGGAGGTGTACAGGCACACAATGGGCTAGAATGTGGAGTTTTGCTTTTTTCCCCCCTTATCCTCTTATTCCAAATAAAGGTACATCTCCTTTTGAGCCCACCGAGAGGAATACCCACAAGCATACAACCCTTTCCCCCCCCAGATAGCTATGGAAAATGTTTTCCAAGTTGCTAACATTTCTTAATCTCCCACATTTCAGAGGCAGTTCCTGCAGCATACTGCTGTGCATCAATCCCTCCAGCCTGTCTGGGTAACCAAACACCAGCATTATTCCTATTTTACATGGGTTACACAGAAAGCAGATGATTTTCCTGGGCTCATACAGGTCTGTGGCAGAATCAGGGATGAATCTATAAGTCCATAAGGAACAGCAGAAGCCTCAACCCAGCTTTTTGTTTGCCTTTCTATGCCACCCTGTTCTGGTCTCTCCCATTTGCACATTCCAATTATTTCTCCATATGCTTAAGGGTTTTCTTAACATCACCAAAGCTGTATATATGGACTGATCAGAAAACAAATTTTCCATCACAGTACTCGTTTTAGAGAGGATGAGAGGGAAAAACCCGCATGCTTCTAGTTATCTCTCGTCCATGACTAGAAAAAGCCAAGTCATAAAGGGAGCGGCTCCCAAGGCTTGCTAGCACCAGCCAGCAAGAAGGGAAGGTTCAGCTGTTGCGTGGACTTTGTCCCCAGCTCCTCATGACGGCAGTTAGAGAGGTCGAGACACCACTCCAGGACTCAGCTGGCACCTATAGCACGAGCACCAAGAGCAGTGGTTGAACTATGAACCACCTATTCCCCCGTTTCAAAACTCTCACTCCCTTTGAGCCTACGGGAATCTGTACTTCACACCACACGTTTCTGGTTTGCATGGTGAGTTCCCAAATGCTTCCTTCCCCGTACAGCCCTGGAGAGGCTCAGTGCTCTTTGCACAGCTCCTCCATGCCGGCACGTTGTTGGTCACAAGCTGCTGCCTCGGGAACTCCCCGGCGAGTGCCGAAATGCCAACTTCTGTTGATATTTGCCATGATGTAATAAGCCAAACATATCCCCACTGGAGCGTCATCAAGTTTACTGGAATTACTGTTTCCACAAAGTGTAATTAATCTGTGGTGCTCATTGCCACGAGATATCACTGGAACAAAGAGCTCAGAAGGCGTTTTATGGGTATCAGGTAGTTATCCCAGTAACAAAACAATTCTAGGTATGATTAAGAGGATATTGCATTTTAAGGATTATAAAACCTGGTTCAGAGTAATTAGTGACTTATGAAAAATATTCCACTACAATTACAAGTTTTCTTGCACCTCTGAGGCCAAGGATGCCAGCTGCTACTGGGGACAGGGCACGAAATGAGGCATCTCAGTCTGTGCCAGGAGGAGTGGGTTCCTGTTCTGAGCAGCGATGCGTACAGCCTGTTGTTTACTCTGGAGTCCAGAGACAGAAGAACAACCTTCTCTCTGCTGCCATCACCTTGCTTGAAACCAGAAAGGATTTCCTCTCTGGATCAAAAGCAGCACCATAACAGCTGTTGTGTAGAATAAAGCTGAATTCTGAAAAAAAAGCATTCTGGGTTTGTCTGGAACATATATTCATTTTGAAGCAATGCTGAGAGCACCAAGTTTGTTTTGTGTGTTTGTTCCTTTTGGGTAACAGCTGATGTACATAGAGGGAATCTGAACCCCAAACACATGCATCACGCTGATGCCCTTGTAATTCATTCCTGTTGGGGTATGGATCTTTAGCTATCCAATGAACATTTCCACAGGGGTCCCAAAATAATCTGTGGTGCCTTGATGGCTTATAGGACTAGATCAGCAAATGTGAAGCGTTCTTTAGCAAGTTACTTCAGCCCATCCTTAGTCACACTGCATCGACTAATCCACCTCACCACCCTTAAATCCGCAAACTCCCTGTGTGGGATATTGCCTGGCCTGTGCACAGAGGGGCTTTCAGAGCTCTTCCCATCGTGCTGGGAGCTGCAGGACTGGATGAGCCAGAAGGGGGTGAGCCTTTGGGGATGGAGCAAGGGGCCCATCTTCAGGTTTGCAGATTCCGAAGCAAGGGCTGTGGGGAGAAACATCTAGCCAGAGCCAGATCTGCAGGGTTGGAAAGCCAATACCAGTTGCTAAAGAGTTTCTGTCTCCAAAATCAGCTTTTTTGAGAGAAAATGGGTGCTTCCCCCCCATATCCCATCAGGAACAGGGCTGCTCAGTGATAACTTCTACTTCAGAGCATCATCGCTCCAATTTGCTTTAAGCCTCTCTTGGCAAAGGGCCATGTATTTTGAGATATTTTGCAACACATCTGAAGTGCTGGAGGTTTAACAGTTTGGGCTGCGTAACACAAGAGCCAGAGTGAGGCAGGAAGGCAAAGGAGGAAAATAAAGACTCGTGGATTTCCAAAGCTGGCTTGCTTCCTTCCTGCTTTTGTTTGCCTCCTTGGTGCCCTAAAAGGGCAATGCATATTCCCAGAGTTGTGGAAATACCGTTTCTTTTCCGGTCCAGTGTTTCCAGTAAGCACTTCACTGTAAATGGGGTAAACACTAACAAAAGTGTATTGTTAAATCCCTGTATCTTTGTTTGGCTACTGTCATGATCATAATTAGTATTTTCCACTGTAAGCCTGTCATCTGCAGATCTGAAGGTGCTTTACAAATATTTGAAGCATCTAGCAAGGGGAGCGAGTATTAATAGCTCCATTTAACAGATGGGCAAACTGACACACAGAAGCAACAAGTGCCCTGTCCTTGAAGCAGGGCCAGAGCTAGCAAGTTGTCAGCTCCAACAACTAGGGAGTTTTAAAAGTGGGTCAAAAAAAAAAAAAAAAAAAAGAAAGGCTGTAGATCTGTCCCAGCTTGGAAAACAATGGGGAATAGTTCCAGTCAGAGTGGTACTCAACCCAGATGGGCCAGACAGATGAATTGCTGGATGAACTACTGCTTATATGGTTAAATGGTTCATCTCTTGCTTTCTGTTCTAGTATTTGTCCCTGGGATGAAGTGAAAAAAACAGTCCATGATGTTCCAGAAAGTCTGAAAGCTGAAACAGCTGCTAAAATAAGCAAGTGTCTTGTTGGCTGGGCTCTGCAGGTCAGGAGATTGCAATGCACCCACAGATGTTAAGGCCACAGAGGAAATGTCTTTTAGTGGGGCTTGGGGACAGCAGGAGAAGGCACATCTGTGCACAAACAGCAAAGAAACCCAAGAAGCAGAAAACAGACCAAGCAAGGCAACTAAAACTACCAGACCAAATTTCCCCTTTTGCCTGTGAGAGGCTGACATGGGAGTTCCACTTCTTTAAAGGGCAGCGGAGCTGCAAACCAGTATTCATTTATACTCTCGAGGCAACCACCGGGTCCCCCGTGGCGCAGGTCAGGAGACACGAGTTGCCTCAGTTCTCCCCAGCACACCCACATGAAGTTAACAAAAGGAGAAGCAAAACCAGAGAACTCTGTGAGGCCAGGCCCATGACTGGAGTTCCCTTGCTCTTAGACACCACAGGCCAAATCTCTGTTAGCACAAACCCTCCTGAGGAGGTGCCATACGAACACCACCATCCTGCAGCCCTTCAGTCGGTGTCTCTGTGCTCGCCAGGCTGGGTTTTGGCTGAGCCTGCTGGGCAGAGCCCTGTCAGACCCTGCATCCCCCTTGCCATCCTAGTTGCTGACAGTGGAAAAAACAGCTGAGCTTTATGCTACCCAACGAAAGCACAGATAATGTTTTCTTACGTTTGTTTTCTTATCCTTCCCCAGAAGCTGCTGTCCTGCTGCGTATGAAGCTTGTTTGAAGTCATGTCCAGAAGGAAAGTCAACTGAATCAGGTAGGGATTCACACTATGGACAGATATAATTTTTTATTCACAGGGAGATGTTACATAAACAGGAATGTGTTTTTTCCTTGCTGTTTCATAGAGTCATTTGACCTGTATTCTGAATTACTAGATGCTAGGAAGCTAAGAGGAAAAAAAAAAGTCAATAATTTGACTTTCTTGCCATAATGACTTTCCTGCTCTATTTTCCATACTTCACAGCCATGTATTTTACCAAGCCACATTCCAGTGCTGACTCTCAGGGCAGCCCCTAGTGCAAGCCGTGCTGCACAGCCTCTCCCCTGCCCGCAGCGGGGACATTGTGTGCAAATCCTGCTCACAGGCTGTCCGCATGCTTTACATGGGAATATTGTTTGTCCATACATAACCATGTAAACGAGTTTTCCTCTGCACATAGAGTCAGCCCAGCAAGATCCAGGGAACACCCAAAGTTTAACCTTTTGTGGCACTTGCGTAAATGGCAGATCCACCAGCTCAGACAGCCCTTTCTGTGGTTTCACTCCCATGCCTCCTGCCCTCAGAGCATCTCCTCAGTCCTCAGATCATCTTGCTGCCTTCTCTTGTTCCTGTGCTGAGCTTTCCCTTACACAGAGCTGCCATGGCCATATTGTTTGCAGATTTGGCAATACAGGATCTCAGGATTCTCTGGTGCGTGTAGATATGCAGGTGTCTCAGAGCAGTTCATCTCTTGTATCCAGCATCTTTCCCATGTAAGCTAGAGACACCCCAAGTCCTTCTACATGCAAGCTGCATTTTAGTGGACCATTAAATAGTTGGCAATTCATTTTGTTAGAAGTGTTCCCTTTTCTGAGACTATAACTTGCAATGATTGCTGAGCATCCCCGGTGTAACGTTACAGGCATGTCTCAAGCACTGCTTCAACTCATGTCTAGATGTCATATCCCTGGTGACGTACGCAGACAGATTTACCCTGCCTGCAGAAAGGATCAGAAGCTGCTATCACCCGACACAGATGTACAAAAATTCTCCATCTGTCACAGAAATACTCAGAGAAAGGGTTGTGCAGGCCAGCAGAGCTTTCTCTGCCCAGGTAGGGGGCCCAGCAGGGTAGCACAGCCAAAGGGACTACTGATTTCAATGGGTAAGAGAAGCCATGGAGCCACCTGAAAGGGCTTAGCTCAGCCACCTCTCACTGCCAGCCTGTTTTTAACTCCCACACTTCTCTTTTCTATTGTATGCAAAGCACCAATAGTGCCATCCCAGCCCCCCAGTCCTTCTCACACTCCCGGAGACAGATCTGCCCCCTGCCCTGGGCTGGGAGTCCCGCTGGTGGCTTTCTGCTGTGCTGTGGGGTGGATGGACAAGGCAGCCAGCTCCAGGGAGCACAGCTAAGCCTGGCTTTGCTAATCAGCCTCATTCCACACTGACACTCTTAAGAGTTGCCCTGGTTATTTTTAGGCACTGCTGGGAGCTGCCAGGGCTCTTGCACCTCAGGAGGTTTCACAGCTTCTCGATCAGTCCCTTACAGCACACCAAGTCAGAAGGACTCTTTGGATGCTGGATGTGAGCTCCTATGGGATTGTGCAAGCCTGAATGAGGAAAAGCCAAGGCAGGTGGCTCTCAGCTTCATGCACCCTGTGCTAAGCAGAGGCTCCTCAACTACCAGCACTCAAAACTGCATAGTTACAGCCTGCACAGCAGCTCCTCCAGGCTAAGCTCTCCTTCCCAGCCATGCAAGCACTACCTTCACACAGCAGCAGAGCTCAACTCCTCAGATCACTAACAAAAGCTGGACAAGATTGCTCTTTTTCCTGCTAGGCATAAAAGACCCATCCTTGCTTACCTCTGTTCTTGCACGAAGATCTTCCTCCACCCAAAACCAGAGCTATCCCATCAAGACCTACTGTGGCTTCACCTTCCTTTTATACATGACAAGGGCAGCTGTGCTAGAAAATATCCCCAGCTGCATTTCCTCTGCACTTATTTGACTTCTCCTTGCCCAGGGAAGCCTGCAAAGTGTTGGGGAGGTTGTGCTGGGGCTGAGCATCCCTGGGCCAGGAATTTATATGGGGTCTGAGTAGGTGATGTTCACTCAGAGGTCAGTGCCTTGCTGTGTTCAGAAGAGCTGTGGGACCACTGGGGAGTTTTCAGCCTTTGCGGTGAAATTCAGCAGGGATTTTTTTCCCTGAATGATTTGGGGGAAGGCAGAAAACCCAAGTCTGAAGGAGATCCACACTGCAAAGGAATCCACCCCATGACCTCTGCACATCACAAGCAGGAAGAATACATGAGTCTTCCTGGAACATGCCTGTAATAGCAGCTGTGGACCTTTTTCAGCTGGAGGGTTTAAAGTGACCGGTCTGCGGCTCATCTGCTTTGCAAGTTCAGGCATTAGCAGATCTGCCACACAGTCACTGGTTTTGTTCATGTAAAAATATGTTGACATATAAAGCTCAATAAGAAGTTGGGAGAAATTAAAAATAATGGAGAAGGGACTTGTACCCTCATACCCCTTACAGCATTGAAAGGGTCTCTGCAGGGGACAGAGAGACCCGTGGGTGCTGGCTCACCAGGCGATGGGTGCTCATGGCTGCGCTGGGTGAACACGTGGGCTTTGGCTCGCTGCTCTTTGCTGTGCAGAAGTCAGAGAGCTGTGTCCACCTGCTGCGAGCCTGGCTTGAGGGGATGAGAAATGGGGGGAAGAAAGGTGCCAGCCTGCCACAAACTAGGGCCGGCGGGGTCAAGCGTGCCTCATCCAGATCTGCCACCCCATCCCTCGGAGGGATGGGCGTCTTTCAGAGGAGGGAGGGGGAACCAGAGTGCCCTGATTTATTTAGCACCTCGAAGCTGTGGGATGTGAAAAACAAGCTCGACCTGGGAACAAAACAAAAATACAACTGCTGTCACGGCAACTGTCTCCAGATGCATGAAGAGACCAATTATTTCCATTAATCAACTTAGTGAGAAGCTGCAGAAGAGGCTTAAGCTGCAGTGGAGGCTCGGTGCTGAGGGGAGGGAGGAGCAGAGAGCTCCATCAAACCCTGTTGCCAAGGCAAACCACGATTCCTCCCGTGGCAGAGGATTTTTGGAGCAGACGCTCAGCACCCATGCCCAGCAGGGACTGGCAGAGGGGTGCTGCCCGCTCCTTGCACAGGGATGCAGGCTGGCACCGGGCTGCCCTCCTGACAGATGGACAGCCAGATGGACGGGTGGCTCCCTCCTCCCATCGCCCACACGTCCTGACGCTAATGAGATGCTGGTGAGGCTGAGCAATCCCCTCCTGCCGCCCCCACTCCTCCCCAGTCCTTCCCCTGGGGCCCACAGCAGCACGCATAAGGACTCACCCTACCCCGATGCCAAGGGTCGGCTGTGATTTTGAAATCTGGCTGGAGCAACTCTTACATCAGCTGGGAGCCAGGCAGTGGTCAGGAGGATGTGGGGCGGCAGGAGGTGCCTGGGGACAGCAGGGACACTGCAGTGGGGGTCCCTGGGGATATGCTGAAGGCCAGGAGGGAGGGGAGGGCCTAGGGGAGCTTGGTAGCACTCCATGCAAGATTTGTGAAGTTGTAGAGGAGTCAGTCCAAGCCTACTCTTAAACCTGGGGCTAAGCTATTAGTTACCAGTTCTACAGGCATTAAGTGATCTTCATCCTGCAAAACGAGGCCAAAGCAAAATAATGGATCTGTTTATGGACACCAAGCTCCAGTCTCCCCTGCTGTATCTACCCTCCTCCTATATGAATTGTAATTTCCCACTAATTTCTAGAGAACCCTAGAAGCTCTGCTCCTGCAAAACCCCTGCAGTGCCTGGAGAAGCTGTGATGTCTGCGCTGGCTGAATTCATTGTATTTAGTGTAAGAGCCAGAGGGTGCAGAGTTACTACGAGGAATCCCACAACAAAAGCCTTCCAAAAATAGCAATGTGCCATGCCCAACCTTGACATCTCTTCACTGCTGAAGTGTAGTGAGGCTTTTCCATGCTATTCTTACCTGGAAAGAAGCTTCTCAGCACATGAGATGGACACACGTGCGCTGGTAGGAGAGCAGGCTGCTGCCCTGGTCCTGCCTGTTTTCTCACCTAGCCAGGAAACTCAGGGCTCAGCAGTTTGGAGCACATCAATTCTGGCCAATAAGACCCACCACCACCACGTTTTGGAGAACACAGACCCAGCAGGAAAGCAGGGGAGCTCTGTGCCTGGCGCAGACCCTATCACCAGCCTTACCGACGCTTGTTGCATATGTAGCCACTACCAGAGCCGGCTCCCAACAGGACATCTGCATCTTCAGCTCGGCTGCTGGACATGGATCTAAGCTCTGGTGCATGGGGGTTATGAGCCATAGTGAGGCTTTTAAGGCATGAGCACAGGTCTAAAAATACTCTCTAACCCTGATAACACTGTTACACAGCCCTCCTTCTTTGATGTGCAACCCCTCATGCATGTTCCCAGACAAGAGCCAGTGGAAAATTTGCTGAAAATTCCAGATGGAAGTTGTCAGACAGTTGGTGGAAACCCCCTGACCTCAAGTGCTGGCTTCAGCCCTACAAGATTTTTTTTCTTCCTCGCTGGATGTGACTCTCCCAGCAGGAAACCTCACAGCAGCCCCACAGGGAGCACAGAAATCCCGGTGCTCCCGTGTCTGTGCTCTACCAGGCCCCCCTCTGCAGTAAACCATCTTACACTGTAAATATTTTAAAAGCCCAGCAGCACTCCTGAGTATGTTTTGCTGTTGTTATGGATCCGGCCCCAGCAGGAGACGTCTAATAATAGTCACTGTACCCTGGAATGAAAGGGCAAGGGGCACTGCACAATGTGGAGAGCTCGAAGGCGACTGTATGGCTTCAGGCCTTGGTCCCTGTAGCTGGCAATGAAGGAGAGAGAAATGAGATGCAATGTATGGGCACAAGAAGGAGTCACATCCCTGTTTGCCAGCAGAACTTTGAAATTTTACCCCAGAAACACAGCAAGGTTTAGCTTGGCTTCGTGGCTTTATGGCTTCAGAAGTTTGGAGGCCAAAAGAGAGCGTTAGATCCTCTGGTGTGACACCAAGCAGCTGGGAGGGCAAGTGTCTGGTTGGGCTGTGGGACGAGGGAGCCATCTCCAACCAGAACCCGCAGCTGGTTCCAGCTGCCACTGGCAATGGGCTGGCATGGGGCCACAGCCAGGCAGCAGCATCCTGGGACATGAGTCTGCTGGGACTCCTGTGCCCGGGGACCGCAGTGTCCCAGTCCCTGCCTTTGGGGCTGCCTGCTGCGGCCGCAGGGGTGGCCGAGGTGCAGAGGTCCCCTCCTTGGGTGTCTCAGGGGACAGCACGGGCAGGGCAGCTGCCCCTGCTCCCCCACAAGGAACAGGTTGGTCTCTAAAGGAAAGCAGGGTGGGAGCAGGTTTAGTTAAGCAGCTAAATCCATTGCTGTGTTTAACCTTTGAATGTCCTTCCTTGCAGCAGCCCAGGTGTGCTGTGCTGGCCACCCTAAGGGCAAGGATGTCTAAGCAGGGGACTAAGCTGCCTTATGCCCAAAAGTGTCACGGATGCCATGCAGAGACAAACAGGACTTTCTCTGACCTAGAGGCCCTTTGTGCCCTCAGAAAAGGCGGGTTAGGTGGAGAGGAAAATACTGAGGAAGGCAAGAGGTAAGAGGCAGAGCAGAAAGGAGGAGCAAAGCAGGCAGTGGAGGGGAAGCTGGCTGAATTCAGTGCAGCCTGCTGATAGCCAGCATCAGTGCAGAGTCCAAAAATAGCCCTTCCTAGCCATAAAAAGCTTATAGTTTAACCTAGACAAGGGACAGATGCAATATTGTGTGAAGGGTTTCCTTGAAACTGGAGGCCGGGGCTGGGTGTGACTGTAACATCCATCTGATCCCTCAGAATTAGATCCAGGACGCTGGCTTGGGTCGCAGGACTTGTGTTTGCTCTGCAGACGCATGGTCCTGTGTTGAGTTTAACCTGCCCATAGTGTTTCCAGGTCATTTGTCTGCCACTCTTCTATTACTTGCAGTAACTGTTTGCTCGTAGTCCTTGGGTTCCGTGCTGTGAAGAAGCAGGCAAAGGGGGAAAATGGGAATTAAATGCTGGCTTGTGAGTGGAACTGAGAGGGGCATTGAACTAACCCAAAAAAAATGCCCTGGTTTCTTCTACCAAAAGGCAGAAGAAATATTTAACCCTTTAATTTCTTAGCATCTACCTTCTAACTGGGTACAATTCACCCCCAGTATGAGTAGGGCTGGTTTAGCAGCAGCCCCCAGAGCAGAGCCAGCTGCTCCGTCAGCTGCTGGGTGGCTTCCCTGGAAAATGCCGGTGAGCCCAGCTGCAGTCTGACAGCAAAACTGCTCCAGAAGCTGAGTCCATGCCAGCAAAGACAAGATTATTACAGCTCCAGATTTTTTACTCCTCACAAGACACTATAGAAAAATAAGTCCAGACCAAACAGCAGGTTTGGCAAAGCCAGGTTATTTCAGGGGGGCACAGGAACAGAGGTGGCTCTGGTGTCTGTGGCAGCTTGCGAGGGGCTTCTTCACTTGTGGTCAGCTGCCCTGGGACAGGCAGCGCTGTGTCCCCACGGTGGAGGGGACACAGCCTCTCTCCAAGCAGCACAGAAAAGCTTTTGAGGAATGTGCAATGGGCAGCAGGTCCCAGCCCCCTGCCAGCGCCCTTTGTCACTGTGCCACACATCCCCTGCCCCGTCCCTGCAGGCTGGCACGCTGCACCGAGGGCACAGGGACCGTTTCTGTTACCGTCAACAGCAAGGAGGGAAGGGAGCAGGAAATGACCCTCTGGGGACAAGTTGAATCATCTCTTTGAAGTGCCCTGGAAACCCTTGTGTAGTGCATTTGTGTGTTGTGGGCTTATTCCTGCAACGCCTGGCAAGAGCTGGCACATCATTCCCTCCCACCGACCCACGGGAGTATGAAAAGCCGAAGGTGGGGAGCCGATGGATGATGCACCCCCCCTTTGCACCGCCCTGCCACTGCTAAATGACTGTCCACAGTGACGCAGTTTCAGGTTGAACTACGTGGGCAAGAGGGAAGGTGGTTCCTTTCTTGTCCCTGGCAGATATTAAAAGATGTTTCCACTGACTAAAAACCCACTGAACGGTTTTGCACCTGCCTGCAAATGTGGAAGTGGTCTTTGAAAAATCAGGTTTTTCTATCAAAAATTGAGATGACTGCTCCCATCACCTCCTTGGTCCAACAGCTTCCCGGAGGCAGAGAGGCTGGAGTGTCTCTGCCAGCGGGGAGGGATCTCTGCCTGCAAGGCTTTTGAGAGCCGCCCACCATGTAAATCCTAAAAAAACTGCACAAAATTGAAAGCTTTGCTCATAAATCCGCCCGGCTCCAGCTCTTTGCATGGAGAGCCAAAGGCAGGAACTTTCCCAGCCATGGAAAATAAATAAATCACACGCGCCATCTCCCGGCCACAGAGCTGGGACCCAAACCTGCCCTGAGCAGGACTTGCTTCTGCATACTTTGTTCCTTCCCCTATTTTATATCAAGATCCCATCCTTTTCCCATGCGATGGGAGTCAGTTGGCACCGTGCTGCCGCAGCTGAGCACATCTCCCTTGGGCAGCTGCATCAAGGGACACGGGGAAAGTGCTGCACCCCGGGGGCTGGCCAGCTCCTGCTGCCCAGTTTGTGGAGTCCATCCTGCAAACCAGATGGTCCAGCCCCTGGTTCAAGGGTAGGAGGACTCCTGAGCATATCAGCTCTGGATTGGCCTCGCTGATGTGGAGATGGACCTAGGCTTGTGTGGACTGCTCTTAGGGAAGCCTCCCAGGTCCACGTGACATTTCTCCGGCAGCTACAGAAGGTCAGCAGCCTCTGGGCTCAGGCAAGCTGCGAGGAGGACTGGTCTGGGAATGATGGATGCTCGTCCTGTCCCGGGGAGAAGGCGCTTTGCTCACTGAGATCAGCCAGCCTGATGCATCCAGAGCCGGTGCCTCATCCCGGGATTGGCAGGGCTGGAAAGGAAGGAGGGAAGATGAGGAAAAACAACAGCTGGGATCTCTTCCTGGGGCAAAGGATGCAGCTTTTCCAAGGGCTCATTTAACAGGGGCTAGATGGATGCCCTGCGAGGAGGCAGGTGTTGGCGAGGATTTGCTGGATTTGGAGAAGCAGGTTTTCCTGGGAGCTCTGGGTGGGCCAAGCCCAACGTCCCACCAGTGAGCCGGTGCCAGCAGTCCCTCAGCTGGCATCAGAACCAAGAGAGGAGCCCCTGGGGCTACTGGGTTTATGCAGGTTTTAGGTTACTGCACTCTGCTCAGTCTCAGGAACGAGGAGAATTTAACCTCTTTTATCATGGCTATTGCATCTTTGCCAGCATCTTCTTTCTACTGCCATGACATTGGGGATTACAGAGTGAGGAGTGCGATTCCTGCCCAGGCTGGTGGTCTGCCAGCAGATTTCCCTGGTGGGAAGATCAATATTAAGCAGGATTTGTACAGGAGGCTAAGCAAATTTCTTAGTGGGTCATTAACACAAGACACAAAAGCAAGTGAATGACAAGAAGTTGAATTGTTTTTCATTACACACACACATTTCTAATCGGGACCTCCTTCAAATATTGACAATATCAGCAGGGCTAAAGGCATTTATTTACAGTGAGCAGAATCACAGACAAGACAACAATTAATCTCTAACTTCCATGCAGAAAAACAAATTAAGTGCCAAACTGACTGAACAGGAGCAGGAACCAAGAATACCAGGTTTCCAGTGCAGAGGCAGTGTGCCCTCGCTAGCTCCATGTCCGGGAGCCAAGACGCCTGTGATACATTCCCCGAGCTGCTGAGGTCCCTGGACTCTGTGTGCTGTACAAATGCTGGCAAGTTAAACCAGCGGCTGAAATGAAAACCCAACAACTTAAGGACTCATCAGGCTGAACTAAGAGCTGGCTCACAGCGGTGTTTGCGGGTGGCGAGTGGCTGCTCCGAGCCTTTCTTCATGCTCTGCACTTGGCACAGACACAAGCCTGGAGTGAAGGGATCCAAATATCTTACAGAAGGGCTGATTTTCACATGTTAAAGTGCTTATCTCAAAGCAATCCAGCCCAACACTTTTTCAGTGACATCCGACAACCAGTGGAGGCCAGTACTGATCCAAAGCCCCGTACCTATAAAATACTCCCCTGCTCCCTGAGCTTTCCAGCGGGTATCCATCAGGGTCCTGATCATTTCCCATTACAAATTCAGGTTGGATCAGCACCCCATCCCCATCCCATGCAGCGAGCCAAATTTGGCCTCTGTTCAAAGCTCCCGTGGCATTTTGAGGAGGAAAGAGGGCTTTTTCTGTAATGCTTTTTCTGTAGAAAAAAGCTGTTGCAAGTGACCTTGCAGCTCCTAAAGGAGAAGGCCAGAAAATCAGGAGAGGAAAATGTCTTGTCTGCCTTGCTTTGCAGTGGGAAGATAGAACAAGGGCCAGTAAGGCACCTGGGATGGATCCTTCCCTCCCTCCTGCCCTCACCCAACAGAGTGGGTCACCGGCACGGTGGGTCACCCGGCACGAGGGGTCACCCCACATGCTGCCCCACGTGACAGGGTTGATATCTGAGATTTCAGTAGCTGCTGCTAGAGGAACTGGAGCAGAGTTACAGGGACTATTTTTTCATGCTGTAATTTAACTCCACAGAGTAACCTAACCTGTAGGGAGCCATGACTCGAGGCTTGCCGAGCATCCTTGACCTCACAGCTGTGTTTTCTCTGCAGTGTTTTGCAGGTGCAGAGCGATGCAATGGAGGTAGAGTCCAGCACGTACACTGACTTTATTTCCTGCGATCGGGCTGGTCGGAGGAACGCTGTCCACGACATCCAACGAGATGCAACCACCATCAGCATGCGCAAGCTGACCGAGGACCTAGGTGACCTCGCTGTTGAAGGAGCAGGTGAGCTGCCGCAGGCACCAGTAAGTCCAGCACCTGGCACCCAGGCTGGAAGGGCAAGGCACGAAATGGCAGCCCAGCTGACCAGTGCTGTCTCTGGGACCATCACACAGATGCTCAGGAGGAACATCTCATTCCTTGCTGCAGTCAGTGCCTTCATGTTTGCTGGGCACTCAGCTAGTGGGCAACTCCCCAGGCCGAGGGGCTCTTGCAGTGAACGGGATGGTCCCGGGGCTGCTGGCACACGAGCACTGCACACTCCAGCCAAGGCCCTTTGCTCGGCTGGTTGGTAGAGGCTCTAGTGCTTAAACAAGACATGGACTGATGAAGAGCCTTCCCAGGGCAAATTACACATCAGGTGTGCCTTAGGCTTTATAAAAATCAAGTGTGGGGCAGGTTGTGGTTTGCTTTTTCTTTGTTGGTTGTTTTTTCTTTTTTTTTTAAATCAGCCTTCAAATAGTTCAACAGTAATTTAAATAACAACAGAAATAATTTTAAACACCACCAGACATCTCCAAATCTTCCCCTGTAGCCCAAACATGGCAGCAGTATCACTCTGCTCAATATATGCCAGCCGGCTGACTACAGGAAGCATGAATCCTCTGCTCAGAGCACAAGCAAACCAGCCACTCTTATTTCACTAATAAGCAACAAAACATACAGCACCACTGCAGAGGGCAAACTCAGTTTTTTACTCTTTTACTCCTCCAGTCTACAATCTGTAACTATAAAAACACTTTAAAACACATTACCCCAGCTGTACCTCTTCCAACATGTCCATACTAGCACGTGTCCATCCACCCGTCCATAACAAGCACAAATTAGAGCTCTTCTGCAGAGAGCAACTCGGGCAGCTGCCAGGCTGTCGGGCAGACGTTCCTGGAGTGCTTGCAAGTTGCCGTTACAGGTTAGACAAGGTGAGCACATCCCTGCCCCGGGGCTCCCTCCCAGCATCACCAGATGTGTGGAGAAGCGTTTGTAATCCAGGAACATGAAGGGAGAACCCAGTGCTTTTAAACCAAATATCTGGCCACAGGAGGGTAGTGATAGGTCTTCAGGTGGCAATCTGAGTAAAATCAGCTATAGCAATTACTGATCGCTTGTGTTCTCAGCAGAGTTTAACTGTGCTTTCTTCCCAATCCTCCCTTCTGCAGAAAGCCAAAGAGATGCCACTTCTTCTGAGAACGACCCTGGAGCAAGACCAAAGGGGCAAGAAAACAGCCCCTCCCCATGACAGTGCACAGGGGGTGGGATGGGGAGGAGGAGGGCCTTGCTGTGAACATTAAACAAGAATTTGCTGTTGAATCTGTGGACAAAAGCCAACCTGGAACAGCAAGTTGTCTGTCAAATGCCTCTGCTGCAACCAGTTTTGTTTAGAGCACCACAAGATGGTATGCAAGGACTGGCACCTCCAAAAGACTTCTGCTTCCATCCCTAACAATTTAGAGCAACGCTGCCGTGGTTGTAGTGATATGAGCCATTCTCAAGATGCCTTAGCTGCAACTTTCCCCTCGGGGAAAAAACGATTTCAGTAATAATAGACACATCAGACTTTCCTGTCCAAGGTACCTTCCTCCTTTGCAAATTTAGATTATTATTTATTCTGTTTCCATAGATTAGAAATTTAGATTATTGTTTTTTCTAAGCGTCACCCTCATCTGCATCTTAGACCTGACCTGGCCTCTGGACTGTCCATGCAGCCCCTCGTCAGGGTGGGCAGTGGGGAAGGGACCCGGCCAGTCGTTCATGTCAAGCACCACTCACCTGTGCTGCTGCTGCTTAGCATCAGGAAAGGACCAAAGCACAGCTCTGTGTGGATGAGCTCCACCTACAGACCCAGCAACACCAGCCACAGGCATCTTTTTCTTTGGGTTTTAGCATTTTAAGATATTGTTAAGGGGAGGGGAGAAACATTTTGCTAGTTTGACTGTTGAATTTCAGGCTTTACTTTGCAAGCTGTTAGCTGAGATGATCTCTGGTAGGATCTCACACCATTCTCTCTTTTAGGAGATACGTTTTGTGTTAAAGATGGTTTGATAAAACTATATAAGCTGTTGGAATAAATAATAGAGCCTTCAAGTACTGAAGGTGCTTTTTTCTGCCTGGGTGTTTCTTCTTCCTCTGTTTTGCCTTGCAGCTGCTTGAGCTGCAGGGTGGTTACATCAGCTTTCCCCAATAGGGAGATATGGAGCTGTGTTACAAGAGAGTCCCTTCTGTTTGGGTCTGTGAAACCCCATGGGTTGGCAGCACCCAGCTGGAAGCAGATGTAGTTGGGCACAGAAAATGCTAGAAGTCTGCCCCCACTTTCCCATGTTTGCTGTCAGGCAGCACTTTTCTCACAGGTGTTTCAACCACCCGTGGGAGCACTGCTCCCCTCCACGTTAGTACCCCAGAAGTCAAGCACAAGGCTGGCTTGGGACTTGGTGGAGTGGCCCAGAGCAGCAGAAGAGGTGCCAGTGAGAAGAGGTGTTTTCCCTCTGCAGCACAGAGCTACAAGGACATCGCTGGTGTTTCACCCAGCCCAGGCAGAGCCAATCCCACCGGAGCTGTGGGAGGCAGCTACAGCCTGGCTGGGATCGATGGCCAGTGCAGGGACACAGCAGAGCTGGCCCAAGAAATACTCTCCACTGGTTACACAAGGACAAACATCACCCTAACAGCCCAGAGAAGAACTGAATGTTACGAGTTTGAGATTTATCAGAGAAAACAAGGCCATAAATAAGCAGAGAAGCGGCTGCCAGACAGAGGGAGAATTGTCTGTGGGTCTCCGAGAAGCGATGGCCGCAGGGCCAGCACAGAGATGTCCATGGCTCCAGCCCCTACAGGAAATGAGGATTTGGCAGCCAGGTAGTGGCTGCATCTGCTGCTTTGGCAGCTGCAAGCCAGCTCGGCTCCCGGAGCTGCCCGGACAACGGCCAAGAGCCTGCTCCCGTTTCCCCATGCTCTGGGGCAAAACAGCAGGTAGGTCCTGGTCTTGGCTGACTGCGCAGTTGGGTCTTTAACCCCCTCTGCCACTGAACAGTATTTTTGGCTCATGCTGACACACAGAGAAAGCTGAAAGGCGGTGCAGAGGGACTGTGCACGACGCAAGACCTCCAGCAGTCAAATGCAGGCTAATCTTAGGTCTCCCTGGTCAGAAAATATCTGTTACAGATTTATATTTAGGCAGATGATTAGGGACCTGTTGGCCAGCTCCCCTCAGAGGACAAGCGAGAGGCATCGGGTTCCCCCTGCAAGTGAAGGACCCAGCTCAGCTGTGGTTGCCGATTGTGCTGAAACACCAAGGGCGTTGGCTTAATCCACCCACATCCTGACTTGCAAAGTTGCTGAGCGCATGGATGCTCTGAGCCCTTCATTTCAGTTGAACACAGTGGCATGCCAGACCTCCCGAAACTCTAACTGAGCACTAAATGATTGGAAAGTCTTTCAGCAAACACTCCCCTGCCCAAGCTGACAGCTGTCCAAAAGCCAGGCAGCCCAGGCTGCACCACTGCTGGCTCTTAGCATCAACCGACTGTGCAAAACTCAGGACATGGGAAAAAAAGGTGTAAGCTATTTCTTATACATGCCAGAAAAAGCGAGAGTACACAGTGATAGCGCTGCTGCTTCTAGCAGTGATACACATCCCTTTGATTACCGAGGGGAAAAGGACACGTGAGGTTGGATCAACCTGCATCCATACATCCAACTTGCCTGCCTAGCAAGGGAGCAGGGGTACCTTCCCTCTGGCTGTCAAAGCGCTCCAACCTGGCAGCATGAGAAGGCAGGAACGAGGCTGCCAAAGCCCCCACCACACCTACCAATTAACCCGGAGGCTCTAGCAGGGGTACGATGGCTCACGTTGTGGACCCCGGACCGTGGTTCCTAACAGTCACCCTTGAACAGAAAGGCAAGAGGATTTATCTTTTAATATAAATTTGTTATTTTATTAAACAGGATTAACAATCAACTGTCCAGAATCCAAACAAGCAACTCTTCTTCAAAAACAATTTTTGCAGAAAAATTACCCAAAAAAAGCCTGGTTCCTACCACAATCATGTACTTAAAAGTGATGTTTTATCATTTGCTTTATAAAAGTAAGAAATGAACTCTCTCATATCCATCTATCTAGCTATACACATGTATGTGTGTATATATATGCACCATGTACTTCAGAGATGAGTATTTTACTCAGAAAACAAATATGGAAGCCCCAAAAGAATGGAAATGCTCCCAGCACGTGGTCACTGCTGGCTGAGACTGGACCAGTCTCACACAGTTCGTGGTAACGGTAACCACGGCCCCTTGTCAAAGGCAACTTTTTGGTACAGTAGCTTTGGAGTAAGCATCTTGGCAGACACTTGGGATGCTAAAGCACACCACACACTCACGTAAGAAAATAACGGTCTCTCCTCTGGATGCACGGCTCTATTGCATATTAAGTAAAAAGACTATAATACACCAAAATCACTGAGGAATTTTGGTGAATATTTCTGTATAAATTCTCCATCAAATTGAAGATCTGACTTCTAGCCAGTGTTGTGGTTGAGTGAGAGAAGCAATTCAGATGGGACCCGAGTCAATATGTGACACTGGGCCCTAGCTTATTAGTTTACTTACTCAGTTTTTAATGGTACCTAAAGATTATGTCAAGTCAGGAAGAGGGCAGAATGGTTAAAACAGGCAATCAATCATGTTTTTTCCAAGTCCTATACAAAGATAGAGGAAGAGCAAACTGCAGTTTACAGGAATTCTCCAGGATGAGTATAAAACCAGGAAAAGTCCCAGAAGGCAGATTTTGGCCCAGAATGGTAAAAATATATTCCAACTTTCCATGCATGTGTGAGCATGGTTGTGGCCAGCTGTGAGCACAGCTGGAGCCTGAGCCCAAGGTCTGCACTTCTGTGGCAGTGACATTGGGAGGCTGATACACAGGAGTCCTTGTCCAAGAAACGATGCCAAAAAAATGATTTTTTTTTTTTTTTAAAAATGCCCTTCAGACTTGTGTATGGGCAAGAGCACCAGCTTCCAGCTGGTTCTTGTTCCTGTCTTGTTAGCACAAGACTAACCCTGGGTAAATACAGCTGTGGCCAAACCCTCTTACCCACGTGGATGGGAATAAGGCCTCTGTTTCTGAAGCGCCTGCTCACTCTGTCAGCACTAACATACCTTCTTCCTAGAAAGGTGAAGACCAACCCAGGCTACAGTCACAGTTAAAGGTGGTTATTTCTGCACTGCAGCTAAGGGCTCGGCAGGTCAGTGGGGCAGGACAGATAAAGCAGAGGAAGAAGGGGGGAAAAAAAAAGGCAGGGGAGGTTCTTCTGTTCGTATCTGTGGTACAGAAAGACTGGCAGGTGGAGAAGGGAGTCAGGCCAGGAGGCAGTTTGTCTACTTGCACGACAGCTTGATAGGAAGTTGGATATCCATTTGGGAGAAAGTTTGTGGGAGTGATAGAGTAGGTGTATGTGATAGCCTGATTCTGCTTAGCACTGTAAGGGTTAACACAGGGCTGCCAGTAATAGAGACCAACTCTGAGCACCTTCTCCAGTGCTCCCACTAGCCCAGAGGAGAGTCAAGCACACATGAAGAAGGGCCACCACTCCACGCTGGCTCGCTGGGATGGGTCACGATGCATTGGGGACCATCCCATAGGCTTCATACAGCGTGTTGAGCAGCTCCTGCTTCTCCTTCTCAGGTAAGAAGCTGGACTGAGCTGCGTTGATGTTCTGGGGAGACAGAGGGGGAACACAAGGGAGACATTAAGACACATCAGACATGAACATGTGGTTGTGCACATCCCAACATCTGGCTCTGAGCAGCAGCAGGCGAGGGAGAATGTAAAGTTTCCACTCTGAGATTCATTTCCACAGCCTCATTTTACAGGGCAACTGCTCTACCCGCCACTAGCAACAGTCCCAAGAGGAATGAGGCAGGCACAAAGCAAAGGTCTTTAAAGACTTTGGACTCTCTAGGATAGGTACTTCAGACCTGTCCCTACACTCCTGGCTCCCCTTTGGACAGGGGCCTCTCCCAGCACAGTGGTGGTGGCAGCCTGACGCGCCACTGCTGGGACACAGCCTGGCTGTGCAATGTACCCTGCTCGTCTGTCTTGTGCAGGGACCTTTCTTTTATTACACAGGAACAACCAGGCTTTTGCAAGAGCAGGAGAGGACAGCTGGCAGCAGAGCAGCTGTGGATTCAGGATCCCAGAGCTCAGAGCTGTCCTTCCTCCGCCTTCCAGACCCAGCAGGTGATGTCTGTAGGAGAAAGGGACTTGTTCCTCCAGCCAGAGCTGAGAGCAGGACTGATGCTCTCTTGTAAAGTGTATCCTGCACTTCCCAACCAAGCAAGTATCTTGGGAGACATGCAGGTTAAAGTGCTGAGCATGACTCTAAATGCAAACCAGAAAAGGTTCGCTTGGTAACCAGGTGTCAAATCCCAAGAGTTATCCTGTCTTTCTGTCCTGGGTAAATAATTAGAAAATCAAGGATGTAATCAAGACACATAAATGACTGTGTGTGCCAAAACCAAAGCCACCAGTCACTTTGTTTCCAGCTCAGTTGTCCCATACTCACGTTATACCTGCAAAAACTGCAAGCACTTTCATACCTGTTGCTAATTTCTGGGCCAGGCCTTGAAACAACCTATCTACAACTCTAAATTCAGAAATAAAAGCAACAGGGACCTTCCTTCCTGCTAAGACCTGCTGTGAGGATGTCAGTGGACAATTTCCACTCTGACCTGTTCCCCATAAAGCCCAAGCAGTCAGCCCAAGTGATGCAGCCCCTGCAGAGCCCACCCTGCACTCACACCCCCCTGCTCCCCACATCCCCCCCAGCCGGCTCAGCAGCCACCCTCAGCCTCGTGCTTACAAGGCCAGGGCAAGATTTTCTGATTTCCATTGACAACTCTTCAGCTTATAAAGAAAAACAGCGGGTTGTTCTGAGCTGCACCCAGCACATGAGCAGAGCATCCAGCCGATGCTGACTTACCACTCTCTTGAACTCCTCTTCAGTGAAGCCCATGTAGTCCTTCACTATGCTGTAATCCTTGTCAATATTGGAGTTAAAGATGAGGGGGTCATCCGTGTTTATAGAATAGTTAGCTCGATCCTTCCTAAATCTGTAAGGAAATCAGGTTGAACCAGTAGGTAAAACACTGGATGCTGCACTGGTCATGCACTTCTCAGGGTAAAATGCAGTAAAAGCAAAGACCTTGCAGCTGTCCCTGCAGCTTGTGTTGCTGGACTCAAACACAGGACTTGGCTTCTCTCACCACTGCTCACCACCGAGATGCTTCTCCAGCGGAGAGAGGAGCAGGGCATCTCGTAGAGGCTCAGCAACATCAGCTCTCAGCCACAAACCAGGGTTAGTGACCGGAGCACAGCATCTCATGCCCCGCAGCTCAGAGCTGGGGCAGGAGGGACAGGGCAGCCCCCCCAAGGGACCCCTGCACCCCTCCAGCCGCACCAGGCCCCTCTGTGTCAAAGGGTGAGGAGGTATCACATCTTCCCAAGAGGTGCGTTACCTTTCTAAAGCAATAAAGCAGCAATATTCAACCCAAATCTTGGTTATTTAGGATTGCAGATAATTGAGAAGTCTTACTGTGCTACTGGGTGTTTCCCAAAGTCCGGAAGACATGCTCCAGTGAGATAACTGGACCAAGGGCAGACCTGTTTGAGGGAGTTAAACACGAAAACCAGAATCAGCCACGCAGATCTGAACACCAGCTGCGTACGCAGATAGCTAAGCACGCTGGTAAAGCCAGATACAGGTTTAGGGCTTTGTTCACAGCCACCCCTCAGCGCTACTCCAACGGACCGGTGCGTGTCCCAGGAGATGGATGTGAAGAGCTCACAGCCTGTATGGCAGCAGCAGGAGCCAGTGGGGTATTTCCCATGGGCAGTCAGCCAACCTCCATGTGTCAACTACAGCTAAGAAACCACTGGCATTAAGTATATACATATATATTCCATATATTAGTTGGATTACTTGGGGAAAAGCCAAGAAAATTTGCGCATGCACAGTAACTCCCAGGCACTTCCACCCTCCACCCAGCCAGGCTCTGGTACAGCAGCCTGCTTTGTGGCAGGAGAAGCCTGCAGGCTTAAGGTATGTAAATTAGTGAATAAGCCCTTCGAAATTTATCCTCAGACAGACCAGAATCCATTTCTCTCTGCTACACACCAAGCAAGCAGCTGTGTGCCCCTTGCAACAAAGATCCCAGCAAACAGCCAAGTCTCTCCACTGTTTTTGCTGTGGGAGTTTGGGCGTCCAGGTTCAACGGCAATGTTCCCAAACACGTGGTGAGCACTCGGGTGTCAGGTCATGTCCCTGGCTGTCAGGTCATGTCCCTGGCTGTAGCACAGCCCGAGCGAGAGCTGATTTTCCACTCAGACACCAGCTGCCTCGCGGTCACCCTCCCACCACACACCCTTACCTCAAAATGCATCTTTGCTCTCAACAGCTCCTTGTAGAGCTCAGGGTCATCCAGGACATGATAGCCATGGCCAATGCGCTCGGCCTTCAGGAGATAAACTGCCTAGAGAGAACAGGAAAACCACATACAGCCTCTGAGCACCAGCTCAGTTCCTACCTGCCCAGAGATCCCTGCCCGACCGTGGGTGCAGCTTGCACCACTGAGCTAGCTCTGGGGAGGTCCTTCTCTGAGCCGTTGGGGCCAGATCTCTGCCTGGGTCGCTGATGTTTGCTCTGTTATGAAAACAGAGAGGACTTAGGCTCCTCTCTCCCCAGTGCAGGGGATGAGGGGCACTTCCCACCCCTGCCCCTCTCTTTGCCCCAAGCCAGGAGCTCCTCATACCTCCTTGATCATGGCTGGTGGGCCGGCCTCCCCAGCATGGACAGTACGATGAATCCCGCATCTTTCAGCTTCCTGCAAAGCAAGGGAGGACATGCTTCTGTCCCATCACCTGCAGCAAGTTCAGCAAACCCCTGGGCTGGCACTGCTCTTGGGGCACAGCAAGCAACAGGGGTCTGTGCAAGAAGCCCCCAGATCATAAGCCCTGCACCCCAAGAGGGACACGCTCTGCTGTAGCACAGGCTGCGAGAGAAGGGCTCAGTAATGCCAGACACAGAGGAACTTAGAAAGCCTGGTTACCTTCCCCTGGAGCCCAGCCAGACTCCTCAGGATCTTTTAATACTGCGTGAGCTCACCGCTGTCTCCTCTCCAGACAGCAGCAAGCTCGAAGCTCTCCTTCCTCCACCCACTTGCCCTTCTGCATGAACCTTGCAGCAGTTCCTGTCTTTGAAACTTCTACCTTTTTGGCTGGCTGCAGCCAAGTGGGAAAGTTTAAAAGCCCTCAGGGCAAAGATGAATCAATGCTCAGACACCAAGTGCCTCCCTCCTGTAAGGAGCTTCGAGGACCCTGTGGGTTCAGCTTTGGGGGCATTTTGAGATTCTCTTCACAGCCATCCTGAAAAACCCCTTGCCAGGGTGACCACCCTGGGCTTTGGGAAGCTGCACAGCCTTGAGGGAAGCCTGGCTCCTGCCTTGGTGGAGAAGGGCCACCCAGCTGGTGGCAGCAGACAGGCTGCAAGCCCCATCGTGCAGCAGACACTCTTCCCGGGCACTCCTTCAGGGCTTTTCACTCATGATTTTTTTTCAGTGACTTAATTCTCAGCTTCTCATGTGCTGCAATCCCAGGCCCTGCCTGGAACATCTACAGAAGAGCCCTGTGTGCATCGATCTGAAAGGCACTCTGTGCTCCCTGTGTCTGAGTGTTGATTTTTCCCGAACAGCTAATTTATTTACACTTTTTTAAATAACAAAATCCCTCTGGCCCAAGTACCAGACCAAGAAGAAAGACAGACTCATACCAGCACTGAAATTTTCCACTTGTTTCTACATGGGATGAAGACAAACCAGAAACTCTTGTTCCTGCACTCCCAAGACAGGCATCCCTAACTATCCCAACAGGAGGATGCAAGCAGAGGGGTCAGGAACACCACATGCACCAAGACTTCTTCACTAACCCTCCTGGCCACTGAAGCCTGACCCCCCTGTCCACTGCATCCAGGAGGGAGCTTGTGTCTAACATCCATCCATGGGCATATCTTCCCTGGAGTGGCTTAATCTCTTTTTCAACCCATTTGTCCAAGGACACATGGTGCTTCCCTTGGCTTCTCCTCCAAGAATCGCTGCCTCCTTGGACACAGTGGTCCCAGGATCCTTGACTGTACGTTTCTGCCCTGGTGCTCCTCCACAGCCAGCAGCCACAGTCGAGCTCTTGCCATTATCTGTTCTCTCCCCTCCAGCAGCCCCAAAAGCTCCCAGGCAGAACATGCCTGCCCAAGTGACACCACAAGTCTCTTCGATTTCCCTGGATGCATTACATACCCACGGAGCACAGCAGCAGTATTTATGGGGACGCACTTCCCTGCCACGCAGACCAAGAGGGGCCAATATCAGGAGCGGGGTTTGCTTCAGCATCTCAGAGCCTGAGCGAGTCCCTGGCACAGAGATAAGATGCATCCTTCAGGTGGGGGAGTCTGGACCTGGGTACTGCTGGCACACCAGGGCAGGATGAGACACGCCTGCTCGTTGATTAATAAAACCCTGTGCTCACGTCTCAGTTTATAACCACTCAGTTCCTCCTGCTCAGCAGCGCAGGCAGACCTTGCGTCGGCTCTTGCTGATGGGGGCAAAGACCCCAAGAAAGTCTGGTGTCGTTTCAGCCCTGAGTGCTGCTTGCAAAGCACCGTCCTTTTTGGCAGTGATGGTGCCCAGCCTCCTCTCGCACTGATGCAGGGGACCAACAACCCCAAAATCCCACCAGCAAAGAGGAGCGAGGCGCGAAGCTTTCCCTCTGAGCCGCTGCAAAGTGCTGAGGTCTAGTGCTAGTCTTGGACCAGGCTCCTGAAGACATTCCAGTGTTTGCATTTGAGACGATCAGATAAAAGCACTTCAAACCTTGCAGCTGCTTCTCTGCTCCTCCGGTGATTTCTGCCAGACTGGAAAGGCCAGTCTCTTCCACCCTTGGCTGCAGTTTCACCAACCCCCAGGAGCAGACCCCAGCCTACAGCAGTGGGGTGCTGCCGGGGGGGACACAGGCTGCCCGTCACTCGTGTTGTACTCAGTGCTATGGGGCAGCATGCCGAGCTCCAGCTCCAAGGCCATGTTTAAGCAATGATGCCTGCCATTAATCATTTAGGAAATATAAACAAATTCTTTTGCTATTTAACAGAATGTTTTTAATGGCTGCAACGAATTTTTAAGCTGTCCCAGCTGTTTGCAGTCTGAATAACATACCCCATGTCCCCTCAATATATGTTTTTCTTGTAATTTCTTTTAAGAAGCTTATTAAACAAACCTCATAAGCCTTCTTATGCTCGGAGGAATTCTCCACCTTCAGGGACTCATCCCCAGCCAGGTCGATGGCCACCACAGAGTTGTTTCGATACTTCTTGCAGAGCTCCACCACCTCTGGAGACCAGCCTGGAAGAGACAGCACCAGGGTTCAGGAGAAAGCATTGGTAAGAGTCGCACCTTCAGCATTTTTCTAAACAAATCCTGGTCACATAACTAGAAGGCTAGAGCTATTTTCTTTGGTCTTTCCTAAAATTTGACGCTCAAAAAGAAAGCTGACAAACTCCTAGAAAGGTCTGCCATCTTCAGGCAAATAAAAACTGCCAACTGATTAGTCCATCACCAATCAGAGGGAAATCAAATGCATTTAACCAGCTATAAAGCTGCTCTCATCATATTTTTCTGCTCACTTTCAGCAGGGGAAAAAAAGAGAAAGAAAAAATAAAAGAGAAAAAAAATAATCAAACATGGTAGTGCTTGCTGCAGTTGGCCCAAGGTAAGCTGAACTGCACAGCCCTGGTGCTGTAACATGGTGTGCAGGAGAAATCCCTCAGCCTGCTCCTGAGATTTCACCCCATCCCAGGCTGGGCAAGGGGGAAAGGAAGAACCGTCCCATTGGCCGTGCTGTGTCACAAAGGGGTTTGGGCTGGGGGGGGGGTCTCTGCAGGGCCCCTGTATGACAGACAGCCCTCCCCTGCTACAGATCATCCTCGACTCCCCCAGACAAGATGGTGGATGCTGCTCCCGGTGGGAAGGAGCTGGTCTGCCTCCTGGAAGGCTGACCTTTAACACTCACAGAATTTTATCTTATTGGCATCCGTGAGAAAAAGAGTAACAAGTGGCCAGCAACTACTTCAGAGCTATCTCTGATCAGGATAGAGGATAACCTCTGAGAAAGGACATGCATCTACCAGCTCATACAGCACTTATCCTTAGAAAAAAGGCCAAGAAACAGAGATAAATGGTAGTGTTAATAATTAACAGCCACCTGCTGTGATATATAATCTCAAAATCATATGAACACCTAAGAAAACGTGGGCAATTTCATTTTCTTTTTTCATCAGTTTCCAACTCACTGGGTTAGAGCCATTATTTTATTAACAAGTTTAATATGAGCCAGTTCTGGCTGGCATCTCTGCCTTTCTCTCAACAGTTCATAAATTACAGGGTGGCTTCTCACTGTGCAGCACATCCCGAATGCAGTGCTAACGACTCTTGCATTGAGTGCATCACTGGCTCTGGGTAAGAGTTGGTGCTCTGGGACACTGCGAATGCCAGCTCGGTTGTTTGCACAAGCAATCCCTCCTGCTGTGCAAGCACACACTGCACGTGCCCTCGCGTGCTCCCACCACCTTCTGTCTTCGCCACTTGTGTGTTGGCAGGGACCGTAACTGCAGAGAAGCGTGACTCTGCCTCACAGCTTTCCAGTTTCTCCTAAGAAAAAAGTTTTTTGCTAGAAACCAGAAATTTAAGGGTCATGTTTTCAAAGTATTGTTTGGGGTTGATTGTGCAGGCAGGAAAAAAACCCACTCTCAAATCTCCCAGTTTCCAATAATATAATTTTTCACATTTCTAGACACAAATTAACTGTGTACTCATTAGCAAAAATCTTTCCACCACCTACCCTACTAAGCCTACATAATACTGTTGAGAGAGATGAAGATATTCGTAACAAAGTCTTCACACAGAACAGCTACTGTCATACAACCTCGCTCTGGCTGCATGTTTCCCTGAAGGAAGATGCTCACAGAACTCAGCAGCCCAACAAAACACTGGAAATTGGGTTTTCTTCCTATTCTGGGTCATAGCACCTGTTGCTGACAAAGTTCAGAGCTGCTGATTTTATAAAAAAACTTTTTATTATATGTGTGACTTAGGTATATTTTACTTGTGTTTTCAGCTTAAACCAGCAGAGACTGCAGCCAGTGGATTCTCTGGCTGACGCATGGTCCAGACTAATGAAGGCGTGTGCTGCTGTAGCAGCACGACCACGAGCAGGGAAAGTGTGAGATCTCACGCCCGGTCCTCCTCCTGTCACTGTTCTCTCTCAGGCCCACCAGACAGTCGCGGCAGATGAAACCGCACACTATGGCAACAGCTTCAACTGGCCCAAGGAGAGCTCCAGCCTTTGGGCAGGGAGCCAGGTATGAGCAGAAATCACACCTCCGTGAGACAGGACAGAAGAGCCCATTTGGCCTCTCTAGCAAAACCCTTCAGACACTGGATGTACCCACAGACCCCCATTTTCACATCCAGCAGACCCTTACTCCATAGTGAAGGGAACAGAGGATCCCCAGCAAGAAAAAACTACTCCTCAGCACCGTCTGGTCCTGCACTGGACCCAGGGCCATGGGACAGGAGATTTCTGCGGGGACCTGAACCCAGGGGACGTCACCCCCCGCCACGCGTCAGGGAAGGGGAGCAGAGCAGCAGGGGAGCTGCAATACATTACTTGGCATATGGCGCATGCAGCATAGAATAGACCTGGCTTTGATGCGGAAATCCCTTTCTCCATCCTGTAGTCCTTGATTTACGAGGTTAACGACTTCATCTGGAGTGAGGTCTCCCCTGCAGGGAAGAAAAGCCATCAGCAAGAGGCCGGACACCTGCCAGGGACACAGGCAGGAGCCGCAGGCCCAGCCCGGCACCCCCACGGGACACCCCATGCAAAACCCAGGCTGCCCGGGGTCCCACTCGCCTTAACATCCAGAGGAGCCCGACGAGACGGCCCAGAGCTGAAGAGCACCTTTTACACTCATGCCATGCCCAGATTTACCAGATGTCGGGCACAAAAGCATGCAAAGATGATAGTAAGATTTAGAAAAGCCTCAGGGAACTGGATGCCAATCCTGCCTGAGCAGAGGAACCCACTCTTTGCCAGAGAAGCTCATTAGGGCACATAACTGCCTGCAGCCAGGCAGGGGCAAGCATGGGGCTCGGTGCTCATCACAACACATTTTGCAAGGGGCTACAGAGCCCAGCACTGATTTAATCAGAGGCACACATCACAGAAGGGATGACATGTAAAGAAGGGATCAGATTGCCAGCCCCCTCCAACATTGCCACCGTCTGCCAGCTCAAATTCACATTTTGCAGGCAGGCAATCCATATCTGAATGCTGCTTTTCCTCACACAGAGAACGGCTTCAGCCAGAAGTTCAAGCACAGCTGCTCCACAGATGCAGACTTAGGTGCCCAGAGCAAGCGATGTTAAAACACAGCAGCACACAGATTATAAAATGAAAATCCTATTGATGGGGAAGAGAGGTGGAAGCATGCTGGCACTTGCTGCATTGGAGGAGAGAGAAGGTTTGATTAAACCAGACTTTGAACACACGCTGGCTGACTGGTGTGGGCCATGCCTTCTCCACACCTGACCAGCCACCCACCAGCTCCTGGCATGGCGGGATCACTCACTCGGTTTGGCCCCAGGGGATGGGATCCACGCAGCAGTTGGCCAGGAGGTGAGGGCTGTACCGGACCTCCACGTAGATGATGCCTTCTTTGGCTTTCGTTTCCACAAGCTCGTAGGCGATCCTCCTCACTGCCTCACGGTCACCCCTGCAGGGACGGTAGTGGGACCCATCACTGGGACTCATCACCCTCAGGGTACACTGGGGGCAGGTGAGATGACCTCCAAGGCTGAGCAATGTTAGCCAAGAGGTCCTGCCAAATGTTGAGGGGGAAGAAGCAAAAAGTGCAGTACTTACGCAATGGCAGGCATGTAGTGATTAAACTTCTCTAAAAACTGAGTAAGTGTCAGTGGTGTTTTGTAGCTGACATGCTTCAGGAGGTCATCAACAGTGCTGCCGGGGAGAGGAATCCCTCTTTTCCTGGAAATGAAGCAACGTGTTATTGACAGCAAAGGGTATCACATATTTAATCAGTCCATTTCATACAGCAATCGCATCCCAAGCTGGCAGCAGTAACATCCATTTCTTCACAGAAAAGATACGGCACATGTTGTCCTTCCAAAATCTCCTCACAGATGCAGCCCTGAATCTCAGCGGGGAGGAAGGCAATCCAAAATACAAGCAAAGCCCAAACAAATCCAAATCAAGCACAACAAAGCACAAACAAATCAAAAGACTGACCTGGCAGGAACAGAGCCAGAACATATTTTAAGCTTAAGAAGGAGTTCACCTAAAGGGGGTGTGGATACCTCCTACTATCCTAGGCGCGACATCTCCTAGTTCTCGTGGCAGAATTGCCAACATTCTTTAGAAAAGTTAATTTCCACTTATGCAGGCTCAGAGGCTTGAAAATTTGCAGAGACGCTCCCAGGCGCAGGATCATGCACGCAGAAGTGTCATGGCTCATGGGTTTAACGCTGGCAGCTCCTGCCAGTGAGCTGGTTCCCAAACCCAACATCATGGTAGCATCTTCTCTGATGGGGACACTTCTCACGCAGGAGAAAATGGCAGTCCCAACAACTGCTCTCACCAAAGGGATGGAGATGGTAAAGCCCACCTAAATGTTTCCCAGAGGGAAGAGGCCATTTTTCCCTGGAGAGCCTGGAGTCCCAGGTGGGTGGAGGTGTCCCTGGTGGGGTGACAGTCAGGCTCGAGGGGACTGCCAGCCAAGGATGCTGCACCCTTCCCAGGCAGGCTTTTCCATCCCCACCCTACACCCTGGTACCCTGCACATGCCAACCTAAATTAGGACTAATAACTAGACATTTGTTTTTAATCCTCTTTCCTGCCATGATGAACTACAGCCAACTGATGGATCTCTCTGCCAATAGAGACAAAACATCACAGACAGCTTTAGCGTCCCGATGCCAGCAACCATCTCCCTGTGGATGAACAATCCACAGGGAAGCAGCCCAAAGACCCCACTCCTGGACCCAGTAAACATTGCTCATTCCCTGCTCAGGCAGGAAAGAAACCAGCCCCACTCTCAGCCTTCACAGGCAATCTGCACAGATTAAGCTGCTGGCACTCGGCAGGGAATGTTCACCACTGCCAAAGCATCGGTTTTCGCCCCTGCCTTGCTCTTTCCATGGCACTGACACATTGGTCTCTGCTCCAGGAACTGGCCCGCATCTTCCTCCACCTGCCCAGGAAAAGTTTCCTACAGCAAAGCCATTTCCCTGACCTCTTTCATGTGCTTTCCGAAGGATTGCCTCCACGCAGCCAGCAGCGACAGTGCTTTGGGGTGATCCGCAGAGCAGTGACACTGGGGTCAGGTCTCTCGCTGAGGGGGTCTGGTGGATCTTGCCAGCGTGGCTCTGGGAGCTGCTGCTGCCCCATCCAACCCGGCTGGTATCTGGGAGCCTTCCCGCAGCAAAGCTGCCCCAGGAGAACGTGCTTGTGCCCAGAGCTACCTCCAGCCACAGGCAGCACCACCTCCCACTGTGGAGAGGGCACCTCCCCTGGGGACACCCAGTCCTATGAGGGGTCCGCCACAGCTCTAAACCCTTTGGCTGGGCAGGGGGGATGCAAAGCCTGGCCCAGACCTAACAGAATTGGAGCCAAAGTTTCTAAAAATGGACAAGTTCAGCCACTGCCCAAGGGGGCTTGTGCATCCTGGCAGCTTTGGGTTATTTATATGTGGTCAGCAAATTTATTTCCAGCTCTTTACCTTTAAAAATAGACCACAAGCAGCTTTCTGTGTCCAGGGTGAGGTTATTAAGGCAGTCCCCTACGGTCTCCCACTGCTTTTACATTTGTGTGAGCACTAGTTTTAGAGCCCATGAATAGCACAGCTTTGCTCCACCCCAGCCAAGCACAGCACCCAAGGGCTGGCAGTCCCAGAAGATGCCAGGGCTGTTTAAAAATAAGAGGGAACTGGGCACACACTTGGGCAATGGTTTCTGTCCTAAGCAAGAGAGGTGCACAGGATCCTCAGATGGCTGGTGCCTCCTGGGCCTCAGGGCTCCTACAGCCCTCCTGGGGCACTACACCAGCATTTGTCCTTTGGTGGCAGAGGGACCCAGCAGAGCCCCAGAGAGTCAGCACTGACTTTTCTGTCCATCAGGACTTGTTCCAGCCCTGCAGCCCACCAGCAGCACGAGCAGAGCCAGCAGGAAGCCTGACTCAGCTCACCGTGCCAATGTCCTGCCATGAATGAGATGGACATCTCTGATCCACCTTCTTTACTCTGACCACACTGCAAAATGTACGGCCGCTCCCTGCAGAAAAAGCTGCTTTAGAGAATTTCTCCTTTGAATTGCCCTGCCTTGGAGTCTGCTGGGCTCATAGAATGCCAGAACTACTCCCCAACCTCCCAGAGCTGATTTTGTCCCCAAAGTACCAGAGTTGTATGTAAGAGCTGTTTCCTGAAATCTTTAAGCTTGCCACTTTCTGATCCAAGGATATCTGCTAGTCTCTATTAGCTTTTTGAATAGTGACAGCTGGAAGAAGTCTTAAGTTTATTTTGCTTACAACTGTGGAGCCAGGTCCTCGCACCAGTTAATCATTCATCCTGGTGCTTCCCTCACAAGCTACACTGAAGCAAGAAGATGCACATGGGCTCTGTCAAGGAAACAACCTCTCTAGGTCGCTGCCAAGCGCTTTCCTGGGTCACCCTCACATGAGCAGGACTCCTTGACTGCTGGCACCAGGCAGCCAGCCTGGGGTTCAAAGGCAAAGAGCAGCAGGGCAGGGAGGAGCACCCAAGCTGGTTTTTCCTCCCAAGACTGTGGTATGGCACCACCACCAAGCAGACACTCCCAGCCTGCTTTCACTTTACTTGCTTTTGCAAGTAGGAATGTGGAAAAAGACATGAGAATACACTGACTCTGCCACTTCCCGAGTACACTTCAAAGGCAGCCAGCTCTGTTTATGAGACACCTTCTGCACTTTTCTCACACTGGCTCCTCTTTGCTTGCCCAGCTCGCAGGACCGATGACCACCTCACGCACGCTCCTGCTACCAGCGCAGCCCCGCTGCAGCACTGTGCGTTGGGAAGTGCAGCCAGAAGACCCGTCTGTGCGGAGGCGAGACCAGCACCAGCAGGCTTGCTGCGGGCACAGCAAGCGAGAGAGCTTTCCCAGCCTGCCAGCACAAGCTCTTCTGCTGGAGAACTGGCCAAGCAGAAGGGATGATGCTTTTGAACTGCAGCTCCCAGAGCTTTCTTCCCCCCGCAACTCACCTGCCAAAGTGCAAGATTGTTTCTGGTCTAATGGCTCCATCCAGGTGGACATGAAGCTCTACCTGCAATAAGAGAGAGAAATCAGTGAGGTACTCTTAGAGCTGCAGCAAAAGTCTGGAGGTAAGCAGCCGGTGCTAACACAGGTATAAATGCAGCCACTATGGGGACAAAGTCATGACAAGGAAGCACAAAAACATTTTTAAAATACCATCATGCTAAAGTTTATTTTTCAATACCTGAGTATTATCTCAATATTTTCTTATTGCTGCTACAGCTCACACATTCAATGGATCTTTAGAAATTTATTCTGTTTCCAGTAATTTTCAGGAATTGCCCTATCCTTATTTAGCTTGCATGGTTTAGAGTTTGGGAAAAGTGAAAAAAGCAGACCCCAAACACCTTCGCTTTCCAGCTTGCTCCTTCCTGAATTCACAGACACCCAAGCATCAATTAATTTGCTAAGAGTCATTACACAGAAAGTTTGACTCATTTCCAAGAAATAACTCCTGATATATTGGTAATTACTTGGTATTATCAGAGCTTAGAGGCTTTCTAATCCTACACATGGAGTCAGTCCCACAGTGCAAGGTGCTGTAAAAAATAACAAGAGCTGCCCTGTAGAGCTAACAAGCTGGTTTCAAAATAAAACACTTAAATTTCGACTCATTAAAAATGGGACAGTAACACAGATCCCTTCACTCTGAAACCCTGTTTCCTGATTATTGCTGAAACAACGGCTTTTGGAGAAAGAGCCCCAGAAAAGCAAAAGCAAGCTTTTTCCATTAGACAGCTGGGCCTTTTGGAGGAACATGACAGATGTAATTTGGAAGTTGAACTCGGAAGGAAAATATTAGCTGTAAAATGTTTCAGCTAGATCTTCGTATTTCCAGAACTATTTTCTTTTAAGCAATGGAATAGTGTACAAAATAGGTATTTAATTTTATTTTATTTTTTAATGAAACTGTAGAGAAGCAACTTAATACAAAGTTCTTGTTAGTTATAACATTGTGCAAATTTTCCTGTGTAGATGGTTGCTGCAGGACACTGAGTAAGAACTGAGTAGGATTCAGAAGAGGACTGGATATTTGCATGGATAACTAAACCACCCAGGGTTACTAATTAAAACCCACAAACCTTCTGGCGTCAGGGTACGTATCAAACAATAACTACAAGGAGCTGGAAGAAAAATGAGTAAGCAGTCTCTACAAGCAGGTCAATGTGTAATTGTCCACCTCAAGAACCTTTCACTCCTCTGAAGCACCCGCGAGCAGCTGATGTGAGTGAGCTCAATGCCGCTGGCCCAGCTCCCGGCACGGAGCTGGCAATGCCCATCTCTGGGACCAGCACTGATGCCCACGAGCTCGCTCCCATCCCCACCTCCTCCTGCAGCCCTAGGCGCCTGCCATGCAGGCAGAGACACCCACCTTCTGGCCCATGGCCAGGGTTTTCATGGATGGCTTCTGCTGCAAAAGGCCATCATTGCTGGGGTGGGACAGTGCTCAGGTTCAGGCCACCTGCACAGGATGGACATGAAGCTACCGCTGAAATGTGCACTGGTGAGATGCAAAATGCAGGTGCCAGGCTCAGGGCAGCTCGAGCTACTGACCCTGCACCATTAGAATCAGCTGGCCCAGGGGTCATGAATATCCCCACTGACACCCCTGCTAGGAGGTTGTAAAAAGATATCCCTGTGACTTCTCCTACCCTTAAGACATGATCTGAATCTACAGGGATGAAGATTTTAAAAGGGCAAAACCTGATCTTTCCTCCCACCTCGAGTTACACAATCCGACTTACGAGGACTAAATGTCCTGAGAAGCAGCAGATAAAATAACAGACCATGGACATGGTCTGCATTGCCAGATGTGGACGCCTGGCATGCTTTCCACTCTTGAGCTCTGATTCCTATTTCAAAACCATGCATGCTCCATTTCTTGAGGTTTTCAACAGCCCTTGTGACCTTCTGATGGAGTTACGGGCTTGAAACTCACTCATGCTGCATATAAAAACCAAGCAAACAAAACCTACCGGAGTCTTCTCACCCCAAACATTTCTCAAGCATTCCTGCAAGAACATCCCAACATGACACTTCCATCAATGAGAAAGCAAATTCAGTGGTGTGCTTACTCAAAAGTCACTTCCTTCTGCCACTGCTGCAGGTGAGATGCTTGTAAAGCAGCAAGGTACCTCTCCAACACCAGCAACAGACTCTTTCTCCAGTGCCATGCACTTCTTTGGGTCTGGCAGGACCTAAACTAAGTGCTAAGAAGCTCTTGTGCCATGCTACTCAACCCAAAACTTTGTGGGGGTTCCTCAAGATCAGAGTCTGGGGGGTTGCTTTCTGCAGCTAGGACCTAATCTAGGCTATTTAGATTACCAAGGGACATTCAGGTGAAGAAGTAAAGGTATATCTACAAGGGTCTCCACTAAGAGCTGGCCCTAGATAAAGCTGCAATCAGCAGAGGCACAACGGAGCAGCTCAGCTCCCCCAGGCGCCTTGCCCGCAAACCCCGTACGCTTCCAGGTCCGTGGGAGGCTGCTCGCTGCAGATTACGCTGCGGCTCTCTTCCTGTGTGTTTGTTTTGGGTAAACAAAGCACAAGACTTTTCTAGATACAAGTGGGTAACGTGACCTTGCTTTAAGTCAAGGAAAGTACCCAGATAAAGATGAAAGAGTTTTCTCTGAACTGCGGTACCAGGAGATGATGCCTGAGCAAGCAGAAATAAGGTGAACGCAGGAGCCCAGTGCCTCTTCCAGGGCTCTGCTCCTTGGCACACAGAGGTCCATGCACGTGTGGTCTCCCACCCCAAGCCCTCCAGTTTATTTGGAGAGGAAGCCCGTGCACACAGATTAAATAGGGATCTCAATACTTGGTCCAGGAGCCCAACGGCACCACGGGCTACACCAGCACTGGAGAGGAGCCGTCAGCCATGCGGTACCAGCGATGCCTTCCTTTCTCACAGCAAACCTGGATGTGGTAACATTTATTCTGATAAAGAACGAGAAAGCAGCAGAGCTCTCTAATGCTCTCCCGGGGCAGGAGCTCTGCTCTTCCCCCAGCTGCAGCAAGGACCCCCAGAACCACCTCTGTGTAGCCACCCCTCAACCCTTCCTCTGTTCCTCCACAGCTGAGAGCACGTTCACTGACCGCTGGCCAGTGCATCAAAAACCCACAGTGCAATTCAGTTAAATCTCTGAGTTTCACTAAAGAGTTGTCGAAAGTCAGAGGAATGAGTTCAAAAGATGTAACTGGCCATAAATTGTGTGTCCTCAACACAGACAACCCCCAGCCAAGGCTGTCAGAGCAAACCGAGTGCTTTCCATTTTTATGCAAAAAAAGTTTTAGCTCAGCCACGGCACATGACTTGTTAGTGCAGATATCAGGAAGTTTGTTCAGATTTTAAAAAAGAAGAAGTTTTAAGGGCTCTGGCATGATTTTTCTCTTCTGAAAATATTGTAATGTTTTCTCTAGAGCTTAATAAGCTTCAAAAATAACTTCAAACACAAAATGAGGTACTGCAAACAAGTGTGTTCCATTCAAAGATCAAGTCTGATTATTTTCAATTTAGTGAAATTAAGAGGAAAAAGTTAACCAAACATTCAAAGTATTTTCAGCTACAGTCAACCCAACAGAATTTCTCTATTACTCCACAGTTTGCTCAGCAGACCATGGCAGAGCAGTTAACTGCTCAGTTCACCTATTATGTGGCATAAAAAGTACCATCCAAACTAAGGCACTTGAGGGAATTTCTGTATTAGGTGGTTTTAGGGTCTTTTTTTAAATACATACAATGAACTCAGCCCGAACACCATGGTAAAAGTAACACCAACCTCACCTTTTATTTTGATGGTTTCCCAGCAGATGTTAATAGATAATCCAGGCAGCCACTAAAGTTGCATCATTTTAAAACCCTTAGCAGTGACTTTGCCCAGGATTATTTATTAGCACATTAAAAGGTGATAATTTAAAGTTCACTCTATTGATCTCAATAACTGAAAAACATAGTAATTACACTGTCGTTTGTCAGTCGTTAGATACACATGGCAGGAAAACATTAATAGAGAGCAAAATTCAACAAGAGATAAGAGGAATGCCAATCACTGCAAGAAGAATGAACTGTGTTCCCCAAATACCAGTTTTATGAAAGTGCACTATCAGGAGCAAAGTTACGCTCATCATAAACTCACCACAAATGCTCATTTAGAAGCAAGAGGTGAGAGTGGACCAAGAGGGTTGTGAAGTGGAAGAGGCACAGTATTATCCTCAAACCTGACGACACCCACAAATGCGTTTTGGAGACGAATCTGCCATATGCTTTAAGGCTTGAGCCTCTGTAAGAGAAACATGGGAGACTACAAGACCCACGCGACATACTGCTCCATTGCAAGAAATATTTGTGCTTTCTAGAGAAGCATTTGCATGATGTGTGGGTTTGGTGACTGAGGCGGAGGAGGATGCTCCCGTGCTGAGCAGCCTTTAGTACCATCCCTCCTGGCACCCACTACTCGACCTCCACCACCATCAGTACGAGGCTCCTGGTGCCATTAACAGGCGACAGCGGCTGTGTGTCACCCTCCTGCATCTTCCTGGCTGGAATGAGGCAACACTTCGGAGCAATAAAGAGCCCTTGCACTTCGTGCAGCACCAAGCCAGTCTCTTACTGCCATCGCATTTGACAAGCGGATCTGGGAAGGTTATCTGAGAAGGTGCCTGCAGAGCATTACCGAGGGAAGGAGTGCACACATCACTGCATAAGGTACAGCTGAGGTCGGTGCAGCCTCGTCGGCACCAGGCTTTGACCCGTGCCAAGCTGGTCAAGGGTCAGGTTGTGTGCAAGAAGTGGATGAGCCAAAGAAAATATCCTTGGCACACCCTTGTGCACTTGCACTGCCACAATAAGGACACATTTTTAAATTATTTTTTAAATTTGTTTGTTTTTAAGTTTTGCACCCAGTGCAAATACCGTGCTACAGGCTTGGCACAGATGGGCAGGTCTGTCTCGAGCCGGGGGAGGCTGCAGTGCTACAGGGAGCAGGGCAGGACGCCCCCCCAAACCCCCTGGGTACAGCCAGTGCTCTGCAGCAGGGAGAGCACCTTTGCTGCCATCCGGGTTTGGTCACCAGGCGCTCTCCTCACCATTGACAGGACACACGCAGCTACAGCCAGTTCTGGCCCATCTCTCCCAATTCCTGGGTATGACAGGCACGTCGGTGATAACTGTCTCCCTTTGGATGGGGACAGGCCCCGAAACACCGTGATACACACAGTGTGTCCCAGGAGGGCTTGCAGGAACACCTGCCCAACGTGACCTGATGCTTATTTTGGAAACAAGCATCCAGCAGCAGAGCTACACCAGCTGCTGGGAGGGTGTGGGCCCAACCCTAGAAGCCCCCATTCCCATCCTGCTCCCTGCAGCGTGGCTCAAGGCACACGGGAGCCACAGGAAAGGAGAGCCATGTGTCCCAGAGCCCCCAACCTGGGGCCGGCCTGAGGGGAGAAGAGCCAGTAGCAAGCAAGGACACGGTCTCTGCTCCGGTTGTGGAGCAAAGAGGGAAGAGGCTGATGGTTGGTGTTCAAGGAATGGCAGTCTATTCGGTCTTTTATGGCCTACAATAAGCAGGGTTCAAAGTCACCCACCAGCAGCCCCAGCAGCTCCCTATTCATCTGCTGCAGTCATTGGGAGTCAGCAAGTTCCCAAAAAACGCGGAGGCAGCCCCGGCCCCACGTTCAGCTGAGGCTCGAAGCTGCTCCAGTTACCAGAAACATCTCTAAAACACAAAACGGATCGTTCCCAATGGCAGAAGGTCCAGGGGAATGAATAGGGTTCATTAACTGACTTCAGACCCATTTTTTTTCCCAAGCCTGACTTAGCAGGTTCACAGGACTGAAAGGGACTGCCTGACTCAGGAAAACCAGTCTCATAACTGCCGGCAACCAGACAACAGAAGCCTGATCTTAGCAGCCAAACCCTGCATGGTTTTTCCTAGGTCTCTCTCTTTGGCATCCCACTCTCCCATGCACTGGAAAAGTAGGAAGAAGCACAAGTGAAAGAAGAACTTAACTTGCTTCTCTCAGTCAAAAGTTTGAAATCACCGGTGTGAATCAACAGCTTTTGTTCTTAGTGGAGGTGATGAAATGCCAGCATCTCCCAAAACTGAAGTAGCCCTAAAAAGGCTTTAATCACTAGTAGATGTCAACGCTCCCTGATTTTGGTATCAAGGTTTGCCCACTATTGCACGAGTCACCTTTCCTCAGAAGGAAGCCTCACGTAGTGATGGAACGAAACATGAATCAGACCCATGCACACAGCCTTTTCCACGTTCGCTAGACTTTCCTGGTGCGAGCTCAAATTGAGAGATAAATGGTTTGGGAGTGGTAGGGGATGCAAACAGTGCCAAAACCCCCCCGACCTTTTGGGGTTTTGGAGGCAATCTTCTTCCCTGGGAAAGCTGCATGCAGTTGCCACCACTCAGGGTCTCCCAGAGTAGGACCACCACGACCATCACATCACTTTTTTTGGTCTCCTCTACTCCAACCCCTCCTGGCAGTCAGTGCCAGAGCCCGAAGGCAGCCAGGCAGAGAAAACCTGCTCCCCACCCACCAGCTTACCCAGATCACAACCCGGGAGCTGAGCTGTCCTGCAGCGCAGGCAGCACTCTGCCATCAGATACAGGGTTATCGCTAACCACATCTGTTTCATCTTCCTCCTTTTCAACTTTTTAATAATCTGATTAATGAACATGTTACTGTATGATACTTGAGATGTATTTATACAGCACATGGTGAGAGCAAAAGACTGGAGCACCCCTCTGAGAGCAGTCACCAAGGTGGTATCTTGGGTGTCTGAGGAATAATTGAACTAAATGTTTAAGAGCAAAAAAAATACCCACCAAAAAAACCCCCACCCAAAACCAGAAACACACCCACAAAGCAACAAAATCAAATCCCAAAACAAAAAAAAAAAAAAAAAAAAAAAACAAGAGAAAACGTTTGTTTTAGCAGACCAAGGCAACGGTTGGAGTGCTGGACCCTCCAGGGCTTGCCTCTTCCCCAGTCAGGCCACCAGCGCATCTCCAGCCCGGAGCAGCGGGGTGACCCTGCCTGGGCGCTGGGATGTCCCGCGGCGGGGAAACGGGGCCGGGGAACCGGGGCCAGCGCCGCTCCGGCACCGGGGAGCCGGGGCGTGCGGGATGCCCGGGGCAGCTCCTGCGAGGAGCACCGGGCCGGGGCAGAGCAGCCCCCGGCTGGTGCCGCCGAGCGAGACCCCAGGACACCCCTCCCGGCTCAGCCGCCGGGCCCCGGGGCACGTCCCAGCTTCCCCGTCGCCGCCCGCCGCCTCAGCGCCGGGGCACGTCCCGGCTGCCAGCCCCGGGGCGCAGCAGCTCAGCCGCGGGGCGCGCCCCGTTCCGCAGCCCGGCGCCTCACCTTGGGGTCCCCGAAGACGCGCAGCCCCCGCTCCATGCTGCCGCCGCCGCCGCTCCGCGCCCGCTCCGCGCCCGCCGCCCCGCCCCGCCCGCCTCGTCCCGCCCCCCGCCGGCCCCGCCCCGCCGCTCCCCACCGAGCCCGCCGCTCCCCACCGAGCCCGCCGCTCCCCCGCCGCCCCGCCATCCCGCCCGGTAATGCCCCCCCGCCCGCGTTTCCCTCGGAGCCGAGAGCCCGGGCGGAGCCGCGTCTCCTGCGAGGACGGGGTGAAACACACCGAACACGGTGGGACACCAGCTCAGCTCGCAGAGCGGCACCGGGACCGCCGGTTCCGCTGCAGGCTTAAGCCAATGCAACAATTGTTTTTTTAAACCTAAAAGGGACTTAACTGTTCAGCTTAGGAATGATCATCCCTCACCCCCTTTCCTGCTCGCAAAGCTGCTGCTCGGTGACTCACTTGTTTTGTCCGATGGCTTTTTGGACTCGTTTGGTCCATCATACACCTGCTTTCAGCTCCCGCAAACCCATGCTCAGCGTTTCATTTCTTATTTTTAGTGACCTGCCCATGTTTTACATTGCTCCTCTGCCTCCCGCAGTCCTCTCCCAGGAGCGATGCACATGGCAGCCCACATCGTTGAGGGACCGTGGGGCAGAAAGTCCTGCTCCTCCCCGCCGAGCGTGGCTTCTCCGCTACTGGAGAAAGAGCTCGCAGCCACTCCAGTCTTGAAGCACCCACAAAGTCACACCCATTCAGCTAAAGGCCAGTCTGCAAGGTGGAACCACTCCCCAGCGTGAGCTTTGAGGAACATCCCTTGGGTCCTGGCACAGCCCTGGGTGAGATGAGATCTGAGCTGCCTGGAGGGGACTGAGCAGGCAGGTGATGTTTCCAAAATCACTGCAGAGAGGGGAGTCACAGCTTCGATCTGCATGACTGGAGTTCACCTGCCCAGGTGAGGCAGTCCCAGATCCCAGGCCCTTTCCGCAGGGAGCCTTGGAGATGAAAATCACTATATCAACTTAAAATACTGTCATCGCTTGCGCTGGCGTGTAAGCAGAGAAACCACTTGAGGCTGTAGGCGTGAACGCTACCACAAATGGTTGGAAAATGAAGTTTCCTCTTCTTCCCAGCTGTGTTTACACCAGAGGGACACTGTTTGTGGAAGCTGGCAGCAGGGGATTAGCTACGCGGGAGCCCTGCCTGAGGGCATGGGGAGGGCTGGGCGCTCCTCCAGCCCTGCGCTGCCCCAGCCACGCTGCCACCCCGGCAAGGTGACATGAAACCAGGGGAGCGAGCAGCCCTCGAAAGTGGGGGCGGCAAACTGGTGCTAGGCACTGCTTAGTGAATGCAGGACACGCTACAGACTCATTGCTCCACAGAGAAATGCCACCAGAGTCCCTTGTCACTCCTCCCCAGCTTTGCCATGAGAGCAGTGATGGAATTTCTGCCCCAAAGCCAAGTAGGCACTGAGAAAACAGCAGTTTTTCAGCTCACATCCCAAGGTCATTCGGGTATGTGCACTGCAGCTGAGCCCGTGGGAAAAGCGCAGGGCTTGGCTGGGGAGGAAAGTTCATCATGTTCTCTTTTACTAAGTACCACCTTTCAAAGATGCCCCAACTGCATCCCTACTGTAGAGATGAAAGCACATTAGCCACAGTTAACTTGCAAAAATATTCTTTACAAAATAGTGACTGACAGGGAAAAGTAACAGTTAGCTGCCAAGCACGATGCCAGCACCGCTCAGCGCTGTCAGGAGCCTGTGTGATGGAGCAGCACTAGACCAGACTTATGGGAAACCAGCAGGAGTAAGCAGCAGGTATTTTCTGCACTAGAACTTGTGATTTCTAGAGTGACCAAAGGATGACATTATTCCAGGCTCCCAAAGCTTTGCAAGTGCTGAATTTGGGTAAACCTCCCCTGGGTGTGCACAGAGGGTCTGGGCAGAAATAAAATGCTTGAGTGTGCAAATTAGCAACTGGGTGTGAAACCGTCCCTGGGCAAGGTGAGCTCTGGCTCACGTGGACCATTTCACCTCCACATCACAGGCTTTTTTAGCAGCCACTTGAAAAATACCTCTTTTGCCTGGAGAATGTCCCACAGCATCGCATATTTGAGGTCTGACTTCTGGTTCAAAGCACCTGTAGCATAAATGGTCCCACTGTGAATACATGGTGCTTTCTAATGGTCTTTTGTGGGCACAGCCTTGTGCGATGTGTCATCTATACTGGGAGGACAGATGTCACTTTGAGCCTTTATTTGAGATTAAAGGAATTTACAAGGTATAAAATAGCATGTGGGTAATTTTCTGCCAGGATAAGAGTTGTTAGCAAAGGTCATAAAGAGGCAAATGGAGCTGAACTGGCCCAATCGACTGGGAATGGTGCAGTAAGGGTTTTTTGATGGTTTTTTTCTGCTTAGCAAATGCATGTGCACTGCAGACTCAGCTCTTTCCAGGAGTGTCAACACCAGGACGGCATAGCACATTCATTGCATGCAACTGTGTTGCAGAGCCTTAGAAATAAGGCTTGGGCTGATTTTAAGTGACCTGACCCTGATCCACTTTATCCATCTTTACCACTGGCTTAATCGGATGGTTGTGATAGCTGCTGTGCTGTTGATTTTAAATGGATGTTTTCCTTCGGAGAGCACCACATCTCCCTGAAGCCAGAAGGCTCAAGAAGAACAAGTCTGTTATTGAATGGTTGATGGTGACTTCCCTCCTGGGAAGCCAGAGGGGCACAGACAGGGACATCTGTTCCACCCAAACCCTTGCCTGGATATTTGTGTCAGCCCAACTCATCAGACCTCATTTGCTTTCCCTTTCATTTTGGACATACCCTTGAGTCACTTTGAGACAGACAGCCCTGTGCTTGGTTCAGCTTCAAGGAACGATGCTTTTGAAGTGAAGAGACCAAACCCCTCTGTCCCTTCAGCATGACAGATGCTCCCCAGAGCCTCGCTGTTAGGAATACGAAGCAAACAACAACTGAGGAGGAAAACACAGTTATGAAGGGCCCCAGTGTGATTTTGCTCACTCGGTTCACGCCACTGCCCTCAGTTGGGAGCCTCTCCTAAGCCCTGCAAGCAGGAGGAGAGGCAGTCCCAGGCATGTAGGCAGGAGGGTGCACATCTGGGCAGCTGCAGGAGCACCAGCTCTGCTCCTTCCCCAGGGCTGCTGGAGGGAAGGTGAGGGATCAGTGTACACACTAACAGGGCTGGGGGATGCAAGAGGCACCCCAGGCTGCATTACTATGTGTGGAAGCCACCACAGGCTAGCAGGGACAGGAAGAGGGACAGGGACACATCTCATGCTTGGGGCAGTCTGGCCAAGTACAAGGCACCACATGAGGATGCTCTGGGGCCATCCCTGGGGGAAGTGACTGCTCATCTGCACAGCTGCCCATGGCTCTGCTCGCTGCTGTTGATTGTTTATCTTTTGTATTTTTAGGAAGATCCCAGGCAGCAAAGTAGGGGTAAAACTGTTCTTAGAAGCTATTCCAATGCTTATTTCCAAGGAGCTATATTTAAACATGCTCCTTTCTCTTGCCCTCACAGGTTAATACCAGCTGTGCATCAGGGTTGCCAACACCTGCAAACAGCTTTCAAAAAAAAAAAAAAGTGTGCTTATGCTGGGCTTAGCTTTAAAAAGAAAAAAAACCAACCCAAAACCAAACAGAAACCCCCAAACCCCCACACTTTTCTGCTTTGGTTTGGGGTTTTTTGTTTGTTTTTTCACCAAATACCAAAGAGTGTCACCCTACAGCTCATTCTAAGTGGCTGAGGGAGGAAAAAGTGTTTAGATAAATTAATTCTACCAGTAAGATATTATAAATGCTGCTGTCATGTATAAACATGACATACTGCTCTACTGGTCGTTTTTGCAAGAGTAGACGCTCTCAGCCCAAACATCCATTGCTTCTGCAGAATTTTTGTTTTTGAGACAAAGCCCTAACTTATCTCAGCATTTCCCATTTAACTTCTACAGCTTCCCCGCAGGGCAGGGAAAACCTTTGCCCCAGGGCAAGCCATTGCCAGTCCATGTGCTGGAGTCACTGGTGGGAACTCAGCTGTGACCTGCTTGGTTCCTGCTGGGGATCATGGGACCCTGCGGTCAATGGGAAAGGCAAAAACCCAGCTGAGGAACAACCCTGCTCCCCAAAGGGATTTCATTTCCCCTCTGCTCTCAGAGGAGCTGGAAGCAGGCCTGACGCTGGCCTCCAAAAGCAGAAGCAGGTCCTGCTTTGCACCACAGCCCCAGGCAGGCTTTCCCGCAGCTCTGCATCAGCAGGGAGTGGGCAACAGGTTTTTCCTAAGGATATTCAAGCAACTGCAACCCCAAAAGCATTAGAGCAACCACTGGGTGCCCCTGAGCAACTCCTCAGAGGGCTGATGGCTACCTGGGTACACCCGAGAGCTGCCACTGGGCAGACCTCACTGGGGGTTCCCATTTCGGGACATTTTTGAGCAGCACAGAAACGCACGCCCAGGTGATGACATGTCCAGCACAGAGGCCCAGACACATCCTGGGATGCAGCTGCCGGCCAAGCCACGTGGGCAGCTGCAAGCCTGCTGCACTGATCCCCTAACAGGATTAGGGCTGCAACAGAGGCCAATTCACACCGAGCATCAGGCCCACTAATGAATTTCAACCTATTCTGAACATCTCCTGGACCAGAAAGGCTGCCCAAATGGAGCTATGGGGAAATTGAGCTGCTCCAGACCCACAGGACATTGGTATAGCACAGCTTTAGAAGTGATACAGCAGAGAAAAGGCAGAGAAACACAGTGTCAGTGCTTTGGGCTGTGGAAAAGAGTAGTGGTCTGGGTCTGGCAGTGTTTCAGACCTGGACACATCTCCAAAGTCCACCCTGGAAGCTGTGGGTTATCTAAGGATAAAGGCAGCTCCACTCTCACTCAGCTCTTCAGATCACAGGGTGCAGATGGACCTGGCACCCGTGGGCAAGAGGAGCACACAGTCCCCACAGTATAGGCCAGCTTCCCCTTGGCAGGAGCACCCCCCTTTCCTCTGCCCTACCCACTTTTTTGGCCTGTTTCACAGTATTAAAATTCAGCATTCAAGTTCAAGACCAAGGGTAGTATCACCACCAAGGGAAGCAGGGCTCACCTTGCCATGCCACCGAGGTGAGGTGCAGACAGCTCCTCTCCTCCTGGGCCCTTGGGGTCTGGCTGCCCTTTGATTTCTCCTGTGGGTAAAGAGAAGGAGATGGCTGCATCCTATGGAAAGATGTGGCCCTGTCCCTCTTGTGCCAGCGCTGTCAAGAGGAGCTGAGAGAAATCTGAACCAGCCACAGCAGCAAGGACAGAAACCTCACTGGGATGTGACCTCTTCCCAGGTTAAGGCCAACATAGTTATCAGCCAAGATCAACGTGAGGAGGCCAGGAGATAAGGGTGTGGGTGGGTACACGGCTTTCCTGGCCAAGCACACTGGAAGAAACCCACCACCTTCACCACAATGGATGATGCCTCAGGCACTGGAGGAATGTTTTGCTGCCAGGCAATTACTGAACCAGTAGCTGGTTGGGGTGATGAGAGGTTGCCCTTCCTGCCCCCCTGCCCAGGTGAGTGCCCAGAGGCCTCCACCATGTTGGACAGGAGACCCTCCTGGTGCCTGCACCCCGAGGGAGCCCAGCCCAGGTGCACCCCAGTCTGTCCCTGCCCTGGCCCCAGTTTTCACAAAGGGAAACACAGAGACAAGCGTGGGGTGTGAGCCAGGCATGCTCCAGCAGGTCCCACACTGGGGGCAGGTCCCAGTGCAGCTCGGTCCAATCCCCAATGAGGAGGTGGGCACATACACCTCTTCAGTTGTTCCTTAAATAAACACATCTCCTATTCAAGGCACTGCACCCCAGCTCTGCCACCCTAAGCAAAGCCCCTCAGGAGCACTCTAGGGAGCCAAGGAGGGAGGCAGGAGGAGGAACCATCCTGTGAGGACAGAGGGAATAAAGCCCTTCTCGCTCCACTGAGGTCGCTGCCCTCCTTGTAGACACCGTGCACCAACAGAGACCAAGACTTGTACCCAGATTCAGCCCAGCCTGGCACAATGTTCTTCTCCTAAGGGTTTTTAGCACCATCTCAAAAGGCACAGTTCACCTGCAGATCAAAACCTCTGCAGGAGCAGCAGCGTGGTGTCCAGGCTGGGGCTCAAACATGATCCTGATGCTCCACTCAGACCTACCTGAGCTCTCCTGCAGAGCTGGACTAGCCCTTCTGGGCCTGGCTTAGAGCACCCTGAGCTTGCAGTGCAGTCTGTCACACTGGGACCTGCTGGAGAGGAGCAGAGGGAAGTGTGCCAAGCCCCATCTGGAATGAGTGCCTCACACACCCCTTCCTGCAGCACTTCTCTCAAGGAAATTCCACATGGAGCAGGCTGCCCTGCTCTAGCGAGAGGGTCATTGAGCAGAGCAATGCAGATACAGCTCCCAAGGCTAAGTGTAAGCCCAGCTGTGGCCAGTTAACACATGTCTCTATTCAAATCCACTTTTTGAACGAGGACCAGGAGAGACATAGGCTGAAACCTCTGATTTTATCTCTGCAAGGCAGGGCTCAGGGAGCCAAGGCTTGGGCAGTTTTACACGTGTGCAAAGTTCTCCAGCCCCAAACCCACTGTGCTTCCCCAGCTCTTCCTCCCATTATCTAGGGCTGTGTTGGGAGCAGATTTCCATCCTCACAGGCCACTCCAGCTGTGAAGGAGCTAGATGAAGTTTCACACCCTGTCCCATGGCCAAGTACTGTCTAAAAGTTGCAGTGTCACTGCATTGGGGTAGAGTAACAAGGATCCCAGATGAAACCTCTGGTCAGGGTGTTGTATGCACACCTGGCAGCTGTGACCAGCCCGAACAAGCTTCTCCAGCCCCGGAGGAGACTGAGTGCCCGGGCTTTAGCTGCACGTGTTGCACTGAGGGGGCTGAGCTGCCCTCCAGCCCCCAGCATAAGCAGGTAATTAGATTAAAAGTGCTCGGCCAGACACTGCACCCGGGCCACTAAAGGACAGAGAGAAACTGAGGATAGCATTTCTCAGAAGGGCTGTGATGCTGCAGGTCAGCACCACGCACCCCATCTTCACTACAATGGCAGAAAGAAAAAAAAAAAAGGGAGAATGCTTTTGCCAAACCCGACCTTCTTAGAGATACTTCGGTTGGGACTGAGCAGCAGCAAACAGCAGCATAATATTGCCCTCTTCAGACTCTTTCTAATATCACAGCCTCAGCTCGTGAGCAGGATGCTGTCACAGGAGGAAAACCCCAACCTCCCCAGCCCACAGCACAGCTCCCCTGCCCAGGCCAGGCAGGATCAGGGGGATTTGGGAGCTTCCAGCTCTTGCTGAACCCAATGCCACATCTCACCTCTCCACAGGGTGCCCAGGCAACGCCTTCTGGAGCCTGTTTTTTTTTGGGTTATTTTCCCCCAGGGATCCACAGGAGTTCAGGGGTTTTAACTGTGCTCTCAGCCCTTCCTCACACAGGCATTTTGGGTGGGACTGGGGAAAGAGGGATGGGAGCAGGGCTGGTCAGCTGCTGCAGGGATGCAGGAGCCGCTGCATGGAACAGGTCAGATGTGGGGAAGTGCTGCCTGCAGGGCCCCTCAGCCCCAGGAGGGAGAGGGCATCTCATCCCTCCAAAACCCCACCACATGCTGGGTTATTCCACTTTCACAGGCTCTGAGCAAGCCATCCTGCTCAGGCTGTAGCACAGTAATGCCAGAGCTGAAGGAGGTCCCTGGTCTTCCCGACAGCACTTGTGGACCAGGATTAAAGAGTCTATCATTGTTCAATACTTTCATCTCCACCCCAGGCCAGGCACTTGGATCTGTGCCTAGCAAGGGAGCAGCGCAGACCCAGAGGTGGCCAGTCAGGTCCAACCAAGACCGCAGATCATAAGGCAGTATCACAGTGATGAGGCAGGTCCTAGGTCAAGTCAGGAAGTCAGTCTGCCCATCAGGGCTAGGATCAGGTCCAGGAGCACCAGGCAAGCCCATAGTGATGGGGCAGGGCTGACACCAAGCCAGGAAGATACTCAGCAGGTTGAGGTCAGGGCCAAGCATCACTGGAGCTGTACTATAACCCAGCACAGCTCAAGAAGAGCCTGAGGTGCTGGGCTGAGCTTAAATAGAGCTCCTGGGCCCATGGCTTTGGGGCCAGGTGAGGTTTGTCAGGGCCTTTAAGGTCTATTAGTGTTCTCAGGTCTCTGACACTTGCAGTGTCACATCCAGCAAAGTGGGGAATTGCTGCTGCTCCTCTGCCACCCTGACCCTGGGCACAGAGAGACCCTGTGAAGCCCTGAAGCCTGGCAGACAGCAGGTTTTGGTCCTGGCATTGGTCCATCCCTGCTGCTGCTCCACCCTGCCTGCAGGTGGCTTTGAGTGATGCAGGGGCTATTTCCATGCCCAGATTTAGGATCTGGAGAGCAGAGCAGTAATTTAAATTGTCCTCCCTGGTCCCAGCTCGAGGTTACCATCCCAGGATGCCCAGATCGCCCACCTTGCAGTGCCAGCTAGGGTCTGGCTGATCCCAAACTGAGGGTCACAGCACTCACACGTGGGGTCCTGGTCCCAGATGTTCATTCCTCAAACAGGGCTTGCAGACCACCAGCAGAAATATCAACTCTAGGGGCTATTGCATTCGGTGTCCTTAGTCACGGACAGAATCAGAGAATGGTTTGGGTTGGAAGGAACCTTAAAGACCATCTAGTTCCAAACCCCCTGCCATGGGCGGGGACACCTTCCACTAGCCCAGGTTGCTCACAGCCCCATCCAACCTGGCCTTGAACACTTCCAGGGAGGGGGCAGCCACAACCTCTCTGGGCAACCTGTTCCAGTGATTAAAACATCTCATTTCAGTGATATCTAACTAAAAGGAGAAATAGCAGGAAGAGAAAGGCAGGTGAAAGGGAGAAGTAGAGGGAGAAGGGGAGCAGCCAGGTGCTCCCACCCATCTCCCCAGTGCTGGCTCATATGGGGGGGCTTCCTGGCTGCTGCCCCGGTGTAGGGCGTCTGCAAGTCCCAGGGCAGACTGGGAACAGCCTACTGCTCGAGCAAAAAAATATTTGAGGAGAAACCGATCCTCACTGTGTCGAGCTGGAAGTTTCTGGAGACATTTTATCTAATCCAGGGCTCTGACCCAATTAATATTCTATAGGATCTCCTGGAGCTCTTGTTTTGTTCAGTTCTTGGCTTTAAGGGCTCCAGAAGAAATTGAAAACAGATTATTGGGAAGAAAACAGCTTCAATTTTTAGACAGCTGTCTCTAGTGAAGTTGGCTTCATTTCCAATCATTCCCCAGGCGTGATGCAAGTCTGGCTATAAAAAGTTTTTCCCCAGTGGCAGTAGAAAAGCTTTGCTTAAAAGCAAAAGGTAAATATCCCGGAACGGTGCTGAGCAAAGAAAGACCAGGCTCTGCCTGCGAGCCTGCTGGCCTTGCTCAGACCTCCCGCACCCACCGTAAACCCGCCTGGGCACCAGCGAAGAGGCACCGGGGGGCACGCCGGGGGGCGGGGGGGGCCGGGGCAGTCGGGGAGCCCGGGGCAGGGGTGCGGGAGGGAGGTGCGGGCCGGGAGTGCAGCCCCTCACCTGCGCCCGGCGGAGCCCGAGCAGAGCGGCCACGAGAGGGAGGCAGAGCCCGTGTGCTGCGGGGGGTGCGGGGCCGGGGCTGCGGGGGGGGCCGGGGCTGCGGGGGTGGCCGGGGCTGCGGGGGTCCGGGGATGCCTTGGGGGGCCGGGGCTGCGGAGGGGCCGGGGATGCGGCGCCGGGAATGCGGGGGGGCCGGGGATGCGGGGGGACCGGGGCTGCTGGGTGACCGGGGGCTGTGGGGCCGTGACCGCGCCACCGCCCACCCCGCCCCAGACACGGCTCCAGCCCCCCGGGGCCGGGGCGATAGGGCCCCGATTCAGCAGGGGAGCACATGCACGGTGGGAAGGTCACAGCCACCTCCCGTGGTCCCCAAGCGAGATCGCTGCCCACTGCCCCGGGGACCTTCGCTTCGTCTGGGAGGCCTGGCTGGGGAGAAGAGGATGAGCGTTTGAATACAGAGGTTATGGCTAAAGTCCTTTCAAAGGGCTATTTTGTCCTCCGGTGTCAGCCCACATGCCAAGGCTGTGTCCCATTCCCTGCTCACACCAAAGACACCCATTGTGGATGGGATATCTTGCAGGTCAGCAGCAGGGCCAGGCAGAGGGGAAAGCCTGGGAGATCCCTGCGGTTCAGCTCCCATCTGTAAATCAGGGAGAGCCACCCCGCTGTGCTGTACAGAGGGAGGTGCAGTGCGTTAAGCTGGGGAGGAGCTCACAGGGATGGGCTGTCAGTCCCCGTGGCTGTATGTCCATCCTCTGCCAATGGTTCTGGTTCAGCCCTAGCTGACACCACGACAGGTTGCTGATCAGCACCAGGTGGGGTCAGGATCCCACTCCCACCACAGGTTTAGTGTCCAAATGCACCCCAAAAGCAGAATCTGTAAGCCCCCATTGAAACACCATCAGCAGAGGGGTGTCCTGTTAGCAGCTAGCCATGATCCGCCGGCCCAGGACATTGTCATGCTCTGCAAATCCATGGCCCCTCTGGACACTGCTGACACACCGCTGCTGAAAGACCTGGACATTTGCTGACAGCAAAGAGATCGGGCGCTAATGGAACCAAACATGTCTGGCAGGGAAGAGGCAGCCAAAAAGCTGCAGCAGAGGTGTGCTGGCTACCAGGGGCCGGGGCATTGCCAGGGCCAGGAGAGCAGCAAGAGGTGGGGAGGAAACTCCAGGAAACTCCTTGTGGAGGTGTTTTTAAAATCACATCATGTCAGGTTCAAATGTGGACCTCCCAGTGACATGCAGGAGAACTGTCTCTGTGATACAAGGTGGCCCAGACTTATGATAGTCCAGTGACTTTTTAAACACCTAATTTCCAGCTAACTGAAGACTTTTGAAAGAATAACCTGAGGTCAACCCAGTAAGTTGTCACCCTATGGAAAACCACTCCTTGCAAATACCAGCCATTTGGGGGGATGCTGCACAGCGGGCAGCCTCTGCGGCACAGCAGAGCGGGTCCCCCAGAGTCTGCCAGGCAAGTGCCAGCACCACTCCCGCCTGGCGCTTGTCTGCCTCGTGGCTTTCCAGGACAGAGCGAGAGCCCAGGGCAGCTCGCCCACCCCATTCACCGACTCAAGAAAGGAATGGGAAGGGCAGAGGAATGCAAATCAGGCCGGAGGACTCATTCATCCTCCCCGCGCCCGGCTTCAGCGCATTCCAGGCAGTCTTACTACAATGCAGCATTTTGTGCGCTGCAATCCACCCGTACACACACCCGCCTCTCATCCCCTGCCAGGGCTTACTCTCCCGAGGCACCTAGAGCTGAGTCTGTAATAAATCAGGCAGCAACCTCCATCCAAGACACGCACACCCCGGTTTGCTCTGCTGAAAAATGAGTGCCTAGCTTTTCATCTGAACACCTGCAGCAGGCAGGCAGCCGCGCTGACCTGGGGTGCGGTATCGTCTCTCGAATGAAAGGCACGCTGCTGTTCAGACACGGTCTCCCTGGCCGGTTTGCTGCACGCTGGTGTTTTTATTTTCCCCATACAGGGCAGGGAGCTGACTCCTGCACCCTCATCCCTCAAGCTTTGGGTGCCCTGGTCTGGCTCAGTGCTGCCAAAGTGAGTTTGAATCTGCCAGCCTCTAAGTTCAGTGATGCATGTGCTGAGTGTTGCTGTTGCTCTCTAATGAGCTGGTGAGAGACTGGCAGCAAAATCCTCCCAGTGCAGCGAGGGAGGCTGCAGAGAGCCCTGGGAACCAGCGTATGCAGAGCATGGCGGAGGGATGTGTTCCTGCCCAGCCACAGGTGTCTGGAGAAACATCTTCAGTGGGAGAGGTGGGCACAAGGGATTTTGCTCAGGGTTCCTGCAGTAGCGCACCAGCAGATCCAGCCCCGACGTGAGCACGGCTCTGTCAGCCACAGGAGGAAGAGTTTTTCAACAAGCAGAAGCGCTATCAGAGCCAACTCGCTGCACTGAGACACTTGGAAAAGTCAGGAAAGTGACCAGAGCCAGGAGGTGGGGTGCAGAAGGGTGGCCACACTCCCAGAGACACCCATCGAGAGCGGCCAGGTCCCCAGCAGCTGGGTCAGTGCATGGTCCCACCGCAGCATGGAGCCTGTGGGGACAGCTGCCCGGGGTGGGAGCTCACAGCTTCAAGCTCCCCACACTGTACAGGGGGGCATGGCCCTGCTTCAGAAAGATGGATCTGAGGCCAAACCCATCTGGCTTTGCTTTGCATGCTGCTGAGATCTTTTTTGTTGGGTTTATTTTCACACAGATCCCCAGAACACGGAGACAGGCAGGAAAGCGAGAGCTGAAAGCAAACAGGAAAAAGGCAGGTTCCCTTGATTTCTATTTTTAACACTGCAAACAACATTAGTGTCCTTATATTTAGAAAAAAAATACTTCGGAGCGTTTCCTGCCTCCCCTTTCAATACCTTCAGCTATTTCCTTGCAGATGCTTCCAGGGGCCAGGGCTCCGAGGCAGGAGGAGAGAGGCTGGGCTCTTACCCGCAGACCAGCCCATGGAGGGGAAGTTCCTGGAAGAGGAAAGCCAGCTCGGAGCAGGTGCCCGTGGTCCTGTGTGGCAACAGGGAAGACAACCAGACTGCGGAGGACGTGGCCAGGTCCAAGCAGAAGCTGTGTGCCACTGCAGAGCCTTCAAGCTTCCTCTCTGTGCGTTGCAGCACTTTTGGTGACATCAAAGGTGGCATAAGGGTCAGTGCAACACAGGGGGAGGCACAGCAGCGCTGTCACGGCACAGGCTTAGGGAGAAAGGCTGTGGCAACCGAGGCTGGAGGCACAGCTCTGCCCTGCTGCAGGGACCCTGGGCTGAGGAGAGCAGCCCTGGGCCAAGCTGCTGGACAAGGATGCTGGTCTGCAGTAGAGACCAGCCTCCCCTCACGCCCAGCACCACCTCTGTGATGGGGATCGCACGTGGGTGAAGAGCAGCAGCAGCAAAGTGAGATCTCAAAGCCAGTAGAGGATGGACGTAGAGGATGGCTGATGTCCCCTGGAGCCAGAGCCTCTCCACTTGTCACTTCTCTGCTTGCGCATACCAGGCTGGCTCGGCTTTGTCTGCACAGCTCAGAGGATCTTCCCCTTTGCTTTGACAGCTCTCGGCTCATTGCCTTGCACTCAAGGACTGCATTTTGCAAAGCGTTTGTGTTAAATTCTCATACAGGCAATCCAGAGCATGTTTTCTGCATGGTAGGCCAGTGGAGTGGCTTTGCCTGCACAGGCATCAGACCGCATCTCAGCAGGACCAGGGAATGTAAAGAGAACTGGGGTTTGAATGCAGTCAGCTTCTGGTGGTGGAGAGTGAAGCCAACCGCTGGGGAAATGGCTCTTCTAACCCCAACCATGCTGTGCTAGATGTGGTTTCCAGCAAAATCACAGCATGGGGAGACCAGGATTTCTCCATGTGGCCTGGGGAGCTCCCTGCCCCAGAAACATTGGAAATGCGGCATGGATAGCCTGCACAGCAGCTAAAAGCACCTCAAAACATCCCCTCCAGCCTGGGCCATTAGCAAGGGCTGAAGTCTGGCTGCCCGCCCCCCCCCCCCCCCCCCCACTCTCCACGCTCTAAGTTGATGCCTTGGCAGTACCTGTAAGAGATGTCGTCCTTTATTGGGCTCAGTCAGAGCAGACATCTGTCCTGGCCCACAGTGCCAGGGCTTCTGGGCTGCGTTTCCCTTCCTGGAGTTTGGTCCATGAGAGGAGCAGCCTTGTGAGCTGCTTCTCTGGGGCTCTGGCTGACTCCAAACCAGAGAGGAGACCCTGGCTGGGAGCAGCTCTGGGGACAAGCTGAGATGCAGTCAGGCTGCTGGGCAACCCAGTGCAGACAGTCCGTCCCATCAGCCAAACACTCCTTTTCTGTATTTCCCTCCACAAAGCCCTGCAGCAGGTGGAAACCCAGCCCAAAAATGTCTTGATTTGAGGACTACATAAAGGAATAAAGGATGCCCTGCAATGCCCAGTAGAGCCCAACTCATCCCAGTTCCCAGCATGGCTGAGGGCAGGAGGCAGTCCTGCTGCAGCTCCACCACAAGCCGCTGGGCTTTTTCCCAGGGTGGCGGCGATGGCCGCGGGCGGGAGCCTTGCTCTGGTGACCCCCCGGCAGGGGCTCCTGTTATTTTTCGCCTGGGGCTGCAGGGATCTGGGCTGCTGTCAAGGCACACATGGTTTCACAACACAGCCCTGCCCACCTCACCGAGATGTCTCTGCAGATGGTCCGGGAGGTCTGTGGCCAGCTCAGCGGGGCAGCGATGCTCTGTGATGCTGGGCGGGCTCCTCTCGCCCCACGTTGTCCAAGCTCTCAGAGGGAGCTCACCAGCAGCCTCCTTGGAGGAGCCGTTCCTGGTGGTGCGGTTGGAGCCAGGGAGGTGTCAATCTCCATGCCAGAAACAGAACTGGACCAGTTATGCAAGCAGAAAAGGCGATTCGTGGCAAAGGGAACCGGCCCAGAATGAGCAGATGCTAATCCAGAACCTGACACATCCCAGTGAGTCACAAGTCACGGACTGGCTTTTCTTTTTTTTCCCCTTTCCTAAGAAAATCATCAAAAAACTTTAGTCAGAAAAGGAAAAACTTCTAGAACAGTCTCCCTTCCCAGGGCCAGGAGGTCTGTGGGTGCAGGGACCCTACAAAGGCAGGGCTTGCACAGCTGAAAACCAACAATCCCATTAAACAAGAATCAGGAAGTTTTCCTGCAACAGCTAATTAAGCATCTCATGGGAGAAAGGTGAGGTGGCTGCAGAGCAGCAGCATCAGGTGGTGGCTGTAACTTGCAGCCTCACTCTGGCAGGTAAAGATGGAGCTGTCACCACAGAAGGTGGAGACATCACTTTGTCTGATGGGCAGCAGCAGCTTGGAGCCTGTAGAGCAGCTCAGGTGGGAAGGTGAAGCACTGACTACCCCATCTCCCCATGCCCCGGGGTGCCTGGGCACAGGTAGCTCCCAGCCCAGGGGCTCCATTCATCTTCTCTTCCTATTTCTGCCTCTCTGCTATTGTGGTGTCTGGGGATGCTCTCCTGAGAAGAAGCCTGGGTGGTGGTAGACTTTCATGGTGGGGTTTTCCAGTCTCCTTGGGGAACAGCGGGACAAAAATGAGACTGTCACAGCCCTTCTCCTTCTCTTTCCCCACCACATCCAGGAAACCACTAGTTCATGGGAATCCCCCGTGCCCCAGGACACTGTCCCCCAGCCTTCGCTTGCTTTCTCAGGAGGAAATTCCTGCCACCTCCAGGTGACTGCAGGCACCAGCTACATGGGGACTTGCTTCAGGGGATCTCCCAGACTGCTTCCTCCTTCTGATCTGCTTTTATGGGCACAGTTCCCCAAGACACAGCCCTGCCCTCAAGGAGGAAGCATCTCTCCTGTGCAGATTGGCACCATACTTGACACGGATCGGGCTCAGCCAGCATGAGGTCTGAGGACACTCTCCCCTCTAGCTCTATCCCTGTGGTCCTGCAGGTCTCCAGCCCCTCCCAGCCCCACAGTGCCCACACAGAGCCCCTGTCGTGGCTGCACTGGGTGCCAGCCCACCAAAATGCCCCCCCACCGTGGCTGTAAAGGGCCAGTCTTGGCTCTTGCTTTGTGGTCAGAGCAGAAAAGAAGCCCAGCCAAGCAGGCTGGTTGCTTTTAATTAGACTCCGGCCTGCATGAGGCAACTGCCTCCCTGTTCCTTCGTGGGGGATTCTCCTTAGGGGCCATCAGTTTGCAATTAGCAAGTCACCACTCTCCCACCTCCCACGGCAGCAGGTCACCCTGCCCCGTGGGCAGCCTGACAGCCAGGCAAGAGCACGCTTAGCCAAACACCTTTTACAAATCATTCTGCATAGTTCGCATTCTCGGACGGTTTATGAGCGTTTTAGCTCCTCATATTGATCAGGGCTGGAGCCGAAGTAATTACGTTCATCAGAAATAATTTCCTCTGATTTTGAGTCATATTTGAGTTGGTGCCCACCTCCTCCGCTCGCCCCTTGACATAGGCAGCTCTCTTTGCTTGCTGGTACATACTTTCCAGGCGACATCGTTGCTTTCATAACCATAGTGAGACCAAGAGCTTTGTTTTTCTCAACTGGATCCCACACACACACACACTGAAGGTTTCAGTCGTGTCTTTATTGACTTGGCTGGGGATGTGGACAAGAGGAGGTGGTTTATATGAAGTGCATGCTTGGGAGATGTCTCTAGATGTCTCTGGCATCAGGAAGGGGCAGAGGCTGGGGGCCTGGGACCTGTCTGCACATCACTGGCCTCAGCCTTTCTAGTCTTGCTCAGGAGATGGAGAGCAAGCCCAGCCCTTGCTTTATTCCCTAGGGTAGAGGTAAGAAGAGGGACTCACCCCCAAAGTATTTGCTGCAAGCCCTGGGGAGTAGCAGCAAGTCCCCTTGCCAACTGCTTTTGTGTGATGACCAGTCATTTGGGTTTTTTAAGTGCTGAGTGTGAACGAATCACTGGTGCAAGACAGGTGAACTGGCAGCTCTTCAGTTGCCCCCAGACCAGCTGACTGCGCTGAGCCCTGCTAATGTGCCCAACATCTAAGATGAAAGCCCTTTCCCTGCACAAGCCAGACTCCTGCCAATTAACAAGGATGCTGCACAAGGGCTTTGGGAAGGTCCCAGCAACAACCAGGAGTTTGCAAGGAGGCTGTGCAGAGCATCCACTGGAGATATACCAGCTGAGGAGGGTTATCTTTGCCCCAGGTCACTGTCCCCTCCCCAGCACCATCCTGTCCCAACACCGTCACCCTCCCTTCCCTGCACATAGTCCCAGCATCCTGGATCCACCAGTGCCCTGAGCTGCTCCGGCTCGCAGTGCTCCTGCTGATGGCAAGCCAAGGCCAGCCCTGGGGATGTGAAGGGCTGTGACATTTGGGAACAGACACAACCTGTGTCACCCAAACCTCTCCCAGCACCACCTGCTCCCCAGGCACAGCACTAGCTCTGTGCCAGTGCAGCACTTGCATTCCCAAAGGTCCTCCCAGAGTCACAGAAAACAGGGCTGGAAGGAAACACAGACATCACCTAAGCTCTCCCTGACAGCTGCAAATACAAGGTGAGTTTGGCAAGACCTAAAAGCATCACTGGCTGTACCTTAGTGCATGCCTCAATTTACAGCTTATTTGATGGTGCAAGGGACATGGCAGCTGCTTGTGACCACATAGCATACTTGAGCAAGACAAGAACTGAAGGAAAAACACTCTATTTTAGTCTGAAACCACAAGAAAAACAGAGATAGTCAAAAAGAACAAGCAATTTGATCAGGAAACATGACTTAGCCATGCAGCTCCATGGAAAAAACCAAGGGCCTGTCAGTAACCACAGAAGGTCAGGATCTGGGGTTTATATCTTGTCTGAAAGACAAAATGTTTAGTGAGATTTTTTAAAATAAGTTTATGTTTGATGATGTTTGATACCAAAAATAGACTCTCAGAGGATCGTAATATTTGATACGTGTTGATTTCTGACACTGTTTTCCAAATAATAATGGAAAGACTCATCTGGCTGAAGTTTCCAGGCTTTGTTTTACAAAAGTCTTGTTCTTTCAGTTATCTGAATGTTTAACTTAGGGGGACAATTATGAATTGCTCTTGTCTGGACTGCAGAAAAAAAAAAAATAATAATCACACAGAATTACTGCCCAGGATTTGATATGTCTATTAAGAAAAAACGTCCTTTTTCAACAGCTGATACAAGGCTGGGCTGTACTAATCAGACGCCCCTCAGTCTGAATGATGAGATCTCGCTATTGTTTTGGCTAAGCAAGCCCTTTCTTGGTTGTGATAGTCCGTTTGCTCCCCATGTAATCGCTCATCTTCCTCTTGGCAACGTCAGACTCTGAGACCAGAACCAGCACTGAGTCCCATTTATCAATGCTTCTTTCTAATGAAACCTACTTAAAAATGCCTGGAAAATGGTGAAGCATCAAGTGTCTCCACCACCACGCACAGCTCCCCACCCAAAAGACCCTTTCTCCTTTGGAGAGGGCAATGTGCGGCTGTTGCTCGCTCCCTCGCTGGCCTTGCTGTGGCAGCTGGGAGTTTGGAGGGGTCAGCTGGTCCCAGATGAAGCCGAGGTTTTCTGATGTAGTTGCCTGACCATCAGAAATTGGATGGCAGCCCTGAATTCTTTTCTCACAAGTCACTTGGACAGGCACCAGATGGTAAATACTTTCAGTCTCTCCTAGCCTGGGTCTGGGGTGGAAGCAGTGACCTCAAGGTAAAAGATTGCCTGGCCCGTCCCTTGTCCCTCGGGGTGACCAGTCCTCCCAGCCGGGCTCCACTCTCCAGTTAAGGTGTGAGAACCAGAGGGAATAAAAATGGCCAGACATTGATGGAAATGGCCATCACCACCTCTCTCTGCTCTTGCTATTTGAAACTGGAGCTGGATTCATTCTGGGTAGGAAACAACTTTCCCATCCTGCCAAAAACAAAGGTATTTCAAAGTTTCCCAAAGCCGGGGTGTTTCCAGGAGTCTCATGAAAAACAGCCGGCAGCCACCCCAAAGTGTCCAACAGCTGAGGGAGACCTGAGACGTCTCCTTTTCAGCTCAGGGCTCTTGGCTTCTCCAAGCTGGTTGTCTGTCCAGCTTTCCCACCAGTGCTGTCCACACTCCATGGACAGCCCTGCTCCCCTGCAGCGAGAATTTGAGCCAGGAGTGCCCAAAAGCAAAGGGAACATCCTCCCCACCAAGGTAGGGAGCTGGGCTCACTCTAGACCCATGATTTCACTGTTGATATGAAGAGGAACAGACCCAGCAAGGACCCAGGACAGCCTAGGTGCTCCCCCGCAGAGATGGATGTCCAGACCTGGTCTGACTTCAGCCAGCTCTAGGAAGGGTGTTCAACACAGGGCAAAAAAGAAGGGGAGTCTCAGGCAAAGGAAAGGGATGGAGGGAGATATATGGTCTATATCCATCACAGGTGGATGTAATTTCAGCTGAGCAGGGTGCGCAAATGAGTGCAGTGTTATTCACGATGGCACATTAAATGGCACAGATATGAAAAAACCAGCTGTCTAAAATGTAAATTCATTGGGTCAGTTCCTTCATTTCTATAGAAACAGCAGAGCTTGCCAGCGGCTAACTCAAAGGAGATGTATTCAGATTCCTGTATCAACTATTTTCTTGCACAACAGACCACAAAAAAACCCCCCAACAAACCTACAACCCCAAAAACTCCTGACAATAATACCATGGAAACTGCAAGGCACAACATATGGACTTAATTACTATCTCTGAAATCACACGTATGGTACAGAACACGTACGGGGTACGTGCTCCAGAGGGGAAGGGTAATAGCTGAGTATTTATAAAATGAACTGCTAATGTGCTGCTCTCCTGGGGCTTTGCAAATCAAAACCTGCACAAGGGCTGTATCTCTTTGCTGGGCTCTGCCCGCAGTCCTGGCCCCCCTGGCATGGTGGCCTGGGTGGGCACATGGGACCTGGAGAGCCAGGACAAGGAAACTCTAGCCCCGGTCACCCACGGAAAAGCCTCCTCAGGAAGGCAGGATCATGGTGGACTTTGTAGGTGGCCTCCAGCCTACTTCAGCAAGGTACCACCAGGGACTGCCAATGCTATCTGAAGCGTGGGCAGCTGGCCAGGCATGGGATGGTGGGTTTGGCCCCTGTTTGGCTGCTTGACTCCGTGCTGCAGCTCTCTATCACCACCTGAGCTCTGTTGGCTTCCTGGTGATGTCAAACCAACACAGCATGTCACCTTACTGCAGTGACATCACTGTGATATCAGCTGGGGGGAGCAGGAAGCAATGTCCCCTCTTGTCCCAGGCTGAGGGAGAGGGTAAAGAAGGGGTCCCCACCCCAAAGAGCCAAACCTGTACCCAGGAGAGGGCAGGCAGGGAGGGAGGGGTTAATCACCAGTGGGGTCCCCTGGGCAGCCCTGAGCCCCAGCCTCCCTGGAGGGTGCCCCACTGCCCCCCGAGGCCCCATGAACGGGGCTGTTGGCTGCTCCCAGAGCTGCTTACTGAGGGTGATGAGAGATTTTTATTTCCCTTACCATCACTGTCACCTGATTTCTAACTGGGAAATGAAGTCATGCCCATTAATCAGGAGCCCCTAACAAACACAAGCCTGGAATAATTAATTGATCTTGCTGTCCCCCTGTGGCAAGGCTGGCTCAGTGCTTTGGCTGCTCTCGAGCTGTTGCTGACAGAAGCACCGCAGCCGCCTCCGGGACGCCTGGCTGAGCTGCAGCATCTGAAACACGGCGGCCGGTGCAAGGGCACCGGCTACGGGGAGCAGAGGAGAAAGCAGCAGCATGAGATGTGGCTCCAGCCTTCGGTATTGAACTTCCTGGCTTGTGAGCACGGGTCGGTAGGGCCTGAACCCCTCTGCTAGCAAGGACGGAGCAATGTGTGGTCCTCACACCTCCCCTGCGATGGGCAGTGTTGCTCCTGGGCAGGGTTTGGGTGATGCAGGGATCTGGGGCTCCTCCACGAGGAGCAGAGACTCCAGCGCTCCGATTAGTGACAGCAGCCTTTGGAAGGTGGCCTGGTATTTCCACAAGCTGCCATGACCTCGTTAACAGGCTGATTGCAGCTAATGAAGCAAAACCAAAGCGGAGAATCAGGGTGGTAACAGGAGAGCTCTGACTGCACGCTCCTCCCTGCCGGGTTCTGCCCTCCCTGCTCCATGCTCTGGCTTCCAGGCTATGGCAAGTGGCGGTGCTGAGGTCAGGATTGCTGCTCAGGTGACTGAGGACCTGTTTTGCAAGAACAAAAGCAAAAGGAAGGGAGAAAAGGGTGGAGGGAGGGATGAGGCATTACTCCTAGTTGCATAGTTTCAGTGCTCTGTTTATACAGCACCCAGCCCCTCCTGCATGTTTGCCAACATATAATATATGATACACAGCAGCAGTTCTTGTCCTACCTGCAAAGCACAGAGAGTCTGTGTGCAGCCAGGATCCATCCCTCAGGCCAGGGCAGAGGCAGTGCTCCTGGCCCCCAGACCATGTCCTGCAGGCAAGGGGGGTGCAGAGAGGAGCCAGGGAGAGCCGCGGGGCATCCCTCATCCTTCTGTGAGCTCAGGCCTTTCCTTCAAGCTCTGCATGCCCAAATTCCCCTTCTTACACCTTGTGATAAGATCTGGGGGATGGGAATGTGGAGAAGGGGCTCAGTTTCCTGTAGGTCTTGAGATGTTTGTTTTTTTCTTTCCAAAGAGTCAGGCTTGACTGCCCAGACACAGTGGCTGCAAGGAAAACTTGCAAGGGCAAACCAAAAAGCAGTAAAGCATTGGGAGGCAAATCTGAGCGCCTGCTCCTCTTCCCTGAAATTGGATTTTAAATTCTTGTGATCAGTTAAGCAGGTCATAATTTTTCAGGAGCTGAATTGGGGTTTACAAGGCTTGAAATCAGCCGTGCTTCTGCAAGGGCCAGACTGCAGCCCTCTCTGCACCACATACCCGGGGCAATGATGTGTATCCAACCCCAGCGCCCCAGCAGCCGCAGGCCCACACAGGACAGGGGATGCTGCGGCAGCACCACCACCACAGCAAATCCCTTTCCTCTTCTTGTTGTGCCAAAAGAAACGGAGAGGGAAGCACACCTCTACTGCCTGGAGAGCTTGCCTGGCGAACTGCTGCAACCTCAGTTGCTGGCAAGTCAGACACTGTCCGCAGCGATGGAGGGACAGGATCCTGACTTTGACTTCAGGGCTCTGTACAGTGCAGGCAACTCACCCCTCTCCCACAGCCTGCCATGCACTGTGCTCAGCTTAAAATATAGGGGTGGGTCCCCCGCTCCTGCTCAGTCATGGCAATGTCCCAGAGCAGATGGTGGCAGGGACAGCCCCGCCAAACCCTTCAAAACCCAGGAGGAAGACACCAGCTCTGTCTGGGCTGATCTTGATCGTTAGGAAGAGGAATGGACCTCCCCTCCTGGTCACGACTAGCAGCAAGGAGCCAGTTCACCCCACCAGCCTGGCACCCCAGCCCCTCTCCCGTCCCTTCCCTTCACTCGCTGTCTCAGTGGACAGCACATTCTCACCTTGAGGGGAGTGGAAATGGCAGCTGGAATGTGGGCTGGAAAAGAAAAGTAAAAAAAAAAAAAGAAAATCTTGAGGCTTGTCCAAACCTACTCGTGTTTATATTGGAGCCTGTGAGTGACATCAGAGCAGGGAGAGTATAAACACCAGCAGGACCTACTTGGGGCTTTAAAACCTGCGAACACTCCGCTGCCTCCAAACTGCCTGGGGGGTGATGTGCTGAAGTAGCAGAGGGGAGAGCAGCATGAGGCTCCAGCTGGAGAAGCAGCTCCTCTTCCTCTCCTTCCTCTGCATCCTCTCAAAGGTAAGGGAGACGGGGCCCTGGGGCAGCTTTAGCCTTACTGGGGGAAGCACCCAGTCCTTGAATGTGAGATACAGGGAGGACTGGGGTGTTACAACGAGCCCTGTGGCTAACACCAGCTGGCAGACAAGCCACAGGGGCAGAGCTATGCTTGGGAGAGACATTTGCAATTAAACAGCAAGGTCTTAACGTTCATGGGCCAAAGACGTCTGGTGTGCAAGTCCAGGGAGTGCACAGGAATGACAGCAATGCACTCTGTTTGCTTGCCCCGTCCCTGCAGCGCTGCCGGGGCTGTGGTATGTGTCCCTGCGAGCGAGGGAGCGAGCAGCAGCTCCGTGGTAGCGGCTCCTGCAGACTCCTTGGTCCTTGCCCAGGCTCCTGGGGCAGGGGGCCAAGCAGCGAGCATTACTCAGCTCTCCCCCCCTCCCCGGGATGCTCATGCAAAGCCAATGCCTCTGACAGGATTTGAGTTGTTGTAGGGATTTTTTTTTTCCTCTTGGACTCTTGTGTGAAAATAGTTGCCTGCGCAAAGAACGGGAAAGTTGAAAAGTTTGGGGTATCTCAACTCCAAGTTTTTCTAATTGCTACTTGAATCCCAAGGCAGACATTCTGCGAGCAGGGACATCGTGGCAGCATCGTGCCTATTTGACTCCTTTCCCAGGCAGTTAAGATCTCTGATAGGAGCCACATTGTCATCTAAAGACAAGTTAATTACAAGGAGCAGAGGGAAATGGATTAATGGAGTTGACTTGGCTAATCTTTCTAAAGCATTGATTTGTAATAGCAACCTCTGAAAGATGAAAAATGCCCTTGGCTGCCTGGGTAAGCTGTGATGGAGAAATGACTCCTGCCCCAGGCTCTCATGAGTGCCTGGAGAATCACCAAGGGCCCTCGTGTGTCCAGCCCAAACCTGTCCACCTCAGCCAGTCCTTCGGTCCCTGCTGCGAGTCTCTCTCTGGTTTCTGCCACACTGATAGTGCTGCTCACGGATAAAACTAGAACAAGACCCAGACTGCTCAGCCCATTTTGGATATATTTTATCTCCTGGCACTGAGATTTCTACAGGCCCATAAAAACCATCTGAACTGCTGCAAATGGGGAATAGATAGCACACCAGTACCCACCTTCTCTGTTTAACTGGTCATGCCAGACCTGATTCTACTGGGAGAAACTGAAAGAGAAAGAAAAATGATACCTAAAATCCACATGGTCCAGCTGAACCCACTGTCTCAGCAGACACACCTGTATCTGGACCAGCACAGGGATGAGTTTTTTGGTTGCAGGTTTGCTGAACCGCTGCCTGCGCTGCACGTGCTGGCCATGCAGCAAGCAGAGCATGTGTGGTGCTGAGCAGCAGGGTGCTGGAGGGTGGCTCAGAGCTGCTACGTGGGGCTCACATGTGTTGTCAGGCCAGTACTGGCAAAGAATTCACTTCCAAACTGCAGAGCCAACTCACTTGTCTTCAGGCTCTATATGCAACAGCCCTGTCAGGTACAGCATGATGGGAGCACAAGGGCTGCCTGCAAAAGCTGTTCGTGGCAGGGTAATTGTGCAAGCAGAATGAGCCGTGGATATAAACACTTACCTGCCCGGGTGAACTCCTGCAGGCGCATCCCTGGCAAACAATTGGCTGAGCAGGCAAACCACTGTGGTGCACAGCCCTGCTGAAGTGATTACTCCATCTAGCTAGGAGGGGAAATGTAGCTCCCAGTCCTCGAAAACATGCCTATCTCAGGGCTCCTCACCCAGCGGGCCCGGCCAGACAGAGGATGCTGCAGGCAGGGGCAGGCAGAGGAGGCAGCTGGACCGGGAAGGAAAGCAGTGAGGTTTGCTTGGCTTCAGTTCCCCTGCTGCCAATGTGATGCCCTGTTTCTTGGCATGAACAAGAGCTGTTAAGACTGTTCAGAGTGAGGTGCTCTGTCCTCACCATGTGCTTTCAGCCCCTGCAGAGCCACAGCTCCAGCTGGGCACAACCCGCTGCCTGGGAAGCAGGCATGGGGGCAGGCTGCTTTCCCTCCCTCCCGCTGGGCTGCTCCAGGCAGCGTGTGGCTGCCTCCAGAGCTGCCAGCCCCATTAAATAACCACCGCTACCTGCGATGTTTGCCTTGCAGCTCCATCTTCCTCCTGTGTGTTAAGAGCAGTGGTGCATTTAAGTCCCCATCCTGCAGAATGCTGAGCATCCCTGATTCTCCCTGGTTTTCCATAGGCATACATCACACTGTGCCCTAAGGGGACAGTAGCTTTCCAGGCTGCTTCACCATATTCCCATGGATTCACAGAGCCTTCCTCCACCGAGAAGCTGCCCCCATGATTGGGACCCCTGTGGCTGTCCCAGTGAAATAGCAGACATTAGCCAAAACACAACCTGAATGAAATCAGTGATGGCTTTGCCTCCACAGGTGTGTGCCCAGCTGTGCCGGAGACCATGCTACTGCCCCTGGGTGCCACCCCGCTGTCCCCGCGGGTCTCCCCTGGTCCTGGATGGCTGCGGCTGCTGTAAGATCTGCGCCCGGCGCCTGGGAGAGCCCTGTGACTTCCTCCATGTCTGCGACCAGAGCCAGGGCCTCGTCTGTGACTACAGCATGGCACCCGCGGGGACAGGAGCCACCTGCAACTGTGAGCACAGGGGTGCCTGCTCCCCCCCGGGGATGCCCCCGTGCCCACACCCCAGCTCCAGTCAGGGCCCCGGCCAGCACCAGACATCCCACAGAACTTTCAGGGAAGTGGTTAAGGCTCCAAGAGCAGCTTTATTGAGGCTGATGCATGCAGCTTGGCCGCGGGGCTGTGCTGCAGCTCCAGCCAGCTCCCATGCTATTTACCGACCGAGGATTCAGGGTGGTTTGAACAGGAATGGACATGGGGGTCCTGGGGATGCTGCAGTCACCTTGCCGGGGCTGCAGTCAGAGGGTCTTGCAGAGAAATCTCAGAGGAACTTTATCTAGCCTGAAAGCCCTGAAAGACAGGGTCAGAGCTGAAGGGCAGTGAGTTTCTCACCAACTGATGAGCTGTTGTTTTGAAAAAACAGAGAGATGAAGAGAGGAGGTAAGGAAAGGCAGGAGGTTGGGCAATGCACGCGCTGCTGCAAACCCATCTCTGCCCCACACAACTCTTAGTCACTGCTGTTGCCCCCCCCGTTCAGTCCCTTCGTGCCAGCCCCTCACTTTCCCCCAGCAGTCGCCTCTTCCATCCGCATCTCTCAGTCACTTTGTCCCTAACGGGCTCCCCCGTCACTTGCAGTTGAAGACAACGAGGAGGGCTGCGAGGTGAACGGACGGGTCTATCGAGACGGGGAGGTTTTCCAGCCCAGCTGCAAACTCCAGTGCCGCTGCCTGGATGGGGGCTTCACCTGCATCCCGCTCTGCCAGGAGGATGTCCGGTTGCCCACTCCGGACTGTCCCTACCCACGGCGCGTGGAGGTCCCAGGGAAGTGCTGCCCTGAGTGGATCTGCGAAGCCCGGGACCAACACCTCCTCCGGGATGCTGGGGCAGGTAAGATGCAGGACATGCCAGTGAGGGGATGCCCACACAGGGCATCCATCTAGGGATGGTCCCTTCATCCCAGACCGTGAACATCAGCAGGAGACACCTCACTGCACATTTCTGAGCTGTGCAGGGCTATGCCCGCAGCACCCACAGGGCACGCTGTACAACGCCTGGCTCCAACCACATTTTTTCCCCTCATCTCTTTTCATCCAGCCCCCAGGGCAGCGTCCCCACCACTGCCGTACCCCTGCCAGGAGTGGAGCACGGAGTGGAGTGCCTGCTCGGTCACCTGTGGCGTGGGCTTTTCTGCCCGCGTCTCCAACCAGAACCGCTACTGCAGGCTGGAGACTCAGAGGCGGCTCTGCATGGCCAGGCCCTGCCCGGCTCTGCCAGTGGCATCCCTGGCGGTAAGTGAGGGCCTCAGTGAAGCTGGTGCCTCTGGGCAACAAGTTTGACCAAGAAAGGGAAACACCAGCCAAGGTGAGCCATGGGACCCCCGATTACGGGTGGGCACCCCATCAGCCCTCCTCAGCCATGAGCTGACCGTGTCTCAGGGACAGATAGTTCATCTCCTGAAACTTCACTTGGAAAACAGCTGATGGCAGGTACAGACCTGAATTTTGGGGTCTCTGGATGTCTGAATCCAAGAGCATTGTGGATCCCACATAACCCTGAGCCACACAGGTGAGCTCAACCTGCCCCTATGGCCAGAGATACATTTGCAGCTCCTCCTGGCTCCCTGGGTACACTGAGAGGTGGCTCTGTCACCCCTTTCATTACCCTGGCACAGCACCAGTGCAGGCACAGTGCGAAACTGCCTTGCTTGCATGCAGCCAGCGCATTCTGGGGCCAGGCACCTGCACTGCCACATGCCCCTGCTCCCTAGACATGGGGGACATGCCACCACCCCGCTCCATCTCCCCATCACTCTCTACTCTGCCTTTCCAGAGGGGAAAAGGAGGTCGCTTGTAGCTGTGCCCACCCTGGTTGCATCCCGGAGACAACACCTCATCCCGGCAAAGAGTCTGGCACAAGCCCACAGCACTGTGGTTTTGGTGGAGATGGAGGATGTGTCCCTGGAAAACTGGGGAAGAACTGATGGACTTTGGCTGCAAAGGAGGGTTGAAATAGAGAACACGATCCCCGTGTCACCCAGCACCTGCCCCAGGGTTACTGGGCAGCATCCCTGAGTTTCTTAGGCCGAACGAAATGGGGAAGCCCTGCCTCAAGTGTGAACCCCCCCAAGAAACCAGGAATTGGTCCTTTCCTGGATCAGTGGGGCTTTTGGAGAGGTGATGCTGCTCTTCCACCACGTCACGCACGCAGCTTTGCTCTGCGGGGACTGCGAGAGAGACCATCTCCAGCACCTGGAAGCCCAAATGGCTAGGGGGAACTCTCACGCCCTGGCCCCCGGGGAAGGAGCAGGTACATCATGCATGAGCTCAGCCATGCCACGATATCCACCCCACAATCCAGCAGCCGCCTTCCTGGGCATGGGCAGAGACGTCCTCCTGATGGCAGCTCTAATTCACCTTCCCCGCATCTCTCCAGAATAAACACGAACCTTCCTGCTCCGCCTGGCCTCCTCCTCTCCAAAGCACTGGCGGTTTGGCAGGGCTTCGGCGAGCGAGGAGCTCAGACGCAGGAGACACCGTTCTGCAGCACCAGACATAATCCCTGCCATCCAAGCACATACCCCATGACCCAAGGCCAAAAGAAAAGCAGAAAAAAGAGAAAACAAATTGCAAAGATGAGCCGGGGCCGTCTCCCCACGGGCTGGAACTGCTCCAGCTATGCAAGAGTTGGCACAGGAGAGCTTCTCAGCAGCTCTGCCTTTACTTTCTCACAGCGATAATCCTTCTGGGTGACTGAAAAATGAAACCCAAATGCCCTCTAATGGCCTCACACAAGTGTGCAGAGGGAATGTGCATTCCACAGCGGGGCGAGAAGGGCAACTGGAAAGGAGCAGAGGTTTAGGTGACGTGTCCAGGTGAGATATGGACAGTTTAGATGTGTATTTGTGGAACTGAAAATAAAGATGTGCTCATCTAGGTGTGGAGCTTGTCTGGGCCTGTCTGTGTGGGGTGAGCCCCGCTCCGGTGAGCCCCCGGGAGTCCTGCTGCTCAGGGCCAGCTCGGCTGCTGCAGGAAAGGCTGACCCAGGACAGGGCAGCTTGGAGGCAGCTCAGTTCAGGCTGCTTAGAATAAGAAAATAGAAAAAAAAAAAGTGAATCAAAGCACTGAAAACATTATTATAGTGTATTATAGCCTGGGTTAAATTCTCCCCCTTTGCTTTTACCCAGCTGTAAGCTCCATCAGCTCTGCTGATGGGACCAACCCTGGCCATGGCGGTGCCAGGGTCCCCATGCGCTGCCGGGGTGCGCGGCAGAGCACAGCACGGTGCTGGCTGTGTTACTGCTGGTCTACAGCCCCAGGCACAGACCAGGCCATGCCTCTTCTCAGCCTCCCAAAAAACAAAGCCCAAACTCTTCCCCCTGTAACGCATCTCTCCTCCCGCCAGCCCCACACCTCCTCCACTCACCCTGGACCAGGATTTCCCTGGCATCATGTCACCATCATCACCAGCTGATTGACCTCCTGACCCAGGGTAATGTGGTACCGGGGCAGATTTGAGGTTGCAGGGGCAAAAGGCTGAATGGCAGAGGGAGATCCCTGCTCCTGTCCGGGGGAAAGCCTCCCCACAAGCAGCAGGAAAGGCAGCAGGGCCAAGGCAGTTGCTCACCTGCACCCTGGCCCCTGCAAGTGCTGAAAATAAAATTAAAGTCAAAGATGTTTTTCAGTCACCTCTTGGGGGGAAAAAAGTAAATAAAAAAGAACTCACTGCTCACGCAGTAAAACATTGCTTACAAAGAGAATTATTTACTGTCATCATCTGGCGCTCTGCCCAAATACAAATCATTAATTCAGTTTGATACAGGGGCCGTGGTGAACCTCTGGGAGGTGGCAAATTGCAGAATGAACATGGCCTGGGCTGCAACTTTAGTTGACTTTTTTCACCTCTGCGATGGCCATGCCAAAAGAGCAGTGACACGAGGCTCATGTAGACTTTAAAACCACAATGTTCCTCAACTGACATGGATTAGACAAGTTCTGTGTACTGAAAATCCTGCTTTAAAGCCAATTCTTGTTTGAGCGTGCTGGGACATGGCCACCAAGGCCGGGTGAGCTGCCGGCAGGGAGTGCTGCCACGGCTCTCACCCCCTCCCAAATCCTGCCCAGCCACCTCTGAGTGATGGTAAAAATCAAAAGGTCACTTTTTAAGCATCAACCTGCAATTTTCATCTCAAACAGAAATGACTCAATGCACCTCTGCTATAATTTTTCTTTTTTTTCCCTGCAAAATGTCATTTCTCCCTGATTCACCGAGCAGAAAACATCTAAATAATGAATTAATGAATCCAAATAAATCAGAGTTATTTTTCCCTAAGAATACAGGGAAATCAACTCTTGCAATTTGATTGCCAGTCTCATGATATTTGCTGTTCCCGCTAAAGCCCCGCTACCCTGGAAACATGTGGTTGTTCGAGGATCACGTTTATTGTAGCCTCTGATGCAGCGGGTCCTGGGCTTTGCCTGCTCTTGTCAGGCAGTAGTGTGTGTGCCATGCACAGATTATCTGTAAAGATTAAAAAAATCTTTACAAACCAGAAGACAACTCACCCCTGTCCTCAAGGCATACTGCCACATCTGCACACATAAATGGCATGGGATTTGACAACCATATTCCTGAACCAGTGGTGAGCAACAGATCACAGCTCATTTCAGCGCAATCGCACGCAGCAGCTGAAGGAGAACCTGTGCACTACTGCATGAGTAAACAACACTCATCAGAATTTTTTTCCAAGCCATTCTCATGACTGATGATTTTTAAATGCGTGGAGTGGGCTGAGAAAGGGCTGAATGAGTCCCTCATTAAAAGCTATACATTTTCAGATACCTCCCTGAGCACAGGAGCGCAGTGCTCAGTTAAAAAAAAAAAGTAGACCAAGGCCTCTTTTTGCTGTTGGTGAAGAGACTTGAACTGGTTTCCTGAAAGCCCATCTCTCAGGTTACGTGTTTGCGACCCGCAGGAGCGATCCCAGCCCTGTGCTCTTGCACTGCCCTGGACGCGCTGGCAGCAGCAACGCTGCCGGGTGCTGGAGCCGGGCACCGGAGAGGAGCATCCTGACATGGGATTCTTGGGCAGAGCTGGGTGGTAGCATCTCTATTGCGAGTGAAATCATGGATCAAGTGAACACCTTAAACACACACGAGGCAGGAACGGAAGAGGAGCCATGATGCTGTGTGTGTGCCTCCAGCAAGTCCAGGGAGCAGGAGATATGGAGGGCATGGGGCTGCAGGCAGGCACGGACACTGCTCCCCGTGCCCTCCCCTGCTCCTGTCTTCCTGTGGCAGGAGGCACCCAGCCCCAAGCCTTCATTCTGGGGACAAAGAAAGTTTTGCCCACACTGCTGAGAGCAGCTTGTGACCCTTCCCATGATTACAGCAGTCCTCCCAGCCAGCTGCTGTCTCTGCCTCAGTTTCCCCAATGGTTGATGGTCTGGGACAAAGGGGACTGCTCCCAGTTTGTTCCTCTCATTTCACTGCAAGCCTGCCCCTCCATAAAGTTGCTCTGCAAGTGCCACCCCAACCCCAGGCTGCAGGAGCAGCTGAAATGCATGGAGCAGAGCAGGATGGAGTACTGCTTTCTTGAGGGGTGAACCCCCATGGACCCCCTCCTCTGCTGCTGCTACTCCAGGAGCACAAACCCACCAGAGACTCTGCAAACCTCAAAAAAGCCACATCCTCACCCCATGGAAACAGCTTTTAAATTCAATTCTCAGGGCACACCTGTGGTGGCTGGATTTTATCACCTAGGGGGGAAATAACATCAAGCCTTTCCCATCGTTTATCTGCTCCAGCAATCACTTTTTGGAGTCAACACACTGATATTCACAACAAGCAGCTACCACCACCCCGTGTGCCTGACCTGTGGTGCCCGAGCATAGTCCAGCAGAGATGTTTGATTGCTCCCAAGGAAGAAAGGGCAGTCGGGATGGCTCAGCAGGACTCACCCCCCCATTCCCTGCTGGCAGATGAGATACTATTCTCTTCCCACTCCTTGCCCTAGATCAAGTTCCAGGAAAGCAGTTGGCCATTGCCCTTCCTGGACCCAACCCTTCACCTGAAGTTGTTTTGCCAAGGTCATTTTCTTATGGCTTGCCAGGGTAAACCTTCTCCCTTCTGATTGCTGGCCTGTTTACTCCTGCGCCTGGAGATAAAGTTATTTCTGGCCTCGTATATGTAGCAGCAGCTGCTCAGCAATGCAAACAGGGGCTGGCTTTCCTTGGGGGTCCTCTTTGGGATCGCAGTTCTAGCTCTTGCCCCAACCTCACAGTATCTGGGTGTCTTCTGCGTGACATTCCCTGGGACAGGGAAGGTAGGAGAGGAGGGTCACAGCCTGTCTCACATTTCCTCCTGGCATGGGTCAAAGCCTCTCAAAGGAGGAGGAGGAGGAAAGAGGATTTTTCTGTTTGGGGAGGGACATAGGAGGAGGCAGGGAGAGAGGTCGTTGCTGTGTGCTGTAGGGAAGGTGCAGCCATTCGGCGGGGAGCGGGGCTCCCTGCTGCCTGCACTGGGGGCAGACAGCCTGGCAGGCCTGGGCCCACTGGCACTGCCTGCGGCACCGCTGCCTGCTGCAGCAGGGCTGGCAGCACCAGCCCCTGGAAAGCTGCCGGGCTCTGCCTTACTCTGCTCCCCATCCTTCTGGGTGGACAGCCCAGTGTGAGCAGTGCGGCCAGGAGAAAGGCCGTCAGGAGTGGAAGTGAGGGGCATGGGGTGCAGGCTTCCAGCCCCTGCTCTGGAGGGATGGGGGGCTTCTCCTCACTCCAAGTGGGACAGAGCAGAAGCAGGCTGAAAGCTTTGGCCGCCGTCATCAGACATCTTCCACCCACTCCGAGGCAGTGCTCCTCTTTCGCCTCCCTGCTCCCTTCCTCCCGCTGCCTCCAGGCACGCACAGCGTCTGAAATAGCCGGGGCCCTGCGTGTCCCCGGCGCCTGGCTCAAAATATCTCAAGTGGGCTGGCAGCAGGCGCCGAGGGAGCAGCAGAAGCCGCCGGACACCAAGGCTCTCCGCTGAGGCGACCCTCGCCACATCCTCCCCCCACTCCAGGGGAGAGCCCTGCACCCCAAACCCCCCGGCTGGGGCCCGGCCAGAGCAGGGAGGTGAGGGCAGCCCCAGCCTGTGCCAGGGTACGTGGTGGCTGCCAGGGCTGGCTCTGGGCAGGGCGCTGCGGGTGCCGCCCCGCCCCTGCCACGGGTGACAGCCACCACTTTGCCGGGCAGCGGCACCTCCGAGCACAGCCACAACCAGCACCGCCCCGGGAGCAGCCACCCCACCGTGGGCAGGGCTGCCGCAGCACCCCATGGCCATGGAGACTCTTGGCCCATGGCGCAGCAACAGCAGCAGGGCGCTGTGCCCTGTGGATGACGCCTTCGCCCAGCGCTTCTTGCCCGCTGTCTACCTGGCGGTGATCCCCCTGGGGCTGGCGGGGAACGGGCTGGGGCTGTGGCACCTCTGCACCGGACCCCGGCGGGGTGCCCGCCATCCCCTTGGCTTGCTGGTGGGCAACCTGAGCCTGGCCGACCTGCTGTACGTCAGCACGCTGCCCTTCCTCGTCAGCTACTACCTGCGGGGCAGAGTCTGGCTCTTCGGGCACAGCTGGTGCCGGATCACCCGGGGCCTCTTCCACCTCAACCTCTACGCCAGCATCGGCTTCCTCACCTGCATCAGCGTCCTCCGCTACCTGGGCATCGTGCACCCGCTGAAGGCATGGGGCAGGTACCAGGGGGCAACCTCTTCGGTGTGGCTCAGCGTGATGGTCTGGGTGTGGGTCATTGCGCAGGTAGCTCCCGATTTTGCTTTCAGCAAGATGGATGATATGGGGACACGGTGCCACGACACGACGGGGCACGAGAACCTGGGTGCTTACTTGCCATACACTGCAGCCATCACCATGACTGGGTTCATCATCCCGTTCCTCATCATCATCGGATGCTACTGCCACGTCGTGGTGGTGCTCTGCAGGAATGACACCGTGGACCTCAGTCTCAGGAGAAGAAGCATCAGACTGGTGATTCTCGTGATGGTCCTCTTCTCCATCTGCTTCCTTCCCTACCACATCTTCAGAAACCTCAACTTGTTATCTCGAGGCTGGCAGCTGCAAGGGTCCTGCACACAGGCTTTAAAGAACATCTATGTTTCCTACCAGGTGACCCGGGGCCTGGCCAGCTTCAACAGCGCCCTCAACCCCCTGCTCTATGTGATGACCAGCGAAGACTGCATGTCACGTATGAGGACCATCCGCCAAAGAGTCAGCCAGTCCCTGCAGTCCACCTCTAGTAAGGCGGATGAGAAGAAGGTGAGCATCATTCTTTGTGAGGAGGAAGCTTCTGATGAGCTCTGAGGTACCCAGCACCCCCCTCCAAATGCACCACTTCAGTTTGCGCTTGGTCCCTTCTTGGGAGCAGCCCCCCCACTTTGATGCCTGGTTTGCAGAGAGATAGTGACTGCAGCATCACTGGCTCCAATCTCACACAAGACAGACAGGACTGCCTGAATCAGAGAGCAACTGGGACCAGGTTTTAGAGCAAAGCTACTCAACCCAGCCATTTTGCCTACAGTATGCCTGGAGATGGTAAGAGAAGAACATTGCGTTAACTCCAGTCCTGCAGTGGTCTGAGCGGGTTAACATCCCGCTGGCTCCCTGGCTGCTCATTGAGCTCCTCAATGAGTGAGGGATGGGGGTGAATGATGCCTTGTTCCCCCCTGCTGCATCCCCTCTCCCCCACTGGACATGGGTTTGAGACAGGATTCCCTCCTTCACCTAAGGAGAGGGCACCCGTAATTAACTACCTGCATAGCAGGACAGCTGAGAGGGTGAATTTTTGCAGGGGGGGGAAGTGGTTTGGAAATGGAAATATTTAAAACCTGATATTTTTATGAATATATGACTAAGCTCTGCCAGTTCCTGAGTTAGTTGTTCCTGGGTGACTGAGCTGCTTCAGGCTCTGTGTTATCCTCTACTGCCCACCTCCTTCACAGAAGAAAAAAGAATTTCAGCATTACTCACTCTCTTTTGGAAGAGCATATAGCAGACAACAACAAATTGGCATTTTAAAGTTTCTGAAGGCTGTTGGTTGGGGGTTTTTTTGCCAGGCAAATGACTGCAGTAGCCTGAACCGCTGCTTTCAGCAGGTAAATCCCAGGAGAGTTTTGATATCTTCAGGTGGGTGGCTGCATCTTACTCTTGCATCCAGCCTTGTGAAGGCATTAGACATGTCTATTAAAAATAAGACATGCAAAAAAAGAGAAGCAATGCTGTTTTGAAGGCAAGATTCAATGGTGAGGGCAGTCCATCTGTTGTCGCCAGGGGGGGACCGTGGGGATCTCTGCTTCGGAGGAAGCAGAGACTCCTGAGTGGCATTTTGGGTTTTGCTTTTCATGTTTCCCACCATGAACAGCTTGAACGTTTCGGTTCTTGTGAAAGGAGCAATGTGATTTGCAACAGCAGATCTTGCAGCTCCGCTGAAGGAAGTGGATCGTGAGTTAAAATCAGCCCGTTCTGGGAAAGTGCTGACCCACGGACGCTGTGCTCTTTGGACCAAAGCCTGATGTTTATCACATTCAGCTGCTCCTCGCATGGACCCACCTTTGCTGCTGCCGGAGGGAGCCGCGGCTGGCTTTCAGACTGAGTTAATGTATCTAAAGTGCAAATAAACACCTAATGCTTTCACTTGTGAGTCGTCTGGCTTCTTTTAAAGCTTTATAGGAACACGGGAGCCAGCTGGCCTGCGGGCTGAAGCAGGGGCCCGCCTGCTCCAGGGAGCGGTGACAAGTTTCCCAGGGCTCTGCAGACAGGGAGCTGCCGGGAGCGCTGCCTGCCTGCCTGCGTGGCGAGACTGCAGGCAGCTGGTACAGGGCATCGCTGGGCCAGGCGTGCACTACGGTGGGTCCCCAGAGTCTGCTCAGCACCTGGCAGGGGTCCAGCAAAGCCCTGAAACTTTCAGTTCCCACCTTGTCCAGAGGAAACCCAAAGACAAAGCTTAAATTCCCAAATGAGACATTCTGTCTCTGTAGTAGGGAAGATCTTTGAGACATTAGAAGCAGGTCTGGCCTCTGCTGCTTGCACACACTCCCCAGATCAGGGCTTCTCCAGTGCTCTGAACTCTTCTCCTTTCCTGAAAAAATACCCATACCTCCAAAAGCTGCCCAGCTGTGTTCATACATGGATCCCATCCAAGGTGCTACAGCTTTCCACAGAACCACCTTTGGCTCCCCACAGCCCATGGGAGATGGTTTGAAATAAAGCATCACTGCACCCCTGGGAGGGAGTGCTGTGTAGGAAGTGCCAGCAAACTCTGCTCTCACCCCCTGCATCGCTGTGCCCAACTCTGTCTTCTCCAGTGCCACCTCATGTCATAGATAATGATGATTTAAAGATCTGTATCCTGAGAAGCATCTCTGAGCCCCGGGTACAGTTGCAGCCATAAATCTGCTCATTTTTCTGTGTTCTGCATCTGTCAAATCAGCAAAAGCCATTAAGGATCTGTGTGTTGGGCTGATGCCCCTGAGATACTGGGATTTTTTTTGTATCTCTTGTTTTGCAGTCCCCTTGATCCTCAAACAATAGTGCTTTCCCCCTATGCATTAAAGGGATGAGCTCCTTCCCTTTATTAGCTGTATGTGTAATTAAGGGCCAATTACTGGCATGTGAGCCTGCTTGGTTGGCTTTTGCAGGAAAGCTGCCTCCTCCCTCCAGTCCTCGCTGTCAAGAGAGGCTCCTTTCGGCTGCTCTCTGCAGGATACTGCAGGTGCATGGTCACTGCTGGGGACCTGCCCAAAGTGTGTGGGCATCACTGACCTCTCAAAATCTCCCCAGTGCTCTTTATCCCCTGGGACCAGAGGGGTGGGATTGTCCCTGGAGCAACCAGCACGGGCAGCTGTTTCTCTGTGCCAGTCCCCACTGGTGGCACAGAGAGGGGAGGACACAGGGCATGTTTGGGAGTGGGTGAGGGGACAGAGAAGGTGGGGAGCTGCCATATTCCTTCTTCTCCTTCTCCCAGAAGCTCTGCCAGCCATTGGCAGGGCCATGCACAAGCATTTGCTGCTGGCAGGAGGGGGTCAGTGCCCACCAGAGTTGGTGCGCTGTGGTTGCACCCTGAACCGGGCGTCAGCCTCAGTTCCTGGCTGGCAGGAGCACAGGGAGAAGACCTGAGCGGGCTGTGGCAGTGCCTGGGTCAGCACCCACCCGCTTGAGGGCTGGCTTTGCATGAGGTCCTTTCCCTCCGCTGCAGAGACCTCCCAGCACGGTCAGGTTCCTCACCTCACGTCACAGGGTGAGATGGCTCTGCAGGAAGAAATAAATTAATTTCACCTCTTTTGGGCTCCTGGCTTAAGATGTTTGGAATGTTCCTCTTTCCGTCCCTTGGCTAGCTGTTGTTGGGCTTGAAGATGCCTAAAATCAGGTGAGAGGAATCCCACCTGTACTGTGCTTTTCCCACAGACTCTCTGGCACAGCGAAGCAGAGCAATGAACTTGTCTGCAAATCCAACCCAAACGCAGATTTTTAACTCCCTTACCCAGATTAGACCCAACCAACAAACCAAACATGGTGGGAACTTTCCTGCTGACATTAATCGGATTGGGATCAAAATTGTAAATTTGGCAGCATTTCTTGCTTCATTGAATAAACCCCTCTTGGCTGAGGATTTGTTGCACACACAGTCAAGATTTGTTATGTTAAAGAGAACTTTTGAGCTGACAGCCCAGGAAAGCCATTCAGGCAGAATTAACAGGCACACATGCAGATGCACAGATGTACAGCACTTTCTTTCCTTAAAATGCAAAACTGTTTTTCTTGGCATGCAAAACACTCTACAAGGAGAAAATATCGCTATCTGCAGCAGCTAAGTGCATAGGACTCAATCTGTTCAATTCTTTATTTCACTTCGCACAGGTTTCTAAAAACAGTCATGTTTCCAGGGTCTTTGTGTTTCCAAGAGGCATCCAGCAAAGCAAGGGGGTGAGAGGCTCCTGTAGGCAAGCGGTGGAGTGAACAGTGAGTGCTGCAGGACCTGCAAAGACTGCTTCAGTTCAGCAAAATGATGGCCAGGCCTTGTTTAACAGCTGTCGGCTGCAGAGCTACAAGGTGTAAGCCCGCTGGAGTAGGAGGATTTGCCCCCACGGTGAACAGAGAGTTCACGGTGTGTGATACATGGCCTCTGCCTGAAATCAGGCACTGCCCAAGCTGCCCACCTCACTTCAGGGGGGTTGGTATGGCTATTAGAGCCCTGTTTGCTGAACAAGTGTGGGTTGGCTGCCCTGTGCTGAAAACATGGGCTTACACATTTATGTCAGAGATTTCCACAGCCTGGGGGAGTGGGAGCTGCTGCTCGGACAAGGCCTGGGGGTGCTGGGGACATCACTGTGGGACTGAGATGGTGCACAGGGATCCGCCATGCAAACAGGGCATCTCCATCACGTGGGAGCCCCCAGGCCCAGGCCGAGGTGGCACATGTGAAGCCGGAGGAGAAGCAGCGTGAGCAGGAGGCTCCTGCAGGTCTCGCCTCCTGTTACGCTGGGCACCAGGCAGCAGGACTTTGTAGTGCATCTTTTACGGCGTGGTGGGAGGCTGCAGTGCGCACACAAAAAGGGATGAGTCACTCAGGTCACTAATGAAAGGTCACAGTATCCTCAGATTCAGCGAGAAGCATTTATTTCTTCAGCAAAACAATTTCATTGCTAAAGTACCTTTGGCTACAGGGACAACAGACCTGACAGGTTATCTTATTTACCAAGGATATCGATCAGACTGGGGAAGGAATAGTAGATAAAATTACTCCAGGTGACTTGAGAAAAAATGGTAAATATACCAGGGACTGGGTGCCACTGGTGAAGATTTTAATAAAAGAGAAAAGTCTGAGTCTTTGTCTATGCTATGCATAGTGTTTTGGCATCTGGGAGACCAACAGCTTGTGAAGAAGAGCAAATCACATAAATAGAATAACAGTTAGCATGACTGTGTGAGGCCATCAGTCTAATATTATTCCTGCAGTGCACGCAGTTATAAATAGGTGATGCCGTGTAGCATGGGACCTGGGGAGAGCCAGAGCTAAGGAATGCACTTGCAGCTTGGCGGCAGCAGCACTGTGCAGCTTGCAGCTGTGACACGCATTTGTATGTGCGTTACAGAGCGACTGCGGCTGCACCCTGCAGGCAGGGATTTGTCCTGGAGGACTTGGTGAGCCCAGGCTTACTAGAGGTGTGCCACGTTTCAGACCATCCCTCTAAATATCCCCCAGCAGCCAGCCCTCCGCGCACCTTGCCATCAGTTCTGCTCGTTGCTTGAGGCAGGGGTCAGCACAGAGGGCAGGGCATCGAGAGACCCCCGGGAGCTGCTCTGTGCACCATGACCTGCACTGCCTTCTCAGCAACCTGGGAGGAGACTATAGTTTGAATTTTGCCCAACACATCCACTCTGCCCTGACCAGGAGATGCTCAGGTCAGATCGGGCTCCCTGAAGAGCCCTTTGTGCCAGAGCACAGCCCAGCCAGTGGGAAATTCTTCTGCTTGTTTGGGTTCATGGGCAAAATGTTTACCCTAAGGAGCATCAGGAATCTCCCAGGCTTCTTAGAGGCACCACAGCTCCTCCTTGGAGAGGCTGCTTCCATGCTGTGCAGAGTACCTCCAAGACAGGAGACAGATTGACTCCATCCTGGCTGCCTTTGCTCTGATGTGGAGGTGCTGCTCAGCAGAGGTGGGGGAGAAACGTGCACCACAGCTCCCAGTCAGCCCAGACCATCCTGCAACACCACTGTGCCTCCGGTCCAGGCCATTTAGGGTGAGAAGGTCCCATGGCAATGGGAAGCTGCTGGGGCAGAGGAGAGCTCAGGGGTAGGTTTGTTAGTGGTGATACCAAGAGCCAAGCACTCTCACTGAATGAAGTGTTACTTGGTTGTGGAGGCAAAAATCCCCCTAAAACAGAGTGTGCAATGCTGGGATGGCAACGCAGTGCTGTGCTGAGAGCCCAGAGGAGCTGGGGATGCAGAGAGCCCTTAGGATGCAGCTCATCCGGGTGCCTGGGGCTGTCCAAGACCCCAGAGGGTCTGCAGTACCCAGCAGGAGATGCTGCAGCCTCCCCAGGGCTGCTGGGGGAAAGCACCTTTCTGTGTGCACCTTTCAAAGCAGAACCAACAGTCCCATCACTACAGCCACCTCCCCACTGCACTGAGCTGTAAGGTAGGGAAGAGCTCTGGCAGGTTTGCTCCAGGGCCAGCTGCAGAAGAGAGAGACCAGCAGCACAAGGTGCACAGTGAAGGAGAGGGGCCCTGTGAGCTGGAATGTTAGGGAGAAGTCTGTTTTAACCCACCTGTCCATAAGGATGAGCATGAGCCATCTCTCCATGGCTGGATTTTGTGGCCACAGCTGGTGGTGGGTCAGTGCCTCTTCCCCCTCCTTGCCAGGTCTCATTTCATAACTCCTCGTCCCCAGATTTACTGCCAGTAGCTCTAGTTAGCTCCAATGGGAGCAAACCCAGCAGCACAGAAGGCAAGACGAGGGTTTATTTTCCTTTCCAGTGCCGCATGGGTGAGGAGCAGAGGGTGGTTCAGGGATGAACCTGAGTAGCAGACTCAGCCTGGGAGTACGGGGCAGCATCCTCTCCCAGAGGCACAGCACAGGGATGAGCGATGGACCTGCAGTGGCACCAGCACCTGCAGATCCCAGGCTGGGGGCCAGTGCGCAGCCCTCAATCATCGCAGAAAGGGGACCTGTCACACGCGGTTCCCAAGCCAGAAACCCAAAAATGGCCATGTCCTGAGTCTGCAACCTGGCCCTGCGTGAGGTGCCCTGGGGGGATACCCAGATGAGCATCACCTCAGCACCTCAGCTCCCACCCCAAGACACTCAAACAAGGGACCTAAAAGTTAACTAAATATTTCAGAACCCAGAGGAGCCTCTGGTTTATTTTCCCATTTAGCTCAGGTGGCTTGCCTGCCTCCAGAAAAGCCTAATGTTAATTTGATTCCCTAGAACTGATTCATGGCAGATCTGGCGTCCTGATGCCCGGAACAGCTGTGACTCCTGTGCTGCCATTTGCTCTGCCCCAGGGACACCACACAGCCCCCAAGCGTGGCTGGAAAGAGAGGGCCAGGGCTGGAGCAGGGGACAAACAGCTGGGCCAGGCGCACACAGGAACATCTTTGCATTTGCAATTCAGAGAGGATGTGTCTCATCTCCCCAATTAATCCTTCCAGAGAAAAGCCTGGAGAGAAGCAGCTGGAAAATCTCTGCATATAAACAAGACTTAGTAAAATCTGCAATTTTGAGGTGGAGGAAGAAATATGTCCTCAACATGGTGCTTTCACCACAAGAGAAAACAAATATTTTAATTTTGTTATAATCATACCCCACCGGGAATCTGCCGTGCTCTCAGGCATGGCACAGCTGGGAGCGTTTTCACAGGGCATTTCACAGCTCCCTCGGCTGGGAAATCGCTTGTGGCCCCAAAGCCGGAGCCGCTCCTGGCCAGTGGAGTCTGGCGGCTGGGACCAGCCTGTGGAGCATCGCCAGCAGGGAAAGAAAAATGCATCTTGGTGGAATCAAACACTGCATTGAAATAAGTTGGTGCCTGGCTGGGAAGCTCACTCAGCATCTCAGTGCCAGTTTCCTGAGCTTCAGAGGCAGAACAGGAAAGGACATCTTGAGTTTTACTGATAAATGCCCTTTTCCCCCATTGAAGTGCTGGGGCCAATTTGTTTCCTACCAGGTTATTTTTAGCATCGAAACAAGCCATTTGCTGTAAACTGTCTGCCTGGGAAGCGAAGCCCGGGGGCGGCAGACAGGGCTGCTGCAGCTTCCACGCCACGAGGTCACTGCCCTGGCTGTCGGCACGGCCAAATCTCACCGGGAGCACGGCGCAGCGGGCCGGTGGGACGGGAGCCCCCACCGTTCCTCCCTCAAGCTCACCCAGGCAGGCACACACACACGCTGCCTTCTGCCCCTGACAGCCTGTGGTGCCCTGTGGTGGCACCCGCCGCCCCGCGGCTGCCCCGTGGGAAGGAGGGTGCCAGGGGACCCGAGGACGTGGGTAATGGACTGACCATGCGGGCAGACACCTTTGGCACTGAAGCCACCCACGGGGCTCCTGGCAGGGGCTCTGGCACTCAGCGGGTGCCATGCAGGTTATGATGTGCTGCACAGCGTGCCAGAGCCCGTCACTCGCCATGGGATGTCCCACAGGAACCCTACAGCAGTCCAGGACCTTTCCTGTCCCCGCGGTGCAGTGCTGCCATGGCAGGGGCTGCCTTGCAGGACAGGGGTGAAGCTGTCACCGCGGCACCCTCTGAAATTGCCTCGCATATTTGCAATTCATTCCCAGACCCTTTGGCCCCCTGCCCTTGACCTTCCTGGCAACCCCATGGGCTGTGATGCAGAAAAGGAATTTATAGCATCACGACGCTGCTGTGGTGGAGCAGAGGCGCGCTCAGGATCAGGCCCTGCTCTCCACTTGCCCAAGGGTTTGACGCGGCCGTGTTTCTATGGTGAGTCTGCGGTCATGGCCATGGCAGCTCATGTCCAGATTAACCTTCCCAGGGAGCAGGACCCTTCTTCAGACACATTCCCAAAGCCTCTGTCCTTCGTCACTGGGGTCCAGTGGCTCCTCGCAGGGACCAGCCCACCCCCGGCACCAGCAGCAGCACCATGGAGCCTCCCACTCCCGAGCCCCAATCCCAACTGGTTGCCAGCTCTGATTTAACAGGCTCTCAGCAAATATTTCCACAAATTATTAAGCAGGGGCATTATTATTTTATCTTATTTTATTATTATTAAAGATAAGATCCTCAAACCAAGTAAATGAACCAACTAAAGCAGCTGAGATCAAGAACTTGCTAAAGCAGAGCAGCACCTTTCCCGTTTGGTTGCAGTCCAGGCACTTTATGGCAGGTACTTTGTGCCTGGCTGGTGTTCAACTGACAGCTTTCCAAGCGTATAAAAAACTTATTAGGCTGAAAATAGAGTTTGTGACCATAAACTGTCAAGAGCACTGTCAGCATTTCCAGCCCAGGTCTGCCTCGTGTACAGCCACTGGCAGATCAGGCTGCCGGGGGGAGCAGGGGTGGGGAGGATGGGACTGTGCGGCTCCCCGCAGGACCCATTTTGGGTAGGAAGGGTGATTGGGGAAGGCTCACTAATGGGCTGTGGGGTATCAGGAGGAGGCATGGCCGAGGTTTAGCATGGCCAGTACTAGGCAAGGTGGTTGAAGACAGTCATACATGGAGCTGTGACCACCTGCCCTGGGGTTTGAAACCTGCAAGCCACAGCCACGGTGACCACGTGGAGGCAATCTGCATTTGCAACCAGTTTATATCCACTTCTTCATTAATTCCCTTGCTGAGCTTCCAGATACAATGCAGAGCAAAGCACCTGCAGCCATCCAAGCTACAAAGAGTCAGGGAGGGAGGCAGCGGGGAAATCCCAGAGCCAAGAGAAAGCCATGAGGTTCCTGAGCCTCCAGTAACCCTGTAGGACAGACACAAGTTAGCTCTGGCTAGCAGGAGGGTATTTTACAGGAAGATTTACGGAGTCCTGGGGCAGAAGAAAATGCTGCTATGTCCAGCCTGTATCCGGTCAGGGACTCAGTGTCCGCAGAAGAGGCGATGGCTGTGGCCCGTCACACGGAGAGGAGGGATCATTCCCTGTGTCCGGCTCACGGTGCCGCCTGGCCTGGGACAGCCGAGCAGTCCTTGGAGTCCCACTCTCATCTGGGCAGCTGCAGCTGATTGTTATTCATATCTCAGTATCCAATCCTTTCTAGAAATTAACTAATCCATTGCTTTAAAAATATCCTGTGGCACTGCAAGGCTATAATCTTGGTATTAAATGGCACTAAAGCCAGAATAGCTGATGCTTTTACTAAGGCAAAATAAAACATCTATTTGGTCTTTAAAAATAACCAAAAGAAGCAGAGCACGCCAGGATGGTCCCCAAGGCCCTGGAGAGCTGGAGCACCTCACGGCTGAAACCCAGGGAGGGTGCTGACGCCTGCCAGCGCCCGTCCTCGGCCCTGGCTGCCAGCCATGGGTAGGTGGGCAGCAGCAGCTGGTACCGCACATCCCGCTAACGTTGACCCCTTTGCTTGGGGACCAGGAGGTGTCTGCGCAGACAGAGGCAGCGTCGATGTCTGAAGCGGCTTAAGCAAAGCTGAGGGGATGCTCCCACCTCTCCCCACATACGTCGGGCTGCGGGACTGACCCACACTGCTCGTCCCTATTTAGCATCTTTTATCTGAGACTGTTAATCAGCTTTGCTTATTTCAATCCATTAAAACTAGAAAAGCTTTTTAATAAATTCCCCACCAGCCTGGAGTTAGTAGATGTGGTCCAATTACACACATTAATTAGGCACTAGTTTAAATACAGATGAGCTTTGGCTTTGTTTACCAACCTTGGAAGGCAGCAGCTTCTCAAAGTTCACCTCCAAAGGACTGAACAAACAAGGTACATTCGTTCCCGGTCACAAGCACGTTACAACAGAAACACATCACTTCGACTTCTATTTTATTTTCAGAGCTCTTGCTTTCTCTCTGCCTCCCCATGCAATAAAAATGAGACATTTAATCTCATAACGCAACTTCTCACTGGAAATCAATGATAAAGTACATTATCTTGCCTGGCCTGATCCTGCGGCTCCAGCCTGACCTTTCTCAAGCGCAGTGAAGTCGGGGAAAAGACAAAGGTTGAACGGAGGGAGCTTCCCAGTGGGAAAGCATGAAACTTTCTTCCTCTGCAGGAGGGACTTCCCTGCACAACAGTGATGTGACACAGTTCGGTCTTGCTCATGTCCCAGTGCTCACTGCATGCAGGAAAAAAATATGAGTGAGCAGTAAGACCACAGAGCAGGCTGATTTCAGCACCGCCTTAATTATGAAGCCTGCGACCCCATTCAGGGCGCAGGGCTGTGTTCATTACTGCTGCACAGTCCTGGTTTCATCACCACTGGATTTGCTACTGGGGGGTTTCTTGTTAGGAGGTGGATCCTGCTACCCTCATTACTTCAGAGAAGCATTTATTCCACAGGAGCCTGTGACCTGCATGAGGTCAAAGCAAGCCCCAAAATGAGAAACCAGTGATGTCCCAATCCCCCGTGGGAGTGATCAGCAGCCATTTAATTGTGCCCATTGCTGAACGAGAGCCTCTTCCAACTTTGCTCCACTGATGGCATCCCTGTTTCCAGAAAAAGGATGTGCCGGAATCTCTGTAACTCCCAACGTAGCAAGGAAAGTCCATGCCGAGGTAAGACCTGTGCCACAAGACACAGTGAGGATTCTTCTGGGGTCAGCAGAAGACCTTGGAGCCAACCAAGGTCAACCCACCCCAAGACCCAAAGAGGACAGGGCTAGCAGAAACCACCCCGAGGAAGCACTGAGAGCTGTTCATACTGCAGGGGTGGAGATGGCTGCCCCTGCCCCAAACGGCCCCAGCCACAGGGAGGTTGAGATCCCATCCAGACCCCCTCCCTGTGTAGGTAGAGCTTTGAGAAGGCCATGCTCTACCATCTCTGCCCAAGCATGGCTGGCTGTTTGGAAACAAACTATGGAGGATTTAGGCAGTCCATCTCTGATGCTGCTGCTAAAGGAAACTGTGCAAGTAGCTTGTGCTTATCTTCTCCTGTGGCTGGAAAGCATCTCCCAGTGTTTCGCATGCTTGAACCTGCACTGGCATGGTGGCCCAATGTCTGCCCAGCACAGCTGGCTTTGGATAACATGCTCAGCATCAGCTTAATGCTTCAAATATTACCTGGGGACCCCAGAATTTGACCTGCAAAGCACTGGAGGCCCCAGAACCCCTCCCAAAAGATGTGTGACAGGCACCCAGTGATGTGATGACAGTAAGATCTTCCTCTGTAATAGAACCAACAGGAGCTCAGTTAGCAGCACTGTGTCCTGTCTTCAAGGTGGGATATCACTGCTGACCAGTGGAAAAAATAACCAGCAGCTGGATGGCAACAGGTGAAGAGTATCTTCTCTAGCAGGCAGCCCCCACATTGCTCTGGGCCCAGAGGTTTGACAGCATCCCAGCCCCCATTAGAAGGGCTGAAATGACACCACGGAGAACATAAACCAGACACATTCCTCCAGTGGAGGCTTTACCGTGTGATTTAGGAGCCTGCAAGTGCTACGATGTCAAACAGCAATCCACCGACAGCTTGTGCTGCTGGTGATGGATGCTGGAGCCTGTATTTTTTCTTCAATAACAACTTTCACTAATGGTGCTGGCACGGAGGCTTGGCAAGGAGGAGGGAAGTGGCAAGTGTCCAGGGTGAAAAAGAGTTCACGATTACAGTGGGAAAGGGTACTGTGTCCCTCGTGCTGGCCATGGAAATGCAGAGGACAGGGCTGGAAGGGGCTCCAGGAGGGCACCAAGTCATCCCTTGCTCCCAGAGAGCATCAGCTGTATCCCAAGCACTTTCAGCAGACATCCAGACATCTGTTTATCTTATTTTTAAACTCCTTCAGTGACAGGGCTGCCACAATCTCCCCAAGCAATCTGTTCCGGTGTTTCACTGTCTTCATGGTTAAAAAGTTTTTTTTATGTCCAATTCAAACTTCCTTTGCCCTAATTAAAGCCCTAAACACCTTGTCCTCTCCAGAGAGAGAAGTGAGATGGATGAAGAGGGATGTGAACCTGCTTGTTGGTTTGTTTTCCTTGTTTGTTTTATTCCCAGTCAAAAGGAGAGTTTATTTCTTGAAGGAGATGCTATCTTCTGCAACATACAACTCAGAGAAATATCTTTCTATTTTTAAAAGTGAAACATAAGGGTTACATAAAAGCTCAGAAAACCAGCAATGAGAAACAGGGTCTTCACTTTGAGGGCTCTGCCTCCTACCACAGCTCGTCTCCCTGCACCTCAGAGCTGACCTGGGCTGCCCACAGGCGCCACTCGCTGCCCCTCACGCCAGCACAGGGCTGGTGGGCCCCGCACCCCCCTGCGCCGGCAGCAGCTGATGAATGTGCCAGAGGAATCCACAGAAACATTGAACCTGGTTAATTTGTTCCTTTCAGCTCTCTTAAAAGAGCACTGGATGCAACAGGCCAGACCATCCGCTCTGGTGACTGGCTGGAAATAGAGATAACACAGATAGCACAGATAGCACGGGTAACACGGGTAACACGGGTAACACAGATAACGTGGATGATAACACAGATAACCACAGCGTGTTCCTCGCTGCCACGGGTGGGAAGCAGCACCCAGGAGGGCCAGGGCAGGGGCCCAGAGCCGGCCGGAGCAGCGGGGTGGCACCGCAGGGCTGCGGGAGCGGGGCCAGCCCACCCGAGCCCAGAGGCCCCGCTGTCGGACAGGCCGCGGGCACAGGGACCTCCTGCAGCCGGGGAGGGACCCGCGGCCAGGGGCGACTTTGGGGAACGGGGCCGTTGTTAAAGTCACGGGCGCGGGATGAAGCGCGGCCTCGCTTGGGCTCGCCGGCAGCTGCCGGGCTGGGCGGGCTTAGGGCGTGAAGGAGCCAGCCGGGTGCGAACGGGAACCGGTACCGGTGCCCGTAGGAGCTGGTGCCCCGGGAGACGGTGCCTGGAGGAGTTGGTGCCCGGTGCCCGGAGCAGCCAGTGCCCAGGGAGCCGGTGCCCGCAGGAGCCGGTGCGCGGAGCAGGCGGTGCGCGGGGCGCGCAGGGAGCGGGGCGCGGTGCCGGGGCGCGGAGGGGGCGGTGCGCACCGCACCGGGACCGGGAGCGCGGAGCAGGCGGTGCGCGGGCGCGCAGGGGGCGGCGCGGCGGGCGCGGGGGATGCGCGGCGGGGCCCGCGGGGGGCGGCGGCGGGCGCGGGGCCATGCGGAGCCCGGGCTGAGGCGCCGCGGCCGCCCCTCGCCATGAAGCGGCAGAACCTGCGCACGGCCGCGCTCATCCTCTGCATCTTCTCCTACCTGCTGGTGGGAGCCGCCGTCTTCGATGCGCTGGAGTCGGAGGCGGAGAGCGGCCGCAAGCGGCTGCTGGAGCAGAAGCGCGGGGAGCTGCGGAGGAAGTACCGCTTCTCCGCCGACGACTACCGGGAGCTGGAGCGGCTGGTGCTGCAGGCCGAGCCGCACCGCGCCGGGCGGCAGTGGAAGTTCGCCGGCTCCTTCTACTTCGCCATCACGGTCATCACCACCATCGGTGAGTGCCGGACCCCTCCGTCCCCGGATCCCGGCGCCCCATCATCCCCGCACCCCATCATCATCCCGCATCCCTGCAGCCCCGCATCCCTCTACCCCCACACCTCGGCACCGCCACAACCTCCCACACCCCCACCACCGCTGGGTGCCCCAGGACAGTCTCGACGGCGGGGGGTCACCCTTGCAAAGCTGGGACATCACTTCAGGGCACCCTCTGAGCTGACCCTGTGGGACCCCCAGTGCCCAGCTGTGGGAGAGGTAACCCACGGGCAGGCTGGGGGCCACCTGGTTCCGGGGAGTGCCGAGGGTGCTGCTATGGCTGGGGCCACAAAACGTGACGTGCACGTTGTCCCAGGGAGGCAGCAGCACGCGGAGCTTCTGCAGGCTCCTTTGGGGCAGGCAGCTGCAGAAGTTGGCGGGGGTGTAGGAGGACAGAGGTGGGAGCCGCGTCCGTCCTCTGTGCAGCGTTGTAGCCAGACTGAAGAGCTGGGCAAGAACTGTTGGCTTCTTTGCCAGCTCAAAACTCTGGATGTTTGGCTGTGTGATATTCAGGGAGCCAAGACAGCCACCAGACACTGAACCTCGCTCTGCCTGCACCGGAACCTGCAGAGAGATGGGTGTCAATTAGCTTGGAGGGGAGCGATTGAATCGCATTAAACCTCCATGTAGACACACTTACCCAAACTGGAGCCCAATGCCTTGGTTTGTCCACTTCAATTTTGCAAGAGAATGAGACTAAATTGAACAAGGGTTGTCTTAATTCTAGGTGAGATTAGTCACATGAGAGTTGAGCATTGTTTAATTAATCCACTTTTATTAACCTGTGCACCCTGAGCATCCCATGGGGGTAGGTAGGCATGGGATCCTGTGCTTATGTCATTGCCCATGCTGGGATTTCAGTCCGCAGGCGTGTTCTGGAGGCAGGAACCCTGAGGCCAAATCCTGCCCTCCCACAGCCAGCAGCCACCTCCTCGTCTGTGGGACAGGGCTCGGCCTTACCGAGGGGCTTGAGGGGGGCTAAATGCATCTGGTAGCTGAGAGCATCATCCCTCAGGACGAGGGCTGGTGGGATCAACTGCGCTGCGTTACCAGGGGACAAGAGGTGGCAGAGGGGCAGGTACCGTGCAGGCCCTGCCCCGGGGGGCTCTGTGTACCCCCACAGATCGGGGGGGGGGGTGGGGGGGGGTGGTGTGTGCAGTTGGCAGCACACGTGGCCAGCAAACAGCGGCGGGTTCAGGGCACGGTTAGCGTCAGGCCCCAGCAGGAGGGTAGGATGAATGGCTTCAGTTATAATCTGCCTCATCTCGTGACAGGTTATAGCTTCATTTACATGATTTTTCTGTTGACTGTGACAACCAATTGCTACGCTTATCACACACTCCATGCAATAAATAATTTCAGCCCAGGTGCCGTATTTCTAAAACACTGGCACATGACATCTCTTTATATGGGGCTGTGCTCCAAATCTGTTTTAATGTTAATGTAGCTGTGTTTACTCTTTCTAATTCCCTTTGTCATTTTGAAAGCATCAGTCAAATGCTCTTTCGGCAGTCTCTCAGGGTACAACAACTGTTTTTCCACTTACTGCTCTTCTGGATCATTATATTTACCTCCTCATTGCTGTCACTATATTATCTTGTAGCCTAGGACCTGGTAATTGCACTCAGTTATTAAGCTTGGATCTGACTGGAGGTTTTTTGCCACTGCAGTCTCATGTCTGTTCTGTATTCTGTGAAATGTGGCATGCAGACATTAAGTTTATCATTTTTGATTGGGTGGGTTTATGAACAGACAGAGCAATTAGAAACCGGTCCCTTCCTGCCTGCTTGCAGTTTGGAGCACAGCACAGTCAAAGATAACACTGTCCTCAGCCTCCCAGCCCTGTCCCATTGCAGGAGTTTCCTGGAGCAGGAGCTGTGCTCAGAAGCCTGGGACAACGTGGTTATCATCCTCTGGTCTTCCCATCACTGCGTCCTAACAGCTCCCCTAAGAGTCCTGGAAATCCACTGGCAGCAGAGTCAGAGGTGAAGCCAAGTCACAGCTTTGAACAAGACTGGGAAATAAGAAGGGGTTTTTTTTCACCCTGTATCTTCATGCAAAAGTCACATGGTTACCTGGAAAAAATGAAAATATAAATAGCTGTTTGCAAACAGCCATGCAGCAGCGCGGGAAAGAGCTGGCATTGTTCTGCAGGTGCCTTCAGAAAGGGAAGTTTCCAGCCCTGATAGTTTCTCACAGAAACTCAAAAGAAAGGCTTGGATGCCTTTGGATGCCGTTACTCCCCACACTGCATGACTCCCTTGCACTAAGTGAGTTACTCATCCGCTTAGGTCAGAGGCCACCGATTTCTGTTAAGGTTATATAATTGAGGTGGGCGCAGAATCACTGAACTCCGGAAGATTGCGCTGAGTACCTCATTACGACTCACAGTATAATTGTGTGTGTCCTTGAGTCACAGCTCTGAAACTTGGAGCAAGGTGGGGAAATTAAATCTCGGAAGGCGTTCAAGGAGAACCTTGTCCTCCTTGAGCTCCTTGTCCCTGGGACAAGGGCTGACACGGCTGCAGTGGCATAAATACTTCCCTGCATTTAAAACAGCACAACCCCTCCAGCAGCGCTTTAGGTCTGAGTCTTAGTGGCACTGGAGTAAATCCAAAGTCACTCTGCAGAAGTCCTCCTAGACTTAACTGCTCCTGCAGGGGCTGACCCTATAGCTCCTATCCAACAGGCCACGCAGCAAATGACCATGTAGCCTAGAATCAAAGACTCACGTGACACTGGAGGGCTCAGGGGACAGGAGCGGGGGACAGGAGGAAGTGGCGATGGCCCTGCCAGGGACTGGCTGGGTACGTACCTTCCCGCAGGGTGCCCTGGTGATATTGATCTCAGCATCCTGCAGAGCCTCTGTCCTCCCTCGCTGTGGGGGTTCAGGTTATGCTGCTGACCTGGCGCTGGCACGGCATCATTGCCTCTAAATTGGTTGTGAGCTGCAGAAGGCTTGCAGACCCCAGCCCAGCTCTGGGGCCCCTCTTAGCCTCCATAACCGCATACGAGCTCAGGGGCTATCAGGAAGTACCTTCTATCTTTAGAGGCCAAATGAGGTTCTGCCCACATGATACTGTGATGTGCCATCACCCCAAAGGATGTGGCATCCCGTGGCCCCATTAGCATTGCCTGCAGATCTGTTACTGATTCATTCCCCCCCCCCATTCTCCTACTGCTCCTCTTGGTCCCAGGGCAGCCTTGCTGGAAACCCCAGCGAGGACTTGATGCCTGCCTTTCCTCTTTCCTTCGCAGGCTATGGGCACGCTGCCCCAGGCACGGATGCCGGCAAAGTCTTCTGCATGTTCTATGCCATCCTGGGCATCCCCCTGACGCTGGTCATGTTCCAGAGTCTGGGGGAGCGCATGAACACCGTTGTGCGGCTACTGCTCAAGAAGATCAAGAAGTGTCTGGGCATGAGGACAACCAATGTCTCCATGGAGAACATGGTCCTAGTCGGCTTTCTGTCCTGCATGGGGACCCTGTGCATCGGCGCAGCAGCCTTCTCTTATTTCGAGGGCTGGACTTTCTTTCATGCCTATTACTACTGCTTCATAACCTTGACCACTATTGGCTTTGGAGACTTTGTGGCTCTGCAGAAGAATGAGGCTTTGCAAAAGAAGCCCCCGTATGTGGCTTTCAGCTTCATGTACATCCTGGTGGGCCTGACCGTCATCGGCGCCTTCCTCAACCTGGTGGTGCTGCGGTTCCTGACAATGAACTCTGAGGACGAGCGGCGGGACGCCGAAGAGCGAGCCTCGCTGAGGAGAGCCCGGAACAACATCCACCTCAAGCCGAAAGAGGACAGCCGGTGCAGCAATGCCATTTTTCTCCCCGTGGAGGACAGGACGAGCCAGATGAACCTCATCCCGCTGATCCAGGAGGACGCGGAGAGGCAGCGGCGCCAGTCGGCCAACTCGGCAGCTGCGGTCCCCTCCTTCTGCACGTGTCTGTGCTACAGACCTCAGCTGTGCAGCAGCCCGGTGCCCTCCCACCCCGAGACCCTGAGCTGCCACACCAACCCTGTCTATTACAACTCCATTTCCTACAAAATCGACGAGGTCTCCCTGAGCACGCGGGGTCAGACCGGCTCTTCCCCGGGGAGCACTTTATCATCCAACAGCCCTCGCTGCCGGCAACACCCCCGGCTGCGGAGGAAATCCATCTAAGAGTGCGTGCTGAGCTGTACTCAGTGCTCGAGTCTTACTATGATGATAAATTAAGAACAGAGATGTCAGGTCCTTCTTACTGCTCTCATTTCTTCCATTCCCCTCCCCTTTCAGCTGGCAGCCAGCCCCACGCAGGGTCCAGCAGGAGCCTTTAAACCCTGTTAAGAAATAATCATTCCTTTTTGCAGGCACTGAATGACATTGTTAGTTTTTCTTTGCTTTTTTCCTCCCAAGTAGGTTCAAGCATTTGGGTCTGGCAAGAGACTCCCCGATGTGAAGTCCAGCAAGCTGTAGGTTTGTTCTCCCACCTCCCTGCTCCCCCAAGAGAGGCATTTCTGCCCTCCCACCCTGCCTGACCTTGGCTGTGGCTGCTGCCAGCCCATGCCTCTTGCTACATGGGCTAGATTGCACTTGCTGAGAGCATATCAAAAGCAAAGTCCATGCTAGGGAGCCCTGCAGGGCTGGGGATCTTTAAGTTGTCCCCTGACACTGGGTGCAGGTAAGTCGGTGCCAGCCACCCAGTTTGCAGCTGGTGGGTGGGCAGGGAGAGGTGGGCAGGAGGGGACAGGCTGCAGTCCTGGTGCTCAGCACACGGGGACAGCTTCATGGCACTGCATCTCCCATGGCCAGCCCTCCAGGTCCCAGCTCAGGCTTGTGGCTGGCTCAGTCCTTTTGGGAGCTGGGGGTCCATACACTCACCCACATACCCACCAGCACACCTTACCTCGCTACTCATAGGTCCTCCAGGCTGAGGTGGCTGGTGGGATGCTGTGTCCCATCTGCAAGGGAAGCTGAACTCACCCAGCCCAGCCCCGCCCCTGCCCCAGCCCTCCTCTGTGATGAACCCAATCTGAGCCCAGGGCACAGCCCTGGGGAGAACCTCCCTGAATCACACAGAGCTACCTGCAAAGGGTTTGGCCCTGATGAGATTATTAGCTAAATTCACCCTTTCCCTCACAACCTTTCCTTCAGCTGACAGCCCAGCAAGCATGTCTGCTCCTTGCCTCCTCCTGGTCCCCATGAGCCCATGGGTTTGTGCTGATTGCTGCTGGGGTTATCAGAGGTGGGGTGAGCCCATCTCGCTGTGTGTCCCTGGGTGGGATGTGGTACCCACACAGCCCCGCCTGGGAGGCTGTTTCCAGCTGGTGCCCCCCGATGTGGCCCACATCTATCCTGCCTCATCTCCAAGAAAACAGGACTGGGCTCTGACAGTGACAGCAGCTCTGTTTCACTTTTTTCCCCCAATAAAGGGACATTTCCACTCTTAGTTCTACATAGAATACCCTCTGAGGGGGTTTTCACAGAGGCAAGTCCCCTTTTCCTGGTGGGGGAGGCATGCAGAGCATCAGGGTTGGGAAAGCCTCAGGGCAGGCTTTGCTCTCTCCTCTTTTTTGTTCTGGGCAGTTTAATAAAAGGTGAATCCAGCTGGTGGCAGTCGGTTATTTGTCACGAGGGGGAGCAGAGAGATGTGTCTGAGCCTCAAACCCTGGCCTTGCCCCACTGCAGGGGTATGCCAGGGCTGGCTCCCCTGCCATGGGGGTGTGGGCAGTTTTTATATCCAGGGATATTATCCCTGTAGATGTTTGCTGGGATATTTGGGCATCGGAGGGAGGAGGGGGGCAGAGTGGCTGTCCAGAGCTGGGAAGCAGCTGGGTCTTGTTGCCCGTCGTGGGATGGTGTCTTTGCCCCCTGCACGGGGATGCCCAGGGCTCTTCTACCCTCCCTGGCCAGTGACCTTCATATTTCCAACCTTTCTTGGGCTTCCCTGGAAGCAGCTTTGGGCTTTGATGTCACCCCAAATCTATGCAGGCTTATTGCAACTAGGACTTTCTTGTTCCAGTCTCTAAAACGGCAGGGATTTGGGCTTCCAGACAGGTCCCGCCCAAGCAGGCAAGTGCAGGGATGGGCAGGAGCTCTGATGGCAAGGCCGGCTGGCAGAAGAGCAGAGCAGCGCTGGCAGGGCAGGTCCGCAGTGGGGCTGCTGCGCTGCCTGGGTAGGTGAGGGGGGGTTCCTTGCCTGGTGCCTTTATTTGGGGGATGCTCTCTGGCACGGCTGCCTGCTCCCTGCCAGGTTCTCCAGCCCACTGGAGGCAGAGGTGGGACTTTACACCTACTCTTGGGGTGTGATGTGGCCACAATAGATCCATCCTGCCTGTCCCCAGGCGGCAGGACTCTCACACAAGATGCTTGGCCCTTCCTGGCCTCAGCCCGTCCCCTCGTCCCACGTGTGGGCAGGGAAGGGACAGCGACAGAGTCACGAGCACAGCCCTGGGCCGCGAAGCCTGGGAGGATGGTGCAGGCACTGCTGGGCTGGCATGAGGGGTTTGTGAGACCTTCACCGGGATGTACCCTAGGGCCCTTCGGGGTGTGTGGCATCTCGTGAGCAGTGGGGCAGGGGGTGGGAGCCTCCCACCACCAAAATGCCCTGACTATCCCCCCCACCCGTGCTCAGCAGCTGCATCGCTTTGCACCAGTGGCCCCAAATCTGGACCAGCTGTGTAAGCCTTGGTTTAAATAGAAAGGGGGAGGGGGGGGAGAAGGCAAGCTGTGAGCATACGAAACAGGCCTAAAAAGGAGGCTTTCATTGGCTTCTCAGCTCCTCAGTGGTGTCATTTCATGCTGATCCCACCAGCTCAGCCCCTTTGTTGTCGTGTCCTGTCCCTCCCCACCCTCCCCAAGGCTGTCAGCCCAAGGCTTGGCTGTGCTGTGCTGCCCTTGCCATCAGAGCTGGGCAGCAGATGGAGATCTCTCGCCCTTTCCATGTTGAACCTGGGACACCCTCCGAGTGGCCAGGCTGGAGCTGGCACCTCTCACCCTCCATCCACCCTCGTGAAAGAAAGCAGCTCTTCAATTCCTGTACAAGTCAGAGCGCACGTGGCATCGCCCCGGTGAAATCCACCTCTTCTGGAGCTGGAAGCAGAACAACCACAACCTGGAGGCTGAGCCAGCCTTGCGCTCTCCCCCTGGATTCAGTGTAGCGCTGCCAGTGCTCAGTGGTACATGCTCGTGCCGCGGAGCCTGCAATGCAACGGTGCAAAGGCGAAGCCCGGCAGAGGCGCTGGGGCTGGCGGTGTGATGTCGGCACCGTGGAGCCTTTCTCGGGTAGAGGATGGAGCTGGTGATGAGCTGACGGCGCAGAAGCGGGGCACCTGCTTGGGTTTATTGCTGCTTTTGTGCAGCCCGAGCTGCTAAGCAGCGCTGCTGGGGAGCAGAGTTGCTTAGTGACTGCCTGAGCCCCATCCTGCTTTTGGGAGCTGGGGATGGTCTGAGGGTGGGAGGTGCTGTTCATCCCCAGGTGCTGGGCTGGGCTGCCCCGACCTCCCAGGCACTCACGCCGCTGCAGAAATCATCCTCCTCGTCCTCCTCCCTCCACCACTGCTCCCTGGGGGGCTGTAGCTGGGGTGGGTGGGTGAGGAGCTGCCCTGCCCCTCAGTCCTGCCCTGATGACCCGCAGAGGGATTTGGAGGCATGAGAAAAACCTGCAAGAAATTCTCAGTGAACTGGGACTTTGCAATCCCTTGTCATTCCCACAGGAAAAGGGCTCCCCAGGGAATGCTGCCTGCGATCGCCACCTCTCCTGCAGACCCCCACAGCAGGAGTCACACCAGAGCCCCCAAACGCTCCCCACCCGAGGGCTCGCAGCTCAAGGCCATCCAGGCCAGACAGCAGCTGCACACCCAGTAACACCCACGGGCCTCCTTCCCCAGGGTCCCCCGGCTCTCCCTGCACCCACAGACTTGGTATTCCCAACAGCCTGGGCCAGGGGTAGCTGCTTCTGCCAGCAGCGTCTTCACATCCAAGGTTTCCAAATCAACCTTGAAAGGCCAGTGGTGACCATGAAGGGTCTTGGAAAGAAAAGAGTAGGAGCAGAAGGCAGTGGGGCAGTGAGCAGAGTACAGGCTGGGAACAAGCTTAGCTCTGTGCTCAGAGATGCCCACAGCCAAGTCACACCTGGAAATGGCACAGGGAATGCAGGTTTGAAGGTGGGGTTGATTCAGAGAGAACCCTTCCACAGAGAGCACTGGGAAGGAGCCTGGGACAGTGCTGCGACACACAGGCTCAGCTGCTCCCATTCCCTATAGGCACAAGGAGAAGGGAGGGGCCAGCTGAAATCTTAGTTTGAAGATAATGGTGGTGGCAACAGAGAGGGCAGAGACACTCCACAAAAATCCTCCAACACACCATAGGAAAAAAAAAGGTTTTATTATCACCATTATCAACGTTTTCATTAGCTTAACACTGAATTGTAAATCACTCAATCATTACATATTGTCTGAATAAAACCTACAGACAGGAAAAAAGTATAGCAGAATCCTCTCCTGACTAGAGACAAGCGGCCGGTGTCCCACCGGCACTGCCGGGACAGCGTCCCACCTTCCACCCAAGGCAGCCCACGCACCTCACAAGTGACTCGCCACGGTGGCAAGCAGGCTGCCCGGCTCCATTGCCTGTGGTCCCTCTGGCTCTGCAGAGATTACATCTCACTGGATGATGTTAAAAACCTCCAAAAAGTTTTGGAGGGGGTTACAGAGGCCAAAAAGAGCAGATCAGCTGCCCCCACTCCTACAGAAAGGCAAGAGGAGAGGTAGCAACCTGTAATGCTCCTGCAAAGCTATCGGGGAGCAATTAACGAAGTAAAAAGGTTTAACCCCATGAAAGCAGCTTTCCCTACGGTGGTCAGGCCCCTGGGCAGTGGGGGTACAAGGCAGAGCGCCGGCACGCTGGCACTGGGGAGGCGAAAGCGTGGATGGGCTGGGGGGTGGCTCCATCCCCGAGCAGAGACCAGCTCTGCAGCACTGCCCCGGGGCTCCCCACGGGCAGCGCGGGATGGAGGCTTCAGTGCAAAGAGATGCTGCGGGCAGCCTCAGTCCCCTCGGGATGGAATAAGGCCTCGTACCGAGAGGGAAGGGAGAACCCATGTAGGGAGCAGCAGGCACAGGGGAAAGCAAAGGGAACCTGGAGGGAAGCTCGCTGGGAGCTCCCCTTCTCCCTGGCCTGCACAGAGGCAGCTGCCTCCCTGTCCCTGCCTTTTCCCGGCCATCTGTATGGCACATCACCCCGCGAGGGCTGCCGAGCCCCTGCAGAAGACCCCCAGCTCCTACCAAGGACAGGGAAGGAAGGACCCCCTGTGGTCCAAATTCAGGACTGCCACAAAACATGGGCAGGACCCCGGTATCCCAGGTGGGTGGCAGGCCATGGCAGTGCTGCGCGAGGGGGTCTCGGGTGAGGCACTGCATCCCCCGGCTGCCCTTTCCACCTGGCACAGGGAGCAGCCTGCAGCTCGCTGCAGGAAGGCAAGCCCAGCGCCGTGAGGCTGAGGGAACGTGCCTTGGATTCACTCTCCAAACCTTGCTCTTCCTTGCTCCAAACAAAGCCAAAACCAGCTCCAGGTCAAGGAGATGGAATCACCAAAGCAGAGACCAGTGAGCAGCACTGGGTAAGGAGCAACAGCCCCAAAGAAAAAACTGCTGCAGGATTTAAAGTTCCAAGCTGGTGTTTAGGGGGATCTGGAGCCCCGGTGGGCAGCTATCCCAACCTGTAGTGCCCAAGCAATTACAAAAACCTAGCTCCTGTGAAGCTTGTGGGCATGGCTTCAGCAGAAGGTGTGTGCCTCGATTCTTTCCTTGGGCTGCTTCTGCCCCCATCCCTTCCCAGTGAGCAGAGCTCGCTGCTGCCCACACGGCCTCTCTGCAAGACAAAGCCCTCTCCTTCCCATGCACAGGGGTCTCAAGCCCACACGAGGTGCCCAGCGTGCAGTGTAAATGCAAAGGCTGTCTACTGACCTGGCAGAGTGGGGTTTAACCATATAGCTTTGGTTGCCATTTTAGCTACTGGAAAGTCATGAAGGGAAAATCGTTAGGTCGTAGCCTCTGTTTGCTGGTGCTCTGTAAAGGGCTGGTGCTGGCTCCTTCTCAGTTTCAGCTGCTAAAGTGCAAAGAACCAAATGCTACAAGAAACTCTCCCCAGCTCCTCTCCTCTACTGCAGGGAAGGGAGGGCAGAAGGGTGTCTACACCATGAGAAGAGCTTGAGGTTCCCCAGGAACGAGTCTGATGCTGCTGTTGTGGGTGAGCGGCTGGGGCTAGGGATGGACGTGCAGCTGCTTGGTCACTGGGACGTCGGTCACCGAGCAGAGGAGTCTGGCAGTGTGAGTTTAAGACTCGTTAGTTAGCCGCATTTTGAGAATACCTGATCACTCTCAAATTCCCCGGGGAATTACCACGTTCACAGACGCCTGCTGGAAAGCCAGCAGACCCTCAGATACACACAGGGCACAGCAGGAGAGCAGCTCCAGGGCTCTGCCATGCCGGGTCTCACAAGTGTCCCACAGACTTGGCTGCTGGGTCTTGCGTGGGCAAAGGGCTCGTAAAAGGGAACGAGACACTGACTGCACAACCAGCCAGCCCCTTCGGAGGGATTTCTCCTCCTTAAGGGAACCCGGCATTTTCCAAAGAGTTACTGTGCGCTGTGTGCCTGCGTACATTCATAGAGACACACACATGTGGACATCCACAAACATACACACCTTGGCAGGTGTGCGCTGGGGTAAACATGAAAAGGCTTTCACTGATCATCCTCTTCTCCAAATGTTTGGCTCAAATTTGGTAGCTGCAATTTCTTTTTAGATGCTTGCTCCAGGTCTCAACATGCTCTGGACTTCCCTACTGATGGCACTTTGCATTTACACATCTCTCTCTTCTCAAAGCATATCACAAAAACCCATGAATTATTTCATCATCCATTGGGGCTCCCAGCATCACTGGGCCAGTGACCTGCTGCCTGCATGGCCAGAGGACTGGCAATCTTGAGAACAACATGAAGATTTTTCCCATGGGAAATGCTGCGAGAAATCCACAGGCAATGAACTGGGATGCTGTTTTGAAGCTGGTTTATTTTATGCACTGCATCAGTGATAGAGCTGACTTAAAATCCAATACCCTCATCTGCCACTTTGGAAAAATCTTTCGGTGAGCCCAGCATTAGCTAACTTCTGAAGAACGGCACAGAACAGCCTGTTCCTGTTTTACATGTTAGTCCCCCGTGATCCTCTGCGAAGGTGCAATCTCTCTGCCTTGGGTGGAATTTTCTAACAAAATGGACAAATACCATCTATGAAATGGACAAAATAACCCACAAAGCCTTTAAAGAAGAGCAGCTCAATCTGCCGCTCTGAAAAAAACCCTCCCTTTAGCTTGCTCCTGGTATCTTGAGGAAAATAGGCAGCTGTCAGGCAGAACTCATGCAGCCCCAGAGTGCAAAGGCTTTTTTGCTTTATCAGGGCTACAGTGGCAGTGGGAACCATTCTCGTTGAGTTACAAATACTAGATAGTCTAAGAAAAACGGGGAGATTGAAACAGTCATGAAGTTTATATTGAACCTATTTTCTACCTCTGTAGTATGAAGTTACATACAGCTGTTTCATTCTTCACCTAAGAGAGATTTCATGTCGATGGGCACATATACTCACAGAGAAGTCTATAGGATGAATATATCTCACAAGGCAACAGCCCAGTCTTCGTTTTTTACAATCAAAGTTAATATGGATCTTTTTCAAAAGTGATGTCATTGAGATTGAAGACAATTATAAACTGTATCAACAATATGTACTACAGCCTGCAAGTCACAATCTGTGCACACCAAATGGAATATATTATTGCTTGTTAGCCTATTAGACTTTCTTTATAAAAAGATTTTTATACAGAGTACAGGATTATGACAAAACTAGCTAAGTAGTTCTCATCTTGAAAATACAACATCAATTCTTTCAACAAAGGCTTGAATAGTAGCTGAGAGTTAATGAACGATAACAAATATTTACTAATAATTTTATGGCCAGTTTGAACAGAATTTCTTATAGGACTCTTCTGGTGTTTATTTACATATGCCTCTTTTCTTTTGGAAAAAAGTTGATAAAATATGACAAGGAACATAGAAGTCAAAAGAATGAGTAAACTTCATACCAAGAACATTAACCATTTCTGAAAACACTAAATTATCTGTTAAAAAACATACATCATTTTGTCCTTAAAGAAAAATATTTTTCCTGTTTTAAAATATTACCAACAGCATGTAATAAACTAACTTAAAATGAGTTTCATAAAAAAGTTGTCTTGCTGTCTAAACATTACTAAACATGCTTAGGTTGAGATTCTGTTAACTGCCTCAACATCTTAAAAATAGCTCCTTTACAGGAACTTGTGATATTCATACTCCAGAAGACCTGCAAATTTAGAACAGTACATTGATAAAGGATCTGGTAGCTAGAAACAATAAATATATATTTTCATTCAAAGCAAATAATTCTGAAATGTCCTTTGAAACAACCCATGGCCAAGAAGTGGGGACGCACTTGGCTAAACAATAAAGTCACCTGGCCCTTACCCTGCCCGTGGGCACAAACGCCCGTGTGCTCGTGTCCCCAGAAGGGATGCTCCAGCCTGCCCACGCGGCTTCGGCTGCACGATGAGGACCATGGATTGAACTGCAGAGTGAGGACCTCAGCTCTGTGGCATCCCAGCTGTGTTGGGGCAAAGGGAAAGCAACACCAGGAGACTGGGAAAATATCAGCATTTTTTGCCCGGACAAACCAGGACTAACCATGGTCATGGCTGCTTTTTGCTCAGACCACAGAGAGGACAAAGCCACGTGTGAGGCATGGTTTTGGTGCTCTGCTCCCCACTGTGTGCTGGGGATTCCCACTGGGGAGAGATCATTCTGCTCTCAGGGATGCTTTCAGCATCAGGATTTCTTTGTTTTCCATGCTAATAGTAATGCCAGTAACATTGAGGGACTGGCTCTCCACTTTTTTTTGGCAAGCAATCCTCCCATTTCTATTAAAATCCAGTATTTCATGCACAAGGAACAGGGAATCAACCCTGAGCTGGGCAGGTATTTCTCTCTCCTCAGTCTCATCCCTCATCATCACTCACAGACCAAAAATACTATGAGGCCTTTTGTTTTTTTTAAGCCTCTCGCTCTTCCTCTCTCTCCCCATCCCTGACTATAACTAACAACTAGACTCAGACACAGGTGAAAACTCAGTCAGGACTTGCAAAGGGGACCAAAGTTTAGTTTTCAGCTGCTCATCACTCTAGCAAACTACTACTTTTTACACGACCGCACTGGTAATCCCAACTGTCATATCACATCACCTTAGACAGAAACTGGCAAGTCAAATTTGAGGGGAAAAAAGGTTAGGCTTTATAAAAATAAGCTATTCCAGGCCTGAGACCTGCTTTGGATGCTATACTGGGAGTCTTTCAATTGATGGATAACTAGAAGACTTCTTTTTTAACTATAATACACCACGGTCAGTGCAGGAATCACGGGCACGAGTGAAGCAAGAATTTAGACTGTAGGGTACTGTGCAGCTCTCCTGGCCTCACTCTGCGCCCCACGGGCACTCCCAGAAGGGCTCTGGTGAGTCTGCTTTACCAAGGAAAATCATCTGCACCTGCCAGTTCATGTGACTTCGCTGTGCGTGGCAGCCAGGGGTTGCAACGTTTGCTTACTGGGGAGAAACAGGACTTGGAAGTGAGTAGGAACAAAAGCGAGAACCACTGGACTACAATCAACCACGTAAAAAATGCAGAAGAAAACAGGACAGAGCAGACTGTTAAAACTGCCTCCAAATCTCAGAATCTGAGACGCTAACAAAAATAACATAACTAGAACTTTAACTTTTTTTTTTACCCTGACAGTGACCTTTTAGCATGATTAAAAACAGACGGAAGATAGTCTTCAGTGTTAAGTAGTCCTATTGTAACTAAACTGATCACCACTGAGCTTGCAGAGCTTTTGGAGGAGTAGGATACAGAGACACATCACATTTGCCAGGCATACAGGAACGGAGGTTTTCAACAGACAGTCATTAAACAAAGTTTTCCAGGGGAATATTTTTGGCATATATAGTGTCCTACTCCCCACTAAAGACTGCAAAAATGTTGCATTCATCTTACTGGACACAGGAAAACCATGATTAACTAGCTATTACTGGTAGATAATGTCCAAACTAAGTACCAATATAAAGTTTTCGGCATAACTTAAGACAGAAGCCCTGTTACTCAGCTGCCAGGTCTGGCACGTACCTGGAGCTCCCCATGGTCCTTTTAAAGACATAGTTATTAAAAGATCCAGTGCTACAAACCACTAAATCTACCTAATCTATTCTAGTTCATACACATATTGTACAATATTGCCTAGTACTCACTACATACCAAGAGGAAAAGATGCTGACTTGAATTACAGTAAATGTGCTTTTTTTCAAAAATAAAAATAAAAGAGAGAGCCACAACATAGTTTGACCAGCATGCAACAAACTTTCTTCAGCTAATATATAGAAATTGTCTAATACGATTAGAAAAAATAATTAGTGAGAGGCCAGAGACGTCTTTGATCAAGGAAATTAAGAGATTTATCTGAAATGTTGAGGCTTTTGCCACTGAAGACTCAAAAAACTATTCATTTTATGTCCCTTCTCCTCCTCCCCTCTCCTTTATATTATATATTTTTTTTTTACACAGATTATTGTAAGGCCTATTATTTTTGCATCTATCCTGTAATTTATCTCAAAATAATTTAAAATGCCACAGACAAGCTAGGACCAAAAGCAACTGCTTTTACCATCCACTCAACACTCATGCTTTTATTCTAACAAAGCTGAGGTCCACATGCAGAAATAAATGTTCAGTGTGCCTCTACGACAGGTCAAGAATCTGCTTACTCCTAAACGTGACATGGGACCTTCACTTTTAAATCACAAAGTAAAACATCTCCAAAAGCTTATTTCTGAGACAGCAGTCATCAAATCCTCATTAAGAATTACTACAAAACCTAGCCAAAACAGGCCAATCAACAGAAAATCTTTGGAGATTCTCTGTGACTCTGGATAGTAAGTTTTTAATTGCCTGAAGGATCCAGCGCACCTTACTCCCGCACGTGACTCTGCTGACAGCAGCCGCTGTAGCTCGGCAGCTCAGAGAATGTGCTTTACTGGCTTAATCTACAAGACTTGTTTACAGTTAGTGTTGCGCTTTAATTAACAAAATATACATGCTGTGACCACTGCATCTTCAGATTCCTCACCCACTACCTCTCCATACTTTGGGGATTGCATCTCCTCTTTCAGGACACTTGACAATGTTTGTGTACTACCGAGACTGCCTAAAGCACCCTTCTCTCCACGAGGAAGGTTACATGTTCTCCAGCACCTTCTTGTCAAATGACAAACTGAGGTTTCTTTCTTCTGCACCCCCAGAAACCTCAATCTCCTCTCCCGTGGAAGAATAAACAGTCCTGTTTCAGGTCAGTCCATAGCACAATGGGAAGGGCAGCATCTCCAGCAGATATGTACCAGTACAAACGAGATGGAAGAAAAGCAGGAGATAGAAGACATTGTGACTGAAGGATGCACAGCAACAAGTAAGGGAGTCAGTAAATTGCAGAACATCGTATCTGACAATACAAAACATATCTCAAGCTGCAAGTCTGATGTTCAGCTCCCACTTCTAGTGGTTTTTTTTTCTGAGCAAAATTGCAGTTAATTAGCCTGCTAAACTCAAACTGTTCAAACTGCCTGGTCTAAGTAGGCGCTACTTATTCTCCCACCAAGTATGCTTCATCAGCAGTGTTAGACAAGTAATGCAGTAAAGACACTTGCTGGTAATTTGGCACAGTTTGAAAACACAGCAATGACAGTGTTACAGCTAACATGACTCAGTGATAGGAACTGATTCTAAAGAAAGAGTTGCAGGCTTCTTTCTTTTTCTTCCTTTCAAGAAAAAAGACCTTATAAAAAAACCTAATGCTTCCTCTTAAACTTTCTGCTCCTGCTCTTTTTAGGTCAGATATTGGCCTCTGAATTTTTCAAGTACTTTCTTGTGAAAGAATCCGTATTAGAAATTTCTAAGACACGCAGCTAAGAAAATTTCTTTACTTACTCCCCCAAAATTCTTTCAAATGCTGCAACTTTCCAGGGTTAATACTGATCTGAAACAAGGGTCTAAGAATGACAGCGAGAGAAGTGAAACAAGAGGTGTATGTCTAATTTGACAACTAGGACTCATGCCCCACGGCACCTCCTCCTCCGACGGGGAGGGCACAGCGCCCTCCCCCTCATCTTCTGTCTAAGGTCACTGGTTTATCCTCCTCTTCCAGCTCCACAAGAACTGATTGAACATGCATTGCGCTTGAGGTCAGAGTTCCAGCAAACAAAACCTTGACAGCATGTTTAAAAAACAAAAGCAGTTCCCCCTTCCTTACTCACTAAGACCTGTCACAGCAGGGTCCCACTGTGCTCTCCAGGGAAAGCTGTGAGGACTGACGCAGGAGCGGGCCTGTAGTGGGATCTACCATCGAGGAGGTTGGGAAGAGCTTGTACCAGCCGATTGCTAAAGTTGACAAATCCAGTTCTTCCAGGAGGACCCTGGCGACTCCCATGAAGTGCTTGCGCTCCATGCGTCCATAGTTTCCCCAGACTATCACCTTAGGAACAAGAGGGGGAGCACAGTTAATCCTCCAATTTGCACACTTGCTTAGGAAGCCCAAGTCTGATCAACTCTTTTTTTCACTCATTCAACTTTCTGGGGCTTTACCACAGTCCGAGAAGAGCAGAAAGCTTTACACTACCAACAAGTGAGTGAGGTTCCTGATGATGATTTTACTTTTTTTTTTAAGCACAGTTTTACAAATCCTAATGTTATTAGACTTTTTTTTCCCCCCACAGGAAAGAGGTGAATGCACATGTGGATGAGACACTGTTCTGCTGTTCAACCTGCTGGGCAGGGGCAGCATGTGCACAAAGTATCCCCGGAGCTGCAGCGCCAACACCAGCAGGTAAAACCTGGTCCTGGCACGGTAATGGGCCTTGGACACAACAAAAGATGGCCTGGGGGAAAAGGGCAGGAAGGACTCCTGATCTGAAAAATAAACCAACAAAAAAAAGGTGGGCAACAGCTTGGGTCAAAATCCAACAGTCTGAGGAAAAGAGCGTGTCTTGACTTCTGCACTCGAGGCTGGTGACGCAGGGCAGATGGAGACCAGGCACACCTACTCACCTGGAGAAAGGGCAGGAGCCAAGTGCTGGCAAGAGGGACCGGTGACGCAAGGGACACACATGGAGTGGCATGCAGGGGAAGCAGAACAGGGTGTCGAGAAAGGCTTGCAGACGCAGAGGAAGGTCTAATGAGAGAGAGCTGGCAGACGAGCAGGGAAAGCTGAATCACACTTACGACACGATGGAGACCAGTGGGTGGAACAACAGATGTAGTGAGGGTCATGGGCTTAGGCATGCTGGAGGTCTGCACGTGACCAAGCGGCCCTACGTGGCTCAAGACAAAGGTGACGACTGACTCCAGAGCGAGTCCGTGTTCTGAAGAGAGGATGAGCACGGTGGGTTATGACGGTGACTAGTGATCTCTGGCTAATCCTGATAGCTTCTTTCCCTAGGCTCTGAATAAGCAGAATATTACAATTTTCTGTAAAATGAGGCAGGAGAGACAATGAATGTTAATTAAAAGACAAAAATTAACACTCTAGGTCAACATGAGATGGAGCAAGCTGCTGTAGAAAGTTGGTTTGGTGGCATGGCTGTTGGCAGAGAGCCAAGCTCCTCATTTTATTCTCTTGGAATAAGTGCCTTTCCTGGCAGCAAGGCAGCAGGCAAGGAAACCTGTGCAAGGCAAGAGCAGACCAAGCCAGGTCTCACTCCATTTCAGTCAAAAATGTGCAGTCACATTGCAACAGGGGGAAATACAAGGTAAATGAGGAAGAGTTCACCAATGAGAAGGATCCAGCAGGTTAGCTGGCAATTCATATGCCAGTGGAAGTAAGCACTAGAAAGTCACGGATTAATTACATCAGTATTACCAGTAGATTTTAGCCAGGCTTTATTGGATGGAAATGACTTAGGTATGAATTAATAATGCAAATCACTCTTTGCTCTGGAAACACAGGTGCAGAACTGAAAACAGGAGTATGGCAGAAATGTATGGCAGTAAAAGAAAAGAGGTAGAAAAAGGTAGGATATGTGATTGGGTGATGACCAAAACAGAGTGCTCTGAATACGTACAAACACAGAAGACAACCTCTGCTGCAAGATTGGTTAGCATCTATAGGTACTACCTATCTCCTAACTGGGCAGAAAAGAAAGAATTAAAAAAATAAAAATCAACCTTTTCCTGGTAGACACTTGTGTTACCTGGCAGGGTGTCAAATAATAATCAGTTTGAGTAGGAAAAAAAGGTTTTCCTTTCCATTTGTCACATTCAGATCCAGTGCATTTGGCTCAATGAAAACACTGGCTTTTTCTCATCTATGTTAATTATCCAGATCCCTTGCCAGACTTAGTATCTTCCAGCAGAGGTGGAAGAGAGAGATAGGCAGACCTGAGGCTTGCTCATCTTACCTGTAATACTTTGCCCTGGGGGCTCTCAGCAAACAGTAACACCTGATTGTACAAAGGGTCTAATGATTTGCGAGCCACTTTTGTCTTCTTTTTCGCAATGCACACGCCATTCTCTAGCAGGTAAGCTTTGATGTAAGCAGCTGGAAAAAATAAATATGGTCAAATATGAAAAAAATCTTCATGCTCACTTTAGAAAAGACAAGAGTGCCATGTCTCAGGTATTTCTAAAGAAGGCATTTACGGCAGTGAAAAGATTTGCTCAACCAGCCTTACTTTCAATACCACATACACATTGCTTATTCCTGCAGAAGCCAAGCAGAATTAGATTTTTTCCTATTCACAAGCATCGCAGGAGGCTGGGGCTCAGTGAATTACTTTAGGAGGTCAAAACATACTACCTGGCAGTGTTTTGGAGCCGGGTTTTGGTGTCAGTCCTCGAGCCTGAATGATATCCACTTCTAGCTGCCCATTTCGTTCTTGCAAGCCGATTTCCACATCCCCTAAACCAAAACGTCAAAACAGACAGAAGACTTTAAAAGTAATACATCTGTGGGCTACTAAAACATTAAAAAAAAAAATCTTCATGTCGTGCCTGCTATGAACTGTAACAAACTGTAGGCCCTGAGTACCTGAACTCCTCCTGCGTTACTCTGGAGCAGCTCTGCAGTGATTCAAGCCCACATTTTCAAAAGCAATCTCTACTGTCAGCCCTCTAACATGGCCTTGGTGACTCAGCCTCATACTCTTCGGGGCAGCTAGCCTCTCATTTCTCCCAAACTGGAATACCTAGAGCTGCAGGCTGCTTTGGAAAATGCAATTATGGTGGCCCATAAGAAAATCTTTAGAGCCCTGTGGCCTTTAGAGAGCAAGAAAAATGATGCAGATGCACAGGATGCATTTTCAGGATTTTAGCTGCGTTTTACTTAGTCCGTGCCCTTCAGATCTGATGGAGGGAAGCACAGAGCTGGTGCTCTCTTACTAACGCACGTTTGCAGCAATCAGCAAAACCTTTCAGCCAAGCTTACTTGATTTAACAGAGAAATGGAGCAGGAGAATGGTAGATCAGCAGATGATGAATGCATTATTAGGTGGCTTGTAGGAGCGGTCTGTTCAAGATTAAATTAAAGCCACCTAACATCTTTGTGTTCCTTACCCATCGAGGTGGTGGCCAAGGTCTGACGCCCAACAAATTGTGCAGGGCCCATACTCCCCAGGAAGTCACTAAACTGCCCAGCAGACGCCAGATGGACTCCACTGAAATTCAAGCTGCAAAAGAAACTGATTTTAGCAAGTAGTTAATTTGCACTTTAAAGCAATCCAGTAACTAAAGAACCAGATTTAATATATCTCTGAAATGAATGACATCTACAGAAGACTTCTTCCCTTGCAAAACCCACTGATTTTCAGGCAGTTTAGTGACATGGAATACATTTAAAATCCCTTTCCTTGTACAAAAAAACCAGTGATGGTTACAGTCACCAATTGGTTAATACTTGTTTAACTATAACTGCCTGTAAGGAGAATCTCTTCCATCTCAGGCTCATTTGCAGCCTGTCACCTCTTCCAGGTAGCATTATAACCTAAGCAGCTTCCTAGCATAGTTTATAGGATCTCTCTTGGTAGCTGTCCCTTCGTAATCCTCATTTCTGGAGAGGAAATAATTCATCTAGAGCAGTAGTTAAAGTGAGATGAGGGGTGCTGGCATCAATCCCTTTGGGATTCAATTCCCTATTTATTTATCAAACACACAGAGAGCAATGCATCTCCTTGACCAGAGGGCTCCATTTCCTACCGCTCAGCACCAGAAGCATCCATCACATCCACTGTGTGGTTTTCATACCTGCTTCCATGATCAGGCCTGAAGCAATCATGAAGAGGACCTGAACAGTGACACAAGGCTAAAGGGACAACACCCTCAAACACCAGCAATGCCTCTGCCACAGTTAGTGCAGCAAAACAAAAGCTGTCAGGGGGACACAACCCCCAGATCTACTCACCAGGCACCTGAGGCTGGTCTGTGGATGGCTATGGGTGCTGGTCACTGCACTGCACATGGGTGGAGCAACACAGAAAGGCCAAACCCTGTGGTACGCTGATACAAACCAAGATTTACCCAGTTGTACCCTGATTTATGCAGCTGTTTCAAAGGTTGTTGGAAAACTTGCTGAGAAATGCTAAGGAGGAGGCTTGAAGCCACCATCTGACACCTACATTTGTCCTGCAGGCATCTGCCAAACCATGACACAGCTGCTGAAACACACGTCAGGAGCTTTGTGCCGGGGTACCCACGCTACCGTGCTGGACTTCGCACTCTGCCTCCGGGGAAGCTGCTGCACACCGGAGTCAGGCACAATTACAAACCTCCTGCACTTTTCCTAATATCCTTGGAGGGGGACAATTACCCACGTAATGACACAGCTCCCTGCTGCCCCAAATTCATTTCTTAGAAAGGATGCCGCAAGGAGGCTGCGTGTTCGGTACAAGCGAAGCCAGAGAGGAACCCTGCCTGTGGGGCGGGCTGGGGACTGCAGGCTCGCACACAGCCTGAGTCAGCCACAAAGATTCATGCTTCCCCCCTGCAAGCCAGCTACATTTAAAAGACATTAAAAAAAAAATAATTTTTAAATCCTATTCAGCCAGAAGAGTGTTAATTTCAGGTTGGGATTTCAGCTTTCATTAGCTATTTGCAGACCCGGTCTCAGGCCCATGAGCATATTTATTTATTCAGATGAGGAATGAGGAAGCCAGCACACACACCTCAGCATCTCACCACGCATGGGACTGAAAAGGACATGTCACTAGCACGTGTCCTCATGACAAGTTCACGGGGTGGCTCAGCTCACTGTGACAGGGGCACTGAATCAAATGGCCAGACTTTTCCAGAGCACTGCACCTCCCCTCTACGCTGACCTGGCTCTTTGAGAAACCTGGTTATTGCTGCTACACAGGGAGCTGCTGAGCCATCAGGATGAAGAAAACTGCCCTTGAGTTCTTTACAAATGTCACCTTTGTGAAAAGGCATGAGGGAGGAGGGTGTCTTGGCATCCTAGAAGACAGGCTTGGGAGGGGCTGTGCACAGGGTGGATTTTCCCCAGTTTGGTGCTTTTTCACCCTGCATCCACTGTTTGCACAAACACTCCGGGTGTTATTTTGAAATACAACAGAAACAGCAGGATTTATAATTGACATTAATTGCAGAGAAGGCTTAAGATTTTTCTCGGTTTTCAGTGTCACTGATTCCTCAGAGGCTCATCCCCAGTGCCACCATCCATCCTGGGGCCGCACTCGGCTCCCTGTGGGTACACAACTCCTGCCCCAGCGGGACAGCCCTCTCCGGGGATCAGCGCCCCGAGCACAGGACCACGCAGTGATGCTGGATTTGTAGCCAGGCTCCTGAGGACAGACTGTGCACAGAGTGAGCCATCCCAAGGCTGGTAAATCTGCAGGGACAGGGACATGTGATGGGAAAAGCAGGGGAAGGGGGAGCCCAGAGCCAGACAGGCTTTATCAGGCTCATGATCTGCCCATACAAGGAGGGAAGACGTGAGTCCTGGTGTACACGAGGACCAGAGAGACTCCTTGAGGCTGCTGGCTCAGGCATTCTGAGCTGCCCACAGAGAGTCAAAAAAGGATGAAAACTAGTGCTTAGAGAACCCAAAATAGTTCAAGAAAAAGGAGACCTGACAGAGGAAGACATAAGAGTCAGCAGGAGATGAATGGACCATCAGCCAGAAGGTAAATGTTTTCTTTATTCTCAACTCATGGAAGATAAATGGGCCGAGCTCGGGTCTCATTTCTACCCTGGGGAGTATGTGACCTGAACGAGCACGTAAATAACAAGCTGGCAAGACAACTCACAACTGTTCAGGGAGATGTTCACTGCCGTGCTCAAAACAGATGCTTGGGCTCATTAGCAAGATGCCAAGGACCAAGATAGCGGAGGGGAAGCCCAAGACTGAGCAAAGCACACCCAGAACCAGGTCTTAGAGCAAACCCTCTCCGAGGTGAAGTCTAGCCATGTTACTGAAGTAAGGACACAAAACTGGGAGAAGGCCACCCCCAGAAACTCCACATGCTGCAGGACAGCAAAGAGAGACCCTTCTGGCCCCTGAATACTCAAAATGATTCATGAAATGTGCCACAGAAGACCACTTCCCCTTACTAGCTAGGGAGAGAACCACATTGAAGGCTGATGCCAAATACTTGTCTGTACTTGATGCATGGGTGGAGAGAAATCACCCATGCCTCTCACACCAGCTCACCCCTCCTTTGGGCAGTGCTGCTCCCAAAGGCTCTGCCCAGCAGCTGGGGCAGCTCAGGACAAATAAAAGCACCTGCTAATGGAGAAGCGGATGCTGCAGACTACATCAATGATATTCTGACATAAAGCAAAATAGCAAGAAAGCATGAAGAACGGTGTTAAAAAGCACAAGAACAAGAGCTGTTGGGCAGAAGGTGAACCAACAGCAATTGGAAGTGTTTACAGCAAAGCAAACATTGCTGTTATCCCCACACAGATGCGGAAGTCAGAAGGCTCAGGACGACCTTGAAACGATGAACGCTCTTCAGTGCAAATAACAGCGAGAGGGCAGGACGTTGCTGCAGGGACACCAGGGCTGTGCCACAAGCGTGGACCCTCGCAAGGAGGGCAGTCGAGATGCTGCTCGCAGGAAGCTGCTGCTGCTTTGTAACACCGAGGCTGATCTTGAGAGGAACACCAAAAGCCCACTTAAAAACACAGGCCAAGGTCAATGCTCCGGCAGTTTGGGTAACAGCCTCAGTTAATAGGTTTACTAGCACTGTATGAAACTCAGGTTAGACAGTTAATGTTCACCACTGTCGTTATATTGGGGTGGGAAGGGAAGATGTAGGGAATTAATTCTTTAATAGATTATGCCATTAGCTGGTGGCACTGGCTGCTACGTTGCACAGACACTGACCTTTTGCAGTGCTGCTTTCTTAGACATTATAAGCAGCAGCTCTAAATCAGGCTCCTTGGCTTTGACCAATTCCTGGACATATATTTGAGTATTGCCAATAACCCTGGAATGGAAACAATTTCTGTCTGGAAAAATCATAAGCTACCTCCAAGAAAGTCATTGCTTCTCCCTTGAGAGGAGAGGGAAAGGGAAAATAAAACTGCAGAAATTTAGTATGAATGTGAATTAAAAACAGCAGGAACCACTTAGCTGCATCGGCTAAATTTAGGATGCTCAAATCCAGCTCAGGGAGTTCTGTCTGTCAAGTGCTCAGAGAGAAGCTGTGATGCCAAGGTGAGGGGGCCGTACGGTGTGATTCTGAGATCGGTGGGACAGACCTTCCCCACTCACTTGCTTTTCCTGCAGCTGAAGCAGGGAGAAAAAGAGCTCCAGGGACCACCATGACTTCATTAAACACAACCCTGGTGCACCCAAGAGCCCTCCCTTGCCACTCTGCCGCATGCTGCACGCTCAGCAGACCTTTCCTGCTTGACCTCTGAAGAAACCAAGCTGTTTCTCACCTGCCCTTGATCCAGCAACCTGCTCTCCAGCTGAACCACCACATACTGGATGTGCTGGCAGGAAGATGTGCTCCCAAAGGGATCCGCCAGAGGTGACAGTGGTGGCTCCACCTTGGGTGACAGCCAGCAGATGGGTTTCACACATGCTGGAGCAACCCTGGAAAGCCCTTCCCCTCCCATCGCCAAACATGCCTTTCCCTTAAGGGGAGAAATTGCTACAACCTGGTTATCACCAATACAAGATGGGGGTTTTTATTGCAATCTAAAAAGAAATGCTAAAAATAGCTAGAGGAATAAAGAAGGAGCATTTTGCAGCTGACTTGCAAATAGCAACTGTCATAACCAGCAGGGCCCTGGGGCCTGGGGCTGCAGCAGGACCATCTCGTGCTGACAAAGAGCAGCACACAGAGAAGATTACAGGTGACACTTGTCAGCCTTTTGTCTAAAGGGCACAAACCCTCCACTGAGTGAGGGCAGTGCAGCATTTTGAACAAGAAAGAAAAATTAATTATCTCTTCTCTGGCCCTCTGCTTTCAGTAATCATGATTCATGGGCTCTGCTTTGCCACAGCTGAATGAGAACGATTTTAATGAAGTTAAAGATTATGGGGTTTGCTGTGGAATTGGTTGTAAATCAAATGTGACACTGTTATTGACCTGAAGGCACAGGGAGAGCACAGGGAGGTCAGTGCCACCTCCAGGGTGTCAAGGACAAATGAAGGACATTTTGCCGGAGAACCCACGAACACGGCCCTAGGCTGCAGGTAAGGAGGCAGAGCAGGGGCAGCAGCAGGGTAACACTGGGGATACTATCAATCCCGGGGTCTCTGAACCCACCAACACGGACTAGCACCCGCAGAAACCTGCGCAAACATTAATTTTGTTTGCACAGGTACCAGCAAAAGGCTCAGCCCCGGCTGCAAACCCCATTTCAGACCCATGGATAAAATAACCATTTCTAAACCCAAGCCGCCGCTGGCACAGCAGCCAGCTAGCAGAGATGCCTCCATGCCACGCTGAGGGTATCGCAGCAGGGACACACCTCGGGACCGCAGCGGACAACCGCTCTTCTTGCAGTCGTGTGGACACCCACGAGAGGGAGACAAGACCACGCAGACACCGGCCAGCAAGGCTGGAGCCGGCAGGCAGAGCCCTGAGCCAGCCCCGCATGCAATCCCCATGCGGAACGTGCACCCAATTACCCTTCCCGACTTTACGAAAAAGGTGACTGCATAAACTATTTGTTTCTTTTGTGACACGTTTATATGCGGAATAGAACTGTGTGTTCACTCAACCTTAGGAACCATGTGCTCAAACTGGGGCTGTGATTGCCTAGATGTTCTTTAAACACAACATTCATAATCCTGATTATTTAGGAAATCTGTGCAGCAGGCTCTGAAGACTGTGCTCCTGTGTTGCACGTTGTAGGTCAGGGCATATGAAATCTGTCCTCTGTAGTGTAATTTAAGAGTGGCTTAAAAGCTCTTTGCCAGCAGCAGCATTTCCTGACCTACCCGTTGCAAAGATCTGTGCCCTTCCTCTCCACATGCAAAGCATCATGCAGTTGATTCCCTCACAGCAAGGCTGCTGCTCTTCATATATATTCAGATGGACAACTAGCTTTTCAAAGTTTGCTTGTAAACTGATCAGGATTTGAATGCCTAGATGGACAATGCTGATTTCAATACAAAATGGTCTAAAGAAAATTCAGAGCACCTGTGCTGATCCCTCCCGTACCGCATATGTGGCTCTGCTCAGCCTCTTCCGCACCCCCACCCGTCGTTTGCTGCGCATCAGCATGCAGAGTGCGTAACAGCACAGACACATTTAGGGAAAATGTATCATTAATTTCTTTTCCTGTCCATGCAGAGTTTGTCTGACCTCTTTTCTAAATCTATTTTTAAATTGCTTCTGGGACTCTGTATGCCAGGTATACCATTATGCTGCTGCAAGCGCCTGCACAATCAGCTTGTCAAAACCTTGCAAAACTCGCAGGAAATATGGTAAGAAGGCATCTCTGCAGGTCACCCCGTCCACACCCAGGTCTCAAGGCCAGAGCAGCTTTATATACATCATTCATGACAGCTACCTGTTCAACATGTTCTTGAAATCCTCCCTAGAGAATTTATTCCTGTGCTTTGCTTTACTTTTTTCTTCCAAATCTTTTTCCAGTCCTTTCTCTTTGCACATCAGTCCTCAACACTATTCATGAGTTACCACTTTGAAGCACAGACCAGTATATTTCCTTTCTTTTGCCCTCGATACAGTACTTTTCAATTCTGTCTTACAAGATTTTGGGACTGGTCTTGATTGTACCACCTTGCAACGGCCACACACTGGCTGCTACGTCTGTGCAGAACGAGGTATTCGTCTGCTCCCTTCACAGGCTGGGTGTAACACCCTTTTGTCAAGGAGCTCTGTCAAGAGGAGGGGTATTCTGAGAAGACTTTGTGTGTTCCCACGCTTGGACCAAATCCCCATTACTGCCTCTCTATTACACTTGCACATGTTGATTTTTGCAGAGCTGCACTGCTCCACTGCTGTGGGTTCAGCCAGGTGGGGTAGCCAGACAGCTTCAACACAACCACCTCCCCGGCACACCCAGAGAACAGCTGTTTTCAGAAGGTAATATTTTGCCTTGTGCTTTTCATGGATTTATTCATACTATCCACACAACCGCCTATTTGCCATCAACTCAAACCTTTAGAAACAATATACTCTTAAAGAGCTGCTCCACTGTGTCTAGCACGTACATGGGATGTGTTTGGGCCCAGGGTTCAGAAATTACTGTTCTGTTCTTGTAAATATTTTCTAAAATAACTTTGTTTGTCCTCTTCAGGCATAAAGTTGCAATTAATAAGCAACTTGCCTAAACACAGCCATGCAACTGAATGGTTTGACTGGATTAACTAACATCTACATCTAATGCACAGCTGAAGTTCTCCAGCTCTGTCTTTAAAAACCAGGGACAGCAACACATACTTCCTTCATCCAGAAGAAAGGGGGAGGGGAAATTCTCCTCTGAGACTGATAACATATTTGACAGTTATTTTATTTGAGCATAAAAAAACCCATCAGAACTCCAATTTCAGGGAGCAGTAATGTACTGTATAACAATCACACTCATCCATATTGCATGTTAAGGTCTTTTAAATTGCATCTTACGCACAGAAGCCAAGTAGGTATCTATCAGCTAAGGAGGAAGGCAGAACTGGTTAATTTAATGTCCGCTGCCTCATCTTTAAAATATTTATGGTGCATATAAGGAATTATTAATGCAATACGCATCTGACTACATTGTCAGGGGATTGGGCACACAGGCCCTTACCCTGCGCCAAAGTCGATGTGAATGCTGCAGGAGCCTTCACTTCGGCTGGAAAGGCTTTCTGTGAGCATCTATCCCTGCAGGACCCAAACCCAGCCTGACCCCACACCTCTCCTCTGCCAGGCAATATCCCCGTCTCTGCCTCTCAACAAGCCCTGCTTCTCTTCTGGCCACTCCACTTTCTGTAACGTTTTTAGCACTGTGACATGCTGTCTTATGTGCTGTAACACGCTGTACTCCGCTCGTGTATCCAATTCCTTCTGCTGTATGAATTCTGCCACCTAAACGGTGCTATAAAAACTATGCAGTGAATTATGTACGAAGACCTCCCCCATTCCCTTCCCCACCTTATCAGGCTAGCTCCATTTTTAGCAATTGCAAGTCATCTCAGACGCACTGAATAAAAGATAGCTACCTGTTTTCAGAGAGCAATTCTGCCTGTTCCCCAGAGGTTGCTGAAGGTGGGATTCACTCTATTTACTGCTGTAACTACAGCTCTCAAGGTCGCATCCTCTCTGAGCTGTGCTGGTCAAGCTTAACAGCACAAAAAAATGTGCTGTTGCTGAACAGGCTGACTAATTTTTTGGCATATTACAGAAATATTCTCCACGCGTTTCCAGTCTTCCAAAGCCTTGATTTCTTACAGTCTGATCTGTATTAACAACACATATCATTATATTTTTTAAAATGACTTAGATAAAAGGAGAGCACTAAAGATAATTTGCCATAAAAGAGTCTAAAAGTCCCCTGGCTTTGGGTACCAAAAAAGAAGCATTCAGTGAATAGATATGACAGGAATCTCCTGGATGGTGCATTTAGGAATCAAGTTTTCTGGTAATTCTTGAGTGAAGATGGATAATTTTTGGTGAAGGAAAGTGAATTTTCACATAGTCATATGATCACAAGCCAGGCCAGTATTTTCTCCAGCTTCCTTTTAGTTACTGCTCCATAGCGAAACCGAGAAGGGCAGGTAGCTCTCCTTGCCTAAGTCCCAGCACTGGTTCACATCAGCCCTGTATGCACAGATGGGAAAACCAGGGCAAGCCATAGCTTGCAAAGCCAAGAGGCGTAAGATGCCTGTGCCAGTGGCATGCCCGCCAGGCTGCATTCTGCCTCCAGCCCTTGTCATGATGGTGGCTTCACGTGGGACCCAGGCTGGTGCTGCCCTAGTGATGGGAAAAAGAGATAACATGGCTAACAAGATCCTTCCTTGCTGGACAGGCAGACTCATCTCAGATAATACAAGAACACTCCCCTAAGTTTCTGCTAGTCATCACCTGCTGTGCTTTTCTAAGGTAAAAATCACCTTAGCTCTCCATAACTTAATCATCTCAGCAGTAGCCAACAAGAACAAAAAAGCCATGAACACCATTTATTAGGGACTACAGCAGCTAGCAGTCTTTTGTTCCAGGTCCATTTTTGTCTTTCTGCTCCATTTTCAGAAAGAAAAGTGGTTGGCAGTAATAAGTTACACACAAGTCCAGAATCTATTGCTTTCTGAATGTTGTACATGGTCTTGTGCAGCTGCAGCAAAACCCAACCAAAACAAGATGTAGGCTGTGCAAGAGCCAGGATGGAGCTGGAGATCTCTGCTAAATCTCAGGGGTTTGTTTGTGAGTTATTCCTATATGCAGAATTTTATGCTTGCAGTAATCTTGGTGCCCTGAGACTACCTGGTAGGCACTTGCTACAGCAGGTAACTGACCTCTCATACAGATTTTTAAGTCCATACATAGAAGAAAATAGTCCCGTAGAGATTTATAACCAGTGCTAAGATTGGTCTGGATGAATTACAAATGGAAACATCTATGGGGGCAAAAGCAGAATCAACCTGTCAGCAGAAGACCTGTCCACTGACGACAGGAGGAGGACAACAAGGTGGGAGAGCACATTATGTCCATAGCCTGTCTGAAGGCAGACTGTAGCCATAAAGATCCCCCCAAATGAAGAAACAAGGAAAAAACATAGCAGCACTGCTTAAGATCTATGGAGGTCAAAGAAAGCAAGGCCTTGAGGTGAAAGAACACCCCATAACAGGGAAGTCCTAGGAAGTGTAAAAAAAACAGTCCAAGAGCCAGTCTGTTGTGAAGAACAACTCGGAAGACGTAGCGAGAGCTTGACAGATGGTGTCCCTGCTCCTCCCTGCAGCTCACAACCAAGCCCGGCTACAGCACCTGGATGCGCAAGGCTTGGCGCCTGCACGGGGCGATGAGAGCGTGAGTGAAGCCTAGAGGTGTGAATGACTGAAAACACTTTTGTTTAGAATAAATATCACCTTCCCCTTCTGTAAGGTCTCACATTGGGTTTTATTATATTAATTTCCTACACTAGTGCACAACTACTGTGCACTATAAAAGCTGGGTAATATGGCTGGGGGACTTTCTGTATGGCAAAAAATTAAATGGAGCAGTGTGTTGACATTGTCAGCACTTACTGGCATGCTGTATGAGCTTAAATTCCAGGAGACACATCCTTTAGAGCAGCTTCACTATACTTCATCTACAGATAAAACCCTAAAGGGAGTATTTTCTTGAAGAAGGGTCTAGCATATCTGAGGAGAAGTATATCCCTACATAATAAGCTTCTCCATAAAAACATCTGGATTTCATGCAGTCTAGTATTCACACAAAAAGGAGCATTGCTCAAAATCATGCACTACAGAAAATTCTTCGACTGCGATACTTTGCACTGGCACAGAGCAGTGTAGCTAGTTGCAGCCAGCTCATCGCAACAAACATAAAAGCAGTCAATCAGCATCACTTTTTAAAAGCGCAGTTGTATGACTGAGAGCAGGCATTTAAGGCCTTCTGCAGCAAAGTTTCACCAAATCTTTGATCATTTCAGTGTGCCACCTTTGGAAGTCGTCCTTTTTGTCCTTAAACTGAAAAGGATTATGAAAACATAGTGAACTTAGGAAACAAGCCCAAGCTCTTGGAAGATGGTTTTGAATCTGTTTTCTTGCCTGTGTGAACATACCGAAGAGATGCGTGGGTAGGAAGATCTAGGGTAACCTCGTCTTGCTGAAAACTGAGTTTTTGACAGTCAGTGGTGAAAACTGTCTCTGACCTAGGAGTATCTGCATCACTCAGATACAGATAGCTCAAGCTATCCCCAACATTAAAAAAAGAAAATAAACTTGCCACAGCTAATGCAGTCATATGAATCTTCATTTTGCCTCCCTGGGAACACAGCTACAGCAAACAAGAGAGGTCAAGAGAAATCTGATTTAGGAGAATACATCTCTCAGTTCCTCAAAGCTATTCCCCAAACAATTCCTTTCTTTGCCGCAGGAAAAGAATGCAGAGAAACTCCCCTCCCACCATGTTTCAAGAGAATAGAGCCCTCTTAGCTCTTTGTACTCTTAGCCCTGTTTGCTTATCACTTGCAGCTCACAGATAGCAGCAATTCCCACTGGCTTTCCAGAGATCAATTATCCCACCTAGGAACAAAGCATCCAGGAACCACTTATCGCACTTTTCAGAGAAGTAAGAGGAGAAACCATCCCATCCCTGGCAGAGGGGCTGGCGAGGATGTTCTGGCAGCATTCGAGGTTGGAATACCAAATGTTAGACTTGTTCTAATAAAGACATTTAGATTGCAAGACAGGATTTTTCTTTCTTTGTTTAGCTGATAGCTACATGCTGTCTGTCTTCAGGGTAAAACAGCACTTGTATGGGTGCAGTATTTTGTTGGCAGAAATATTCTCTCTCCAGGAAAGCCCAATCAAAGCAGCCAGGGTATGCAATGATAGGACACAGACCCTTCAAAGAATTATACCCCTTCCCAGGAGGGTAAGCTATGTAAATATAAAAAGGAAATAATTCTACTCTGCATGAAAACAGATTCTTGCCCTGCATTGCCAAGGGACTGAACTTAATCACTAATCCTCTGCATCTCGTAGTGGAGGCAGAACTCCAAGCCACAGGACTGTGCTGGTGTAGCAGGAATATTTCCCTGGAGACAGCAGCTCACAGAAGAGATAAGGTACATCACAGCTTTGGAGTGACAAGATTGCTATCGCAGCCTGTGCCTCATTACTATTTCCAACCTTCAGCACAGATCTATGATGCCTTTCCAGGATTAGCCTACTTCTAAAGCTAAAGAAAGTCTCTCTTAATTTACAGCCTGTTTCTTATTTAACACCAGAATCACATTAATTGAGAGCGCCTTTGGACTATCCCAGCATTTTAGAGGTACAGTGTAGTTGGACTATCACGTAGGACTGGAGAGAGCGTACAGAGCAATGCCAAGTGTGGTACTTGGCTTAAACAGAGCACGTTTTAGATATTTGGCCTCATACCTAGAAGCATGGAATCTGATGGTACATATTGCCTCCTTTTTTAAATACTGTTTTTTTTTCACCTCCAAAGATTCCCACGAATGGTCATCTTAACAAAATTATTATAATCTCCATATATGGCTTCAAATAATGGAAATAAAAAAAACAGAATGGAAAACAAGTCAGCCCCTAAAGTTCTGGCCTAAGGATCCCCTGCTTTGCATTCTAGTATAAAGCCTAAATGCAACAAAGTGTGTTGTAACTTTTTCTGAAGTCAAAAAGTGTTTCTAAAATACATTCTTTTAGGACATCCTAACTCAGATGAAGCAAAAGAAAGTTTGTTACCAAAAGCACACACAGGCTTCTAAATATGTATTTTGATATCAGAATGATTATTTTGCTACTTACATCCTTTTCATCACCTTGGCACCTCCCTCCTTGCCCAAACCGCAAGGCCATTTTGAAACAGGGGAGATGGACAACTATTGTGCAACATTAAAAACTACTGGCTTATAATTTACTACCAGTAATGAGCCTCAGCTATTCACCCTGAATTATTCTTCTAAAGGCAAAGTGGTTAAAAGTAATGGGTATCTGCTTCAGCTCAGAATAATGAAGACACTAAAAAAAAGTATATAAACAGCTGAAGTATGTGCCAGCTATGCAGGCAGAGAGATCTGCTCTAATTGAATGGGCAGTACACCTGCAGCGTAGGCAAGTCAGAAAAACACCTCATCTATCATGCTGGAGGAAAATTAATATGTATCAGAAGAACAGTGCATCGCACAAGTGATTACCCAGCTCCCTTTCAACGACTTACTTTCCCTCTGATCCATAGCTGTTCATGCTGTCCTCAATGGACTCATGGCTGGCTTGACGGACGGTCCGGCTGGGCATTTCAACAGCCAGCCCAGTTTCTGTGCTCCTTTGGATGGCTCCTTTCAGTCTCCGACCATCCCCATCTAGGAACAAAAGTCGACAAAAGACAGTTGGCTATTGCTAACACAGCCTTTTGCAACGACAGTCAAGGAGAAGCAGAGAAGGTCTTTCAGAAGACCAGCCTGGCATCTGGCAGCCAGGCAGCACTTTTGTTACTCAGCCCTGCTTCATCAGCAGCTCCCAGTCATCTTTGGAACAAACCCAGTGCTCCAGCAAGCCAGGGCTCAGCAGAAACTCAAAACATACATACCACCCTACCTACTCCAACCATTTGTATCAATTAATTATGCATCGAGTGCAGATGCACGCAGGCACACAAGCTGGCTATATGCGGAGCTACCCAATTTGGGAACACAGCAGCAGTAACCATGGGCAGAGCTGAGGTGTACAGCGTGACCATGCCTCAAAACGTTTCTTAAATCCCATGTTGCTGCCTCAGATTGTCCAGAGCAGCAAAGAGCCACAGCTCCTGGTGAGCGCCAAGGGAGAAGTCAGGAGGAAAAGACCAGGCAGCACCAGAAGTGCTGTGAAGGCACAAGCCCTCCCAGAGAGGCCACAGAGGAATAGCTGGGCATGGCCAAAATGTTCCCTGGTGGCACATGGAAAGGCACCAGCAGTGGAAAACCCTGGAGAGGACTATTCCCCTTCATACACACCCTCGGCCACAGCGCAAGGGGAATTAAGTAGGTTCTGGTTCCTCCTGGGTGCAATCTTTAGAGGTTCAGCCCTCTGAAATTAACAGCTGCTATTTTCATCCTCCATCTCTAACAGTCTGTTTCTCAGAACAAACCATGTTATGTAATGAATATGTAATGAATACCATTACTATTAATTGCTTTAGCTGGTGTTAGGAAGCTCCAGATTTCATCCCACATACAGCATTCATCCTGAAACACATCTGCTACAAGTTTTCTGAACAAAGCAGAATTATCTAAATCCTCTGAAGATGCCTGTCTGTTAACCCGAATTCAGGCAACAAACCTCTGACCCACGGTGCTCTCAAACCCACCAGCTTTTTGAGTACCACCCCTGGAGAAGAAATGACCCAGCTACTGAGTCTAGAGACCTCAGGATCCCCAAATAGTAAAGAAAACAAGTCTTTCCCAACTACTTTGAAAATATGAGGATATCTGTAAGAACCTGTCTAAAATACAAAGAACATTGTTATTTGTGTAGAAAGCTGCTTGACCTAAAATACTTTTCTTTAGATCTTGGTGTGAACAGGCACTTTAAAAAAAAAAAAAAAAAGAACAGTAAGATATCAGAAATGCTTCCTATCCTACTTCTCAACTTATACCTATACTGAAATGTAAAGACAAAAATCCTCCTATAAATACAGCTCTAAAGTCCCTTTTCCTCTGGTATCATGAGGTTTCCAACTGGGTAATCGTGTTGGCCCCAGGGCTCTGCACCAGCTGCTGTCCCCACATATGGTGCAGCATGTGTATGCATGTCCCTATGGGCTAAGAGGATAGAATATGCATGTTCTGGGTTAACATTAACTACAGTTTGTATTGTTTGTGTGCCTAAAGCAATGTATGAAGCACATTGTATAAATCAGGAAGTTACACAAACGTAAAACATATTTTTAATGTGCTTTCAAAATCCAAACCTTCAGGCAAGAATAACAATACAGGCATTAATAAAAGCAAAGCCTCATGAAACGACCTTACCTACTTCCCCAACCACTGCAGAACAGTTCCCTTTGATGCACCCACCTCCTACCAGCCTCGTACAACTCGCTGGATCCTCTGATGGGGTTTGTGGGTTCCTTTCAGAGAGCATCCCACAGCCTTGCGGGCAGACTTGATGGTCCATTTAATTTGTCTCACATTCACCTCCACAAACAATCTTTTAATCATCTACATCCATCAATGCCCATCCCTCCTTCACATGCACACTCTCAGAACACTCATCGTTCCGCGCTTTTAGGCTAGTCCTTTCGAGAGCCTTGGCAGGCAACTGCAGTCAAAGGAGCAAATGACATAAATGTAGGAAACAAATTAAAAATGCCCCATTGCCCAACTATGAAACATCTGTTTTAAAAAATCTCTTCTTTCCCCAATCTAATGAGACACGCCTGGAGACATGCATACTTAGAAGACTGCATCCATATCTGGCAACAAACAAGAGGCTTGGGACAGAGCAAGGCTTTAGAGCAACACAAGGTGCTTTCTATTAGCCACCTCTCGATTCAAAGCTAATGGCATAAAGCAGAAGGGCCCCAAGACAAGAAAAGGCAGCACTGTGGAAGACAGGCAGTACCAGAGACGATTCAGCTGGCACGGGGCAAGTTCAGCTGTAGGACCACATGCACAACTTTACGCTGCTGGCTTTCTATGAGTGGGTGATTTTCTAGTATTCCTGATTGCTTTTACAGCTATGACACATGGATATTTAAAAAAAAAAAAGTAAAAAGATATAATGGAGAAACTTTGGAAAACAAGACGACAGGAAGATTGCAAGACTCCTTCGTTCCTCCCTCCTCTTCCAGAGATGCACAGTGACTCCAGCATCTCACAGACCATCTCCTATCATTCTGGAGAAAGGCTCCTCCAGCCTTTTTCCCCTCCAGTCTCTTTTTGCCACAAGTTTCCCTTGAACAGAAGGGGAATAACCTGTTTTGCCAAAAGCTCCCAAACCACTGCAGCTGGAGTCAAGACTGAAACAGGGTAAGAGATCAGCAAAGCACCAGAGATGGCATCTTAAATGGGATATAGGTTCCTAAACTACCCACATAAGCCCTTTAGTCAAACTTTACCTGTATGCAGCATGTAACAAATGCACAGTGTTTTAAGCCCCTCACTTGAGAGGGATCAGGAGCAGCAGACCTGGAAAGGGTCAGCATAGAAAGGGAATAAATATAGACAAAGCTGCACTGCTCGTCTGCGGACCAAAAATACTTCACAAGCAACAGTCACCTACTAGCAACCTTCTCTAGTCAGTGTGGAGCATCACATAGGGGCTGTGTCTCCTCCCTTACCTGAAAATCTTGTGCTTCAACACCTTTGCAAATCAAGAAGGTAGTAAATGACACGTGTCTATGTGGGTGTTGCCTGGCAAAAACACTTGTCTTAATTTAATTGTTAGCAGTATCTGGAACAAGTAAGAGTAGTATCAGTGTCTTCTGCAGTGTCACCAGATTTATTCCCTGCACCTTTTCCAATTAAGCAGTAAATGACAAAGGTTAAGCAGCCAGTGAAGCCTGCAGTGCAACATGCAACTGAAGAGCAGATCCTGCTTCAGAATGACCTTGGGAAGAAGAAATTTTTTGCTCAAATATCCAGGATGAAGATACACAGCGCCTCGCAGACGCCAGGAACCAGAAGGGACCAGCAGACACTTTGCCAAGTTCTCTGTGTTGACAGGCACTTAGATTTTGCTCTGTTCAGCCAAAAAAAATTATGTTTGGCTAAAGAATATCTTCTAAAAAGCTAACCACTCTGGATTTGAAGATACCGAGAGATGAAGAATCTGCCATTTGCCTGTGCAGTTTATTTTACTACCTGACATTTAGAGATGCGACTTAAGTTTGTCTGGTTTCAGCTTTCACCCATCAGTTTTTTTAATGCCCTTCTCCACTGCGAGGGCTGCTTTGTGTTCTCGCTATAAAGACTCTTCTGCAGTGTAATCAAGTCATCTCTCAATCTTCTTTGACAAGTTAAACAGACTGAGCTCTTTATATTTCTCACACTCTGCCATTTTTTTTCTCCTGCCCTTGAATCTCTTTAATGACCTCCCCAGGTTTCAAACACCCTTTTGAGAACACGCACAGCAGAACTGGAGACTGCATTTTAGTGCAAAAACACACAGAGTGGTAAAAATCATCTTGTACTCTCATCTTTACCGCTTCTGCTTCCATCTCCCAAGACCACAGTAACCTCTTGGTATAGCATCACACCTCACTTGGACGCTCTGCAGTCCTGCCTGTCCTGCTGGTACGACCTTGTAGAACATTATATTAAGAAATATGTAAGAAAACACATTTTATTTGAAAGGAGACAGCAAAAAGTCCAGATGGCTCTATACAACTCTCCCACCCTCAATACTATTTATTATCCTGCTAAGGTGCATATCACCTGTGAATTTACTGAGGTTTAAACTCATGCTTGCTTCAAATCAAATGAAAATGATAACACCAGGCCTTCAAAAGAGCCTCCTGCTTTTGAGGTTTTTCCTTGACAACTGCTTTTTGAGATCTGAAGTAAGTTTTTAATCGATTTACCACTATCACATTTTTTAGGGTCATGTTGTTCTAGGACAAAACCCTTACATATTTATCACATTTACCCAGATAGCTGCTTCTACTAAAACTCAGAGAAAAAAAAATGTCTAAGAAGACCCATTTTCCCTAAATCCTTCTTGACTGGTATTAATTATATTCCTATAATTTTTGTTCTTTATTAATTGGATCTCATTATCATGTTTCCCCTAATTCTGTCTGTGAGCGACATCAGACCAACTAACCAAAAGTTCCCTCCAGAAACCCAGTAATGAACGAGGAGGAGTACGGTGACCATGCAGGTACCCTGTGCAGAGTAGAGCATCCTTTGGAGAGTTGCCTGCCTTAAACCTATTTTCAGCTGTCAACTGCATCGAGAGGCAGCTCTTCTCAGATGGCAGAACTGACTGCCACCAAGAATTGTATTTACCTTAATCTTGGGGGTGGGAAGTAAATAAATAAGAGTGGCATTGTCCCCTTCTCTCCCCCAAGGAAAGAGTCACTGTTTCCCAACTCCACTTCTATGTCAATCTAATGCACAACTCTTCAAAGCCCTTCCTCTCTGCTATTGACAGGTCTCTCCATGCTCAGAAGCTATCAAGTCTTGAAAAATCTATGCCAGTTCTGCAGTAGCTCATCACAAGGTCATGATTATATAATTATTACTCCTACACAGAATTACTCTACGATAGTTGTTTATTGAGTTGATGTTTCTGAGGGACAGAGTGTGCCCCTTTCACTGTTATTCTTACACTACCTCCTCTCTTGTCACTTCCTTTTCCCCCACTCAGGTACTTGGTAGCTTCCTTCTCTTTTTGTTTTCAATTTTCTCCTCCACGTTTGCTCAGTCTGCTGGATGCTACCACCACAAAAGGAAACCAGCATGATGCACGTGCTATGGACCCTCCCATACTTTAGAATTAATTGATATTGATTTAACCCTGAGATTAGGAATTGACTGAATTTCAACTCGATCAGCTTTGCTCCTAAATTAACCAACTGCACAGAACTCGTTGGTACTCAAAGCACACGGCCAGGCAGCACCAACAGAGGCCACCCAATACATACTAAGGGTCTGGCAAAAAACAGCCTGGTCACCTTTTTTCCTTCCCGAACTTCACCTTGGGTTGCAAGGTGGAAAGGAAGGGAAATCATTTGGATGCTTGCTTTCAGGTTGCATTTGTTCCCACTGCAAAGCTCTGGATAAAATAACATTTTATAATTTTCAGGAAGAACTAGTCCAAGCCTAAGCAAAGAGACTGCATTTCTATTGCTTTTCTTACCCAAGTCAAGCAGCATGCATCGATTTGCATCCACACATGCTGCAGGGTATCGACCCGAGCACACTCTGCTCTCTGGCTTCACACCTGGGTTCCTCAGCAAGTGAATTATCTGCTTTCCTCCAAAATGAGGCCCAGGTACAAACTAGCACTTATGAAGCATGGAGAATTGACAACCCCAGCAGGGAAACAGAGAAAAACTCATTTGACAGAGTCAACACACCCTTCGGAGCATGTGGCAGATCATGCAGAAGCAGAGATGAGCTGAGATGAGGGGGATGAACGTCTGTGACAGTATCACACATCTGCAGTCAGCATCCAGGGCTACCAGGGGCATGTGGCCAGGTGGGACAGGATCTGACTGCCTGCAAAGGAGATATGCCCCGAGCTATGCAGCTGTTTACACCAAATCTGCCTGCTCTATTCTTGGCTCAAATGTGGTCTCACAAGCCCTTTCAATTCTCACAGCCATGAACTTCACTCTTAAAGTCAAAAACAAAGAGTTGATTCTTGCTCTTCTCCATGAAGATCTGCCCCAGAGAAAAGATGACGTATGTCAATTTGGGGCTGAAAATGAAGAAGGGAAAACACCAAGCACCCATCTGGATATTATCACCTGCTGAGATGAGGAAGAAGGTCCCCAAGCCCAAGAACTGGTCTTCGGCATGTCTGTGGGCAAAAAGCAGCAGTGGGAGTCTCAGCTCAGCACCCTGTGAGACTGCTGAAGCACTGACCATTTTACCTACTTCTTATTTTCGAATACTCTAAGAAAAGAGCCAATGCGTTAGCTTCTCCGCTTCAAACTTTGTCACTGCGTTGTTGTTCCTAATGGGTTTAAAAATAAAAGATTGTTTTCTGTTTAGTCAGATGCTGAATCCCTACAGACATGTGCTAAGATTTGTGTGCCATGAATCAATTCTGAGATGAATAAAAGAAACCCATTGTTCAGCTTCAAAGGGAAAAAATAAAAGTCTTCCCACAGCCTTGCATGAATATCCAACACCTGCGACAGCCTGGCACATGCTGAGCAGAGCGGCTGTCAGGGTGGGCATCGCAGGCCCTTTTATATCAGTATCTGTGTTCAGAGGAAGCCATGCTGCCCTCCTAAGGGGATGCTACTGTTGAGGGGAAAAAAATAAATATATAAATACTGGATTGTCACTTCAGAATGCAGTTTAACAAGATGAACTCAATCTCATCATGCCTGGCAAGCTCTGACATCCTGCCAAGTATTCCCTACATCGACATCCTAATGGAGTGTGAATTATGAGCACCTAAAGTGAGGCAGTTTGTACTGTGCTCCAGAACATGCCAGGCTATCATCACAGCCTGAATAATCCACCAGAAATGACAGAAAATGGCTGGGGATAAGCAGGGGCACTAATCAGGCTGTTTGCTTCGTTCCCCTTGTCCTAGTTTCAGACACTAATAAAATCACACCCTTTCTTTCCAAATTAAGCAGAAAATCTTCTGTGGGATGGGAAAAAAAAATATTTCAGCATGTTAATTCTTAATCTGTGCAGATTAAGTACATCCACAGGGCTAGGAAAGGTCATGAAACTCTTCTTGTGAGAGCCAGAAAACAGTAAAATTAGCAACTATTTGTATTGCTGTGACAGCTACAGACCCCAGCTGAAGGCAGAGCAGGGCCAGGACACCCACCTCCGCAGGCAGCCTAGGGAGATGCCAGCAAGACACCTCCTCCAAACTCCCACCCGTAGCGTAGTCACCAACACGTCCCACTGCTCCTGGACCACTAGGGTATTTTAGCACAAAAGAGCTTTCTCTCGTCCTAACATTCAACCCTGCCTTTCCTCACCCACACTGATAGGCAGCGGTCACACCTGTGCCCAGATGCACACACATCAAACCAACTCCCCCCTCAACCCGTAATTTTTTTTCTTCTTCCTCCTGACCTTTAAAAGAAGACCAAAAGTCATTCACAGAGTTATTTTTGTGAAGTAGGCACCTGGCAGCAGTCTCAAGAGGCTGCCTTCCCTTCTTTACCCACTGAACTTGAGACGCACAACAGAAAACTTCCTCTGGCCTGCAGAAGGGCGACTCATTCCGTAGCTGTGCATGGCACGGGAGCTCTGCGAGTCTTCATAAAACAACAGCCCTATTTTTAAAGCCCAACAGTAGTTTAATTTAGGTAGGACAAATCTAACCTTCTTCTTCCTCTTCCTTCCTATAAACGCAAAGAATGGAACACAGATCTGATGCTCCCCTGCACAGCCTGTCCCTCCCTCCCACCACCCCAGCGACCACCCTGGGAGAAGAGCATTTCACCCTCTATGCCTCTCCCAGCCCAGTGGTGTGGGCAGGGGAAGGACCAAGCCCCCACCATCAGATTTTAGGCTTGCCTATAGTTCCTAACAACCCTGCAACCCAGCCCAGATCCCCAACTCCTCAGCCACTTTCAAGCAGCAAGTGTTTTCTCCTCCAAGCTGGCCTGAAGCTGCAGTTTGTTTTAAATACAGCTGTGTCTGTATTTAAGCAGGTCTCCACCCCAGTAAGATGTTATCACCTCTTGTAGGTTGGGTGGAGCACGGGTAAAGCATTGATTTTGCTTCCTATCTTCACAAGATCCATTTTCATATTTTAAACTAGGAAAGTGTGATATATTTCTTTCTGCTCCTTTTGCGGTTAAAAACAACTAGTTCCCATGATACTATTTTTAATTTTGACCTTTTTGGTAATTCATCTATATAAAAAATTTAAATGGTCAAAATTTTCATTTAAAAATGTCTAAAGGGAAAGTTCTGCAACTAACATGCAGCCAGGAAAATTACTTTGAGATTTATTCCTTCACTGACAAAAGAGAAAGCTAACAAACCAAAAGGTAAACATGTATAATCCACTGTCAATGACTCTTAAACAGATTTTTTGACTATCATAGAAAATTGTTTAGCTTTTCACCATAAAAAAGTTACAGTACCATAACACTAACAAAAACATGTTTCTTTCAGAGTATTTCATGGGAACTACTTTGCAGCTAGATTCAACTCTTCAGAATTCTTTCCATGTCTCTATTTTGTTTGTAGCAGCAGGATCCAAATAGCTTCATCTGATGGCTGCTTCTGCATTTTTATTTTTGTAAGAAAATGGAACACACTGCCCCCTTCTCTTTCCCCAATCTGCCATGCTTTGCAGGAGAGTCTGATTAAATGAAATATCCATATGCATACAGAAAATTCACTGCTGTAAGATTTCTTCAGCAGCCTAGCAATGAAACCTGAACACTGCCTCATAGGCAGGCCCAGGTTCTCTGGGGACAGACAAGCTGATGCTGCACCAGTCGTCCCTGGAAGAGCTGCACGCCTGGGACAGACACATCCCGGGTCTTTCTCCACCTTCTGCTCTTTTTGTGCTTGGGCAAGGGCTGATGACTTAAAAAGAAAATCTTACTATGATATTTATAATGCAATAAACCACACATATATATACACACATACATTCTGATTGCACAGCAATGAGGGGATCCAATCTTTCCACTTCCTGGATTTTGTGGTTTAAGCCTCACTAAGAGTTTAACTTCTCCTTCTTTGACATTTGCCCACCGGGGAGGCTCTGGGGGTCTGCTCTCTGAGTCTATGCCAAGCCAAGGAAAGTTTAGCTGATGGGCTCAGAGAACAGGTACATTTGGCACAGCTGCAGGCAATTAATAACACTAAATAACTGATTTTATTTAAACTACTGCATTTATTCCCTAGAAAGCTGGGAGAAATGTCAGACATAGTACCAACAACCAGCAGTGCTTTAAGACAAAATGTTCTTAACTCAGAACTCTTAAAACTTTGCCAACTATGAAGAGCTGGGCACCAGGAAAACATGAAAAGCCAAAAGGTGGGTGGCTAGTTTGTCTGCCAGGGCCATTCCAGGGCTTCCTTCTTGTTATTTCACAATGTGGACCAGAGGGGGAGCTGATTTGTGTCCTTGTGGCTGGAAGTCCTCCAGCTGACCAACATAAGTTATGAAGGCCATGTCAGGATCTCTACTTAATTACAAGTGAGTTGAAGCAGAGCGCTCTGTCCTAATTCTGCCGTCCATCTCACACTATTAATAACTCGGAGGATGTTGCTTACGTCCAGGATCTGAAATATGAATGATCCTGAGCTGCAGAAAACCTCTCAATTTAGAAGAGGATCACAAAAATGAGGTGACTTCACAAAAATAAAGCAGCTAGAAAGCGTCATTATAAGAGAAGGATGGCATGAGATGAAAGAGTGCCCTGCCCACGCTTCACTAAGCCAGGAAGCTTTGCACAAAGCTGTAGTGCCCTTCCGGAGCCCACTGGACCTGCCTGCTTGCTAACTATACCTCCTGGACGGGCCCAGCGTCCTGCTTTTCACTCAGTAAGTCTTGGGAAGAAAGCAGTGGGCAAAATAACTCAAGCAGCCTGTTTGCAAGCTGTGTTTTCCTGTTGCAGAAGAGGATTCAGGTCACGAACCTCCTGAAGCCACCAAAACTTCTCAGAGATGCTGACACACTCCATCCAAGGGATTTATAATGCTCAACTCTAGCGTTTTGCTTTCACTCAGAATGTTACTTTTAAGCTGAGACTATATATCAGATCTTTTCTTCTGGGGGGCACTAGTTTGGGTCTTTCTCTCTACCCAGAGCCATCTTTTCACAGCATTCATAGAGTCTGAATATCTTTCACCTCTCTACCAGATCTGGCTGCAACTGCAAAGCATGTGCTACATAAGAATGACAAGATAGAGGGTGAGGACCAGGCTCTGGCTTAAGTATTGAAGAAATAATTGCACCCCTCAAATTCACAGCTAAGCAGGTAAAGTTTAGTTTTGGTACAGACAAAATTCAGAGGGAAAGAGCTGACAAGGCCAGATTTATTAAGATATTTCCTATTTTTTCTGTCCCACTGATGCTCTTTTAGGAGCGAGCGGCTTTGTCAAGACTATGTGCGTGTGAACACAAAGAGCAAGCATCGGTCTTGGCACAGTGAATGAGTCATGCAACCTTTTGTTCATTTGTTATAAATACAATTAAAAAACCAGTCACATTTCTTCAACAGGCATGAAGCCACAGAACCCTGGAGTCATTCATAAACTAGAATCATGGTGCAGAATCGTGCTTAGAATAGCATTTGATTTGTGTTTAGCTTGGGTTGTAATTACTTCATCATATTTTCCTTAAGGAAATGAATGATCAAATTCACAAGGAGTTGACTTTAATTATACACACTGCTAAATAACTTGCGTCCATTTGGAAGCAATTATTTGATCCACTGTGGAAGCAGAGAGGGGGAGATGATGGTCTGGTTTCCAGAGAAGCCAAACAATTCCAAGCAATTTCACCAGATGATACAACTATCTGTGTCAGGCTTCACCAAAGGTGCTTTTGCATAATACCTGTAGCAAATGCTAAAGGAAGCAAGCAAGCCGGCACATTTTTCCCCTCTAATTCTCCACATTGCTTTGACTCACACAGAGACATCCTTTGACAGGTTCACAGTTGTGCAGTGCTCGTAGTGTCAGGCAACTACCACATCCCATCACAGATGCACTAAAGGGAACCATTTTCTTCCCAAGTGGTACAAAGAACAGTTCAAAGACCTCCGCTTGCAGCATGCCTGTGATGCTGAAGTGGCGAGCACAGAGGGTGGCTGTGTTTCCCAAAAGCCCGGGGAAGAGCCCAACGCTTTCTGGCAGGCAGAGAGAGGATCTAGCACAGCAGCAGCCCAACTTGCTCACTGGTTCTTCCAACCCACGAACAAGAGCTCTGCTCTTGCAAATGGATCCACTGCACTCATACTGGTTCTCTCGCACAGATTCCTTTTCAGGATCCAGGATCACTTTAATACAGCCCAAGTGCCTGGTTCTGCTTGGTGGAGTGAAAGGAGAGCATCCTGCCCTTCATGACTATGATCATTTGGCTGCAGGCATCTCTGGACAGCTGGAAGAGAGGGTCAGGCTTCAGTGCCCAGAAGCAGGACAGGACCAGCAGCACCTTACGATGTAAAGTGATTCATGGTGACTAAGAAATCAAAGTGGTCAAAACACTGCATTTCATCTCATAGGAAACAGCCCTGCCAATCATACATCAGAAACATCTTCAACTGGTGACAAGCTGAGCCGTTAAACATGGAACACACCATCCGATACCAAAAACAGAGACGCTGAAATTTAACTAGCAGCCTCCTAAGAAAAAAAAAAATGCAAGCAACATTTTCACAGCCCAAACCCTGAAGAGATGCCTGCAGACTCTCATCTTAGTGATAAACTCTCCCACAGACAAACATGGCAGACACATAACCGTCTCCTACATCTGTTTTCTGCATGCACAAAAGCAGTGCTCAGATACAAAATCACCCCAAATTATTTGAAGTCCATTGGGAAATTCAGTTCACTGTTTATCTAAGCAGAGTATTGAGTTTCCAATAGAGGAAAAAAAGCCCTTTAGCCAGAGCTGGAAAATAGATGTGACATCTTCATCTCTGCTGAAAGATACTGGAGAACATGGGAAACCAACCAAAATTATCATGCCTGTCTGAAGATTACTGAGGATTAAAGAAAAAAGCCATCAATGCAGCAGATTAATACGTTTTAGGAACATTACCAAGATCTAGTTTTCTCAATTACCAACCATTAGATGCAGGAAGAGTCGGTCCTTTGTCAAGAAGAGACACACTATGGTGTTCAATATTCTATTGAATGGAATTTGTGTTAATCACTCATAGTGTAAAACAGCCACACACCAGCACAGCTTCATGACAGGTAGATGGCTGTTTGTAGCATGGTTACCCCATGACACGTACACGGCAGCAAGTTCACCAAAATCCCATGATTTCTGCAAAGTATTTCTAAATACATTTTGTAGAAGGAGCAAGAATGAACAAAAGGCTTTAGAGACCTTGGCAATTTCTCTCTCTCTCTCTACTATGAGAGCAGAAAAGAGAACAGATGAAGAAGAAATAAATGAGAAGTACAGGCTTGTGACACAGCCAGTATCAGTCTTGCAGACAACTCTGCCAGTTCAGGAAGATCATGCATTACAGAGCAGTAGGTATTTATTTAGGAGTGAAAAAGTAAGTTTTAACTAACAAAAAAAAAGTTTGATGGGAACCTCTTTATAAGATGTGCCAGCAATGACTGACCAACAGTAATAAAACAAGGTCAGAAGAGGACACTGTGCATTAACCTTGCTTATAACACACCTGCATCTGCATAACTCGCTTCCTTCTTATGCCTGCAGTTAACTTTTACATTTCTGTTCTCATACTTAAAGACTGGGCTGATGCAAGGAGGCTTCAGGATTTCTTGAGGTGGTACTGGCAAGGTCAGAGAAGTTCATTTCAGACGCAGCACAATTCCCTTCCATCACCGACTGCACTCCGAGCGCTTCGCTTCACTCCGCTACGTACAAAAACTGCACTAGTGACCTGCGTGCGTACAGCCCCCCTACCCCACGGTACGGGTACCAGGGTGGAGCTGTGCCATCAGGCCCCAGCCCTCACATTTATTTCGGCTAACATGGAAACAAACATCAGGAGGTAGGACACACAATTTTTAGAGTGAACTTCAGAGAGAGACCCTCAGTCCCAGCCCATTCATGGTCAATGATCACCAGTCAAAATTACAAAGCAAGCTCTGGAGTGAAATAAAGTCCTTTCCTCCTCCTGCCTGCGAAGCCACGAGTTCAGGGCTCCGTCTCCTTGGCAACAAAAAAAGAGCATCACAACAGCCTCCTCGTTAGCAAATGGCATACAAAAATGTGTCATTTTTTTCTCTCCAGTATCTTTTATCACTAGGGAGTAAGCCTGAACTCAGAACTCACCACTCAGCAAAGATTGAAATAGATACCCATTATTGCTATTTAAAAATTTAAGTATCTTTAGAGTCTTTAAGCCTGTCCAGAGATAGGTAGCAAGTAAGTGATTTTAATTTATTAAGTTAAAAAAAAAAAACCTTGCTGAAGTTCACCTTTAAAGACAAATTATAGAACTTGAGGAGTTTGGGGAAAAAAAATGCAGCTCATAAATTTAAGATCTGTATTTTAGATTCTGTTAATATTCACTTTTGAAAAGCATTAGAAATGAAGATTACAAATTTAATAATGTAACACATGGGAGGAATTATCCTCCTCCCCATATAAAATGGCAATTTGTTCTTGCCTAGAAATTGACTTTCTATTACTGTCATTAAACCAGCATAATGTGCTAAAATTAGGGTTTGCCCCACCACAGCTCTGTGGCAACCGACAGCCAAGAACTCATCATGCCAACAACTGAGAATACATCCTAATGAGGCAAGAGGAGCAACGGACACTGCTCCCTGCCAAGGAGCGGACATGTCCTCGCTGCAGGACTTTGTGGTGCTGCTGGTCATTAACAAGGGCTCAAAAAGCAATTGGACAAAATTAATGAGGAAAAAGAGTCAGGAGCAGAGGAAGTCCCTAAGCCACGAGTCAGTGGAGGCTGGGCCAGCATCCTGAAGAAGAATCCCAATAAATCCGGGCAGCTACTACTCGCAGGGTTACAAGGCGGGCACTCATAAAAGAAGTCAAACTCATGGCTGGCAGAAGCGGGGCTGTCTGGGAAGAAGCCACGCTTCCACTTTCAGGTTTCACCATCCCTCATTTAGCTGTGCATTACACAGGGACACGGTTGTCAGGAGGTCAGGCTGATGCCTTGTCCCAGCACTCATCCCCCTCACGGGTTTCCTCCATGGTGTCGGACTCTCTTGCCATCTCCCTGACTTTCTTCAGACACAGAAACCCCTTACTCCTTCCATTTTGCCACAACACAGAGCAGTGAGATCACAGTCCTCAGACTGCAGTAGCCTCTCATTCACTTCCTAAGCTGCTTCCCTCCTCTGAAGCTTGTGCCATCGGTTTAATGGCTGTCCCACATGGTCCCCCCCCGCTCCATCTGTGCCCTTTCCTACCCACAGAGCATCCACTCCTCCCTTTTCACTCAACACGCTCACATGTAACTCCACATGTCCCTGGACCATCAGGGATGATGCTGCAATGCCCACATCAGAATTTCCCTAGTAGCACCAGCATTAAAACCAATATTCAGTGGTTTCATCAAACAAGTAACTACTTATAAATGGCTCCACTGAAAGAACATTAAAATTGCACTGTCAGGTCTTTACTGTCCCGTGTCACACAGCTCTTCTGTCTTGAAGTTACTGATGGGTTATGACACATTTCAATAATAAAAGAAACCTCTTTGCCACTTCTTAGCACTGGCACCATTCCTCCCTTTCACCAGTAACATACTTACGCAGCTGCACATTAATTCCACCATTTGCCTTTTTTTAAAATTTTAAACATGTTTCACCCATACTTATGCAGCAGGCAGGTAGAAGACCTGCTCACATCTCAGTTATTTCTAGAAGAAATCTAAGCAACTAGCACTGGGAAGTGAGTTTGTAGCATCTGCTGATGGTTCTCGCCCCTTCTTTGCCCATGAATTGTCCCAAGATTACCAAAGAGTAACACTGGTCAGCACAGCCAGAAGGTGCCCTGTTTCTGAGCAAGCAGGCTGGCATGCCAGGCCAGCACAGGACCTTCAAGCACTAATGCACGGCTTTGATGAGATGTGTCCCTCACTCCATGACAGGTCGGATCTGACTCTTAAGTGTAGTCATCCGTATTTGCTTAAGAACTTCTCATTTACCCGAGCAGTCATTCAAAGAAGCTTAATGGTTGGAAATGAAGATGAAGGGGACTTGTGATAACCAAAGTGAATCCATTTGCGAGTCTGACACATGCACAGAAAGCACTTTGCAGTCTCCACCAAAGCCTGGCTTTAGCCTCCCTGCTGAAGCAAATTCTAGGTCATAACATGTGCAGATGTTTGGAGGTCTGTGCTTTGTCCTTGGCCTAATTTGGAGAAAGACACGTTTTGATTCTGCTCTGACTGCACATTTCAATCAGGCTAAACCATAAGGCCACACTTGATTTTGAAGTCACTACTAAATTTTAGTCCTCTGGATCCATGAATGACTAGTACATCTTTCTGGTATCCTTTAAGCCATACTCCTCAAAGTGTTCTGTTGTATCCCTTCTCCTTAGAAATGTCACTTTACCAAGCATGACTTGGCCCTTCTGAATGTTACACAGTATTTGTCTTTTTCATGCATTTTCTGCTAGAGATATGTGACTTTTCCCCCTGTTGTATAAAGCAGGTTTACTGTTGTATAAAACAGGTTTCCCTTTCAACAGTCTCCCCTCCTTTGCACAGCTGCTTAATGAATTCAAAGTGTGACATTTTGTTTTCCACAGTGAAGTATAAGAGAAGCTGTAAACCATCACTGTGAGATGAACTAGAAAACACAGAAGGCAGCAAGCCCTTCCCACCAGTCAGTCGCAGTTCTCTCAACAGCACCCACTACACACTGCAAGGCTCAACTTGTACTCAACTAATCAACAAACTTCACTAAACAAATCAAAATGTCAACTTTAGGAAGTATATACAAGCTTCTATACACAATACTGTTTCACAAGCAGCAAAGAGATTCTCTGCTTATTTTTGATACTCAATGTGCTACCCCTACCAGGCCACTTCGATGCTTCACTCAAAAACCAGTTCCAGGATCCAAGTGGATTTAAAGTGTAGAAAGACTTTGCAGAGCACTGCACAAATTCCTCTGATGTCACCCACGCAGGAGGCTACAAATTGGCACCAGTAGTTGTCAACATTTTGTTTTGATCTTTTGGCAAACAAATCCACCCTCTGAAATGTTTGCAGGATGCAGAGATAAAAAGCAATAACGAATAAAGACCAAAGAAGTTTGAAGGGTTTATTTTTACCAAGTAATCAATATCTTCTGGCAGTCTTCCTCCAGCTCTAAAAATACCAGCGAGGACAATAACCCTTGGCAGGTTTTGTACAGTGCTCTACAAACATTATCTAATTAACCATCACAATCCACTTCTCAAAACAAGAAAGCATGATCTGAAGTTCTTCTACAGCAAGAGAGAGACAGAGCACAGATGAGTGCTGGGAAGGGATACCGATGGAGAAACCAAGGTTAGAGTTTAGGAGCTCCAGTTCTTGCAGCCTGACCTACTAACCACACTGTCCCTCTGGGGCCAGCCACAGGGAAATGGTGTATTGTTCACACAGTATGTGCAAGCGTCTGCAGTCAGTGCTTAGTGCAACCCTTAGTTTCACTTTGCTGTGATAAAGCATTAGGACAGCTGTCCAAGCCAATTCATTAATAAATCAAATGACAATAAACCAGTTGGAGGGAGATGAATTATTGAACTCAAAGCCATTTAGTACTCAGAGAAAAAAACTAAACTCTATAAGCTGGGAGCTACTGAACACTGAGCCTGAATTCCCTTGAAACTGTTTTACTGACATGCTGTAGACTGTGAGTCCAATGGAAACCTCAAAGAAGAAACACCATCTCACCTCTCATCAAAACACAGCAAGCAACGGCAGCAATCTTCTCAATGAAGTACTATCTCTTCACAATGACTTTGGATACTTTTATACAACTGCTTCCCCATCTTCACTCCACTGGAGCCGAGAGGGGGATCCATCCCCCTAAGCAGCGAGCCATGTGGGACTAACATGACGTGCCTGTGGAGCTGTATCACCCTGTTCTTGCAGAGGTGGTGGCGTTGCTGCCCTGGCACCCAGTCACAGCAGGGCATTTGTGGCATATCTCCACTTTCCAAGTGCAGCCTTAACAACCTGGTTTCAAGCTCAGGAGGTTGGACCTCCTCCTTCTGATATGGCAGATCTGTGCTCCTATCAGCTCATTTTTACTTTACGCTGTCCACTTCCTAGAACATCCCAGATCAGCGGGAAATATTCTCAAAATGGGGAGCAAAAGCCCACCTGTAACACTGTGTGACCTCCTCTGTGGGTAAGACAGGACATGGGAAGATAAAACTAGTAATAAATCACAAGTCTCACTGGAGGACTCTCACTAGTCTTCTGGACATCACTAGCTGATTAACCCCTGTTGCCCAGCAGATGATGGGCAGATGACAGTAACCCATTTACTGATCTCTCTTTTCCATCCCAACTCAATTTATATGACTAGTCCTGCTGAAATTTCCTATATACGATCTAGTCCTTGGGATCTATTCTTCTCCTTTGACAGCTGGCTATTCCCATTAACTCCCATTGCAATGCAGCACATGCACATATATCCAGGAGAGAACTGAACTCTTCTGAATCCTACCTGCTAAAATCAAAAGCACCTTGCACAGACTGTTACACTACAATGGCAAGATTTTCCTATTGAAAGCATTATAAATAAAACAGCATTGCATTAAATATTTTTTCTTCCACATTTCTGCCCAACCAACACAGAACTACATTCAAAGATCCCAATTATAAAGCAGTGTATAATATAAATCCATTTCTCACATCATCCTTTGTCCCACAGTAACAGAATATGTTTCATACTGATACATTTTATACAGATGGTTTTATCTTTGAATGTTAACAGATTCCTAACACACACCTCTAATAACAAGTTCACTGACAAGATGGAAGTCACCCCAGATATTTTATTGAGAGCTAATTATTTTCTGCAGCTTTAGATTATTTGCACTTTGCACCCCAGGCCTCTGACTCTGAGAAAGGTCTGGAGCTCTCTGAGGTCCACAGCCTCCAGGAGACTTTGCCAGATTCCCACCGTGGCAGGCGAGGGCTCAGCCTGCCTACAGCCCCTTGTGCCTTGCAGGGAGGGTGCACAAGCTGCCTGCGCACAAAACCACATCCCCCAGCCTCTCATCACTCACAGTCGAAGGCCAGATTCTTAAGGATGTTTAGCCTCTTGACAACATAGATAGTGGATCGGTGGGAACTGGCTTGTGAAGCACTCTAAAGCTCTGGGGGCTCTTTAGGTGTCAAAAGACCTTTGCAAATCCAACCCTTGCTCTAAGCACACAACCCAGGAGCAGTAGCTTCCCACTCTGCAGAGCAAAGATAACCTTTTCAACAGAGCTGCCTCTGGAAACAAGACTTGCCTCTCCTCTTCCATCCTTCATGACTTCTGAACCTTTCAGCTACACTGTTTCAGAGGTAGCATGTTCCCAAAGATTCATGGAAACTAGTATCCATGGACAGAAAGAGATCTGAATTAATGTCCCCACCAAAGGAAACGCCCATTACAGTTCAGCCTCTTGTCTGCCACAAGAAGCAAGAGCCAGGTGACCCGTAAGGACAAATGCACCAGCTATGCCCAAACTGCAACCTGCACGTCCAAATAGGCCGTGGATGATGTCTGGGAAGGAGAGGTGTAATTAGTTCCGCTACGCCTGCAACAGTTCTTAAAAGGTGGGGAGGAGCGCCAATTGAAATGTAAACTTCCAGAAATGAGTCAAAAGCAGTTTGGAGTCCTAAATATGTTCCCTTCCCACTCTCACATTATTCCAGTTTCTGTGATTTCAGAGTCAGATTTACCTATTTGAAAAAGTTTTGGTCTTTTCTCTCAACACAGCACAAAACCCCAAAGAAAGTGGGGGGAGTTTCTCACCTGCAAATTTTCTGCAGGGAAACAGAAGTGGTGTTTGCTCCTGCTAAAGAAATTTTTAAGAATTATATACCATTACTTATGTCCAACTCTGTTGTCAAAAACAAGCAGTAACAGGAAAAACGTTACATTTGACAGTAATGAGATTTTGTTTTAAAAAAACAAAAACCCAAAGAAACCCAACAAAAAAAGAAACTGCTTCCTCCAATGTTGGCTGCATCCTTTGCCACAAGGAACAGACAGCAGATGCCGTCCATAGCTCCCTACCCTCAGGGAAGCACACACACCACAAATCAAAGGTTACAGAATAATTTCACTGGGGTTCCATACTGCAATATTAACAGCAAATGTTCACGATAGCCAAAACCATGCACTCAGCTGCATTCAAAATTTCCCTATCCTGCAGCTCTGCTTCAATGCTCACAGAGGAAAAATTATGTCAACCACAAATTTTTGGTCAAAGTATCTCAATATTAGGATGGCACTTTCACTTCTGTTGGCTTTTATCAGTTTGAGACAAAATTTTGAACTTTAAAACACATTAATATACAACTTTGTTTCGTCTAAGGCACAGGAGAGCAGATCTGAGAATGGCTGTAGGCCCAGACTGAAAGCAAAACATGGCTAGGAACAATGCAAACACTGATGCTAAACCAGCAGAGACACAGATACTACAGAAAAGAGAAAATTCAGAGTTTGCTCAAAGTCCTCAATAGTATATTTACTAAACACATAGTTCAGTACCTCCTTGAAAATTAGAATTTAAGATGCAGCGATAAGAAACGAGAGATAAAATCCAGTCCCACATTAGGCGTTATATAAAAGACATGACAAAGTCGGTATTAAGACAAAGAGTTGACACCCAGCAACTCCATGTTATCGACAGCAACTCCTACTTACTCCTCTAAGCACTGTGGAAGTTGCACCCTCTGCAGATTTTTTTTGCGTACACAAACCAGTTTTGTAACACTAAAAAACCCAGTTCCAGTACAGATATATTTCCATTAATACCAGACAAAAAGCCACCAATTGCCTATGTGACTCCAGACAGTTTTGATACTCCCACCTGTACCAAGGTTCAGAAAAGGAACAAATTCTCTCACAGCATTTCAGTTGGGTACCTGACGTTTTGATGCTGATCATGAATACTAAAGATGGAAGATGAATCTCAGGTCATCACGTCAACCAGAAAAGCATCTCAAGGGGTGCTCACCCTGCCCTAAGCCAAGTCTAAGAAACAGGTCTAAACCCTGAGTCAGCATACGTATCAATATAAATCCAGTTCTGGAGTCTTCCGAACAAACTATTTTCTATTACTTTGGGGCAGCCATTAGAGAGTCACAATATTTAGTCAACCTTACTTCTACAGTCATTAATCATGCACCATTTAACTAGTGGTTTGTCATTTACTCTCCTAAACCTTTTCAAATCCTTCTGCTTATTTTCACATCTTTTTTCAATCCCATTCTATGTGTCTTACTAATTACACTCCTTCACTGTCATAGGCTGTTTCAACACAGACATGTTGAGCCAAAGGTGGTTTGATCACTTGCTGTGTTTTATAAGCCCAATGAATTGTTTGCTATTGTGACATTTACAATATGAACAGTGTTACTGGAAGATGAGCAACTGTACTTAAGTATCTGGAAAGCTGCTTATAACTCTAGGGGAGGAAGGATGAAATGATCATTTGGTGGTGTGCTTGAAAACAAGAACAATGTAAAAAAGAACAATGAGAAGGGGAAAAAAAGCCCAGGATTTCCATCTTCTCAAAATAAGGAATTTTGCTCCCTTGCTGGACGGTACTGTTTTGGAAGGACTGTTATCTGCAATTTTACTGTGTCCTGACCCAGCCATTCCTGTCAGTCTCAGGAGAGTCTCTGTCTCCAGAAGTCCACACACAATGCCAGCCTAAGAGTTGCAGATCAACAAAAGCAAAGTCACATCCAAATGACAGATGCCAAAAACGGGTGATAGATGAATGAGACAAAGCAGGCATCACCTGAAAACTTAAACACAATTGAATTATTCATGGCCAAAAGGAAGGGAAGAGGCACTGTGATGTGTATGAGAGAAAGAAGGAAGCGAGGGAAGTAGATGGCTGACAGTAGTAAGAAGCAATGGGCTAGCTCTCAGAGGTACCCAGAGCATCAGAATTCTCAGCCCAAATGTACACATCCACAGATTTACTCCCAGTGACAAGTCTGACTACACAACGTGACATTGAGCTAAAACCATCCTGAACACTTCCTCTCTTGAATTGCAGTTTTCATTTCACTTCTACAACATCCTGACCTATCGTGCCAGTGATGCAAACCTTAACGCCACGCATACATAATGCAGAGATGACTTTACTAAGAGCCTGGAAAAGTAACTGACTCAGTCACCCCAGAGGACAGTTAACAGAGGCTAGTGAGGGCCAGTTATATGCCACTATCATTAGCTACTAATTCAGCAGCTTCAAAGACGGTAGGAAGCAATGAACACTTCCACCTCCTCCATGCCAATCTCCTCAGAGGTGGCTAGCAGCCCACACCAAGGAAAGCGTGCAAAGCTCAAAGGAGAGCTGAACTCAGTATAGCTTGAAGAGTGCCGTCTAGACATGGTTTGTCACAACAACACTTCTCCTTGAAGCCAAAACTTTCAGCTAAAATAAATGAAGGACCAAACACCTCTCAAAACAACATCAGCACTATGCAGGAATTGGTTGGATAGCTTCCACTTACCAAGAAAAACGCTGTGGACACAGTAACTCCCAGATACACTCAAGTCGTGCAACCCCATTAGATCAACAGCTCCTAATTCATTTAGAGTGTGGATCAGTCCTCAAACACCTTTGGCTATCAGTAAGACCTACTGAAAGTGATGAAGAGGAATCATTATGCATAACACCCTCAAGAACTTGCTGTAAACACATTTGGCAGCACAGGGAGGTTCCTTTATGGCATAATCCATTTTTATATACACCTAATATTTTCAGGTTTTCAACCGATTGTCAGTGTGTTTGTAGAGGCTGTTAATGAATCTCATTGCTAAAAGCAGTTACAATTCTGTAGCTATTAATACAACGTGACATCAGTTATGTCAGCTTCCGAGTGAATCACAGTTGCAAACTTGTAGGTGTTCGATAGCTGGTTGTCAAGTTGAAATAGAACACTGTTAAATATAATCCAAGTCTGTCCTAGTTTTGCGGCTCTTTTCCCCTTTCTGCACTGCAGCCTTAGTGGACTGAACACCTGCAGGTCTGAAGAGATAAGCCCTGGAATATCAAGGGGAAAAACAGGTCAACTATTAGACCACTTACATCAGCAAATTTTAAAGTGTTTGCCTTTGACTGCAATTTCATCTCAAATCTGACCACTGTAAGAGCTTAAGAGAGCAGGTCACCAAATCTTTTACAATGTCTAAACCTTGTACGACGTACTCATATCAAGATGTTAAGCTTTTTTTCCCCTCCCTTACAAACTGAAATAAAAGGCTGAGAATCTTTCCTGACATAGTAGTTTAGCATTAGAGCAGGCAAAATCCAGTTTCCAAACCATTTACTGAATATCAGAGGCCAAATTCTGCTTTAATCTGCATTACTGACACTTGCAGAACACTTCTGTATTGGTCAACTTGTACATAAAGGTACATTCTTAATAAAACTGACAGAAGCCTGGGAAATTATTAATGAATATTTTGATCAGTGAAACATTTTCAGGTCATCGTGTTGTCACCATTTCAGGATTCGCTTCCCCTCACCCCCAACATTTTTCATGCAGTTAATATCCTGTACAGGTGATCTTTGGAAACCCAGTCTTCAGGCTCTAGAGGAAAGGTGTTTTAGGAAATAAACAGTTTTCTAGATTTCAGGAAATTAAACAAAATTATGACCTGAAATAAGATTTCCTGATTTTCACAGTCAATCTGTCCTACAAGCTTGCTGTCTCTCTGCAGCAGATGGCTGCAGTGAACAGACTCTGAAAACAGAGTCAAATTCACCAGCTAAAATGGACTGTGGATAATTTGCCTGGTATTATTCCTAGAGTAGCAAGCCAAATTTCACCTCAACCGACCATGCAATATTTCACAGAGCTCTCTAGTAGGTAAGCCAGGCAGTACTGAGACAGAAATAGAAAAATATCGAAATAGGGCTGATGCGATGCCAGGTTTAGAGGCACTTGGCTTGGGTTGGGTCTTGGGAAAAACTGAGTTTAGGACAGAGTAGCTGCCTTTCGTCCAGGAGCAGTGAGAGTGTTTCTGCAGAGACAGAGCAGACAGGTCACAGGAACAGACCTACTCTTGTTACCAGGCAGAAGCTAGGAATGCAGTGGAAATGGATGAAAAGCAAGTTTATAGGAAGGTAACTTGGGACTCTGGCATGACTCAACGCAGAGCCCTGGGCAAAAAGGAAGAGCTGAGAATTATTGTTGAGAAACAGTCCAGAAGTGGGTCCTGAGGAACAGATATGATCGAAAGTCAAGTTCTACTGCTTCCCCTAGTCGCAACCTGTACTTTCTCAAGTCTCGCATTTATCCTCTCAGTCCCTTCAAGTGAAATACTTTAGACCAGATGTTAAAGTCACAAGCACTGGGTTTTATCATACATGATCCATTTACACTACGGCACCATTGCGTGAGAAATAGCCTTGCTGTGCATCCACATACCTAGACTGCACATTCCTAGCTTATGCATATTGGGTAGGCAGATCGTTAGTTAAATGACTGTCTCTTTACTCATGCAGTTTTCAGAACCTATGCATACACAATAACTAAACCAAGATCTCTCTACTGCTCTTACAAAGTACCAAGCAGAAGTGAAAAATGTGTGCTGCGAAAGGGCCATGGACTGCCACACAGAAAACATCTTTACCTTTATTATTTCTTGTTAAATCTCTAGCTTATCAATAGAATACTGAGAACAGTTTTCTCTATTTCAAGGGAAAAGAGCCAGTAAACATGTGTTGCCTGCACAGTGAAAAAACCACATGATGCTAATTTTGGAATACACCTTGTGGAAATACAGAAATACAGAAAGAAAAGGGAAAAAAACACAGGGGAAATACTGAAAATCCTAGCGGGACATTGTTACTGCAGAGATAGCAGCAGGAATTGTAATATTTATAGGCAGGCAAAACCACTGACCAAGACGTGAATGAAACCAGGAGCTAGCCATGGATGAATCTCTACCCAAAGACCTCAGGCTGCTGGCCCAAACCAGCCCTATGGTCAGCAGTGTCTGCAGCAGCTGAGGTCTCCTGCAGAAGAAGGGGAGGAGGGAGCAGACCACTGTCGGGCTGCAGATGGACATCAGCAATAAGCTTCCTCTGGGCTGAAAGGATCAGACCCAAAACAAGACTGGAGTATCTTCACGAACTGAGCGATCTCGGAGCCGCCTGACAAAGAGCTGCGCGATAGGAGCGCGGGTGCCTCCGATGCCAGGTACGAACCAGCTATTGCAGCGAGCTGTCTGATCACAGAGGGAAAGCTGCTTTTTAGTGCAGCAGAAAGCAAGACCAGGTGCTTTTAAGCTGAATTATGCGAGAGCTGCTATGCTAAAAGAAGGAATACTTGCCTTATTTCAGACACCCAAAAGCACGGAGAGAGCACCTCTTCCACCCTCAGCCCCATAACTACGAGCAGTCACTTAAGAAATCTGTATGATCGGTACCACGGCATTCCTGAAGGCCCAGATGGAGGAAGAAAGTACAACGATGACAGCATGCACTGACACCGCAGTACAAGAACGGGTGTCATGGGATGCTAACGTTACCATGGAAATGTCCTCATACCGCGTAACATTTTGACACTGTCTGTTTTCTGAGAAGCAGCAACGATGTGGCAGCCTGCAAAGCCTGCACGAAACGGCTGTTAGAGTTTCGCCATGGTTATTACTGCAGCCAGCAGCCAATTCAAACTGTCTGGGTATTGGATCTTGACCAATCTGGCAGCCCCGTTTTCTAAAGTGCACGAGGAAGCTTTTAACAGAAACAGTTCCATAAATCACCCTAATTTAATATGCACTGTCTGCCAGGCTGAGCACTAGCCTGCACGCCCACTTTCAGCACTGCTTGCCCTGCTTTCCAGACCAGTGTTTTCAATGTTCCTTCATCAAGTTATTTGAATTGCAGAACCCAATGGAGAGTCTGCTCCTCTGCTCGAGCTGGCTTTGCACGATGAAACCTGCAGTCTCAGCCCCACGCTTGCAGGGCTGCAGGTGATTTTCTGAACTGCTAAAGACAGGTATGGCCCAAATCCCATTCACTTTCAACAAATGCTACAGACCAAAACTGACAGGCATTTTTAAAAACGCCCAACTTCGCATATTTAGTATTTAAAACAAGCACAGACGCTTCTTGTCAAAACTATGCTCACTGCAGAAAGCTTGTTTTTATGTCAAGGCACAGCAGGTAATACTACCTAACCTTTCCCTGTTTACTTACATTGAAACAAAAATCCCAAATCTGGAGAGGATGCAACAGTGGACTGTGTGACTCACAAAGGCAGACGTATGGTGATCAACTCACAAAAATGTGTGTTTTTTTGACAAATGTACCAAAATCACCATTGAAATATAACACTGGGCTGTGATAGCAATTCCTGCAATTCATTCTGGTTTGGGGGGAACTGATGGGAAGCAGAATACGGTCAAACCTCAAAAGTTAGTCTGGACCACTATTCACCTTTATCCTAAGTTTAATTAAAGGTGAAAGGGCTCTGCAGAACTGCTGTAGAGCAACTGCTCTAATCCCACAGCCCACTGGTGAGATTTCATGGCAACTAAGAGCTGAGTCCAGCACGAACTGAACATAAGAGACAAAGAAAGCTTCTGGATCAGATTTGTCATGATACTGCCATCCAGAAACGAACCAACTACAGTAGCTGGAAGTCTAACAGGCGTTAGAAAGAGGAAAAGCCTTCTCATTTATTTTCCTGACAATCTGATTAAAACCCAAATATGGATATAAAGCAGCAACCTTAAAATCTTGAATCAAATTTTCCTAACTTTTCACTAGTGCTGTGATGTCATGCATCAAATTCATGAAAGGAAAGGTAAATAGTAAAAATAAAAGAAAAAAACACCCACACAATCCTTCCAGGATGCTGAGAAGTGCTAAACAGGGAGCTGGATTTCCAACAAAAAAAATCTTAATCTTCTTAGACATCTTGGCTGCAACACAATTAACATGTTTTGCATCCACGTGGCAGGATACACTCCCCGCTAACTGTAAATATGCATACTGCTGGTGGGCAGCTGGCAAAAGTCCCACACCACTGGGAAACTGTCACCACTGGGAAACTGTCACCACTGGGAAACTGTCACCACTGGGAAACTGTCACCACTGGGAAACGTCAGCCTCATCCATACTGCCCATGGAGCCGAGCAAGGGGCAGGCTGTGCCCATACACTCCTGTCTACTGGTGACGCTGCTGTCTCCTTGCCAGGGTGGGTCATTCTGCAGGTCTGACCCCACCAACAGCTGAGCTGTTGCACCTAAGAGGATGGTTAGCTCCAGAGAGGGACAAAATCACATGTTCCTTGAGGAGGGAGACTATAACCTCTTAAATCAGATCTGTCACCAATGCAAGGTACCATTAACCACAATTATCTTTATTCTAGCTACTAACTGTGAATGACACCTCAACAGTCCCTTGAATCGACCACTGCAAAATGAGGCAATGAGAAGGTGCCTGAAAAAACAGGCCACTCAGGATGCACTGAAAGCAAAGGTTTTCAAGGATGTTGCACTTCACCCATGGATCCTCAGTTACAAAGGATCTCCTCCAACTGCCAAATCATCCACAAAATGGTGCAGTATTCCTGGAGGACAAGGCACCTTATCACAGCCACTTACCCCACCTCCCAATCCCACAAACATCCCGGTAGCATGGGTCTTGCTAAACAACAGATACAGAATGCAGACCGACACCTATGGGACAAGATAGCTCAGCTCCCCAAATCAACACAAGGAAATTCAAGAAAGGCCCATGTAAGCAGTAGTCACTTCAGAACACTGAAAAAATTAAATGCACAAATGCCAGAAAGGGAATAAGCAGCCAGGCAGCAGTCCTGCAGAGAATGATCTGGAAGGTGGCAGGGATCATACCCCAGCTGTGAGTCAGGAGTGGGGACTCTTGCAAAGCACTGTGTGTATTTACAGGTATACTGCACCAAACTGTGGGGAGACAGCTATTCCTCCCTGATAGAAGCCAGACAACAGCCAGAGCATTGTCCATACTGCTCCTTCTGCAAGATCCTGAGTCCAGCAACAAGGCCAACATGACGCCTGGAAAACTGCAAAAAATTCAATCAGGGTTCTTTGGTCCAAAAAGCAAAAGGAGGGAGGGGGATGCCAGGCAGTGATGGTTGCGATTACAGTAATTTCCTGGTTTGGGATTATCAGCACAGGGAAGAACAGTTTTGCAATGTGAAGAGTTGCTCTGAAGACAGCAGCGATCAATTGTTTCCTGTGTTGCTGGGAACAAGACAATAGTAATCTGCTTAAATTTCCATGGATATTTAAACTGAATTTTAGAGTAAACTGTCCTTCTAATTAGGAATAGGTTAGTTACTTGGGGAGCAGACACAAGTGACTCCTCAGGACCTCAGGACTCCCCCTCCTTCTACCTCTACATTCGCAAGAATAAAGACACACAGACACAAGCACAAGTTCCTTAGTCACAAAAACGTTTTGAGAAAAATGTGACATTTACCTCTGTACACGCTGTACTCCCCAAATTGTTGAGCACTCAAACATTTCAGACTGGGTTCTGCAAGGCTGTATAAATTCTTTGTGTATTGGACAAAGGTGATCTAACACTCTAATGGCACAAAGCTGAAACATTATCCATCACAGTGATTTACCTGTGGCTGGATTTGGTTAAAAGATAGGGCTGCTAAGCTTTGCTGTATTCCTACATGAGGATAGGCTACACCAGGACTTCCTTTACATGCGTGCTGTTTTGCAAAAGCAAAGCCAAAGATATACTTTAAACGCGGATCCCAAGGCAAGCATAGTTTGATAGCAAAAGCAGAGTATGTCTAATTTGTGCATGTCATTGGCAGATGATTTAAGCAACATCATTTGTGTTGCAGGTTCCCGATCATGACACATGCTCCTATACAGTATAGCATGGTTTTCACACCCTCTCCCAGAAAATAAAACCAGACCTCAGAGGAACATCATTTGGATAGATGGATATTCAAGTTGCATTGAGCAGCTCTGCAGAAGACCAGAAATCCTTATTCAAATATGCTAACGGTGCTTGATGACAGATGTCTGTGGGGAAGAGGAGGCAGGGCTGAGAAGCCTGTGTGAGCCAGGTCTCACTGCCCCATTAAAACGCATTAGCAATTTGCAGACCGCTTCCTAAATTAAAATGTTCACATTTCTAATCTAACTGAGGGTACTCAAATATGAGCGGATAGTGCTTCAGAAAATAATTGCACAGATAAATTATTCCTCAAAACAACTACTCCAATCAAACTTAATTCTTCCCTACACAAAGCAGATACATACATTCTGTCAAACAGAAATGTTGAGGCAAAGTAGTTACAGCATTTCACAACTTGTCCTGATGTAGGAATGTGACAGAGTAAAGATAATTTTTTTAGCCTGGAGAACTGAGTGCTTTTGAATTAATAAATGTTGCATTAGAATTAACTTCACATGAAATAGAAGCAGTAAGGAAACAGTCTCTCCTAGATAGAAAGCTTTCCAGGGACAGTCTTCTATTTTAAGTCAATTGACAGCAAAATAAGAGGAGATATCCTTCCCTGGGGCTGGCAGGGGTCACATATAACCAGCCCTCTACAACTCCTGCACACATGGCTGGAACATCCTGTGAACAGCTGTAACGTACGTCAGGCCAGACACAGTCACCTTCGAGGGAAGGAGACAATATTGTGCCTTCCCATGACTGCAAGGGTGTGCTGCAGTCAGCAGCGCTAAGGGGACAGCCCAGTGCTCCACTCATCATGGATCCTCAACACCCTATTATTAACCTACACGCACTTGCCACTTGGCAGCTCGGTCCTTGGCAGTTTGGTCCCTTCCAACATGTTGCCACACGAATACCAGCACATTGAACAGCTGATTCCAGCCGAGACCAAGCGTATGGCAGATCCTCAGGAAAGCCAAGATTTGTGTTCACACTGTTAGAAATAGGCACTGATTTAAGGCTCACATTTCTAGAAACGTGCCCAGTGCCACCACGAAGAGGCCCACAACCCACACCCAGATGACCACCAAGGAAACGTCTGCGCAGCACATTGTGGCACACTGCTTGAGATCCCAGGGCTGGCCACTACCTCTCTTTTCCCCCATCCTGCACCATTTAAAGCAATTCCTCTGCCTACAGCCAGCACCAGCATGAGGCACGGGTGGATGCTCCAGGCTGGGGTGGGCTGGACTCTGCCAGGGCGTCCCATGGGAGACAGGAGCGGGCGGCAGCTGGTGCCCCAGGAAGGCTGCCCGCCACACTGAGAGCTGACCGACACCACGTCACCCTTCCCCTGCGCTCTCCCATCTGTCTAACCGTACCCATCTGTTGGGTTTTGCTCGGTAAGCTCTTTGGGATGGAGACTGCCATTTTGCTTTGCATTTCTACAGGCACAGAGTGAACTTGGCCGAGGACTACGGCTCTCACGTGTGGCTGCAACACCAAGAGCAACACAAATGAGGACAAGGTTTCAAATCTCTTGTTCCCAGTGCTGACTCACTCACAGGGCACCTGCTCTCACATGGCCACAGAAGACAAAACCCATCCTCTGTAATTGCAGTCTACAGATCATACATGTGGGCAACAGATCCAGAGAGCAGAAAGCTGTCTTTAGTGCACAGGGGATGTAAGGAACAGCACAGCTTGTTCAGCTCTGCACCAGCTAGGCACATCTGCTGTGTAAGAGTCAGTCGTTGCATCTGTGATCTGGATTAACTCATAACCGGGTGTGAGATCACCAACCTCTGCAGGTATTATCTGCAGCAACTTCTTCTAGGCTACTAATCCATTTCATAGCTTTTCCCCTGAGGAAAGACTGATTTGACAGCAGCCCTTCTAAAAATTGTTCTATTTTTTTATTTCATTTTAATCCATCTTTGAAACAAACATCTGCTTACCTAGAGTCAGAACGTGCCCAGCAGGGAGAGAGGCATTTCTTACAACCACTACGATAACCTGCGCCCAAGGATACAGCCCTTACTGTGCAAGAAGGGGGAAAAGCCATGGCTTTGCTGCCTCCTGCACCAGCCAAGAGAGCTGGCTAGGTGCACAGCAGGGATCAGGCTGCAGGCAAACTCTCTATGTACCTGTATATTCCAAGACTGATTCAGATGTGTCCCACAGCATCCCTAGGGTATACGTTGCCAGATGAGCCCTGGTCTGCGACTTTGCAGTGTTACAGAGATGAATTATTATTTCACTTGGAAAAGATTAGTAAGAAAAGAGTTAACATTCCAGATGTGCAAATAATTTCCCTTGTCCCCTATATGTTTGCCATGTGAACACGGTTACCTACCTAACAAAACTGGTGAGAGGCTTACAAAACTTCAAAGGTAACTCTGGATGAAGCAAAAACAAACTAAAGACCAAAAGGACTTAACATGCTTGATACATATGCATTTAAAAAATATACAAATGGACTAGTTAAAAGACTTGAACCATCATTTTATTTAAAAATCATATGTACCCCAATCCAATACGGTGCTGCAATTGAGAAATATCCATGGCAACATGAAAACACACATAGGGGCTCTATAAAATAACTTTGTGATGCTTTAATGTTTAAAATTAGAGAAGTTCAATGTTTAAAATTATAGAGAAGTTCGATAGATAAAACCTGGACAAAAGAGTATTCTAAACTAAACTACACATCCACAGCATGTTCTTCCACCCCAACATTTTAAATGTTTTTATCAATCCAATAAATTAATATTTCACATAGCTTCTCTTCAAAGCAATTGATCGTAACACAGTACATCTGCCAGTACTTGATAGCGTGTAAATGCAGCAGCCTAGGCTGAATTTTATCTCTAACTCAACTCTTTTCTGAACAAGCAGCTGACACGAGGAAGGCTTACCGTCAGTATCTAGGAGACATTTTGACTTTGGAAACCATTTTCTCTCTGCCAGACACTTGGTTCCAGCTGGCTGAGTCGACACAATTTGATTCTGCCATCTCGTAGCCAGGGCAGAGGTTTGCCAAGCTGGACAGTCCTTGTGCCGGGGTCCTGACCCGTTGGGACCCTTACATGACCCTTGCAGCTATTCTGTACCTTCCCCGGTTTCCTGACCAAAGCCTCTCTGCTCTTCACACTTTACAAGATCCTTGTAACAAACACAAGTTTCCCCTTGTGCAGATGCTCAAGTTGTATCTGGACTTCAGGGTAGCTGCATTTGCAATATGACCCATGGCTATAGTCTCCCAACCATCTAAACTGTGTCCCTGCCTCAGATGCCTTCTGCCAGTGCGTGTCCCTCCTGAGGAAACCAGGACGTACAACAAAAGGGAAAGGAGCTGGTGCATTACTGCAGTTCACCCACTTAAGCCACAGCAGAGCTGGAGCACACACCCAGGCCCAAGAAGTGCTCCTGGATCCTGCAGTTTAGGCACAGGGGCTTAAGGAAACCCTCTGGTGATTTTTGGCACTTTCCTACTGTTGTTTCTCTAGGTGTAGTCCTTGTCCTCTGTGGTACACAGGGTGCTCATCTGGAAGCTCTTACCTCTTCAGAGCTGAGGACTGCCTCTTGGCTTCCTGACTCCCAGCAGGTCTACACTGACTGTCCCTGCTACTAAAACCACCTCCTCTTTCCTGCCCAAAGCTCGCTGGGTTTTACATGTTTTATGCTGGAGTACAGCTCCAAGCCAGTTGCTGCTGTTCTCTACCAAAACCTCACCTTCTGTTCTGCGTTAGCCAGCTTTCCACAATTCATGCTCTGCACATGGAGCAAGCTGGTTCTCCTCCATGCCAGCAAGCACATCTCCTTTAACCTTAAGGACATCCCTCATCCTGGACTGGGCAGGGCTGTGCTAAGGTCGCTGTCAGTCAAAGGTGGATTGCATACACCCCATTCCACGATCTGCAGTTTTAATTGCAAACTGCACCCAGGACTCACAAGCTGCCTACAAGACAGGTCCCCACACTCATCATGGATCCTCAACACCCTATTATTAACCTACACGCACTTGCCACTTGGCAGCTCGGTCCTTGGCAGTTTGGTCCCTTCCAACATGTTGCCACACGAATACCAGCACACTGAACAGCTGATTCCAGCCGAGACCAAGCGTATGGCAGATCCTCAGGAAAGCCAAGATTTGTGTTCACACTGTTAGAAATAGGCACCGATTTAAGGCTCACATTTCTAGAAATGTGCCCACAAAGAGTGCATGATTGACTTTTACCTCTTTTTAGTCTACTACTCCATAACTGAAAAATTATCAGAGCTCAGGATAGATATTTGCATAAATTAAACCGACAATTATGATGATAATAACCGCAGTTTAAAAATCCTCAACTTCACTGCCATTACTGGGGACCTCAGTGGAGTGAAGATAGTGGCACTCAGGCAGTGGGAAGGACAGCAACATTACCGTGCTGAGATCAAAAGAGTTATTAACCTACAGTCCTTACGCTATTGAGCGTAGACAGTAATTTCTTTTATTTCAAAGCCCCACTGCAGCTTACTGGTGAACAGAGCTCAGCGCATCCTCTTTGCAGCTGAGGAATGAAAAAGGGTGTGACCACACAGGAGTGCAAGTCCACGTCCACCTCTTTGGAGAGACAGGCACATGGCCTTCTTTGCCACAGGTCACATCTGAAACTCAATCACCCTCATGCTCTGGAAGCATTCAGAAGTGAACCAGTATCTTGCATCCAAGTCCTGTCGCTACCCTGCCTACACTGGCTGCCTGCTTCTGAGCACTAAGAGATAAGTGGGTATTATCTGCATCCACTTCATTGCTGAGAACTCAGTCCAGACACACGGGTGGTGTGGCAGGCAGAAGAGCTGTGGAAGATGAGAAGAGCCTTCTCACCTAATGTACAGAAGGTGGACAGCAAAGAACAACAAAAGGGCCATGACAGAAAAGGATATATTCTATAAGTAAAAGCATTTTTCAAAAGCAGAGCCATTTTTCAAGACTAAAAGAGGGAGATGCTAGAACCCAGAGGTATTCTCACAATTGGCCACATGTGACTAGCTATGTTTCCACATCGCCATGCTCTCAGCGTAGGCACTCCTGCAATCTCCTTGTACACTCCTTTAATATGACCCACCCCTAGTAACTTAAAACACCTCAAGAATTTTTCTTGTTTGTAGATTTGAGCTCTCATTAGGCTGTTTCCCCTTTTCAGAGGAAAACATCAAGTTTCCTTTAAACTTGGCAATTTATCTGCTTCTCTCCTTTTTCCATAGGATGACTATTCTCTTAAAGATGTGGTTCTTCGCTTCAGACAAAATGGATGATGTGTCTGTTTGAAATAGGATTGTTTACTTTGTCAATGCTCGTGGGATCAATTTTTTTTTTCTGCCATCTCCTGTGGAGAACATCTTGCCAAGTGCAGTATTCGTCTCCCTGAATGAGCTATCATGATCTATTTTTTTGACAGAAATCACACTGCAACCAAAACTGGTCAGAATCTCTCTCAATTTCAGAAGCACGCATGGGTATGATTAATACAGAATCTTGTCTGGCACAATTTTGGCATTTCTTTTATCATTTCTCTTTCATGACATTTATTTTCTTGAGAAAATTATACGCCTGTAGTTTTAATGCAAAAAATAGAAAGCAGAACACGTTCTTTCTTGCTGTTTGCTCATATGTGTCTGAATACAGACTCACAAGCACAAAACACAGGAGCAATACTGCAATGTCCCCACTGTACCGAGTATTACCCCAAGCAGCTTTACTAACGAGACTAACTCAGACAGGCAAGATCCACTAATAAGCTGCTGGAGAATGAGGTCTTAATTGTAGATTTGTTTAATTCAGAGACAAGTACTTGTGCTGTATTAAGAGCAGCCTATTAACATTCATGCATGAGCATCCAGTAAGTGTGAATAAATACAATCTAGTGCAAAACCATTTTTCTAAGCACTGGAAGAGGAAGCATTCACTTAAACTGTCACCGTGCTCAGAGCAAGAGGGGTCGGACACCAGGGAATGAAACACTGTTCAAGGCATTGTGTCAGGTTCTCATATATGTCTCACTATCAGTCATTTCTGAAGCAACAGCACCGAGACTTCCCAAAGCTCCTGTTATTGCCTTGTACTCTCCCCAGCATTCAAATCAAATATGAAGTGCAAATAAATCATCAGCATAATTTTGAGAACAAAATTTTTAAAAATACATCTGTTGGAAGATGCAATCTTCTGCCTGACACCCCTGCATGATGCTGATGACAATCCTGGGTTAATCACACAGATGATGAATTTATTCTTACGTCAATTCCTTTAAAAACAATGTTACAGGTGTAGCAGCTAGCAGGCTGATTTGCCCATCCATGTATTCCTGCTGGCATCTGCACATCTTGGGATGAGCCGCTAGACAAAGGAGCATGCCGGCATTTTGAGGGATGCAACCATGACAGCCAGTGTTAAAATACGCCTTAGTTATCAACTTTCATTATTTGTTGCTCGGAAGATTTACTTACAGGTTCATTCTCTGGTATAGTGTGGACTGTGAAAAACATCCCTCATTTATAAGTGAGCCGCTGAGAAGAGGCAAAGTGGTTATACACCGCTCTCCATCCACTCCCTCGCATGTCCGCTCTACCCACGCAGCTGCTGTGCTGCCCTCTACTCCCAGCACCTTCTCCAGCACCCAGCGTCCTTCCTCTCCCGTTCAATCCAATTCTTTCCTACTTTTCCTTACCAATGGCCCTCTTTTTGAAGCTTGGTCTTATTTAATGACCACCGCCAACTCTTTGAGGCCACAAAGGTCTTTATGAAGCAGGCAAAAATCGCTGCATCCATTCTGGAAGGTTTTTGTACGTGTTTTGCGATCTACTTTGCTCTCACTAAAACGGAATCCCTTTTATTCCCCTCTCTGAAAGCAGCATGGTGTATTGTGCTAACCACCCCTCAGAACAATCGGGCCGAGAGTTCCTCGTGTGTAAATCGGCGGCAGACTGGACACAGCGTCCAGCAGAATGGACGCCTTCCCCCCGAGCGCTGCCCTTCGCCACTTCACGCAGCTCGGCACAAGCGGAGGACTCGGAGCACGAGCCGCTCCATTTGCAGCACCCTGGGTTTGCTGTCGATGACAAGAGGGACCGCGACTCACCCTCATGGATAAATCTCTCCTCTAAGCTCCGCAGGCACACGCTCCCCTGCACAAACCCCTCAGCACCCAGCCCTTGGCGCGCAGCCGCACCCACTCCCCCCGCTGGGCAGCGGAGAGGGACCCCCCACACCCCACACCCACCCCCGCCACGCCGCCCCCCTGCTCCCACGGCACCCGTGGGTGGACACACACACACACACGCTGGAAACCGGCCCCCCGCCCTGCCCCCGGCCCCCCCGACACCCCCCCCGTCCCTTGGGCGCCCTCCCCACCCCACGGGCCCCAGCCCCACTCGTGACCGAGCCCCCCCGGCTGGCTGCAGCCCCCCCGTACCCGCGTCCTCCTCGTCGAAGCTGTTCATGCAGGGGAAGTAGATGGCCAGGGCCTCGAAGGAGGCGGAGAGGCTGAGGCGGCTCTGCGACCGCTCCATGAAGAGCCCGGGTCCGGGGGCGCCGCCGGGGGCCTCTCCCGCCGCCGCCGGCGGCTTGGCCAGCTTCGCCGCCCCATTCTTCACTCGGAGCACGGCCCGCGGCGTCTTGGCTGCGGCGGGGGCCGCGGCGAGGCGGCGGGGCGAGGCGAGGCGGGAGCGCGGCGCGGAGCGGAGCGGAGCCACCTGCTGCCGCCCGGCGCTGTGGGCGCCGCCCCGCCCCGCCGCCCCGCCTCACGGCCGCCAGCGCCGCCGCCAATCGGCGCCCGGAGGGGCGGGACGGGCCGCGGCGGGGCCTGGCGGCGGGAGAGGACGGAGGGGCGGCCGGGGGGTCCTCGCCCCCGCGGCCATCTTCGTGGCGGGGGCACGGAAGCGGGACGGGCCTTCCCCCGCCCTGCCCCGGACCCGGCGGCTCCTCACACCCGCCCTGCCCCGGACCCGGCGGCTCCTCACACCCCCGCCTCCCCGGCCCCGTGCGTGCCCCCCAAAATAAGCTTGAGACTTTCAGGAGGTTTCTTCCAAAAGGCGGGGGGGGGGAGATAAACGACACTGGTGTAATTTAAGGAGCCGTCGGGCTCCCCCGCGCACAAACGGCCATCCTGGGGGGGCAGCCGCTTCCCTGAGGCGGACAGGGGGTGAGGGGGCCCTCGGCAGCCGCGGGGAGATCCATCCCTGCCCCTCCTGGAGCCATTGCCCCGCTCAGAGGACCCTCTGTCTCCCCAGAGAAGGCTGTTCCCAGCCAGGCCCCGATAACATTTAATTCCATGCATTAAACTTTCTCCCCTTTCCTCCACCCCCATCCCAGGGGTCGTTGTCAGCAGCACCCACCAGAAGAACAGTCGTCTTTCCCCAGGTAACTCTTCAGGCACCAAAAAAAACCCCCAAAAAACAAAAGCCACTGTTTGAAGTATACCAGCTCCCAGATAGAAAGCATCTAAAACAAGAGGTTTTTCTTGGTGGGTGATTGGAGGGTTAAATTAAATTGGAAGACTGTTCTGGCTCTGCATTTAAACCAGTTCTGCAGCACAGCATTGGGTAGGTGCTGGTGGGAACTTCAGTACTCTGTGTAGAGAGGAAATTTTTGATCCTTCCCAAAGGATCTTGTATTCTTTTCTGACAAGCCCTACGGACAATTACTGGCTCAAAAGTACCAGCTGTCCACAGGTGCTGTCTATGACAGACATCCCAGTATCACTCATTCCACTTTGGGAAAGGAAACCCAGCATATCATCATTTATTCAGTGCAACAAAGCCTATGATGGGATGAGACAGAGCATGTTTTCTGACAGCAGCTTGATCTCCCCAGCAAGGATGCTGTCCCCTCAGAGCACAAAGATGTTCCTCGTGCACTTGCTCTGTCCACCCGTCATGATAACCAAATGCCATCCCACTGAACACAGGAAGCAACAGGCCTGTTTGTGCTATTCCAAAAAAGCAGATTAGAGCCCAACATCTCCATAAGGAAAAGTGTGGCTAAAACTACAGTGCACCAAATGCTGCCTGAAGGGAAAAAGTGTTTTCCTCCTCCAGTGCTGGAGCCCAGTTGCAGACAACCAGAAGATGACTAGGCTGGGCGTCCTGGGGTCAGCACTTGGCTCAGCCCCACTTGAGCTTCAGAGTTATAATAGAGCTAGAGACCTCATACTTACAAATACTGCTTTTGTTTTTATTTCCATGCACAGTAAACAAGATAAGAATTATAGCCCATAGTATTACCTGTACTCTTCTCTCAAACAGTTAATAAATCAATCCATTAAGAGTCTTCCATCTACTGAAAATCCTCCCAGAGCTGTAGTGTGCTTGTGGCTGCCACTGTCAGGAAGAAGCAGGAGCAGGGCTGCTCGCAGGAAAGGGGAGCCCGGAGCAGCCCCAGCACAGGGCAGGAACAACCCCTCTGATCAGACCCAGTCCCGTGCCACAGGAGGTGGAGCAGGGCAGTGATGGCAATGGGTCCTATCAACACAGCAGCTCCAAAGTCAACCAAGGAAAGCCAAAGAACAGTTGAGGAACAGACATGAAACAGGCTCACCCACAACATGGCCCAGGTAAGAACTGAAGATTCCTGGAGTTGGAGGTTAAATGGAGCTCCTGGCAGAGAGGGTCAATGTGAGCCCCAGAAGAGACTCATCGGGGCAATTAAGGCCTATTAGTGCACTCCCAGCCCTGACATCCAGAGTCTTCATTACTGGTGATGCATCCAGAATGGCCGACATCATTTGAATATCAGATACCAGGATCAGTTTGCAGGGCTTCCCAATAGAAAATACAGTTTCTAATTCAAAAACTAATTAAAACTTGCTCTGGACTTAGCAAGTTACATGAATTCCTTCATCAAAGCTAGGCTGGACAGGCAGTAAAGCACAAGGAATAGAATGAACTTATTAGAGACAATGACGACTCCAGGTCTAAGTTTCGAAAGGCAAGGTCATCAGTGAGGAATGTATTACCATATGTTTAAGAAGAGATTTCAGTAGCACCGATCAAGGCATTAGCAGCAGCTACAGGGACAAATCCAAGTGCATTAAAGCTGTTAAGATAGCTCCTGTCCTCGCAGCACGTTTGATCGGAGGAGCAAGAGGCATCTGTGAATCAAAATCTGCTTCCAGGTTTCCAGGCAGAGGAGCTACCTAGAAGTGCTGAGAGGTGCTTTCTATTCATTTAAAGCATGAAACGAAAAATTTACATGGGGAATAGAAATTTAATCTCAACTTTATGCTGTGGTCATCTAAATGTCTCTTGTTTCACTACATCTTGAAAGCGTAATGATGGCAGAGGTACCAGTGCCTAATAGACAACACAGGCCTGTGGTTTGGATAGCTGATCTCTATCCACAACGGTCTTCCCAGTCCTTTGCTTTCTTCACCAGTGCACCAGGACTGAAGATCCTTCTACTTTAAGTGCTTTGAGATCTACCTTTGAGGTGCTGAGAAAGACCATCACTGTCACCCACATCACCTTTCTCCACGCTCCATCCATCTGCTGGCTTCCTCTCCCTCTGCAGGTGCAGTTCAAACCCCTTGCGTCTGCACAGCTTCTCAGCACCACTTGGTCACATCTTCTCAATGCTCCTTTAATGCATTTTTTTCCAAGCTGTCTCACACCTCCCTCTTTACTGTACTTATGGGACCGGCCATGCTAGAGTCCTTTCCTGCACCCTTCTGCTACAGAGGGGCTTGGGCTGAGCGCTCTCAGCATCATCCCTTAGCTTTGGTGTCATCTGCCTCTCATCTGCCTGCTACATTTTGCTCTTTGGGGCAGGGACCTGCCTAATTCATGTACTGCAGGGCTTTTTGATTACTGGTTAGGTAAGAACATCCTAAACCAAAACCATTTGCCTTAAAGTGAGACAAAATGCATTGACAGCTGGAAATCAGATGGACGGTTAAAGGTGTAATGCCCTCCAGATTCCTGGAGGAAACGGTTTGTTTTGGCTGCCTGTTTAAGGGAAATAAGGATTTGCAGTGAGGCTGGAAACTGTTAGCACATAAGTGTTCTTCTTCACTGATCATCATGGACAGAAAGATCCTTGGGAGAAACTTAGAGAAGTGAGGATAAGCAAGGAGGAAGATTGTTGTGATGTTGCAAATAAAGCTGAGATTGCAACCGAGAACAAATAAACTCGAAGATTTACTACCTCCAGAATAGCACGTCTGCGGCTGCTCTAGTGGAAGTGGTTAATTGATTGTTTCCCCAGTGAAGCAGGCTCTGACTGATTGAACCATGGAAAGCTTTGATAGATTTTTCCTGCTGGCTCTTTCTCTTCCCACTAGTCACGTAGCTTAAATTTTTGCCTTGAGTCTTAGGTGTCTGGTTAGTTTTTAGGTACTGCAGTGAGAGGACATGCTGCCCTCTCCCTCTCATACTCCCCTACGGTTCTGTGTATGCCTGTTTGGAAATAAAACCAAACTCCCTGGTTTGTGTATGTTACTGTCTTTGCCCTGTCTGCCCACTGCTTGCTCAAAAAAGAGTCCACATGCTGCGAGCTCAAATGCAGCAGGAAAACAAACCCTGCTAGTGAGAGTAAATACAGCATCCCTAAGGGTAAGGAGAGTTGAGCTCCTCCCTGTCTCATACTACCCCTTCCTTCCCCAGGGTAAAGCTGATGCTGGGGCCAGGCAGTTCATAGTTGGTAGTACGCAATGTCCTCCAGCTTCTCAAAGCAAATGCAAACCTGATCATCCCTGCTCTCCAGGGCTCTAATTGATTCCCTGACCTGATTTGAGTTCCTCTTGGTCTTTCTGGGCAGGCTGGAGGGCAGGAGGTGCTGAGCATGGGTACACATAACCAGTGAACAGATGCCGCAGAATGGCCTGGCGTGGCCACCTCTGGTCTTGGGGCATTGGATCAATATGGAATGATGCTGAGAGACACTGACTCATGTGCCCAGCTACACCAAGTACCGCAGTCTCACTGGGCTTAGTTGTTGTACACTTGTGTAACAATATGTATTTTAACTTATTTCTTGTTATTTGTGTTGAGGGAATGTTGCAGACTGATGCCCTTAAGAACCAGGCACAGTATAAACACAGAGTGAAAACCTTTCTCTTCCCCAGGTGCTCACTGTCTAAGTAGTCAAGACGAAGAACAGAAAGCAGTATCATTTTTCTTATACAAGTTCAGGGTACGAAACATGGGAGTTCTACTTGGCTTGCCCAAGACCACATAAAGAAAGTCTCTGTTGGAGCCAGGAGATGAATGCAGATTTCCCACCTTAATCTCAAGACTAGCTTCTGCTTTTCACTAATACAAGCAATATTCTAACCTTAGCAAGATAGCGTTGTAAGCCAGGCAGGCTTTTACAGCATCCTTTGCTGGCTGGGATCCAGGCAAGCCAGGAGTTCTCTGGTTTGTTCGTAGCCCATCCACATGTATGCCCTGCTCTGGCATGGCAAGTACTGACCTAAAGAGCTAGCCAGGACGCTACGCTGTGTGCCTAGTGTAGTTCAAAATATACTGCACTTATTTAAACCTGAGACCCCATCTAGAAGCAGATTTGTTTTCAGTCTTGCTGTTCTTCCACCCTTCTCTCCTAATAATCCTGTTGTTTTAGAGTCACATCTCTCTCCCTCTTTAGCTATCAAAAACAAGCCCACAAAGGTGCTAAACCACAAGTGAGACAGGGCTGAGAGGATGAGTAATGAGATGCTGAGCTGTCAGCCTTGGGTCCCTTGCTAGCCTTGCTTCTTCTCACATTTGTCTAGCCAGCTTTTTCCCGAGGGTTAAGAGAACTCGAGGTCACACAGCACATGCCATGCTCTGTTTTTACTGCTGTTGTCTGCTAAATCTGGACAGGTGCAGCCCATTCAGTGGATTCCAACCCCTGGAAACAGGAGTTTGGGAATGGGTTGGGCACTGCCATGGGGTATAACTCAGCAGACCATCTTCTGCTCCACTGTGCCTTCCCAAATGTTGGGGTTTTGGTTGGGGTTTTTTGGTTCAGATAGCCAGAATGGGTAAATGGATGTTTAATCAGGCTGATTCTTCTCTGATGACTAAAATGTGGACCCAGACTGATGAAGTGCAGGGTAGTGGTGATTTGCAGACACATGTTGTCTGTTGCAATATTCAGCCACAATAAAAAGGGAAGAGGAAACACCTGAATGTAGAAAATGCTGTTAAGAACAGGTACTTGCTTATCCATTTCCTGGATTTATCATAAACATACCACCTCCCCAGGGACTGTGGTATTCCCCAGCTCTCTAGGCTGGGAAGTGCTAGGCACAGTGAGGAAAAGCTTGAGAGACCTGGGAAAGAGAATGGAAGAGCAAAAGCAAGAAGGAGGCCAAAAATGCTGAACTGGAGAAGGCACAAGAGGAGAAGGAAAGGACTGGGGGGTTTAACCAGTCAAAAGAAGTTTTGCAGCCACAGGCAAGTTCAAGAGAGCTAGAGAAATGGACTTGGGGCACAACCTATGGCCAGGAGCAAAAGTGAGACATTAAGTAGGAGCTCCTCTAAAAAACTTCATAAGAGAAAAGCCCACCTGGAAACTCGATCAATAGTCAGAAGCATCTGTGTATTAAAGCAGCAGGTTGACTAGCCACAAATAATGGAGGGCTGCAGGTCGGGCAGGTGGGTGTCTGTCCTGCATGGGTGTGCAAATGAAGAGTCTGCTTTTGAAAACCTGAACCACAGCATCTTCAGTCTACAAAGCATCCTGTAGAGCAGACATTTTATGGAAAATATCTTGAGGGTTTGGGAGAGGGGGGTTAGCAGGTTGTAGCAGAATGAAAGCATGGAATCGTGCAAACAAACTACTTCCTTCAGTCCTTTCATTCATACCCGCTCATGGCGTTGGCATTGTCACAAGCGGAGGCGATGCTGGGAATGACAGGTGGAATTTAGTGCATTTGAATTTTAATCAGCAATTATTGTAAAACACAATAATGCTTCAACTGGTGGGTAATTTAGCTCCAATTCCAAAAATATAGACTCATCCACTCTGGCTGTAAATTTCCAACCTCTTTCTTCCAAGCAAACTAGCATATAGAAATGTATGAATGATAACCAGGCAAAGTGATGATGGCTGGAGAATTGAGATGGCTCAGAACTATCCAGCCAAATTACATAGCAATAGTATGGCACTCATCCCAGGTCATGCTTAGAAAGATTCAGGCTTACTTCTCTCAGTGACATTAAAAGGACTGTGCCTCCACCCGATTCCCCTGTGCACACACACAGGCATATGTTTGTGTGTGTGAAAGGAGAGTAAATGTTTAATACTGTTGTAACATCAATATTCAGTGCCAAGACTGGGAAGTTCTGCAACCTGTGCAACTAGACCATTTCCTGGAAGGAATACAGAAAATAGACATCTTTCCGGTATTAGCTTCTGAGTTTGAAAATGTGAATCTAGCTTTTTAGCTAGATTAGTGTTGTGTTCGTGAGCTGCTCCACATGTGGGAGTTCAGCAGCCCGCAGTGCAGAACACCTCCCAGCCACCCCCGGGAAGCGTCCCGTCACGGGGACCACCCCATGCCCTGGGCAGCCCCAAGGCACCAAGCCAGCTTTGCAGGGCTTGGCTAGCTCAGCCCCTCATCAGGAGGGCAAGAAACCCAGCAAATAACAGCATGTGAGCACTGTACTTGCAGCAACTGGCGTGCTGCTGGCGCTCGAGCTAACTGGGAGCTGATTTTGTTTGGGTTTTCCTGCAGTCTGTGGCATAAACCCTCCCGTAGAACAGATACCTCTCAGCAGCTCAGTGAATGGTAATTTAATTCAGATTTAATGTTAGGATTTGGGTCCTGTAGTTGCCAGAACATACAATCATATGGACAAAATGTTCCTCACTGCAGCATGCCTCATCTCAGCATCTCTCCTCCCTCTGCAGGAGTGGCGCATCGGGGTCATCGATGCTGCCGAAGTCGGTGGCTTTCAGACTAGCGTCCGCTTTGCACACATGCTGTCAGCCTGGGAGGCAACAGGCTTGTGAAATATCTTTTTAAAATGAGTCTTCTGAGTCTGTAATAAGAAAAGGACAGAAAAAATTCTTTGAGTGGCTTCCTACAGATGGGCTTTAGGACTTGTAAAACTTGTAGCAAATGGGTTTGCTCTGGACTTGGGTAGACATTGACAGGTTTATAGAATGAGGGGTGATGCAACATAGCGGCTACAGCAAAGCTGCATCTTGGACGGAGAAATCACTGCAAGCACTTGAGGCAGATGTGTTGCCATCTTGTGCCTGCGCCTGTGCTGAGGCTAGTCTCAGCCAAAAATGGCTTTTGTGTCCCACAGTGTGGGGCAAGACCCTAGAAGCCAATGGGGAAAAGGAAAAATGCTTTTTTTTTCATCTCTAAAGCCAGCAACAGTTTGGTAAAATGCGTTTGTATTTTTATGGTACTGTCACAAAGGCTGCTTTTACCCTTTTTCTTGTTTTGACTTGCTATTTCTCTCCCTCCTTCCTTCAGGCTGCTCTAACCATGTTCCAAAATGAAAGAAAGATTCACTTGTCTGCAGTTACCAAAGGGGCTGAATTTGTTATACATTATGCACATTTTTCACGATGCAGCATTTTTTGCTGAACTCGAGAGGAATAATGTTACATAAGAAACCCCTAACAGATTGTTTGTAGAAGACTATACGAGACAAATAATTTGAAGCTGTGACTCAAACTGTGTAACTACAAACTGAAGGCAAGACCAGTTATGATCAACCAAGTGATAACAGAAGTTTTATCATAATACCCTAAAACATTGCGTCAACTTGAAAATAAACAGAGAGCTCAATAACCTGCTGTAGTCTTCACCAGCAAGCTCACATTCAGCTTCACAACTCTCTTCTGTCTTCTGACATAACTGGCCCTAAAACCAAAAATAATGTGCTCTACCTTTCAAAATACCTTACCTATCTATGCCATCAACAGTCTGCTCTTTCAAGTGTTGTAACTCCTCCCTTAATTCTCTAAGTATAGAAGACTTTAGGAGGAAATGTAAGGGATTTTGTACTGGGAAGAATGTGTATCTTCTGAAAGTTTAAAATTAAGGAAGCATATGGTAAAATTCACTATGAGCATATCTTGGAAATATATTTTGACATTGATTGCTGTAGTAGTCTCAGAGCTATTATATTTCTTATCATCTGTCTGTAAAGATACATTGGTTCTGGTAGTACCAGTAAAAACCCAGATAATGTTTCCATGTTTTTATGGAGACTGTATTTCACACCAAGTACTTGAATATATCACTCCATTTCTTATCTCTCCAGTCTTATTTTTATTCCCCTTTTCACATTTAATTTCAGCTTTTTTTTTTTTTTTGCATTTGCAAACTCATCAAATCAATCACCTTTGTCAGTCTTTTTGAGGGCATCGTTGTCAACATTCCTATGCAATTCAGTCTGGGTTTCACATTTTTTGCCAAGAATTCTTCAAGTTCATCCAAATTGCTTCCAATCTTCAAAATATTAGGCCCACTCATTCAAATACTCAGTGAAAGTACTGTAAAAACAGTTTACCATATTTTTTTTCTTTTGCTGCCAAAAAGACTCCCTCACTTTCAAGTTCAACTATTAAAGTGTTTATCATTATTGCCTGAAAACCTGCCCTTCTTTTACTTCAATACTTACCATTAAAGGCTTGATGTTCCCCAATTCACAAAGGTACTGTCTTCAATTTTCTTGACTCTTGACTAACCATTCTTATCTCAACCCACAAATTTTACATTTTTTTCAATTCTGCTCCCCATCCCACTGGGAGGAGGGAGGAGTGAGCAAGTGGCTTTGTGGTGCTTGGGTGCTGGCTGGGGTTAAACCATGACAAGTGGAAAACATCTTCAGTTCGCTTTTGACAAAATGGAGTTGCAGGAGTGATTCAGGACTGCTGAAAAACTGCTTTAATAAAATAGGCCACTTGTCATATGAAAGAAAATATAGTTTGAATGCATCTTAGAGACCAATAAATCTGCTGCTGGCTGGCTGTAGAGATAACTACCTTGTCTTACAAGGTCCAAGAATTGCTTTTAGTTTATTTCAATAAAACTGTGGGGGACGTAGAAATAGTGGAAGGAGGTATTCACCGCTGATTATGCATCAGCACGTATTGTACCGGCTGTCCTTTGGATCCCTTGTGGACTGGGTGGACAGTACAATCCCCATCCTGGAGGTTCGGGTTTAGGGGGTTTTTTTAGTTTTGTAAACACCGTGTCTGTTTCTCTCCCTCCTGCCTGTCTAAACTTCACATCACTAAAGGAGGCAGGAATTCTGTTTATCCAGCAGCATCTGCCCACGATCTTAGTGGACTGGTGACATGCTTCTCAGCATTTGTACCAGCTCACTGTGGGGATCCAGTGGCTTGAATCTACTTTCATTTTTTCATTAACAAAGTACCTAATTAAACTTGCATGTGTCCTGATCGTATGTGTCAGCTCTGACAGAGTTGTACCATGCCACTCGACCCCAGGAAATCTCATGTTTCCCAGGGCGGGTGCATTGACTGCGCGCTGGTTCTCATGCAACACCCCTGCACCCCTGACTGCTCCAGTTTTAGCTTGAGCACAGAAGAGCTTTCTCCAGCAGATGCATTGCTGCTCTGGGGCAGCTCACTTATTGGAGTAGTTGCTTATTTTTGCTTTTCAAGGCAAAATCACTCAATGCTGGAGCCCTGGACAGACTCTGGAGGAGGTGCTCCCCCCGTACACACTTCCCTCAGTCCCCAGCTGATGGCTCTGCGGGCACCTGCCCAGCTTCTCTGTGCCAGGGGCTCTACTCCCTAACAAGGCCACTCTCCATAACACCAGCGAGAGTCAGAGTGGCCTTATACATCCAAGTGTTTGAAGGAAATGTGAAATACTGACATATGAAGAGATCAGATGTTTGGGTAATTGAAGACCGGGCTTAAGCACAGAGCCCTGAATTCCCTGAAAACTCTCCTGCAATGACTTTGCAGCAGAAACCTGTGCACCCTGTGAGCTGTACTCCAGCCCCCTGGGGTTTGCTCCCATTGCTCGGCTGCTGGGGGAGCTGCAGGGTGTTACAGGACTCAGCTCTGTTGTCCCCACCTTGCTGGGATGGGGCCCTGGCATGGGCAGTGCGGGAGCACTCCTGTCCCCGGGTACGTGCCGTGGGTGTTATGAGCATTGATGCGATGGCCTCATGCAGGAGACAGAGGCAGGGGTTGTCTGAACACCTCTAAGACATCTGCTCTTGTCACATCTTGAGTCCTCTTTGTCCTTCTTTGGTGCACAACTTTATTCTGGAGGTCGCTCCTTTCCCTGATTTTGCCTGTTTTCCCCAGGTTTTAGCTAGCCCTGGGCTACCTCCCTGCTCTCTGCTGTCCCCGCCATGCACACACAGGGACCCAGAGGAGAGCAGTGCTGTACCAGCGCTGTACTGGCTGGGATGCCCAGAGTGGCACTGCCCCCCTTGGCTGCCAGTCAGAGAAAAATCTGGAAATTGGATCCATCTCCAAAAGACTTTGATTTTTTAATTTGCTTTCTGCTTGATTTAGCTATTTTCTGAAACAATCTCAGCAGTGAAAAGCCTTTTCAGAATAGAACAGGAAGGTTTTCTTTCTCCTGAAAACGCTGAAACAAGATGTTTTGATGCTGCCAGAACTTTTTGTTTGTTTGTTTCATTTCAAAACAAAATTCCAGTGAAATGCCGTCAATTTTGTGAAGTACTTTGATTTTGGTGGATCCGTGTATGCTGGCTTAAATATTTTTCTGGCTATCTTCATTTGGGAGAAGCAGGAGGGAAGGCAGACCAGATGTCACACAGTGCGTTGCAGAACTGGAGATCTGGCACCCATCTGACAAACAGCCTTAGGAAGTGTGGGAACACGGTGTGGGTGCATCCGGAGCTCGGGAAGGGACATGCTAAGGAAGAGGGAGAGTCATGGAAACCTGTCTTATGATGGCTCAATGCAAACCACTGATGGCCTGGCTCCAGTACCAGCCTCTGCTACTGGCTTTCCAAGTGACCTCAAGCAAATGTGGCCCAGTGACCTGTAAGAAGGCAATTAGAGAGACCCCTCAGACCGCCCTGTCTGCTGAGAATTTAGGCTTTTTAGGGCTGTGACACCCTTTTGCGTTGTTATTTTGAACAGCAGCTTGAACAACTCAGCCCTCATATAGGTTGCAGGCTCTTTCCTCTGTGCAAAGCAAGCAAGAACAGTAATTGCCTGGACCTGTGAGTTTTTGTTAAGACAAGCAGTGGCAGAAGAATTTAAATGCAGATCCCAGCATCCTGTAGACACAAAAAGAAATCCAGGCTTTGCAAAGTCAAAGAGAAGCGGTTTTGTCCTCCTGGGAGCTACAAAATAGGTTGGGATGCCAAAAATAACCTGCTACTAGTTATAGATGCTCCAGCTCTTTTACTGAGACATGAAAACTTGAGCTGGGTTTAATATAAGACACTTGTTTAGTGTCACTGTGACCTTCTGCAGATTTCCCACCCCAGCTCTAACCAAATTACAGATTAATCCTTCCTGTCACCTCGTTGCTTTATTCTGGCTCTTGTGCTGAGCTGGGCTCATACTACAAAGCTTCCTCAGTGAGATTCAACTCGTTTTTGTAAAAGCTCTGTTTCGTCTGCAAATTCATTTGCATGAAAACCAGGTTCCCAAGTGGTTGGTCCATGTCATCAGGGAATGGAGAGAAATTTGGGCTCCAGTTCTCAGAAACACCCAAATGAAATCGGAGCTTCTCACAGGTGGTTTCGGGACTTGAGGTTGCTGCTGCTATTGATTTAGGGTCAGAGACCCAGCTGACTTAGGATGTTTAACAGTTTCACACCTGCATTGACACAGCAGCAAGCCATGCCAAATTTCAGAGAGAAGATATTTGGCCCTCCTAAGAGAGTTATGGCCCAAGATTTTTTTCTAAGGGAAATTATCTAAACTGCAAATCAAGCTAGCAAATTCCTCCTCTAGAGACCATTCTGTTGGACACAGAAAACAGAGGGAATCATCTGAGCAGGGCCACAGAGGTGGCGTCACCCTGGGGGCATTCAGGTGCCTGTAGTGCTGGGGCTCGGGGTGCTGGAATGAATTGGGGACCATCCACGTAGTGTCTGGCAGCCAGTCCCAAGCCCAGCTCTTCTCACCCAGCACCCAGCCAGCAGCAGCCAAGCGTGCCGAAAGCCTGGCTCAGTCCCACTGGAGTCAGCCCAAGCCAAGCCGAGGTGGAGCATCCGTCTGTCTGTCTATCCCAGGATGTCCCTCTGGCCCTCAGCAGGAGGGTGGTGCCTCCACATCCCTTTCCCCAAGCACACACAGGCCTTCCTGTGCAAGCACAGGGAGCAGCCCCAAGCTCTCTCCATGGAAGTGGAGATTAGAGGCAGAAGGTGAAGTGAGGGAGGGGATGAGACGTGGAGGGTGGTCCTTCTCCTCCCCACCTTTCTCATTTCAGCTAGTATGTATTTCTCATGCTCCTTTCTAGTCTCTGGAGTGCCAGACCCTGCTCTGTGTTCTGGAGAAGCTGTGAGCTGGACTGAGGCAGGGTTTCAGCTGGGGACTGGATGGCTTGGAGGAAAGATCAACGATCTGATAGTCAGGGCTGGGAATGATTACAGCTCCTGCTCCCTCTGCCCTCGCTCCTGCAGCACCCAAGCGGAGGTGAGAGGAGAGGCAGCAAAGGGGGTCACTGGAACAAAGAGAGATAAACAAAGGATAATCTTTCAGGCAAAAATTCATCATTTAAAGCCAAAGCAGAGAAACAATTTCCCAGATAACACAGCATTAAACAGATGGACTAAACCACTTCAGAGGCAAGCAGGTGTCTCGGGGCTCAGAAAACCCATCCATCCATGGCCACAGGGCGATTATCCTGGACGGCTCAGGTGTTTCCAAGCACAGACAGCCAAATCCCTCACTGTAGCCACAGCTTTTATTGATTTATTTATTTGCATAAAGGCCCAGCGATGCCTCTGGAGGATGCCTGCAGTGGTACAGCCCCTGCCTGAGGAACAGATGCTCTCCTGGCGAATCATTACCATTTGCAAGATCTCACATCAAGAGAGCAAACATGAGCCATTCGTGCTGCCTTTGCCCCAGCCTCCTCCTCTGTCTTCAACTCTGCCCTGGCCTTGCCACTGCCAGAGCTACTATATTGTTTCAGTGGCAAAGCATGCAATACCTGGTTTAGTCTCCTGCTGATTTGCCTGGTTTGCCTCAGGCAGAGCCCTTGCTTCATCCAGGTCATGTCAGTGATACAGAAGCTGGCAAGGAGAGAGGGAAGGCCCAGGAGGTGATTAGCGTTGAGTCTGGCACTTAGCACATTCATGAATTTTCTGAAGCCAGAGAAGGGACTGTGGAGCACTTTGTTGGGAAAAATCCCCAGTTTGAAGGAGTGCAAGGGGTTTGCATTGTGCCTGGAAGGTGCTGGGAGAGGGAGGTGGCTCTGGGCACATTGCCCTGCCTGTGTCAGGATGTCTCCATCACGAGGGTACAACAGCTCCATAGCCATGTGGCATCCAGTAAACATGAAAGCACCTGTCCTTTCCTCCTCCACCCAGGGGTTCTTGGGCAGTGGGCAGGTCGGTGCTGGGGAAGCCTGCTCGTCTGTTCTCATCTGCTCTGAAACCCTGGCAAGGAGGAGGAGGAGAGCTTGGAGCTACCCAGAGGCGGCTGATGCTGCTGTTGCCATTGGCAAGCTGTCATTCTGACACCTCGATGCGCAGAGATCTGACGTCAGATGCCTCTGACAAACTTTGCTGTCAGTCAAAAGCTTTTTCACAAACAGAGACAGTGACAGTTTGCAATGTAAGCACCAGTCCTTGACTGACTTCTTTCCCTTCTATTCTGTTTTAGGCACATAGATTTAAATTTTAAATTGCTGGTCCATTAATGACCTCCTGAGCGAATGAACCTTCCCATGGTCTCTAGTGTTGTGTCCTTCCTCTGCCTGCCCCCTGCCCATTGCCACAGCCCTCGGGACTAGCCCTGGCCCTGGCGAGCCTCCCTGCCTCAAGCAAGAGCCCAAAGCCTTGGCTCTGCCAACACCACAAAGTTCTCAGGAGCCAGGAGTGTGGGAGATGGTGACCAGAACAAAACCCTCCACCTCCTGGGGCTGGTCATGCTTAGCCAAGGTCCTGCAAAGGCTCATTCCCCCTTCCCCTACCATTCATACTTCTTTCCTTTTCTCCCTTTCCTCTTCACTGGAGGAATCAAGTCTGGCCCCTGCTTTGGAGATCCTGGATCCTGCAGTGTGAGGCTCTGGGGGAAGACAGAGATCACCAGGGTTTAGGCATCTGCACAGGGAGCGCAGCCAGGCTGGTACCCTTTTCTCCTCCATCCTGGATCCCAGGAAGTGTAATATTTGCTTGAACATGTCAGTAAATCCCCCCTGTGCTACAGGAGGTCACCTTCCCTAATCTACAATGTCCAATTGCGTAACTGAGATGCTGAACAAATAGCTTAAATTTAATCTTTGTTTTCTTCCATCTCAAGCGTGGCAAATCAATTCCTGGGCAAGCACAGCTTCAGCGCAGGGCTGGGAACACACACTGGTCATGTTAACCTCCAAAAGAGCAGAAAAAATTAGATAAGTAAACCAAGTGAGGTTTTACTGCCTGTTGCAGCCCCATCACTGCAGGGCTGGGGTTTCAATGCCTCCAGCAGATCTGCAGCAGATGCTAAGCCTTGCTGCTCACCACAGCACTGGAGGTGCAAGTCTGTGTTCAGGTGAGCTTCTGGGGCAAAGGCAGGAGATGCTACTCTGGATGTCAGCACATGGGTGCAGTTTTGAGCAGCCTCGTGTCAGTGTGGTGAGACGCCAGCTCTCATCTTCCCTGAAACCCTCCCACTCTGTCTAGCACCGATGGGAGCATGGCTCCCCCGGGCAGGTCAAAGACAGCAGAAAAAGGCATGGGACAAGGGGCAGCAGGGCTTCAGCACTGCTTGGAAGGTGTCCTGGTGGCAGCGCGGGTGACAGGAGGCAGAGAGGGATTTGGTTCTCCTGTTTCCCTCCTTGCTCATTTTATTTTGTTTCAATAATGACCTTTCATACGACAATGGAGATATTAATAGGATGCTTCAATTCCAAGTGTCTCCATCTCCCCTCTTTGCTCCCTCCCCCTCCACTTTCTGGTATTCTGACAGCTTCCTTGCATTAAATAAAACAAATAACAAGCTTATACATTTCATCAGGGTAATTCAGAAACTAAACACACCAGCCATCTATTGCCCCAGTCACTGCGGACAGAGCAAAATCAGCTCTTTTCTCCCTGCCATAGTTTCTCCCTCTCCCTGTTGGAATAACGATGTGTTTTAAAAGTCCGTCCTCAGCCAAACATCACAGTGGGCAGGAACTTCTGTGCCTCTAAGCACCCACTGGGTCCTGTCTGCTTTGCTTCCCTGCCCTGAACTGCTCTGGCTGGTGTCAAACCCATGTCATGAGCTGTCACTGTTCTCTGCACGGCACGGATGTCCCAGGCACTTTGAACTGCCGCACTCTCTCCAGCACAGCTCGGGGCTGCATCTACCCCAGCTCTGCAGCAATATCTCACTTATTGCCTCTGGCATCCATTTCCCAGGACAAGGGAGGGATAAATAGTACTTGGCACACTGCTGTTTGCAGCTAGCCCTGAAATACAGCCTCCCGCTGAGCCCCTCCGTGTCTGGGGCTTCAGCTCAGCCCTTTGCAAGGCAAACACAGAGCAGGTCTCATTGCTGCTTATGGCTTTTTTCAGGCACCAAAATTCAGCAGCAAACTCATGTTGCCTGCTCCCTTAGTAAAGTGTCTTAGTGTGGGCTCCCCTCAGAGAGCACGGGGGTGTCTGGGGGCTCAGACCACTCTTGGGGATGGGAAACAATTCTGCAAATGGATTCCAAGCAGCTGGGGTTTGCATGGGCCACGCATGTGGCAGGAAAGTACCTCCATGGCTCCAAACCTGGTGCTGTCAGGAGGCAACAAGAGTGGCCAGCATGGGTTTCCGAGGGAAAGACAGCAGAAATTGGGTGAGAAGGAGTACATACTCCTCTCTCCAGGGCTGCAAGGAAGCACTAAATCTCTGCCCTGGAGGCAGCCAGGGAGCAGGGGACTGCTCCCCGCCCCACAGAGCATGTTCTCCACATGAATAAAAGTGTTAGCCTCAAATCTCCTAATTTACCCTGAGTTTTTCTCTTTAATAGTATTCATAGTGAGAGCCATCTGGACTGGGTACTTTATTAGCTTAGAATAATTCAGCTGCTTTGTTAATCTCATCCCATTTCATAGGGTTCGCTCTAGTTTCCTTGCGGTGCAGCCTGGGACAGGGCAGCACTGCTTCCCTCACTCTGCTGGCTGATGGCTGTCCCATCACCCAGGGACCCACAATGGGGCAGTCACCTCCGTGCAGGTCCCATCCCTCCAAACACAGGCCCACAGTTTTTTTTTAATGTCTCCGACTCTCTTAGCAGGCAGTTGGAGGGTGCTGAATCCACTGGGGTTTCCCACTGGCAAAGGGGGAGGAGGGGCAGCAGTGGGTCCCTGCAGCCCCTCACAAAGCCTCCCTGATCCCTGTCAGGGGCAGAGTGTGTCCATCCTCAATGGCCCAGTCATCCAGTGCCTCATCCCACATCGGGGGCCTTTCCCAGCCCCCCAGGAGCCCAGCAAGCAAGGCTGCTCCTTGGCCACGGCAGCCGCTTGCTGCCCCAAATGCTGGCCTTGCTGCAAAGCCATAATTGAGCCCTTATCAGCCTAAATGATTAAATTGCCCTCTATTGAGAGAAACCAATTTGCCAGCAAATTTCCTTCTGTTCTGCCTGTAGCACTAAGTGGTCTGCAGGCTGGTGCTGAGCTTCGTGAGCATGCACAGAGGGACGGCTCTCATGGACATCATGTTCCTCTCCTCTCCCCTCCTCTCCTCTCCTTCCCTCTCTCCCCCTTCCCTCCGCTCTGCCAGAGAAATAGCAGGAACCACGTGAATGAGATCATCTGCTCCAAAATTACTCACACTGAATTAATCACCCAGAACGGCAGCAACCGCAGTGGGAGTGAACCAGGGTCACTGGGGAAGGAGCTAGTGGCTCAGGGAGGGGGAAGCAGCCCTGCGGCGGGGATGGTGCTGCCTGGAAAAGGTGCTGGAGGGAAGGGCCCTCACTCTTCCTTGTCTGCTGGTGACTGGGGCTTGTGCAAGACGTGTCCTGTAGCAGGAGTTGGGTGCAAAGCCCAGAGGGCACAGCAGGGTGCACAGCCAGTTCTCCCTCCCAGGAAGACATGGGGAGCAGGGGGTGTTAGAGAGGTGCACAGGGTGGTCTGGTGCTGCATCCCTGCAGAGGTCGTATTGCAGTGCTGGGAAAACAGCACTGGGAAAGTGGGAGCTAGCACCGAGCCTGCCGTGTCCTGGTGGAGAGCCTGGCTGCAGCCTCGGCGGGGCCATTTCCCGATGGGGAGCCTCATCCGGCAGCTCCCTCCATGCAGAGACAGTGCTCCACACAACGGGGGTTAAGTTAAGACTGACAGAAGAGTGTGGCCACCAGAAAACATCAAATTACTTCCCTCTCATCATAAATTAGAAGTGCTTGTGCTGCCGAGAGAATCAGGCTTCTCTCTAATAAGAAGCCAGCCCTGAATTAGCTGAATATTTCCCTGCCCATTGCCTTCCTGCTGCCTGGGCAGAGCAGGGGGTGGTGGGCAGGGAGGATGGTGCTGGCCCTGGGAGGACGCTGCAGGCGAGCCCAGCTGGCCCGGGAGTAGCAGCCAGCATTGGCGAAGCTGTTTGACAGAAATGGGACTTTGCCTGGATCAGTCTGCAGCGACAGGTGACCACAGGCACAGTGACAAGCAGGACGAGGAGGGCACTTTCACAGCAATATGTTATCACAGCACTCCTTGAATAACGGTGTGTCCACGGTGCCCGTGATGCTCTTAGCAGGTGCAGCTCCCTGGTACCCATGTCACGTCAGGCTTCCCCGGCTTTCCCTCGGCCTTTCCCGATGGGAAGTGAAAAGACGAAAAGGTTTTTGGGACCTGGCACAAGCTGGAATTGCTCAGATTGACCCAATTTAGGAAACCATGTGAATTCCAGCAGAAATAAAGCAATTGTGCTGGGCTGGAAAGGTCAAAGCAGTGAACAGAGCTGGGGAGAATGACCTCTTAAAGAGCAGTGGGTGAGCCAGCAGCACAGCAGCAAGAGGTGACAGGGAACAGATCATTTCTCCTGCCACCGTGTCAGCCGTGACAGTGGCCAGCCCCAGCAGAGTCTCAGCAGCCTGCACAGGAGCCGTGCTCATGGGGAGGTGACATGGCTCAGGCACAGACACAGCTCTGTCCCCCCACTGCTCCAGGCACCAGCCACCACCCGAGCTCTGGAGCAGCTTTGCTCCTCGGCCGGCAACTAGACTGGCAGGGAGCCTGAACGGCAGCAAATGCGTTTCTTTGCAGCTGAGGCTGAAGTGTTTCTGATGCCATGGATCTGACCTGCAAACACCCTAGAGTGGGCTTAGTATTTTGCTCCCTGTCCCAGACTGCTTCTTCGTTCTCCCAACTCCTGGCCTCTGTGGCTTGTTCAATGACGTGCGATCTATATCCATGTTCACCCGGCATAGACCTTCATTCTTGGTAGATAAAATGATGCTCACATGCTCACGTCTGGTGACAGGAGTGAGTTATTTCCCACAGAAGATCTCAAAGTACTTTGCATTTGTCACCCCACGTACAGAGGTGCAGAGACATGAACAGGTTTATTAAACATCATCCAGCAAGGTGAGCACTCACACCCGGGTGACTGGCACTAACGACAAGCTGCAGGGAGCTGTTGCACAGGGACACAGGGGCCAGCACTGCCTGCATCAAGCCAGGGACACTGGTAACATGACATGACCTGTCACACAGCAGGAGAGGGATGCCACACTATTGCTGGGGACAACCAGCTCCATTCCGCTCTGAGCTCAGCTCCTGGTCCCAGAGTTGGCTGCCAGCTGCATAAAGTCACCTACATCTGAGATATCAATGGAGAAAAGTGTTTGTCCCAGCTCCTGCCCTCTCTGCTACAGCAATGACGCTAACTCTAAATCAAACATTTGTCTTGCACAGATATGTCCATTGTACACCACGACATGGCGTCGGTGTGTTTGGATTAATTTGTCAGGTGGAAGACAGATACCTGCGGACCCAGCCACAGGCGTGAGCCCCGGCAGCCCCCCAGCCCCCTGCTCCCCACCTCTCCCGCTGCCACAAAGCCACCGCACGTGTCCAGCCAGGGCTGCAGCCATCTGGGCACAGGCAGAGCCCTGCAAAGCACATTAATGCCCAGCCACCATCCTACAGCAGGAGCTGGGCTTTGGTCCCTTGAGCTCCGAGATAACGAGGAGGTGGCTTCCCCAAGTGAATGTTTCTGCAGTGCGTTAATACTGAGATCAGTTCAAAACAGAGATGCTCAGGCATGCGCTTCCCAGCGTGAGTGCAGGCAGAAAGGGAGGGTTCCCAGTGAGAGGTGTGTGTATGTGCTCAGGGCTTCTTTAGGTTTTTAGGAATACTAGGGAAATAGATACTTTTTGTCTCCTTTTGGTGCTTTCTGGAAAATTGCATGCCTTAATGAAATGCTCATGTGTGAGCTTTAAGTAGTCAGCAGACCAAATAAAGTCCAAATCCATTTTATTCATGTTTTGCCTGTTTCAGAGAATCCAAACTATTTTTCGGGATTTATGCCCATCATAAACCGAGCTCCTGTCCCAAAACAGTCATAATAAGGTATGACTGAAAATATAAATATTTAATAAAAACTTGTGCAGTAATTTGGCTCTTAATCCCAAACACAATCTCTCCCCTCAAATAACTGCAGTCCCTGCAAGATTAAATTCTCCCTACATATTGTTTGTAAGTCTGATACCTTCTATCGAGCTTAGCTGGGTTTTAAGTTCTTAAATCATGGCTCTGTAATTGCACATCTTATTCAGTTTGTGATGCGAAGGGTTCCTGGGGAAGCTTTTGTAAAGATTTCTTCGTACCTGACAGTACTGTGTGACACTTGTATGTATTTTGAAAGCTACACAGTGTGGGGACTGCGAGAGGTCAATGCTTTCAAAAAGAGAGAGGAGGCTGTGGCTCGTGTTCTCATTTTACCACTGAGCAGCAGGTCCCAGAAAAATCAGGACGTCTGCAAACTGTTCTTGAACTGACTGCTTCATAAACGATGGGGAATCTGTTCTTCAGGCAGAAAGGGCTTGGGGAAAGGTAGGAATAGTCACCCTCCTCGCCCTGGGCTTCATTTTCTTCCAGTAATTAGCAAAATCCCAATTCACAATGGATAACTGATAAGTGTGGGCTACAAGGAGAAACAGGCAGTGATGAAAAGAGGCCTGAAACTCAGGAGACCTGGTGCAGTGCCAGGCTCTCCCAGATGACCTCCAGCAAGTCCTTTGATCCTTATATCCCCCCCTGGAAGCAGCCGTCCCTCTCCCCTGCTCTCGTCAGCCTGGACTGCAGCCCCTTGGGGTGACACGTGCTCCAGGCTGGCAGGATGATGGTCCATGTCCAGCTGGAGCTGTGGAGTGAAGGGTAAAGGGCTTGTGGGGTGGGATGCTCACACCACCTTGTTTTTATGGGCTTCCTCAGGACAGGAACACGCAGTGCTCCGTTCCCAGGGCTTAGTTTGCCTTGGGCAGCGAGGGTAGCTGGCAGGAGAGGCCGGCCGCAATCAGGGCTCAGTCTCCTTCATCTCCTGCTACTTTATCCCAGTCCTACCTTTCCTGGGGTCTCATACAGGAGCATTTTCCTTCCTCTGAGGACTGTTTCAGGATCCAGAAGCGCATTGCTGGGGCCCCAGGCAGAGGCACAGGGATGGGAAATTACTGTAAGAGAAGCCTTGTGGGTGAAGCTAAATCCTAATTCCCTGTTTGGAGCAGGAGGTTTTGTCTGCATCAGCAAGAGGGTGTCTGTAACGTGGGCTCTTCTCAAAGCAGCTGCTGGGGAACAGTGAGAAAACACAGCCTCAGCACGGAGGAAAAATCCCTTGACTTTATTGCACTTTGCCTGGATAAAATCAGGATGCTGCAAAGGACCAGTCACTGCAAAGGACCAGCTGTTGGTTTTGTCCATCCAAAGCTCTCCAGAACACCTGCTTCCCCGGGGCTTGTTGGAGAAACACCCTGAAAACTGTGCTGCTGCAACAGGCAGGTCTTCTCTGCACCTCGCTCACTCAGCAAAATGTCACAGTCCAGTGATATTTAAGTCCTCAGCTTGAATATCATTGTTGTAACCTCCCATGTGATCTGCCTGGGCAGTGTCATAATTAATAGTGCCTTTGCTCAGAGTACAAGTGGAACATGTGATGGCTCAGCTAGCTATAAATCACGACAGAGTTTCCATCTGGTCCAGCATCTATTTATACCTCACCAGCCCCAATTAACTTTGAAACTTGGGGCTGGTGGTTAAGGAGAAAAATTGTTCTTGAAAAGTGTGATGGGATACACAGAGATACGGATGGGAAGGAGGAGACAGTGACGGCTGCTCTCTTCTCTGCAGAGGGAACCGCAAATCCCAGCATCCCAGGGGACACCGAAACGCGGGTCCCAAGACCAGGTTGGTCTTTGAATCAGTTCAACACCAGCTGTGAGATCCCAAGGGAGAAACAGAAGTTCAGGGCTGAGGGTCGGTGCCTGGATCCTAACACACATCCCCTGATGCCAGCTGGGCACCTGCCCACCTCTTGTGGCTTGAGCTTAGACGGAAACTGAGCCCCTCACTCCCCGCTTCCCCCCCAAGAGCTGACAAGAAGGGAAGCAAAAAACCTGGGAACTTGAGATAAGGACAAGGAGGGATGATCTAATCCTTTCAGGCACAGGGAAAAGGCAGACTCATTAGGGGAAGAAAAAAAGAACATAAAATTGAATACAGACACTAAGAACAACACATAACAAAGAGAGTAGGACCATGAGAAGGATTACTACATCTTGAAAACACCTTCCCCCACCCTTCCCTTCTTCCCGGGCTCAGCGTTGCTCCCGATATCTCTACCTCCTCTCCAGAGGTTGCACACGGGGAAGGGAATGGGGGTGCAGTCACTCCTGCTGCTTCTTCCACCTCGGGGTGGTGGGAATTTCTGGCATTCCTCCCCTGTTCCAGACAGACCTCCACAAACCAGCTCCAACATGAGTCACTCCCACGGGTGTGGGTGTCAGCCCGGCGTGTTGCAACCCTCCCAATGCCTAATTACAGCAGCGGGGTCTTCTTCCCACGGGGTCGTGTCCTTCTTTGGGCACAGTCACCCATCCTGGTGTGGTACGCCCACAGGCCGCAGACGGATCTCTGCTGCTGCAGGGACCCCCCTGGGTGGCAGCGGGGCGGCCCTGCCCTCTTGCCTTCCGTGCCTGGTCACTGCTTGGTCACAGGTTCCCACTGCTGAGCAGTTCCCATCTGCATTTCCCCTTCAGGGATCAGCCTGGGAGGGTGAAACAGCCCCAGGCTCAGCTGGGAGTGGGCTTCCCCCTCGTGAGCCCAGCACCCAGCCCTGCAGTCCCGAGGGGGCAGCTTCGGGCACCCCCCTGTGCCTGGCCGGGCCCAGGGAAGGGGGCAGGGGACAGCCCAGGACACCAGGGTGGGCAGAGGGGACCTGCCAGCCCGCCCCCCACTCCCCACCGCCTCATCTTGACGGCCGTGCGGATGCACCGAGTGGCTCCCAGCTGCACAGGGGCCAGGGCACAGGGCCAGCTCCGGGGGTCGAGGACCATCTCCTTTGTTCTGGCGTTGGCCCACGAGCAGCCGGCGAGCCGACCCGAGCACTGCCCGTGTCCTCCAGCATGGATGCGGCCATGGGGGCGGAATTCAGCCCTGTCTGGCCTCTGGATGCAGGAAGGCGGTCGGACATGGCTGCGCTGCCACGTGCTCCAGCTGGGCACGTCACGCCACGGGGTGAGCCCCTGCGAGACCCCGCGCCCAGCGCGCACCGACGGCTGCCGAGGGAAGGACACGGTGTGCTGCCGTCAGCACGCGGCGAGCACGGCCTGGGTGAAGCGTGAGCTAAAGAAGCTCGGGGGGGTTGAACTCAGACACCCCCTGTGCGTGTGCGGGCGCACTTGCTGCACGCAGCAGCGTCCCTCCCTCCCTGATGGCATTTTCCTACTGGACACCACCCACTCTGCACCAGAACAGAGAGCAGATGCCCCCGTGCAACCCTCCTGCCTCCAAAAGCCCTTTAGACACCCCTTTCTATCTCAGCCCGCTTCGTAGCCGAGCTAGTCAAGGGGAAGCAAGCAAGAGATCGCAGGACTTCAGTAACCTTCTCCTATCCCACCCAGACTTGGCTCCTGCCATTTTTTGTACCTCCTGGCAGGAATGCTTTGGAGGAGGCAAGTGGCAGCCCATGAACCCCGCTGGTGCCCAGTGCCGTGAGCGCCGTCAGTGGGACCCGCTCTGTGCACAGGTACCCCCTGCCCCCGGGGCGGCCGTGCCAGCACCCCCAGCCGCCTCCAGCCCCGGGAACCCAGAGCAAGTGGAAAGCACAACCCTGCCAACGCCGCCTGTACCCAAAGCAAACGCAAAGAGAGCCTGGGACTGAAAAATGTAAAGAAATCTATTTACAAAACAACAGCTAACAAAATAAACTACATAACATATATACATCTTTCCTTCAGTCCCAACAGCGTGAAAAACATAACGAAATCTATTTACAAAACAACAGCTAACAAAACAAACTACATAACTTATATACAGATTTCTTTCAGCCCCGCCAGCGTGTCCATGTGCCCTGCAAGAAAAGGAAGCGGCACGGTCAATTCAGGTAGACTGCTGATGGTCATGGTATTTGCCACAGCCCTGGGACACGCTGGGGAGAGCAGGACTCTGCCACCAGCGCTAAGCCCTGGCTGGGCTTAAGGTTAGACTTGGGTTGATGGCCCTAAGGAATCCCTCACTTCCCAAAGCAGACGGGTGCTCAGGGCAGCGTGGCGGTGGCAGTTCTGCCACCAGGAGGAGGGGACCGAGCACCATGTCCCTGCAGCAGGGTCCACCCACAGCAGTTGCAGCCCCAGCCCCAGCCACAGCCACAGCCCCAGCCTGGCAGCAGGCAGCCCACCCTCACTGCGGACAGGGAATGGGGAGCACGTGCCTGTGCTGCCACTGGAGGGTCAATCTCCATTTCCACCTCTCTATCCATCTCCTCTTCCACCTCCATTGCTTCCTCCCCCTGCTCTTCCACTTCCATCTCCTCTGCCGCTTCCCTGCTGCTGTCTGGTGTTCCTGCAGCATCCAGCACAAGGTTCCACACCCTAAGTCAAAAGCCAAGCAGAAAAGTCCATTGGTGGTGCCCCGGCCAGCCAAGCGCAGCTGTGGGACAGGGGGCTCGGCACCCCTGCCCCCTCTCACTGCCCAGGGAGAGCCGTGGGGCGATGGGGCACTGGGCAGGTCCCCAGCAGGAGCTGGCTGGAGGCTGGGTGGCTCCTTGGCCACTGGCACCCACCGGTCCAGATGGATCAGGACCTGCAGGTGGTGGACCTTGTGCTTCTGCTGCTTCAGCAGCTTGGGAAGCGGCAAGGGCTTGACGATCTGTGGGAGGAAAGAGGACAGGGGTGAGTGGCCCTGCTCCCTGCCCCGTGGGGTGCTGGGCACAGACCCCGGCCCCACCACGCACAGACCCCGTCCCCACGCCTCTCTCGGCGCCCAGAAGCTCCTTACCCTGTGCAGGCAGCTCTTCGCGTCTGTGCTGCTCTGCGGGCAGGGCTCAGCTCTCATGATGTAGCCTGGAAAGGGGCAGAGGAGGCACCGGCTCAGGCTCCGGGCAGAGCCCAGCTGGGCCTGGTGAGCATCCCTCCGGCACAAGCTCTGGACTCCCCCGAGGATGTGTCCCCCCAGGCAGGGATGCTCGATTTCAGCAGGGCATGAGCGGCCCAGAAGGGCTTCTCCCAGCCCGGGGCCTTGCAGGGTTGGCTGCAGAGTGCGAGCCAAGCTCCCAGCCCCCCGAGCTCCCCAGAGGGGGGTCCCCACCCCGCACCATCCCCGCACTGCCTGCTCCAGCCTGCCCGGGCAGTGGCAGGGTGCCCACCTCTCTGGAGCACGCCCGCAGCTCTGGCAGCACAGGTGTTTTCTTTTTCTTCAGGTGCCACCGAGATGGCAGCACCCGGGCGGGGATGAGGCGCTGGGAGCAGGGGATAAGGGCTGGGGTTGTGCCTGTGAGGAGTGGGTATCAGGGGTCAAGGTCTGGGCTGGGAGCAGGGCAGAGGGGCTGCTGGCAGGGCAGAGGGTTGCTTGGTCTGTGCCCGTTGCCAGGCACCGGAACCCACAGCTGGTACACGGGCCGTGACATCCCACGGTTCTAATCACATCAGAGCTGCAGTGCCAGCTGTGCAGGGGGGTGACAACACCTTAAGGGGCTGCAACTTCACAGGGAACACGGGGGAATTTTTACGTTAGCCCTCGAGATGAATTAGACACACTTCTGTGCTGAAATATAGAAGTGAATGGCCGAAACACAGAACTGACTGAACAGTGCGTTGGGCGCAGTCCTGCCGCCATCAGTGGTTCTTCAAGGAGTCTGCAGAGCTGCGTCACGAGCAGATCCCTTGTACCCACTTGCCCCAGCACCCGTCCCTGAGCGGTTGCATGGCGGGGCCTCAGCCCGGCCGTGGGTCCATCCCCCAGCCCAGCTCTGCTGCCCGAAGGTGGCCCCTGAGCGCTCCCAGCCCAGGATGGCTGCAGGACTAAGCTGGGGCTGTTTCTGCTTCTCATCCCCAAGGGAAACCCCACTCCCTCGCAGGCAGTCCTGCTCTTTCTGCCACCCTGCTGCCAGCCAGCTCTCGTGCTTTGAGCCCAGAGGGCAACTGAGCGCCACGCAGCAACTGAGCGCCACGCAGCCCTTCGCTCGCCTCTTCCCTGCAGCGCTGGGAAGGAAAAAATCAATCAAAAGGCTCAAGAATCGAGAGAAGGACAGAGAGTGGTGGCTCGCCTGTTACGGTCATGGGCAAAAGACAGATCCCTTAGGGGAAGAAAAGACAAAACCATCACTTTAATTCAAACACTAACAAAACCAACACGTGACAGACAGAGTGGGACAGTGAGAAGCGTTACCACAGCTCGAAAACACCTCCCCCCTGCCCTCCCTTCTTCCCGGGCCCAGTTTTGTTCCTGATGTCTCTACCTCCTCGTGGCAGGTGCACCCGCCTGATGAAAATCGGGCTTCTTGGCTGCTGAAATGTAGCGGCTATTGATTTCCTTTCCCTGCACCCTTGTTCTCAGGGCTTGATGGTACCTGGGGCCCTGGGCCCACAGGAGCCGGTATGGACCAGAGATCAGATCCGGCCTGGGCGTAAATGGAGTCCCCGGGGCAGCCATTTTGAGCTAGTCCCCCCCGGAGCAGCACGCTGCCGTCAAGGACTCTCCCCTTGGGCCGGGACGCCGCCCAGGGAAACTCCTTGGGGTTCCTGTGGGTCGGGACGCTGCCCTGAGAAGTTCCTCGAGGTTGGGAGCCCTCATTTGTTAGGGGAGTGACAGAGCGGTTTGGGCTGTCGTCAAACCCGAGGCAGTGGTGATGGTTTTGTTCTCCTCTCACGGACGCTGGAATCAACAAGCTGTTGAATGTTTGCGGGGTGCTAGTTAATTGTGCTGATAACACATTTTTAACTTTTGGCTGTTGTTTGTGTATTGGAGAGCCTCTGCAACACTCCTCTGCCCAGCGGCCTGCGGGGGGGCAGGGAACGGGGGGTTCTCAGCCGGGGCGCCGCTCTCTCCTCCTGGGGCGGGAAGCACTGCCCTGCTCCCCGAGGCGTCCCTCTCACGGGAGACAGTCCTCCAGGAACTCTCTGCGCCGTGAGTCCTCCCCACGGGATACATTCTTCTGGAGATGCAGGGACGTGGGTCACCCCTGGTGCTGCAGTCCTGCCAGTGCTGAACCGCGGGGGCGGGGCTGCTTCTTCCCACAGGGTCCCGGGGCTCCTCCACAGGCCGCAGACGGATCTCTGCTGCTGCAGGGACCCCCCTGGGTGGCAGCGGGGCGGCCCTGTCCTCTCACCACGGGATCCAGGGGGGCTCTCTGCTCTGGTGCACCCCCCCCTTCCTCTTCCTTCCCTCCACTGACCTGCCTGTTGGCAGAGGTGTTCTTCTCCTAACCCCGCCTCACAAATCCCCACCCCCTCTCAGGTTGCCCTTCTGAAAGAGGTTATCGCAGAGGCACAGCCACCATCGCTCATTGCCTTGGCCTCGGCCAGAGGTGGGTCCCACTTGGAGCCCAGGGAACTTTCAAGAAGCTTCTCACAGGGGGCCACCACTGTAGCCCCCTCCCCTGCTGCCAAAAAACTCCACCACTCATTCAAACCAGAACACCGCCCCAGGCACTGGTTCCTCCCCTGGCTGCGGTTCTGCTCCCGTGTCTCAACCAGAGCTGTCGGCTTCACTGGGCCAAGGGGGTTGTAGATCATGTCTGGCAGCACCAAGCAGAGAGAACTCTTTGGAAAAGCATCTATGGGTGGTGGGAACAGTCTCTGCAGAGTGAGCGACTCCAGCTCTGCCTCCCTCACAAAGCATGAAGGTTTTCATCCTGGTTTAGAGACATGCAGTGCCATTTTCCTGATGCACACATCAGCCCAGCATCAAGCCCACAGCTGCCAGCTATTGAGTTAAAGAGCACAGCCTGGCCTGGTTCCTGACAGCCCTGAAGTGTCAGAAGTCTGAATTCAGCAGGTTTCATCCAGCTCTGAGGAAGGCTAGAGATGTGAGGCTGAAACTCCTTTGGGTTAGTCTCTGCCCTTGGCACTGTTTTCCTGACGCTGCTGCTGTGACAGTGTGGTCTTACCACCAGCTGAAGGCTACAACTCCCTGCTCTGTCCCTGATGTATTTTGTGGTCCAGTGCTCCAAGCCATCTACACCTTCCTCACCAGGTTCTGGGGCTGCTTTGGTCTCAAGTCCTTACATGCCATTCCAGCAGCAGCCAGGTGTGGCTGCAAAAACTTACCTTGGGACTGGCACAGGGTATAAAATGGCCCAGTGCAAAGAGGCCAGCAGAGCTGCTGTGGACTCCAGCAGGAGGGGCTGCGAGGGATGGTACAAGGAGCACTGGGGCTGCAGCATCGCTTGGACAGATGCCCAGCTCCTCAGGGCAGGAGAGTGGCTGGGGAAGACAGGGTGCAGAAGGCATTCTGGGAACCACATCTCTCCATCCATGCTGGATCAAAGCCCTAGCGAGGGGCACAGCGCAGAGATGCTGTGTTATCTCATTCCTAAAAAAGAGTCAAATTCTGCACCTGATTCTTCGGTACCCACCTCCCCCATCCTTCCCTCCCTCCCTCCTGCTTTTCAGCTCTTTTGCTCTTGCAACATTATTACTCCTGGAGTCCTGGCTGGCTCCCAGCTCAGGTAATTACATGCTGTCCTCTGGTATTTGAACAGGATATTTGTTCTCCTTGATTTCCTGTCCTACACGCCTGTGCAGTGCTGCGGGCAGCCTGTCACCCTGAGCGAGCATATTTCCCTGGCAAAGGCAGTCACCCCAGTGTGTCCAGCTCCAGCACTAAGTGAGCATTTTGTAAACATGGGATTAAGTAGATGCCTGCCCCAGGGAGCCCAGGTGGGCTGTAGGACTGCCTGGGCCAGACACAGTGCCCTGTACAGGTGTGGAGCTGCAGCACTATCCCCAGCCCCACCTCAGTAGGACCCCATGCAGCCTGGATTATTTGCTGAGAAAGCTACCAGCCTCCCAGGTCCCTCTTTAAAAGGTTGTTTGTGGCTCACACCGTGTTACCTCTTCTTGTTTGCTATAGACTTTCCTTTCTGTTTAGGTTAACTGTTTACAGAAGCAATCTCCAACACTTACAGCACATAGCTGGCAGGAGGGTAAGAGAAACAGAGTTAATATATGTTTGCCCTGCTTTAAAACCCATCAGGACATCAAGAACAGGACAGTAACACTTGAGCTCTTTGCCTGCACTCCAGGAGCTCTGCTGTAGCAGGCCACTGCTGAGCCAGAGCTGGGGATCCTCCACCTGCCTCTGGGCTTGTTTCCACCAGGGGCGCGGGTGGATCACCATGGTGCAGCTGGCTCCACAGCAATAAGAACCAGCTCTGGGGAGGAAAAAGTCCTACTTTCAAGCAGATCAGATCTATTCTTGTGCTTTATTGGACTCCCTGTAAAGGAACCTTGCAGAAAGTTGGCAACAATTTGCTTTCTTCTTCGGAGTTTCTAGAGCGGGGATGTCTCATTAGGTAAAGGCTTGCAGCACTGCAGGGAGAAAGAAGTTCTTAGAGAAAAAATGGAGCACAGTCCTGTTTCCTGAGGGTGGAGGAGGAAAAGCTTTGGATGGTGGAACTCAACCCTGAGCTGCAAGAAACCACCTTTACCTGTGCTGCCTGACAGTTGTAGACCCTGTTAAGCTCACCCTGCCCTCAGACAGGAAGGAATCGATTTTGCTGGCCAGACTGGACTGGACATTCCAGCCTCTTGATAAGAAGTCCTGGGGCTCAATGCCTTCTGCTCTGCAGTGTGCACACAAAGCAATGCAGTATGTTATCAGCCTCATGTAGGTGCACTTGAGTCCCAGTTTGCAGAGGGTCAGGCAAAGAGCAATCCTACAGCTGCCAGCTCCTCTGTCCAGTTTCTGCTGACTGCAGCATGGCTCTGGGCTTTGCTGAAGTTGTCACAGTTGCTGTCAGGCTGCAGCTGATTACTGTAAAACTCTAGAGAATAAGAGCTGCATTGTAAGTCCACATTTTCCTTCCTGGGAAGGAAGTCACTAGTAAGCATTTCATAAGATTGGCATTCTATTTTTTGTGAAGTCTCTGATCTTGAGGTGGGTGGTAGACAGGTGCCAAGCAGCCTGGGAATCAAGAAGGACGCCTGGCGCAGGTCTGCTCCACGTGCAGCAGTGATAACCTAGAGCAGCTTCTCTCTGCTGCTGGTCTCAGCTTCCCAAGTGATGGGAGTGCTCCAAGAGGATGGTTAGGCTGGGCCTGCTTTTTTCTCACTTGGTTCCCATGAGGCTTCCTCATCCTGGTGCTTGCAGACTCTGCTGGCTCACAGCTTCCCTCTGCTCAGGACTGCTTGGAGATATTATTATCCCAAGGGCTGAGCCCCGGGGCATGCAGAGCAGATGGCTGTCTCCAACAGCAAGAAAATTGGGAGAGGGTGGGGAGAGTAAAATCTGTGACACCCTTAGTGTTCATCAGTAACTATTTCCTCTTAAAACAGAGTTGTACTGGGCAGTAAAGAAGGCAATAGACCATGTGTGGGAGACTGGCCCTATAGAAAACAAACAGCAATTCCAAGTTTTCTTGTGCACCCGTGGGAGGAACCAGCGTGTATTTCCTGGCCATGTTGTGGATGGAAGGCAGACTCAGTCTCATGGGGCGGCCAGTGTCTGGGCTGCAGAAGATGAGCGAGGTCAGCAGAGGAATCGGCAGTTTGATAGACCCCTTGCTAGCGGGAGGGTTGTGCTCCAAACCTGGTCAACCTAACCAAGGTGTGAGGGGTTACACATGCACATACTCCACTGCATCAATGCAGCATGGAGTTAATCATGTTACCGTGAGACAGAGCACAGGCCTGCCTGTCTCCTCTCTTTTTGGAGGTTTCTTCAAACCTTTGGCAGTGAGAAAGCCACAGAAGATGAAGCCATTTTGCCCCACAGATACGACAGTTGTGTGAACGCTGCGTGCAGCGTGCCAGGCAGACAGAGCAGCCTTTGGCTTCAACTATGGGTGATGCTCAGGGCCCAGCACTTGCAGGATGCTGTGCAGTTTGCCTGCCACATTTCACAGACCGCACTCAGTACCCCTGCGTGGGGTGGCGTTTGTTACTGGCCTCCTTCTCATTGAGCTAATTTGCAGCCTTGCTTTGCAGAGCAGCTCCATGTTCAGGCTGTACTTGGGGACGGCTGGTGGCAGATGGTGTGCGTGTGATGGCGAGGCAGTGACACATCACAAGCTCTCTGAGACATTTGGCCAGGCTTCCTGACAGCCGTGTCCCACCACCCAGGAGTTCAGCTTTCTGACAAAGCCAGCTCTCCACTTCTGAGGAGCGCTTCTCTCCCTGTCACTGGGCAGAGCTGGCATCAAACACTTTATCTTTGCTTCCTCGCAAGCAAGAGGCTCGTTGGTCGGTGGGGCTGCCTTCTGTCCAGGACTAGAGAAAGCTGCCACCACAGCAAAAGCCACACAACCAAACAGGGAGCGATGGTCCCCTGCCAGTCTGGACCACTCCCATCTGCTGCATCACACCCTGAACTGCACTGTGTGTTCCCTCTGGCAAGGAATACCTTATTCCCATGTTTTTGGATAAAGCCCAGCACAATCAAGCCATAACTGATGATGGATATGACAAATAATGATGATCATGGGAATGGTGGCATCACAGTTTCTTCAGTGTATCTTCTGATTTATTCCATTGTTTAGATATACGTGCAGAGAAGATCACAGAGGTATGGCCATATAAAGAAGCATCAAAGGAATGTATTAGGATAATTACACCAGTCCTCTGAAGACTAGAAGAGTGCAACAGCCTGGCCAGGCTGAGCCTACCTGCTCAAGAACCCACACTGTGCTTTGTCTCACTACCTTCTGGTTATAAAATGTGTGCAGCTGCAGTGTCAACTTGTCATTGCTGGGCTTTTGGGGTGTGCTTTGCAGGGCACTATCCTGATCTATTACAATTACTGCTTGTGTTAATGCTGTTAACCACAGGGCTATACATGTCCACAGAAGGTTCCCAGGCACTGTGAGGGGGCTGTCATGTCATGCATAGATAGAGGCTCGGCTGCCTTCCTGCCTGCCATGAGTCCTCCCCAGGACCAAGGTGCAAAATGACAGATTTGTCAGATGAATGTGGTTCCTAATCCCACAGCAGGTCCTGTTTTGTGGCTCCTACGGTCACAGACAAGCTGCAGAAGAGCAAGACTGCAGCCTGTCCTGCTCCTCTCCCTGCCTGCTTTTAGATGTTAATACAGCATCCAGCTAAAAGCCATGCCTGGCAGTCCTGACTACTGACAGCTCTTTCACCAGCAATGCCTGCACCCTGGGAAAAAGAGTTTATCCCTCTGCCTGTAGCTTTGGCTGCAAAAATGAGCTCTCTGTGCACTTTCATTAGACTAAAGGAGAGGACCGTTTGAGACGTGGGCCCATTTGCAGTACAGGCTCAGAACAGAGATGCAAACGACAGGATTTGATTGAGTCCATTTCCCAGGTGGGACAGGATCTGGGCCCCTGACAGTACTGTAGATTTGCCTTGATTCTTACTCAAAGACTCAAAGGTCATTAAATTAAGATTTCATGAGACCCCACACTGTTATAAATGTTGCTGAGTTCATTTCCCTCACTGGGCAGTGATTTATCTCACGGGCTTGATTAAATGACTAACCTGAAAAATGTAACCCAGAGTCACTGAGTTGTAACTAAGGTAGAAGGAAAAGGAGAAGGACAGTATGAATTTTCCTACCAAGGGAAGCATTGAATGGGAGCGGACTAATGGTTTCTTCATGATGTTCTCTCTTATTCTTCTGATTAATCCTCTCCCATTCATCCTCAGGAACTGCTGACAAAAATTGACACCAGCACAGAGAGCAGATGCCCCTGTGCAACCCTCCTGCCTCCAAAAGCCCTTTAGACACCCCTTTCTATCTCAGCCCGCTTCGTAGCCGAGCTAGTCAAGGGGAAGCAAGCAAGAGATCGCAGGACTTCAGTAACCTTCTCCTATCCCACCCAGACTTGGCTCCTGCCATTTTTGTACCTCCTGGCAGGAATGCTTTGGAGGAGGCAAGTGGCAGCCCATGAACCCCGCTGGTGCCCAGTGCCGTGAGCACCGTCAGTGGGACCCGCTCTGTGCACAGGTACCCCCTGCCCCCGGGGCGGCCGTGCCAGCACCCCCAGCCGCCTCCAGCCCCGGGAACGCAGAGCAAGTGGAAAGCACAACCCTGCCAACGCCGCCTGTACCCAAAGCAAACGCAAAGAGAGCCTGGGGCTGAAAAATATAAAGAAATCTATTTACAAAACAACAGCTAACAAAATAAACTACATAACATATATACATCTTTCCTTCAGTCCCAACAGCGTGAAAAACATAACGAAATCTATTTACAAAACAACAGCGAACAAAACAAACGACATAACTTATATACAGATTTCTTTCAGCCCCGCCAGCGTGTCCATGTGCCCTGCAAGAAAAGGAAGCGGCACGGTCAATTCAGGTAGACTGCTGATGGTCATGGTATTTGCCACAGCCCTGGGACACGCTGGGGAGAGCAGGACTCTGCCACCAGCGCTAAGCCCCGGCTGGGCTTAGGGTTAGACTTGGGCTGCCTGGCCCTAAGGAATCCCTCACTTCCCAAAGCAGACGGGTGCTCAGGGCAGCGTGGCGGTGGCAGTTGTGCCACCAGGAGGAGGGGACCGAGCACCATGTCCCTGCAGCGGGGCCCACCCACAGCAGTTGCAGCCCCAGCCCCAGCCACAGCCCCAGCCCCAGCCCCAGCCCGGCAGCAGGCAGCCCACCCTCACTGCGGACAGGGAATGGGGAGCACGTGCCTGTGCTGCCACTGGAGGGTCGATCTCCATTTCCACCTCTCTATCCATCTCCTCTTCCACCTCCATCGCTTCCTCCCCCTGCTCTTCCACTTCCATCTCCTCCGCCGCTTCCCTGCTGCTGGCTGGTGTTCCCGCAGCCTCAAGCACAAGGTTCCACACCCTAAGTCAAAAGCCAAGCAGAAAAGTCCATTGGTGGTGCCCCGGCCAGCCAAGCGCAGCTGTGGGACAGGGGGCTCGGCACCCCTGCCCCCTCTCACTGCCCAGGGAGAGCCGTGGGGCGCTGGGGCGCTGGGCAGGTCCCCAGCAGGAGCTGGCTGGAGGCTGGGTGGCTCCTTGGCCACTGGCACCCACCGGTCCAGATGGATCAGGACCTGCAGCCGGTGGACCTTGTGCTTCTGCTGCTTCAGCAGCTTGGGAAGCGGCGAGGGCTTGACAATCTGCGGGAGCAGAAGAGAGGACAGGGATGAGCAGCCCTGCTCCCTGCCCCGTGGGGTGCCGGGCACAGACCCAGGCCCCACAATGTGCAGACCTTGTCCCCACGCCTCTCTCGGCGCCCAGAAGCTCCTTACCCTGTGCAGGCAGCTCTTCGCGTCTGTGCTGCTCTGCGGGCAGGGCTCAGCTCTCATGGTGTAACCTGGAAAGGGGCAGAGGAGGCACCGGCTCAGGCTCCGGGCAGAGTCCAGCTGGGCCTGGTGAGCATCCCTCCGGCACAAGCTCTGGACTCCCCCGAGGATGTGTCCCCCCAGGCAGGGATGCTCGATTTCAGCAGGGAATGAGCAGCCCAGAAGGGCTTCTCCCAGCCCGGGGCCTTGCAGTGTTGGCTGCAGAGCATGAGCCAAGCTCCCAGCCCCCCCGAGCTCCCCAGAGGGGGGTCCCCACCCCGCACCATCCCCGCACTGCCTGCTCCAGCCTGCCCGGGCAGTGGCAGGGTGCCCACCTCTCTGGAGCACGCCCGCAGCTCTGGCAGCACAGGTGTTTTCTTTTTCTTCAGGTGCCACCGAGATGGCAGCACCCGGGCGGGGATGAGGCGCTGGGAGCAGGGGATAAGGGCTGGGGTTGTGCCTGTGAGGAGTGGGTATCAGGGGTCAAGGTCTGGGCTGGGAGCAGGGCAGAGGGGCTGCTGGCAGGGCAGAGGGTTGCTTGGTCTGTGCCCGTTGCCAGGCACCGGAACCCACAGCTGGTACACGGGCCGTGACATCCCACGGTTCTAATCACATCAGAGCTGCAGTGCCAGCTGTGCAGGGGGGGTGAGAACACCTTAAGGGGCTGCAACTTCACGGGGTACATGGGGGAATTTTTACGTTAGCCCTCGAGATGAATTAGACACACTTCTGTGCTGAAATATAGAAGTGAATGGCCGAAACACAGAACTGACTGAACAGTGCGTTGGGCGCAGTCCTGCCGCCATCAGTGGTCCTTCAAGGAGTCTGCAGAGCTGCGTCACGAGCAGATCCCTTGTACCCACTTGCCCCAGCACCCGTCCCTGAGCGGTTGCATGGCGGGGCCTCAGCCCGGCCGTGGGTCCATCCCCCAGCCCAGCTCTGCTGCCCGAAGGTGGTCCCTGAGCGCTCCCAGCCCAGGATGGCTGCAGGACTAAGCTGGGGCTGTTTCTGCTTCTCATCCCCAAGGGAAACCCCACTCCCTCGCAGGCAGTCCTGCTCTTTCTGCCACCCTGCTGCCAGCCAGCTCTCGTGCTTTGAGCCCAGAGGGCAACTGAGCGCCACGCAGCAACTGAGCGCCACGCAGCCCTTCGCTCGCCTCTTCCCTGCAGCGCTGGGAAGGAGAAAATCAGTCAAAAGGCTCAAGAATCGAGAGAAGGACAGAGAGGGGTGGCTCGCCCGTTATGGTCATGGGCAAAAGACGGACCCGTTAGAGGAAGAAAAGAAAACACCATCACTTTAATTCAAACACTAACAAAACCAACACGTGACAGACAGAGTGGGGCAGTGAGAAGCATTACCACAGCTTGAAAACACCTCCCCCCTGCCCTCCCTTCTTCCCAGGCTCAGTTTTGTTCCTGATATCTCTGTGTCCTCGTCCCAGTGGCACGGCAGGGGGAAGGCAATGGGCATTTTCAGTCAGTCCGCCGCTCTCTCCTCCCGGGGCGGGAAGCACTGCCCTGCTCCTCGAGGCGTCCCTCTCACGGGAGACAGTCCTCCAGGAACTCTCTGTGCTGTGAGTCCTCCCCACGGGATACATTCCTCTCGAGGTGCTCTGGTGTGGGTCACCCCCTTGTGCTGCAGTCCTCCATCTCCGCTGTCATTTTGCTACTGGAAGCTCCCCCTCCCTCCCCGCTTGCCCCAGCTCCCCCAGCATCTCTCGCCCTGGGATGTGGCCACAGTGACTCACACCGGTTGACGGTTCTTGGGGTGGGGGGAGTAAAGTCCAGCGAGTGCGTTCACTGCAGAGGTGGAGGGGGGAGCACTGCCAGCTGATCTCAGCCCCGGGGTCCCTGTGGAAGGGGAGCGAAAGATACTCCCAGCGGCAGCACCTTCCTGCTGCTCTTGGTGGGGAGGAAAACCCAGCTGGCCCTGGGGCAGGGCTCGCAGGCTGGCAAGCAGCAGGGTGGCAGAAGCGAGTGGTTGTCCCAGCTTTGCAGGGTGGGTCAGCACCTTCTCTGATCCTCGGAGGTGCTTCTGGCCCCGGGTATCTCTCACAGCCCTGTCTTGTCCTCAGCACGGCTCTGGACACATCTTGGCGCCTTCAAGCTGGGGCTATAGGACCTTGCTGGGGTGCTCGCTGCCAGCCACGCTTCCCCCCGGTCTGGCAGCCTGTCCCACATCACTGTTTCGATGTGCTTCCCCGCCAGCGTCCCCTGCTCGTGGTACTGACATGACTGTGAGCAGCACTCTGCCAAGCCAGGGAAGGCTTTTTCACCCAGCAATGTTTAACCACAAAACAGAGACAGAGTGTGTGCCTTAAATGTTAGGGGCTGGAGGCTGCAGTTTCGGCTCTGCTCCTCCTCCCACCTCCCCCGGGGGTGAGCAGGGCCCAGAGGGTCTCAGGATCCCAGGCTACTGGGACGGCCACGGTGCTAGGACACAACCTTTTTTCCTTCCTTGTCCGGCAGTGCAGTGGGCCACTTATAGAAAATGATGTCCTGGATTCATTTGCCTTCCTTTCTGCCTGTGAGTAGGTTTCAGACTCCTCTACTTTCTTCGAATCTAATCAAGAATATAATTTTTTCTTGAATCCTTAATCCCAGGAATGAATGCCAAAAAATTAGCTTTGTTGCTTAGTTGTGACTGATCATGAATCACATTAGATTGCTTCTGTTCCCTTATTGGACATGTTGGCTGGTTCCTGGTATGTGTTATTGAATTACTGCTCTGACAGAGAAGAAATAACAACTGAGTGGCAACTGAGTCCAGAAGATCCAGGAATGAGGCAGGTTTGGGTATGTCACAGAACCACAGCCTTCTTGGTTTCCCTAATAATCGGAAAAAAAATCAGTGTTTATGTGTAGGAGTGTACTCAGAGCAGGAAATGGAGCAGTGGGCTTTTGAGGCTTTTTTCCCAGTGTTTCTGAGCATCCCAAAATCCCAATCATGTGTTAGAGGTGCAATCAGAGCAGCCCCAGGGTACACGTGCAGCCTGTCTGGCAGAACCCCGAAAAGGAAGGAGGTGCTGTGCTCGCTCAGTACTGACGCACGGTGCATGTCGATCAAAGCCATTTTGCTTGGGTTGTGTCAGATGTATCATGCAATGGCATAGCCCATGTGCAGGAAAAAAATGGAGACGAGAAATATGGGAGCCCTAATACAATACTCCAGCATAGGAGAGAGCTTCATACAAGCAGAGATATGGTCGATCATCATAAAGATTTTTCAGACGAGAAGAGCTAGCCAAGAATGGGAGATGTAGAGGAGGTTTCAAAAACATTTTTGTGTGGAAGGATCACAAGCCATGCTTGAGCCATTTTCTGTTTCTTTCCCCTTAGTGAGCTGTTCACAACTTTCTCCTGAGTTGCCTGCAGGATCACAAAACCTTCTGAACATTATGGCAAAGCAATTAAATGAAGGGAGAAACAGTGGGCACAGAACAGTGTATGTGTGTACAGAAACTTGCATCATTGCAACTTGCTGAGCAAAGCCACTAAACCACAAATGAGGAACAGGAGAAGAAAAGCAACTTGACATTGAACCTTTGTATGACCCACCACACGCAGATCACGTGGTTACACCAGCCTGGCAAGAGCAGAAATACTTGTCTTCCTACTCTTCCATAATGTTATTCTGAGGTGCTTATTAATGATGAAATTTGGCTTTCCTGTATCACTTTGTTTTCCTGTTGTAGAGTACTGTTGCTGTATTCTGGTTTAAGGTATATTAATAATAAATGAAGCAAGACCAGCTTTGAGATGTAGAAGCTCTTCTTCAGATCCATCTGTCCAGATTCCTTATTTCCTCACACCATCACAGCTACAATACCACAAGGCCTAAAGAAGGGCATATGTGCTCAGAAGCTCATCTGTGTTTTCCAGCCAAACCAGTTATTCTGCTAAAAGCTATTCTCTCTCCTGCCCCACTGAGTTTGCCTCTCCTCTGTCTGCAGTGGATGAGTTGCAGGTTTGAGCACAGCTCTGGGACGTGGAGTGGCTGGTAACACTTGCAGTTTGAGGGCTCACAGCAGTTTTGCAAGGCTTCCTGCAAGAAATCTAGCAAAAACCTGATTTAAAACAAAAAGACACACTCTGTCTCAGTTCCTGGGGCTACAACTACAGATGACTTCACTCCTCGATACATTTATGTTTGAAAACCATTTAGGTATGTGTTTAGGATGGTTTTGTTATCCCTTTGCATCTCAAACTCACCCAGCTTGGGGAGCCATCTTCTGCTATTTTCATTTCAGTGTTTCTTTACCACAGTTTTCTTTATTAAGGGGTTTTGTGTTCCTAAGCAGCTTGCATTAACATAGATAATTAGATAATGTTGTGGCAATCCAAGGGTAAATGCATTAACACATTCCCAGGACACATGCTGTCCTGGCCTTTGGCTGATCTGTGAGTATTCAATAAATGAATCAGGCCTGAAATAAACATGTTTTGCAGAATCAGGCAGATCTTTAATATGAATAGGGAAGTCTCAGGTGGGATTTTCAAGAAAGCCTCAGGCTGTTATGGGCCCCAATCCTTATTCCTGAAGGATTTACCTTAGGCAAGAACCTAAAGGAGTCAAAAAAAAAAAGCAAGACTCCTAGCTGTGTTTTTCTGAACCTGGATAGTCTCAGATCAGCTGTAGCATCCTGGCCAGAGATCGGGTGACAGTTGGCAACTTTCTGGGAATTTAAGCAAAAATTCAGCTGTGTCTTCTCTTCAGCCTTCAATGCAGACTATTCATTTTCATCCCTAATGATACCTATTAACCCTGGGCAAAGGAAAGCATATATCTCAGCCCAGGGGAATGCCAGGCTACCAGGAGAAATGATACAGCGCTGAAAGGAGCTATGTAACTGTGGCAATCTTTTCTGATTTCATGTTTGTGTCTGCACTGCTCTGAAAAGGTGACCTGAGGCACAGCCAAAAGTCCAGCAGGTGACCCAAAGCAGACCCACGTGCCCTTACCTGTGCCGAAGCCTTTGGGCAGCCAGCTGGGTACCTCCTGCAGTGCATCCAGGCCTGCAATGTCAAACTAACGGCGTATGAAACTCCTGGATGTCCTGTGTTCTCCAGCGTCCGCTGTCTGATGGATTTTTTTTTTTCCATCCATACAAATGCTAAGAAGAAGATCAATTTTCCCTGATTCTTGCCTAGGAATCCTGCTGAGGAAACTCAGGTGGACCATGATCAGCCCACTGACATTTTTCTTGCTATCCTCCTGGAAAGTGGGATTAACCCACACTGTTGGGAGGACAGTGCTCGTGATGTTAAAGGGTTCATTAAAAGGTGAATGTCAAAGATGACTCATTTGGAGAGTTTCTCCTGGAGTCAAAGGGCAGTTTAAATTGTTTATTAAAAAGCACAAGTGAATCTGCAAAGAGCTGACTTGCACAGAAGACAAACCTCAAGTCACCTCAACTGTCCACCATCAAGAGGTCACCATGAGGAAACTTTTTTGTCACAGTGTTCTTCACTTGTGCCTGGGACAAAAATATGGGCTGTGCTTGGAGATCATACCCTGGTTCCCCAATGCTTGTCACTAGATAAGCCTCAAAGCTGAAGTGATTCTTGGTTTTGGATTCTCTTTTTTGTTTTGCCAGATCAGACTGTCTTACAGTTCGGCAGAGAGATGACATTTTGTTTTGTAAATACCCACAGACAGAACTTGAGATTTCCTTGAAAGGCTTTACAGCTTTGTGAAAAAGTAGACCAAATCTAGTAACATACTGAATTTCATTACTGAAATTTCAGGAAGATCAGTGTGATGAAATGTCCTTAGTTCGCCCTTGGGAGAAATGGTACCTTCATTATAACAAAACAGCTTTTTCATATGGAAATAGCAGGTGGCAGGAGTAAAAACAGACTTTCATTTTCAGAAAAACAAATGGAACAATTCCAAGAAAAGTGGAATAGCAGAGCTAGGTTGGAACTGTGCACAGTTTTATTCGGCAAAAATATTCTACTTTTGCCATGACAGAAGTGAGAGAAGGTGTCACCCCCATACACTCTGTGTTTATCAGCCCAATCAGTATACCTCAAATACAAGAGTCTGATGTAAGGACCAGAGTTTAAATATAAATTAGGAAGAAATCTAGTTCAGTTTGTTTGGGAAAGCTCTAGAAAGCCTGTCCCAGAGCTGCACGTGAAACTTCTGGGGAGAAAAAGCAATTAGGAGCACTGAATATATGAAATAATCCTTAGTGCCTGTGTCAGGCAAAACTGAACTTACAGCTCTCAGTGCTGTGACTTATTAATCCTTTTATCAGGCTTATGCCATCCTCTAAATTATTTTTCAGCTCTGACTGCTGGTAGACATTTCCTTGGAAGCTGTGGACTGTTAAACTATTAATGGTCTAGTGGTAGGTGCTTATTAAGAAAAAGACACCTTGAACAACAAACCAGAATAAAGAACAGAAATCCAGTTGGAGATGTGCTACTTCAGAGCTCTCACCCTGACTTCCCTGAGAAAAGTGAAGTTTTTGAGAGTCATTTGTGCAGGGAGGCGTAGGAACGGTCATCTCCTCTTCTGCAACTGATTCATAGCACACCAGAATTTGAGATTTAGGGCAGAAATGGAAGGAGAGAAATTGTTGTCCTATTTAGGAGCAGGTAAAACTCCATCCTATGCTGTAAATTCTTTTTTGAAAGTCAGGGTTTGCACAGGATGAAGGCTAAATATTTCATGTATTTATTCTAATTATAAAGAAACTCTTCAGAGCTCTAGACATCTTGTATAGTTCTTTAAACTGCAGATTTTTAAGCCTTCAGATAGTTCCTATTTAAAAAGAGCAAAGCAAACACCAAAAACCCAGGCTGGACTTTGAAGTGTGGCCTGAAACAGATACATATTGCTGTGAGAGAAGCTGCCTTTCCCCAGAGACACTCAGAGAAAACATCATGCTCAGCTCCCCTAGGCTTTATACCAAAGAAGGAGCTCTACCACTCCGTGTATTAGGGAGAGGTTTTGCCCGTATTTGTCATAAGGGGCCCAGATTTGTCTAAGTTGAACTCACCAAACCCCAAAAGGATCCATCCTTCTGCCAAATGGAGGTTTCTCCTTTGGCTGCATCTCCCCATGAAGAACCTGCTCCCACTGAGGGTGGAAACATTACCAAAATCTTAACAGACCTAACTCTGATTACAACACAGAGGTGTATTTCTTCCATAGGTACTTTTCTAGCAGAAATCACACTTCAAAGGCACCTGGAAATAGCTGGTTGTGAAGAAGCTGGAGCTCTGCGAGCCCCAGGCAGCCAAGCCTTGGAGCTGACACTGGCTTGGAAGATCTGTACAGCAGACTGGTAATAAATACCATGAGAGAAAAAGAATGAGAAATCAGGAAATGGAATAGTATTGGTATTTCCTAAAGATCAGAGTTTCCTATGAAATGAATGCTTGCCATGTAATTTCAAAATACCAAGACATTTGCCTTTCTTTAGTGCTTGTCAGAAACAGCTAATAAATGAAGATCAGGGTTTGGGAAGTTACCTCTTCAAACCTCTCTTAACATGCTGCTTTGAAACTGGATTTCCTTAAGGTCGTTGAGTTGGCAGCTTTGAAGGGCTTGCTATGTGTTCCTTGGCTTGAACTTTCCTTAGGCATTACCTGGCATCAGATGTATACGACAACTCTACAGGTCTCAAAAGCTACAAAATTTACAGCAATATATTCTGTTCCATTTATGCTTGTTTTTTGCACTGACACTATTTACGAGCTGAACATAAATTACCTGAGTTTAATTCATGACCCAGAGTTCAGTGCATTTCCCCAGAAATAGCATTCACTGTTTGGGACACTACTGCCAAAATTGCATTCCTGGAGCTGAATTCCTATCCCATCCAAGACATTTGTTCTGCCCATATTTCCCATCATACTATTTTATACTATTTAGGTCATTTATATTTTCATGCTGCCGCAGTTACTTCTTAAAAGTTGCTTTGCTGCTTTGCCATTATGCTCTCAACTGTGTTCCCTAAAGTCACCTTCAGACCTTTAAACACCTTCAAATTAAAATAGCCATTTGACTTCAGTCCAAACTGCATTTAATAGAAAAGCTGTACTAAACCACTTGCATTCCTTGGACAGAAGGAAGAACTGAAAGATGCCCAAACAAAGTATTATTTAGTCTAGCATTTAGCTGGCAGGGACCATCAGGAAAACCTGCTGCTCTTTGCTTTAAATGTCGCTTTAATTAAAGCTAATAATAATGCCAATATTAATTCTAGCCTATGCAAGATGTTTATCCCTGATCCCAGTTTGGTTGTAAGTTTAATTCTAACTAACCTAATTCTAGTTTTAACTTCATCACAGCTGTCTGTAATGTCACAAGCAGCTTATGTACAGAGAAAATACAAGACAGACACGAAATGCAGAAATTCTTCCCTTGGGGCTTTTTTAATTTCCTGTTGCAGAAATATTCATTAAAAAAGTACTGATTGTTTTCCCTTTTTGTGTCCCGTGTCGCTTCCTGACAAGCCTCCTTCTCATCTCCACCATGTACAATTCAAGGCAGCACCACAACCAGCACTGACTGACAAATGATGAAACTCTTAATACTCCGACCAGGCTTCTGCAGACATCCCAGCCAGCAGCTCCAGCAGGTCAGCCGTGATCGCTGTCATAAACCACCACGCTAATCCCATTTGGGATCCATCACCTCATGCATTATCTAGTGAAACAACGGAAACGTCCAGGCTGTAGACTCTCATACATAGAGCAGAAGGTAGAGAAAATGAGTAACAGAAGAATCAAGAAATAAAATATACTTAGTAGGTGACATTTTGCGAGTGTTTTTCCTACAGCATGAAAGTGTAACATCCTCCCTTTTCATTCAGAGAAAGACTGCTGGGTAGCCGGGGAGACCTCAGTTACAGGGACTGTGATCGTGCAGTGCCATCAACTGTTTGCTTCTGGTATCCACATCATCTGAGACCTACTGCTTTCAGCAAAAATGACGGAAAAAAATTACAAAAATTGAGTAACTCATCATGATTTTATTTCCGAATGAATTTTATCAATTTAAATAATATTTTGCTATAGAACTCGGGTTCACTTTTCTTGTGCAAGAAGCCGGACACCTGAGGGCAGGTACCTTGCTGTTGAAAGCAACAATTGAAGTGGCTCAAGCACTTGTGCCATCTGCTGGGAACAACTTATTTTAATGTTGCTGCTCGCACATAGAGCAGACCCAGCCTTCTTGTTCGGCAGCAGGCCATCTTTGACAATGAGGTTGTTCTCATTCTTTTAACTATTATTGATGCTAAGTAAATTTAATGTTAGAAAAGCAGTTTTGAAGTTTTGAAGACTGAAATCCTCTCTCTGTAGTGAAAGCAGTCGCAAAAAACAGGAATAAACTGTCCTTGCACACCTCAGCTGTCTGCAGAGAGGCTTCTTCTGAAGGTGAAGCCTATTACGTAGCCAGGGTAGAGCACGGGTCTCAGTTCTTGTAATGAACCGCTCCTCTAACGAGGAGACTCCATCTCAGCCATGGGCTGTCTCCTTTTTTGGAGCAGAATCCTGTGATTTCCTTCTTTGCAGTTTTATTCTATGCGTGCCTGCAGCTCACCGTGAGCACGCCAACAAGCATGCTCTGAGCGCAGCCACTCTGCCCTACGCAGAGCAACGACAGGGTTAACGCTGACCAGGTGCTAAAGCCAAATACCATTTGTACTTCTTCATGCTTATTTACTTGAAATGTGTCTCTTCAGAAAAATGCAAAGCAGTGCATTTTCTACTGGAAAGCCAGGCAGGCTGGTCTCCGTGTTGAGCTTCTTTATTCATGGATTGAGCCCATGCACGAGATAAAGGCTGTACTTTCACAAAGTGTTGAATCTCCTGTCCCAGATCCTTTGAGCTGCATCACAAGCGGATGTGCACTTCTTCCTCTGACAGGTGACACTTTGAAAAACTTGCTGCTGTTGCAACATGTTTCAGAGCTGAGGTTTGGTGTTAGTTCCAGCCTTCACCCTTCTGTGCCTGGAGAATCTGCAGGATGCATTGCTTCTCTCTCCCACCAAACCAGGCATACAAGGACTACGAGGACTCCAAGTAAGACAAGCTCACAGAAGAATGAACTGTATTATTAACACAGTTGTCTCTCAGTGGCCTCTGGCCCACCAGGGACCCAGCCGCAGGAGTGGCAGCATGCTCTGTAAAAGCATAGGGTGGTGTTTTCACCTTTGTGACTACATGGCGCTAAATTGCTCTACCTGGGTATTGTGATGGAGAATGCACAGTCCAAAAATACCAGCTAAGAAGGGTTGCAGGCACTTCAGAGGTGATGATTGGAATTCGATCTGGAGAAATTGGAGGAGCAGTGTGAAGGGAGCTGGGTGCACCTCACTGGAAGTAGGTGAGCTCTGACAACGTGGGCAGGATGAGCAAGGTGAGAAGGTTAAAGGAGGTACAGCAGGCAAATAAACGAGCAGGTGTCAATGGTACACTTCTACAAACCAAGGATATACATGAAAGGAGTGCTGAATACAAGTAATTCTGCCATGAATCAGCACTCCCAAGGCCCCTGCAAGATCACTGGGAATGGTCCAGATGGAAACTGGGAAAATAGGGGATAGGGAGAAGATCAGGGGAAAAAACAAGTTTTGCCTAGAAAATAAAAAAACAAGAGAGAGAGATAACAACAACTGATCTAGCTGAATCAGTGTTTGCAGCTTAAGATTACTCACGGGTGCCAAGTAATTTTCCTCCTGACTTTCCAAAGTAATTAACCTTTGGACCAAGACTAAGCAGGAAACTAATGAAATCCTTCCATCACCGAAAATGAATCTGACAGTGACTTTGACAGGACCAGGATTGTATCTGAAAACGTAAGAGAAAATTGGGCTCCAGGATACTGTAATTGAAGAGAGTGCCTTTCAGCCCCAGTAATAATGCTTTGACAAGTGGTGCTGCTATAAACTTGAGACTTGGGAGCGGTGGGGGCTGTGGGTTCAGTTATTTCTTAGCCAAAGGATTACATGCGTTATAAAATTGAGATCTTTTCCTTGGATTCCTTTGTGGAGATGAAGCTAGACTTTTCCTCATGCCCCAGAAATGCTCTCTCGCCATTTCTCTAGTAAATGTCATTTATTACAGTTGCATAAAAGTTACCTAGCCGATAAGGATCTTGGGTTTTCAGTGAAAACATGCAATTTAAATTGTAGGGAGGAACCACCACTAAAACAGTGTTTAAAGGTGGCCTTGCGATTCAAAGCATTTGTGAACTTTCATTTATATGATGGCGCACAGAATAGCACCCATTGCTTGTGGTCTGTGGAAATGTGAGGTTCAGCCAGAGAACAGTAGTGAGAAATGGCAAGAAAACCCAAAACGCTGAAGCTGCTGCACTTCCCAGCCGGAGCAGCTCTGCCCTGGATGCCCAGCCCGCCTCTCCTTGCGGTCGCACTGACCAGGGATTGACCTACGTGTGCGGAACGAGCTCCAGCAAGACAAAGAGCTCAGTCTGAGGGGTGCCGGGGCGTGACGGAGCGAGCAGGCCCGCTTCTGCCTGGGTTTACTCAACGGGCGGGGGCAGACAGGCCCCTCGGCCACCTCGGCCTCCCCGCACCCCCACGCCTGGGGGCGGGAGCGCCGCGCTGGGCCGCGCTGAGGGAAGGCGCGTTCCCTCCGGCCGGCCCGACCCCGCTCCCCCGGGCGCCGGTGGGCGCTTCTGGGCCGGTGGGGCCGCGCCGGGCCCGCCCGAGGCGGGATGGCGGGGGCTGAGAGGGCTGAAGGGGATGGCGGGGGGGAACACAACCACACGGCGGACGGGGGGGGGGGGGGCGGGGGGCTGAGCCCCTCCTGTCGCCATAGCAACCGAGAGCCGGCTGGCGCCCGCCGCCCCGGCCCAATGGGGAGGCGGGAGGGGCGGTGGCGCCGCCGGCGCCGGAAGGGGCGTGGCGGCGGCGCCGGAAGCGGGGCCGCAGCGCCGCAGGGTGTGTGTGCGTGCGCCGAGCGGCCGCCGCGCTCCCAGTCGCCTCGCCCGCCGGGATCCTCCAGGCCGCGGTGCCGCCGCCCCCGCCAGGTGAGGGTCCCGGGCCCCTCCCCGCCGCCCCGCCCGGCCTTCCCCCCCTCCTGCCCGCTTCCTCTGCCGCTGGGGTTGGGCCGCGCCGGGCCGCTGCGGGCCCGAGGGAGGGTGCGGGGGAGGCTTCCCCGGCCTGCCCTCCCCCCCCCCAACCCCGCCCCGGCTCCCCGCCGGCCGGGCCCGCTCCTGCCCACCGGCCGGGCCGGCGCAGCCCCGCGGCGGGGTGGGGCCGTCGGAGGCCGGAGCAGGCCGCGGGGGCTGCGGGAGGGTCCCCGCGGGGAGGGGGAGGGGGGCGGCGGGCCCTGCCTCCTCCCCGCCCCGAGTAACGGTGTGACCCTCCCTCGGCTGCCGCTGCGGAGCCCGAGCGGGCGGCGCCGCCTCCTCCCCCGGCGCCCGGCCCTGCCCCGCCCCGCCCCGGCTGAGTCACTTGCTCCCCGGAGGGCGAGGCCGGCGGCGCACACCTGTACCGAGCGGCCGGCGGCGGGAGGCAGGCGAGCCCCTCCGCGCCGGGGGCGGTGTCGGCCACAGCCCTGCTCTTCCCGAAGGCTCCCGAGTTCACGACCCCAACCCGGGAGAAGGGTTGGGGCGTCCCCGCAGCCTCAGGAAAGCGGGAGCGCGGGGCCCTGCCGAAACGCGGGGCCCTTCCAGCGTGAGCGGGGAGGTGCCGTCTCTGCCGGCTGGTATGAGCCTGCTCACGTCGGACCGATGGCGATCACGGAAATGTCGTGAACGCTTTAGAAGGAAACGTTTTTTTAAATTATTTTCCAATTTTGATCATTTGTGTCCATTTGGGAATAGAGATACGTTGAGGGAGGACTCCAGAGGGAAAGAAGGTTGCTGCAAGCCAGCCCCAGTCTCCAAAAAGGCTGGGCAGTAACCCAAAGCTAACAACGCTAGGTTTTATTTGAGGGATGTATAATCAGATGTTAATTGGGATGATCAAATGTCAGTGGCATACAGTCCCTGTGTTAGCATATGGGAGCAAAATGCTAACAGAGATCTAATGCAGAGATCACAATATAAATTGGTTGCTTTCAGCTAAATTCCTCGTTATTAGTTAAAATACCTTTTCTGGTGGTAGGAAAACAACCTGTGCATCGTGCAACACCATAAAAGCTAAATTCTTACATAAAAATGCCTGAGAGTTTGAGAACATTTGTAAGGTTTTGTAGCTTCAGGGACTGTAGGAATATTTGTGTCTTTACACATCCACTGCTGCAGGACACCTCAGTCTGAAATTTTAGTACTTTTTTATGAAAATAAAAGCTTTTATTTTAAAATAATAATGAGGCATAAACTGGTCTAGAAGAGAAAACAAGAATGCTAGTGCCTTCTTCACTCTTCATATCAAAGGACTGCAAAAATATAGCCTGTATAATATTTTGTTTATTAAATTGGTACCAATAAAGTGGTAGACTCGTTGCACAGATGGGCCTAGTGCAGTTTTCTCAACCTCATTATGTCAGTACCGCATGTTCTGATCTCTGCTATTTTGATGTTGAGTCTTTTTTTTTTTTTTTCCCCGAAGCATGGCTTTGCCAGTATGCAGCTTTTTGTACTGCATGTGAATAAACTCAGATGAGGAGGAGTTAAGTAAATAATGATTTGAATAATGAGGTGAAAAGTTAGTACTCTAATCCGTCTGGTATCCTAATAAATCCCAGGAAGACTAGGCGTTATAGTAGTGTGTCTTCTATATGGCCACACTTTTTGCCCCACCCTGTAATACAAATACTCTCAGTTTATTATTAACAAAAGTGATTTACCTGTGATATGAATGCATTAGTTTGGCATGAACTTTATGCCTGGGGGAAGATTTTTTGGGATAACTCGCTATTTCCACCTGGACTCTACCCAAAACCAATTCTGCTAGTTGGAACAGAAAGGTGTTACCATGTAAGTATATTGTACTTTGGAACTGTGTGCTTGTCTCCACCTGCAGCTGTCCTGTGTGAAGTGCCATAGGTATGTAGCAGCGCAGTGCTTTTCAGCCTGCGGTCCCTCATTTAAATGACATTAAGAAGAACAAGGCTACTGTCACTAAATTTAAGTTTTCCATACAGTATCAGTATTCCTACACGCTATTGGTACTTGTCATAGAAATGTCATAATTATCTATGGAGATTGAAAACAGTTGAATGTCATTTTCTTCAAAAATTATATTGGTCAGTTTTAGGAAGCGATAAGTAATGATGGCAGAAGATGGCCAGAGCAGGTTTAGGCATGGCTTTATGGAATGTTAATTTTATCTGAACATTTGCATAAAGATTTGAGCTGAAGGCCAGGGTGTACACTTAATCAGTAGATTCAGAGGAGGCTAAAGTTGTGTGCTGCACAAGGTCAGCAAGAATATCACAACTATGAAGTCATTTTCCTTTTTCCCTCATTATGTTTACTGAACTTGTTATACCCAAGCTCTAGACAGTTGTGGAAGATTTCACTGCTCAGATCTTACCAGACATGTTCCTTTTCTAATCAGTTATTTAACAATACATGGTAGCCTTTGAGGGAACCAAAATAAACCCAACATATAAAATCAAATGCCTGATCCTACAATAAAGCAAGGAAGGTTCCTTGCATTTCATTTAATGAGTTGATTCCTTTCCTGTAAAGAACATCTATTGGGAGCGATGTCTACTTGGCAGTGAATGCCATCAACATCATGCAGATACTTGTGTCAGCATGTGTGTACCTGAATTATGGAGAAGGATTTTCCATTTGGTTTAGTAATAGTATCTCCAAAGCTCTTACTCTTTGCGATTATAGAACTGTAATTTAAAATATCACTTACCTCATGTGAATGTTTAATTTTGGAATGAATTGCCTATCCAGAAATCAGATAAGGTATGTTCACGTATTGTTGGAAGATTGAACTACAAATTCTGTACCAGTCTGCTGCTTTTCCTGTCATAATTTGAATGGACTTACAGACTTGGTGACCAAGAAGTATAATTGCATCCCATTTCACCAAATCTGGTTTTACATTAATTTTTCACAGTGAACCATGCAGGTCTGTTAACCTGCATCTCTACCTGACTCATGAGGGACCGATACATCAAACCAGTAATCGCACTGCTTTCTCACCAATTTTTTTACAAAGTGGAAGTGTTTGATAGATTCTAATGCTTGCCATAAAGAGAAAAGCAGTACACAAAAATCAATGACTTAATTAGCATCAGAAGAACAGGTCATCAAGAGCAGCAGACTTCAGGCCAACGTAGGCTTATTAGTATTGTCTTGTCAGTTCAATATGTTATGTAAGCCACATTTTTTTCAGTGTCAGTTTTCATTTGATTTCTGCAGACTTTAAACACAGTTACTTCTGATCTGTTTTGGCTTTGTCCTAAACAGCTCATCGAGATGGGAAACAATAAAGGCTACGAAGCAGATGTAGTAACTGCTGAGCAGTAGGCTGTAGTTCTCAAGCTCCTGCAGTCTTCTGAAGAACGTAATCCGTATGTGTTACTCCTCAGCTGGTACTGAGACATAAACCTCCAGTTCTGTGTGTCCATCCCCTCTTGAAAGATCTGTGGGTGTAGTGACCAAAGGTGCTGTTCCCAGGACAGTCCCACCATCCCCTTCTTACTGCATCTTCCACTAAAAGTAGCAAGGCAGTTACAGATTAATGTGTTTTACAGGTTATGACCTTTGATTCTCTGCCTTTGATGCTTTGTAATATGTTTGAGTCTTGTGTGCACAGGTGTAAAGCTTTTCTGGGGGTGGGAAGTAAGCACTTGTCATATTTACTACCTGTATACATGCTATCCTGCATTTGTAGGAGAGACTGAAAGAACTTGAGCTGTATGGGAGATAGAGAAAAAATAATTAAAAAATTATATTTTGAGTGTGGGATTTAGGGTGATTAAAATTTCTGGCATCTGGTACTATTAGCTGCAACTGCTGGCTAGTGGTTGGCATTCCTTATTGGAAATAGTGCCCAGCCACTTCTTTTTGGAGGGCTACTAAGTTGTGGTTTGATAGATTCTTAAGAAGACAGAGTCTTAAGAATTTGAAATGTATTAACGCATCTAATATGAGAATCTTCTGCTTAGAACGGGCAGCTGTCAGGACTCCTCCATGGCTGTGATCTGCACGTCTCCGCTCCTTTTTCCATCTTCCCTCTTTCCCCCTTGCCGACATGGCATGGCTTCGTTAGTGCTAGAATAGATCATTCCTGTCAGCCTCCTGTTCATCACCTTTGTGTGTTTCGCTCCTAGCTGCAGGTAACCGTTGTTAGATGGCTTCTGTTTGTGGCCTAGGAGTATTTTTAGCTGTAGGCTTTGCTTGTTTCAGACTGTGGCACACTGATCCATTGTTAGAGTGTGGCTTTCATCTCCTCTATGGGAGGGACCAGTTATAACTGATAGTTGCTTCTTTGCCTTTTCAAACATCACTCCTTTCCTTGTATCTTTTTTCCTTCTGGCAAACACTTCCCTCTTTTGGAGCTCAAGCCAGCATAGCTCTGCAAAGCTCTCCCCAAGCTTCTAACAAGGTAAGCAATGGAGAATCAAATAAGGATTTTAAGTGTTCCTTTATGCAGCACCCTGTGAACGAAATAATGGTAGGCTTACTGTCGACTGCAGATATTTTAGTGTGGGCAATGATTTTCTAACTGCATTTAAGTTCTGTTAAATCCATGTTATTGAATAATGCTTTGTGTTTCATAACAAACCTACTGACAGTACAGATATTAAGATTAATTAAATAAGCAACTCAAGCCCCTGTGTACTGAATTTTTATGTCAAAACTAAGCCAGTGAAGTTTTGAAGAACTCCATCTTCAGTAATCAGTTTGAGTTACATTTAAGATGTGCATAAATTAGTTATATTACTGAGGAAAGTTGTCTGAGAAACAACATTCTAATGCTTTGTGCTGGTATTTTGCCTGTATAATTGATATGTTAAGCTGGTTTCTGGACCTTTTATCCACTACATCCTTATGCCCTTGCAGTTCCCTTTGTGATTTCCTTCATGTGTCCTTATATGAACCCACTGACTGCTGTGAACTGACTTGCATCTAAAGACAAATATGTCAGTGAGCTTGATAAAACAAACTCTGCGCCATCTCTAAACTAAACTCTATACTATTTGTAAATGGAATTCTGCATGGATGACTTGTCTACAAATTAGACCACTACTGGCAAAGTGCAGATCAAAGATAAAACTGACCTTTCAGTGGCAAAATGTAAACTCTGTTGGAGCTACTTGCCTGTGGACTTCCAACAAGCAGGCTTTTTCTACATAATACTCACATTCCATAAGAAGAAGAGGAAAAGATAAGATGGTTGCAATAGAAATGCTTCTAGAAGCTGTGCAGACTGTGAGGAAGCTAGAAATGCTCTGAAACTGTTTAGTGTAAATGTCCTGTTATTTAAAGTTGGCTCTTGTAACATAAAAAACATTCTTCAGGTGTACTTTGTACGTGTTCAGATTTTAGTGAGTGGGTAGAGAAATGCCACTCTCAAATTGCTTCCTGCGTTAAGCACATAGTGTAAATTTACTGCTGAGTTAAGGGAATGATTTACTAGGTTTGAGAGTGGGATGGGTTCTCTCAGTGGTAGATGATCTGATGATTTCCTTAGGCTTGTTGTGTATCAGTACTACAATACACTTCAGAGTTGGGGGAAAAAATTCACATCGCAAACTCCACTTACCCCTTTCCATCCTCAGGAGCTATTCTTTTGATAAGTCTGAAGAAGCCAGTGATGGCATAGCATATTGCCATGGTAAAAGCCTCTGGGGAAAGACAGAGCCAAATTAATCATGCCTTACAAGAACTTGTCACACTGCTACCCACAGTCAGTCTGTCTTGTTGAGGGCTTCGATCTGAAGTCTGTGTGTCACCTTTTAATAGGTGCCAAAATCCACTAGTTTAAATGCAGTATTTGAAATGGCACTGAACTGCAGCCCAACTTTACTTACAAGTCTGCAAGAGGTCTCTTTCCAGGAGGCTGGTTTTAGCGTTACGTATCCTTACTGAGTGCCTTACATGGATGGATGCATTAGGCTAGATCTACCAAGGATCAAACGCAAGCAGGAGTGAGTGTGACTTGCAGATACATAGAAGGTAGGACATTCGGTTGCTGGGTTTACTTCAAGAGCTTTCATGTGAAGTAACAATGTTTGACTTCATATCTTGGGTGATTATTTTTTTTTGATGAAGTGGAGTACCTTCAGCTGGAGGGATTGAATACGCTCATCCCAAAATAATTTTGTAGTTAGGACTCTGTCCTGGGCAGTAGGGAACTTTGAAATGGCTCATTCACACTGTGGGAATTTGGGTCTGCATCTCATTGTCCTGGCTGAGGATTTAGTATAGGCGCCTGGTTTCCCTGTGTAACAATGTGCTAGGTGATACTTGGATTAAAATACAAACTGAACCATGTGTGTGAGATGTTCTCCATCAGGAGCCTGTCAGACTGGGATCTTCAAAGGAGAGCGCCAGGGAAGAGGCCACAGCAATCACTTTCAGCCTGTTGGCTCTTTCTAAGAGAACTGTACATGCTTGTCTAACAAACAGAAGCCTATAAAAGACAATTGTTAACTTACTGTTCTCTTTGTCTTTTATTTTTCTTTCAGAAGTTGTTTTTAGGGGGTTAGGCTTCAGCCTGAAAACTTCTTATCTGGACAGTGAGAGTCCTGACTGGGATTTAGGGAGAAGGAGAGGAACACTATTGCTCAGTGCTGACAACAGTAACAGTTCTGGGTCTGTCCAAAAGTGAACCTATGCACCTGGAGAAATCTTACAGATGAATTTGGGACAACTTAGAGTTTGAGAGGTGTTGAGATCTACTTACTTTGGTAAAGGCAAAGAAACTTGTTAAAGTTCTCTTGTGAATGTGGCCCTAGGTGGTTGAGTATAAGGTTGGCAGCCCAATGGCTGAGTTAAGTATATGTTAGCATTGTCTTGTAGAAGTAAGCAACACTCAAGCTGCCTCACTGACATATTTCATACTAACTTCATTTTTCAATGCTTAAGCTCTTCAGGGGCCTTATGGTCATGTGATGTGTTTTTCTTGGCTTCAGTTGGTAAACTGTGTTATCAGAAATGATAAACAAGTTGTTCCCATGTAAGCAATTAGTTTTGCAGTAGTTACTATCACGTGGGCCACGGCCCATTTGGGTTTTGTGAATGTCAATGTTTTTTAAAAGGTTTTGAAAACCTGAGATTGCAGCCATCCTAACTGTGCAGAATTGTCCATTATACGTATGTTGATGCATGTATTTAAAAAACCAGTTTTCTGGCAAAACAATATAAATGTACTTTCCATAGTTGCCAAGTGCTACAGCTTTGCTGGGTATGGGTTATTTAAACCCACAGAAACATCTCCTGTAGTGCAAGAAGTCTTCAGGGTCAGGAGGAGCTGTCCAGTGCTTCAGTGCTCCTAAGTAGTTGCCGTTGTATAATACTGGGGGGAAAACAAACAAAAAAAACCCCAAGAAACCAACCAAAACCGGTGGTTTCTGAGTTAGCATATGCAGTGTCTCCCAGGCTGAGCTGCAGCCAGTATAGGAAAGGGGAGAGATTTACATGGGGAATGTACTGCTGTGCTGTGCTTAATGCCAATATGAATTTTGCTGCATTTTGAAGAATAAAGCTTACGTATCTTGAAGATTGTGATTAGTCATATACACATAGAAATTATACATATTTGGCAAAAGATCAAATAATTTTTTAAAAATAAACACCTCATATGACTTTATTAGAGTTGATAGATTCCCACTTATAGTGCCTGAGTTCTGCTTCACCCTTCAGCATTAAGTTCCACAGTGCAGACAATCAAGAGACATTTTTCTCTATTTTTATTCCCCACTAATTACAGGAGAGCCATGGATAAAAGTGAGTTGGTACAGAAAGCCAAACTGGCTGAACAGGCTGAGCGTTACGATGACATGGCTGCTGCTATGAAGGCTGTCACTGAGCAAGGACATGAACTGTCCAATGAAGAAAGGAATCTACTCTCAGTTGCCTACAAGAATGTGGTTGGTGCCCGTCGCTCGTCCTGGCGTGTAATTTCCAGCATTGAACAGAAAACAGAGAGGAATGAGAAGAAACAGCAGATGGGAAGAGAATATCGTGAGAAAATTGAGGCTGAATTGCAGGATATCTGCAATGATGTTCTGGTAATAATCCAACAGCAAAAATAACAGTAGTTAGTACTGCAGCGTTCTTCAGAGAGGCTTAAGGAATCTTAGTAGTGCTGTAGACACTGCAGCACCTTAGCGGGAGAATAATTTTGCATAGCCACATACTTGGGTCCAATTCTAGCTCCTAAGTCATCTAGTTTGTTTCTTAGGGAATTTGTTACAAAAGAGCATTTATTTTTATTAATAGAAAAAAGCAAACAAGGCAGTTGAAGATCATTAGGCTACTGACTAGGGGTCACCATGACAACAAATTAAGTCTGGGGCACTGGCATGAGTCCTGCTAAAAGGCCTACCATTTAAATTCTCTCATTAATGAATGCTGATGTCCTGAGTCTTGTTTAGTACTTTTTTGAATGGAGAAGGTATGTACTTCTTCCCCTAAACTGGTTTTGCTATTTCTTTCACTTGGACAAGAGGGATTCTTTTTATTGATGTTCATTTTGCTAAAGATCTGTCAGGAGCAGTTGCTGTCAGTACTGTCAGTCTTTGCATCTCTTTCTGAATGCACATGTGCTGACTGTGCCACTATTCAGCTTTTCAGCTGGAGTTGCAGATAGTATCGGTTTGTTGTGGATGATTTCACTGCTCTGTGTAGAATTCAAGTTTGTGGCAGCAAAAGTGACCAAATTTGTGCTAATGTCAAGCGGCTGCTTTTCATGGGCTTGGTTATGGACGTAGCTTTGCATCAGTGTATTTCAAAGAAAATCTTTGCAGTCTTAAACCCAGGTAGCCATTAGGTTCTGCAGGAGTGAATTATGGATACCCTCAACACAGCAAGTTTTCTGCTTTCCAGGGATTAGGATACAAGTAGTTCCTCTTTTTTTCTGAGTTTAGAAAGCAGTAGACAAAGTGGTTAACACATGAGTATACAGAAGTCATTGTTAATGTTTTAACAGTTCATGCTTACCATTGTAACAAAGGCTCTGTTTCAGACATTATTTTTATGACTTGGAAAAAGAAAGTGTTGTTTCCTTTCTCAGGAACTCCTGGATAAATACCTTATTGTCAATGCCACGCAGCCAGAAAGCAAGGTCTTCTATTTGAAAATGAAAGGCGATTACTACAGATACCTCTCGGAGGTGGCATCTGGGGACAATAAGCAAAGTAAGTAGAGATGAAATCTCTCATTCTGCTGGGGGCTGAGCAGAATAAAGTATAAGAGATACTTGTGCTCTTTTTCCCTAACATGAAGTATTTATTTCTTTTTGCTACTGCTCTGTAGTATGGAAGATGTGTGCAGTGCAAGTCACTTTTAGAGAAAGACTTCACTGAGATTAATAGAAGTGATTGACAGATGGATTGACAGATGTTCATCAAACCAATCAAATTCTGCTTGCAGCCCCTGACCTCAGTGACTGATTCTCAAGCATATTTGGCAATGTAAAATCCTTTTGCTGGAGAATGTGTTTTTTCTTACGAAAAATGCTTTGTCCTATCATCTTTTGTTTAAACTATGGATTTAGCTCACAAGTCTTCACTGTTTGCAAGCTTTCTGCATGTAAATATGGGATATTTGGTTACTGGGTCCTAAGCCAATTAATCCTGAAATGTTAAAGTAACCCTGAACTGTGCCTGAATTCTTAACGAGTGTCTGATGTAGTCCATGTCTTGCAAACTTACTTTGATGCCATTCTGGAGCTTATTGTTACCTATTAGCTAGGAAGGGGCTGTTGTCTTTCCTCTGAAACCCCAAACTGAAATATGAAGTTAATGACCTACCTGCTAAATGTTTCCTTCAGTTTAAATAGGTAGTTTAGATACCTCTTCTTCCCCACATGATTTTGTCTGGATTTGTTTTTGACAACTGCTACTTCTTCAGCTAGGCTGGAAGTGAGTGTTTAATCAGAGTACACTTTGACTTTGGTAGAACTTGTGTGTGTTCAGATCAGTTGGAATTTATTTTGAATAAATTTCATTTTAAGTCTCTATAAAAATGTTGAACTTAATTTCTGTATCTCAAAGCTTTATCTGAACAAATATTTCTGCCTTAATAGATCAGTCAGCGGTAGGCTTTTACATCTAAAAACATTGAAAGAAGCATCTGTGCATATGTAATTTTATGAACTTCTGATGCCGCAGTAGTCTAGACCAAGGATATAATAGCTTCCCCCGTGAAGTACAGTGATGTACTGTGCATTAATATGATTATAATTACTTCTTGCAGCAACGGTAGCAAACTCTCAGCAAGCTTACCAGGAGGCATTTGAAATTAGCAAGAAAGAGATGCAGCCAACACACCCCATTCGACTCGGTTTGGCTCTAAATTTCTCTGTCTTCTACTATGAGATACTAAATTCTCCTGAGAAAGCCTGTAATCTGGCAAAGACGGTAAGCAGACCCTTCATATTACCAATTTTTGTGGAGGCTAAGGAGATAATTACATGGTTGCAGTAGCACGTCGTAGATGATTATGCTTTTTCATATCAAATTCCTTAAAAATGCTGTCATCTTCACATATTTTCATTGCAGTATATTTTCAGGTAGGTTAGCTAGACTCGCTCAGCTTTAAGAAAAGGTAGTGCAGTTGATCCCATGAAAGGGGGGACAAAGAGCCTCCTCTTATGTCCATCTAAATCTCTTAGAATGTGCTTGTGTCCAATTTGAAAACACTTGGATTAATTTAGCACTCCTAAAGTGAAATATTTATTTACATTTGAACACTTAGCAAATACATGAAGTGTTGTCTTTGTGGCTCCAGTCATAGCCCTGAATGTCCCTGTATATCTGCGTGCGTGTATCTCTTTCTCCAGAGGCCAAAAAGAGCTTGTGTGATGGGTTGTGCCAAACAAATAGCTAGTCATTTTTGTCTTGGTCTTCTCCCTGAAATAGGATTAGAGCCTTCTAAATGGAGCTTTTTGCATCCGTGAAAATTGTCTGGTAGTAACTTTAATAATACGGCATTAGGTGAATCTTTGTGTTCTTAGTACACACTTCAATAACACAAGAAGTGGTGTTTTGCTGTGTAAAATGCTGCTGCTGTTCCTGCTTTTTTAGTTAATGTGCTTACATCTGTTTGAAACCTGAATGAAGAAGTAGTATTTATTCATGGCTCTCGGCTATCAGACTTGCAGCGTGGGTGTTCATGTGTAACAGATCAATGGGAAGAATGGCTTTATTAATCTCTAGGAACATACCAGATTTCCTTTGCTGTTTTGAAAAGAAATCCATGACCTTCCACCCCACCATCAAAAAACCCTTGTCTTACATTTTCTTGCCTATTTACTTATGTACTATATATATATCACCTTAATGGTGACTTTGTCTCTTACTGCCAATTTAAACCAGTGAGGCCTTCATTTTTAATGAAATTACTGCTTTTAAGTGTTGTTCTTAAATCCAACTTCAAGCTGTGGAATCATTCTTCAGAATGACAGAGAGTGCGCTTGCCCCTTCAGTACTTGGTATGGGCATGGTAGTAAAGTTGTTCTGGGCTTTAATCTGAACCCCTCTGAAGACTTATGTTTTCCCACTGGTTATCTAGTGATCTGGTGCTCGCTTTGGTTTACATCTCTTAGTGGAAAAGAAAATACTGGAAGCTTTTATCACAGAATTTGAATAGTAATGTGGCAAATCTGTAAGCTCTGTGTAAGCAGAAGTTAATTCAGAGAGCGGAGTGTGAAAGTGCTTTGTCTTGCATGTTTTTAGGCATTTGATGAAGCGATAGCAGAGCTGGACACGCTGAATGAAGAGTCTTACAAAGACAGCACTCTGATCATGCAGCTGCTTAGGGACAACCTCACTGTAAGTATCCCGGGGCAGACCGCTGCCCTGTGCGCTGTTACCTCTTTAGGCTGCAGGGCTCCGCTAAGTGGCACTCGATGTCTGAAGACTTGTGTAGTTCTGTGCCATTAAAAGCCTTTTCTGAAGCATTAACTGCACTGCTTTTTGTAACCAGACCAGACTTGCCTCTTTAAACCAGAAATTACTTGTTAACCGCTGTAACAAACTCAGCTTTTTTTGGTAACACAAAGTGGCGTTTGTCTGTTCTCAACAGCCAGCTTTATGTTGAGCTTGTAAACTTGTGCTGGCTTTTTACTTGTTCTCCTCTACTCATTTTCTAGTTCATTATTCTTTAGCTTTACTGTTAAGATCAGTTCTGTATTGCTCTTAGCTGAGAAGATTGCACAGCTACTGCTCATTATGCTGTCTTCCCTTTCCTGACAAGTGTAACTAACTGCGTGCTTTCAGCATAAACATATGTTTGTATTTCCTTACAGCTATGGACGTCGGAAAACCAGGGAGATGAAGGGGATGCTGGGGAGGGAGAGAACTAATGGCTGTCACGCTTCACTATATGTTCAATGTCACCCTGTATCCTACACATATATCCCTTTGTGCGACAAGCAAAAAGAATAGTACATCGACTTTCACAACCTCAACGTAGCAAAAACTGTCTGTGGGGTAAAAACGGTTGGTTGGTGTTTTGTGTACTTAAAGCGGAGGTCGGTTATTATAATGGCATTCCGAACTTTCCTATTATGACCATTTACAGTTATGATTACCGTGTTTATATTTTTAACTGAACACTGTGATTATGGGTTTTGTGATTGCAATTGACTTTGCAAAACTCTTATTGGTAGAAAAGTAGACATCAATTATGTAACTCTGGCGAGCTTAATTTGGCACCAAAATAGTCGAAGTACAATTCTGTTGTAAAGTTGTACAGAAAGTTATAGAGATTCTATTGTGACACTGGGGCATGGAAGGAAAACAATCCGATGTATGGCATTCCAGTTAGTAACACTGCTACGAGTTAGTTTAACAGGCACACTCTGTAGACATTTGTAACCAAGTCTGAGGCACCGCTTTCAGTCAAAAGCTCACTTTGTCAATCCTGTCTTTCTGGGGATGGGGTTTGTTTTGGGGAGGAGGGTAACGGGGGAGTTAGCAGCTTGATTTCCAAACTCTTTACACTGGCAGATAACTGGGATTTGACTTCTAAAAGTGCTTTCATGCTCATACGACATGCATGACTAAAGCCCCTCCCACAGCAATAACTTACCTAATTATACCTTAGATATTCTTCAGTAGTGAGAATTCTTGGTTCACTACCATGGACTTGCAATAGGAGAAGATTCAATTTTTTGAATGGCCTTATTAGTTTGGATGATAGCATGAAGTGATCTGCCACTTTTGCATTACTTTACTCTTAGGTGAATCGAAATCTCCATGGTATTCCCGTTTTGAATTTATCCTGAAAACTTCTTAAGTAATCCACTGAGCCATCTTTAAGTTCACTTTATAGAAATTTTTCTCCCATTGGACTCTGTTCATCCTTGACCCTCTCAGCTGTTTGAACTCCATTAAAGCAATTTTGGACTCCCACATATGCGTCATCCTTTCTTTGATTATGGGTGATGTCAGGCTGGTGGGTGAGACCTGAGCCTGCTCAAGGACAGGTTTCTTTCTTGGATGTTTGAGAGCTGCCAGTGCTGTTGCAGTCTTCAGCTCCTGTCTGCCATTTTTTGGTGGTACTGGGATCTGGCTCAAATATTCAGGATTTCCCATTTATTGTACTGGAATGCAGACCTACACATCTGTAACGCTTGTAACTTGTAATATTTGAGCTCCAAACGTCCTCACCTAGTTATGTTTCAAACATGTCCCATTAAATAAAACCTAGTAAGAGTTGCGTGAATAATGCAGTGGAAAAGATTAGGAATAGTCACCTATCAGTCTCGCGGTATCATCCCCATACCTTCAACATTCCACTTAGGTATAGGATCCATCTGTTTGTCTGTCCATCTGTCTGCTGAAGAGAAATTTCATGCACTGATTTTAAAACTCCCCTCTACTAGCTGAACAAATTGTGCAGTTAATACTTGGCGCTTGATAAATGCAGTAGTGAATGTGGAACCGAGCCTGTCTGTATATCTGGTAGCTCTTTTCGCTTTGTTTTTACTGACCAGTATTCTGCCTAAAGTTTGCTTCTGTGACGGTTATATTGCCTAGCACACACGTGGTTGTGAGAATAGTATAGCAAAAAGAAATACCTGGTTATTGATGTACTAGATTTGTGTATGTCTTTTAAACAGTTCTAGTTTCACCTTACACAAAATAATCAGGAAAGTGTAAAAGAATTCAAAAGTGAATAATAAAAAAAAATTTTATCAGTTGTTTGTGTCTGTTATCTTTGCCATACTAGTGGCAAAAACCATGTGGTAGTAGAATCAACACTTATTAAATGCTCAGATCTTGGATTGTGTGAGTTGATTCATGGTTTCCAAATACTTAGTTACTCATTCCTTTGCAGAGACACTTCCCCACACACCCTCCCAGATTGGTAGAAAACACTGGTTCTCTTCATTTTTGTTGAGGTCATAATAATATTGTCATTGCAGGACTTAAAAGAAATGCAACTATAAATATGTATTTAACTTGCATGTTGTGTGGTTGAACACACCACACCGCACATCAGAGAAATCTCTTGGCTACATTTAAAGCTCTCAGGGAGTCTTTTAAACACACACTTGTGAGTGCAGGGTTACTCTGCAGCTGGCCCAGCTGCCCACCCAGCTGCACTAGTGAACTATACCCTGCATGTGCTCCGGGCAACTACGCTCTTCCTGGCTGGTGGGGTGCAGAACCACTGCTGGGGGTGAAAACGCACATTTAAGTGCAAGCAGAGGGGTCTTCCTGCAAATAAAGAGTGCTTGAAGAGATGGGTGGCAACAGCCAGGCTAGTCGATACCCCTCAGCCTAAAAGCACCAAGGAGGTTGGTGGGGGCCGAGGCAAGTGTTCCTCCTGCCCTCGGGAGATGATACACAAGTGTGCTCTGTGGATAATGTCACTCGGCTTCTTTTGATTGACCGCTGCACAGGCGTTAGGCCAAAATCGAACTAGCTGCTGATCAAGCACTGACCTGTCCTGTGCCATGGCGTTAAATGGTGGTCCCTCTGTTTATATCTGTAATTATTGCTACTTTGTCATTTTCTTCAGCCTTTATGGATGTACCTGTTCTTAAGTGATTTTATAGTGTACACTAAACCCCGGTCTGACTCATGCAGATGTCAGCTCCAAGAAGAAAAGTGTGAGTCCTGCTAGCTGCTCCTGTTCATAGAGCACTTGTCCTGCCTCAGTTCTTCCAGGTGACATCTCCCATCCTTGCTTTCTCTTTTGGGGGAAATGATAAGCCTAGCAGACTGGTCTGCAGCAGTAATGAGTTGAGGGAATTATCTTAATTTTTCAAGTAATTACATCATTTTTGGAAAGGGCACTCCAGCTGGCCCAGCCACAGTAAGAGTCCAGGTGTACTCTACATCTTTAACTCATCTAATTGGTGCTGCTGCAGCTTCTCATTCCTGGCACTGATGCTGTCTGACCTCTAGGTGAGGTGGTTCAGTGTGGGAAGCCACCAGATGGCTTCTGGGAAGGTAAAGCCTGTGACCTGCACTGCGGCTGACCCTTCCGAGAGCTTGGGGTGGGGTGGAGCTGAGCAGCCACGCTTGGATTAGTTGTGCCATAACGCGTGGGCCCGTGGCGCTGCACGGTGTGTGCTGCTGGGAGCAGGCTGCTGTGTCCCCTGAGCAGCGTTCAGGGGCTCCACGGCTGCAGAGGAATCGCCTTTTTTCATGAAATCCAGCAGACCTGGTCAGCTGAAGTCATCATGAGACACTTGTCCTGCTGTGCTAGCTTCCCTGCTTGAAGGCGCAGAAGCAGAGGGTGTGCGGCTGAGGAATGAGTCTGGCTGAAATGCGGAGGTGCTGGTGACGGGGGTCCAGCACAGTCCTGTGGACACAGTCCGGCCCTGCAGGCACAGTCCTGCCGGGGAAGCTGCTGGTGGAGCTGCGCTGCCCGCGGCCCTGCGCTCCTCTGCTCCTTCACCCAGCGTTTCAGCTGCGCACCAAGTTGTTCAATGCCAAATCACCCTTCATACACGTACCGTCATGTCCAGCGCAGCCGGGGTGTGATCTCTGTGGATGGGGGTGACCGCACACACTCGTGTGTCACCCAGACAAGGGGTGAGGGCAGAGGCCGGGCTCTGCGCCCCGCGGGTCTCTGTCGGGTGTTGAGGGAGCTGCGGGGCTCACGCGAGTGCCGGACGAGGAGGGTTTGTACCGAGTGTGTACATCTTGCTGGCTCCTGCCTGGATTTCCTCCCTTCAGGGAATTACGTCCCAGAACTTGCAAGTGATTTCCTAAAAACGGGCGGGTGGGCCCTGCGGCGTCGGCAAGTGCTGCCCGCGCTCGGGGCGAAGGGCCGCGGGGGAGGACACGAGGAGCGCGGGCACCTCCCCAGCGGCGATCTGCGAGCAGAGGAGATGCAGCTGCTCGGCTTCTCGCTTAAACCCGGCAGCTCGGCGGGGCCGGGGGCTACCGCGGGGCGACCGCCCCCTCCCGCCCGCGGGGTGCCGGCGCAGCTGGCGGAGGGCGGGGAAGGGCGGGGAAGGGCCCGTCCCGCCCCCGGCGGCGCGGCGGGAAGAGGCGGGCGGTGCCGCAGCCCCCGCCGGAGCGGCGCTGGGAGCCGAGCCCGCAGGAGCGCCGGGCGTGAGTGCGGGGCTGGTGGGGCCTCCTGGGCCGGGGGGGGAGCCGGCGGGTCCCCGCCGGCGGAGCGGGGCCGGGCCGGGCGGGCAGCTCCCGCCGCGGGGGCACGGCAGCCGGCGGCGGTACCGCCTGGCCCCGGGCTCGGCGTGGCCCTCAGCGCTCCGGCTTCCTCCTGCGCTTCCGCGGCTCCGTCCCGCGGTCGTTGCCCCGCCGGGGGCCGGGTAGGGCGGCGGTGGCTCCGCCAGCCCGCGGGGTTCGGCGGCTCGGCTGCGGCGGAGCGGGGCAGAGCTGATGCGCGGCCCTTCGTGCGCTGCCCGCGGCTGAGGGGTCGCTTAATGCACCTCTCCTACGTGTGTGCGTTTGTTTTAGGCATCCATAGGGTGCCTTAACAAGTGTCTCGGAGCTTTTGAGCTTTAAGGTAAGAGATGGGCTCATCAGCTTTTAGGGCAGGAGCTGCGCCGTGTGTTCCCAGGCAGTACCTTGGGGCCTCGAGCAGTGGCTGTCATCCGCACACACGACTTCATACCCAACTAAAACCAGTGAGAGACTGAGCATCAATCTTCCTGCTTTGGGGGCCTCATCAGCAAGCTGAGAAATTGGGAAGGGCCGGCTAAAAACCTGCATTTGCCTTGTGAGAGGGCTGCTGGGAGCGCTGGCTGCAGCGGTGCGGGCTGCAGGGCTCCCCTGGCAGGGCAGCGTCGAGCGGAGCTGTGCTCCTCGGTTGGCTCTGGCTGAGCAGCCCTTAAGGAGGAATTAAAAGAGAAGTCTCTGGTGGAAAAGGGCTGTTTACCTTCTAAGGAGTTAAACTCCATTTTATTTCTCCTGGGCTTTGAGTGTCAAAAGGAACAAATCGGTGTGTGTGGTGTGTTGTGTTCCTCTGGCTGCCCCCCGGGTGTGTGGGGGCTGTGATGTGCAGATTGCCCCAGCTCAGCTTTAGCACCGACATTGAAATGTCCCTGAAAAATTTGGGAACTGCAGCATCCTTGGAGCATTCCTGGTCCCAGCGCTGCTGGAGGGAAGGGCACGGCTGGCACTGCTGCGGTGGGGCCAGCCGCAGTTGCTGCATGTGATGCAAAACCTGTGCCCTGCAGCCTGGGGTCTGTCTTCCTCTGCAGCTGAGCTTTGTGGCTGACCATGAACGCCAGCGGCCCTGGCTATCCGTTAGCCTCTCTCTACGTGGGAGACCTCCACCCTGATGTGACCGAAGCCATGCTCTACGAGAAGTTCTCGCCTGCTGGGCCCATCATGTCCATCCGAGTCTGTCGGGACGTTGCCACGCGCCGGTCGCTGGGCTATGCCTACATAAACTTCCAGCAGCCCGTGGATGGTACGCTCCCTGCACCGCAGCCCCGAGGAGCTGCCTCGGTGCGGGGGCGTGGGGTGTGCAAAGGGTGGAAGGACAGGCAGTGGAAAAGGGGGGAGCGCTTGTCTGAGTGGCTGCATCAGCTGTTGGGGCTTGGGCAATATTCTGCCGATGTTAAGTTTTGCTTGTAACCAATCCCAGTCTGCTCTTGGCTGGTGACCCATCCCACTCCCATCTCTTCTGAGGGACTAGGGGAGGATGCAGCAGCTGGACTTTGGGCTTGTGGGGGGAGGAAGGTGACTTGCAAGAGTCACTTCCCTCCATGAGCTGATGGAGAAGGACACCAAAACCCCTTCTGCCCTTCCCCAGGGCAGCCAGCTGCCCGCTGGCTCACGGTGTGAAGAGAGGCCCCTCTCCTGGCAGGCATCGCAGTGATACAGTGCTGTAACCAAAAGGTGTTTCATGCTGGAGCAAGGCAGCGGTGATGGGAAGGTGGTGGGTTAGTTGCCCTGGAGACCAAAATCCTTGCTGGGTAAATGAGTTGGGCATCTGCCAAACTGGAGCTTGCAGTGAAATGGTTGATCCCGTGGGAGTTAGACAAGCTTTGGAGAGGGGGGAGGGGGGAAAAAAAAAAAAAATTAAAAAGGAAGGAGTGTTGTGGCTGGAGGGGAGGAGAGCAGCCCCTGCCTGGCCCTGCAGCCCTGGGAGGCAGAGCTGCCTGTCTCATTTAGGTTAACGAGCCCCTGTCCAACGGTGTCCCTGATTCCTGTGCCTGTCTCAGCTGCTGTAGGATGTGAAGGGGATCTGTCTCCATTACCCTCCTCTTTCCCCCTGTATTTGTTTCTTTGCCAGCTGAGCGAGCCCTGGACACCATGAACTTCGAAGTGATCAAAGGCCGTCCCATCCGCATCATGTGGTCCCAGCGGGACCCCGGGCTCAGGAAGTCGGGGGTTGGAAATGTCTTCATCAAGAACCTGGATGACTCCATTGATAACAAAGCTCTGTACGACACGTTCTCTGCCTTTGGAAACATCCTGTCATGCAAGGTAGGACGTGAGCCCTGCAGGAAGGGGCTGGCTGCAGAGCTGCCCTGCCTTCTCAGCAGCATGCTCCAGCCAGCTGAAATTCACTTTCTTGTTTCACTTCCCACGAAGCTTCCTCTAAATTCCCACCTGCTTTGAAGCCAAAAGGCCCTGCTATGTTTCCCCTGGGAATGGGAACTTTTCCCCCAGCCCCGCCTTCTCCCTCACACCTTTGCAGTGGTGTTGGGTTCTGTCTTGTCTGAGCTCAGTGTGTCAGTGGCACTTGGGTCTTGGTGAGCCACAAGTTTTTGGGCATTGTATAAAGTGCCGGGTGCTGGAGGGCAACCACCCTGGCCCCAGCAGGACATCTGGCCCTGGGGCAGAGCTCTCGCCTGGCTCCCTGACCTGCTGCCAGCACCCCAATGCAGCTCAGCCACTGTGGGAGCAGGATGTCAGGGAGGGTACATGCCCCTGGAAAATGAGGGTGGGTTTTCCTGCTACTTACTCACGTGCATGGAGAAAACCAGTGTCTGTCTCGTCCCTGTCCCTGCATTTGTAGGTGGTTTGTGATGAAAATGGATCCCGTGGCTATGGCTTTGTTCACTTTGAGACTCACGAGGCAGCAACTCGGGCCATTGAGACCATGAATGGGATGTTGCTCAACGACCGGAAGGTGTAAGTGCTGGAGAGGGGAGCGTCTTCTCCGCTCTGCTCCTGCCTTGCCTTGGTGCATGCTCGGGAGCAAACGCCTGCCCTGCTCAGGCTGCCACCTCCTGCCATGCTCTATTTTCTCCCCTCTTCCCACCCCGATGGCTCTGCTGCCCTCCGGGGCAGTGAGTCACTCGTGGTTGATGCTGGTGGAAGTGCGATAGTGGTTTGGAGCCGTTCCTGACAGTGGGGAAGGAATCCAACCCTGGGCTGTGTTTTATTGCTGAGGTGGTGTAAAGAGTGCCCACAAAGCAGGGCTGGTCCTCCATCTCGGCTGTAATCAGATAATCTGGGCAGGAAGAGGTTTTGTTGTTCTTCAGCTCTCTGTTTACATTACATCACCTTATTCTCTACATCTCTGTCTCCGCAGAGGCCAGCAGCTCCCCAAAGGGCTTGGGGATACTTTGAAGGAAGAGCTGGCACTTGGTGACATCTTTTGGGGTCTTTTGGGGTCTCCTGGGGTGACATCCCCAGCATGGGGCTGTGCCCTGTGTTACCACTCTCCCCATTTCAGTAGTGCCAAGTGGGGTCTGGGTAGGGGAACAGCAGAGTGGGGCACTGGATGTGAAACACAGGGTGGGTTTATGGGTGATGGGCTCTCTCTTGGCCTGTACTGAGACAGATATGCCTGTGTCCATCTTCCCTCTGCAGGGAACACAGAGGGTTTCAGGTCCCTTTCCTTGCTTCCTGCAGGTTTGTTGGCCATTTCAAATCCCGCAAAGAGCGTGAGGCAGAGTTTGGAGCTCGGGCACTGGAGTTCACCAACGTCTACATCAAAAACTTTGGGGATGACATGGATGATGATAGGCTGCGGGAAATATTCTCCCAGTTTGGTGAGTACAGTTGTTGAAGCAAGATATCCTCATGTCTGATAAACTGGAGTTGGAGCAACTGCAAAGAAAGCTGGGGAGAGTGCTTGACTGAAATACCAAGCCCCTTCTCGCGATGGGATCTGACTTGCTTAAACACCACCTCACCAAAGGGCTGTAGTGACTTAAATCATCAGGACATTACATGCACTTTCCTGCAGTGATGTAGGATAACTTTTATTAAGTGCTCTCCTGAAAAAAAGAAGGCTTTGTACTTCCCACTTTTATTACCCAAAAGAGTGTTTTTCATTAGTTTTTGACATTGTCTTGAAGCCAGCCTGCTGTCTGGCTGTAGGAGCCCTGTGAATAAGAGATGCTGAGTCTGAAAAGCCTTTTTTGCTTTAAATTCAGTGCGGTCCATTAATGGAAGATGCCTCTTGTGACAGGGTTTAGTGTTGTGCCAACGCATGGACCACACTGTCCGTGCTTGGCCAGTGTTACCTTGGCTAAACCCTTCATACGAGCCCAATGTATGTGTTCATATATAAAGGAAATCAAACTTCTGGCCAAAGGAACTCACTGCATTGGCTGCAGAAACCAAAAAGCCAAGAGCAATGAGAGCAGCATCCAGGGTGGGAGGGATTGCCTTCATGCAGCCTCCCGTTCCTGCCTCATGGTGGGGCTCCTGCTGTCTGTCCCAATGTCTGTCTGGCTTTTCTGCACTGCCATGGCCCTCTGGTCTCCTCACTGGACCGGCTTGTGGTGGCTCCTGAGCACAGTGCTGCGTGCTGGCAGCACCCCCTCGGTGGGGACCCTTTTTCAGGCAGATACTGTCCTTTCCTCTTGCAGGAAAGACGCTAAGTGTCAAAGTCATGATGGACAACACTGGCCGCTCAAAGGGCTTTGGATTTGTCAACTTTGAGAAGCATGAAGAAGCGCAGAAGGCAAGAGGCTCCTCGCTGCCCATCTGCTGTCTCAGCCCCGAGCTTGTCCCCTGCTGATGTTGCCACCTCTCCTTGGGGCAGGGGAATCTCACTGGCTTTGTGCTCACCTGAGCGCTGGCACTGGCAGGGGTGTCTGGGTGGGCAGGACCTGGCAAGGGGGAGCAGAGCTGCTTCCCTGCCTGTGCCCAGGGAGGCGTCTGCTCACGGTGGGGCTGGACTGGGGTGGTGAGTCAAGAGTAGAGCCATGGCTGCTGGCTTCCTGCTGTGTTCAGAGCCCTTCCCTCCGCTGGCAGGCGGTGGCCGACATGAATGGGAAGGAGATCAATGGGCGGCTGGTGTATGTGGGCCGAGCCCAGAAGCGGCTGGAGCGCCAGAGCGAGCTGAAGCGGAAATTTGAGCAGATCAAGCAGGAGCGAGTGAGCAGGTACCAGGTAAGGGGAGAGCAGGGTGCTCTGTCTTGCAGGTCTGCACCAGGGACATCCTTGGCTTGGGGACAGCGCAGGGCGCTCTAGAGCAGATCAGTGTGCTGGGTCACTTCTGCAATTAAAAGATCTGCACAGGGGTCCAGTCACTGCCTGCTAATGCCCTGGGAAGCAGAATCAGGAGAGAGAGAGATCGATCTAAACCCAGGATGATGTTGGCAGGTGAACAAATGGGTCTTTTCCAGAAATTAATATACTAGTCTGGAAATGAGATGGCTTCCTGAGGTCTTGGAGCAGCTCCATAATGATGGTCAGGGTGTCCTCTTCACTTGGGGTGTCTTGCCTACGAGTGGAGCACACGCATGGTCCTGACTCCTCTCCACGCCGCCGGTCACATGGCAGCTCTGGAGAGGATGTGTTTGTGGGATGTCCCACTCTCTGGCTCAGCTGCTGGTAAAACATGTATCCAGCTTGAAAAGCTGCTGTAAATTTTTTGGAGCCTGGGGACCAAGCTTCTTTTTTGCCTGTTTGCAGGGGGTCAACCTGTATGTGAAGAACCTGGATGATGGAATAGATGATGAGAGGCTGAGGAAGGAGTTCTCTCCCTATGGCACCATCACCAGTGCCAAGGTGAGGGACTGAGGCTGTCGCTGGGGCTCCTGGGGTCAGCTGGCTGGTGCACTTGGCCCTGGGAAACGGATTGGAATTATCATCCTGTTGAGCTATGGTTCCTTGCTGATGGCTTGTATCTCAAGCCAAGTATGAAGGACGTGCCACTTGTACCCCATGCTGTCCTGAGGAGGTTACTGATTCAGCACATATTTTGTAGCTTTGCCAAGTTACCGCAGCCCTGGTGAGGTGAATGGTATGGGACCTTAAAGCCACATCACTCCGAATGCTGCACAGCTGCTCTGTGGTTTGAGGATGATGTGACACTGATACAAATGGAAATAACCACAGGCCACCTCAGTCTGGGGAGAGCAGGTTTTGCCTGGCTGGCATTTTGCCTTTTGGAAAACCATAAAAGCGTCAGTCTTGCCACCAAGACTGGTGTCAAGCTGCTCTTGAAGGTTCTGCGTACGGGTACAGAGGGATGGTCTGGCTTTAAGGTCAGATACCTGTAACCTGCCAGCTGCTGGGGACAGATGCTGCCTGGCCCTCAGGCAGGATGCGGTGTCCCACTGATCCCCAGCCCCTGATGGCTCCTGGGGCATTAAGCACCAGAGCATCGCTGGCCCACGGGTCCTGCAGGACTGGGGCACAGACACTGAAAGATCACAGACTGCAGATCTCGGTCTGGCCCAGACTCTGTCATCTTCATTTCCCAATTGCTGAGCAAATCCTCCCCTTCCACAGAGAAACCATGGGTGTAGCCCTATCTGTCCCACCCTGGATGTGGGGCTGCAATGGGGTGCCCGCAGCTGGCAGATCCCCTGCACATCCCCAGCCCCGTGCCGTGCTTTGCAGGTGCTGCAGTGATCTGTGGACTTAGCTGTCTTGTTCTAATCCAATTTTAGGTGATGACAGAGGGTGGCCACAGCAAAGGGTTTGGGTTTGTATGTTTTTCCTCCCCAGAAGAGGCTACCAAGGCCGTGACGGAAATGAACGGGCGGATCGTCAGTACTAAGCCTCTCTATGTTGCACTTGCTCAAAGGAAAGAGGAGCGGAAAGCAATCCTCACCAACCAGTACATGCAGAGATTAGCCACCATGAGGGCCCTGCCTGGCCCTCTCCTGGGCTCCTTCCAGCCCGCCCCGGGGTACTTCCTACCCCCCATCCCCCAGGTGAGTCCCTGCTCCCGAATGGCAGCCTTGCACGGGGACCTGTATTTGCCCTGGGCTGGAGGAGGGGGGTGACAGTCGGGCTGAGGAGCGTATCTCGGGTTGTGCAGACCCAGGCACACGTCAGCGTGGGATCAGTGGGATTGGTGGGATCAGCGACAGGCTTCCACATAAGTGTCAGGGCTTGCCAAAACACTGGTGGGCTGTGGGTGCTCCAGGCAATGGACTGACGATTTAGTAGCTACTGAGGTCTCAGAGGAGGGAGCTAAGGAGGAGTTTGGTGGGAGGGTGGGAGCATGGAGAACAAGTCTGCTGATGAAATGAGGGGAGGGAGAAGGGTTACAGGTGTGCAAAAGCTTGTGTGGAGGAGGTAAGTGGAGCTGCTGGAGGACACGCAGGAGGTCAGTCATTAAACTGCTCTGGCAGGCTGCAGAGCATGTTTTTGGCTTGTCTGTCTGTGCGCAGCAGCCACTGAGATGCTCTGGGTTAGATCTGGCTCAGCTCCCAAGTCACCTTGGATTATGTGTTCTCCTTTCTCAGCCACAAACCAGAGCTACCTTCTACAGCCCCAGCCCAGTTGTCCCAGTCCGTCCTGCCACTCGCTGGAGTGCGCAGCCCTCCCGGCCTCCCTGTGAGTCAGCCTGTCTCTCCCCGGGGGCTCTCGGCACAAGCTGGGCTCAGTTAGGGACTGAGGGTCTCTAAAAGCAGCACAAAGTGTGTAGCCATGGGGGACTATTGGCTGGAGAAGTGCATGGGGCTTTGGTGCAGGGGTCATGGTGATGGGCACCAGTGGATGAGACATTTGCGTTGACCCCAGAGGTGAGGTGCTCCTGAGCTTTCCCCAGCCACGATCATCCCCACCCCACATCTCCTTCCATGCTTTTTCTACCAAGAAGCATTATTAATCATGCTCCATCTCTACAACAGCGTATCCTGCAGCTACCCCGATCCTGAGGGCTGCCGCGCCGCCCCGGCGCCTGCTGTCCAACATCAGCACCATGAGACAGGCCTCCACCCAGGTGCCCCGTGTGCCCCCCCAGGCTCAGAGAGTGGGTGAGTGGGGGTAGGACCTGGCTTGGACATCGCTGTAGCGGCTGCGTGTTGGCAAGGGTGCTTGCTGCGAGCTTGGGTCTTCCTCTGAAGATGGATCAGTTTGTGGGGTTGCTTGGGGAGGAGTTTGGATGGTGCCCTTGGATGTGGTGGGTCTGCAGCAGTGTCTGTAGTAAGTAAGTGTGTAACTTTTGGGGAAGGTCTTTCAGGTAATGGGACAGGTCTCTGATATGCAGATTGGTCTTGTTGGCTGCTGCTCCTTGAATATGTTCATTAAAGATGATGATGATGCAGCCGTGGCACCCTAGGCTTAGTGCTCACACTGAGGTGGAGGTTGGGAAAGGGCCTCTTGGGCAGAAGCAGAGGTTCTTACAGGCTCTGGCTGAACCACTGCCAAGGCCAAGCCTCCAGTGAAACACACTCATGTTAGAGGTGTTTGGAGCTGTGGCCTGAGAACCAGACCTCGCTGGCATCCCCAGCTGGGGGTGCCCCTGTGTCTGAGGTGTCCCCTCCACCTTGCCGGCATGACATGGCTGTGCAGGACTGGCGGGGTGGTGACCGAGCTGCTGTCCTGCACACGGTGCCCAGAGCGCTCCTCACCCCGAGAGTGCTTCAACCCCCGTCTGTCCTGTCCTCTCCATGCCTTCCGTGTGAGGCAGAGGAGGATGCTCCCTGGGGCTCGCAGTGTGGCCCCCTCTGAGGCTCCTCTGTGGACAGGCTTTGAGGAGAGGCTTAAGTAGTGCAGAGGGGAAGTGCCCACCTGGTGAGTGGGTGAAGGCCCGATGTCCCACAAAACGTAGGACCATCTGCTGAGGCAGTGTCTACCTACAACCCTCCCAGCTTTGTGTGATTTAGCCTATGGTCATCTTTGGCACTGAGTGTCTTATTGTTGAAGTGAGCAGGGGGGACCAGGAGGGTTGCTTTGGTTTGTCCCCTCTCCTTTTGTCCTTGTCCCCTTGTTTCTCTGCCCTCACTTCCCTGCAGGAGGGGAGCCAGGGTGGGCTGGGGGAGAGGGGCACTTGCTCTTGCAGCCCACCCTCCTCAGTGCTGTCCCCATCCTCTGGCTGCTGATGCAGATGGGCATTTCTAGAGGAGAGACGAGGCACAGGTGTCTCTGCCAGCTCTCCTGCCCTCTGCACAAAACCAGACTAGCCCAGCAGGCAGGATGGCAGTGCCCTGCCTGTCTTGGAGAAGCTGCCTTTGTCCTTGGGGCTGTTTTGAGCCCATGGGGGGATTTTTTAGGCCCTCTGAGCATGCTGCCCTTGTGGCTTCAGCCTCCTTGGCACAGGTGTGCGTTTAACGGGTGCCTCTTTACAAATATTCCTGTCCCTACTGCAGCCAACATCGGGACACAGACGGTCAGCGCCCGGGTGCCCTCCTCGCCCACTCCGCCACGGAGTTCCCCGCAGTACAAGTACTCCTCAGCTGTCAGGAATGTCCAGCCAATGGGGCACATGCCACCCATGGTGGCCCCGCAGGTAACAGCTCTGCCGGCTCCTGGCTTTGGCACAGCCACTGCAACGTGCATCAGTCCAGGTCCTGCTCTGGGTTAATGTAGCTGCTGACCCCAGGCAGTCCCATGGCTCTGTTTAGGACTGGTGCTATGGGGACCTTCCCGGGGGCTGCTGGGGTGACTGGGGCTACAGACCCAGTAGCCATGCAGCTGTGATGCCTGGCTCCAGCTTTCCTGGAAGCTGGTTTTTGGCTACAAACAGACAGTGCCAGAGTTGGCATCAGCAACTCAGAAAGGTGAAATGCCCCGCTGCGTTCAGGGACCAGCACCATTCCTGCAAGCCAGGTAGCTCACACATCGCTGCCAGGCTCTGATTGCTGCTCTTCTCTGTTTTTTCTCCAGGTGGGAGAACCTGCTGTGCATGTCCAGGGGCAGGAGCCGCTGACGGCATCCATGCTTGCAGCAGCCCCTCCTCAGGAGCAGAAGCAAATGATAGGTGGGTGTCACGGCTGCTCTGCTGGAGTAGGTCCGGCTGTGAGGGTATGTGGACTTGTGTGCACCAGGGAGAACTTAGCTGCTAGGAGAAGCTGTAAGCCTTTGTGGGATTGCTCTGACATTATGCTGCTTTTAAAACAATAAATAAATTCAGGCTGTGCTGGAAGGGTATGGAAGCAGCAAAACCACTCCCTGTCTGTATTAGCTGCCTGGCAGCAAGACAGCGTCTGGTGAAGCTCTGCAGGAGAGGCAGAGCTCCATCCTGCCTGTGCTGCCAGGCTGCCCCAGGACATATGCCATTCCCCTGAACTCAGCCATCCTGCATTGCCCGCATTGCCACTCTCGGGTGCTGATGAACAGCTTGGTGGCCGTGGGGGTCAGGGTCAGCTCTGTCGCACAGTCCGTCTGGTGTCCCGCTGGTGGAGCAGCCGGTGCCTGTGGTGCGGGAGGGTGTCGCTTTCCCCGCTCTGCCTGCCTCGTGGGCTCAGCCCAGCAAAAGCACAGCAGGTCATGGACCAGCTCTTTCCTCCCCAGAAGGAAACTGCTCCAGCAGAAGCAGGCCCCTTCACCTGCACGCTGGTGGGCAGGCATGGGCAGTGCTTGCCATTCCACTGCCCTGCTCCCATGGCAGGTCCTGCTGCTGTCGGCTTTACCCGGCAGCTTCCCTGCCTGCAAACACTGTTGTTGTGATATGCTGGAGTAGGTTTGCTTGTGAGCAGTGATTTTTTTTTTTTTTTTTTTTTTTTTTTTCCCCACCACCATCACCACCCTTGTATCCCTTTTCAGTTGAAAGGACAGAGCTGGAAGGGCAAGAGGGCTTGCACTGGCTTTGAAAATGCTGGAGGTTTTGCATAGTGCTGATGTGCTCCCTGGTGTTTGGAACAGGTGAACGCCTCTACCCTCTGATCCATGCGATGCATCCCTCGCTGGCTGGCAAGATCACTGGGATGCTGCTGGAGATAGACAACTCCGAGCTGCTGCTGCTCCTGGAGTCCCCCGACTCCCTGCGCTCCAAGGTAGGAGGCACTTGGTGCCCAAAAAACTCGCATTCCAAAGCGCTAACTACCTGCTGCTGCAAGGAGAAGTGGTCGTGGCCCAGAAGATGGGCCAAGGACACTGATAGCCATGGGAAATGCAGGTAGCTGCTTTTTTTTGAATGAAAACTGGGCAGAAAGGGCTCCAGGTTGATGGCACCGCACCCCATGCCTGAATGTCTGCCTGCCTTCAGCAAAAGGAGAGGCTCAGAGCAGCTCCCTGAAAACACAGGCCAGGCTCCAAGGGTGGTGTGGAGGTAGCTGGGAAGTGAGAGGGGAAAAGCAGGGTGGGTGTTGCTCCCTGGAAGGAGATGAGGAGATGCTCTTTCCTGAGAGTAGAAACTAGATAAACACTACCTCTCTGCTATACTTCTTCAGTTTCCTCCTTAATCCTGGTCAATATTTAGCTTTGGTTCCCATCAGAACAGCTGCAGTGAATTGACTGCATCTCCTCGTTGCTTCTCAGGATTCACTTTCACCCTTTCACTGATGTTTTTTAAATGATCCTGGGCTCTGCGGAGTTGTGTCAGGCAGCTTTACCTACAGAAAAGTTTGATTTCTCTCTGGCAAGTTCTGACTCCTATAGAAAAGGAGAGATGCCCCAGCATTTCCCTAGGGAAGAGACAGAAGAGGTCTTTAGGCTGATCAGTCTCCTGCAGGAGCAGCAGACTTGGATTTTATAATTATTATTATTAAAGTCCTTTACCTCCTGGAAGTGTGTCTGTGTGGAGGGCAGTTCGGGACCTGGAATATTGCAGTTCTTGTGCAGTGCGCTCCTATACTGGAGCAACTCAACCTCTGCCCCTCCTTGTGCTCTCTGTTGTAAGATCGAGGAAGCGGTCGCTGTTCTCCAGGCACACCAGGCTACCGAGACCTCGCACAAGAGCAGCGCTGCGGTGTTCCTGCAGTGACCCCGGGTAGGTGCAGGAGCTGTTGCAAGTGTTGGCATGTGCATGGTGTGCTCAGGGTCTCTGGTTTCTGACTCTGAAACCGGGGACTGGGTTTCTTGTCCAGACTGAGTATGGCTTGATGAGCAATGTAAGTACCTTTGACTGTAATATTCCACTTTTTAAATCGCATCTGCTATTTTCCAGACTTAATTGTACTGCAGAGATGTGATTCTCTGTGGGTTTTTTTCTATGTTCATGAGGGAAATGACTGTACAACCAGAAAGATCAGAAAGGACTTGCCTTTCTGTAGGTCTAGTGGGGACTGGCACGGTCTCTTCTGGGATCTCCCAGTGTTTTTTGCAGAATGGTGACAGTAGATAACCATAAAATGTGGGTGGTCCTGTGTGGGCATGGTCAGGATAGCTGGCTCTGCTGCTGTGGGTAGGACAGACCCATTAACAAGCAATTCAGACTCACATACCTCTTTGAAGATAATATTTTCTTGACTTGCAATTGCAAGGAAACTGTGTTAATGCAAGTTCAGGTGAATTCTTGTCTGGATGAAATTGTTCCTTTAGCAGTTGAAAATTGTATCTGTGGGTTCTTCGGGTTTTTTGTAGACTTCAGGCCTGGGAGCAAGCCCTGAGAACATTGTCATTGAAGAACAGCAGCAGCAACCCCACCGTGCTTTTGGAATCGTGCCCATACAGTGACCCTGGCCTGTCTTCAATGCCCCATCCTATTTTTTTGTGTGTATTGTAAACCTTGCAGTATTGCTTCCTCCTGCACCTGTAAAAAATTCCCATGTTAATTCTCTTCTTGCTACTGAAAGCGTCTTGTGAAATGTAGCGTGGAACCCAGCCTAGTTCAGTTGCCCAGGAAATGACAAGTGCTGATGAATCATCATTTTTAGTGAGTTTACTGGGTTCTGTAGTTTTATTTGTTCCTGTAGCTGACACTAATAAAGAACTGATGCTTCCACCCCCAGAGCATGGGTTAGTTCCCTTTGCAGAAAGGCCACAAACACTTTTTCTCTGTTGGTGGAGGGACGGACTTGGGTCAGGCTGCTGTCATCAGTGTTTGAGGCTTGTGGTGCTGGTGGGGTGGCAGTCCTGAGAGCTGACAGGAAGGGACATATAGGATTAAATAAACAAATTGCCAACCAACAGGCTCTCCTCATCCTTTCTGACTCTCTAGGAGGATGGCTTGAAGCAAATTTCATATGATCTGCCTGGATTTTATCCTTTCTAGCTAGCAGTTTTTAACTTCCTTTTGAAAGGCGTCATCTTCCTGTGGTTCTCCTCTTTGAATGGACCTTGTACACTGGCTGGAGTACTGACACAGGGTGTCTTCTGCTGGTCACCACACCTTGTGTGTATGTCTGTGGTGCACAAGACCCAGCTTTTGAAGTATTGTGGAGCAGTTGTAAATCAAAAGCTGCTTCTCCAATGTGTGGTCCTGACCAGTGGTTTCAAGGAGTCACTGATGAGCCTGAAAACATTCATAACCACATCATATCCCACTGGGACACTCCCTGCTCGCAATAGCTGGGACCTGTTATTACTGTGTCCTGCTCTCTGGGCCTCTCACAGAGCGTGTTGTTGTTGTCATCTTGGCTTTAATGCTCTGCTCTTCCTAGTTAGGAAAGGAATTTCAGTCCCTAGAGGCTGCTTGGTACTTGAGACTGGCAATGTATTGACCTTACTTGACTGCTTCCTTGAGCTGACAGGAGCATGCCTCTGTCAGCACCACCTACCTTCTTTCTGTCCCACTTGTGCTGGTGTTGCTGTCTCAATCTTCCTTCTGTGCTGTATCATACTCTCACTTCAGCTCACTGCTGAGTCATCCCTCCTACCTCTTGTTTTCCTTCCAGCATTTTAATAGAATTGCTTACACACTTGCTCCTGCGTGGTGTCTGCTCTGCTCAGCTGGGACTCTTCCCTGGGGCTTTCCATCATTCCTTTTTTTTGCCTTTACTTTGCCAGTTCTTCCTCTGACCTCCTTAAATATTTCTTTTCCTCATAGTGGATGCTTCAGCTTGAACTGTGCACCATTTAGATATCTCCTTGGTGAGATGCTTATAAAGGACTTTAATCCACTTAATATACAGGACCTTCATTTAAGTTGTCACTTCTTCCAAAGTGTAACTGGCTGGAAGCTTTTATGCTTTGTCTCTACAGGAAAAATGTGTGTTTGCATGAGTGTAAGGCATATAAAGAGCTGGAATGGAACTGTAGAAGTAAACTTCATTCTGCTGTTGGCTAGCTTGTCTGCAACCTTTTTTCAGATTAACAGGGCAGTTTGGATGTGCCTGGGACACCACCTACAATGCCAGATGGCTTGGCTGGAGAAGCTGGCTGTAAAGCTAGTGGGAATGCAGAGTGGGGCCCAGGAACACAGGGACATCAGAATAGCCTAAGAAAGGATGTGGACAAGGACCAAGGCCTTTCTCAGAAAAGGTGAAGTTGGAGCTTAGATCCCCATGTTATCCTGGAGGATACTGGAAAGTTTTCAGAGTAACTCCCTGGCTGAACTCCTCGGGGAAGTCTGAGGCTTTAGGGAGTTGAGGCAGGAGCAGCAATGCGAATCTGGAGTCTCCAGTCTAGAATAGTTGCTGTGGCTTTTGAAAGGGGTGGGTGAAGGTGTGTCTCTGTGACAAACACTCTCCGGCTGCCCCTGTGGACAGCACTCCCTTTGCATGTCTGGGCAGTGTCCTGCACGGACAGCAGCACTGCTGCTGGAACAGAAGAGGAGACAGGAGCAGGAGCAGCCCTGAGCTTGAAGTAGTGTGTCTTGTTGGTGTGCTTGATCCCTGTCTACCTGGTGGTATTGCTGGGGAAACTCTTGGAGGTAAGGTAGAAAAGCACACTGCTGTTGCTGAGAGGGAAAAGAGATCGTGAATGCTGCTGCTTAGAGGTGTTGTAATGAATTGTAGCTGAACAGGGCAGGTATCTGCCACTCCAGATAACAGCAGGGCTGTTAAAGGGATCGCTCTTAACTAAGTGAAGCCAGTCTTCCTCCTGCATTCTGTGACCTTCCTCTGCTTATCTGTGTACTGCTGGCCTGTGCTTCCCCACCCTGAAATCCATCACACTTACTTGCTAAGAGCCTGGGTAAGTGCTGGTTGCAGGATCAATGGAGCTCAGAAGTGGGAGTGGAGCAAATGGAGCAATTTGTGCCCCTCAGGGAGGAGCTGCTTCAAGCCCTGGCCCATTACAGCTGAGTACAGTCCTGGGACCTACAAAAAGCTAATTAATGTCAGGCTAAGGTGTAAGAAGTCTTTGTCTTTAACAGCATTAGAGGGATTGTCTGCTTGCTTAAATTCAGTTCAGTGGGTCACCTGCCTGAAATGGACTGCTGGGAGAAGCAAGGTGGGAAACAAAGATATCTGAACCCTGACTTAGGGGCTAGCTGCTGCCTCCTGGCCTGTACTGCAGGTTGGCTCAGGTCTAGCGTTCTTTAGCATCTTGACTTACTAGTTGAAGCACTCTACCTATGGACAGTGTGCAAGGCTGAGCATGGGTTAGAAACCCCATGTACTGTCACTGTCTGACAGAGCAAGGCACTGTACAGCAGCACTTGGAGGCTTCTGACAAAAAGGGGGGGGGGGCAGTATGAAGTGGTTAAAGTGTTCTATTTCCCCTGTACCATTCATCACATAAACACAGCCCTAAAGTGAAAATAAACATGGCTTTAATAAGAACTGGTTTTAACAGTTCATAGAATAACTCCAAATATCTCTTTACCTACCATTTTAAGTCAGTGCCATCAATACCAGATAAGAAGATCACAAAGTATAAACATGCATTGAAGTAGTAAGCCAGACTTCAGCTGGAGTGTTACTGCCTGTCCTCCTCCCTGTAACACCCCATAGCAACTGCTCCAAAAGGCACAGAAGAGCTAAAGTGGTTTTTAAAAAACAAACCAAAAAACAACACAAAAAACAATTGTAAAATTCCCAAGCACCCAGAATCTGAAAGTAGTGCACAGTGTAACAAGGCTGGCTTAATTTGCTGCTGTTTTCTTAAAGGTGCAGAATAATTAAAAATAAAGCTGCTACTGTAAACATCTGCCCAGCCACACTAAGCGGCAGAAACTCAGCTGAGGGCCAGCAGGCATCAAGTGGGAGAGGGAAGAAGCTTGGCCCTGTGCAAGTAACTGTTCTCTGTTACAAGAATGTTTACGTGGTGCTAGGGCAACTGCAGCAGTTCCTGCAGCAACCTTATTTAAATAATAGCAGCACAAATGCAGCAAAAATGTCACCTGAATAAGGACAAAAAAACCTCTGTAGCTCTTCAGAAAGAGAACAGCCACTTCACATGCATCTTAGCCAACATGGAAAGTGTCCCTGAGGCCAGTAGTTACAGCCAAGTTGACTTCAATCAGGGAAGTTAACCTATATGCCTCTTGGGGAGGGGCATTAAAACTCTGAATGATCTTAGAGCCAGATAATAAGAGTTTGATACAGATTGTGTGTCTTAACATTCATTGTGCTGGCACAGAACCTGTTATATCTCAGTAGCAGTAGAAGATAGATTTCAATACTGATCCTGCATTAAGATTGGTCCCTGTAACAATATCAGAAGGGAAAAAGCTTTCTTCTGCAGTGGAAAACAAAGCTTTCCTTGTTGCTTGGTTACCCTAGGTTCTGTTCAGTTCTTGCAGTAATCTCAGTGCAGCGGTGTTCTTTGGTTCAGTTTTCAACAAGCTCTTGATATCGGCGATACTTGATTTGTAATCCTAGAAGGAGAATATTTTTAAGTGCATTAAAAATGCAGCCTAAGGCTGTAGAATTACCCCATAACAGAGGCAAAGGCAACACAACTAAGCCTGTGACTCCCTCTATAATTGCTAAAGCACTGGCATCAATGTAGCTGTTCTAAAACATGCTTAAACTAGGGCTGAGAAGACAATTTCATCACTCAAGTGGATTCTGAGTCCAACACCAATGCAATAGGTCATCTAGTACTACCTACAGAATCTCTTGACAGACATAAAAAAAATAAAGCTCAACACAACATGAGGCTGCTTTCACCATCTCTAGAAACACAACCTGATGCTGAGAAACTCAGGAGATCCAAACAGCACATAGTGATGCGAAAAAAAATCCCGAGTCCATACAGGCCTCAGCTATCTGATGGCAGATGTCTAGCTCAGAAACAAGTTCTAAAGGGCATCTCTGGCCCTGATCATGCAAGAACTGTTCAAGAACAACTGACTTACCTTCAGTTCTTTAAGTGCTTGAGCACGTCTGTAGAGTGCCTTAACATTTTTAGGATCTAACCTCAGAGCTTCTGAGCAGTCCTGTACTGCTTCCTTGTATTGCTTCAGAGCCAGGTAACAGAGAGCTCTGCAATACAGATACCTGGTTAGAGACCTTTGGCTAAAGGCAGCATCTACTGCTGCAACATACGTAGTAAGATCTCAGCTAAACCCAGTGCAGCACAAAGCTGGACTCTAAAACCAGTCCTTATCCCCATACATTGTCATCTTACTTCTTGAGCTCAAGTTTGTTTTACTTATAAAGAGGGAAGAAAGGAAACAGTTTTTCAGTCTGGAAAAAAAAGGAGGATTTACCTGCTCTCAAGCTAAGAACCAGCACTTCAAGGATGCAGGTTCCTACCTATACCATTCCAGAACATGCTCTGCTTGCTCAATTGCCTTATAAGTACTTTGAGTCTTTTAGTACAGCAGTCTGCAATTTGTGGTTCCTGGGGCAGCAGACAGTACTCAAAATAAGACAGTCCTGGCAGACAAGCATTAAAGAGAGACATCCCTTAGTAGCCCTAAGCTGAGTGTCTCTAAGGGTTTTTGCAGTACCCAATCAAAACATGTTATACAAACTACAGGGAAGACTGCACTTGGGGTGAACGTGTGAGGGTGTTTTTGTTTCATTCGTTTGTTTGGGAGCAAACACTAGACTGCTCTATCCGAAGTACCACAGCGGCTTTTATAAAGGGTCAAGAAGTACCTGGGCAAAGAGCTGAGTAGTACCTGTTGGTGTAAGTCGCGCATTCCTGGTTAAGCTTTAAACTCTCACTGTATTTCTCAACTGCTTTTTTATGGTTTCCTTTCTTTACAAGTTCATTTCCTTCTTCCTTCAGAGTTCGAGCTCTCTCCATGCCAGCAGCAGTCTGGTCTGGAAACAGGATGAAAGAATACAGAACGCTATAAAACTGTCAAGATCAGCACAGCCTCTCAGAAAGCAAATATCCCCATACCAGAAGTGAGACACAGGGACATCAAAGGATCCAGAATCAACCAAAAAGGCTGCGGCAGAACCAAGCCCAAGTTACTCCATGTCTCAGCCCCAGCTGTAGACACGCCAAGCAGGCATGGCAGCTGTCTTGTTCATCACCCTTCTGAGCTGCAGGGCTCTCATGCTCTCACCTGGTTGTCCCTGCGGTGCAGTTGCAGGAGGAGTGTTTGCCCCAGGGACTGCGGCAGAAGGAACGCTCCATCTTGTCTGGGCAGAGATGGGGACTGTGGGGATAGGTGGGAGCTTCTGGCGCCAGTTCACGCCATCCTTCTCCAGCAGAGCTTTAGTCATCCTGGAAGAGATGGCTGGCAGTCACCCTGGCTGGTGGCTGATGGGCCACGCAGTAGTCAGTAGAGTCACTTTTTAACCTGGATCATGTATTGAGGACAGCACCTCTCCACTAGCCCCTTTACATGCATCTAAACTAAGTTCCTTCTATAGACAGGACATTAGAGAAAGGACCTTCTTTATGTCATCAGCATTAAAAATATCACAGGGCAAAGGCTGGGACTGTCAGTGCTCAGGCGACCAAGAGATGTGCACGTCGCTCCTCAGACTGGCAAGTGACGAAGTGGGTAGCTCCAGGAAGAGAAAAGGAGTACAGCAGCCTGTAAACCCAGTCAGCATAGGGACGCTTAAAGGACAGGGCACTAGAACTTGTAATTTATTATTTCCTTTAAACCAGGCATTGAGCAAAGCAGAACCAGTCCCAGGGAATTAACTCCCAGCCCTCAACCAGCATCCTGAAAGGAGCTAAGGGCGCCAGCAGACAAAGGGAGCACGGCCAGGCCTCGTGCGAAGCATCAGAGGCCTCGGCTACTTCATTTGTGTGCGTGGGACCCAGCTTGCTCCCACCACGGTTGCAGAAACAACGCAAAGCTGGCTGAGGCCGCTGGCCCAGCTGCCGTATCCCCAAGCCTTTGGGTATTCCCCGGGGGGAGCGTTACCTGTTGACGCCATCGTGTGCTGCCTGCACGGAGCAGTCCACCTGCAGCGCGGTCTTGTAGTCCACGTAGGCCAGCGGGTACCGCTCCAGGGCCTCGTAGGCCGCGGCCCGCCTGAGGAGGGGTTTGATCCCGAACGGGACCAGGTCGAGGGCGCTGCGACAGACGGAGAGAGGCGACAGAGGGGAGAGAGAAAGAGAACCGCCCGCGGCGGCGTGAGCCCGGGCCGCTTTGCGGGGAGGGGAGGGGGGGGGGGCGGCTGGAGCCCTCTCCCGGCCCCGCCTCGCTTCCCGCCCTAACCTAACGGTGGGGAACGCGAGGGAGCGAGCCCGCCGGGTTCCCCCGGCCCCGCTCACCCGGTGCAATCGGCGACGCAGAGGCGGCAGGCGCCCTCCTTGAGGTGGCAGGCGGCGCGGTTGGCGAGCAGCACGCTCCGCTCCTCGGCGGCGGGATCCCCTGCCGGGACACAAGTGGGAGTGGGGCTCAGCCAGGGCCGGCCCGCCCGGCCCAGCCCGGCCCGGGACACGCCGTACCTGCGGCCTCCAGCAGCGCCAGGGCACGAGTGTAGAGCGCGGCGGCCGGCCCGTACTGCCCGCGGCGGAACTCCTCGTTCCCGGCCCGGCGCAGCGCGCTGGGGCAGGCGGCGGCCATGGCGCTACCGGCCGGCGCGGGGAGGCCGCGCGCCCTCCCGCCGGTGGGCGGGGCCCGCCCAGGCCACGCCCCCTCTGCCGGGCGCTCCCCGCTGGCTTCCGGCGGCGGGCGGAAGCGGCGGCGCGGGGCTGTCATGGAGGAGTGAGGGAGTGACCGGCTGCTGCCGCCCCGAGCACTATGGAGACGGTGCAGCTGCGGCACCCGCGCCGGTGAGCCGCGGGCGGGGGTGTATCCGTGCGGGGCGTGGGGCTGCTGCGGCCCGGCCGGCCCCTGGGGGCTTTCTGGGGGGTGGCGGGCGCGCCCCGGGCCTGAGGGGTATCGGCGAGGGGCCCGGCGCCGGCGGGAGCGGGCTGGCCAAGCCGCGCCGGACTCCTGCCCCTTCGTCGCTCCGAGCCGGCGGACAGCGGCGGGAGGAGTGCCGGGGCCGCGGGGCCGGTGGTGTTAATCGCTCCGCAGCGGGACGAACTGGGCAGCGCCGGCGGGTCCGTGCTGTGACAGCACCGAGCTCAGGGGGTGGAAAAGTGGCTTAAACCGAAATATCGGAGCCTGCGGAGGCTCACACCGGTTAACGTGGCCGTACCGAGGGGGTACTGGCCCGTGCCGTGACAGAGCTCCCCGTAACTTACTCTTTCCTCTCGTCCCGCTTTGGGCGGGTTTTTCGCAGGTTTGTGAAGCCGGGGCCGGCCCCGCCTCGGCACAACCCGCGGGCGCTCCCGCCGCCCCGCGCTGGGCCCGGCCGCGGCGGCGAGGTGCGAGCCCGGTTCATCGAGGGGCTTCGGGGCGAGCTGCGAGCGGAGCCGTGAGCCACCGGCCCCGAGGGGCGGGCTGCAGCCGGGCAGCCTGCGGGGAGGCGCCGGCAGACCCGCGGCGGCCTGTCAGGGTGTTATCGGGGGTGGGCAGCCGGCTCCCGGGGAGCGCCTTCGGCAGCGAACAAAGGAAGCTGCTGGCTCTGGTCTTCAGTGACATCGCCTTTTTTTGTTAAATAAACCAGCAATGCAGCTTCTATTAAAAAAGAAAAGTCTATTTTTATAGTCTAATTGCTTGTGCCAGTATTTAACTGGAAGGTGATTGAGATTAGATCTGAGTAACAACCTGGGTGAGATTGTTTTTGTGTTGCTGTGATATCCGTGTTGTACAAACACACAGTGAAAATGCATCCTTGACAGCAGCGAGTGCGCTGGGCGAACTGGGCAGTGCAAAGTAATTGTATTCTTGGATTATAGCAGAAATGTGGTAGTTCGATGTAAACACAGTAGTTGTCTGGTTGTTATGTTTGGGTGTGTGAAAAGCCTTTTTTTTTTTTAAATAAAATTTAGGCCTCAACTTCAGCAAGAAGGATCTGCCTCTTGCATCGCCACTTTTTAGGGTCCTTGGAAAGGGTGGCTTGTCTGGTCACTGATATTTATTTTTTTTTTTCCTCTTTTCTGCTCATCCCACACCCTCCTCCCTCCTCATTTTTACAAGGACAAGTATCACTCTGTTGGTTAATGCTTATCTTTGCAGGGAAGCTAGTGACTACTTTCAGTATTTCACCACTTCCTGAGTCTGCTTTTTTATAATGTTTCCTTTGCTTCAGGAAGCCATTGTATGTACTCCATGCATGAGCTGCTCCTCCTGTATGGCTTTTGTGCATAAACATAATAGCCAAGGATCAGTGAGTGGTTTCTCACTCTGTTTCTGATGAAACTGGGGGAAAAAAATTACATATTTAGTATCAAAACTAGCATGCCAGTGGCTGGAGTCATGATCTTTAACAGCAGCAGTAAGAGCTTTCAGTAGTAATTTGCCGCTGCAGGTGACCAACGCATGTTTCATTTTAAACACTGCTTGCTGTGAGACCAATAAGTTCTGAAAACTCCGAGACTAGTAAGTTTCTGTGTTTCAAAAACTTGTATGAGCTGGTTTGGGGAGTTTGGAGGGTTTTTTGTTTGGGTGGTTTTTGTGGGTTTTTTGTTGTTGTTGTTTCAGATTTTTTTTTACTTCATGTGAAAATGAAAGAGCACTTGTTTGTGGGCTATTAGATATTGTTTGCTCAACAGTAAAATACTGTGTTTTCAGAACTGGTTTTTTATGTAGTCCTTAGCTATTTAAGGAGGTTTCTTGGTACTGCTGTGGTAGAGGTGGACTGAAAGAAACGCAGTTGATCTTGTTGCATTGTGTGCAGAATCTCCCTGAAAGTTGTACTAGGGTTGAGGGGAGCAAAGTGAAGGATCACAGTGCATAGCATATTTTTTTTTCCTAGGAAGTATTTCAGCTGACTCTTATTAGCAATGCATTTAAGAGGGTTGGACTCCTAAAAGAGTCAGATACCAGTATCCTCCCCCCCAATAGAATTTTTCTAGTATATGTCCAGGCCTGCAAAGTCAAGATCTGAACTTCTGATGTTAAAAATGTACAAGTGAGATCAGTATTGCCTCCTTCCTCCCAACAAATGTATTCCACATATACTCTAAGACGTCAGGGAAGATGGTACTCCTTTTTGCATGGCCTTAGTACGTATCCTACCATACAAGGCATTGAACTTCAGCAGATATGTTCGATAGCTGCAAGACTCTGCAGTCCTGTGTTGGGATTTGACCACCTATGTATAGATCCTGAGATGTGTTTCCACCAAGAGGAACTGCAGATTTGTGTGCCTGATCAAATTCTGTTATTCCCAGTCCTCTTTTGCTATTGGATTCTAATAATATTTGGTTTCCTGGTCAGGTGAAATAAACTTATTTCATAACCAATTTACTTCATGCTAAGCCTTGCGTACATTTAAGCGATGCTATTTATTCTTCTGTTTCAACAAAGCCCAAACTGCCGTGAAATTAAATGTAATAACTTCTCTATTCTTACATGTACAGGCAGCTGAAGAAGTTAGATGAAGACAGTTTAACCAAACAACCTGAAGAAGTATTTGATGTATTGGAGAAGCTTGGAGAAGGGTATGTGTTCTATTCCAGTGTGCCCAATATATGTTTCTCTAAGGACAAATCTATGTAATGGGTGTGTGTTCGGTGGTCTCTGATTTTTCACTTTTGCCCTATTACTGCAAAGGTGTGTACTAATATAGTGCCAGTGTTTCGTTAGTAACAGAAAAAAGAATTTGTTTCTCAAGAGTATGTTATCTTAATCCAAACAGTAGCATATGATGTGGCAGGAGGGAGTTAAAACATTATTGAAAAATCCCAATCTGGAGTTGATAGGGCTCTGTGAGGACTCGAGCGGTTTGTGTGGTGGAAATGAGCTTCTGTTGCATTGTGCCACTTGGTAAGGCAGAACAGCATGGGAGTGCTCGGTGAGTGACATGTTTGCCTTCTTCATTTGAAGAAACTGAGTTGGAAATCTGCCTGGCTGCTGTAAGTAAAGAAGCTGGAAATAAGACAGATAATATCTGACAAGAACAAGCAAACCTCTCTGACCAGAGCTGTAGTTCTTACTGATGCTCAGCTGGTACTGTATGCTGGAAAAAAGAGAGAATTGTATTTGCTGGATTTGTGTAAAAGGCCATTCCAAAGCTACGGGCAGCGTAATGATGGTTGGCTCCCTTCTGACCCCCTCAGTGTGCTGTGACTTATTTATTATAGTGTTTAGAAACTAGTGGACTGATTGTTTACATTAAAATGCAAAATATTTTTAGCAGGAGGATAGCTTTTTTTTTTTACCTGATGGCTGCAGTTGCAAAAAGCAAAACCGTAACACTTGCATTTTTAAAATGTTATTGTATTCAGTGTTTCTTTAATATTTTGTTTCGTAGCTCCTATGGCAGTGTGTTCAAAGCCATTCATAAAGAAACGGGTCAAGTTGTTGCAATTAAACAAGTTCCTGTGGAATCTGACCTGCAAGAGATTATAAAGGAAATATCCATAATGCAGCAATGTGACAGGTAAACATACACTGCAAAACCCATGACTTTTCTTTGCATACCGATAATGTCTATGATCTGGCATTTAATCAAATAAAAGCCATGATGTTGCCTTAAATGTTTTTTAAAAGGCTGGACTTGTACGATCAAGTTACCTCGTATCAGCTGAGTCATGTTAACTGACCATTTGGGTAGTGTTAATCCAGGCAAAGGTAAGACAACAACAATTTAGCTTGCAACAAGAGAGCATTAAGCTAAGTTGAATAACCGTGCACTTGCTGGCAGCAAAGAGCCGAGCGTGTGAGCAGTTACTGCGGTTGTCCCCGTGCGCCGTCACTTGTTGAGCAGTGACAACTTGATTGTGTGCTAGAACAGCAGTTCCTATCCCCAAAGGGGTAATGACTTCTAAGCAAGTTTTGGTTTGGACATAGAAAACGGTTAGAAGAGGGGTTTTTGTTTGTTTTTAGAGGGCACCCATGGATGAGAGCACTAATGCATGACTGCTCTTGCATGTGCGTAACCTACATGCTGTCATCTGCTTGGGTGGCAGAACGTCCTTCCCTGCCCTTTTCTGCCTGTGCAGGTTCTAGTGCGGTACAAGCTGTCTGCTGATCTGAGCATCCCCAGAATAACTTGCTGGCAGCTCTGCGGGCACAGGGTTGGCTCTCTGGGTTGTCTTTGCATGTTTCTTATGGGAAAAGGTGGTGTAATACCTTAGGTAATGAAGAGCTCATGGGCGCAGAAGACCTCCTCTCCAAGTGTATCCTAGGCTGAAAGTTTAAAATACACTAATTTCTTCTGGTATTATGAACTTAGCCTTAAGAAATACTGCTTTGACGGACTTCAGGTGTGGAAAACTATTTAAAATAAATGACAATAGCAGTATTAAACTGTGGTCCCCGTCACTAGCTCTATTGCACTTCACTCTCACTCTTTAAATGAAGGTGACTGATGGCAGATAACAAAATGTAACTTGGAAAGAATTTATTCCTGAAAAATCTTACTGTGTAGCTTGGAAAGCATTACTAGGTGTCTCTTTCTTAAAATATTAACACTGTAAGGCCTAAAATGAGACCTTACAGTTATGAACAGCAGAGGGAGTGAATCGCTGGAGCATCACATTTTCTGTGCAAGCATTAAGGGACACTGCACAGTGTGACTGACTTGATAGTTTTACAGTTTTTCATTAGAAAATACTCAGCAGAGAATAGATGAAGTGCATTTTTGTTCCTTAGCTCCATTCCCACAAAATCAGGAACAGTCTTTCTGTTAGTTTTCTGCTTTACCTTTTCCAGAGGACAGATGGTTATTGTGACCAATATACTTTACTAGGTTGTTTGCTTTCTGGGCAGCCAGATAGCTGACTGTGAGAGACAGTCTTAGGTTGTACTGGTTTCCTAAAATACATCCTGGACTAAATTGTAGAAACAGGTATGTGCATGTGTTAGTGGGGGAACATTCCTCTTAATGAACATGATAGCTGTTTTCCAGCAAACTTTGGACCTTATTTGATGTTTTCATTTGGTTGCAGATGCTCTGCAGCAGCTTTACCAGGGACTGCCGTGGTCTGTTTCTCATTCCCTTGTCCTGCCTTCTTGCTTGCCACAGCACTGACCTTTGTTGTAATCTGGTTCAGGGAGCTAAACCAGATTGAAGGCTAAGCACTCCTTGTTTCTGTAGGATTTATTTTCAGATGGTTTAGCTCCCTGACCTGACTTACTGGCCGGTCAGATGAGCACCACTGTGGGGAAGCGGCTTGGCAGGACAGCAGTAGCCCTATGCAAGTTCAGACTGGTTTGGAATGCTTTTCATCAGGGTTTTTTCAGTGGCACTTCAACTCTGAATTTCCAAAACTTATTTAGGGACTCCGCAGTGTACTTTGCTTATTCAGTTATGCTGGTTGCTAGTATTTGACCCTTTGTTTTCTTCTCCTTTTTTCATATTTCACAGTCCTCATGTGGTGAAATATTACGGCAGCTATTTTAAGAACACAGACCTGTGGATAGTCATGGAATACTGCGGCGCTGGATCGGTGTCTGATATTATTCGATTACGAAATAAAACTGTACGTCCTTTCTCCTTTGAATGTGTGAATGGGAAATATGGGTGTCCAGCTGCTCAAGGAAGCTGAGTAGTTTGGGCATAATTCTCATGGTGTTCAACGCCTGACACAACCATTGGCCATGACTTGAGATGCAGCTCCTTTGTTCCTCTGAAACTTAGAAAACCAAAACTCGATCAGTGTAATCAGCTATCTGGATAATGTAATCAGTGGAGCAGATCTTGGTTTGTTGGCTTTTCTGGAAACCCGGACTGATTCTGAATAACAGACTACTTTGCCTTACTTTGGTTATTGCAGGATAAGAATTACTAGTTGAGAAAGGATTTTGGTATGTAAAATATGGTACGTGTGTATATGTATGCTGGTTGTAATCTACTTCTACTACATAGTGCTGTAAGTTGCTAATTAATTTCCCATTAGTATTGTAATTTTTAGTGAAGGTAATTAAATGGCAATTAGAGAATCTCAGGAAAATGGACTGAAACACAATAGTGTTATATCTTAGCAACCGATGGGTTGACAGTAACTCTTTTCTTTAGCTCACAGAAGAGGAAATTGCTACAATAGTGCAATCAACACTGAAAGGACTAGAGTACCTGCATTTTATGAGGAAAATACACAGGGACATCAAAGCTGGAAATATATTGCTGAATACAGAGGGACATGCTAAACTTGCAGACTTTGGAGTAGCAGGACAGCTTACAGTAAGTAAAACCAAGATGGTTGTATATGCTTCAGTTTACCTGCATGTCACGTGCTTGTGGAGACTCTGAAAAATTGTTCTACGCTGTTCTAGCACTTTGCATCAACATAATGAGATACTAAACCAGCAACGCATTAGAGCAGAGCTTCCTCTGTGGAAGCTGCTATACCTAAATAACGGTTTGCAATAGCATTTGCTGTTTTCTTCAGGATATTTGTAACTTCTGTAAGCACATTTCAATTCCTCTTTGCAGCCCTCATATCCCAGTTTTGTTGAATCTAATAATGTGCATGCAAGTGGAAGATAATTTGGGTGATAATTCACTAATGAGTGTTTGTGGCTAATACAGTTGCCGTTGTCTGGATTTTTATCCTGCTTTTCTTCTCAGGACACCATGGCAAAGCGGAACACAGTTATAGGGACCCCATTCTGGATGGCTCCAGAAGTGATTCAAGAAATTGGGTATAATTGTGTTGCAGACATCTGGTCTCTGGGAATCACTGCAATAGAAATGGCTGAAGGCAAACCACCTTATGCAGATATTCATCCTATGAGGGTAAGGACTGGCCTTTTAGAATGTATTGCTGTATGGGAAGGACATGCTATTATAGCTGTCTGCATAACATATCAACATGCTATCTTGCTTTTAATTTAGAGTAAAGATTTGTTTTCTGTCAGTTCTTTGTACTGTTGATTAAATAAAAAACAGGTCTTTGAGAAAGAATCTGTGTGGGAAGGAAAATCACAATTCTCTTAAGACATAGCTGAAGCTCCCTGTGTCAGGTGTGAAGAAACATATTTTCAGCTGTATTATCCAAAGGATTTTTTTTTTTTTTTATGCAAGCTCAAATTTTTAAGACTTAAAACCGGCAGATTCACACCTTTTGGGGCACATAATGGCTCAGACAGAAGTGTAAGTACCTAGTGAGAAAAGTCAGATTTCTTGCTACTTGATCCCTCTGAGCAAATTTGTGTATAATATCGACACAAGCCCTTCAGAAGCAGCAAACTTGAAATGTCTATCGTTCTTTAGTACCAATGTACGTCTGTGTGTATTTATGGTGTATTTATGTCGGAAAGCTTTAAACTTTGTTTGGAAATCTGGAATATTCCTTCTGCTTTCAGGCAATTTTCATGATTCCTACCAATCCACCTCCAACATTCCGGAAACCAGAGCTCTGGTCAGACAATTTTACGGACTTTGTAAAACAGTGTCTTGTTAAGAGCCCGGAGCAGCGTGCCACTGCAACACAGCTTCTGCAGGTCTGCCCTTTCTTACAAGAACGTAAGCTCTAGAGAAGGCTTGTTAGGTTAGACAGTGCTATGTGTCTGTTGGTTTCATTTTAGCTGCTCCTACTCACTACAGATTTTAATAGTTCATTTAAAAAATCTTACACTCCACTTCAGCTTTTTAGTTCTTCTCTAAGAACCAGTCCAACTTCCTTTCTTTGTCTTCTCTGGGTTGTTTTTTTGTTTGTTTGGCTTTTGGAAGGGATTTTGTTTTGGTTTTACTTTCAAATTCTCACCAGCACTTCCAAGAAAAAACTGCCTCTTAAAACATTAAAAAGGGGAGGCTAAATGCAAGTGACTGCTCAGAATGGTGTGGGCATGGTGTTGATCTGTGCAATTGGTTCTTGACAGCTAAGCTGCTGAGGAAAGAAGTAGAGTTGTAGGAGGGGAATGAGCCCAAGGTCTCACAGCAGTAGTGCCTTTGCAACATGATCTTGTTTGGAGGGTGGGACGTCTCCCTCCTGTGCCAAACAGAAGTATTGGATTTTTATTTTAGTAATGTATTGAGTTAAACCTTAGTTTTGATTGAAAGTAGGCCATAGTAACAGTGGTTTACTGATGTGTCTTGGTTCAGATGCAGTGCTTATTTGTTTTTAAATACTTCTTAGCATCCGTTTGTTAAAAGTGCCAAAGGAGTGTCAATTCTGCGAGACTTGATTAATGAAGCAATGGATATCAAGCTGAAACGTCAAGAGGCGCAACAGCGTGAAGTAGATCAAGATGATGAAGAGAATTCAGTGAGTATTTAATAGCAACAACGTACAAAGTCTAAACCCTTGCTCCTTTCATAAGGCTTAGCTGCTTTGGTTTTGTTTTTTTTTTTTGTCCAATTGCCTGTGGAATTTACTTAGTTCTCAAGTTTTCTACTTTATGACTGCTTAACCTGATGCTTGGTCCCTCCTCAATCTTTGTATTTGAGTGGGATAGTGCTGTGGTTTAACCTGGCAGGCAGCTAAGCACCACACAGCTGCTTGCTCACTCACTGCCCCACCCCCCCCCCCCCCCACCCCCCCCCCCCCCACCCCTTAGTGGAATGGGGGAGAGAATTGGCAAAAAAAAAGTAAAATGCATGGGTTGAGATAAAGACAGTTTAATAGGACAGAAAAGGAGTGGAAAATAATAATGACAAAAGAATTAGAATGTACAAAACAAGGGATGCACAGTGTAATTGGTCACCACCAACCTACTGATGCCCAGCCAGTTCCCGAGCAGCGCCCCCCAGCCAGCTTTCCCCCTAGATGATACACTGAGCATGATGTCATATGGTATGGCATGGCCCTTTGGCCACTTGGGGTCAGCTCTCCTGGCTGTGTCCCCTCCCAGCTTCTTGTGCCCCCCAGCCTACATGCTGGTGGGGTGAGAAGCTGCAAAGTCCTTGGCTTAGTGTAAACACTGCTTAGCAACAAGAACAACATCAGTGTGTTATCAACCTTATTCTCATCCTGAATCCAAAACACAGCACTATACCAGCTACTGGGAAGAAAAATAACTGTCCTAGCTGAAACCAGGACAGACAGACAGCACGTATGGCTTGCTGTTTAGCTTGTAGCATAGCTGGAGACCTGTGATTGAATAAGTCTACAAAGCAATGAAAGACTCGATATATTTCCCCAGTTGGTTATATTATTTATGCAGTAATGAGAATTTTTCATTGTATGTTCAGGTCTTAGACTGCTCTCCTAGTATAAAATAATAACATTATCTGTGATGAGCTATAAGTATGTTGTGTTGTTTTACTATTGTTGTGCTTTAGAACCCCCCTTATAGAAACTTTCTACTGCACAAGAGCAACCGACAGAAACCTGAGGTGAGGGCATGACAAGTGTTCAGGGGATTGCTGTGAATTTAAGTTTGGGCTCCTTGCTTCAGTGGTTACAGCATGTGAATATGGAAAGCATGTTGAAAGCTGTTTTTTGAGCCTCTGCCTGCTTCAACCTGAATAAATGAAATGGGCACAACAAAAGGCATTGTGTGCCAGTCCTTTTCAGAGGTTAGACTTGAATAGCATGGTCAACAGTATCTTTGCTGAAGACATTGTTTGTCTAGTTTTTTCAGTTTAGGACCGCCTATTTATTCAGTGTGGAAGTAACTTTACTGGTCACGTTGCCATGATGTTGACTCTTGAGAGTATTGTCCCTACCCTCTCTTCTTCATTTTCTGACTGATCTGCAGTCACATTGCTGAGATGGTGTCTATGTAGTGGAGTTGAGTGGTCTCCGTCGGTGTGTGTGTGTTTTCCCGAAGCTTCTCTACTCCACGTCTGCTAGCAGAAAAGTGTTCCCAAGTGCTGTGGAAATTTCTGCTGTAGTCCTTTGTTAAATGATGTGTAGCTAACAAATTTATTACTTCCTCTCACCCACTCATCTCCACATAGAATTACTTTTCCTCCATTAACATCTTGTGTAGTTTTCTCTTCCTCTTGCTATTGGTTTTAAGGTTAGGAAGTAAATTCTGTAGCCATCCTTGACAGAACAGATAAAATGCACGGAACACCAGAATGTGGAGGGGTGTACTGTCTTCTTTCAGTGACATTGAGATGGAGAATTACAGCTTGATGTGTGAGACCTGTGTTTTCCCTCTAACACTAATACAGATCAGTTAGCCCATGGTCACACACAAAGAACTGTGAACTTCATCCTTTTAACAAAACACAAGCATCTCATCCAAGGTGAGATTCCCAGAAGCTACTGTAAACCTAGGAAGTGACTTCTGGTCTTGTAGTTGGATAGCTGGTCTACATTTCCAAGAAACTAAATAGATTGTGGAAATTTTGACCTTGTTCTTCAGGAAATCTTAATCACAATATATGTGTAGTGAAGCACACGCCACCTAGTGATATTACTACCTCTGGCTAAAGCAACGATCTGCCAGGAAGTTGTCCTACCAGAATTTGTTTCAGGAGCTTGTGTTTTCCTACAGTCAGTCTCTTGAGCCTTGACAGCAATAATTCAAACTTATATAATATTTAGTGCCTGTTAGCAAATGGAAAGATAAGAAATAATTCTCATCTGAAAAAAATGGCTAGACTTTGATAACTTATTTCATTCCTTTTTAAAGACTTGCAAATACAGTTAATGTTTATTCAGTGCTTCTGAAGTTTCTAGCAAGTAAAACTACCTAAATGTTAAAGACAGACTCCTAAAAAATAGGGTGATTGTTTTTCTTCAGTGTGCCACATGCACTCCAGACTTAGACCTGTTGCTGTCTAATAAGTAATGACTCTTCAGTGAAATGTACCACTGGAGATAGGGGTTTTAGTTCAACTGTTAAAGCTCACAAAATGAACAGAAACACTAATGACTGAATGAGTATTTGTAATCTACTCTTATGGATAGGTCACCAGGTCAGAAATGAGATACAACTTGGATTGAGAACTTTCTCCTGATTATTCATCTGTTCTCTTATTTATCGTGCTGGCAGAAAAGTATGAAGACTTTTCATTACCTGTTTGGAGATGACGGGGAGAGAACTAAGTGCATAAACCAAAATGTTGCTTCTATGTGTATTTGTAAAAATCTCTGAATTAGTAAGCCTTGCCAGTGTCCTTGAATATAGATATTCTTCATGGGACTTTGCCACCATCAGTAAAAATGTATTTATGGCATCCTTGTACAGGAAGAAGATGAAACCGATTCAGGTACCATGGTGAGGGCGAGCGGAGATGAAACAGGTACCATAAGAGCTGTCAACACGATGAGTGATGGAGCCAACACAATGATTGAACACGATGGCACCTTGGAATCCCAGCTGGGCACAATGGTCATAAACACAGAAGAGGAAGAGGAGGAAGGCACCATGAAAAGTAAGAAAGCATCTTTAACTTCTAGAATATTACTTAGGACCTGATGTGGGCTATGATATGTATTCCCAACCTACTTTGATATTTTTGGTAGCTTATTGTGATGTCTTTTGGCTGTAGGGAGTTAAAACTTGTCAATGCCCTCTGGCAGTAGAGACAAGACACCCTTTCTAGGTCCAAGTTTCACACTGTTCTTTTTAGTCTTGCAGTTGTATAGCTGATGAATTGTGCACAATTTTCACAAGCTTCTGTGCTGATTGGATAAGATCTGATTCTAGCTAGTATGTTTCTTTAGTTGGTTCTTTTTTGTTTGTTTGTCTTTTTCACAGAATGTAAAGGAGGGAGACTCTAGCATAGGGTTAATAAAAAAATTTGTGTTGCTTTAGAAGGTGATCTGGCTGTAACCTGGCATCTGAAAACAGCAAGTCTGTTTCAGAACTGATGCATCAAATTAAGGGCCACATTTATGAAATGACAAGTATCCTACACATTTCAGGCACAGCAAGGCACACAGTGGGAGGAGCTAGCTTGTGTGTTTCTTTAGTGTTACTTTAATCACTGAGAACTGAACAAACTGTGTGTTGCTGTTCTCAGACATTCAAGCTGAAATCCATTCCACGCTAAAACAGAAAAGTTTACTAAACCTATAAGCCTGGTCATAGGATGTAAGATTTTCAAATGCTGGGACTTTGATCCCTGATAGTCTGTGGAAGGCCTCACAGATTGAGCTGGAAGAGGGTTTAACAATGTTTCTTTGATTAAAGAAATGGCAGGGAGAGTCTCCCTGGAAAAGTATGACTAGAAGAACAAGAATCTTTTCTCAATTATGGATTCTTCTAGAAATCCATTCCCACTGATTGGGCAGGCTCAACAGTATTGAGGCGGAGGTAGTCGTAGATGACTCAGCTGGCCAGCGTGGATGTTTGTTCAAAGACTGAGGAAAGTGCTGAGTGGGGGCTCAGCAGTAGTAAAATATGACCATCATAGGCGAGGCTTGTTCTTTTGGCTCTTGCACTGTTTCCAAAGACTTCCTTGGCTGTCTGATTTTGAACCTTTAGCTGTTGTGGGAGAGGAGGAAATTCTCAAAAGGAGTTTGGAAAAATCCTTTTCTCAGGAATTTGTGTTGAAAGCTCCTTCCATGTGGGGGCCCCCTAGAGCTTGTGGAAAGATAGTGAAATTTCAGCAGAACCCGTTTAAAGACTTTTGCAAACTTTTGGCAAACACTTGATTCAGCACATTAAAAACCAGAGGTGTCAGCCCATGTAGCAGCTTGTGTTAACAAAGACAATGGAGTAAAGGCATCAGGTTTTGTGGAACAAAGCAGCTCTGGCAAGGAGGCAGATGGACGCTTAGAGTAGCTGAAAGGTCACCCAAAGAGTGGGACGTGTTAACAGCCTTAAATAAACCTAGTGAAGTTGCAATTTCTTTACAAATAGACAACACTGTTAGTTTCTCATCATCAGCGTGTATTGTTCCATCTCATGATTCACAGTAACAGAGGTTTACTGTCAGTGGTGCTCCTGCACTGGCTACCAAAGGTGTGTAAGTAAAGTGCCTCTTTAGTTTATTTTCCTGGGTTTAACACGTGCTTGTCTTCTCATCATCTTTTTAAGATTGCAGCGCTTGTAACTCAAAAACATCTAATGCTCTCTACAAAGTAGTGTACAGAGGTTTGAGGAGATGCCTTTGATAATACCTTTTTTGCAAGGACATACTCTCATTTTGAGTAGAATCAGTTATGAGGATATAGCAATGTCTTTAATATAGTGTAGTATTTAACCTCAAGAGGGAGCTCCAGAACAAGCTCTAAGAGCTCTAGACCTCTGGGACTAGAAAGTCAAGTTTTTATTTTAAACCCCCCTTAGACTACAGACTTCTTAAAAGCACTCTCTTCTTCAACTGCTGCTGTATAGTCAAAGCTGAGTATGCGGCAGAAGTGCTGGAGCAGCTCTGCCTTCTGGAGGAAGCATTTTGAGATCCTGGGTGCAAGTGATGGTTGATACTGGTATCGCTTTCATGCTGATGGCTTTCACACAGCAGTATCTAGTGAAACCCAGCTGCACTCAGCACTCTCTGCTGCAGGCTGTGCTGCATTTTACTAACTTGTACCTTGATTCTCAGAAATCCGATGTTAATGAAAATGATTGTACCAGACTAAAACTTAACTTCTCCTTAACGCCTTTTTCTCCTCCTTCCCCAGTAGCATAATTCTGAAATTCTGGCTGCTGCACAGAGCAGTTCTGTGTTTGTTTCTTGGATGCACTGTAAGGCAGTGTCTTTGAGCAGCTTGTCCTTCATGAGGATTGCCTACAGCTCCATTTTCCAGCTTGCCATTTCCATATTCATGTTCTCATAACATTCAGTTAGATTGATTTAACTGTAAAGTTCATCAGCCTGCTGCAGAACACTCTGGAGCAAGTTCTTTTTGTAATCTTAAATATAAATGTAATAATGCTGTTTGGAAACCACTGAGTTTGAAGAAGCTTCATTGATTCATATTTTTAAAGACGTCTATATTTCATTTGGCAGCTTGTGTTATGACTCACAATAAAACCTGTTTTAAGTCGATAAAAAAGTTCTGATTTTTCTTGCATGGCATTAGTAGGAGCATTTAACTTCCCTAGGTGTCTTGGGCTTTTTAACTGCAGGCTTCTGAGCTTGTGTTCTAGCCCTTCCTCATAATTTGAAAAAATAAATCTGAGTCTGCACCAGTTTTTGGGTTGGTTTTATTTCTTTTTAATGTAAAAAGTGTTTATAGGACATTGAAATATGATGCTTTAGGTTGTCTTAGAAATCTCTAGCAAACAACTTCCAATAGCCTTGAAAGTGATTCTTGCATAAATCAATTAATGACTTTTCAAGCTCAGAGGAAAAGCAGTATTAAATTCCAGTATTTTACATTGTAGGGGAAGTTTTGATTTGTAGTCAATTGAGCTGTAATTCTCTTTGCTTAAATTCTTTCATTTGCTTGTCTTTTTTTCTGGGCACTCAATATAAATACTCAGGCAACATTAAAAATGTCACTATGACATTCTGTTACGCATTTTGAAAGCACTCAAATGATTGCCTGAAACCGCAGCTACTAAATTGTGCTGCGACACATTTTACTTATAAATCGATTGCTACCAGATTACTTATGGATTGCAGTTAAACTATTCCAGGAAAACTTTGGAAGTAGCTGAAGAACTATGGATGAACAATGATTTGCAATAACAGACATTTCCATTGTGCTTGAGATCTGGAATAACTTTTGAACTGTTAATATGTGTGAAAAAATTTTTTTTAATTTTTCTATGAGAGAACATAGAGTGTTAGTAAACAGTGTGGCATTTTTTACTCTTTATTGCTTTTTCTGCTTTATTTGCTGTAGGTCTTTAGAGATAGTGGAAACTTGGCATGAGTTTGTCTCTTTGACTTAGACGGGAATGTAATTTTATAATAAAGCAGATAAACATATTGCCTTCCTTGGACACTGCAATACGATCAGATCCAAGTGAAATAGGATCTAGTTTGTCTAGTACTATAGTCTGTCCTATTTTCTATGTTAATGTGCCTCTTGGTTGTTTAAGCACCAAATAAAACGCCACTGGAGAATGTAGAACTGCCAACAGTGGTGTGAGTTGGGCTGTCTGGTTTTTGGGTCGAGATGAATGAGGGATCTGGAGACGGTGGAAGAATTGTGGGTGTGGGGTTTTTGTTAATGCAGAACGCATTCAGTAGAGCACCTGGTGCAGTGGTAGACCAGAAGCTCTAATAATGCTGTTGCCTCTACCTTGATAATGTAATATGCAGGTAAAAAAAGTCTCAATAGTTTGTGAATGTTGAAAATAAAAAATTCCAGGCTTCATTCTTACAACAGAGTTAAGAATGGTTTGAGTTTTGTCATGCTTTTACCATGCCCATGCTGCTAAGTATGGGTGTGTCCTTTTAAAAAGATATTTCCCCTTTTGAGGGGAGATTGGGTTTCATTAGCAAATTAAATGAGCTAAGATGCAAACTTGGCAATTTCCTGTTAGAAAAATGATTCCAAGTAAGCTTGTTAGTCTTGGTGGCTTTGTGAGACATCCAGTGGGTGACACTTAAACCTAAACCAGAGAAGTGTTACTGCCAAGATTGGGAAGACTTTTTTCCCCATTAATTAACCTGTGATTTTTCATTTAAAGCAATGACTATAAAAGCTGTAATGTGAACAGCAGGATGAATATTGATGGCAGAAGGTTTATGTGATTGCATTAATATTATAATTGAATAAAGTATGTCCGGTATGTAGCTCGGGTAGCTATAGGTGGTGTAATATCAGTAGTTGTCCAGAAAAGTGCAGATGCATGTTATCCAAATAGCTGATGCAGGTGCTGCTCCACATCTTGTCAGGATTTCTGTCATGTGTATGTCAGAGATATTGGCTGTGTTTTGCTTCTGGTTTTCTCTGTAGACAATAGCTCTTCATAGCAGCTTCCCACTACTTAGTGTTATTAATGTCCAGTGGTACAGTTCTGTGTTTAAAATAAATTGGACCATAAAACACTCTTAGCTTTATGCATTTAAATAACACACTGTTTATAGAAACACCTACATTGATTAAATTCTTCTTGAACTGTAAGAAGCATTGTACTGCCACTTTTAAGGTGTGGAGAATACAAATCTTCACAGATAACTCTTCCAGCTGTGTTACTTTCTGACTTTTAATAGCAGCCTTGCTGGCAAACTTGACGTAAACAGTGGCCAGCACAGTTTGTCTAAGAACCTCAAGTTGTGTAAACATGCAGACAGTATTTCTGAGCAATGGGAGGAGTTGTATGTGCTGTCATTTTGTTGTAGGGTTTTTGCTGTGGGTTTTGATTTTCCTGTTTGAATAGTGGTAGGCAACAGGACCTCTGTGCAGCGTGCTAGCAACTGAAATAGTGGTTCTGTGCAGGCTGAAGGATGAAGAAAAGTTAAGCCCAGGATCTAAGTTGGATGCTTCTCCACCTTTGGTTGTCCTGCATATTTGACAAAGCTTTAACACAACGTTAATCATCTATTAATATTTATATTGTCAGAGACACTGAAATTGGAGAAAGAGGTGTATGTGTTTAACACAGGTATTTTTGCTGTTCCTAACACTTCACTGTTAAGCACTCCTGCATTTGTGATGGTGGGGGATAGAAAGTAGGGGGCTTTTTTTCTGGACCGAAGCATTGTCTTGAGGAAGACGGGAGGTATGACTAACGGAGTCCTGAATAGCGTGCAGGAGGCAGTATGCTTGGGGAGACTCAACCAAGAGACAGAGTAGCAGTAAATCACTTAATAACTATATCTCTGTCCCATATGCATGCATGTATTTGCACGTACAGGCAAACTGTAACCTACCTGTCTCTTCTAAGAATAAACTCACTTCCTACTGGATCAAAATAAACCCTGGAGAAAGCTTTCCTCCTGAGCAGGAATGAGGAAAACTCTATAAACTCTTAAATTCTGTAATTGCAGAAGTTTAAAACCAAATTAATTTTTACCAGCAGATTTTCAAGCTTCAGAAAAAAAAAATGTTCATTGCCATGTTGTTTTCTGTTCTCTCTAGATAAGCAAATGAGTTTCCGGGTTATGAGTAGAAAGGGCGTTAGCAAATGCTTACTTGGTTATTCGCAATTTGGGGACCTGGAGCTGTTGCCCACAGCGTGCTGGACCTGAAGACTGCATCCCTGTCCATGAGGTTGTTTCTCATTAAGATTCATCAGAACCTGAGCCAGATGATGCAGGATATGAAATGTTCACTTGTTTCCAGATGCACCTTCACATCTTGCTGCCTGTGTCATGTCCTGTAGTTGCTGGACTGAATTAGCAATTCATACTAATGAGGTGAAAGATGTAGGTGTCCACTGAAAATCTGTGATGGAGAAAGAAAGCTGCTATATGGTTATAATCTTTCCTGAGTTTTTATGTAAAAGAGATCCAAAAGGAGGTAACCTGTTCTTAAACAGCTTTCACTACTGGGAGGATCTCCTCTTTCAGAGAGTTCTCAATTAAATACACCACAGCTTTGGATGGGTGGTGGTACTCTTCTCCTTAGATGACTTCGATGCCTTATATTCATTAAAAGAGATTAGTTAGGATACCTAGCACTGATTTTCACAGTCATTTAGGAGCTCCTTCTTAATAGCAGGACCTGTCAGGTATGTTCTGCTTTGATTTAGTTTTAGATAGGCCATAATTATGGGATGTATCAATAGATATGAAGTGTTATGTGTCTGCTCTTAATGTCAGGAAATCTCAGCTTGTGTTGCCATGGGGTGAATTCATTAGTGATGGAGCACTTTTTGCTCTGGTTGAATAAATTGGCATTTCTCTGCTCTGCTGCATAAAATGACTCAGTCCTGTTCATACTGTACAAATTATGCTGTCCAGCTGCTAAAGTTCATCTGTGATCTCTAAGAAATAGCCTGAAGCAAATAAAACTGCAATTCCATTTGAAATTTAATATTAATGAAGTGTTGCTTGCACATAATCATCAGGCACTGTTTTGTGCATTTTAAATACATGTGCATTTTCAGTCTTAAAAGTTACATAATTCAGTCTAAAGCAGACAGAAGCTTACTGAGACTACTGGGGACTAAGCCTGTTATGTGAGAAGTCAGTGAAAGATCTACGCTTATTTAGACCGCTAAAATGAAAGATGACATTGGATATGAGAACTCCTTAAAAAAAAATTTAAAAAGGGCAAGGAGGGAAAGTGAACACTGTAGAGGATAATGGTTTGAATGCTGAAGAGCTGAGACTTGCTCAAGAACAAGTGCATATACACTGGCTGCCCATAAACTTCAGACTGGAAATGAGAGGGTTTATAACTCCGGGAGAACAGCAAGCCTGTCAACAGCAAGGACAAAGCAAACCAATTGCTTCACAATAGATCTTGATCCCTCTGTGAAAGGGACTATATAACCTTGTATATGATAGCAAAAGACTGTGCTGCCTGTCCCAGGGGATCCTTTCTGGCCCTACATCTGACTAAAGGCAGTGATAGCTCAGCTTTCTTTAAAGTTAACATGAGTTCTCTTCACTGCATCTCTGCAGCCTCCTGCTCACAGGGGTGGAACTTCCTGAGCTTGTGCAGAGAGTTTGTGACACTTCCTAGCATGAGTCAACTTAAAAATTTTTTGTTTTGTTGCTCCTGACACGTCATTCTTGTAAACACAAGTATTCTCCAGAGCTGAGGCTAGTTGCCTTTCTAAAGACTGGGGACTCCTAAAATCTTGACAAATACATATATGTGTACCAAGTATCACATTTCAGTTTGATATTGCTAATGTAGCAATTGATCGCTTCACTGTTGTTGATTTACATTCCCTTCTTTGTAGATTAATTTGTAGCGTGATCTTCTGACTGTTCCCAGCCACAACTCTAGCTCCAATTTTTGCGATATAAGGGAGGAAGTCTCTCACCATGGCTTCAAGAATAGGTATTTTAAGTATTAACTGTATAAACTGACTTGAGTAAAGAGCACACAAAATGTGTTCCTGAGGTTATCTTACTCTCTCATGACAAGCTTTGTGACTCTAGAATATTCACCCTAGGTAGATAATAGTAATCTCTTTCAAGAGGAAAGAATAATAAAACAAGGATTCTTCTACTGTCAATTTTGAGTAGAGAAGAATAATTTTAGAGAAAAGCAGCAATTCTAGTTTCATTACTCAGCAAGCTTGTTCAGATAGCTAGAAGGACTTCGTAAATCCACTTTTCTTTTGAAGCTCATGAGCTTCTGAAAATTTTCAATTGTGAGAGCTAATTTGACAAAATCAACAAAATGAGTGCTTTGATTTCTGGGACTAGATGATACTGAATGATCTGGTTTCATGGATATTCTTTACTGCTGGAAAAAAAAGTAAATCTCTTGCTGGTTTAATTGACTGTGCTGTTTCTTATTTATCATTCTACTTTCTCTGCAGCATCATATGGAAATAAAAATGACTTGAAGGCTCTCCACACCTTCTTTATCATCTTTGGCTTGATGTAAGAAGGTCTGTATGCTGCAGTCAGCCATTAAGACTGACTTACTCAATTCCCTCAAGTATTCAGACATTTTCTGGGAGGGAGTGCACTGTTGTTTACGTTTTTCCTTGAAACTGAACCTTGCTGTAGCCCAACAGAGGAGAGGATCCAGTATGCTGAGGCCACTGACTCTTGTTGATGTTGCCTTGCTGGCTTCTTGCAGTACCCTGCCTGTGTTTGTCAGGTGTCTTCTGGCTTGTCTGGGCTGTTTGTGCTTTGGGTAAGGACTGTCCCAGCTTGCACAGTACCACACACAATTGGACTTTGCTTTCCAGTACTGAAAGGGTAACACTATTACTGAAATCAGTAGTAAGCTTAGCATGGTGCTCCTTTAAAAATCAAAATCTAGGGGGATATTTGTTCATAATTTAGAGCATTCTTTACCTTTGCACCCACCAATTTCACATCTCTTTCTGTTCTCACACACAACGATACTGATGTTCTTGTACTTTTTTCTAAACATGACTTTATACCAGTCAGCACTTGTGAGTTTTCTGCAGAGGGCTTCTCCTCTCCACTGCAAGGCAGGCTGTGTGACAGGCGGTCTTCCCAGTGCGTGTGGCCCTGTACAGCTACCCCAAACCTGCAGTTCTGCAGTCAGCTGGACTGGCTCCATCAGAGCTGTGGTGTTCCATTTGTGTAATTAATACAGCTCCTAAAAGATGACTGCGTATCTAAATGGCAGACCGTTAATGGCTCCAGGGAGCTCTCGTGGCTCATCCTTATAAGCAACTCTTTAGGTTCCAAAATAAATGCATGGTGAAGCCTTTCTTGTCACCACAGGGTGACCTTCTCATAAAAGGCTCTTCTCTGCCACAGTTGTGATCTCACTTTCTGTCAAATGTTCATATTTTAGTCTAACCCTATAAAACTAGGAAGTTAAATGCTTTTTGGCACAGACACGTTTAGTGCGGTGTCATCTTTCAGCAGCATCTGCTTCTCCAAATAGCAGTGATCGATTTTTGTCTTCAGCTGCCTGTTATCAAAATCTTAAAGATATAGCAGTGTGATTCTTCTGTTGAATTAATAGCAGATCATCTTTGGAAAGATGACACTGCTGTTAAGTGCCAAGATTGACGAAAAGAAATCCAGTCGTGCTGGGATAATTGATTTAGTGTAATGTCTGTCTCTGGGAGCATTTCTGTCGGTCTTGCTGCATACCCCTACTGAGATCATAGCAACAACTAAAATTTCAGACATCTTAGATCTGTATTCCAGCTATTTTTTGGTTTATTTTATATTTTCTCCATTTTTTGTCAGTTAGCAATCTCTATTTTAGTCAGCTTAAAAACCAAACCAACACTAAATAAAGATGCAGTGTGACATGTTGATGTGTAGAAATGTACTAAAATGGTGCCTAAACATTGCATGCATTTGAAAGGCCTAAGGTGGCTGCAAGGTTAGAGGTGTCTGACAGCGGGTGTGAAGAGTGTGAGTTGAAGAGCTTGGCTTGCCAGCAGCCGCTGGAGGTCATCAGCCCAGTTCCCTGTGTGATGGCTGGGACCAAGTCAGTGGTCAGACAGATCCGGCAGTGTCAGATCCGGTTGCTCAGGGCCTTGCACAGTTGCTCCAGCCCTGCTCCGTTGCACAACCACACCTGTTGTGAAAACTTTCTTCCTTATGTTCAGCCGACTTGCCCTTGCTGGCGTTCAGACCGTTCCTCTCGTCCTTTCACTGGGGAGAGCAGGGCTCTGATGGCCTGCTGGGGTGGGAGACCGCAGCTAGAGCCTCTCCTGCCCTCCTCAGGCTGAACCTCCCCTTCTCTCCCACCCTCTCAGCATGGCAGAGACCCCTCTGGTGTCCCAGCAGCCTTCTGCTGCAGCCCCCCAGCTTTTGGTCGCTTGTACTGGTGGTGCTGAAAATCCAGTGGGACACTTCAGGATTATAAACTGCCACCACCACTTCATGTGCTTCCTTCTTTGTTTCATTTCTGCATGAAAACAGAAGTTTTATTAAATAAAGCTTGGGTTTAGATATGCCTTTCAATAATTCAGTGATGCTACGATAGGTGGTTGTTCAGTAGATATAACGAGTCATTTACAAATATTGCAGTTCTTGGTAAAATACAAGATGTGGGGAAATGAGCGTGATTATTTTAAGTGACACTCTGAATTAAGGTCTGGTATGAGCAAACAGTCTTTTTTAATTAAAAAAAAAATAAATGGAAAAGAACCGAATAAGCCAGTGTCACTGAAGTGAAACACTTGCTTTCAAAGTCTCCTGTGCTGCAAACAATTGATTTCAAAACATAGAGTACAAGCTTGATTTCAATTTTCTTTTTTTTTTCCTAGGAGGCCTGAATTACTGAGACCTAGGCTAGCTGTCAGTAAGCTGTGTATAGATTAGCCTAGATAGTTATGAATTTTTCTATTTCTACAAAATTTGTTGGTGTTATATATTCCCACAATTGCCCATAATAACTTACCTCCTGCTTCAAACAGGCTGGACTGCAGCAGAATACAAGGGGTGTATTTACTTCGTTCTAAATAAATGTTTTATCACTTAGCAGTAATTGGATTGCTATTGTATTTCAGTAATTATTCCCAACAGCAAATCTGTTCTCCACTTCTCAGACGTGTTCCCTGACTGACCTTCACGCAGCCTGTCTGAAGGTGTCTTTCTTGATCTAATTCTGTACGATGAGTTTTTTGGTTTTGCTTTTTAAAAAAGGGGAACTACTGCCAGGGGTAGAATAATTTGTCTTTGCTCCAGTTGTCATGGTGCAAAAGTATAAGCACTTCAGTTCATGCCTAAGCTTTTAGCTGACCCTGGAGAGGCAGTACGATGCAGTGCTTTTTCAAAATGCATCATGACATTTCAGGCTGTGTAGAACCACACTTCTCTCAGTATCACAACTCAAATATCCTGCCAAGATTTCTCATACTTTGCGGAAATTTGTTCTGTATTTAAGAGGTCTGTAGACAAATAACTTCCTAAAGTATCTCATAGCTGACTGAGGAATTCATACAATTGTCTGAGGATCAGAGTCTGCCAGGGAAGTTCTGGATCAGTGGATGGCAATTTTATGTGCAAGAATAATATTCGGTGATGAAATCTTAATGGGTTTTCAGAGTAGCTAATATTTTTTTAAGAGAAAAGCACTGCTGAATGTCCTTAGTGAGGACTGTCTTGTGATAGCCTGCCTTCTGTCCAGACTCTTGTAGGAGAGTCTCTGCATTATGCAGACCCCACAAACCCATCAAAGGATGGCTCCATCCCCTGTGTGCTTGTCTGAAGCTCTAAACTTTTGGTTGATTGCCTGCCAGATTATATTTATTTCAAATGTATGGCATTCAGCAATGAACTTATTTCCACAGTCCAGAACTAGGCTATTCTGATGCCATTTTCTGTTAACTCTAGCCCTAATCCTGCTTTCTGAAAGCTATGGTTTCTGCATCGCCTAATGCATGTTTCAAGTGTGGGTAACCTACTCCAGTGCCTAGAGAATGGTATTTTATCAGAACAAAAGCATTTTACTAGGTATTGTTACAGTGCTTACTTCCATTATGCTCACAGGTTTTTGTGAAGCGTTTTATCATAAAGAGCAGCACAATGGCATTAAGCTGCGAGTAGTCTTTAGCTGAGTTTGCAGCTGTCATGGTCTTGTGCAGCCCCGTTAAAGCATGTTTGCTGTGCAAGCCTGCCACTTCGTTTAGATTGAGGCTCTTTATAAGATATTAGGGGCACTGTAACTCACAGGATAGGCCAGTTTTAAGTGTGAGTAGTCTGGGCAGCATCTGATGCTGTACCAGTTGTACTACTAAAGAAATCTTCCTTTGGAGATATTGAAAGTCTTACCATCTTGACTTGCTGTGAAGTTAAATTGTGTTTTCTTCCTGTATTGGCTTTTATGTTGCCTGTGCTAGGAATCATTATTTTCACTCTCTCACTTTTCATCACTTCCTTCCCTATTGTGCTGTTGTCACCCTGCAGCTGAAGCTGCCTTCTGTTCGTGGAGCCCACCTGCTCTCTCTCCAAACAGCACTGGGGATCTTCCTTAATCTGGGAATTTGTGACCATACATTTCTTCCTTCAGTGACAGAAACCTGTTTGCTGAATGGATTTATTTGTATGTAATGGTACTTAAATCCCATGAGGAGGGATTTGGATGGTGTGATGGCTAAAGGAAGAAGGGATACATGAATGCTTGTACCTCTAATCCCACCAACTATCCAACGTATGTGGGCACCCTATGAGAATGTAGTTTTACTAGCTTGTTGCTCTTAATGGTTCAGCAGCATTCTCCATCTTCTTTTATCTTCTGCTTGTTCTAAAAAATAATTTAGACAAATGAGAATAATGTAAATCTAGTTGTGCTAAAGCTTTGTGCTCTTGGCTATATCCTTTCTTCTCCCATCAGTATGAGTGAACTCTGTTATTGAGAATGGTGCTTGGGAGGCTTATGAGAGATGCTTTTAAAAATCCAAGTATTCATATGTAGGGGGTTATTTTGAGTCCTATGTCTCTCTTTCTGCCCTTGCCCATTTTTTATTACCCCAAGTTTCTTAAATGCAGTCTAGAATTGAATAGTTAATCTATACGTCTGGTTTATTCAAGTAATCCACCAAGAAAGTGTGTTTAGAGAAATTAACTTACAAAAATAAAACTAAGGCAGTAAACTTGAAAACTTACTGTTTGTAAAAAGAAAAAAGAAGCTTTGCAAACTAATTAATCCTTCTACCCAAGAAATGTAGAACTTGATCACTTCTACCCAAGGCAAGTTATGTGATATTTTGCATGGTAGATGTGGTCTTTGAAAGCCTTGCTTTTGTGCTATTCTATTCATAAATATAAAGATGAGTTTCTGCTTGTAAAACAACGCTGTTTAGTTTTGGAACTTTGCCTATTTTGCAGTGCGTGCAACCTGGCTGGGATGAAAAAAGCCCAGCCTCTCTCGTTGGTAGCAGCTTAGTTCTAGCATTCAGCGCGTGAAGCTCGTTTACCTGGTAGCGTGCTTTGATGAATGGATTTCAGGTCTTGAGGCCAAGGCCTCCAGCATTGCAATCACTTGCGTGGTGAGGTTTAAGTTTCCCTTATCCAGTTTTCTCACTGTACAGTCAGTTTTATGCTTGAAGAGCTGCCGAAAAAATAGTACTTTAGCAGTACTGTGTGATTTAGTGTGTGCTAAAAAAATAAAATCACTTTTGGGCATGATGTAAAGCAGTGTAACTGAAAGTATATTTTTGAAAACAACTGGGTTTTTTTGTTTTTAATATTTCCAGGGAGGGATGAAACAATGCAGCCAGCCAAACCATCATTCCTTGAATATTTTGAGCAGAAGGAGAAGGAGAATCAAATCAATAGCTTTGGGAAGAATGTGTCTGGCCAGACAAAAAATGCATCTGATTGGAAAGTACCACAGGATGGAGACTACGAATTTGTAAGTCTATACTTTGAATTTCAATCAATGTGACAATCTTTAAGAGTTTTAGTCAGAGCTGCTATAAGATTATTTCTTGTTTTGACGGACTAATGGAAACTTGAGGAGATTCTGATTGCTAATGCATTTGGATGGGGCATTTTGAAAAACTCATTTTCTTTAGGTATTTCTCGGTAATCGTAACCATAATCGTAACGTATACTTTCTTTGTTTAAAAGCAAACAAACAAACATAAAAAGCCTGAGGACATGAAGGTACAAGCTATCTTGCTTTACTTCCCCATTATGTATTTAAAATAAAACAGAATTCCAGATGGTGGTTGGGAAATGCAAATCCTGAATGTATAGTGTTTGACAAAGAACAGTGTTAGAACCATTGAATTTCCTTGTTTTTCTCAAGCTTTGGCACTGGGTTTTATTATATAAACAACAAGCTTGTCTTCATTTCTCTTTCAAATCCTCAATTTCGGTCTTCCTAACTAAGGTTCATGTGCTCAGAATTTCCAGGAACTTTTCAGAGGTCCAAAAAAGATCTATTATTCATAAGTCTGATTTAAACTTTTTTTGTGAGGATGGAGTGCTGCTGGTTTGAGTTCAGTATGCCGGAAGATGCATGCTCTGCCAAACACTGCTCCCTCTGCGGCATTTTCTTTCAATGATACTTCACTGCAAGCACTTTTTGCTTTAAGTGCGTTGTGCGCCCTTACAATGTCTGTGTTGCCCGTGGTTCAGGTTGTCATGCTGCGTTCAGTAGTTGGTGAGATTCACTCCACCTTCACAAAGCAGTATGGAAAGCAAAATCCCTCTGCTTGTCACGACTCGAGGATATGCTTTACTTTAAGGCTGGAGTAATAGGTGGAGCCTGTCGTTCTCTTTGTACAGATTGTATAGACTACTGCTCTTACACGTATTTTGTTGTCTTTGCTGCTGCATCTCAAATTTTCTTATTTAGACTGAAAAGGATGGCTAGCTGAGGGGACCTGCTCATTCTTTCTCTTGTAGCCCTTTGCACTATGTTATGTTTAGCCTGAAGGCTTAAAGTCACTGCATAAACAGCCTGCAAGCTGCCTGTGTATCACAGGGTCTGGGCCAAGCACACGATTCCAGTCAAGTCAGATGCTTTGTTTATCTCGTTCACCTTACATGCTGTAACTTAATTTAATGATAAACAATTAGTTTTCAATGTGTGGTACTTCCCAGGAAAGATGGGCTGGTTTGGAGCATCTTACAAGTCTTTTATAGTCTGCAGAAGATGGCCCAAGGGAAAATTTGCTGTAATTATTTTACTTTCTAATTTGGTTGATAACCAGTTTAGCAGTTACCCTTATTTCCACTGAGTAGGATGTATTCCACCCTGCATACAGTGAGCTGAAGGTGCAGGCTACACCCAGTGAGTGGCACAGGCAGCACGGATGACACAAGGAAAGGTCGGTGCCATTCTAGCAAACAGGACCTACAAGTATTTTTAGAACGTGTAACGCAACTGTTTGACGTGCATGTGACCTTGTTTACTGATTTCCATTAGTATTGAAGTATTGCCATGTGCACAGATTACCAGTGCGCTGGAAGCAATAAAAGCAAGCAATAAAAGCTAGCAATAAATCGGGCTTTGGGTCACCTTCATGTAGTAATTTGTAGAAATTTTGCTTCCCAGCTGTATGTATTTCTCTAGTTCAACTGTGTATGAATAGACCAGCCTGTGTTGCATGCAAATTTTGTAACAGAGCTACTTTCTTTTCTGTAGGGTAGGAAAAATGCTTGAAAACCACCTTAATAAATATATGCGGATATTTGTATAGCCCTTATCTGAGGGTTGGTAGCAGTAACCTCACGTTGTGTAATGTATTTAAAAACTTAAAGCTGGGTATTTTTCCCACTTGGCTTAAAATTTATCAATTTGATGGCTAGCTACGGGTAAAAGTCATGTTTATTAATGCTGTGTTAATTGAAAGCATCAGTGCAATAAGCATTGTAGAATAAGAAAAAAAATGTGTTTGTTAGGTGTATCAAATACGTCTGTCCTAGACCTGCCTGCAGCTATAACTTATTTCTGCATTGTCAAAGTAGACAGATTTTAGCAAACTTTGTCTATAGAGTTTGCAGGATTCCAAGTAGAGATGAGGTCAGTGAGATGCTGGGTGAATATCAGTTCCTCCTGGGCCTTAAGAAATGATTGAAATATTACTGCTTTGTGCTACTGTAGACTAGATAAATATGCCTTGTCTTCTCTTCTGTATTCCTCTCCCTCCTATGTGACTAGCACCTGGAGTCTCCTGTCTTCCAAAAAAAAAAAAAGGGGGGAACAACATTAAATTACAAAAGATTTTTGCTCTTTTCCCCTGTGGCAAAACCATTTGACCTTTTCTTGACTAACATTGTTCCTCTGAAGCAGGCAAATACGACACTATTTATATCACAATGGCAATGTCATGTTAGATGAGGGTTAGATTGAGTCAGCCCCATCCACTGCAGAGCTGAAAACCCAGAGATCCTGATCTAAAAGGTGATGAACTCCATTCCTCCAAGACGTGATGCCCTGGCTATGTCCTGGTTGTGGGCAGAGATGGCATAAACCCAGTGATTTCCAGCAGTGTATTTCCAGCCTTGGATTTCTGAGGTAGAAGTTACTATTAACTGATTAGTCAATGCCCAGTGGTGTGAATGTTCATCCCTGCTCGTGTTTGAACAAGGATCTCTGAAGATTTAAGACCTGCTTGATTACAGAAAAAGTTTTCAAGAACATTATGATGTATTTAACGTGGGGGAGAAAAATACTAATTATGGGCAAAAAATCTTGCTTTTAGGAAGAATATAACAAACTCTAATACAAAAATGCTGCAGGGCTAGATTGTTAATGGGCAGGCTGCATTGTATGTAGAATTCCTAATTGCCATAATCAGATCTCAGAATTTTTGTAGTTAAATTTAATTTTGCCAGTGAATGTTAGTCACATACTGTTGCACAGACTTAAATTAATAATGCTAGAAGATTTGTCATACATTTTTCACTTTCATCTTTCAGTAGTACTGTAACATACGGCAAAATTAATTGTGCAGTGTTTCCTGCCCTTAGACACAACAAACCCTTCACATATTCTCTTTTTAAAAGCCTTTTAACTGCTCTGAGCAGGTCACTGTTCCAATATCACTTGTGAGTAAAGTGAGATTTTTTTATTTTTTTTTTTTTTTAATTCTGGTCCTGCTTGAAAGGCATTCAGTTTTGCCAAACCTATCATAGCACATATTTGTGGATCATCCAGTCACGGATGTTGTGTATTATATCACTAATCATTTTAATGAAAGCCTATTTGGTTAGCAAATTAGCAGGTTCCAGCCATTCATGGCTTATGGTAACTATGACAATCCAGAAATGTTTTAAGTTTTATTTCATGAGTGTGGTTTCACTGGTGAAAATGAGTGGCAGTAGAGCCCCTGTCAGTCTTGAATTTTGCCATCATGATGCAGCTACTGTTTCTTTTCATACCCGTAGTGTTGAATTTAGGTTTTGCTGTAACTTGAATTCTTTTTTTTTTTTTTCTTTTTAACACCGAGTCTGTGCTAATTAAGTATCTTAGTGTATTGTTTTGGATGTGGAGTCAGATAGGACCTGAGCTTTGAACAGACACTAGAGCAAGAGTACTGCAGGACATCAAGTCTTTCAGCAGGCTTTACGCAAGGAGTTGGAGCCTTTCACACCAAGGCTTTTTTGATTCCAGCACCTGTGTATCTGCTGACCATTTCTGCCAGTGTAAGGTAGCCTGTCGAGCTTAATTGATACAGACACTTTTATGTTGTCTTTAGCTGCTCTTACGATCTATGGTTCACTGGAAGAACAGCAGGTGATAGCTGAGCTTTTGAGGGAAAGCATTGCCATTCACCTGCAGGACCTCAGTGGAGAAACTGCAACCATCAGCAATCGTTTTCTGCACTGGCAATCTCTGTCCTGCTACCACAGCTCTGGGAAGGAAGTTGACATTCAGAAATGAGGTTTATGTCTCTCTCCTCAGAAGTATGCAGCTCCCTTTGGGAAGACCTTGATTTGTTTGCATCTGCTAAGCCTTGGTCGATCAGACCTTTCATCTTCCTACAGTTAACAGCCAGTAGTTTGGGTCTTCTCACTCCTTGGCTTAGTGAAGAGGGTCTGCCTTCACGTGTTTTCTCATTGAAGCAGACAAACTTTGGAGCAGAACTTTTTTCCTTACAGAAATAAAATGAATGCATATCATTGAGAGTGTTAAGGTTTGCAGAAGTAGAAGGAACAGACATGACAGATCTCAGCTTTCTGTGGAAGGACTGCAGAAGATGGCTCTTGTCATGGCCTTTGTTCACAGGTTCACCACGCTTCAGTCTGCTGTGAGCAAACTTGTGTTTCAGGTCTTGTGTTTCCGTGCTGTGAGTGCTATTCTCTGCCCTAGCTCGTCTTTAGCTCGCTTTGAGAAGTGTCTTGTTGGCTGCCAATGGGAAATTCTTTGGGCAGGAAAGATTGGTGTGATTTCCCCCAGTTCCAAAACAGACTTTTTCGCTTTTCAGTGCACAGTGTCATCTGTTTCTCTACTACTGGAGAAGACTGGTCTGCAAGCAGTAGAACTGTTGCTTCTGAAATTTTTGCAGGGCAAAAGAAGGAAGGGTGAGCAGGAGGTGTTAATTGCCTCTAATTGAGGGGAAGAGTGCAGATACTGATCAGCTGCCACTTTTGTCAGGGCTGCACAGTCAGAGCCTTCTTGTACAAGCAACAGTTTGTGTCTCCACCTCACCATCTGCTAGACAGAGATGGGCAGAGAAGGGGCCTTGCTGAGTTACAGGAGTTGGAGGAAGGGCTGGGTTTGATCCCACCACTGCAGATCTCTTTCCAGTAACCAGTCATCTAGCCTGTTGCTCCAAAGTGCTTGGGCCACAGCTTGCTGTTGATGTCTGACTTCTCCATGGATTGTGCTCCTTAAAATTCGTTAATCTTGAAATGAGGCATCTTTGGCTCAAAAGTGTCTGTAGACCGATTACTTGGTCTTTGGTTTTGTTTAGAAGCTCTTGCTCCAGACAGTGCTCCTCTTCCTTACACGAGTCCTGCCAGGGGCTCTCTGGAGCAGGAATCTGTAGGAGTTGGATGGTTCACCAAGCCAGTGAGACAAAGGAGTGAGCAATAGACACATATTTCACACTTGTGATTGCAGCTTGTTCAGATAAGAGACGAAGCAATAGCCTGACAAACTGTGTAAGCAAAAGCATCAAGAAAACACTTACATTTTAATAAAGTCCTGTTTCTAAATGTGTATTCACATCTTTTGGAGTTCTTGAATTATCTGCACTTCAAGAGTTGGTATTGCAACTGCAGCAGCCTTTAAATAACTTTGAATAACTGTATGTCCATTTACACTTACTTAATAGGAAATCATAATACTTTTTGTCTGTGTCTGTAAGCAGCTTTTAGCCAGAGCTTTTAACAGCTACTGCTTAGATCTTTCTTTTTTACAAGTATAACATAAATGAAAGTGAGCCTTCCTCTTACCTGAATGGAGGTATAATTCTTTTTCTTGAAGTAGTAAAGAAAAATACAATTTTCTGTTTAATGAGACAATGTTTCATTATGCTGCTCTCAACTGGGATATACTGTTTTTTTATTAAGATCCTCATTTCTGTGCTTTTACTTAGTAGTTTGAAACATTACACTGGAAACAAAGATTTTTAAAATAAAAAAGTCAAACCTTCTGGTATCTTTACCACAAGAGAAGGAAAGCGTGTTAGTCTGATGGTGTCTTCAGCTTGTTCGGTTGGACAAATGGCTTCTGGTTTGCAGTGAAATCATTAATGCGAATCCTTTTCCTTCTAGTGAGACAAATTAGGTATTGGTGTGATAGCAAGAGATTAGAGTTTTTACTGAAAAGTTTATAGAAAGCTTAATTCTTTCAAAGCAAGTCAAATTGCATTAGGACCATACTGTATTCTGGAGTCTGATGGTAGACACCAGCCTGACGCTGCCTGCAGATCAGAGTCTGCTTCTGCCTCTCAGGTGTGGTCCGGGCGTAGGAAAGCCAACCGCTGGAGCCCAGCCCGGGGAAGTGCCGTGGCTGATGCACGCTGCAGCTCTGGATCTGCTCGGCCCTGGCGTGGATCTGCAAACCTTGCAGCTGGGATCTCACAGCGCGCAGGGCTATGTCTCTTGCATTGCCCTGCTGTTTCCCTGCGCCACTACAGAATGTCTATGGTTAAAAATGGGTATCACTCAACACAGTATATTTCTTCTCCCAGCTCAGGACTGTGGTGAGGAATGGCTGCATACTGGAACCATCTGTTTCTTTCATTGGAAGTGATTTATAGGGAGGAACTGTTAGAGGGCAGGTGATTTATTGCTTATCAATAACAGTAAACGCATTCTGCTTTACAATGACCAGAGTCTCTAATTTATTGTATTCTGTCTGTGAAGGTGTCATTTGTCTTGTGAACAGCTTGTTGTCTACCAGTACCTGGAACATTCAATGTCTTTGGTTTCTCCGAACATTCATTTGGATAGCATTTATTAGCAATCTAATATTGATGCTTTATAGCTTTGCTACCTTTTGTCCTTCTAAAAGTTCAGTCGATTAAAAACTTGGGAGTATTTTCTGTGCAGTTGCAGGCTTTGAAAATGATGGCAGGCTAAATAATTGGTTCTCATTTTGTTGGAACTGGTCTTTGGGTCTTTTCTAGCAGTAGGAAGAGGGGATGCTGAGGATACATCAGTGAGGTTGATGCTAGAAGAAAAGTATTTTCATTATATGTGTAAGCTGCTGTTGTGTGACTCTCCATAGTTTATGATTTTATAATGTTTCCTGACTCTACTGTGATTCTCTGAGCTTTATCTTCTTTTTACTTCTGTCTTTTAAGCAGCTTGGAAAAGGTGTCAGATGCAGGCCTCTACACTAATCTTTCTGTTCTTCCTTTCTCCCATCCAAATTACTCAAGTGAATAATCCGAGGTGGTTACCAAGACTCCAGAAAGTCTATCTGCTTGGACAGGAGCAAAAAAAGCTTTATTAGAGTGTGCATTTGCAGGTTATTTAAATGGAATTATTTGAGAATCAAATAATCTTGAGACTTGTATTGAATTACTACGAAACTTGCAATACATTCTTTCTTTTCTAAGAGAACAAGTTACTCTGACCCTGGTGTGATGAATGAAGATTGACTGTTCAAAAAATTTGTTTGAATATGTATAGTTTTGCGTAGAAGAAAAAAAAGTTTGGTTAAAACAGAGCTTTTTTTCAATAACACTTTTTCCAAGACTAAACCAAACACTTTGAGAGAATCTTCAGGGATTTCCCTGTCCAAAGGTTTCTTCCCTTCATCTATCATGAACTCCCCTTTTTCCCAGTGGTGACTGGAATAAAAATTACTTCTCAGGCACTGATTTCTTCCAGTAGTCTTTCTTTGATTGTAAAGTGAACTTATTTGCTAGGGCATTCATCAGTTTGAGAGAGAAAGCCAGATCTGAGATGGCTGATAGATACCTCCATCCAGGTCCTATAGAACTAGGGTTGATTCCTCGTTGGGAAACCAGTAAACTTGAGTTGTTTGTGCTGTGCTGAATCTAAAATAAAGCTTTCTTTCAGTGGGAGAGCATTAAGACTGTATTTTTAGGGGGGGAAAAAACAGACTCGAATGAAGAGAATATTTTTTTCTGCAAACAGATGCAGTCCAGAGTAGACAACTATTAATTTCCAAAACTGAAATAGTACCTCAGTGGTATCTCCTGCTAATTGAGGGAGGTCTTGAAGTGTAGTACCTAGATGTAATTTCCACTGTGAAGTATGATTTATAAAACAAGACAGGTTTTTGTGATGTTTTATTCATTGGTTTTAAATGTCACCTGCCTTGATTTATAACATTGATGTCTCTTAAATGGATTTCCTTTTTTTTCTTTCAGCCATCTGCCAAGAATTTTTAAAGCTCTGCTAATTGTTTGTGTTTCTTTTAAGCATTACCTTTTCAGCATATTTAGTATGTTCTTCCCAGCAAATACTTTTAACTTGTGAGATCTTTATTAAGGAAAAATCGTTCATTTTGTCACTGTGTAATCAAACACACAGTCACTTTAAAAATAAGCCCAGGAACAGCGTGTTTATTTCTTTTATTGTTTGTTAAGTGGTCTTGAATCTTCTGTAACATTTGCATGAGGAAGACACTCTGAACCTTATTGCAAACCTCATCATGGCTGCTTCAAACCACCAATGTGATTACAGCAAACTCTATGTATGTAGATTTTATAAACCTTTCTAAATTCCCTTTATAACAGCAACAAATAAAAAAAACAACCCAGAAGATAGCACATTTGGTTTTAAAATTTGTTAGCAATATTTGAAATTGGAAAAGGTCGTTCAGTGGCTCGACTCTTAGATCTACTGTGGAAGAGAATAGATTTCTGCTGTCTTCCATTTGGTAACAGGGTCATCGTTCACCACCTGCTTTCACTTTGGTGCATACTGACATTGATTGCAAAGCACTTACTGCCACAACTTGCTGTCAAAATTTCATTTTTGCTATATTTTTGTATATAGCAGGCCTTCTGTGACATAAGGCTTTTAAATGAAACTTGCGGTGAGTGGGAAGTAAAATGAGTTGCTGCTGTTTGTGTTGAATTGCTTAGGTCATAGCCCTTAATGGAGACTGAAATAATGTAACCTGAAATCAACTTTATATGAGAGTATTCAGACTTGTAAATTCAACATCCTGGGACTATCTTGGAGGCTGCTTTCCTACTGTAGCGTTTAATCAGCTGAGACATTGACTAGAAGTTTTGTGGATGAACTAGCTCACAGAACTTCATCCAGTGTCTTTGATCATGGGATTTGTCCCACTACTGCAGTATGTTTAAGGTTAGGCTGCAACATGCTTTGGGAGAAAGGGAAGAGGAGTTAATAATTAAAGGTGTGCTGTTGGAAAATTCTCTGAGCATACTGAATTTTTTAGAAAACCTGTCTGAGCCATGTTACGTGTTAGGATCTACTTTCAAGGCTGGGTGTGTTCTTGGCACAGCATCTCCCTTATAGAACGAACACTGCTGCTCGAATGAGATCTATTTGAAATGCTTCTAAAATCTTCTTGCAACTCATCTGTCAGGACAAATGTTTGTTAAGGGTAATGTAGCTTCAAAAGACAAGCTTGTCCAGGTTTTTCTAATCTGTAGCAAAAAGGGCTCCTTTTGGGGACTCTTTGCATCAGGAGCTGCTCTGGATTGCCTCTTGGAGGATGGAGTCTCTGGACCATAAAGGAAAAGCTTGGGGATAGTCTCTATCAAGCCTCTGTGAATACTTTCTAATGAACAGGGTCTCATCCAGACAAGTGCCTGAAATGATGTACTGTGGAGGAGCAAAATTATCTCAGCTCTGACTTCTGGACCTGGTGCATTTGCCTTTGTGCACTCTCTTCTTGTGTTACTATAAAACCTGCAGAGCAATCTAGATGTTGCTTATTGTCAGTGTTACTTGGTGCATGTAATTGCTGGGTGTCTCCCTGCTTAGCTCACCAGGAGACTTCTTGGGGGGAAGTTTCATCATGTGTGAGGCATGTTTGAGGTCTTGCTCATGTAGAGAAGGTAACACTTTGCAGTTGGCTGTGGCTGCTTCCAACATCCAGGGTATCCTGGGAGGTTTGCTTTAGCTCTTATTTCAGTAACCTCAGTGACCAGATAGCTTCAGAACCCAAGCTTTGACCTTCAAGAAAGAGGGAGAAAGAGTAGCTTAATACGTAATGACTGATACAGTCTGAAAGGAATGTTACTCAGAAATGGAGTGCTTAATTCCTTCTTGTTTTGTGACTTGCCATCGTGCAGGATCATTATAAATAGATGCCCAAGTAATAGTGAACACCTGGGAAAACCTTGTATGGTGAGGCGTGCAGGTTCATGTGACATGGATTTTATGGAGATGGTTCATCAGGGGGCTGTTCCAAAAAATATTTGTCTCTGAGATATTAAACATATGCCCCTGGTTTTAAAGATGACAGCCTCTCCCATGGTCATGCAGCTATTCATTTTTCAAAATGTCCTGGAAATCTCTGTAGGTCAGTCTTTCCTCAGAAAGCTTTTCATTCTCTCTCCAGTCGTCGTCTTTGTGGCTATTGCTTCCTTTCCCTTAGTGAAGGAGGGAGGGCAGAGCAGCGTCAGACTGGGGTTTCGTGACAAGCCTCACTTTCAGGTACACGAGGTAAGGAACTGGTGTGGTCTTCCTGGAAACAACCCCCCTTCAGCAGCTCTCCTGGAGTCAGAAATAAATTGGGAGATGAAGACTCAAGTTAAAAACATTTGTTGACTAAAGGTTAATACTCTTAAGTGTTAAGATAGGCCAAAGTTGTTTAAAACTATCTATAATGCCTACTTACCTTGGATTGGAAGTAAGCTCCATTACAGACCCACTTACCCTTCCTAGCAGAACTTAGTTAAACCTCTCAGACTTGTAGAGAATTTTATTTGGTTTAAAGGAATCACCATTTTCTGACAGATTGCTTTTCTTAAAACAAACAAACAAACAAAAACCAAAAAACCCCCATGTCAGTCAGCTGTGTACTTTACAGCTGAGTTGTTCAGCTAGCCAGATCTTCAAAGCCCAATGACATGATTTATTTGAGCATGTCCAGAGGTATTTTGGTACTCTTACTTAAGAAAATTAAAGCTTAATCACTTAGAGAAGGGGGGAAAAAAACCCTCTGCTGTGTTTTTCCTTAATCACATCTCTGGCAAGCAAGTGTTTTTTATAAGCAAGTGATGCTCCTTTTTTTTGCTTGGTGGGTTTTTTTTTTTCTTGTCCAGAAAGGCTGACCTTTTAGCTTGGTTTCTAATTCAGTTACTGAAAAAAAAAAAACGGTGAGATTACTTGTCTTTGTGATTACAGGATTAGTCAGCCACTTTCTAATCCCTAAAGGATTTTAAGGTTTGGACTTCTTGAAGTTCAGTGCCACACAACACCGCTGACACAATTTGTCATTTCCTTTGTTTAGATGAAGTGTGTACTGTACTTGGGATGATTTTGAAAGTTAATATTATTCATACTCATAAATGATACTAAGGCTAAAAAAGGAAATTTAATCTTGGGGCTCAGAAGATTAAAATGCATTACTCTCTTTAAAAACATCTTTTTTTTATGACCACTCATATCAATGAGTGGAGCTTTGGGTGGGTTTTCTTCCTTAATATAAAGTCTGTACAGTGCTGAGGGTAACAATGGTATGCTTGTGCTGGCTGTAACACCAAAACTTTCTTGAGCCTTTTAAGGATTACAGTAAGGATGAATAAAGTGCAATTCTTGGCTAAGAGTAACTCAGGGATGCCAGCATTATTGATGTAAGCTACGGTGTTCCCACAGTTGTGCAATCTTCTCTGCTCTGTGGGTAACCGCTCTGCATAATCGCTGCGTAGTTATGTCTGAGTAGCCAGGGAGATCTGGATGTTTGCTAGAATCCTCTGAAATTAGTTTCTGTATTGGGAATTTTCTGACATCTTGCCAACAGCAAAGCTCTTCCTCCTGGCTCTTACAGACTTTCGAGAAATGGGGGAAAACTTCCAAATTGTGGAGAGGGTGAGAAATCAAAGCAAAGATGACTCTTAGCTGATGAGGGAGCAGTTGTGTGTCTAAAGCATGTGTGTGTGTGTGTCTCTTCCATAGCAGTCACAGGAATTAGCTACTGAAAGTGTGCTTGAAGACAGTCCTTGCTAAACCAACAGGATCAAACTTTTGGGGTGTAAATATAGCCTGAAATAAGAAACAGTTGAGTAATAAAACTATGGCAGTTCTTGCTAGAGAAGAGCAGTGGCCTCAGCGCCTGCTGCTGCATCAGTGAAGTGGTACTGATGCTGCGAGCAGCAGTGCCTTGAGTGGAGAGGCAGCTTCCCAAGAAGCTGGTCAAGCTGTGATCGTGTGGCAGCTTGAGAGAAGCCTTCCTAAGCTGAAAAGAGTGGTCTTGGCAGTAGTTCCTACTGCAGATGCAGGACAAAGAGAAGTTTCCAGTTTAGACATGGTCTTCACAATGTGGCCTGCAGGGAGCAGGGCAGGAAGGAGGATGGCACACATCACCTTCTGCTAATTCTGTAGGAATAATACAGATGTAATGGCTTGGCATCATACACCTTTATTTTAATTAAAAAGGCAGAGCTACGTAGCGCTCAGGGATATGGTGTAGTTGAGAACGGTCAGTGTTAGGTTAATGGTTGGACTAGATGATCTTCAAGGTCTTTTCCAACCTAGATGATTCTGTGATTTAAAATAACTAGGATCTTTATTAGCAGTAAGATGTTTCCCTTTCAGTAGCCATAAAACTCCACATTTGTGAAAGTAAAGTAAAGCTAGCCCAAACATGTCATCTGAGAAGGCCTGGGTCTCCTCTGATATAACTCTTTATTAAAATACTTTTTTCCGGTTTGCCTGGAGATCAGTTGCTGAGTGTGTTGTGTTAGTGTCTGTCTTGCCTCCACAAAAAGCGATGTTCTGATTGTACTCATTTAACTGTTAGAGCTGCTTGACTCGCACTGACTTAAGTTGACTTGGCCTCTAGAGCATATGCTGATCTCGTTGAAAGTTGAGTGTTACTTCTTTGTTGAAGTCGTCTGCTGTCCAGATGAGGTGGCCTGGAACAACTGTCTCTGGATGTGCAGTGATCACAGATCCTGTTCGTTTTCTTTGCGAAGTTCTAGCTGCAGTGCTGTTTTGACTTGTGCTCGATGCTGCAGCTCATGATGTATTTTGCTAGCACATTGCCTAAATAATTAAGATGCATTAAAAGCAGAAGCTTGTGCTGCTGAGACTTATTTTTCAAATCCTTTGAAAGATTAATATCTGTATTTTTAATCTTGCATGAAATCCCACAGTGAGTGCATTTCATTCACTGCTTTCATAACAGTGCGAAACTTCACTGACATGCTAATGCTAAAAGGGGGAAAAATCAAGATAATTAACGTTTGTGTAGGCACTGGGGTTTGTTCTGATTTAGTGTAGCCCCTCTGTAGCATGGCTGCTTGACAGATTCGTGAAGTTGTAGGGACCTGACAGTCATGATGAAAAGTGGGTGGTAAGTACCTGTAGGTTCTTAGATTCTTGTGTACCTTGCACTGGATAACTTACAGTGAATAAATAGTTAATGCCTGCTCATACATTACATCGAGGCCTCCTTATGCTAGAAACATAAATGAGAACAAGGCACTTAATTTTTAGATCAGTGATTGAAAGTATGCCAAATGGTATTGAGCCAGCATTTCAGGAAAAATGCTAAGGAAAAAAATGGCATGCTATTCCAACACCAATTTATATCACCATTTTCAAGACCTAAAGTCTGGAGCACTGCTTAGCATGAGAAATCGCCCTCTACATTTAATTTTGGCCAGAGAAATTGAATGCTGTTTTTGCTGGTTTAAAAAAAGTGCATACTACTATTCAGTAATCTGTTCCCTCAGAGTATATTTGATACGAGCATTTAATTGATACCGTGTTTAACCAGTCTTTCAAGTTACAGAAGGCTAATTCCAGAATAATCTCAGTTCTTACACTTGTCAGAGCTCACATTCATGAATCCTTGAGATTTGACACCTCTCCTTAGCTTGTGGTCTTCTGTAGCACCCATGCACTCTCTCATGCTGCAGGCTGAATTACACTCTGAGGTGGTTGCTACAAATAGTCACAGCAAGTGGCATCCAATGGATGATCGCCTCCCAAAAATAAAACCCTGCTTGAGGAGGTGATAGAAGGAACGTTCTGAAGTTGAGGTGGATACTCATCACACTGATCTGCAGGATCCTGGAGAGGAATTGAGAGTGTGCCCTTGGTTTTATCGGAAGGGAAGCATCTTGATAGCAGTGCTGATAGCCAAGGTCACATGAAGCAGAAGTTTAATTAGTCTCTTCCATGAAGAGCCTCCCTTCCCAAAGGACATCTGAACACTTAATAGACTATTTGTAGGAATTCTTTTGTACTTATCTCTGGTACATAGCCACTTCTGGTGTCACGTGTGATCATCAATAGCCTCCTGTGTGAGCTCAGATGTGCTTCTGTACAATTGTAGTCCCAGTTTGGTTGGTTTGGTTTGGTTTTTCTGAAGTAGCCTGTTGCTACTATATTACAGTGGTAATATTTTTTCATTATCTCTGTCAGCAAATTCCTATTTGGTGTTTAATGTTTAGCATAGCTTGAATAACTTGGTTTGGATAACAACCCTTCTCAAGCCATGGTTGGATTTTGCCAGTCTAAATACACACAAGTAAATGAAGAGTTGTGCTCCCCACTAATATGATTCAAAATGTCTTGAGTTTCTTTGGGGGGCTTTGATCACTGGGCACGAAGTCAAGAACTGTTAAATTGCAGTGTAAAACTAGGCAGAAAAGGAAGATAGGACAACAAAAGCTATGCTAAATAGACAATTGATTTGTTTTTTCTTTAGTTCTCATCTAGCTCATATCTTTTCCACTAAGAATTTGTTTCCCTGTGTAGCGTGGGAAGCTGCAATTTTATTACTTCTGTATTTTAGTCTTCAAACTCCCACTGCCCCTTATGAAGTGATAATTGCTAAAGCCAGTTTTTCTAAAGGCTATTTAAAACTTAAAAGTTTGACATCAAGTTGTGTTGAGCAGTAAATGCCACCTGGAATATTTGGGTGAAAGGCAGAAATACTCTCTCTGAGCATGTGGAAGACAAGTGTTCAAACTTGCAGAAATTATGGTAGAGGGGTATGACTAGAGGGCTTAGGAAGCAGAGAACATCCCCCTAATTTTATTGGTAGGATTTGCTGTAGTATCAACACTTGAAAATATCATCCTTCTGCAAAATATTCAAATAATTTCACCATGAGGAAGATAACCCCATCTCACCAATGTCATATATATTCCTATTTTATTCCAGAAGTCAGTGTCCATCTGCGCATTTGAAAGATGGTGGTAGAACTGCATCCCCTTCCTGGAGATGGAGGGTACGTGTCTGGCACAAGCTTCAGGACTTACAAGACAGTATTTAAAAACAAAGCCCAGATAGGCATGAAACGTTGCAAAGATGCAAAGAAAAGGGTTTGTACTAAATCTAGGGATCAGATTCAGTGTCAGCAAGTAAAAAGAAAGTTGCAGGAGGAACTTGTTTTTCACTTGCCCCAAGATTTTTATTTTTTTTTAATTCCTGTGCAGGCAGTGAGTTAGTGCTCTGCCGAAAGTCTTTGTTGGGGGAGAAATGTGTGAAAGCTTCTGGGAAACAGCTTGTTTCTATTTGATGCTTATAATTTATGCAACAAGAGGATTTTGCTGGCAGTGGTTTTGGTAGAGGAGCAAATATGAATAGCTGAGGTGACTTGGGGATTACTGGACATCATATTTATGTTGGTAGTGCAGACTGGTCCGAGTCAGCAGTGACCTTGTGCTGCTGAAGGGCCGTTGAGGGACCAGAGGACTATGTTAGGTCCCAAACGGGTCAAGCTACAGACCCTGCTGTAGGAAAACCAGGCACGGGTGCTCTTCAGTGTAATGACCCTGCATACCAAGAGAACTGTGATTAATCATTTGCATTGGCTTCTAATTTAAACAGTTTTCACTGTTTAGGTTTTTTGTTTCATTTTCCTAGGGATGGGGAAGGGGCTGAGCTAATTCTCGAGGCTTTGTGTTTTACAGTAGATCTTGTGTGAAACATAAATCTGGCATGGTCTGTGTAAAAAAATACTGTGGCAGGTTTTTAGACTGCCTCTTGTTCAAGACAGAACTGCATAGGTATAAATTTCAGACCATGGTGCCCTTGAATATTGAACCTGTGGCTATGTCTAACATGTCTGCAGAGAGCCTTTATTTATTCTCCTTTTGCTGCTTAGATTCATTTACATTCAGCAGAATATCATGTTGCAGTGACACTTTACCTGACGGTAACAAATGCAAGTGGTATTTTTTTCCCCCTATTTTTAAAATCCTGATTTAAAAGGATGGCAACTCAGAAGCAGTTTGCTGAGGTGAACATTGTTCAACAGAGTAGTTATCCACAAGTCTGTCTGAAATTCTGGCAAAGGGATGTCATGAATAGCTTACAAATCTTCTCCTTGAGGAAGAAATTGTATATCAAATGATCTGTTCCTCATTTGTCCATCATTACTGCATATGCATGGAAAGGCCGTATGTTATGTCCTTCTGAAGGATGTAATTATACCTTCTGAATTATATAGTAGAAATCATCAGCATATTAAAACAAGATGTTGCTGTCAGTGGTGTCTGCAGCCCGAAGAACAATGAGCAGCATGCATGGCTGTGGGCAAGAGGCTTTCAGGTGAACACCTGCACCTCTGAAGTTTGTCTTCAACTGGGCATTCTTATAGAGTTAAGATCGTTCTCAAAACCTTGAGTAAAAATACAGCTGTTAATCAAATGGTTAAAAATTATCTTTCTGCACATATCAGCTTGCTTGAACAGTTTCACTGTGCTTTCACCTCTCCCTGTTGACAGATGTGTTAGACCAACCTTAGAACAAGTATTTTATATCAGTCTTTACATTTGAAATGAGATGGCTGCCTTTAAAAGTTTGTCTTAGCTATTTGATCAGTGTAGACAAAAATAGATAGCTTTTACAAAGACACTTAGACTTCTTACAACGGCAGAATTGCTGAGAAGTGAGGAGAGGAATGGGACTGAGCCCATGGCTGAAACGGCTCTAATTGCAGCTGTTCAGCACCGAGACTTTACCCTGAGTAACCGTCTGTCATGAGATGCTCTGTCCTTGTCCTTCTTTTCTTATTTTGCTTCTGGCATTTCTCTAAGAGAGTAATGTCAGTATCCCAGGAGTCTATCACGGCAGAGACAGATATGCTAGAGTTTAAAAACTTCATTTCTGGGAGGAAGTCTGTCTGTGTCATTGGCTTACAGTGAAATGCCATGCAGCAAAGTTAAATGGAGGCCATCATGTTTTAAGCAGGTTGTTTGGGGTTTTTTTTGTCTTTTAAAGATGCATGTGCAAGTGGAAGGGCAAGCTGAGTAATAGCTCAGCCCAGGTCCCAGGGCTCATGTTGTCATGGGTCTGAAGCCCAGTGGGAGCAGAAGGTTAGGTGTCCTCTGCATCTGCATGGGCTCTTAGCTCTCATTAGTAATTGGATGCATGTCAGTCTCTCGTCAGCTCAGCCGTGGTGAACAGTCACATTCTGGACCTTTTACTAGTGTTGCCCTTTGACTTCTCTCCCTCTTTTGGGAGTAGCATGGTATTCACAGCCACGCTGACATTATTCCGTATGAAATCTCTGTAATTAGTTCATCCTCATCAACACGCAGCATTGCTTGCAGGATGTGTGTCTATGCTCTTAGATTTTTGCACTGCATTGATTTGCCTCACTTCCTTCTCCATCCCTGTTCTGTTTAACCCCTGATCAGTCTCTGTAAGTAGCTACTTTGTTCTGCATCACACATCTGCATAGGTAACCCACCTCCTGATTTGTTCATATTAATACACATCTGTAGGCTTTTGCCCACTCCAGACTTAGCTGTACTCTGAGTGCCTTGGCCATCTGTCCTGACAAATACACAGCCCCAGGAATTGTCAAAGCCATTTCATCCCTTGGCAAGCAGTTGCTTACAGTTAGAAGAAAGACTTTGTGTGTTGGTATCCACAGAGGATGTCCAGTGATGCCAGATCATGTTCAAGAACATTAATAGGGAGGTTTTTTCTTCTTACTGCTATGTTCTCGGGGTCTGGAGAAATCATTGCTGTAAATCTGCTCTGCCCTCTGGGCCATCAACTCTGGCAATTTGTTTCTGGCCGTAAGCAGCACCCAGAACTTTGGGAGGATGGTGGACAAGGCTCAAAGGGCATCCATGGAAGACTGCAGTCCTGGGGCGATTTCTGACATCTAATAGTTGGCTTAAGCTGTGAGCAAGGCATTTTAGATCTGTTCCAAAATTCTCTTTTAGTAGTCTAGCCCAGGGTACTCTAGGAGAGCTGACAGCCATTTGCTGTGATATAGCTGCTTAGTACATGTGTTCAGTACTTGAATTAATGTTTTCTTCTTTTTTGCATTTCTATTTGACTGTTCAGTTCCCCAGACTGTGAGGAAGGGGTATGTTGAATAATTACCTGCTCCATAATAAATTACTGTGAAAAGGCAACTGGTGCCATGCATCAACTTTAAACTGCTGTCTGGTAAAGTTGCATTAATGTATATAAATAATGTATATCTTTGCAGAGGAAGTGCTTTATCTTTATAATGAACAGTTGCCTGATTGGAGAGGCCGAAAGACTGTATACCCTTGCAAGAAAGGTTTTGCTTCATATGTGCCTAGATTATTAAAGTGGATTTGTGATCCTGTAACTGCAACTAGGAAATATCTTACTTAGCAGCATATGCTAAAGAATTTCAAAAGACCTTGTGAGAGAAATCAGTTAGCAGATGTCTTTGTGGCTTAGGGACTGGTATCTCTTCCACCTCAGGAAGAAGGATCAGGATTTCTGTATTTGAATATTTACATACCTTTTAGGGACTGATGCAAAACTGCCATTAAATGGCCAGTAATTCAGTTGTTGCCCTATAATAGACAGCAAGCATTTCACTGTGTGTTTTGGTTCAGAAATGGCTTGAGGAATAACCACAATAGCTGACGAATTAACAGCTAAACCAGGACAGCAGCATCACTTGCATTTAACTGAAATAAAGGTAAGTCACTCAATTATGACGTGTGGAAGGTCTAAAAACTGACACTTCTTTGTTCACAAAAACCCACACATTATTTTGCATGTTCTTAATATCTACAGCAGATGGTCACTGAAAGCAGGTGGTGCAAATAGTCATTCCCATCCTCCATCCTTCTGTGGTGGCTGTAAAACAGCATCTCCTGTATATTTCTGGGGGTCACTTGGTCTTGGATGAGAACAGGGCTGGTGCTTAGGTGAACATCTGAAGCACTTTCAGTGTCCATATTTTTTAACATTATCCTAAAATCCTGTCTATTCCACAGGTTATAGTACTATAATATTATGTAAAGGGTGTAGCTATGGACAATCTAGACTGTCCCAGGACACACTTAGCATCTCTAATCACAGATAAAACTTTTCTGCACCAGTTCTCAGCAAATTGGCACCCACAAGAGAGCCAATTAAACAAAGGGCAGGCAGATAGGGAATTCAGTGAAGGGAAGCTTGTCCAGACTAGCCTGACATCTTCACGTGTACAGTAAAATACAAATTGTACTTCCATATTATATCAGTGTGAGGCTGACCCAAAGTAACCTGTTGTGTGTGTTCTGGGATTTCTAGCTTAGAGTCTGAATTCCTCATCATGATTGAGGTTCAGCCTTATTGTACATAAATGCTTTTTTTTCCAAATGCAACTTTTGTCAATGATTTTGTTCTTCCTGTTCCCTTCTGTCTCCTTTTGTCACTTAGCAGAAGGAAGTTTAGTTGCAAGGAAAGGGGAGGGGGCGAGAACTTCACTTCTGTTCCATCTCAATACAGTATTTCTGTTCTAAGCTTGCAAAACGAAGCATTAGAAAAACAACTCAATGGGGGAAATATTTCACTGGTTGTTTTATACACTTAGACTGTCACTAAACAGAGCATGTAATGTATCTGTAAAATGAGCAAAAGCAGCCCAGTATCCCGAGGCTCGTGCCAGTCTCGTTGAGGGCAGCAGTCTGGAGCAGAACTCTTCCACCTTCTCCTACTGGAAGATGCACTGTGACCATCAGGTGGGCAGCAGAATCCCTGTAGGTGTCTGGATGGTGGCTGTACTGATGCCGATGTCTGTTCTTCTTTTGTCTCCCTGCTAGCTAAAGACTTGGAGTGTCGATGAACTGCAGAGGAGGCTCTCAGCCCTGGACCCCATGATGGAGCAGGAGATTGAAGAAATCCACCAGAAGTACCAGTCAAAGCGGCAGCCGATCCTTGATGCCATTGAAGCCAAGAAGCGGCGGCAGCAGAACTTCTGAGCCACTGGTAGAATGTTCTTCCATCCTCAAACAATCAGCTCCTTGCTTTTATGACTACTGAACAGATTGATTTCTATTGAAATACGCTAGCAAAATAGAGGGCAATACTTCTGCTCATTTATTTTTCCATAGCACCTTTGTGAACTCAGGAATGCCGTTAAGTGGAAAGTCCTGATGGTATGTTTTAATGTTAGACATATATTTAAAACATTATTCCGAAGGAGTTTTGTTACTGTTTTTAGGGGGGTTGTTTTTAAAACAGAGGAACAGATAGAAATAGGCTAATGAAAGTTGGCTCATTCTCTTTTCAACTGAACTTTCAGTAGTCCATTTTGTTTTAAGTTAATATGGATTGTGGTATTTAATGGCTTCATCCTTTTTGGTTTTGGTTTTGGTTTTTGTTTTTCTTTTTCTTTGTGAATGCACAGACTCAATTTCAAGCTGTTTAACTGTATCTTTCTACTGTTAAGGTACTGATAAGTTTTAGGTCACTGAAGAGAGCGGGTGAGAACATGTACAAACTTGTTCCAGCCTTTTGAAAGAAACTTAAATCTCATTTTTTAAAAAGCCTGTAATAAGCCCCATGCCTTACACTGTGTGCTTTAAGCAAGTGTGGTTTCTCCAAGACCTCAGTTTTGTCCTCTTTTTGTGTACTTTATGAATTAATACAAGTAGGTAAAGCATGTTGTGCCTCTATCAGAAATTACATTCTGTAGTTTAAATTCCACACTGACTTAAAACCAAAAGCCAATCGATGATCTGATTCCCCTTTATCTGTTTGTTTGGAAATGGCCTTCAGGGAGACCCTGCTGATGATGGAGTGCTGGGAAAAGGAAACAGTATTTGACTGGGTGGAAGTTGTGTGAACCTCTCTCAGGAATTAGGTACTTCTGCTGTGTCTGAGAGGAGTTAAAAATCTCCACAGTTTATGAAATATTTTATAGGTTTCATTTCAGATTTACATCTTTAGATGCTTGAATAAAAACAATCCTTCACATTTCTGCAAGGTTTAGCACATCAGAAAAGTTGAAATGAAGGTAAAGACTTTGTTGAATTAACAACGATGTGCGTTTATGGTGGTGGAGCAAAGGTGGCGTTGATCTGGATGAGAAGACAATTACTGATGTCCTACTGGAAGAGATTCAGTCTCTTGTGTGCTTTCTTTAAATTTCCCTGCAATTCCTGCCCGGTATAACTCAATCAACGAAAACGCCCCAGCATGTACAATCGCTGTGAGGATGGTGCAATTAACTCACACCAGTAGAGTGGAGAGTAAAACAGAAGCAAAGAGCCTAGTTGCAAGGCAGAGACCAAGTGATGCCTCTGCCCCATGGGCTGTAACAGAAGAGGTATGTAGTTTTAGGTGTATCTAGCATATGATGAAATATTTGGACAGATTTATTTTTATTTTGCTCTAATAGAGGGAACAGTTTCCATGCCATTCTTCTGAAATCGGCCTTGGTACATCAGCTTGATAATTAAACTAAATAGCAGTGTCTCCTGAATCAAATGCTGCTAGAGAGGTGAAGTGTTCATTTCACGCCTCGTAGGCCCTTTTTTTTTTTTTTTTCTCTTCTCCTTGGAGCAGACTCTTGGCTACTGTTAACAAGTATACTCCATTGCTGTGAAAGGAACCAAGCCATTTTTAGCCCCTCTGCTGGTCTGGTTGCATTGGTTTGTCTCAGTTTGATACGCAGTGCGACCACAGCAAACCAGCTGCCCCTGAGGGGAAAGGAAGGCAGTAGGCAGTGTATCCAGGACACCGAAGTAAGAGTACATCCTGGGATAACAGCTATTTGATAGGCTCAAGTATTGGGAAAGTTTTGAATTGAGAAAGCCAGGTAATTAAAAGCTTCATTGTTGTTAACAGACCAAAATCCTTTAGTTTGGACTCTCTAACAAGGTCTAGTGAAGTGCTGTGTGAACGTCAGGGCTCATACAGTGCTCGTCTGAAATCTGTGCAATACGTTTTGCCCTAAACGTGTTTATTATGAGCAATATTCATGAGCGTCCTTTGCATCTGGTCAAGTGTTGGATCTTGTATTAGTCACGTGGATGGATCTGGCCCAACGCTTCTGGTGTGGTAGACATGGATATGTGACATGGTAAATTGTGCACTGCTGGCACGTGGCGTGGATCAAGCAGATTCTACTGGGAGTATTTTTACCTCTGCACTGTGTAGGTAACTTTCTACTGATCAGAGGGCATTAGAAAACCCATGGTTTAGGTGAAACACCACAGGGTGGTGTCTATTTACGGAATATGCAACCTGTGACTGCTGTAACTGAATGTAAGCACTCTTGAAATACTCTGCTTTGCTGATGTGATTGTCTTAAAATACAGCAAATGAACCAAAATAAGTAAAGCTGGTCCAATGGCTTAACTGTCTTTGAACCTTTCTTAAATGCCTGCAGTGGCTGAGACTCGATAATGTTTCTTGCACTTGGAGTGGAATTATTTTCTCCTTCACTGATTTTTAAATCTGTTAGAGAGAATAATTCCCTTTTTGGTCCCTTTGTAGAGTGTCTGGGAGCATAGTACCTCCTCACTTCTCAGAGTCCTCCAGGCTAAGACCAAGGCTTGTACTGTAAGGGAAAGCTGTTCTGACAAAGTTCTTAAGCAAAAAGCTTGCTTAGTTGTGAAGCTGCATTTCTGTGGTCCTTAGGTCCATCTGCATTGCTGAAAGTGTTCTGGACAAACCATTATCTTTGCTTCTAAAACCCAGAGATACTGATGATGTCAGTCATGTGAGACTTAAAAATGTGAAGTTTGTAGCTTTAACTTTTTTTGTAACAAAGAAATTAGCAACACTGGCATAAAGTGCTGACTTGAAATGCTATTTTCTAAGATCTGGCTGTTTGTATATAATAGTGTTGGGTCATTAGTTTGTATATGTATGAAACGGTAACTTTTATTGCATTCCTCTGAGTTTGATACAGGAGATTTTGTTGATCTTTCTCAAATATCTTGCCTTATTTGTTCAAAGGGGCAAATAAACTGTCCTCACCTGAAAGCATGTGTCATGACTCATTTATGCATTAAAATACTCTGGTGTATTATTGCTTATCAGGACAAGTTTTAACATGATGTGCCTCTGGTCAACCAATGTTATGCAAAATTCTGGAGGGGCATACAAGCTTTAATAAACACAAGCAGTAAATGTGTCTGACACTTTTGAACAGGCAATTCCTTAGCCTTAAAACATTACTAATTCTGCACCTCAAGGAGAGATTTGCTTCAGTTCAGGGGCAGGTCCACGTGGTGCCATCTCCGTGGCAGTTCGGGCAGAGGGTGGTGGAGATTTGGGCGGTTTCCCCGCAGTGAGGAGTGTTGCCAGCCTGGAGCTGCGATCGCAGGAGGTGTGGTTGTCCCAGGGGTGCTCCGGCAGATGGGGAGGGTGAGCTCTGCCGTACATACTTGCCATCTCTGCTCCGTTATTTCACACTGCAGCAACTTTCCGGAGCCTGCAGTCAGGTTTGGGACTAGGTACGTATCAATTTATCCACCTTCCTACACAACAGGTGAGGCTAGAGTCTCACTTGCCTAATTCTGGCTGACTTGCTGCACTTTCAGCTTTCTGGCTCGGAAAAACATGAAGTTGACAGTGAGTGGGTGCTGCCTTCCAACGGTGAACTGTTGGCTTCTACGTGGTTTCCCTGAACAGTTACTAAATCTGTCCTGGAGGGATGACTAACCGAAGCAGAGACAGAATTCATTCAGGAGTCAGCTTTGGTTAGCAATCCCGGAAGAAACAAAATAGATCTGAGCTTTTAAATGTTAGGAAGGAGTGTGGAAATCAAAGGGAGGGAGACTGCGGGCATTTCTAGTAACTGGGAAAGCCTGGAGCTCTTGCCTATTCTCGGCGCAACGTTACCAGGGTGTTGTGGAGCCCCAGCACGAAGGGAGGGTTGCACTCCCAGTGCGGCAGCAGCGCTGCAGCCGTACTGGGGGAGTGTTCACTGGCACTCCCGTCGTGCTGGGAGCACCGCACCTGCTGCACAAATATTAATTGCATATAACTAACAAAGCCAACACTGACAAGTAGCTGTGAGCTGGGGCTGATGTTTAGCCAGGTTTTTCTGCCTCATGGGGGAAGTCAACTTTCCACAAAGCCTGTAGCACCAGCAGTTTTTCTCCTCCTCCCATAATAATTATCAGTACTAAGGTACAGGTGTTGCTGTGCCAGTGTCCTTTATGCCCAGCTACTCTTGCCTACACCCTCATCTTGTCCCATTTTCTCCTGTGCACAGGCCAAAAGAGCCTGAGCATGTGCTTTAGATAAATGCTTTGGGTGTTGGCTGACAGCCCTGACTTGAGAGTTGACAATTTTTCATTGCATTAATCACTCTGGCAAAATTTTAGAACGTCAAAGCAGGAAACACCCATCAGATCTTTCCAGACTGAAAGTGACTTAATTGCCCTTTAATTTAAGAGTCCAGGAAGACAGCCAACTTGTTTAAAAATTTTAAAACAATTCAATTCCATCTACGAAGCACAGTCTGTTCTGCTCCCCTCTTGGTTGTCACTATTAACACCAATACAGCGCCGGAAGCGGAGGGAGCCCAGAGTCCCTGAATCCCATCCAGAGTGGTCACGGCAGCAGACCAGCCTCTTGCAGACCTGCCTCTGCACAATCAATGATGGCTGAGCTGTAGGGGAGCCTTTCCTCAGCCCCAAGAGGCTCACAAGCTCTGGACCATCACTTGTTGACTGTAGAGGGGATGATCTTTAAACAGAGGCTCAGGGCAGTTTTCCCCCCTCAGCTGCTCTTGCACATTCAAGGTCTGGCTGTGGACATGCATCACTGGTGCTGTGCTTCCTTGCATGCCTGACCTGTGGTTTTTGTTTCCTGAAATTCTGTCTAGGCATGTTTGTTTAACTTAATTCTGCACCTTTAAGGCTATTCATTTAGCATCTCAAACAGAATGAAAGCCTTGTGTTTCCTACAACTAAGCCAATAGCCATGGTCTGGATAAAGACTAAAGTGAACCCATGAGTATATGCAGACCTTGGGCCTTTCTTACTACCAGGAAGAAGTGTTTTATCATAATTTTGTGAAAACAAATTGATTTACAGCACTGTTTGTCTTTACTGGTTTCCATACGTAGTTGCACCAAATAGAGGAATTACAAGTAATGCTGATTTAACACGTATGTATTCCAGCAGTCAGCTCTGATTTTTGACTCCCTGAACTTCGCTGAGCTCAGCAGGGCTGTAGGAGCCTACAAGCAGGAGAGATCCCAGAAATGCTGCCAGTGAGGAGCCTTTCCTTCCTATAAATGAAGCCCTTTAAAATCTCCCAGTTTTCCCATAACCAGGTGAGTGCATGGACCACGCTTAGAGTAGTCACAGGTCTGAAAGTTGACAGAGGAAAAGAAGTTTTATACAAAAGTAATGAAGTTTACTTTGTCTCTTTAAGCAGAGTTATCTAATTCTCAGCTGCATGAAATGGCTTAATAAGGTCACTCCTTAATCACCATTCCCTGGAGGCAAGAGAGTCACTCTTTCATCAGTCATTTTCTGAGTGTGGAGAGCAGCTTTTGTAGAAATAACCTGATAAAGTATTTAATTGATTTACCCACTGTACCAAATGAAAACGCAGTCACTCTCAGGAAAACTGATTGGGGATTAGCAAAAGAACATGAATTCCCTACTTGCCTTAGAAATAGTAAGACAGACCAGACCTGGCAACCCGTCACTGCACAGAAGTGTCTTGCTAACGCGAACGTGGGCCGTGATCACCCACTCCTCGGGTGCTGGGCACCTTCCTGCACCTGGTTCTTCCCCGCTCTGCAGACTCGAGCTCTGCTAGATCTGCCTGCACAGCAGTGGGAGGATTTTCCTAGTGCAGTTACTCATAGCCATACAAATCCTAATGTCTTCACAGAGAGCAGGAGGCTAAAAAAAGAAAACATCTTTCGTGGCTTTCCCAAACCCGAGCCTGGAGCTCTCGCACACCAGCCCCCCTCTGAGGGCAGCTGCCGTTTGCAGCGCAGCAGAGGGGCTCACGGGAGGTCCTGCCTTGCTTTTAACCCCCAAGTCAGGGGAGCTTTTGCCTTAGAAAAATTAGTAGCATGTAGATTTTTATTTTTTTAAACAGAAAAACTCTCAAAGGAATAAAGATTAAACTCTATTTTTAACCCTCCTCTCCTATCACATCTAGCAGAGGAATGCACTTGCTGCAGGGAGAGCAGCAGTAAGTCTTCCCCTCCCCAGCCAGCCCCCTGCAGACAAACAGCCCGCAGACAAACCCCTCATTGCAGAGCATCAGGAGCTAGCCTGGCCTTTATGCTGCCTTCAAGATAAAGGAGACTAGAGCCCAAGCAACATCAGAGCACAAGCTCCATCCCCTGAGACAGGAGAGCCAGCTCTGAAAGAGCAGTCACCCCCTTGAAGTAGCCAGACACACTGGTGGGATATGTCCTCTCTGGAGAGAAAATTGGCGCTAGGCTTGCTCAGCTTGGCGGGGGGATGCTGCTCCCTGGGCGCTCAGTCTCTGCCTGGGGGCTTAAAACCCTCTGCAGGGGCAAAGGTGTTTCCTTAGGCAGCCTAGTGCTGTGTGGTGCTGTCCTTGGGGCAATTCTAAACCTTCCCAGGGGCTACTGAACTTCTGGCAGTCTACAAGCAGTGTTGGCCAGAGGCAGCCTGTGATACCGTTAGTGGTAGCTCTCATCTGCTGATGACCGCAGTCCCTGCTGGCTGCATGCTGGCAGCCAGTCTGAGCTTTGCCTTTGCAGCAAGGAAAGCAGCAGAGGCTGGATGTGATTAGGGCCACTAAAGCCGAGGGGACGTTCTCCATGTCAGGAGATGGGATTTAAACACAGCTGCAGTATTCAGGCAGCTGCTGGCCTGCACAAGCTGGCCTGAATTTGTCTGGGTGGGCTTCAGCTCCCCTGGCTTTGATACTTGGAGCTAATGAAAGCAGCAGGGATGAACAGGGAATGAAGGCAGCTGTCAGTAGCTCCTCTTGGGTCTCCAGAGCTGCAGTGGGCTCTATCCTCTCCTCATCTCAGGCACTGGTCCCCTGCCCTTGCGAACAGCCGCAGCCGAGGTGAAGCAGCTGGGAAGCCGGCAGGGAACGTGCACACAGGTCCTCCAGCCTTCTGCTGGCAAAGGTGCACCTAAAACGTTGTTTAACCAAGTTAAGCAACGAACACTTGCTACTTGAACTATATTTTCTTTTAAAATGGACCCTTTTCTATTTTAGTCCAAAACGTGACCCACAAGCCTGGGGTTAAAATTAGTTTCTTAAGAGTGGCAATTAGGGGGAATCAGCTCCCAGCGCTGGGTTTGCTCACGCTGGCGGCTCAGCTCTCGTGTCCCTTGGTGTTGCTGATCACAGTGTGTGTGCTTCTGCAGATTTCTGCACCTCCCCGCCTGCTTCCCAGATTTCATGGGTGTGTAATGAATGGGATGGAGGAATGAGACATGCTTGGATTGGGCAACCGCTTTGCTTTGGGAATCATCCTGCATTTCTAATGTTAATTTTGATCCTCTCATCTCCCTCTGAAAGCTGCTCTGCGCTTCCCTCCCTCCCAGCCGCCATGCCTGGCTCTCTGTGCGGCTCTTCCCAGAGCCCGCCAGCTCCGAGCCATTCCCTCACACCCTGGGGACACCCCGTTCCTTGGGCCTCCAGGGAGATGGGTTATCCAAAATGCTCCAGCTCGATGACACCAGTGGTCCAGGCATAAGGGCTAGTTGGCACCCACCATCCGGGACAGGGATGAGGCGGGGGCTGTCGGGTGGGAGCCCCACTGTGCTCCGAGGCGGTGCTGGACCTGGCTCACGGGGACCTGGCTGCTCCTGCTCCCCGGGGGCTGCTGGCACCGACCCGCGGACCCGGCCCCAGCGCCGCCGATGCACAGGCACACCGAAACAGAAAACCAGCCTCCAAAGTGGGTCAATGAGATCTTTAATAAAATATACAGTATGCATCCCATGCATAGATAGAAAATTAATTTACATGCTCTTTTAATTATTTGCATAATGCTTTTTAATTACTACATGTAATTCAGTCTTCACATTTTAATACATTTTGCTACTGGAATATTTATGGACAGAAGGGGAAACTCCTTCCCTTATTCAAGTAACAGTGCAGCGGGAGCTGCTCAGAGCAGACGATGGAGCTCACCAGTCCCAGCTCTCAGAATGAGCGCAGAGCGGACCACAAACCATCGATAGTGGAAGACTCAATGATGCCAGGAGCGTGAGCACCCTCCCATCCCACACCACTGCTGCTTGGGGACCCCTCCTCGAATCCCAGTGGGGGTCAGGAAGGCTGGACCCCCACTGGCATTGATTTGCCTTTTCTCCCCGATGATCAGCAGATCGCTACAGGCAGAGCCAGCACAGCAACTGCAGCTGTGCAGAAAGCCAGCCAGGACAACAGGCCGCAAACACCAGGATCCAGGTGCCTGGGGCCATCCTGCAGCCACCAACATATTTTTGAGCTGATTAGGTGATTGCAGGGTGCACATTTCTCCTGCTTGGAACAGGCATTGCTGAGTGTATTCCTCTGTGCACAAAGGAGCTGCACGATTTCCAGAGAACCAAGGGTCAAGGAAAAACTCCGTAGGGAATTAATGCTGTGCTGGGAGCAGCCCCGAATGTGCTCAGCTGGGTGGGGGATCCGGGTGGGAAGGGGGCCCAGCTGTGAGGTGCTCAGAGACAGTGGTGACGAGGAGCAGCACAAGGTCCCCCCTGCCCTGGCTCTCCCATGGACATGGGGGTGCTCCCTCCCTGCAGAGGGAAGCCTTGGCACCCCGGGAGCTCCTGTCAGGACAGAGGGGATGCCCGCGGCAGTGTGAACCCCCTCCTTACACCGCTCCTGCCCCTGCCTGGCCCCAAGGCAGGAAGGGACGAGGCAGCAGAACGAAGCCAGGCTGGGGTCGTGGCGGGAGGGAGCAGGCCACATGCCGAACCCCGCTGGCTCCAGTCATCTCCTTCATGGGCTGCCACAGCCGCTGGGCTCCCTGGCAGCTCTTCCCACAGTGGAAATCTCAAGTATACGGCAATGGCAGAGGCAGCTTCTCCGTGCCCAGGAGCGTCCCCCCATATCTGCTCCCTGACAGCCCTTTGCAGGGACTCTGTCTCCTCTCTACCCCAAAACAAATGGCCCATGGCATGGGAGCCCCGTGGAGCAAAGGGCTTGGGGGGGAGTTCCCCCAGCTTGATCCCCTCCTGCTCCTGCCTCAGATGACAGTGTCCCTTTCACCTGGTCATCCCCCACTGGTGTTCCCACTTCGTGGACAGTGGTCCCGGCCGTGCCATGCTCCCGGCACAGCCCCAGCCCCAGATCCCTGTGGGGTCCCGCTGGTGGCAGCACAGGAGAACAGTGAAATCCCCACTGCAATGGAAGGAAGGTGAGGACCAGTCAATCCCACTGCAGGGGCTGGGACAGTGGGGCTCATCCTGAGCTGGACACCACCTCTCCTCCCATACAGACTCATTTCCACCCCCCTTTCCCTCATGGCTGGTGGGGCAGCTGAGCCTTTCGAGGCTGTTTCCAGCTGGGGGTAGGACGAGGTTGGGACTGGAGCTGGTACCAACCTGTCACAGGACCTGCAAGGGCAGCCTGCCTGGTTGGGGGCTGCCTCACCCTCAGGCTATTTAACCTCACCCTGGACAACACAAAACCTCAGGGTAGAGGAAAATCCCCCTTCACACAGCCGGGGCAGTGCCTGATCAGGAGTCATCTGTATTTCTTTTTTTCACACTCCCTTTCTGGCAGGGGCATGTCCAGCACTGCCACCTCCGTTTGCAGCCACAGCAGGGCCATCACTGGGTGAAGGCTGAGGCACGTCCAGGCAGACCTGCCTGTGGTGTCCCGGGGGCTGGAAGCAGCCAGCACCCACTGGGCATCTCCCCCAGCCCCTCCTGTCCTTCGCAGGGCAGGGGTGATGCCAGGCGCAGTGTGAGATGGGGCGAGCCTGGCTCCTCCGCCGTGTCCCGGTGCAACAGCCGTGCTGTGCTCGCGGTGAGCCAGCGGGTCCCACGTGCGCCCCAGTGCTGCGGCTGACGGGGGGCGTCAGGGTGCAGGGTGGGCGCCGGGGGTCAGACCGCGGCGGTCGGGGCTGCCTCTGCCCAGGGAGGTCTCGCTCAGAGCCTCTGAGTCTTGGTCGTGACTGGAGGTGCTCTCCACATCCTCGGGGTCTTTCTTTCCGCTGTTCCTCACGGCCGCCTCCAGCGCCTTCTGTTTGCGGTAGAAGTGGGAGAACTTGTTGAAGATGATGGTGATGGGCAGCGCCACGACCAGGATGCCCCCCAGGATGCAGCCTGAGGCGGCCAGCTTGCCCGCCACCGTGACGGGCACCACGTCGCCGTAGCCCACGGTGGTCATGCTGACCGTGCCCCACCACCAGCATGCCGGGATGGTGTCAAAGCCAACGTCTTCCTCCTTCTCAGCAGTGTAGGCCACACCGGAGAAGACAGAGACCCCCACAGCCAGGTAGAGCAGCAGGATCCCCACCTCCCGGTAGCTGTGCTGGAAGGCAAAGCAGAGCGATGGTCAGTGGGTGCCACCGCACCCATCATGGCCAGGACACTGGGACCCCACAGCGCAAATACAGCCCAGCACACAGACTCCCTGCACGCCTCTGTCAGGGATTTTGGTGCCTCTATCCATCTCTGCTGTGGGGTGTCCCGCTGTGGGGCCGGGCTGAGTAGAGTTGGGGGGTACGTGGGTGACCCATACCGGGAGAGAGTGGGGCAGCCAGGAAATCAGCCCTGGCAGCTGCAGCCGCCCCTCTGCCCTCCGCCAGCCTGCGAGGAGGAGGCCGTGCCGGGGGGGAAAGCGGACCTGTGCTTCCCAGCCAGGGCTCCCAGGCACAGGCTACTCCCCTGCCTCCAGCACTCGCTCCAACCCGATCTTGGCTAACAATATTTAGACACATTTTCCTTTTATCTTGGCAGGTGCCCAGAAACCATCTAACAGGCAGCCTCTAAGGGAAGGAATTTGTATCTTCCCTTGACGCCGGTGATGTGCTCACAGGAAGGACGTGCGCCTCTGCTGCAGGCTCAGCTCTAGCTCTTCCCCAGCTGCTGGGGATCCCACAGCCAGAGCCCCAGGGACCTGATCCCTCCTACACCCCAACACCATCTACAGTCTCAGCATCCATTTAACCCTTTGTTACACAGATGGATGGGAGTTTTGCAGGAACTACTGTTTCTGAGATAATTACATTTCTCTTCAGGTTTTGCAGCTCCTCTATGGGACACTTGAAATGAACCTCAGAGCTGACATGAATCCAAGCATCCCTGGTCATCAGGTCCATCTGGGGTTCCATCCAACATCAGTGTGGGCTGGTCCTTAGCACCCATCCCCACAGGGTACTCGATGAGCCCCACACTGAAGGATCGGGGAGCCCTGGTGGGAACAGGGCCATGGGACACCCAACCTCCCAGGCAGGTGTGCAGGGCCTGGGGGGACAGACTGACAGCAGAGGTGTGCAATGCTCCCTGAACAAGCCATCGTTTGTCTGGTTTCAAACTAAAACATTTGTGTTGCAATCTTTCTTTGGACATTCTTAATTTTTGAGCAAAGTATAAACCTGTACCAAAAGCCTGGGGGGGAAAAGGGAGTGGGTATTTGGGGGACAAGGCAGCAAGTGATGCCGGGAAGGAGACTGCTGGAGGACAAGCTGGGACCAGGCAAACTGCTAAGGGCCAGCACTGGGCCAAATCCAGCACCCAGCTCCTGCCCCTGCCCCTTGGCTGGCAAGGTGTGAGCGAAGAGCCCTGCAGGCAGTGGGGATGGGGACCCCCAGCACAGCCTGCTCATAAAGCCTCACAGACCAGGAGGGGACCCAGAGCCCCTGTTTTCTGGCAGGGCCGGGATAACCACCTACCAGTGCCCAAGCCACCACCATCCTCACAGCATGGCTAGTCCACTCGCCTTTTGATTGTCACAAGTGAATTTCTTGGATGTTTCTGCCCACTGATATGCCAGCTTGCTTTTGAAGAAAGGAAAGCAGAGCTCTGATTGTGGGGTTTTTTTTCCCAGTCTCCTAACAGGCAGAGAATGCTCTATTGGAACCACATAATGACTAAATGAAACATTTGAGCAAAGCAAACAGCAGAAAACATGGGAAAAGAGCTTCCATGGTCAACATGGGACATAAAGGAGGTGGATTCGTGGCAGGGAGTGAAAAGACTTTGTTTAGACTGGTGGCAAAAGCTTCTCAGCTAATGCCATTAATACTAAGGGGAAATAATCTCTTCTTCTTCCGCCATCGCCTGTGGCTGCAAATGCCCTAGAGCAGCTCCGAGGGAGCACCTTGAGAAGGACAAACAGCTCAGAGCCACCGAGTTTCAAGGATGTATCACTTGGCCATGAAAGACTTGCTCCTGGCTGGAGCTTAACAGCACGTCTGTACGTCCCAGCTGGGGAGCAGCAGAGCCGAATAACCTTATACATTTTTAAAGAGTATCAGTTATGGCCCTGGGATGTGTTGGAGGGCGAAGGCGAGGGGGAAGTCAGGCAGCTCGATAGCTCCTACTGCTTTAATTTACAAGCAGGGTCAGGGCTTGCGGCACAAAGGAGGCTCCAGGAATCTCCCAGCTGATCCTCAGGCACTCGCTGCTACCTATTTGCAGCCATTTATCCTCAAAACTTGTGGATCACTCATTGATCCAGGGACACGCAGCCGCAGCTGGGGTTTGGGTGGGATGCAGGCTTAGCCAGGGTTTGGGTGGGATGCAGGCTTAGCAAGCAGCCAGCCTTGGGGGAGGCAATGCTGGGTAATAAAAAGCTCCAGCAAAACAGCCACCCCAACAGCAGCCTCTTTGGGCTCCTGGCCTGGCAGGAGGTCTACCTGCCCTTGGGACAGCCGTGGGCCATGCATGGGCTCCTTTCCCAACCGAATGCACATCTTTCCTCCAGTACAGCAGCAGACAAATGAAATGGAAGAGCCTGGTTTGAGCCTGGCTGGAGATACCAGTGTGGGAACTGAGCATGAAGATGGCCCGTGGTAGCAACAGCAGGGTGAGGCATCTGCTATCTGGGGACGTGCAGCTCCAGCTCTTCCAACCTATTTGTGTATTTAGGCCCCTAAGGGGACAGACAGCAACTCCTGTAGATCCCTGCAGATGCCTAAATTACTCAGTCCCTAACACCTATTGACTGTCAGTAGGAGACAGGCACCAAACCCCCACCCGGGAAGCTGCAATAATGGAAATGGATGTCGTGCACGGCAGGGAGGAAGAGCAGAGACCTGTGGGAAGCCTCTCCTCAAATTAAATAGACCCTGGATCAGGCCCCAAGCAATCTGAAGACCGCTCAGAGTTTATGATGCACAAATGGCAGAAAGCCCTCTGCTAGCTCTTTCGTGGCAGGGGAACAATTACTCGGCTTGCCAGAGCCATCTCTCCCGCTTCCTGGCTGTTAACAGCCTTTACTCCTCTGCTGCTGCTTTATGCTCTTGCAATAGGAAGTGAATTATGATTAACAAGTCGTTGTAATTTATGTGCCCAGTAAATCACGATGCCAAGCTGCTGCGTCAGATTTGTGTCTTCGCTCATCCCCATTTACAGCTGGCTCCGGAGTCCCCGGGAAGCGGCATTTTTCAGCACGTCACTGGGTGAATGAATCAGCGGCTCGGCAGAGGCCAGAGCCGGGACACTGCCGGCTCCCCAGATCTCGTCTGCTGCTTAACAACACGCAGATGAGCCCGTCAGTCCTTTCTCTGCTGCAACGTGTTGTTCATGCTTAAATGGAGCACAGAAAGGGTTCAAGGAGCCCTTCCCACGCGTACAATTTTATTTAAATTTCATAAGCGGTGTTACACGGGTCTGTCACTTGCTAATTGCTCTTTCAAGGTGAGTGTTCAGCAGTACGATGCAGGTAGGACTTCAGGCATCTTCATTTCAGACAGTCCTCCCTTCACTCTGTATTCAGCAGGCTTTCAGAATGCCAGGAATTTTTTCCCCCACACTTATTCTGATGCTCTGTGGGCTTTGCAGGATTAGTGCTGGACTGGGCTGGTCCTGCTTCACAGCAGAAGTTGTCAGAAGACCTTTCCTGCTGCTCATCCTCATCCCCAGCCACACTCGAGGGTTGGTCTTCTCCATGGCTCACCCATGGGAATGGGTCCAACCCTGGCAGTCGAGTCCTGCCGATGCCAGGACATCCTGTGCCGGCCCTGCCATGGCTGCAGCAACGAGAAACGGGGTGTCCCCAGCCGCAGCTGTGCCCGCTTCATCCCTGCAATGGCCCTTCAGTGGGAGCAGCACCAGGGGCTGCGGCTCTGGCCCCTGCGGACACTGAGTACGAGGAGAGCGTCCCTTTGGTTGAATATCAAGCTTTTTTATGAAGATTGCTCTCCTTGGCATTTGTTTGGCACACCCTTTGTCTGAAGGGGAAAAAAGCACAGGGATATTTGCTTGAAAAAACAGTCTTCTGGTTTGAACATGGCGACCAGAGGCAGCCCCACAAGAAGAGAAGATGTTTGCCCTGGTAGCCTCCTCCCCATGCCCAGCACAAGCCCTGCATGTGGTGGGGTATCGAGAGAGTATGTCACTCTGTGTCTTGGCAGGCTTGAGGATCGGCTTTAGGATTTCTCTTGATGTGGTTGCTGAGAATCAGAGACAATTAAAAGCTGAGTTTAACTGGCCTCTGCAGTGAGCTGGATTTTCTGTGTAAGTGCAGGAGGTCAGGAAACAGTTCCACCCTCCCCAGATTCAGACACATGACCCTCAGCACGAGGGGGACAGAGGAGGGAAGGACAGTGGGAGAGAGCAGAGAGCCACACAAGGGCACCGTGGCTGGTCCGTGCTGCACAGCTGAGCTGCAGCGATGGAGGTCTGGGCTGCAGCACCAGGCTGGTGAGGATTTCATGATAGCTCCATGCTTTGACTCTTGTCACAGCTGCTCTTGGTCTGTCTAAGGAGGCTGGGGGTGCTGCGGAGGGGGTCTGGAGAAACCTTGGGGCACACCATGGAGGATGAGGACCTCCTCTCACCAAACCTGCAGGGGTGCCACATGCCTGGACCCTGGTCCCTCACTGTCTTAGCATCTCCTCATGCAGCTCTTCTTCCTGAGGACCGTGTGGTCCTGGGGCCAGCTTCCCCCAGCCCTGAACGCCGTGCTTCCCCTGAGCCTTTCCAGCACGCTGAGGGGCAGCTGCTGGTAGCCCAGGCTCTGCTGGGGGCATGCACCCTGCCTTGGGCTGGTTGTGCCAGGCCCTGCAGCTAACCCTTTGCTTTTCTATTGCTGCTCTGTGCCACCCATGGCTAACCATGTACCAGTCCCAACTTCATCATACACTGGCGCATCCAAGTGTCAGCTCAGCTGGACCAGGATCTCTATGGCTCCCTAGATGGCCAGACACCAAGGGTTGGACACTGGCCTCCAGCCAGCTGGCAGCATGCCCTTAGGAGACTTCTTCTCCCAGACTGGGGACAGGAGCAGCTCTGAGTCACACGCACTGGTGCTGGCACACCCAGCAGCTGCTGGCTGGCCCAGTCCCTGCTCAGCAGGGCGCTTGCAGCCCAGTGAGGCACTGACCCACTCCTGGTGGGACATCACCATCCATCCATGCATGGCTGAGTTCGTTCCAACACCGTGCAACGGGGCTTGCACACCATGGTGGGGAAGGGATGACTGCGTCCCTGGAAGGACCAGTTCTGCATGAAGCGAAGTCTGCGAGCAATGGGGTGAACTGCTGTTTGCTCCGGGTGTGTGGTCAAAGAGGACTCATGCAGTGCTCCTCACGCTTGGTTACTTTAGCAGACACACAACCCAACAACCCAGCCCACCACCCCAAGCAAGCTTGCCAGACACCACCCAGAGCTGGTAGCTCACTGAGAATGGGAACGGCCACATTCCCCGCCTGTACCAGAGGTTTCCTTCTTACCCAGAGACTAAGACTAGATAAGGAGAGAGAGAAAGACAGTTTACCTTCAAGGTGGCCCCCAGCGACCTCAGTCCGGTAGAGTGCCGAGCCAGCTTCAGCACCCGGAATATCCTCATGAGCCGAAACACCTGCACGACCTTGCCCAGGTTGCCCAGCTCCGAGTCACTGCCCATGGTCACGTCCACCAAGAGGGTGAAGTAGAAGGGCAACACCGAGACAATGTCAATCAGGTTCAGCGGGTGCTTGAAGAATTTCCTGGGGTTGGGGGAGAGCAGGAGGCGGGAAGACACTTCAAAGGTGAACCAGGAGATGCAGAAATACTCCAGCTTGTGCAGGACAGGTTCATCAAGCACGTTGCCATTCTCATCCATCTCTTGGTACTCGGGCATGCTGTGAATGCACATGGTGGCTATGGAAACCAGCACCACGCTGATGGACACGAAGCTGAAGAGTTTGCTGGGGATGGAGTAGCCGGGGTTCTCCATGGTGAGCCAGAGGCGTTTGCGTATGTTGCCGCAGCGCAGCGTGCTGTAGCGCAGCAGGTCATGGTTGATGTCAGAGATCTCATCAGGGGACGTGTCCACGCTGCTGACCTCACTCTCCTCGTCCCAGTTGTGGTGCCGGCTCTCCAATTTGCGCTCATGGTAGCGGTAGCTGCAGCAGGAGTCCAGGAAGAACTCATTGATGCCCCAGTACTCGATCTCCTGGCAGAAGGAGAAGACGCACAGCTCCTCCATGACGTGCAGCTTCCCTGTCTGGTAGAAGTGAAGCACGTAGAGGAAGAAGCCGGGGTTTCGGTCAAAGTAGAACTCCCTGGCGCTCACGTCGTAGTCATCACAGAGCTGCAGGATGGACTCCTCCGAGTCGCAGGAGAGCAGGCGTCCCAGGCGGGTGTCGGGGAACTTGGAGAGGGCGCTGGAGCTGAGCCGCCTTCTCAGACCCCCCACGTTGATGTTGATAACGTCCTCCTCAAAACTGGGACCCCAGTAATTTAAGGTCTTGTTGACCATGATCAGCAGAGCGGGAGCTGGTTCCACCTGTGGGCGAGACACAGCGGGGCTGGGGGGGACGCAGGGCTCCCCCCGATTTGGGTGCTTCTGGGTGACAGGAGGGCAGAAGCACCCTGAGGAGTGAGGAGGGATGTTTGCATTTTGAAAAGTGAGGACCAGGGAGAGGGGAGGGGAGAGAAACAGCTTTAGGCAGTTGTTCTTTGGTGGTAGGGAAGGAAAAAAAAAAAAAAGAGGATGATTTTTCTAGGTGAAACTTTTCCTTGGTTTTTTTACCTCTTAAAGTTTCTCCTTTTTCAGATCACTAATGGCCTAAGGAAGGCAGTTTACTGCTCCTCCAGCACCTGCCCCTGTGGCTTTCCTTGTTCAAACAGGTAATTAGTCACTTATGTGAGGATTTATCCCCCAAAGAGTCTCCCCCGTGGAAAAAATAGATCTCATCAAATCACCACCGCAGTGATTCTGCCAAAGAGCTTTGTAGCCTGACTACCTATGTTGCTAATTAGACCTGGTCAAAAAGTTCAATCTTTCCAGCAGCAAAGGCAGTTTACCAAAATCAAAGTGTTTTCACAGAAGGTGTCGGTTTTAGAGAGAATTTCAGTGGAAGAAGTGTCAAAACAATTCATCTGCCTGCTTTGTTTCTTCTTGTGTGTTCTGTCATGTAAAATATTAAGATTATTTTTATAATGTTGAAACATAACAGAAACATGATTCAGATTCATTGATGACTCTGAATTAAAAATCTGTATATTGGTAGGGAAATAAAAACCAAAGTTTTGGTTTCGATCATGTTTCAGGGAGCTGGGCTTTTCCATGCAGCAGAAATTCCATTTTCTAATAAGCACTTAAAGCATCTAACAAAGAGAAGCATTCCCACACCTTCATATACATTTGCCCGTCTTGACCAGATGCTTAGAATAAAAAAGCAAATAAAAAGGTTTGTGATCTTCCTGCATCACCTTGAAATCAGACTTCTTCACCTACCTTATTCACCAAAACGCCTGGGGACGTGCGGAGCAGCCCTGTACCCACGCAGTCCCCCCGCTCCTGGCACAGGAGCGCTGGGTGTCCTCAGGAGGAACACTGCATTTGCTCTCTTGGTTGAGGAATTACATTCTTCCCCATGCATTGGCTACTTTGGAAAAATCCTGCTATTAGGCACGACTTGCTCCTGAGCTCAGCTCGCACTTCAGAGTCACCACTGGTACCGACATGACTTCTGCAGCTGCTGGCCTGTCTCCCATCTCAAAGGTTCCCCTCCCTGGTTTTAATCAGCCAGAGGTTTATTAGAAAAATCCCTCCCCTTCACTCACTGAAGTTTTCAGACTTTCAGGTGACGCAGGGACAGAGGCCACAGACAGGCAGCAGGAGCCGAGGGAAAAGGCTGCAGCAGCCCCCGCCGTGATACCGAGGTGCCACCAACCAGGACAGTCTGGTCCAACAGCAGCCACAAAGGGCCAAGGCCAGGTCAGTGACACGAGGTGGGTCCCCCCTGCCCAGGGGAATCCCGGTTCCCCTGCGGATCCCACTGCACCCCAGCCCAGCTTTGCTCACCAGACATCTCATGGGGTTTATGGGGTGAACACTAAAGCAGGGAAAGGGCTCTGCAAGTTTTCCAGTGCCTAAGAAACACAGCATAAAATGTTTGTCAAACTGTTAAGGGACCTGGGGGACACCTTCACATCTAAATCTGGAGGTCAGGGCAGAGCTGGAGAGGAACAGGTACCGGACTAATGATTAGAAATAAACCCCAGAGGTATGTCTTTAAGCTGAGCAGGGCTGTGGGTGCAGCAAATGCCAGATTTGTGCGAAATAGCCTGGCAAAGGCATCTGCTAACTCCACTGCATCTCCCAGCCAGGGCTCCTTAAAGACACAGGCTTTGCACCACAAAGCCAGCGCTTCCCATTACACCATGTCTGGAGGAGGCAACCAGCTTGTGATAAGCCTCAGAGCTTAATGGACTCATTGTCTTGCCTTTCAAAGGGGAGGGAAAAAAGAGAAGGATCAACTTTTTTAATGCTTAACACAAAAGCAAGGGAGAAAAAGGGGCGTAAACACTCCTTTTCAGGGATAAATTGGAATTTGTGACAGATTAGCTTTTCCAGGGAAGACATCACACAGCCCATCTGTGGGGTGGGGATGACTAATCCAGGTTCCTTCCAGAAGGATGCTCGTGCATTCAGGCTACAAACACACACACAGGGGCCATGGGGGTGGGTCTGTAGGATCCAGTTTACCCCACACCCATCCTCAGCCTCTCTCCACATGCCCCCATACAGCAGCTGCACCAGGAGACCAGGGCAAATGTCACCAAAATCAATGGAAAGGTCGTTTTGGGCTGGGCTGGGGCACGGGGCAGCCTGGGTGGCTCCCGGGGGCTGTGCTGGGGTGGCAGGACGAGCCTAAAGCGATGCTCCAGCCCAGCAGAACCATCCCCAGCACCCAGCTGTACTGTGAGGCTGCGGCTCTGGGTGAGACGTGCCAAACCCCGAGACCCGGGAGGGAGATGGCTCCCACCTCTTTCTCAGCTTCAAAAAAAGTGGGTGTCAGGACCCTGCAAGCCTTTGTACCCCAGGGAAATCCCTCCCTCCCTCCTTCCCTCCCGCGCAGGAAGCAGAGCGAGGAGAAGGGTCGCGAACTGTCTGAGATGCTCCTTTCTGATGTTGGCTTCTGAATAGAGCAAATTATTTCTGCCCACGTACAGCTTTCATCTAGGAATCTAAAGCAGCAATTAATAGTTTTATAACTCTTTTGCCTACTCGTTTCACGACTAGCTAAGCTCAGCTTTAGAACAAAACTGGGGTTTGAACTAAGACCTGGCGTGATCTCCCCTGTTGGATCATCAAAGCCTGCGCCCATCTCACATTTGCAGGGGTATCTGCTGGGAAACAGAAGCTTACTTTAGGAAGGTTGGGTGATTTTTTTATTTTAAAGCGCAATGGATGGAGAATACAAATGTGTCTGTCTGCAATAATGTGAATTTGCAAAATTTTCCTTTAGTTAAAGCAAAATTTCCGTAATTGATTAGTAAAATAGAACAGATAAAGCCAGTCTCTTTCTGGTAAATTTTGAAATATATTGTAAGCTATTTTAAGGAGACAACCATCAGAATTACACAAGCCCAGTGTGAGCTGGGTGTTGGGCGTTCAAATGAATATGTATCTTGTGGAGAAAAAAACCCTCTGATATATGCATTTATGACAGTAAAAAATATAAAAACAGATCAAGCATATCTGTAAGATATGCTAGAAGAGTTTCCCTTGACAACGTATTTTTTTCTTAAAGGCTTTCAAATGGAAGTTATGTATATTTATTCTAACTGGCAGAGGAGACCCAAGGGAGTGGGAAGGAAGATGCTAATAGACATTCAAGCGAGGATGCAGCAAGTGCAGGGAGTATTGCACACAGGGGCTTTTCCAACCAGGTACAACGGATTTAGATTAACAGTCCAAATAAAAAGCCCTGTACTTACAGCTCAGCGAGGCTTCCCAGCGGGGAGTCGTGTGGCTTGTCTCAAATGAGCCATTAGAAATGCGTAGAGAAGGAGGAGACCCTCCATGCTTTGCCTGTAGCCCAGTCCTAAACGCCCTGTCACCCCGGGCTTGTGACCCTGCACGTCCCAGGGGTGCAGGGCCGGTGGCTGCAAACTGCTGGAGAAGTCCTGCGCAGGCTGCCCATGGGGCTGGGGTGGGGCTGGGGGTCCCCCACGGGATACCTGAGGGGGGGAGTGGGGCTGGCTGACCTCCCAGCTCCTGCAGGATGGTGTCCCCATCACCCATGCGCTGGGGCAGGACTGGGGAGACGTTTGCTTTCTGGTCATCCAGAAGTGCCCCAGCAGAGCCCCGTGCCCATCGCTGAGCGTCCCTGTACCCACCGGCCTGAGGATGCTCAGAACCAAGCGCTTCCTTCGGCGGTGGGGGGGTCTGCGAGGCAGGCGGGGGGGGGGGGGGGGGAGGCATGGAAGGGGGATCCCCACTGCTGGCTGGTCCCCGCAGGCAGCGCGTAAGCTGCTGCTGTACACTGAGAGGCCACCAAAATGCCCAGGGCTGGGCATGCAGATTACGCGGGGGGGACTCCCTGCTCGCTTCGGGGTACGGGGGGGGGGGGGGGGTGGGGGGGTGGGGGGTGTGATCACCAGTAGCTCGGCTTTCCACTGCGAGCGGGCAGCCCAGCGCCTGCTGCAGATGGTGCCCTGCCCTGTGCCAGCCTCCGCTCCCGGGTCCCACACAGTGGGTGCACAGCTCTCCGGAGGGGACCCCCGCGCCCTGCCCTGTTCCCTGGGGAGGGGGAGGTGCAGCCCCCGTGAGGGGAAGGCTTCGGGGAGAGGGACTCTGCTACACCCGCCTGCAGAGGGACCGGGAGGAGAGTCCCCGTGCCCCGGGTGCCAGCAGCATCCCGGGATGTGGGTGCCTCGCTTCCCCGTTCATCCCGGTGTGCCGCTGCACCCATCCCTGCTCACCCCCGCATGCCGCTGCTCCGGTTGCCCTCTCACCCCGGGATGCCGGTGCCCCGGGTGCCTGCCGCGCCCCAGGGTGCTGGTCCCTGCAATGCCCGGGGACGCCGGTACCCCGGGTTCCCGGGATGTCGGTACCCCGGTCCCTGCTGTTCCCTGGCTTGCCGATCTCAAGGTCCTCGCCGCGCCCCGGGATGCCGGAGTCCCGGGTCCCCGGGTTGCCGGTCCCTGCCAGCACCCCGGGTACCGAAGTCCCGGGTCCCCGCGATGCCGGTCCCTGCCGCGCCCCGGGATGCCGGAGCCCCGGATCCCCGGGTTGCCGGTCCCTGTCGCGCCCCGGGATGCCGGAGCCCCGGGTCCCCGCGATGCCGGTCCCTGCCGCACCCCGGGTACCGGAGCCCGGCCCCGCGCCGCCGCTCACCTGCCTCGGCGCCGCCCCCGCCGCAGCGTGCGCGCCCGGCGCGGAGCCGCGGAGCCCTGCGGGGCCGGCGGCGGCGGCGGCGGCAGAAGCTCCGCGGGGCCGGACGGGGGGTCCCGCCCGCCGCCCCTCCCGGGGGTGCCGCCCTCCGGCCCGCCCGCCCGGAGCCGCGGGGTGGGAGCGGGGAGGCGAGGCCGGTGCCCGGTCCCCGGCTGCCTCCGCCGCGGGCGGGACGGGACCGGAGCAGCGCGGTTCCCCCCCGGGGCCTCTGGGGCGGCCCCCGAGCTCTGGGCAGGGAGAGGGCTGGGGATGCCCGGGGGGAGGAGCCCACCCGCTGCGGGGGGGAGCCCACCCCGTCCCCCAGGGAAGCCCACCGGGACCACAGGATGGAGGGGACCCAATTTTGGCAAAACCGGCTGGCGGGTCAGCGCAGCTCCGGCGTGAGGCCGACGGATTTGAAAGCAGCTGTGGCGGCCGTGCGGGGCTGAGCTGGGACTGGGAGCGGGATGGGAAACCTGGGCCAGGCATGGGTACCCCTGTCCCCATCGCCACACCGGCTGCAGGCATCCCCAGCAGCCGGGAGAGCTCGCGGGACGCAATGGGAGCCGCGGTGGGGCTACGGGCCTCGTCCGGCCCTGGCCTACCCCAGCTCTTTGCAAAGCTGCCCAAGGGGCAAGCGCTGCCCTCGGGGGACTGAGCCCCCGCGGCGATGTGGCCAGCCTGCTGGCCCACGCCGTGGCCGTTCAGGCCAAGCAGGTCCCCGGCAGTGGTGCCGCCCTGTCGCCCTCCACGCGATCCGGCTCCATCTTCCTCTTTGGGATGGGGAGTGCGTAGGGCACTGGGGCAGCCCCCCGGGGAAGAGCCCCCCTGGCTCGCTGAGCTCCCCGTTGTCTCTTTAAAGGCTCATTGGGAGGTGGGTGAAGGCAGTGGGTCCTGGGCATGGCTCACACTGGGTTGCAGGTCAGCGAGGTGCCCCCGCCACCCGGGGCCATCCCCACATGGCCTGGGGACTTCTGCAAGCACACCAAATCCCCCAGAAGTCAGCTGCTGGAGCAGAGAGAGGGGAAAGAGAGGATGGGAGACCTTCCCAAGGTGACGGCCGGGGCGACGGCCGGGGCTGCATGTCCATGCAGCAATGGCTTACTGCTCCAGCAGCCAGCACAGAGCAGCTGTGTCACACAGGCAGCTCGTACCGGGCGAGACTTCACACCACCTTCCACATCAGATCCCTCAGCTTGCTGAGCCCGAGGGGTTGGAGCCTGTGGGTGCTCACCCTTCTTTGGGCTTGCACTAGGCTGGCTGAGAGCTCTTTTTGGTGGTGAGCATCCTTCCCCCTGCCCGCTCGCCTGCCTCCCACGGCTGCGTGTGCTGCCAGCCCCATCCCTGCACCAGGCCGCGCTCACCACTGCGGGGCCATCAGCGTGTTTCCATGTGTGTGATGTGTCAGACTGTGTGTGCCATGTGCTTGTTTACATGGGAAGAAGGGAACAGAGGGAGGGGGAAGGGACGACTTTGAGAGAGGCCTCAGAAAAGAAAGAAAAAAAAATAAATGAGAAGAAAAAAACCCCACAAAACCTGAGGGAAAGTCCTCTGTTCTGTGATATGAAGCAAAAAACATTTATTTTTATGGCAATTAGGGATGGCTGCACATCCCTGGAAGCTGCAAGATAAAGATGCTCAGCTTTGTCTTCTTTGGGCACTTGCAAGCCCAGCTCACAGCGGGTGCTGAGGTGCAGCCCGCCGGGTGGGAGGAGGGCTGGCTCCCGCGTGGGGTTTTCTCTGCCTGTCACTGACATGCGGTGATCAGGATGAATTTTCTTTTCCCTTCTGAAAATATTTATCAGCCAGCCATTTTTCAGGGAAGGAGCTGTGCCTCATGCTGCAAGGGCACCCACTCCACCTGGCACTTTGTCTCTGCACCACAGCCTCATTTATGTACTGCCACAGGAAAGACCTGAGCCCTGTCCCCCCAAAACCAGCTCTCCCAGCACTGGAAGGTTTGCTGAGTGTCCCCTGGGCTGTGCAGAGGAGCTGAAGTGTCAGTGGGAAGTGAGGAAGGGAGCTGCCGGGGCTCTGCCCGCAATGCCCCAGGCTGGAGGGATCCCCCTGGGAAGGGGCTGGGGGACACAGAGGGGAGACACCTCCATGTCTCCTGCTGCAACTCAAAGCCCTGTCTGGAAGCGGCTGCAAGAGAGCAAAGTTCACCTTCCAGGCTGCAGAGGCCCCGTGTAGGCTCATGCTGGCATCACAGTGTCCTTCTGAGGGGGCTTGGCTGCAGCATCAATGGTACCTGAGGTGAATTTTCCCTTCGCTGCACAAACTCAGAAGTGAAAGGCCTGACTCTCCCATTAGCCGACCAGAGCTTGTTGGCCTGACGTCGCACTGGCACTGGCAGGCTGTGGCAGGAAAGGGAGACTCCCATTTTAAGGCTCTTTTGCAGCAAATTGAGGTGCAAAGGTCCTTACTTGGCACAGCTGGATTTGCTCTCCACGGCATGGGCAAGCCCCGCGCCTCTGCCGCCACTCCTGAACTAACTGGCAGTGATGTGGAGACGGGGACAGGCAGAAAATCAGGTCAGCTGGAAACGCCTTGCCATCTCTTCCTTTCACGTCTCTCCCCATCTTCCTCTCTTGGGGAAGGCAGGTCCCCTCCCGCCAAAGCCCAGGGGGGGATTATGTTGATAACCACATGGCAAATCCTCTACGCAGGGATGGGGGGCAAAACCTCTTGCCGTGGTCTCTTCTGCAGTCTGGAAGCAAATCGCAGAGGCAGGGTGAGTCTGAAGCCAGCAGCCATTTCAGTACTGCAGTGAGTCATCCCGAAAGGCGCTCAGCTGGTGGCAGCTCCCTTCCTTTCTTCTTTCTGCCTTTTTTTTTTTTTAATAGCTGATGTAGCAATAAATTAAAAAATAGAGGAAAATATATATGAATATAGCATGTCTGCAGAGCTCCTTTAATGAAAAGAAAAATCTTCAAGCACTTTTCAGCCCCTTGGACATTCGCTGTGAAAGGCCGGAGCTGCTGGGTACCTGCCATGTGGGAGGGTGGGATAGAGCGGGGCGAGCACAGGGGGATCTGTGGAGCTGGCTGCCAACGGGGGCTGATTAATGCCAGGGACACGAGCACAAAGCATTTCACAAATAGTCCTTTCCAGAGGGAAAGAGCTGAATTAGGGCAGATGCAAAAGCCTGCTCTTGCGTTTCTCAGTGGCAAAGACGTTTGGGCTTTCCTTAATATTCTTTTTTCCTGGTGGTTTCTGCTCTCACTGGTGTGTTTGTACCCCCTGGCCTCCGCAAGCTCTGGGAGGGGATTGCTCCAGCTGGAGGGGTTTGGGCTTCTCCTTCCCATGCCATCAATGTCCCCATTCCTGTGCCGTTGGCTGTCCCTGCACAGCTTTGCCTCTCCCTGGAGCCAGCCCACAGGGTGGTGGGGAAGGAAAGCTGAGCCATGATGGCAGCATCCTCCGAGCAGGAGGAGGGGAGTGGGGATCACCAGCGCTGGGATCCCATCCCTACAACCCCCATCTTCATCTCAGAGCCATGGGGTGTCTGTAGGCACTGTTGATGGGGGATATCAGCCTGCTCCATGCCGGAAATTATTTAACCAACCTCCTTCAGACTCTGGAGCCCTTGGATGCACCTACGGCATCCAGCCTGCTGAAGTACGGTGACTGTGTTGCCTTCTGTCTGTGGCGGGCACGGGACAGGCTCTTGGTGTATTGCCTGGCAACGGCCCATGGCTCTGACAGCTCTGAAATTTTTCTGGCTTGGAGTTTTACTGAACCCACTGGGTGCCTAAAGCCAGGAAAGATTAATGAACATTCACTGAACTTGCTGGAGACCTTGGCTTGCGGTTGGGCTCTGAAGCTGTAACCAGACACATGAGAAAATTTGGAAAGTCGTAACACAGCAGTGGTTATTTTTTATATAGATGAGGAACCTCCGGAGAGGGAGCAGGGAGATGCTGCAGTGTAAGGTCAGGCACTTCAGAGCAATGATTTACTATCTGGAGGGCTTCCACATGCCCCAAGGACATGCATTGCCTCCCTCTTATAGCAAGTTGCAATCTCCTGTGTGCTGCATCCCCTCCCTCTGCTCTGTCTCTGCCCCAGGTTGTTTCACTGGCCTCCAACACCCAGGACACATCCTCAGAATTGAATTCAACAAAACCAAGGGCCATTCCCAGGCTCATCGTTAATCTGCTGGAGTGTCTCGGGCCAGGGCTTCCCAAGGGCCAGGTAGCCCTCTTCAGACCATTCCTGGTAGGGCTAGGAGCCGTCATGGGTGGGGAAGCTGGCAGAAGGGCAGGCAGCATGCTCTTTAGAGGAGAGGTTAATAGCAAGGACGTGGTCTGTTCCCTGACACCTGGCTTTGGTGCCAGAGTCAGCCCAGGCAGATTTCACTTACTAGCACAGACAAAGCCACAGCAACTAATAATCATCATACCCAAACTTGCACAGGCAGTGCAGGCTCACTGCTTGCTTTCTCCACCAGGAGAGAAACAGGTGAAGATGGAAGGAAAAATGTCACTGTAATTAAATCTTACAATATTGCAGGTCAAATCATGTGAGTAACCAAGAGTGCAGCTGAGCCTTTGACTCTCCACAGGCTCGTGCAGTGCAGACACTTGCCCTGCACTTCGCTTTTGATAGCTGTGCACAGCCATGGCCATGACCATGGCCACGGAGGGAGCGTGTGGTGGCCCCTGACTCCCACCAGGCACGGCCAGGCAGGATGGAGCAGGGAGGTCCATCCCCTGCCCCTGTGCTGCCCCGGACATGGTGCTGCCTTATAAATTACTATTTAGTGACAATACAAGGAGTTAAGTTGGAAATTAGTCTCCCTATGCAATAAGCGGGTCAGGATAAAGGGAGATGCCATTTCCTTGAGACAGTTGATCCTGTAGATACTCTCATCCCATAGCAAACAGAGGCGAGGGGCTGGCATCGGGGGGAGCAGGGGAAGCAAACCTGCCTCTTCAGTCCCTGCCTGGCTGTGATGACACTGCTAGAAATTTCAAGCCAAAACTATAAATTGCTGATGAATTGTCACTATTGTTATTTTGCAGGTGGAAGTGCCCCAGTGGTTTGAGGCTCTCAGTGAGCTCTTGGATTCCATTGCAGCTCTGCCTCCAGCTGCCCCTGCGCTGGCAGGGGTGTGAGTGCAGAAGCAATTACAGCTGGAGATCAATGGGGAAGAAGCTCACCCTGGAGATCAATGGGGAAGAAGCTCACCCACCTCTGCAAGGATGTTGTCTTTTGGGATTCCTGCAGGAGGTTTTGGCAGTGCTGGGTGTAGTGAGAGGGGCTCTGGTGGCACAGGGTCTTCAGGTCTCGAGGCTCTGAAGGATGCCAGGGGATGTGCTGGCTTCCTCCATCCCACCTCTGCCTCTTCCTCCTGCAGACATCATCCTTGTGTGGGCAGGACACCTCAGTCCAAGGATGAGGAGGACTTGGGGCTGATGGAGCTGCAGCATCAGCGATGCACCCCACAAGATGCTGGGGGGTTGGGGAGCGGAGTGGCATGCCACCCCAGAGCTCCAGGCTGGGTCTGGGGCCCAGGCTGGCACGGGTCCCTCTCGCTCCCCCCCAGGTGCCCTCGGTGGCAGATCAGCCCTGGAAGGCTGCAGAGCCACGACAGGGGGAGCAGGGGTGTCTGACGGCTCCTCAGCCTCCTGATAGATATTCCTTTGCTGCTGCATGGAGAATCACTGCTGTCTTCATGTCAGAGTGCCCAGATTTTGCAACACCAGCTATGGATTTTTCCCTGCTGTACAGCTGGCCTGGCTGCTTGTCACTGTATTTTTGTAGTTTTGAGGTTTTTTTTACCAGGAATCTTTGAGCAAGTGGCAGAAGAGCTGCCAGGGATGCAGGGGTAGACCCGAGGATGAGAGCTCGCTGGCTGAGCCCGGCTGGTTGGGACAGCCACGGGGACTCGCTCCTGCAAAATGCACACAGGATCCCACGCTTCATCGCCTCCTTCCACCAACACTGCCATGTCAAGGGCACCCCTCCTTCTTCCATTGATTTACAGAGTTCAGGGCTTGTCTTTTTAGGTAGATTCAGGTACCAAGTGAGGACACATCTACCTTTTTCCAAAGTCTTGGAGTGTGGAAGAAGCTTTTGTGTCCCAAGAAAATACCCGCTGGTGGACAGCCCATGCTGGGATGCAGTGTGGCATCCAGGCAGAAGCCCTGTTTGCCTGGGCCCTGGAAGGAGCCTCCTGAAGACATTTCAGAAAAACATTTTTCTATTTTTAGTGGCCATAGCGCACAGAGCCAGGGAGTCAGTACGTGAGTCTGGAGCGCTGGCCCAGTCTCGTGCTGGAGACCAGGGCTAATGTGAAAAGCAGTCGTGCATCTCTGAGGATGCTCGGAGCAGCAGCAGGCTGCCCGGGGCTCATTAACTTCATCGAGTCACAGGAGCTCCTGGAGCAGAAAGGTATTTGGGCAACGGCCCACTGCCTGCTTTTGGTCTCCGCTCAGTCAGGCTCCAGTCGTGTTGGGACCAGGGTGCTTCTCTGATTTGCACCATATCTCTGATTTGTGCCTTGAGGGTCCAAAGCTCTCCATTCGCCTGCCTGTGCAAGAACACGACACAGCGGTCTGCGATGCTTTGCTGCTTTTGCCTATCTCTCCCTGATTAATGTGAAACCCAGCTTCATGAATCATTCATGAAGCTTTATTTAGTATAATGATTTCTGACATCCAGTGCCTGGGAATAGCATTTTGGGACAGACCGTTTGCGACCGGCAAACTCCAGAAATAATGAGCTGACTTTTATCCCATCTGAACCAGGAACGTACAGAAGGGGAGGGCGAGGGGCGAAGCAGCCGTGCCTCCTTTGGAGGGAATCACAGGTTGCTCTCTAATTAGCCAAATGTGTAAAAGCTAAATATTGACAGAGCTTTGCCGTTCCCTGTGTCTTGCAATCACATTGCATGTTATTAACCTACATAGTTGTCGGGGAAAGGAGCATCTGTGTGCGCCTTGGCACAGGCAGGGCTGAAGAGGCAGGAATTCCCCCATGCGATGCTGCTGGCACTGACAGGGAGCCGGTGCTGGGACCCGAAGGAGCTGAGAAATGTGTTCTCCTCCGCAGCTGGAGCCAGGCAATGGCAGGAGCTCGTCTGTGCTGCCCTAGAGCACAAATAGCCCACCCTCCTCTTCCACAGCACTCTGCTATGGGGAGGCACTGGCTTCAGCTGTGAGGGTCTCTCTGCAGGTGAGTGGCCTCCTTTGGGAGTGGGTGTGCAGGTACCCTGGTGCCTGTGCTGGTGGGTTTGGGGGTGATGGTGAGTTTATGACCCTGACCTTGCCGGGAGCGTGCATGTGGGCTGGGAGTTGGAATCTGTGCTGCAGTTTGGTGCCTGAGCAGGGGCTGTTGCAGGGCAGGTGCCTATGGGAGGTGCTTTCCTCCCTGCAAACTGCTTCGTGTGAGTCTTCAAGTGCTTTGCCAGCCTTTGCCAGAGCTGTAACTTGGATAACATCCCAGCTGCCTGGCTGAATGCAGACATCAGCCCGTCTGAGGGACTGCGGGTCTGGCCCTGGAGCCAAGCACTGGGGCACAGGAGAGGGAGTCCGGCCACCCCAGTCCTGCCTGCACTGCTGCCCAGCCTCCTGCTGAGCTCTCACACATGCCTGTGTGCAGCGTGGCTGACTGCAGAGGAAACAGGCTTCTGTCTCCTCCACTCTCCTTCTGCGTGGGGACAAGGGTGTGCTGGCATGCAGGGATCTCCCCAAGCCACAGGGTGCTGCCAGTCCTTCCTTTCCTTTTGGTTCCCTGACTCAGGGAAGTCCTGCCAGCATCTGACAGGCGTCCTGGCTGTGCAACCTTGCGTGCCTGCAGCAGAGAGCAGCCTGGCGAGGATTCCTGGTGGGATGAAGGGGGGATGGAGCCCAGCGGCTCGGCACAGCTCTGCTGCCTCTTGGCTGTCATGGGGCACGCAGAGCCGCTCCTGTGCCAGACCGAAGAGCTTTGTCACAAGCAGCTTGCGAGGCTTGGCAGCACTTTAGGTGGGGGAGAAATCACAGCAGGCTGCTCTGGCATCCCTCGACCATGGTCCCATCCCCTGCCAGACCCCGCTGCTCTAGGGCTCCCCACCATGCAGGGGGCTGGGTCCGGTGATGTGCCAGAGCCAGGCAGCAGGAACAGCTTCCACTCCGGCTGTCTCAAAGACTTCCCAGCAGCAGACACAGCCTGCCTACACCGTGCAGTCCTGGAGTGTGACTCCCCCTCTGCCCCCCCAGCACAGCGGGAGCTGGTGTGGTACGTTTCCTCTCAGTGTTTGGGGAGGGTGCAAGGGCACCGCGAACGGTTACTGGTGCATCCTGGCCAGGCAAGCCAAGGCATGTTCATGACAAGACTCCTGAGCAGGAAAAAAGGCATCCCTGTCTTCAGAAAGAAAGTGCTGGAGGGCATCAGCTGGAGTGGGACAGCTCTGGCCCAGAGTACCCCCTCCCTGTGGCTGGAGAGTGACTCGGTCCAGGTGAGGAGCTGAGTTTACATAAATCATCCCACTGAAGAAAGACTGAAGTCATACATCTGTTGACCTTCAGCAGTATAAGGGTGGCTTATTTTTCTGCAGTGGTGTGTGTATATATATTTCTTTTATGGTGGGGACCAGAACAGTATTGACTCCTTTTCCAACTTGAAATATTGCTGCTCCTCTGCAGAGGAGATGAGGGCTGTGCGTAGCACCCGACCATGGGCAGAGCTGCTGCCGAGTGGATCTGCTCAGCCCAGGGTATTTTCTCGTCTGGATTTGATGTTTGCTGCATCCTGCTGGGACTACAGCTTCCCACTTCTGGGCCAGGCTAGCTAAATAACCCTCTCTTTTCAAAGGTTTTCAAAGCTGTAGTAATTCTTATTAGGCTGGTTTGAATCATCTCTTGAAAAGGTCTCACATCACTCTTGAGCACCAAACTGTTCTGTATTCAGACCCTGATCACCCAGTCTCCTGAGCCAGAGCATAAAATATGCAGGGAGAAGGCTCCAAGAAAATATAAAAAAGATGTTCGGGTGTGCTGTGGGTGAGACTTTACTTCTCCATCATCTGCCCTGCCTCCATCTCTGAGTGGACCAAAGTGTATTTCTGTGTGGAGCGAGGCTGCCTCTGTGATGCCGGTGGCTCCCTGGGGAGCCCTTCTGGATCCCCTCCCCTGGGATGTCAGGGAGTGTTGGATGTTTCCTTTGGGACTGGTCCAAGAGTGACTGGCCCCAAAACCCCTGTTTTCAGGGAAGGTGGAGTAAGCCAGACCTGCCACATGCAAAAGAAGATGAACGGCTCCCTGTCCAGCAGCGGTGCTGCTGCTGTGACTTGCCCCAATGGATGTTTCTAACCCAAGCTGGGTCCTTGAGTGCAGCCTTTGCCCACGTTCCCCACACCAGACCTGGTGGGCTCATCCCAGGAGGAGGTCTCACAGTATCGAGTCCTGAGCTGTGGTAAGCCTCCAGGCAGAGAAAACAAACCCCGCCATCTCCAGGCTACTCTAGCCCCAGGAAAGCAGATGATATAGGAAGCACCAGCATGGAAACCTCTTTCTCCCTGGCAAAGGACTTGCTGCTTTTCCTGCTGTCTCACTGACACATACCTAGGGCACAGAGAGGAATTCCCTTCCTCCCCAGACACCTGGATCCAAAGGTTTTTCACTCAAAGCACGCTGCCAGGAGCTTACCACAATCAGCGACCCTGCCCTGTGCATATTTTTGTGCATTGCCCAGCTCCTCCCAGGTGGGCGCTGGCTGCGGTGGGGGGGGACGACACACACAGATGAGTCTAATCCCTGGTGATAGGAGCTCCTCAGTACAACTGGGTGTTGCTGGAAATGCTGTGCATGGTGGTAGGGACCTGTGCCCGGGGAGAGGAGGGCAGAGGATTTGTTGAGGCAGCTGCAGGTGGATGTACACAGTTGGTGCATTGCCTCAGGGATTTCTACCTTGCAGTGCCCGCAGACAGAAAGCAGCAGGGCTGAGGCAGACCAGATGTCACCATAGCATCCCCTGGCCCCAAAGTCATCTCCTCCTGCCTGCCCGGGGCCAGCAGCTTGGTGACAGAGGTGACACGGGCAACACTGACTCTGTCTGAGGGCGGGAGGAGGGACATCACATGGAGACCTGGAGGCACCAGGCAGCAGTTTCTGGGAGGGTGAAGCCCTCCTGGGCTGCTGCCTTGCCCTTTTCTCTGCAGAGGAGCTGCTGCACTGGGCACAGCAGCCGTTGGGCTGTGCGGGGCCATGAGCGCTGCCAGCCGAGAGACACCCCATGCCTGGAGCTCTGTGTTTAATCAAACCAATTAGCAATTTAATCTTGTTAACAAACCAAGATAATTGCAGCATTATCAAATTAGCCAGCTGTATGGAAATGCCTGCTTAATAGCTGATAATAGCTGGTCCTGATGGAGGAGAGAGGGCTGTGATCTGTGACTAATGACCGGCAGGAGGTGTAATCAGGCTTCTCTGTGCTCTGCCATGACACCAGCCCGAGCTGCTCCTGTGTGGGGATGGCTGGGGGAGCACTGGGGCTCTGCCCCTGCCACCCCATGGCTAGTGTGGCATGGTGCTTCCTGCTCAGAGGGGTGGGGTGGTGTAAGGGTGGCAGAGATTATTTTTTCCCTCCAGGCTGGACGCTGCACTGGTCAGAAGCAATGACTGATTTTACACTGAATTTGGCCGACGAGCTCCCAGCCCTCCCTTGACATGGTATGAGCTCTCCAGTTATCTCTGCCCTCCCTTGGCTGAGCTAAGCAGAGAGGTCATCTTTCACCACAGGACTTCTTCCTTCTCGCTCACTGAACAGTTTCTGAGTCTTTGCCTCCCTCCCTCCAGTTCCTCCACAGGGGTGGCCATGGAAGGACTCACTCCAGCAGGTGCTCTTCCCAGCCTTGGCCAGGGAGCTTTGCCTTGGGCAAAATCCCACAGCCAGAGGTTTTATCCTGCTGTATTTGTGGGTTTAAATATCTGACCAGTTCATGCTGCTCTCCAGATTGCCTTGCTCGTGCCTGGCAGTGGGGGTCATTAGGTCAGCCCTTGCGCAGCAGCAGCTCCCACTGCAGGCGCCTTCCAGGCAGTGCCTGCAGGATGCTCCTCCCGGGCAGGGAGGTGTGAAGGGCCGGGAGTTGGGCTGTTTGCAGGGTCTGCAGGTCAAAGGAGATGGAGGCAAAGTGCCTCCTCCCAGCCAGCCACCCAAATGCTCCTTTCCCCTTGTCATCCAGCACTCACTCATTTTCCTCTCTGTTCTCTCTAGTGCATACAGACAGACCAGGCTCCTCTCCCAGTCTGGCCTGGGTCTGCTTGTTGAGAATATGACGTGGCATCAGCCATGGGGTTGGGAAGGGGCTGGCAGGCCCTGTTTGCTGGGCATCAGCATGGGCTGGGGGATGCTCGGCCCCTGCAGCACATGGTGGCAAGGCCTGGCTCTGCTATTGCACCGGGCAGATGCTGGGCAGGTCCCTCAGGCTCCACACACTCTCTCCTGCTGATGTTTCTCAGCATTTGCTGAACTTTTGGCCCTGGCACTCAGCTGTACAAAATTTACAAGAACACCTTAGAGCTGTGGGTTTTTGCCCTGACTTGAGGCTTTCCCAGGAAATTTTCTTCATCTGAATTTTCCCCACCAGCTCAGGTTCAGTGAGAAGCTCATCACCACTTGGGGTTTGGGTCTATGTAACCCCCCTCATCTGCCCTCCAGATGTGCCCCAAGTGGGGTACCCACAGGGAGGCTCTCCCTCCTGCATCCCCCCAGACAGGCAGGGTCAGTCCCCTTCCACAGCCCCATCCAGCTTGGGGTGTGCCTGGGGGGACAGTGTCCTGTCATGTTTCACTCCAGCCCCTTCCCATTGCCCTCTCCTCCTGGGGTCTGTATGCCTCTGGATGGATTTGCTCCCCCAAGCCAGACCCTAACCACACTCTGGGTGTGCAGCTGGACTGTTTTAATCCTCTTCCCCAGACAGAAATTCTTGGGTGAAAGCAGCAGTGGAAGCAGCATGTGCTAGGATGGGCCTAGAGAGAGGCAGGAGAAGGTGGGGAAAGGAGTCAACCATTATGAGCATCCCTGGGACAAGATCTTTTATTTTTTAAAGCAGCAGTGGGGAAGCAAAGGGAGAGGACGAGCAGGTGGCATGTAGCACCATGCGGCAGCTCTCAGTGGGGTGGTTCTGGAGTCGAGGTGGTCTCTGAGCATGGGCTGGTGGCTGTCCCGGTCCTCCCAGGAGCCAGGGTCGGGCAGGACAAGGTTTAGCAGTGGCGTGGGCAGCTGGCTGGTGCTGGGGTGGCACAGGGATGCTGAGAAGGCCCTCGGTCTGTCCTGGGAGCTGGAGCTCACGCTGAAGAAAGGGAGATGAAGCAGTGAGGATGAGTCTGGTGCTCAGAGTAACCCCAGCCCACATGTTCAGTCATCAATCACTCCACCAGACTGACAGTGGAGGGCTCTGGCAGCCGGACACAGCTCCCTGCCCAGAGCCACCATCACCGTATCCCCCCTCTGCTACCCGGGGAGGTGGGTGCAGGAGGGGGCCTCCCGAGACCCTACCGTAGGAGATGGGGATGGCAGGTGGGCGCGAGATGCATCTCCTCCCGCAGAAGGACGGGCAGCACTTCTTTCCACGCGGACACTGCCAGTTGGTGTAGCACTTGTTGGGTGGGTTGACCATCGCACAGGTGATGTGGACGGGTGGGCAGGACCAGGCGCTGCCTGCAAGAGGAGGGAGTTGTTTGCTCCAGGCTGCCAGCAGCTGAGGGGCCTTGGGGAGATTCTCCCCAGCAAATGCTCCCCTCCTCTCCCCTCCATCCCACAGGATCTCTGCAAACACAGCTCCTTCCCAGACCTTTTTCTTTTCCTCCCCGTACCTCATCCTAGGACATCTCATACCTGTCGGCAGCTCTGTCCAGAGGATGAGCATCCCCACCAGGAGAAGGGCGGCCACTGACTTCATGCTGCTGTTTCCCTGAGAGGTGCGAGCCTGGAGAGCTTGGAGGATGCTGACATTTAAACCCTTGGGGAGGATGGGGGTGGGGAATGGGGCTGGGCATGTGTCAATGTTTGTATCTTTTTCCTCTGCCATTGCATTGTGTTTTCTGGAAGCCTGGGGTTTCTGAGGTTGCACAAGATACAAATGAGATTGTTCAATTGCTCAAAAAGTAGTTATTCCATTGCACAACTGTCCTCTGCAGCCACACCTGGGGCTGAGGGACAAGCCGAGGGGAGATGGTCCAAGGCATCATCCCCAAGCAGGCTGGAGGTGGTGGAGCTGCTTTCTCCTGGGCAGGTATGCTTCTCCAGGAGAAACCATTGTGGTGACCATGCTGTGTTCCCTTCTGGGGGCCCATTATGTGGGGTTCCTTCTGTACCTTGCTTACACATGGACCTGCAAACCAAACCTTACAGCATGATCCAGATCAGCGTGGGGCTGCCTGTGCCTTCCCAGGCATGATCCTTTGTGATTTTCCCAGAGGAAACCTGCCCCAGGCCCAAACCCTCCTGGCTCCTGTCCCACTGGTGGCATAAGCTAGTGTGGGGAAAGCAGCTTTGGCTTAGCCTTCCCAAGCTCTGTGGGGGGTCACCTGAACCCCAGCATCTTTTCTGGGTGGCTGCTGCCATGCAGGAAGCAGGTTGGTGCTGGAAGAAAGCGGCTGGCTTCACTGGGGTACAAGCATTAGCTCCGTACAGCCCTGTCATCAGCCAAACAGCCCTGGTGTGACTGAGCCCGAACTCCTGATGGTTGTAGGGCTAAGGGGCTGTAGTCCTTACTCAGAGAGCAAAGATCTCACCAGCCTTCAGGCCTCCATCTTCTTCCTCACAAGGAGATTGTACCCCACCTCTGGGCAAAGCTGTTTTCTTTAGGTGCTCTTGGGCAATGGGAAATTGCTCCATTTCTCACCAGTGGGTCAATGTCCTCCTCACCTTGTGTAACAAGTTCCTGGAGCCTTTTCTTGGGATTTCTGGGGCTGGCAGGAACCCAAACTCTGCTGGTAACAGGCGTTGGGAATGCCCCAGGAGGGGAAGGCACCCCACAGCCAAACACCCCGTGCTCCTGCAAAGACCAGTCTGGGACAGCCCCTGATTTTGCAGCTGGGCAGGGCAAGGAGCAGCAAAAGCCCAGGCATTACCCTTACGTGCTCCGTGCAGCCCCCGAGCCCCCCGCCATTGCTCTACGCCAGCCGCTGGAGCCCCCCGCTTTCCATCCAGGGCATGGTGGGCATCTCACTGCACCCTTTCCTGTTCAGACTTCCCTTCTCATGTCTTGATGTGCCACATTAATTGGACTTTATTAACTTACTGGATATCTGTTAATTATTGTCCAATTTTCGTAATGATTCTGTGGCTGCATTTAGGTCTTTGTAAAGTCATTTATTAAATAACTGGGAGAGCATTTAGCCAACCCAAACAGACTTTCTGGGCTGTGCACCAACAGTTTAGCACTTTTAATGAGAAATACAAGCATTGGATTAATTTTTAAGCAATCCTTTGGTGTTCAGCTGCTGCTGGAGCTGGATAGGACAGTGCTGTGCTCCCAGCTGGTGCCAGGCTCTGGGTGAGGTTGTGCTTGGGGCTACACCTCCAAGAGAGGAGAAAACACCAAGGAGTAAGGCTTGGATTCAGCTGCAGAGAAGCTGGGGGGAAAAAAATCCATCTGAAGGTCTTTTGATAGTGCTTTATCCATAGCAAATCCATAGGGGAGAAGTCTAAAATCTACTTCTATTGCAAATTCCCATGGAATAACCCAGCCCTCGGCATTTCTGTGCACAGGACCACCTGCCGTCCCTGTACTGCACTCTGCCACATGTGCAGCACCCATTGCCCCAGGCTCCCACAGAGCCATCCCCATCCCACACTGCTCAAACTCTTCTCCATGACAAGCACTTTGTGAGCCTCCTCCAGAGGCAGCAAGGCCTGAGCTTGCAATGCCAAGGATGCTGCCAGCTGATGCTGCAATTTCCCAGCCAGGCCAGGGCTCTCCAGTTTGTATTTCCTGGGGGTGGCAGGGAGGGAGGCCAGCAGCCCCGGGTCCCCCAGCTCGGGGCTTGACTATGCAGAGTGCACAAAGCACCCCACAAAGCCGCCCTTGTGCCCTGTCAGGCGATGCAATGCCTTCAGCCTGACACCCAGCTCCATCCATCAGGTCATGGCTGAGGATGCTCCGCTCGCCCCCAGGCCAGGTCCACCGCCTCGGGGTGCCTGGGAGAAGGGGGTGCCCCCAGCCCAGCACACCCTCATTAGCACTGGTGTCTGGTGCCATCTAGTGAAAAGCCATTAATGAGGCTCTGCAGGACCATGCAGACACGGCCGTGCTCCCAGATGCGATCCCACAGCCTGTCCTGGGGATGCTTTCCTGAAAACCCCACCTCAGCTGATGCCCAGCTCCTGCTGCTCTTGCCCCTGCCTCCCGCCTCCCCTCTCACACCTCCCCACCGACACTTTGCCATCCCCGAGGCCAGGCGGTGCTGCCAGCCTTCACCGAGCCTCTCTGTCTCACTGCCAGCCCAGCTCCACTTTGTCTACAAATTCCCTTAATATTTGCCAAAATTATGTTGGGCCAACTGAGACTTAATCATGCCCTCCGGGAATGCCATTATCTACTCTAATCAAGCCTGTTATTAAATGCCAAACTCAGCTAATTTATTCTTCCCCCCCCCCCCCTTTTTTTTTTTATTTTCCCCACAGTTACTCTGCATTTTTTAGGGAGCTGCTTACAAAGCAGGGAAGTCCCAGCCCCCCATTTTGGGGTTGCAGAACACTGCTGTGGCTTGTTGGTTACTGTGCTCTTGTAGCAATAGGGTCTGGCTCGGATGTGGCTTGTGACCATCAGCACCTTCCTAACCACCCCCCTGCCCCAGGCTGTCTGCTGGGCTGTGGGGTAGGTGAGAGGGATAGGGGCCTGGGGGGGTGGATGGATGGGATATGGGGCTGGCAGGTGGGATGCAGGGCTGACAGGAGGGCCAGCTGGGATATGTGCAGAGCTAATCAGTAGTGCTTCATTTGCTGGCCCAGCAAACAGATATAATGAGGCTACAAATGCCCCAGTCCATGCCCACTGGGACAAGAGCCCTGCTCACAAGCCATCAAACCCTGACGCCCAACTAGGAAACCACTGCTTTTGATGGCATGTGAAAAAAGCTACTCCTCGCCTCATAAGGCGAATACCTGAGCACTTCCCAGCTCCTCTCCCTGGAGCCATCCCAGCAAGCCCCACACCCCAGCCCAGACCTGCTTTCAGCCTCCTGCTTACTGGCTCCAAACCCCAGCCTCAAGCACATGAAGCCTCACCACATCCCAGCTCCAGTCCCCTAGGACAGGAGTCCCATGGAGCAAAGCACTCCTGAAGGTGGGACCAGCAGGATGTGTGTCCCCAGCCACCCCTGAAAGTGCCCTATAAACCCACTAGGAATATTCACGGAAGCGGAGGCATCCAGGCTCTGCAAAGCAAATTGGCCAAGGTGGGTGCTGGAGCCACTAACACTGTCCCTGGGGAGAAGGAGCTGTGCCAAAGCGGTGTGAGCCCAGGGCTGTAACCCTCCTCCTCCTCCCACCAGCCCAGGGCTGCACAGCACCCTGCACAGCCCCATGAGCCCCCACCCTGGGCACACAAATCCCTCCTGCACAAGTTGCTAGTTCAGAAGCAACAGCTCCTCCCAGTCACACTTTGCTCTCACCTCCTTACAGGACCAGCAAGCAAGGTGGGTACATGAAGGACCCCGCCAAAACCTGTCATTGTCCCTATCCAGCAGCATCTGCCTGCACGTGAGAGACAGGACTAAGTGGAGACCTCTTTCCTCCAGGTGTGGGGCACAGGGGCTACATCAAGGTGGGCTTCTGTGACTAAAAAGTCACCTCTGCCCCATACACCTGTGGGTGATGGGTCTCTGGCTGCCTCAGCATCCCTCCCCGTGCAGCCAGCCAGGGAGTTTGTCCCCCATGGGTGTAAGTGGCCCTGCACCACTGGCTTGGCACGTTTACACCCCCCTAAAGCAGGTGCTGAGCTCCCCATGGTCTGATAAGCAAACACTGGGAATGGTGACACAGCAACCGTACCACGCTGGCTCCCTCCAGCTGAGGCTGGGTCTGCAGCATCCTGGGGTGCCCACAGAGCAAAGATTTTCCCGAAAGATTTTTGGAGCCTGAGGACAGGGGATCTTTGCAAAAGACAAGACGCTCCTGTTCTGACACAGAGATGTCCAGCCGAAAGGAGAGGGACATGTCATACAAATCTTCAGGGTGTTTATTGTCAGGATAGAAATTTCTTTATATAAAAGAAGTGTTTAAAAATAGCACTATCCTGCTCTCAAAATGAAATATATATATATATACACACACATGTAGATATTTATAGAAAGAATTATTACCATTTTGCTATGTGATAAAAAACCAAACAAGATAATGACCAATTCCCAAACAATTGTGCCAAAACAGGGGCAACAGGATCTGCCGATTCCTGCCGCCCGCTTTCCCCTGGGTGCACACCCGGGCACCATGCCGGGAGGCAGCCGGGCCGCACGCATCCCCCTGCACTGCCCGCGGCGCCCGGCTCGCCTCGCCCCACCACTTGGCAGCAGACGCTGAGATGGCAGAAGCTCTCAGGGTGCGATCACTGTAGGTTTTTTTTCTCTTGCAAAGCAGCTTGCTGGGCACTGGGGGCCGGGGGGCTGAGCAGGGCTGATTCATCCCAGTCGCTCTGGTAAAAGGCCAGCTGTCACATCTCCCTCGTCCAAAGCCCAGCCTGCCCTCACAGTCATCCCACCTCATCCCGGACCTGCCAGTTCGGAGGAATGAGGCAACAGCGACGGCTGAACCCCTTGGCTTTGCAGCTGGGGTTTTGCTCAAGTTCTTTTTTGGGTTTTTTTTAGGATTTTTGTTTTTTTAAATACACTTCGCATCCCCCTGGGGATTTTGCGATACAAAACAAACACTGATGCTTTACAATAACCTAGCAATAACAATGCCATGTAGCTACTGTACGTCCCCATGCCCCGTCGGAGCGCTGCAGCCCTCTGCAAGGATCACTTCTTCTTGGCAATCTGCTTTTCCAAGTCTTCAAGTCTGGCTGTCATCTGAGCAAGTGAACGTGCTAAGGAAACAGTGTGAGCCAGATGGTCTGGTGGGCAAAGGGCTTCTTCCCCTTGAAGGAGCCTAAAATTTTCCCCAATCCCATTTATCCATCCCTCTCTTCCCAGTGTGCAGTCTGTCCCCAGGCTGCCCTGCACCCCAGCAAGCCCAGGCATCACCCCAAAGGATATTTTTCTCGGTCAGGCTCTGCAGGATGGCCACGGTGTTCGTCTGGAACTGCACCAGTGCTTCACACTCACATGGGCTGCGGATCTCCGTCTCCCCTTTGCCCTCCTCTGTGACCACGGGGGTTTGGGTACAGTCAGAGCCGTGGCCCCATGGTGTCTGGCTCTCCCCTGCTCCCGCACAGCACAAGTCCCTTCTCCCTACAACCACCCACTGGGGCCACACCTGAGCCTCGGGGCTCTCCTGCCGCCCATTTTCCCCTCTTCTTCCAGCCTCAGTCCTTTTTGTCAGCCTGCATCCCTGCTAGCCCAGCAAGCTCACTGGCAGGCATCCTGCGGAGCTGCCACACTCGTGGTCACAGTGTGCCAAGGACAGCCAGTGCTGAGCTGCACTTTGCCTTCCAGCTGCCATGGCAAGGGGGATGCTGACCCCACATCTGCAGCCCTGACAGGGTCCCAAGGGCACTGGGGAGCCCCAGCCTGCCCCAGGGGCGGGAGACCCTCACAGTAACCCATCATGGCCCTTCTGCACCCAGCAGCAGCAGAAGCACAGGTCTGGATGAGACAGGCCATCTTCAGAGCTGGGGCAGCACCCCTCGAGGCAGGGTGTGACCCCAGCCTCTGCCCATGCAGTGGCACTGGGGTGGCCATTCACATTAATACTTTTACAATTAAAGCCCCCAGCTTCACCTTCTCTTCCAAATCCCTCTGTGAGACCCACCTCTATACCCGCAACAGCCTGCTGAGATCCAGAGGCAGCCTAGGCTCACACCAGCCCAGCTCAGCCCCAGGGTACATGACACAGGGTGACAGACACAGAAACCACCCCAGTGGGAGAGGAGGGCTGAGCCCGCTGGTGTGGCCAGAGGCACCCACCTGGGCAGATGTTCAGCTTGAAGTTCTCCACGAGGTGGGTCATGGTGGTGAAGTCTGCCGAGTAGGAGAAGTGCTGCTCCACTGGCTCAGAGGCGATGGCTCTCAGCTCCTCTTCCACAGCCTTGCCAACACCCACGGCGAACATGACGATCCCTGTGTGGCACAGATAGACGTGAGCACTGCGCTGGCCACCCTGCATCAAGCAGTCCCAAGCCCAGAGGGAGCAAAGCCAAGGATGCAGGGTTTCCCCTGGGCTTCCCAAATACACAGCAGGAATTTGGGAAGGATGGGCAGGAGCGCAGCAGCAGCGCTGCGGTGCAGGCTGATGCATGAAGGATGCTGCTCAGAGCACTCTGTGACCACAGCAGAGACACACCTGCCCCTGCGGACCCACACGATGCAGCACCTCGAGGCTGGATGCTGCAGCCTCCCCCAGAGCCAGCTACCCCGAGGAACCATCCTGGGATGCCCAAAGCACTGCAATTTGGGGTTCCCCAGCCCCCTGCACCTGAGTCCTTGGCTCTCCTGGCCCATTCGGAGATGTCATCCTGGGAGCGCCCATCTGTGAAGACGAGCCCAATTCTGGGCACGTTGTGGGAGAGAGGCCTGGCACCTTCCAGCTCAGAGAAGCTGTGCTCCACCATGTGCTTGAGAGCAAGGCCTGTCATGGTGCCTTTCTCCATGTACTCCACCTCCATCACTGCTTTCTTGATCTCGTCCGCACTGTGGTACTTGTTGAGGGGGAACTCGGTGCGGACGCGGCTGGAGTACTGCACCAGCCCCACCCGCGTGCCGTGGGGGGACACCTCCAGCAGGTCCACGATGCGGTTCACAAACTGCTTCACCAGCTCGAAGTTTTGGGGCCGGACACTCTTGGAGCCATCGATCACCATCACCAGGTCAACGTGCCCAGCCCCGCACTCTGTGGGCACAGGGGGAAGGTGAGAAGGGACACCACTGGGTGAAGATGCCCAGGGCTGGGGGAGAGCTGCTGGGCTTCAGAACACCACATGGACCCCCTGGATCTGCAGCTGGGGTGAGGCCAGGAAGTGGGGCAAAGGTCAAAGGGAATCTCAGCCCCAAAACCTCCACTGCCACCCCAGCATCCCCTGAAAGTCTTTCCTAGGTCTCCCTTTTCCTGAACCTTTCCTCAAAGCTCCTGTTGCATCTTCTGGGCCATGTCTCTGAGGACACAAGCCCACATCCATCCCCACAGCAGCCAGGGCGCTCCCCCAAGCCCAGCCAGCTCTCCATCCCCTTCCAACCCAGCTCAGACAAAGTCCCACTTAGACCCCCAGCCTAGTTTCAGGTAAGCCCTCGCCAGGAGCACAGAGCCCAGACGAGCAGGATGCCAAGAGCCGCATCCTGGTACTCACTGCTGCACGCCTTGCCATCAGCCTGGAGCTGCTGGCCCTCGGGGCACACACAGCGGTAGGAGCCCTCCGTGCTCACACACTTGAACTCGCAGCCATGATCCACCCCATTGCAGAGGTCAGTGGCTGGAAGACAAGCCAAGGGCACAGGGTTATCCCCATCCAAGTGGGGTGGCCCAGGAACAGCCCTTCCCCTGGGGACCGGGCAGGACATAAAGGCATCTGCCTCAGGGACGTACCCCTGCAGGACCGGCTGTCGGGCTGCAGTGTGAACCCGCTGCGGCAGCGGCAGTAGTGCCCGTTGGGGATGCTCACACACTCGTGCTGGCAGCTGTGGTTTCCGAAGCTGCAGTAATCGATCACTGGTGAGAGAACGAGAGGGGTGGGCAGAAAGGGAAAGGCAAGAGAAGAAGAGGGAGAGTGAGAAGCAAACGAAGAAGTGTCAGGAAGGGAGATGGCCACTTACTAGAGCAGCTCCTCTTGTCCTGGTTGAGGTAGTAACCCACGCGGCAGTGGCACGAGTACGACCCGCGAGCGCTGATGCACTGGTGTTGACAGCCGTGTCTCCCGTCTGCACAGGCATCAATGGCTGCGGGGGAACAGGACACCCGTCACCCTCCTGTCCCAGCCTCCCCAGGACAGCTGAGCAGGGACTGCTCCAGGGCTTCAAAGCAGCTCCCAGCACCATGAGACAAGAAGGAAAAGTCCAGGGTGGTGGCCAGACCAACTAATACAGCTCTGCACTCAACATACTGGGCCAAAACACTGTGTACTTTGGTGGCTGGGATGTGCATCCTCTGGTACCTACTGCCCGGAGCCCCTCAGGTGACAGGCAGTTGGTTGTGCCCACATGAGCCCCAAGTGTCCCATCCCAGAGAGGTGACCAGGATTTAGCAGTGCTGAGCATCCACAGTTATTACAGACCCGGGAGGCAGCGGGCCCAGCGAACAGAGCACCAGGGCTGCTGCTGGCCTCGCTGGGTACTCCGCTGCATTTCAGCTTCCCTCCACGAGACCTGTAACTACAAGCCCTCTATGAGAGTTAGGGTAAAAAAAGGGTTTTTACGGGAACAGGTCTTTCTGTCCATGTTGAGTCTGTAGCCTGGGTTGCATTCACAGTAGAAGGAGCCAGGGGTGTTGACGCAGCTGTGCTGGCAGCCGTGCTCCTGTTCCATGCACATGTCCACCCCTGCAAGACAGAACAGGCACTAGAGTGACCCATGGGCATGCCAGATGCACAAGGACCCCAGCACTGGCATGTGCCTTGTCCCTGCAGCCAAAGCCACTGGGATAACCCCCACAGTCCCAGCCCTTCCAGCCCCAGTGCTCACTCACTGATTTCCAGCGTACCAACACGGACACTATGCGGGGCAGGTTTCTAACCGCCTCAGCTTTCCCATCTACCCGAGAGCTAAATCAACACTTGCTCATTATTAATTGATATAGTTGATAGCTTGAGCTGAGTAAGCAAAAGCTTGAGCTCAGCCAGAACGTGCTGAAGGAGCCAGGTCTGTGTGTCCGTGCGGCCAGGAGCCTGCAGAGCCGGCCGGAAAGTGGGCACCAGGGCAGGCAGGCGATGGGCAGGGCATTGTAAGCAAAGGCATCAGGCGCAGGAGCACATCAGGGCCCCAGGGGGTAATATCTGGTCAGGCCTGGACCCCCGCCCCAGCAAGCAGGGCCTCACCACAACACTAACACAGCCCTGCAGGCACGCATGTGCTCCTGGCTAGGAAACGCTGCCTGGAAGATGCTGGCAGCTGTCTTCTGCCCTTTGACAGATGCTGAAGCATGTGAGCAAGGTCTTGCCAGCCTGCTGCAGTGCCAGGTCTCCGGCAAAGCCTGCCAGCATGGGAGGGGACAGACAGGTCCCAGTCTGTGAGTTCCTGACCCATGCCAGCACAGTCACGGTGCAAACCAGCCTCCCGGCTCCCAGCCAAAACCGGCCGGCTGCTCCAGAGCAGCACCACGCGCCCGGGGTTTTATTAAACACAAATGTGCACGCAGCAGATGCCATGCACATGTCTGTGTAGGAGGAGACCCTGCTAGAGCCTTGTCGAAATGTATATGGAACTCAGGGATGTGTCACCTGTCCCCGTCACACCCAGGGAAACCAGCTCCGCATTTTCTGCTCTTTAATATTCCCACCACTGCTGCTACCACATCCTGACTTGGGGTAGAGCTACCAGACATGGGTGAAGAAAAGCGCTTGCTTGCAATGCTTTCAAAGCTTTCCTTATCTCACCCCAGCAGAGGAAACAGGAGCAAGAGGAAAGATGAGCAAGAGGAAAGGCCACCTATCCCAGCACCTCACTGGGGAGGTTGCTTCCCTGTCCACGCTGCTCCTAGCGAGGGCAGCCACCCCAAACACCCATCTGAAGGTCATCTTCTAGCCTGGGTGAGGAGCAGGATGAGGGCAATCCTTGCCACTCCACCACCGTGGCTCTCACCCACCGCAGAGCTTGTCCTGGAACTGCTTCCCAAACTGCTGGATGAGCTCGAAGGACTCCACCAGGAAGACGTGCTCCTCCAGCGGTGGCGAGGCCATGGCCCGCAGTGAGTTCATGTCTGCCCGCTGGATGCCCACGGCGTAGATCTCGATGCCAGCGTTCCGGGCCTGGGTGGCCACCTCGGTGACACGGTCCTGGGGCCGTCCATCCGTCACGATGATGGCAATGCGGGGGATCTTCTTGTGCAGAGGGCGCGCACCCTCCTGCGTGGTGAAGGCCACGTTCATGGCATACTGGATGGCCAGCCCCGTCATGGTGCCTTGGGCCAGCGGGACGATGCTGTTGATGGCCTTCTCCATGTCTGCCCGCGTGAAGAAGGTCTTGAGGGAGAAGATGTTCTGCACCTGGCTGGAGTACTGGATCACCCCCACCCGCGTGGCGTTGGGGCCCACATCCAGGCTGCCGATGATGTCTATCATGAACCGCCGCATGGTCTCGAACTCGAAGGGGCGCACGCTGCGGGAGCTGTCGATCACAAACACGATGTCCAGGGGGCCCGTCCTGCACTTCAGGGCTGGAAGGGGGCAAAGAGATGGTTCAGCCTTGCGGCCGCCTGCAAGAAGCCAGGCTGGGAGTGGAGACATCCCCATCAGGTGGCTTGAGGGGTGCTCAGTGCGGGATGGGGAGGGCAGGCCTGGGCAGCCCCCACAGACCAGCACCTCTCCACTGCCAAATAAACCCATGGAGGGTGCTGGCAGAGCAGGAGCAGGGATGACAGGCTGGGGAGACATGTCCTGGCCATGGGGGGAAATGGCAGCGTCGCCTCCTCCCCAACACTGTCCCCACAGCCAGACCCAGCTCCTGCTCCCTGTATTTCCACAGCCAATGGCCCCCGGGGCTGCAGAGTTGTTAGACGCCTGTCTGTTGGCATCTACCCTGGCCAGGTTTAGGCAGAAGTTTAGGCAGCAGTGTCTTCATCTCTGCAGCAAATCAGAGCATTAAAGTGTAGAACAGCCCAGTGCCTCGTGCTGTCCTCCGCAAGCTGCAGCTCCTGCTCCAGAGCTCTGTGCCGCATGGGCTCCCGCTGCTGTGGTGCTAAGCAGGGAAATATTGCTTTGGGCAATTCTTCTGTCCCCCCCCAGCTCCAGCCTCCCCTGGTTTTTACTGCATTTTGCCACTTTCTGCCTAAAACCAGGGCTTGCTTTGTTGGTTTTAGTATTTTTTTTAAGAGTAGAAAATGAGACAATGAAAAGCATAGCAAAGGGCGCACACATGGCAGGGATCGAGCCAAAGAGCCTCTTTTGGACATATGGGTGCTACTTCCAGTGCAAACTGGGAGAGTGTTTAGCAAGTGAAATGCCAATGAACATATTTTGCTTGGCTTAAGTGTACCCAAGCCTGGGAGAATTTGGCCCTAATAGTAAGCAAACACTTTGAGTTCCCTTGGGATGATGCCCAGACCCAGGCTGTCATCTCAACTGCTCCAAAGGTCTCTGAAGACATACCCGCTCCTTTCTCTGTTTGGTGCCTTCACTGTTTTTAAACTGGAATTGATTTAGTCCCCCCTGCCCTTGGAAGAGAGAGGCTGGTATCCCTGGGTTTGCTTTGTACCCCCACCAGGAGACCCACGTGCAGGGAGGGGGTTCCCCCTCATGCCTGTGCCTCCTGCTGAGGTCAAAGCCTGCGGGCAGGAGGGTGACAAGCCCTGAACTGGACTGTGTCAAGGCTGAGGATGTGCCCAGAGCAAGTGGCACCAGACCCACCATGCTGGGGCCAGGCTCGGGCTCCTGCTCCCCTCAGCAGCACCAGGAAGTTCAGGTCCCATGCCTGGGGGGATCCTCCATCCTCCTGGGGATGCCTCCAAAGAAGAGGCATCAGGTCCCCCCATCTCAAGCATCAAGCTGTCCTCCAAGGGCTTCACTGCCCTGAGACACTCGCTTCTCCCTCCTCCAGGCAATTCCCACCGGCCGGGGCTCACCTGCAGGCTTTGGTCTGGCTTCCAGCGTTGTCAGAAGAAGCAGGAGGAGAGGGACAACCGGCAGGAGCTTCATCATGGCTCTACGAGACCACACGGCTCTGGGGCTCGGGGGAATTGCTGCGGGGAGATGATGATGTGCAGTCAGTGCTGAGGGTGGGCTGAGCCACAGGGCCACACTCGCCTGCAGTGGGTGTCCCCAGGCAGTGCCAAAAACCCTGGGCAGCAGCAGTTTTGACAGATCCGTCCCCAAACTTCTCTGAACCCACGTGGGACTTTTCCCATTCAAGGACTGGCAGTCTCAGCACAGCTAAATTTCATTACAGTAGCAACGATCTGCCAAAGGGTCTGATTTTCTGCTCTGGGTGGAGCTGGCCATCAGACAAGCCTTATTTTCACTTGCAAACCAGGCGGATGGGATGTTCAGCCAAATGCTTTTTCACTGGCGGTGCAGCTGCTCTCTGCAGCCAGCCGGAGAGTGGGAACGCTGCACCCAGGGACGGGCAGCACCAGCTCTCCTGCCACTCCCTCCACATGGGAAAAGAAGCCCCCAGATGAAATGCCAGCACAGAGAAAACCTGCTCAAAAGTCACTGGCAAAGATCATTTTTCCAAGAAGCTCCATAAATTAATTCTCTGCCTTTTTCCAAACTACCTCTGGAGAGCAGAAAGCAGAAGTCTCCACAGGTACAAGGCATAACGGTGCCAGTGCAGATGGGCTTGCACCCACTGCCCCCGGGCAGGGTGCTGGGGAAGCACTGCCAGCCTGCTGCTCTCCTTTTTCCCATCACCCCATCACTCTGTCACCAGCACTTTGCAGCTCTCCCTGTCCTGCTGGCTTTTCCAAGGGACGGTCTGCACCCCGATAGTTCTTTCATGCATTTGAGGTGGGATAGTTGGGGGAAAAGATATTTAGATCGGTTACCCAAAACCTCAGCTTGTCACTTGTCTCCCTCCGTGCCCACCTCTGTTGCCTTGCCTTGCCTTTCCCTGCCCTTGCCTGGCTCCTGCAGGGACACAGATTTATTTGGTTTATTTTTATTCCAGCTTTGGTTGGAAACCCAAGGAGCTGGGAGGGGGAAATGCCACAGTTAATGTGGCTTCCCCCAGGAGATGTGCAGAGCCACAACGGGGCACAGATACTGGAAGGGTGCTTTTAAAAAAAGCACACGGAAATTCATTTTATCGGTAGTTATCAGCCGGTATTTATTTAGCCCTGGGAGGTTTCAGTTGTAATTCATCACCAGGGTTGCCATTTAATTGCTCAGTGGTTACGTGCAGCCCTGAACCTCATGTATTTGATAGCAGGGACACTAGTAATAGGTTTCACAGCTGCATCTTAAAATTGTCTCCAGAGTCAGTGTTCACACCTGAAAAATGATATTGAAGAATTAGAAGCAGAGAAAAGTGCTACAAGAGGAAACTGGGATCCACAATACCAGTCTCAGAGACATGGCCTTTTCCTGGGGAGCGTGAGCAGCCCAGCCAGCCCGGGATGTGGGGGTTCCACGGCCGGTGTCGGGAGCCCCTGCAGAGCCGTGCAGTGGAGCAGCTGGCGAGATCACTCCAGGTTGCGGAGATGAGGAGAGGCTGCAGCCCAGCAGGCATTTTCTAGGAAGCCACAGGGCTGAGGCAAGCATCGCTTTGTGGCCAAGAGGGCTGGGGTGCCTGTGCCCCCTCACAAGAGCACCATGTGCAAGCGGAGGAGCAAACAGCCCCTCCTATCCCAGCTTTGTTTCCCCATTTATTTAGCAGATTCTTTTTCCAGCAATGCTTTTTTGGGGGAGAAAGCACTCACTAACCACTAAATATTTTGGGGACAGCTATGCCACCTATAATGTTTCTGCAGCTCTCCTCCAAGCCTCCCTGCAATGGCAGGCTGGCACACAGCCTGTGTCTTGAAGCATCCAGATAGCTTCAAAGCCAGCCCAGAGAGAGGAATGAGCTCTCAGGCCAGGAACCAAGGAGGAGAAAACCAGTTCATGACTGATCTATTTTTAACAGCATCTGAGCTTTGGATGAAGTCTTGGCACTCCCCACAGCTGGAGGGGCTGATGCTGCCTGGACAGGGCAGGGCACAGCGGCTCAGCCATGCATCCAGCACCATTCCTGGCAGCAGAGACTGAGGCTGGAACAGTGCCCTGGTCCCTGATCCAATATAACACTCAGCCCTGCCCCAGCAGCCAGGCCGAAGTGGACAGGGAATCAAAGGTGATGGGACAAATGCCCCCAAGTGTCCCTCCCACCAACTTCCCTGCTACCCACTGTCCTCACTCCCCCAGGGCTGGCAGCACTGGGGCTGACTTGCAGCTTGACTTGCAGCCCTGTGGAGGAGTCCCCCCCACTCCGAGGGTTCCCACACACTGCTGAGCCCCCGCTACCATGCAGGAGTGGGAGGGAGATGGGTGGGAAGTGACCGGCTGGCAGGCAGGTGCTGCGAGGCAAGGCAAACACGGCGCCGGCTGCAACACCAGAGACCTTGAGATAACGCAGAGCTATAAAGGAAAAGAGGTCCAGGTGGGGCGATCACTGCCGGAGGGGCTGGCTCAGCCGAACCCCACGGGGGCCGAGCTGAGGGGGACACTTGGACCATCTCCTGACCTTCCTGAGCAACGCAAGGGGAGAACCAGCCGTTGCTTGTCCCTGCTGAGATGCTCAGTACATGGCGCAAAGAGGGTGACTGAGGGAAGAGCCACATGTAAAGACAGAAGGGTCTGCAATGACCCCAGCCTCCTCCTGACTCTCTTCGTGATCTCAGACAAGGACAGCATGGAGATGAATCCCCAGAGGCAAACAGGTAAGCCAGCACGCCCTCCCCAGGCACCTCCACCAGCAGTGCTGCCCCCCAGGGCGCTTGCATCCCTCCCCGCTCCACCACTTGTCTGTCTGCTCTCCCTGCCAAGTGCTGAGTCTCGGGAAAAACAGCCGCTTCGGGTTTCAGCGCGGCCTCCTTGGCAGCTCTCTCCTGGCTACAGGTTAACAGAAATACTCTGAATATTCCCCTTCTGGCTCATCTGCGCAGGTCGGACCTGGGTGCATCTCCCTTGGGCAATTCCAAAGGACAGGGCATGGCAGAGAGCAGGGTGAGGGATGCAGCCAGCTCCCTACCCTCCCTGTTGTTACAAGGGTGGGGGCTTTATATATTGAATTGTAGAGGGGATGAAGCAGATAGATTGAGAAAGAAGGGGTGAAAGGCTCAGGAGGTGGCAGTACACTCACAGCTCAGGAAAAGCCCCGACCGTAGTGTCCTGAGGAGGAAAGCAGGTTGTGGACTGTGGCTATGGAGTCATGAGCCAGATCTCAGGTACAACCACATGCAAGATTTCATACATCTGGGCACACCAGCCTTTAGCTGAGATTTCTGTCTGCAGCAAAAAACACACGACTCCAGCCACCTGCCTGGTCTTGGCAGACCTTTGGCATGTTGTGGGAGCAGCAGCAGCAGCTCTGCCCTGGCTCCAGACCCCCTGAGAAGCCAGGACAAGGGATCGTCATGTTTTGCAAGGAGTGGGAGACAGCTGGGAGCCTCTGGCCGAGCACGCTGTTACCCAACACGAGCAAAGCAGGAGGGCTGTCCCATGCAGCATGCCCGTGCGCAGGAGGAGGCACACACAGCAGGCCTAGGCATGCATGGCAGGGGTGCATGCTCTGATGCCACATGTGATACCAGCTAACAGCACATATTTCTGTGCTGGAAATCTTGGCCGATGGTAGAACAGCCCTAGACGTGATGTTCCTGAGACTCGCGCACCTCACCTGCCTCTCCATGTACCCTGATTTGTTCTGCAGGGCTCTTCTTTGTGGAGACCCAACCTGGTAGTTTTGGCAGGCCATAATTCAACACGCACATCAGTGTTATTTGATGAAAGTGTCAAAAAAAACCCCAAAATAGGCTTAGGAGCCTGCACACAGACTCCTTGTGTTTAGAACACCAGAGCCCTGGCAGAACAACAGCAGAAAAACAGCAAGAGCTGGCCTCAGGCTGGAGGACGGGGAGACAAATTTTCATGTCCTCAGCAGGACAGCAAGTCATCCTTCAGGTCCATGCCCAAGAGAAAGGCTGCCCAAAAACTGAAAATGGGGACCAAGAGAGGATGAACAAAGTGGGTCCCACCCCAGGCACAGGGGACAATGAAGCAACCAGAGCTACCTGGAGAGATGCAGACAACTTAGGTCAACCTGGAGGCACCTCCTGATGTCAGATTTTGCTGTTGAAATCCCGATGGACCGCTGGCTCATTGTCCATATATTTACAAGACCCTCAAGCCATATGAACAAATGAAGCCTGGGACAGCCCTGGAGCTGGATCCACCCCCTCCTGGAGGGTTGCCCAAAGCTTGGTTTCTCCCAACACAATCTCAAGGTGCTCCCTGCCCGCAGGTGCACAGCTCTCAGCGGTGCCTCTGCAGCCCGTGAGCGCTGAATCCACCCTCAGGACCATTTTACAGGCATTGACCTTGCACTCAGTCACAGTTCCTGCACCTCTCTGCTCATCCTCCACAGCAGCTGGGTGACGAGTTGCAAATCCCACGAGAGAGGACAGCAATGCAGTTTTCAGAGCAAGGAAGAGTCAGGGAGCGCAAGCATGTCAAGACCAGGAAAATGGCGTGAATTTCCAGCCAAAAATGTTTTTTTCCCCCCTTTTTAAGGACTGATGTGTCCTTGATTCTTCCCAAACACACGTATGGGAAAACAAGAGCAGACTCTTTCCAGGACATCACAGTACTCTCTGGTTACAACACTATGGCAGCTTTACTGGGCCAAGTGCCACCTGGAAGTACACGTTGTTTGAAAAACAAGGCTGTATTTCTTGAACAGCACATCATGGCTCCAAACCCAACAGGAGCAAATCGGCAGGAGCGCTGTAACAGGAAAACCTTGCTGGATGCAGAAGGGACTTCTCTTTCCCTCCCCTTTGTCCCTCAAAAAGCCAATTCCCTGCCTTATGGGGCCCACTCCTACACTGACTAGGATTAGCATATTGACAGGGAGGGCAGGAAGAAGATGGATTTCTCATCCAGGTCCACTTTCAGGCTGAGTGATGTCTTTGTCTCACAGCTCACAGCCAACAGGCTTATACTATGATATTTGAAGTCTCCTTGGGATGGAAATGCTGGGTGTAGCAATAGAGAGAGCATCCCCTCTTAGATGTTCTCCAGGACAGCACCAATCTATTCCTAAAAGACCTCCCAACGTTCTGCAACTCAGCTAGGAGGAAAGCCTCTTGCCTAGCCAGCCTCTGCACTGAAACATGCTGTACCTGGGCTGCTGTGGCAACAGCTGGCATAACATATTCACTTGCAAATTAAACATGGCCTTTTGAAGCACGTGTTAAAGATCTAGCCAAGAGGAAAACATCAGACGGTCAGCCAATTCTCCTTGCTCAACTAATCACATCAAGAGATGGCTCCTTTTTCAGGACTGCTGGTGGCATTTCTCTGTCCTCTCTGTTCCTCAGGCTGCACTTGTCCCCTGAGCTGCATGACAGGCAAATTCAGCCCCATCCCTAACTGGTATTTTAAGCAAAACTGGAGGGATCTTGGAATACTTTTAGATTTTGATGGAGAGTGATCAACAGGGGAAAGACCCACCTTACTGACTCTCTTTAAAAAGCAAATGCTCTTCTGCAAATGGGCCCCTGGAGGACAGCTGAACTGGGCCAAGAGATTTCAAACTCTGGAGGAGAGGATGTCTGGGCCATCCAGAAGCTGAGGCAGCAACCCACTGCCTAAGTTCTTGTTCTGGGAAGAAGGTGTTACACTGCATTTTTTTCCCCAGAAGTATATATGTTCAACCACAAAGGAAAGAGAAATGGCCCAGAGCAGCTCCTGGGCTGGTGCAGTGTTTGTCAGCAGAGCTCCTGATGCAGCAGAGCCAGCATCTCTAAGCAATGAGACTGATAGTTACCAGCAGGATGTCTGTCTCCCGAAGCTGCTGGGACCAATATCCCCAGCTGACCTCCAGCAAGCTTACACGGCACAGACAACCACAGAGAGCGCCTGCTATTTCAGCCCCGCAATCATACATTCATTGCCTGACCTCCTTCTCTAAATCTTTATATCATATTTCTCACTCTGGAGACGTGACTCAATGTGTTGGCATAAGGAAATACGCCAGGAGAATATTCTTGTGCTTCTCCCCTTTATCCTACCCATCCTGCTATGTGTTTAATTGAAATAGCAGAAAGCGAGGAGCATTTGGAGGCTGCAGAAAAGCACGCAGAGACTTTTTGGCCCTCCTCAAGACAGAAAAGCAAGCTGGTTGAATTCTTTTCTAGATACTTTTCACAGGAAGAGCCCCAAAGGTAGCACGGGAAATTGCCACCTAACTTCATGGCTGCCACGTCCCTCTGACAGCAGGACGGCAGGATAACTGCTGTTCCAGGACCAGGATGCTGTCAGCCCATAGGAGATGCACCAGAGAAGAACCTCCACCAGCATCGCAGCAGCCTGTGGCCTCACTTCTGCCCACACTGAAGAGCAGGTGCCTTGGGGACCCTTGTGCCTCAGCATCATCCTGTCATTGTCAGCACACACAGATCCTGCATGGAAACCTCCTGCAAGACCTCCCAAGGGACTCAAAGCAGCATTTGAGGCCATGGCTGAGGACCACTTGACTTCAACCTCACCCCTATGTGAGATTAGCCTTTTCTGGTCAACCTGTGAGCAACCAGTTGAAATCATATAATTCTGCTGCATTTACTGAGTTCTTGCCAAAAGTGCCTACAGGGTCTTTGCTTCCAGGACAGATCAGGGAACAGTCTGAGGTTGCTTCACTGTGGCTTTCAGGCCCCATGAGGCTCTCCAACGAGAGTCCTACAGCACGGCATGTGGAACCAGAGACCAGGAGTGTCAAAGCCACTTGCTCAAGTCTGTGGGAAGCCTGCCGCAGAGTCAGGACCCGGGCTGGCTCTCCCACCTGCGTCCTGGGATGAGGGTGCAGACCCAGCTGGGGTGAAAAAAGGGCACTTCAGTCAAGGAAATGTCCAGATGTGCTTTAAGGAACCTGGGCATGGGGCAGCTGCTCTCAGCCCATCATCTGCCCCAACAACTTGACACGAGAGGTTCAGCAGGTAAGAGGGGGAGTGAAATGGAGGAGCAGTAGTGAGATTGCTGCCTGGCATTTGAGCGCAGACTGAAATGTTTTGTGTCACTCTCATCCTGGCTGGTGCTGTTAAAGCCAAAGCGAGATGCTGTGAAAAGAGAAAAAGAGCGAGGGGGATGTCTAATGTGACATTTTGGGGAAGCCATCCAAGTCCAGCTGCAAGTGTAGGAGCTGTGAATACCCAAAGGCAGGGCTTTTCCATCTTTTTCACCTTGTGGACCCTGCTAATTTTCCAGCCAAGACACAGACTCTCGTATAGTGGGCTACCTCTGCTGTCAACAGATCTGCTCCTACTGATTCCTGCTGCAGACCATGGACTCCTACGGGTCCACAGACTACAATTCAAAGACTCACGAACTTATACGTTGGCAATAAACCAGCAAAGCAGCATGACACATCCCAGAGATGGAAAGGCTGAAGTCTGGAGAGAAACCAAGTTACTGCCACCTCTCTGCAAGGGACCACAGCTGATCCTTACAGATTTCCCTGATGGGCACCAGAAGGACCAGATTAGCGATGGATTCACACGTGCAACCAGGGGCGCGCAAGGCGAGAGATCAGAAGTTTGCAGACAGACACACAGGCAAAGGCAGAACGTTGCTAGGGAAGACAGATCCACCCTCCAGTAAAAAACACCAGGAAGGACAAGCTGCCTGAGAACCAGAGAAGCTTCAGACCCAGGATCAGGCACGGCAGCCTGGGGCATCCCGTGTGGGAGCACTGCCATAGCTGTGCACCAGTCTCTGGAGTCTCCAGAGCCTATCCCTCCCCTGCTTTAACAGAGCTGGTTTAAAACCCTTTACATTTAGCCAGGACAGGAGAGGGAAGCAAAGCCTTCTAAGTGCTAAAAATGTTACTCAGTACTTAAAGGTACATCTGTGCTGCACGTACCTACCTTGCTAGCCCACAGCAGGTAACAGAGTGCAGAGTGCAAAGTCCGGGCCCCCACACCCGGCTGCTCACGGGAGCCCTTCGGCACCTGCGGGAGCTCCCTTCCAGCCAACAGAGCCCAAGTGATCAATTTGCTACTGTTTGGGCCCAAAGTGGTGAAAACACGATTACCGAGAGGTAACGACAAGTGGCAGGAGCTGCTCAGCCTCCTGGCACAGCTGGAGGAGAAGTGTCTGACATCTGGCACAAGAGGGACTGACCGGTTCTGGGGGAGTAGCTGATTTTTATAAGTTTCTTTATAAGCACCACTCAATTTTTTTTTTTTTTTTCTGTGTTTTTTCTAGGTCCCATTTATTCACTCACAGTAGGGCTTGTCTGTAATTCCCATGTGCGGGTAGATACAAACACTACTTATCTCCCCCTCCATGTTTCAGCCCTATTCATCAAGCATTTGTAAAGGGCATTTTATGAGCTCTGAGTTTTTAACAAGGCAGGCACACGGCTCCAAAGCGAACAAAGGGGCCCCTATTGGAAACTTTAAAGATGTTTAAACAAAGGCTTCTCTTGAAAACCTTTAACCCCTAATGCCAACCTCAAGGGAAATGCTATGTTATGAGCAATCGGAGCACAAATATCTTCTGTGACCACAGATTGCCTACAACGGGCTGCCTTGTTGGCTACGTCTTTTCTGTTTGCTGCCGTCGCCAACCAGGGCAGCTCCTGAGCCCATTTTGCACTAATCACATAAAATTTCTTTAGTTCCTCAAGAAAAAAGAAAGTTACAACTTCCACAAAAATCAACAACAGCTTTTTCCCGTTGGATGCAGCAATACCCTGCCTGCTTCGATGGAATGTGGTGTTTTACTACAAACACCGAGATTCCCTCCGTGCTTTCCGGATGGGAATTTGTATTTCAGATGAGGCCAAATTTATCCATATCCTGGTGACAAATATCAAGGATGAGATCCAAGAGCAGACTTCCACACACACACTTTTTGCTGGTATCAACTGCCAATCTAATGAATCCCTGAAGAGATCACAAGAATCTGCTTATGAAATGCAGTTTCTACTTGTTACTGAGAACCTGCACGCTCACTGCCTATGGTTAATTACTCCTGTTTGTGGAGAAAGAAAAAAAAATTACTATCAAGAGATGCTACAGAGGGTCCCACAGAGAGAACTTCATAGTAACTTTATAAATAATCTGGGCTCAACTGAAGCAAAACTCCTATGGGTTTAAGCAGAAGAGGTAAATTTGCATGCCTCATCTCAGCCGGGGCTCTGACCAGGCCCCTCTCCTGGAGCCGTCCTTCCCCCCCAGTCCCACTGCACACACGTGGTGGCTTCCTCGGGAGCGGGACAGTCCCGTCTCCCTGCCGGCCTCCTCACCAACACCGGTTCCCACTCGCAGCCCTGCCTCCCGGAGGGACTGGGCACCTCTCTGCACCGCCGCAAACGCCGTCCTCACTGAACGAGGGGGAGACCCCAGCGGAGCACGTACCCCCACATCTGCTCAGCTCCGGCGGCCGCGTGTTAGCACAAATACGATGAGTGCAGAATAATCCGATTTTCCAAACAAGTTTTCCCACGTAATTGCTTGGAACAAAAATGCCCAAAGCTAATTTTTCCCCTTGAAATGACTAGAATTATAAGCCAAAGGTGGCTGATTGCTTGTGCCAACGTATTTATGAGTATGCACAGACTCAACTTTCCAGTCGTGCAGAAACAGTCCATAACAAACTCAGGGCACACTTCTAAGCTTATCTTTTTGCAGGATCTCGAGCTCCTATTGCTCAGTACGCCCTGCCCAGGTGTACCAGACTTTATTATTCTCTGCGAAAAGAGATCCTCGATTGTATAAGCAGGAACCTGCCCCAAGCTAGGCGAAAGGTGAGCAGAGCCGGCAGACAGCGAACTGCGCCAGCCCGCCAGCGCGGGGGAGTTTCACATCCTCCGCACCGAAAGCGGGGTACCCCGGCCCACAAACGTGCCCCCCAGCCCAGCGCTCCGGAGGGCAACCGCTGCCACCGCGGCAGGGGGGCAAGCGCGCACAGGCGGGGGGCTTCGGGGGGGCTCCAGCCCGCAGCTTTGGGGGAAAAACCCATATTAAAGACTCTGCTCTTCTCCCCAGCGCCCCCCGCTTTGCTGTCTGCTCTCCATGCCCAGGATCGCTGCCCCCAGCCCCACTCCAAGGAAAAGCCCCCCCCGGAGGCTGCCAACCCCCGCGGCAGCGCTGGGCGCTGGCAGAGCCCCGCGGGGCCGGGGCCGGGCTCACCCTCACCCCCACCCTCACCCTCACCCCTCCTCTCCTCTCCCTTCCCTCCCGCAGGGGCGGCGCTGCCCGCGGAGCCCCTCACTCACCCCTGCCGGCCGCGGAGCCGCTCCCCGCCGCGCTACTGGGGCAGGTACGGCGGGCGCGGAGCTGCGCGGGGCGCGGAGCTGCGCGGGTCGGGGCGCGGGTCGGGGCGCGGCGGCGGCAGCGCTGGGAGGCGGCGAGGCCCCGCGCGGCATTTAACGGGGCGGGGGGAGCGGGGAGGGGGGGGGCGGCGGGGCGGGCACGGCCGCCGCGCCCCGGCCCGGCCCCGGGGCAGCGCTGGGGGGGGGGGGGTTGAGCCGCCCGCCCCGGCGTGGGGGTGCCCGCGGGCTCCCGCCTCCCCCCGCCCCGCGGGTCGTGTCCGCGCAGGTGCCCACGGGCACGCGGAGCTGCGCGCAGGTGGGAGCGGCCGTGGCCGGGGCTGCGCGGGGGTCGGCGCCCAGCGGGGCGCAGCGCCGGGCCCTCATAGCCCGGCCCGGCCCTGCCCTCGCTTTTTGCTTTTTGCTTTTTTCTATCTTTGTTCTTTTTTCTTTCCTTTTTCTTTGTTCTTTTTTCTTTTTTAAAAAAATTAATTTAAAAAATTTTTTCCTTCTTTTTTTTCCCTTTTTCTTTCATTTTTTAGTTCTTTATTATTTTCTTTCATCTTCTCCTGCTGTGGGAGTGCACCTGGGAGCCCCATAAACTCAGAACATCCTGAAAAAAGGGGTTTCCGAGCTTAACATCCCTTTGAGCTACAGTCCCCTGGGAATTTAGGAAGCTCTGCAGGTAGTGGCTGCAGTGTGGGGAGGTGCGTTTGAACCAGGGAGCTGCAGAGCAGCGCTCTGAGGGCTGTAGAGTCTCAGGTTGAGTTTCCAGCAAGGTCCGCTAATGTGCCCAACTGTAGGGGTGGAGATCATCAGCAGAGGCTTCTTAGACACCCTGGAATCGACCTTCCCAGCCCTCCACCTCTTCTCAGCACTTAGATCAATCTAGTGGTGTAGGAACCACCTTTAGTGCTTTATAGGGCTGTGTCTTAGTGCTTTAACAGCACTTACTTTCCTCTTTGCACCAACATCAACAGCTACATGAGGAACAGAGAAAGGAGTCTACAGTAAAGCACCCACATTATCTGAATTTTCTAGCCGATAAGCCAATCCTGCGTTATCAAACTCGGGCATTTTGAGGGTGTTGGTCCTTCTGGGGCAGGCACAGGGCAGTCAGGAACATGCCCGGGGTGACCACCCTGGCTGGCCCCTGGTCCCCCGCAGCACTCACCGCTGCAGGGTTTTCACTCTTCCTGTTCTCGGCTGGTGTTTGCCATTGGTGTGGTCAATAAATCCCCCAAGCCCAGAAAAGGCTGAATTTCACTTGTGTGTGCAGTGAGGAAAATATGGGATTTATAAATACCCATGCATATACAAGGGCTTGTGGGTTAGGTTGGTCTGGATTAAAGAAGGTATTGAAAAATGAGGGAAGCCAGAAACTGCAGGCTTCTCATTTCTGTGACTTCTAATGGCTTTTCCTTTTGCATAAACATTGCATTGACTCCATACCCAAGAGCACTGCAGGCATTTTCTCCCCTGCTCTGTACAAAATATAACCCAGACCTCTAAAATGGATATTTTTTATTAGGACGTTTGGTTTCCCCAAGCTGAGGAAAGAACAATTGCCCTCTGTGGCAGCAAGTCCCCAGAAGCTGCAGGGCAGCCATCTCCTGAGCGGGGCAAACGGCAGCTCCTCTGTGGGGGTAAAGCAGCAAATTAAAGCTCTGCACTTGAGTTCAGTGTTACCTGTGCTTGAGGACACTGTTAGCATGAGTTAAAGCTCTTGTATAAAGAGTTGATTTGAAGACCCCGTTTCCATACAGTAGCTGCCAGGAGTGTATTTTGGTCTCCTGAGTTGGGTACTTTCATTCCCAGGAGACCAAAAAAATTGGATCCCTTCCTCTGCAAGCTGAGCTGGTGACTGCCGGTGAACTGGAAAGCAGCAGTGCAGAAGGAGGTTTGCTTCTCCCGGTGCCCGTAAAGTGCTTTTTCTGCTTCTGCAGTTACCCAAGGGTGCACACACGGGGTGTTGTGGGACTTCCCGGCCTGATCTGCTCTCACAGAGCCGGAGGTGATGTGGGGACCAGGGTACGTCCCACACCATGAGCGTGGCTGTCTCAGCGGGGACGTGCGACCCAGCGGCAGGGGAAGGCTGAGCTGAAAAGGCCCCTGGGTTGGGTTCTCCCCTGCTCGTGACAGAGCAGGAGCTGTGCCTGCGGCGGGCGGTCACCCAGGGCGGCAGGGTGCACCGAGCTGCCGTGCTCTGCGGCGGGAGGCGGCCGGCGATGCCCAGCCCTGCCCGACCCACCGGGACCAAGGAAGGAGAAAATGCATTTCCCAGCTGGAGACAGGACAAAGGGCTGAGTGATGCCCCCACACTCGCTGCTGGGAAGGTGAGGGCTAATTTTCAGCTGTGGTGTTAAACATTAGCTCTCCTAAAATCAGCGATATGAATGCAGGTTCCGACCCTACCAAAGCCTCTCGGCGCCTGCCTGGGTTCCCTGTGTGCCCACATAAAACGAGATGGTCCAGCTGTGTGGCTCCTGTGAAAAGCACACAGGACCCTCCTCCTTTTCTGCTTCGTTTCCCATGGAAGAGGGCACAGCAACACAGCCGGGACTTGCAAATACCCACGGGTGCCCTGGGTCTCTCCCACCTCCAACACCAGGGCAGAGCCACCCCAGAGATGCACCTCAAAGCGTGCTCGCACCCTCTCCTGACCTAAAGCGAGGGGAGAGCCTTGGTGGTAAGCGATGCCAGGCTGAGCAGGGAGTGGGAAAGGCTTACAAAAATCAGCGTAGGAGAAAGGTGGTGGCTCCCCCCTTGCTCCCCCCCTGCTTCCACATAATGCCTAACTGTCTGCGAGAGCAGTCGAGTCCCAGCTGAGACCTCAGGCTCTGAAAAGGAGGCTTTTAGCATGAGCTCTAAGAGCCCGGCCCGTGCGGTGCTGCTAACATGACACTGAACTAACACTGCACTACAATCAAAGCATTTTAATAATTTAATATAATAAATGTCAGAAGGAGTGAATAATTCCCTGTAACCCTGAGGAGGCTGTAGGTGCCAGAAGGAGCCAAGTGGGTATATTGAGCTGCTTTAGCAATAGCCCTTTGACTCTCTGAAGGTAAATTTAAACCAGATGATGGATGTTGGGTGGTCGCCTCTGTGGGCAGAATGGCGAGCACTGTTCAGAAGTGCGTCACTGAAACAATTTAGGCCCAAAATTTGGAAGGCAATGGCTGCAGAGAGCGGACAAAGAAAAGAAAAACAAGTTCCTCCAGCTAGACATCAAATCTGAAGAACTATGGTCTGTTTACCTGCCTTTGGCATGCACATTCCCACTTTAAGCAGTAAACAGCATGTGGATAATTATTCCAGAAGGCTCTTTAATAAGCTCCGGGCAGTACCCCACGTGCCTCTGGTATTACGTACGGATGGCAGGGAGCAGTGATACCTGCACAAGCCTGGCCCTGCCCCGAGCCGGTGCCGCGGGAGGCTCTGTGCAGCAGGCATTGCTGCTGGCCACGCTGTCAGCACACGTCTTAATCCACAGGTTTTGGCAATTTGCTCCTGAACACTCCCTGCTGCTGCTTGGCCTCGGTACCAGGCTGTTCCCTACTCTGCCAATGGGTTAATGGGAGAGGCTCCCTCCAGCAGCTCCCAGCCCAGCCGGATGGGTGCTGGGGAGCTGATCGGTGCTGGTGGGTGACACTCACAGGGACGGAGCATGTGTCCCCTCAGCTGAGACATGAGCAAGGGCCCAAAGCTACACTCTCATTTTGCTCTGAGTGCTGAATGATGAGACTCACCAGGAAAAAATTCACACACCCAGCCTGGTTCTCCCCTGCTCTGTGCCCATTGTCTCTGACAAACTGAGGGCAAGATGCTACTGAGTGGAGCCAGCAAGGTTTAGCACTCATTTTTCACTGTGCTACATTAGTGTAAAAGAATATCCAGGGTCAGGCCAATGGACAGCCTTTTCCTTGATCTGTTTTCACATTTATCCCGATCAAAATCAGTAGTTCTGTTTAAAAAAAAAAACCAAAAACTTTTGCAGAGGGATTCCCAAAAGGTGCTTTTAGATGAAGGGAAAAATTGCAAAGGCAGATCAAAGCTGAAATCACACTATTGCTTGGCAGCAGAGGAGTGAGACAGCTGCAGATTGCCATTATGGAAAAAGATAAATAACTTTCTTACAGGATCTCTTTGGCTGCACAAACATATAAACCACTCAGTAGATAGAAAAGCTGGAGTGAAGCTTTTCAGCAAGACTAGGTAACCCATCCCAAAGCTCAACTTCAGCAAGCTGGAGCAGGCATCTCCCAGCCTCGCAATGGAGGGTTGGAGGGAACAGCTCCAGCCTTGGCACGGGAGCTGGTACGGGCAATCTGAGGGTCTATCTGGCAAAGGATCTCCTTCTACCTTGCCGGCAGTGCTGGCCGGGGTGAGCTGTGGCAGAGCCCAGAGCCGTGTGCTGGCAGCAGCACTGGGGCTGCCGCGGGGAGAGGGGCTCTGTTACAGCGCCGGCTCTGCAGGCAGCATCGGGCTCGCCATGGCCATAAAACATTCATTTCCCAGACACAGAGCAGCAGCTAATGCTGTGAGTGACACTGGCACCAGCTGTAAATCTGATTTTGGCAGAGCTCTGTTGATTTATGCTTGCTGGTGATCCGGCTAACACATCTAGGATAAAGAATTGAGAACAAGGAGGGCAGCAGATTATATCACCCATCAAATAACTGAACAGAGCAGTGATGGGAAAATCTGTGGAGTGCAAAGCCTCAGGTGCCTGTGGGACTACCCAGAGGAGACGCTGGGTAAATATTTGCTTGTATGGGAGATGTGTTTGTCTTCCATATACAAACAGGAGAGCATCAGTTCCATCCACAACGTGGGAAAGCTGGAAATGAAGGGATATACATTTAAAGTGAAGTGTAACATCACTGGATCCTAGAAGCTATAAAGGGCACAGCCTTTTTAAAGTACACGTGTTGCACTGGGAAGAATGGAATTGGCAGGTGAACTCTTCTAAAAGGCCACTTGGCATGCCTGCTTGCTGCTTCTCTCCCTGGGAGCTTACTCTGGCTTCTGAGCCCAGCAAGAGCTCACCATAGCCTGCCTTGGGGTGCTTGGCAGGACCAGATTTACCTCTCTTCACGCATCTGATCATTTATGCCCTCAGTTATTCTCCATTTCTAGCCCATTTAAGAGGAAGAGAGACTGTTTTTAATGGGGATGCTCCACTGCATACCTCTTGCAAGATTTTCCCTGGGTGGCCATGCCTGATGCCCCCATCCTCACTGCTTCTCCTCCGAGCGATCCCCCGGCGCTGCCCGCAGTCCCTGGCCTCTTTCTCCCAGTGGCTCAGCAATGTCTTTTGCAGCTGTGCCTGGGGCTTCACAGCCTTCTCTGGCCACTGCTGTTTCTCTCTGTCTCTGATGTGAGGCCACCGCTGTGTGGAGATGTCATGAGTGACCCCCCAGCAGCCTTGGGAGGGTCAAGAGCCAGAGCCTGAAGCCAGTTTCCACACAGCTTTCTCTCTCCTGAGGATGCTGGATCTGCTTTGGGTCTGATGCTCATCCAGGTAGGTCCAAAAACATCCCCTGGGCATGCAGAACAGAAACACAGAGCCATTTTCCAAATACCAGCAGACATGAACACCCCTTCCGAGCAAGGCAAGTGAGCTCAGCACACAGAATAAGTGAGCTCAGGCTTAAGTCAAGACCTTTCCATAATCAGCCAGGATCCCCTTGGTAGGAGCAATTTCTTGAGTGTGCCCAGCTGCCACATCCCAAACATGGGCAGATGTGCCAAGGAGGGGGTCCTGCCCAGGCAGCACTCCTCCCCTCTCCTCTGGTTTTCTCTTATCCAGCCAAAAGTACTTGAGGGGTTTAGGGGCTTTCTGTAGGGCAGGAGCTGGTGTTCTTCAGATGGGCGGTCTCGCCTCCTCTGAAAGCAAGTCGGCATCACAGAACGTCTCCTCAGGAGACACCCCATAACTCTCCCCCCTCTCATCCCCCAGTTCTTGCACACGTGTCCCAGATGGCAGAGCAGGGCACCTCAGGCTTGGACCCACCTCACCTCTCTCTAGCCAGTTAACGCCCAACCTACTAAGTTAGCAGAGTTAAATGCCGGGTGCATGAGAACTCCTTCCAGTTAATAGAGCAGAAAGAATCAGTAAAACCACCCACTTCTTAGGTCTCAGAGAAAAATGCATCTATTTTCACCCAACAGCCCTTGCAGAAGCTGACGAGCAGCTCCTCCTTGCATGACAGCTCCCCAGCTGCACTCACGGCTCAGCAGCATTTTCCGACTCACCAAAAATCCAAGCAGCAAGAAGCACATCAGGTGGAAAAACAAATTAATAATCAATTAGAGCGCTGCTACCATTGTGTGGGACTGGACATCTTAGAAATGCACATTTCAGAGCTGTAAGCATAGGTCCTTGTGTGTGTTCGATTGAAAACCGATGAAGCAGTTATTCAGTTACTCAAACATTATATTTTTCAATGCCAGCCCTGGTGTTGCAGCAGCTGAGATGCTCTCTGAGCTCCAGTGCTTTCTGATGGGAAAGCCTTTCCACCTCTCCCACCCTGTCAGGCTGGACACGGAGGGAGCCCCAGGATCCCTGCTCAGTGTAGGACTGGTAGGGCAAGGCGAGGAGCCTGGTTCTGGTGTTACAGTGCTGGGGGACCACTGTCTTATAGATCCAACCCGTACCAAACCAACCTGCTTCGAGATGGCGTGCGGAGGTACCTGCAGCTGCCGGCAGACCAGACAGTACTGATACTGCACGCCAAAGTCGCACAGAAGTCATATGGCAATGAAAAAAGGTAGGAGATCACTCCAGCTTCTCTGATAGCCACTTCCAAACCCAGCTAACTAAAGCTTGATTTCAGCCTTGCTAGATTTCTCTGATCTAAGCTGGTAAAGCAAATGATTTAACATATCCCTTCTACATCCACTCATGACCTTTTTGCATCCAAACCCATTGTTTAATCTTCACGAACTGAGTAACACAAGAAGGATATTAACCCCACCTCCATCCATCCCAGTTAGACATTCCTAGTGGTGAGGTTCCTCCCGTGAAGTACTGGAGAGCAAAGATGAAGTAAAAGAAGGGCAGATACTATTCAAATCTTACCCTTCAAGAATGAAATTAGAAAGACGAAGAAGAGCAAAGGTTAGTGTTTTAAGTGCTCTGGAAACGTTGTCTTAAAATCTGAACAGCCACAGCAGAGACTGGGGTGTTTCCATCAATGCCCACGGTCTCCAAAAGCTGATATTTTTGAAAATCCTTCCTGCCCTGCAAAAACACCTTGAGGTTCTGGCTTGAATCTCCAAAATTGCTACTCCTGGGCAGTGACGTCAGACTGTGGCACTGTAATATAATTAATCCTCCATTAATCCTTGTGATATAAATAATCCTCTGTTATTACTGAGTGTGGAGTAGCTATGAGGCAAGGAGCTCTACCTCTAAAGCGTAACCCACCCAGACCCCAACGACCCCAGGGGACAGCTCTAGGCTGGGCTGGCTGTGCCTACAAAGTCTTTATCGCATGCAGCCTCCTGCCAGGGGCTGCTGGTCCACAGGTGAAGGTTTTGCTTCAGGGCTGGGTCTCCCAGCCAGGAGGGAAGCCCTCGTATCACGGAGCCTTTGGGACAGCCTCTTTCCCCTGCTCCAGACCCCATGCAAGGGATGAGTGTGAAAATGAGATGCTAGGTCTGGAGAGGGAAAAAACCAGCACAGAGCTCCCAGGTTAAAGTTTAAAGGTGCTGGTGCCATTTTTCTTCATGGTGGGAGTCAGAGGCCCGTGCCGTGGATGACTTGTTTAAATAAACCTGTACCCAGGACTTTAGGGCTCTGAAATATCTAACCCCCTGCACTGGTGTTTTCTCTGCTTTACCCAGTATCAATAGAGGATGAATTTGCACCATTCACACAAGTGCAAAGACAGTGGAAACCCAAATAAAACACAGGAAAATAGGTTTCTAAAATGCTGGCTATAGATTTATTTGCATTGGGCTCTGAATCTGGCTGTGAATGCAAACTCTGTTCCCGACCTGCTGAAACTCCCACATGGCAGGCGGGCAGAGGCAGGGGGCCCAATCCCCCCTCGGCTCGGGGCAGGGGGGGGTCGAGGCGTCCTGTCCTCCCCTCCAGAGCCAGTGGGCTTATGGCCACCAGCAGCCCCGACAGATGTGGCAGCCACCCGGGCTGGGGCTGTCACTGTGGCTGGAGGCAGCCGGTGCAGGACAGAGAGGCTGAGACAGCCGGTTCAGCAGAGCCCAGCTCCTCCGGCCAGCCTTGTCCACATCCCCCAGCCGGGGGTCCCCCAGCCCTCGCTGCAGCACCGTGTCCCTCCCAGGTTGCTCCCAGCGCTGGTGAGCCCTGGCAAAGGTCTCTGCTCTCAGCGCAGCTGTCCCATCACCCCCGAGCACCTTTTCTGGGTGCTGAAGTGCAGTAAGAAAATGCCCTCTTGTTTCTGCAGGTTTTTCTGCCCCCCACCTTGTGTCTACCTGAGCGGGCCAGGATGGAAGTTAAAACAGGAGCAGATAAAAGGTAAGCACTGGGCGGCATCCCTTTCTTCCCATGCCATGGAGAGCTTCCCTTCCCTCCGCCTCCACGAAGGGAAGAGTGACCCAGTTTATTTTATCTTTGCTCCCCAAACTCCTCTTTCCCTCTCGAGGCTGAGCCCTCTGTGGTCCAGACCTGGGGAAGGCTGGAGCCTGGGTCACCCACTGCACCAGGAGGAGCCGAGCCTTTGTCTGTGCCTGTGCCGGGGCTGGAGGGTGCTTCTCCCCATCTCTTCCAGCCAGGGACCTGGGAGAGGCGGATTTTCGGGTGTGTGGGTACATGGGGTTGGACAGCATGGGCAGCAGCCTGATGGAGACCCAGAAGCTCAGCTTCGAGGAGCAGCCGGACGCAAAGGTAAAGCCCACTGCTCCCTGGGGCTGTGGGGACCCCACTTATGCAGGGGCCAGGCTGTCCCTAACGTCATCCCACATCCTGCGAGGTCACATCATCCCCTTCCTCGGAATGCCACAGTCCTTCCTTCCCAGCCATCGCTCCCTGTGGCACGTGCAGCAGCCTAAGAAGCTGGGCAGGCTCCCCTGCCTTGCAAAGAGCCCTGTCTTTCTTTGGCACCATCTTTTCAGGTCGACAGCCCTGTGACAGGCAAGCTGCCAAAATCTGTACAGCTCCCTCAGCCCCGGTACCTTCTCCCGATGAACAGCACTGCTGCTTATCGCAAAATGAAAGCCTGCTCTTTCATTTGCAGATAAACAGCTAAAAAAAACCCGTGATCAATCCCAAAGTTCAAGAGCTTCAGCAGAGCTCTGACATCTTTTGATAGGGGGAAAAAAAGGAAGAAAAAGCATTATCTGGGGTCCCCGAAGAGCGCAGGGTCTGAGTCGGGCCAGAAACCTTACAAAAAGAGCCTTTGTCTGCAGTGCTTGCGCTGCTGCTAAGGCATGGTGTATCGGCCAGGACGGCAGGGAAACCATAAACCCAGGGTGATTTCTCATGTTATGTGGGATAAATCACACATGAACATTCATTTCCATGAGGAATTCTCTGCCCCCAGTGTAAATAAAGCCTCTGCCGAACCCCAGCTCTTCATTCCACCTGTAATAACATCTCCGGTCGTTTCCCCCTTTAAATGAACCCAGGGCTCTTTGAAAGGGTGCTATTATGTCCTTGCGGGGCAGTGAGGAGGGTGAGGAGGATGAGGAAGGCTGGTGGGGCTGAGCTGGAGCTGTCAGCAGCCCCTCTCTGCCCTCGACAGGGCTTCAGCTGTGCCAAGGCACTGTACATCTCAGACGCGGACAAGCGCAAGCATTTCCGCCTGGTCCTGAAGCTCTTCTTCAGCAACGGGCAGGAGATCGGCACCTTCCACAGCAAGCTGATCAAGGTCATCTCCAAGCCCTCGCAGAAGAAGCAGTCGCTGAAGAACACAGACCGTGCGTATGGGGATGGCTCTGTGGAGAGGAAGGCGGGCACGAGCCCAGGGTGGGATGCTGTCCGAGTGCTCACAGCTTGGCTCCAGAGTGGTCCAGGCTGGACGCAGAGCCCATGGTCACCCCCAAAAGAGGATGTGTCTGGGCATATTGATGTCTCATCTCCAAATGGTTCACCCACCACAATGTGTGATGCCCTGATGCCAATGTGCTCCCCATACTGTGGGCTTCACCCGCACCTTTGAAAAGCCCAGATGGGCTGGCACTTACCTGCAGAGAAAGGCAGCCGGTGGGTGCTGGCTCCTGCCAGGCTGGTTACACCCGTAACCAGGACTTGTCCTCCCCTGGCTTGACAGAGCCGTAGTTCAAGCCATACACAGACCTGGCAAGCGCTAACCCCGCCACCTCTCCCTGCAGTCTGCATCTCCTCGGGCTCCAAAGTCTCCCTCTTCAACCGCCTGCGCTCCCAGACCATCAGCACCCGCTACCTCTCTGTTGAGGGAGGAGCCTTCATCGCCAGTGCCAGGCAGTGGGCAGCCTTCACCCTCCACCTGGGTAAGGAGCCTCGCAGGGCCGCTGGTGCCGGCCATGCCCAGGGATGCCTGCCTCCAGCCCTGGCTCTCCCCTCCTGCAAAGCCAGTTCTTGGGAGCAAAAGGGGTGGGAATTAGCCTGGGGGTGCGGGAACCTGGCTCAGGTCTCACATCTGCCCAGTGTTCCTGGTGTGTCTCTGGAGCTGATGACTGTTTCCCACTGATTTTGAGGGTTGGCATCATGCTCTGAGGGCACACAAGCTGTGACCAGGGCAGCAAGAGCTGTATTGATCTGAACATTCACAAATCCAAGCAAGTAACTTGCTTGGAAGAGGCCAGAGCCCAGCAGCATCCCTGCCCATGCTGCCTCTGGCAGTGTCCCCATGAGGTACCACATCCCAGTCCTGTTCTCCCATGCTGGGCTCCCAGGGAGAAGTGGTGTCTCCAAGCAGTGAGCACCTACAGAGCAGAGAAAGCAGTAAGAAAGCACCGGGAGCAGGGCCAGACCTGTGCATAGCAAGGCGGCGCAGGTTGACCTGCTCCCCAGCTGCTCAGGCCAGTGACTGTGCCTTTCTCCTTCCCGGCAAGCCGACGAGCACTGCACCCGGAGCGAGTTCCCTCTGCGGGAAGGCTATATCCGCTACGGCTCCGTGGTCCAGCTCATCTGCACGGCCACTGGCATCACCCTGCCTCCCCTGGTAAGCCTCCATCCCATCCCCGCAGTGTCAGACACACGGCCCTGGCTGCTCTGTGGCTCTGAGCGCTGGGTGCCATCCCTGGGCTGATGCTGCTGCCCCGCAGATCATCCGGAAGGTGACGAAGCAGTATGCCATGCTGGATGTGGACGAGCCCATCTCCCAGCTCCACAAATGTGCCTTCCAGTTCCAGGGCAGCGACCACATGTACCTGTGTCTCTCCACAGAGAAAGTGATTCAGTTCCAGGTACGGCAGCGTGAGGAGGAGGTGGGGACCCCCGGGGCGCTCCCCATCCTCTCTCCAAGCTCCTCTGTGTTGCTGCTGGCTGGGGAACATGTCACTGGGAGGGGTCTTCCAGCAAAGGGGGTCTGCATCCAAATTAAGGTCAGAATCGCTGCAAAGCTGTCTGCCTCCAGTTTGCCGGCTTCACTGGAGTCATCATCACTGAGGTCTTTGCAAAAGTGTCATGATCGCTGTTTCCCAGTGAGTGAAGCAGTCACTTGCTGGAATGGAGACACTGGGTGTCCTGGCTCCGGACCCCTGCCATCCCCGCTGCAGCGCATTTGAGGCTGTGACTCTCTCTGCAGGCATCTCCCTGCCCAAAGGAAGCCAACCGGGAGCTGCTGAACGATGGCTCCTGCTGGACCATCATCGGCACCGAGACGGTGGAGTACACCTTCAGCGAGAGCCTGGCCTGTGTCCGTGAGCCCGTCAGCCCCGTGCCGCTCATCACTGCCCTGCAGGTAGGCACAGTGCTGGCCACGGGCCACCCCCACCACTCCATTACCTGCCTCTGTCATGGCTCCTGCTCCTAAGCCCTTGCACCCATGCCTGGTGTCTCTCGGTTTTGGGATGCTGTGAGAATGCCCAGGTCTGGACTGCTGCAGCAGGGACAGGATGCGCAGGCAGAGCATCCTTCGGGAGAGGGAGTCTGGCTCATTCCACCACGTGACGCCCTGCCATGCCCTCTGCCCGTCACAGCTCACGGGCGGCGGGGACGTGGCCATGCTGGAGGTGCAGGGGGAGTATTTCCATGCACACCTCAAGGTCTGGTTCGGAGACGTGGAAGCAGAGACGATGTACAGGTAACGTGGCCGAGTGGGCTGGGGAGCAGGCAGGGAACGGCAGCCAGGTTTGGGCTGAACTGGGCAGCTCTGGGAGGGATGTGGCTGCCAATCTTGGGGATGGGGGCACTTGCACTGTCCTTTCTGCAGCACCAAGCACAAACACTGCAAGGAGAGGCAGGGGTGAGTCTGGCTGGTGCCTGCTCTCTGCCCTGACTGCAGGCTGGGGGTAGCGGTGGTGGGGGACAACAGGGACCTCAGGGGGCTGCAAACAACCAAGCAACCCCGGCAGAGAGGAACGAAACACCAGGCACAAGAGGGGAAACCGGCTGGAGGTGTCATGCTGAGCTCCAGGCTGGAGGAGATGTGCTGGCACTCATTGCCAGCCGCTCCTGCGTGGGACCATCCTCAGCTAGTGCATGTTTTCCTCTCCTCTGCACTGTTCCCAGGAGCCCCAAGTCCCTCGTGTGTGTTGTCCCCGATGTCTCTGCCTTTGGCAGTGACTGGAGGTGGCTGCGCTACCCCATCACGGTCCCGCTCCTGCTGATCAGGGATGATGGCCTCATCTACTCCAGCTCATTCACATTCACCTACACCCCGGAGCAGAGCTTCATCCCAGGGCAGCAGGTCCTCTCGGACATCCCCCAGGACTCAGACAAATTACTTGACAGCATCCATCAGGAGTTCACCAGGACCAACTTCCACCTCTTCATGCAGAGCTAGCAAGCTGGGCAGGCAGAGGCTTGGCCTCACCGCCAGCCCCAGGGAAGGGGAGCAGCCCTGAGCCCTGCTGGGGTTCCCTATCCAGGGCTCGGGGTGGGCCTGCCACAGGGTCCTCCCCACACATCGAATGCCCACCATGTTACTGTGATTTGCTGACTTCTCTCTTCTTCATGGCAGCATCTGACCCTGCTGAGATCTCACATGAGAGTGTCAATAAATCAGGCTTGAAGGCCTCTTTACTGATTCAATTGCTTCTTTACTAACCTTCACGATTTACCTCCCATGCTGGCACAGAGCATCACAATTCCCTTGATGCCCTCAGTCCATATATTCAAAGGCAGGGAGGGACAGGGATGATGCATGAATGCAACCTTAAATGTTATTGATCTGTACCAGGAATCCTTGCATCGCTTCTGTGCTTTTCAGTAATGAGGAGCTGATTTCCAGCAGCCAAATACCTGGCACCAGATGTTTTGGTTTTTTATTGGAGGCCCAAATGGGGTTATTTCAAAAGGAAAAAGGAAAATGAGAGAAAAAGACTTCAGTGTGAAACCCAGCCCCTTCCTAGCTGGTGTGGCTGTGCTGAGCTCCGTTGCTTTACACACTTACACACACAGAGAAATTGCAGTGCTGGCATCAGCTGGAAACTGCTGATCTAAATATGCCATAAAAAGAAGCCAGGTTTCTTGGAGCCGACCCGAGCGTTACGCAGAGTGGGTCTTACAGCTTTATTTAGTCTTCAGATCTCCATGGCATCAGAAGGCCCATGGTGTACCTGGAAACCTGCTGGTTTGGCAGTCCTGAGCCGGCTTTTGAAACAACCCAACTGCCAAACCCACGGAGCTGTTTAACCCACACTGACCTGGGGGGCAGCGGGCAGGGGAGCAGGGGAGGCGTGCTGCCCCACCACCCGCAGCACCCCAGGAGTGCAGGGCACCTGGCCCCACACATGGGCATCCCTGGCTCATCGCCCGGCTTACCCGCATGTTTCGTGCAATCCAGCACGTTTTGGACGCCGGCACTGCACAGACCGAGAGCCCCAGCATGCAGCCCGTCCTCGGTCTCGCCGGGTGCATCCCCTGCCATGCTGCCGCTCCAGATGCTGAATTCAGGGCTGCAGGGGACTGATAGCCTCGCGCCACCCAGCATGGAGATGTACAGTGATGCCTGGTGTCTCGTCCTCCTCCCTCTGCAGCTTGTGCGTGGCCCTGGCTCCCATGGGAGCACAAGAGCTGGGGTCTCCAGGGTCCCTAACTCCACCAGGAGATGCAGTTCCTTCTTCCCCAAAACGGGAAGCTCCCAGAGGGTGCAAAGCTGTTGGCAAACACATGTGTGGGCATCTGGAGCTGCAGCTGCTGGTAGAAAAACTCAGGGAGAATAGTAGAACTCATTCCAACAGCCAAGGGCTGGTGGAGGAAAGGGCTGGAGGACAGAGGAAGGGTAACCACGTGAAGATCCACAGGGGGTTTCAAAAGGAAGCAAGTCCCTCGAGCAGGAAGCAGATCCCAGTGCACTCATCAGGTGTTGGGAGCAGTGGTATGAGACCTTACTGCTTCTATTCCTGGCAAACACTCAAGCATCTGATACAGGTGCTGGGGGCAGTGGGGGCTTCCCCTCTGTGGCAGCTGCTCGGGCCATCCCATGGGCCCATGCTGACCGTCCCCTACGCTCACCTCCCCAGCAAATCCACCCCGGCCCTAATGTAACTCAGGATGGGATGCAAGAAAATCCTTTAATCAACCTGAACAGAGGATCCCTCATATCGCCCCCAAAAGCATTTTCTCCTTCATGTCCTCAGGCAAGAGCTGGAGGGCAGTGAAAGGATGGGGCTAAGCCTTTCGGTTTCTGCCTGCATCCCATGCAGGAGTGTCTGGAGCCCACAGGCTCCTCAACCCGCTCCCCTTCCTTGGAGGCCAGGGCATAAGTCACATTTTATGAATGGAAAGCACCCTCGGCTATATTTAGCAGCAGCTGGGTTCCGAAGGGCAGGAGGAGCACTGCTTTTTGACTTCAAGGGCTTGGAACAAGCCTGCCTTGTTATGTTTACAGCACAGCGCTTTGCTGGAGAGGCCAAGAAAGCAACGAGTGGCTCATTCTTGAAGCCTGATGGATTAAGCAAACGGCCGCAGTAATTCAAGCCACATGGGGAAAGGGGAGAGGCGGCAGCGGGCGGGCTGGGGGGGCCTCGAGGGGCTCCTGCTTCCCCCCAACCAGCCACAGGCTGCGTTTAGTCTGCTTTTCAGAGCAGGTCCCACAAATGGAAACGAGGAACTCTGCAGCTCCTTGAAAGGGCTCAAACAAATGAATTTCTGACAATCACTGATTAAGACTAAACTGTGATGCATGAAAGCTTTGCTTGTGTTTTGCTTCGTCTGTTTCCCAAGGACTCCTCAACTGTTTCCCTAGGCCTCTTTGTCTGTTTAGGTAAGATTAAAACACGCGTTAGGCTCCCTACGTAAATCACTGATAGCAGAGACTCAAGACCTTCAGTGGACACTTGGGCAACTCCTAGAATGTGCAAACTGAGATAAGGGGGACTTGAACAAAAGGACACAGAGACCCTGTAGTAGGGAGGATGATTTTGCTGATTTAGGAAGAGGACACCTGGACTTTACTTCACAGCGCATGCTCTGGAAAGAAGGTCAGCTAGCGAACACCGTGAAGAAGACTGCTTACTTCTTCCCTCAACCACCGAAGACCCTCACCCTATTTTCACTACGCCTGCCCGGATTATGTAAATGACTTCTGGGAACTCTTTATCATAAGACACCCCTTTCCAGGAAATATAATGAATAGGTATGTTTTGTGTGTATGTAAACTGATGTCCCTTGCTAGTTCCTGGGAGCCCTCGTGGTGGAGAATCCCCAGGGCGACCCCAGCACTGCTAATCAAGAATACCTGCTTAAGAGTAAAACTTTGCTGTTGAGTCAATGTCTTTGTTTCAGTTGGCACCCCAGATGGGACCCTCTCTGCCCGGCTGCAGGACCCATTGAGACTGGGACTCTCTTGGGTAGCCCCGGGGCTTTCTCCGGAGAGACTCCTCTCCTCAATCAGATTGCTGCGGGGACAGACAAGGAACATCAATCGAAAGGTATTCTATAAAATTTCTTTTGGAAAAGTAACTGTTTGGAGGTATTGGTTGTACAGGAGCTTAACAGTTACTGAAATCTGGTTTTGGTTTTGGAACTGGTTCACTTGGTAACTGCCCGTAAGTCGTTACTGTTCAGACGAAGGGTTGGCATATGCGGGACTGCTAGCATCTTAATACACATACATTTGGTAACTTTGTAATTTGAGTGCCTCTGTTCATCTCCTCAGCATCTGTAGAGTGAATAGACGTTTGGTAAAGCAACTTTATATGCTATATACCTCTGTTTGCCTGAAAAGTGAACAGATGTTTGTGAAAGAAACGGTTTAAAATTTTAAAGTTTAACAGCTATTGACTTGCTTTGTATCCTGAATTTTCATGGTTGTGTGTGTGAGTGAGACGTACAAATAACTACGAAGTGAGTACAGAGTCTGGATCCTCTGTTCTGTTATCCCACAAGGGACACAGCTGGAGAAGGACAAAGCAAATCAACTGTTGTGATCTTAATACGTAGTTTTGAATGAAAGTGAGAACCCGAGTGGTGTCTGCTACACCCAGAAAATGATTGTAAACCTTTGATTGTTTTAGAATGTATGTGGTGTGAGCAAAAGCTGCGGGTCAGGTTTGGGCAGGATATTGACTGCCCTAAGTGTCAGGTCTGGACTTCCTGGGAAAACTGAGAACTCTGTTCATACGTGGTAAAGGTGGTTTGTGGTTGGAAGAATATAAATTAGACATGGGAGGCAAACAAAGTGGAGGAATTATAAAGAGAAGTCCCCTGGGATGCATTTTGAAGCATTGGAAGGATATAGGAGGGTCTGCAGGTGGTGTAACCAATAGAAAGACTTTGATAAAGTATTGTAATCAATGGTGGCCGTTGTATAAGTTAGAGGATGGAGAAAAATGGCCCAGGAATGGTACTTTAAAATATGATACTTTGCTGCAATTGATGTTGTTCCTAAGACAAGAGGAAAAGTGGGATGAGGTGCTGTATGCAGATATGTTTTTCACTTTAAGAAATCATCCTGAGTGGCAGGAAGAGTGTGGTATTAATTTAGCCCCTCAGGATCCTCTTGTATTGATGCTAGAGAAAGAACAGAAAAAGGACCAGGGCAGGTGGAAACAGTGTTGTTCAGCGTGTAGTATTGGAGAGAGATGCCTAAAAATAAAAGATCGGGAGGAAAAGGCAGAAGAGAGAATTGACGGCTGTGTGTCCCCACCCCTTGCAATACTAGAAGGATTCCCCGGAGAGAAGGAAGAACACAGAAGAGGGGCAGTGGGGGGTAGCACTCCAATCACTGCCCAGACTCATAGTAAAACAGGTCCAGTGCCAGGTCCAATTGTACAGGCACCGCTCAGACAAGCGGTGGGACCGGGAGGAATAACCCAAATTAGAGTCCCGTTTAATATGAGTGACTTGGACGCTTGGGGAGAGGTGGTGAGAAACTACCAGGGCGACCCACTAGGGGTCGCAAAAAGATTTGCATTAATAGTTAAAAACCAGGACCCCGATTGGAAAGATACAGACTTAATGCTAGATGCTGTGACAGAAACAGAGAAACAACTGGTTTTGAAAACAGCTCGTACTCACGCACAGGCACAACTTACCTCTAATGTCTTGACTGGGGTAGTTGATCAGTATGTTCCCCTAGCCGACCCAAATTGGGATCCGAACGATAACATCGACTATCAAATGCTGAAACGATACCAGGATTGGGTAAAATTTGGATTTGAAAATGCAATCCCTAAAGCCATAAATTGGTCGGAGTTATACGCTGTGAAACAAGGTCAAACTGAAACCCTGCAGAGTTTTTAGATCAGCTGAGAGCTGCAATGCACAAATATACCACTTTAGACCCCTCATCTGATGTGGGGCAGCAGCAACTGGTATCACTGTTCCTGAGACAATCGTCTGAGGATATTAGAAAGAAGCTTCAAAAACTTAAAGAACCTGAAATACGAGATTTAGAAAAGCTGACTGAGGAAGCTTGGAGAGTGTATAGAAATCGGGATAATAACAACAGGAAGAAATTGGGAAGGACAATAGCTAGGGCTGCTGTTTCCACTCTAAATCAGCAGCATAAAGGCAGACCCACAGAAAGGGGGAGCAGAGGTAGAATGCGAAGTCACGGAAGAGGGGGATTCAGTTTGGAGATCAGATGGAGTTGAAAAGCGATCAGTGTGCTTATTGCAGAGAGAGTGGGCACTGGAAGAAGGAATGTCCCAAGTTGGAACAAGGTTGTGCAGGGTTTGGGACGGTGGCAGAACTGAAGTGATGGGGAGCTGGGGAATCCACACTAGTGGATCCACTGGTTAAAATAAAGCTAGGGAGCAGGGATAAGGAAGTTGAATTTTTAGTAGATACTGGAGCCACTTACTCTGTTTTGAACCAACGTTTAATACCTATGGACAGAGATTTTGTAACTGTGATTGGAGCAACTGGCCAAACTGAAAAGGCTTTCTTTATGCAACCTATAAAGTATAAATTAGGAAAACACATAGGTATACATAAGTTTCTTTATTTGCCCAGATCCCCTAAACCATTATTATGGAGAGACCTGTTAGAACAACTAGGAGAAAATACTGGGTTTGGTGCTGAAGGAATTGAGCTTAGAATAAAGGAAGACCAATTAATCAAAATTTTAAGTTTGTCTTTGTTACAGACTGAAAAGGAGAGCACAATACCAACAGAAATTTTGGACCAGGTATATCCAGGAGTGTGGGCTTCTGGAATACCAGGTAAGGGTAAGAATGCCAAATTAATAGAAAACAAATTAAAACCAGGAGCTGCTCCAGTGAGATTTAAACAGTATCCTTTGCGTGCAGAAGATCAGATAGGGGGAAAAGAAATTATTGATAAATTTTTGCAGTTCGGACTGTTAATTGAATGCAAATCAGAGTATAATACCCCTATCTTACCTGTAAAGAAATCTGATGGCAAGAGCTATAGATTAGTTCAGGATTTAAGAGTAATAAACAAAATTGTACAAGACCTATATCCAGTGTTAGCAAATCCTTATACTTTGTTAACTAAATTGAAAGGAGACCAAGTATGGTTTACCTTATTGGATCTAAAGAATGCCTTTTTCTGCCTAACCTTAGCAACAGAAAGCCAGAAGCTATTTGCTTTCAAACGGGAAAACCGTGATACAGGAAGAAAAACCCAGATAATCTGGACAGTGTTACCACAAGGTTTTAAAAATAGCCTATCTTTGGGAATCAATTGGCCCAGGAACTTGAAACCTGGACCCCTCCCTCACCAGACGGAACTTTACTACAGTATGTAGAGAGCTTTTAATAGCTACAAGGACAAAGGAAGATTGTGTACAATGGACTGTCAGTTTGCTTGATTTTCCGGGACTTAGTGGATATCGAGTCTCTCAACAGAAAGCTCAACTGGTCCAGCAGCAAGTGACCTATTCAGGATTTGGAATTTCAGGAGGACAACGAGAACTGGGATTGGAGAGGAAAGAGGCCATCTGTCACACACCCGAACCTAAGACAGTAAAAGAACTCCAAACTTTCCTCAGGACGACAGGTTAGTGCCAATTACGGACTTTTGGTAAAGCTGTTTTATACCTTGCTAAAGGAAAACCCATCAAGATTAATGTGGACCAGAGAGGCTAGAAAGGCATTTGAGCAATTAAAGAAGGAATTGATGAGACCTCCTGCCTTGGGCCTCCCTGATGTTTCTAAACCCTTTTGGTTGTTTTCCCATGAGAGACAAGGCATAGCACTGCGAGTGCTGGCCCAACAGCTGGGATCCTATAAACGGGCAGTTGCTTACTTTTCTAAGCAGTTGGATGAAGTGAGCAAAGGATGGCCCGGATGTTTGAAAGCAGTTGCAGCAGTTGTTTTCAACATTCAAGAAGCCTGGAAGTTTACTATGGGCCAAAAGATGATGGTATTGGTGTCCCATACTGTCTCGGCTGGCCTGGAACAAAAGGGAGGCCATTGGCTTTCTCCTCCCAGATTTCTAAAATATCAAGCCATCCTGGTGGAACAGGATGATGTAACATTATGACCACTAACATTGTGAATCCAGCATCTTTTCTCAGCGAGACCACATCAGAGCCTGTGACCCATGACTGTCTGGAGACCATGGAGGCTGTTTATTCCCGTAGACCTGATTTAAAAGAAGAACCGCTTGAGGATGCTGAGGACACCTGGTTCACGGATGGAAGCAGCTTCATAAAACAAGGAAACCATAAGGCAGGATATGCTGTGACCACCACTTCTGAAGTATTTGAAGCTAAACCATTGCCAGTAGGGACTTCTGCTCAGAAGGCTGAAATAATTGCGTTGACCAGAGCTTTAGAGCTGGCAAAAGGGAAACAGATCAATATTTGGACAGCCTCAAAATATGCTTTTGGAGTAGTACATGCTCATGGTGCTGTATGGAAAGAACGAGGATTATTCATGGCACAAGGAAAACAAATAAAACATGTGGAGGAAATTTTAAGGCTCCTAGAATCCATAAAAATCCCTGAAAAGGTAGCCATCATGCATTGCCGAGGGCATCAAAAAGGTAACACTGAACAGGAAATTGGAAATAATTTGGCAGATTGAGAGGCCAGACAGGCGGCAGAAATGACTGAAACCATAGCATTAGCTTTGGTCCAGATGGTAAACTTTCAATCCTAAACTCAGATTTGAAACCTGAATATTCAAAGGAGGATTGATTAATGATTTGAAGGGTAATAAAGAAAAAGATAGATGGTTGTATGTTTCAGATAGGCAAATAATAGTGCCTTCTAACATACTATGGAAGTCAGTTTTGGATGAACATAAAAAAACACATTGGGGAGCAGATGCTCTATACAAGCAGCTAAAGAAATAGTAAGCCAAAATTTATACACTACTATAAAATAAGTAACTCAAAGGTGTGAAATCTGTTTAAAAAACAACCCAAATATGTCAAAGAAAATTCAAATTGGAGTTATAAGGAAAGATAATAGTCTGGGGCAACATTAGCAAGTCGATTTTTCTGAACTCCCAAGAAAAGGGAGGTATTGGTACTTATTGGTGTTAATGGACACCTTCTCAGGTTGGCCAGAGGCATTCCCATGCAGAACTAATAAGGCAAGAGAGGTTACCAAAGTGTTATTGAATGAAATCGTTCCCTGATTTGGAGTGCCAACAGCTATTTCATCAGATAGAGGTACTCATTTCTTGTGCACAAGTAATACAGCAAGTCAGTAAAATATTGGGTATAGATTAGCAATTACATATGCTGTATTGGCCTCGAGCTAGTGGGCAGGTTAAGAAGATGAATCACTTGATTAAACAACAAATAGCAAAGATTTGTCAGGAAGCATATCTACATTGGTATCAAGCTCTTCCCCTTGCTCTGTTAAGAGCCAAGCCCAGATCTAAAGACAAATCTCAGTCCTTTTGAAATTTTATATGGCAGACCTTATCGATCTCAATTTAAAGAGGAAGACCTGAGCCAATTAGGAGAGAACCATTTATACCAATATGTAGTATCATTGGGAGACAACTGAATAAAATTAATAAGGTAGTTTTGGGGACTAGAGTCAGGGGTCTAGATCAGCCGATTCATCCTTTTAATCCTGGAGATTGGGTATATGTTAAGACTTTTTCAGGTCAACCACTGAAAGAAAAATGGAATGGACCATTCCAGGTGCTGTTGACAACTTTTACTGCAATAAAGATTAAAGAGCAATCCACATGGATCCATTATTTGCGAGGTGAGAAAGCTCCAACGCCATGGATCTCCCAGGAAGAGGCCCCTCTAAAACTCCAACTCGAAAGACTGTAACTATTTTGCTGAGACAGCTATCATATATCAGAGGGGTACCTCACAAGGCTTGGGAACCCTGTGGGACCATAATACTCACATACAATTGGTAAAAAAGAATAACACTAGCAATAAACGTGAGCGAATGTTGGGTATGCACTAGATTTCCAAGGTATAGTGCTGTTACAAACCTCTCATTGATTGACTTCCCAATTCCCTTCAGTACCACCTGGAATGATCTCTGGAACAACCCCAAAACTCAATTTAAGGAACAGAATGAGAATCCACAAGTTTGGGATACAAAGGTTCCTAAATTGAAAGAGAAAGTTAAATGCATAACAGATCAGAAAGCTACCATTCTGGGTAACTTTTCAGTGGGGAATTATTTCCAGTGTGATTGATACTTCGAACTTCAGCTATGAAAGAAGCACGAAAGCTATAGGGGAAAATCTTAGGAGGTCCCTAAAGGAAAGGGATGGTATTGGCTATGTGGAAATATTGCTAGAAAATTACTACCCCCTTGGTGGACTAGATCATGTACATTAGGAGTAGTTCTTCCACAAATTAAAGTAATGCCTCAATTACATGGAACAGGTTGAGTAAAACTGCCCATAGGGAGACAAAAAAACATATACCAAACCCTCTAGTACTACGGTCTACGGCCTTTCATTCTTTTGCGAGATAGTTTATTCCTTGGCTGGGAGTCAGTGAACTAGAAAAGGCTATAGTAAATATCTCTAGCGTGGTGGAAGAAATTGGAAATGCTACAACTGATGCAATAGGAACATTACACAGGGAAGTTACTGAAATTTCTAAAGCCACCCTTCAAAATAGAATGGCTCTAGACATGATGTTGGCTGCACATGGGGGAGCGTGCGCAGTTGTAAATTCTAGTTGTTGTACATACATAGATGAAACAGAAAAAATAAATGTAGATTTAGGGATAATAAAGCAACAGGTATTTGGCAGGAGATACAAAAGGACGATACTTCCTTAGGCTTTGAAGAAATATGGAACAAGCTTACTTCACGGTTGTCAAACTTTAGATGGTTAAAACAATTACTTGTATTGATTGTAGGGATAGCTGTGATGATTGTAGTAACTTATCAATTCAATGTTGTAACTGCTATTCACGATATAGCAAATTCATTTAAATGAGGGATGGAACTATAAGCACTATACCCTCCAAAGAAAACAGGGGAATGAAAGGGCTCAAACAAATGAATTTCTGACAATCACTGATTAAGACTAAACTGTGATGCATGAAAGCTTTGCTTGTGTTTTGCTTCGTCTGTTTCCCAAGGACTCCTCAACTGTTTCCCTAGGCCTCTTTGTCTGTTTAGGTAAGATTAAAACACGCGTTAGGCTCCCTACGTAAATCACTGATAGCAGAGACTCAAGACCTTCAGTGGACACTTGGGCAACTCCTAGAATGTGCAAACTGAGATAAGGGGGACTTGAACAAAAGGACACAGAGACCCTGTAGTAGGGAGGATGATTTTGCTGATTTAGGAAGAGGACACCTGGACTTTACTTCACAGCGCATGCTCTGGAAAGAAGGTCAGCTAGCGAACACCGTGAAGAAGACTGCTTACTTCTTCCCTCAACCACCGAAGACCCTCACCCTATTTTCACTACGCCTGCCCGGATTATGTAAATGACTTCTGGGAGCTCATTATCATAAGACACCCCTTTCCAGGAGATGTAATGAATAGGTATGATTTGTGTGTATGTAAACTGATGTCCCTTACTAGTTCCTGGGAGCCCTCATGGTGGAGAATCCCCAGGGCGACTTCAGCGCTGCTTATAAAGAATACCTGCTTAAGAGTAAAAACTCTGCTGTTGAGTCAATGTCTTTGTTTCATCCTGAAGGAGACACTTCCCTGCCACGGGGAACATATGCTCCATGTCGTGGCGGAGGAGCTGGTAGCATCGGCAGAGCTGTTTATTTGCATAATCACTGATTAACACAAATGTCTCAGACAGGCGCCAGCCATCCAGTTGTACGTTCTCGCTCTCTTGCGAGTCGGCAGCGCCTGTCTCTACCGCATCCTACAATAACCCAGCACGTGTTGGGGAAACATGCACAGACCATCCCGCCGGCTCCGGTGAGCTGGGCTGCCTGCTCGGAGGTGGGCTGCCCGGTGGAGCCCATCTGGCAGCTCTTTTCTCTGCTCCTGAATTGTATGTGGAGCTTTTCCCCATTCCCAAAGCAGCCAGAAATGTGGGTATAAAATGAAGCGTGAAAAAACCTTCACATCACTCCAAGAGTTGAGGATTTAGGAAAAGCATCAAATGCTTTAGGGATGCTCAGGATGTTACACTGTGTGCAGCTGTGGCACTGCATGAGCATCCCCAGGCGATGGCTGCAACAGGGATCCCCTGCGCCCTCCGGGTCAGGGTGCTGCTGGGGCTGCCCGGAGCCCCACCACATCAAGGAGCCACTTCAGATCCTGGAGGTGAACGTACCTTCAAAAACATCAATAAGAAAAGAAAATCCTGGCTTTCCCGCCATGAAACAATATCCCAGGGGAACAAGAAGTCTGCTCTTGGTCTGTCTCCCTTTCTGCCTGGGCTGTGCAGCACTGTCCTGGCCGTTTGGAAGAAGAGTTGCTGCCATCTAGTGAGCCCAGCCACCAGCGCCCTGCCTGCTGAGCACTGCCACACTCATCACACTGCCACACTCATCACACTGCCACACTCATCACGCTGCCCGTGCCCATGCTGCCCCCCGGGAGCTGCACTGGGTGCTGGGGACCACCTGGGCATCTCTGGCCATCCCCGGGGGACATTTTCTGCCCGACTCAGAGAGTTTGGGTGGTTTTTTTAAACAGCTATTGCATTGCATTTTGCCCCAAACCATACAGCAATTTTTCTGATGGGTTGGTTGAGGGTTTTTCGGAGAGCAGGGGGCAGCCGTGGCACACAGCGGTGCACGGAATGTCCCTCCCTGCTCACGCAGCCCAAATCCAATCTGGTGACACCATTCTTGGCAGCAAGGTGGCCAGCAGGCTGGCTTGCTTGTAGGGCAATTTGCAACCACACCTGCAGAAAGGCCAGAAGAATTCCTGTTAAAGGGGGTTTTGCATCCCCTGAGGACGAGGAGGGGACAGAGAGGGGGAGCTGGCCAGGGGGCTGCAAGGAATGGTTCTGTACAAGCAAGGTGTCTGCCTTGGCAAAGGCAGCCCAGGGCAAGTCCCTCTGCTGAGCTGTGCCTTCCTCACCTCCCCGACATGAGCGTGGTCAGGGCGGTGGCAGTGCTCCCAGGTCCCTGCCCAGCCCCGCCGCAGGCGAGTGTCACCGGGGACCCTGCATCAGGACGAGCTGCTGCAGCCAGTGCTGGAGACATGGAGCCACCCCCAGCCCAGAGCAGCCTCTCTCCACACCCTGCCTGCTCTGAGGCCTTTGCCTGGGGCTGTCCCTGCCCTGCACCCCTGGGCAGAGCCTGCCCGTGGTCCACTGGGCCCATGCTGCTTGGTGTAAATGTCTGTATCACCAGCCCTCGAGAATGGGGGATGTGGGGATGCTGTTCTGCCCACCAGCCAGGGAAAAGGTACAGAGAAAAACCCCCTTCTTGGAAACACAGTGCCCCTGGGGCTCATGCTCAGGGCTGGTACAGTGCACAAATGGTGTTCAGCCAATGAGACTGAACCAAGGGGCTGTTTACTGCACCATGAGCCAAAAAATCCCCCTCCCTACCAAGCCCCCGCACTGGTCTCAGCCCTATCTGGAGACCCCAGTGGGGTCCCATTACCCCAAGCATCCCTCCAAGGGCACCCCTGGCCCCAGCCCAGTGCAGCCCTGTGTATATACGTGGCCATAGGTTTGGGCAGTGCCCAGAAAACCTGTGCTGACTTTATCCTTTTTCTGACAGAGCTATAAATAACCCAGCTGGGCAACGGGATGCAAAACTCTGCCGGGGCCAAAATAAGCTGAGTTGGGTCGCTGAGGAATTACAATTACCTGCTCAAGAAACTCCAAGTGCATCAGGAACTGCCCAGGCGTGAGGCCCCGCTGGCCAGACTCTAAAAAAAACTCAAATAATATTAGGGACCAAGCAAGCCAGAGACACCCGTGGGTGCCCACATCACCGGTGACGCCAGGAGTGGGTATTATTAGCCACTGTCCCAAGACGGGCTGTTTGGGGGCAGAGACTGCCATGCTTCTGTGCCCACAGCTCTAGGCGCTCAGCCCTGCCCAGGCAGCCAAAAAGACTGTGGAAAATTGGGTTTCCTTTTTTTTTTTTTCCCTTTTCCTTAAAACAAGAAAAACAAGTTGAAAATAAGCTCACTCCTGGCAAGTTCCAGACTCCCTGCAGCCCAGGGAAGGACTGAGCCCAGGGGCCAGCAGCATCCTGCTGGGATGCAGGGCTGGACCACTGCCCCAGGGCTGCAGCTGGAGTTTGGTGGCCAGATTAGGGGTGCTGGGTCAGTGCTGGACATGGGTCCCCGCAGCCAGCCCCATGCTGCAGCGCTGCTGGGGGGTCTGGGGAGCACAGCTAGCAGGGGCAGGATGGAGGGAGCTGGCAATCTGCTTTCATCCCACTCTCAAAAGAAACACACGGATAGTTTTCTCAGGGTTCACTGAGGAAGGAAAATAGATTTTTAAAAAGCTTAAATAAACAACCGAACTTGAAAAACACAGGCCTGATTTCCATGCACCGTTGCTGTAATTAGGCATGCAAACCAGGCAGACAGTTATGGATCAGCACTGAGAAAGAAATGACTGGGTGCAGCTCCCTCCCCACGAGCCCAGCAAGGACTCAGTGTCTGTGGAGCCGTCGGCGGAGGAGCTGAGCTGCACCCCTGGGTGCTCATCCACAGCCCCAGGGCTGTTGGGCTCGGGGTACCCCAGTGTGGCTTTGCCCAGAGCACCGCGGGGAGGGAGCAGGTGGCACCGTGCACAGGGCGTGCTGGCACCCTGGCTGCACGGTCACGCTGGCTGCAAGCACCCTCGTGTGCCCTGACCTGTTAAATCTGTTAAATCTGGCCTCCTGCCCTGCCTGGTTTGGGCTGGGACAGCTTGGGAATGAAGCCCCAAACTCCCCCATCGGTGCCCCTCACCTCTGCACCAGGCCTGGCCAAGACAGCCCGCTGAGGCTGGTCTCTGAGAAGGGACTGGGATGTGGGGATGGGCACCAGGCTCTGCCAGGACAGCAGCTGGAAGGAGAAGCAGCATCTGGAGGGCTTCGCCCTGCAGTGATGTGTCCTTGCTCCCTGCAACCAGAACGGAGACCTGGCCCCGCAGCACTGGGATTTCAGGGTGCGAGCTGAGCAGCAGACACAGGCTGGCAACAAAAGAAGACAGAGGGAATGAATTGCTACGGCTTTGATTTGTGAGCACAGCTCAGGCCAGCACAAACCCATTCCCAGAGAGGCCCTGGGAACCTCCCGGAGGAGTGGGGCTGGGAGCTGCCTGCCTGTCCCTGCCTGAGCCAGTCCCTGCGGGAGGGGCTCAGCCCTGCCAGAGCCAGGCAAGGGTGCAGGGGAGCAGCGCGGGGGCTTTAGCCCTTCGCACACCCACTCTGCACAGGGATGCTCAGCATGGGCCTCGCCTGCCAGACCCATGTGGGGCTGATGTGAGGCCCCTGGCACACCGTTTGTGGGGGACTGTCCATCCCAGCCCTGCACACAGGGGCTGCCAGGAGCTGCCTGCCTGACTGGGAGCAAAGGGAGCAGCCCTCGCCACTGCCCCCCCCGCTGAGCCCCAAACCAGCACCCAGCAAGGGAGCTCACAGGGTCTCCCACACACAGGATGAGGCACCACAGGGGCAGAAGAAAAGATACTTCATTAAAGCCACTCCAGCATATGGATTTGCTTTTTGCCCTGGGGTGCACAACCAGGAGCGTGGCTCCGGGAGAGGAGTCCGTCCCCCCCGACCATGGCTCCCAGGGAAGCTGGGGACGCAGCCAGGGTTTGTCCCCCCACCACCGCCCAGCGTCACCAGCCCCCCGGGCTGCCTTTGCGGGTGTGCATGGTCACCATCCCCTCACACCCCACCGACAGCTGACACGTGTGCGTGCACGCAGCCCCCCGGGGGGAGTGGGCAGGTTTGAAGGGCTCTTTGTTCCCTCGTGTAATTATACCCGAGCGGGGGAATAGAAACGTGCTGAAAACCCCTCGCTGGACCTTTCTGACAGGAGCCGGGGCGCTCGGCTGCACAGTGGCCCCATTGTTCCCTCCCGCGTGCCTGGGGCAGCCGGCCCACCTCCCACCTCCTGCACCCCCCGCTTCCCCAAAATAACCAGCCTGTGATTAAAAACCGGGTCTTTTCCCTCTGCAACATCAATAATGGGCAAAACGCCCCGAGGGTCCCCCCTGCCCAGGGCCGGCAGGGCGAGCTGGCAGCAAGGGCAGTGCCCGCAGATGAGCTGGTGCCTTTGGGCACTGGGGGCACCCCCAGCACCCCAGGCCCTCACGCCAGCCTGGCTGGGCAGAGCCATGGGGACATCTGCACTTGTGTCCATCCCTGCCCGTGCCAAACCCCATGGAGATCTGGGGACACCCAGTCCTTGCCCTGCCCCTTGCAGAAACGCTCCCGCCCTCAGGATGCAGAGCAGCAATGGACTTGTGGCTGCAGCAAACTGGTTTCCAACAATGAACTGGGTGTTGGTGGTATGGCTGCTCACCGGGGCAGTGGCAGGGGACAGCATGCCAGCCTGCTCCTCATGCTGGTCCTGGCAGGTTGCCTTTCAAATTTAGGTAGCCCCAAGCTCTGGCTCTGCTTTCAGGCTGTGCTTCTCCCCAAGCCTGCTGCAAGGAGATGTGCTCAAAGGGGGCCCGGCCATCATCTTCCTGGTAGCCCCAGGAAAGGATCAAGGAGAGGACCAGGGTTTTGGATCACCTTTGCCAAGGATGGATTGCAAAACAGACCTGCAATGAGTCCAACAGCTTCAGTAGCCTTGGTGGCCAGATCTTGCACAAGCATTGCCCAGGCTAAGGACAGGCAGGGACTGGCTGCTGGCAGATGCTCAGCATCCTGCACATCTCGCTGTCTTGGCCACACAGGCGAGCACCTGGGACGAGGGGCCACCAGACACAGGGGAGCATCCCATCTCTGCAGCCAAATGGAGATGCACCCACAGGGCTCAGGACAGCCCCACTCGGCTTCCCTCCTGTGGCAAAGCACACACCGGGGAGGCTGAGCCGAGCCACCATCCCTGCCCCGGAGATCCCCAGGAGTTGGGGCTCCACACCAAGCCACCACCGCCCCCTGCCCCGAAGATCCCCAGGAGTTGGGGCTCCACACCGAGCCACCACCGCCCCCTGCCCCGAGGCTGGGGGTGCTACTGGGAGCCAGGCTGGCTCCACCACACCCTCTGCGATGCTCAGAGCAGCTCTCGCAGGTCCGGGCTTGCCAGTGACTCTGGGGACACGGCACCCAGAGCTGCGAATGCAACAGCTCATCGCAGTGTGCTGGTACCAGGCCAGGACAAGCAGGGTGGGGCTGGGGGAGCTGCGGGGGCTGCCAGCACCCACTGCCCCACAGCCCAGCAGGACCCCCATGCTGGGTGGTGGGTTCCTCCATGAAGCAGGCTGGCTGGACCCCCAAGTCCCTCTCTGAGCAGGGCAGCCCTGGCCGCCCCGTGCTCGGCACAGCCGTGGGTGGATTTTCTCGGCTGAGCTCCCAGACGGGCAGGAGCTGCTCCCCCCTTCCCCACCATCGAGCTCTGCCTCCTCTCACTGCATCAGTCAGGCACACCTTTGCCGCAGTGACCCCGTGTTATTAAGTTTAATCTGTTCCCAAGACAAATGCATCGTTACAGCTTTTCCCACCCACACTTTTCCCAAGCCACCAATATTTTAGCATGGCAGGAGAAATTCCTGCCCCTTCTGACTTCCATACAGGGACAGGGGATCTGCAGCTTCATCTGCTCTGCTGGGGAAAGAGGGAAGGGAAGGGCCCATCCCCGTGGCGCTGGGGCAGGAGGGGGGTGCTGGTGACCCGGGTCTCTCCCTGCGTGGGCTGCAGTGTGAAGGCACAGCATGGTCTGATCATCTCCAGACGCAAAACGAAGCGGATCCTTACATCGGGGTGCGAGGCGGGTGCTGTCAGGGAGCTGAAGCCTTTCCCAGCCCTGCTCACCCACCGTGGCTCAGGGGTGACTTGGGCACTGGGTGAGCTCCTGGGACGCAGCCCTGGGCTCCTGAAACACACAGCCCACAGGCACGTGGGGAAAACCAGGTGAGCACCTCGCCAGCCCTTGCTCAGCCTGAGCACCTCCTGCCACACAGGCACTCTGGGGGTCCCCCTTCCCCTGGGGCTCATGCTGCACCCCCCACCCTCCCCAGCTAACCAGCCGCTATGGGTGACCGTCCTTGGTCTGCTGCAGTGTCCAGCCATGTGCTGCTCCTCCCCATGGCAAAGCCTCACAAAGGCTCTTTTAATGCCTTTTGCAGGGAAATGGTATTTCCCTGTGGGTCCCAGATGCCTTTCAGAGCCCAGGCCACCTCTATAAAGCTGCCCATGAGCTTTGGCTGCAAGGAAAAGTGACATAGCTAATGCTTCTATAATGCTTTCTCTGAATCCTCCATGAAAGGAGCACAAACCTCGGCTGGGGAGCACCCCGGGGAAGCACTTGCTCCTGTCTGAGGGTTCAGGAGCTGGTGGCACCTCCAGGTGAAAAGCTGTGTTGGTCCCTCCTCCCTGAGCCCTTAGCTGCATTGAGGGAGGGGAGAGGGGAGGGGAGGGGAGGGGAGAGGGGAGGGGAGAGAGGGCAAAGGGTGGGGGGAAATAAGGAAAAAGAAAAAAAAAAGACCGTTAGCGGCCGGCTGGGTTTCCTAACACTATTAGCATGGCTGCAATTCACAGCCCTGTGTCCGAGAGCGCTGCTTGCCGAGGAATTCCCACCCGCGGCGGGGTGCCACGGCCGGGCAGCCTGTACTTAGCAGAGACAGACACCCCCCACCCCCCGCCCGAAGAATCCGCTCCCCGGTGGGAGCCGCGGGGGGGCGAGGGCAGAGCACGGGCAGCGGGCGGGGCCCGGCCGTGCCGGGAGGGGCTCGCCCAGGAGGTGGCAGTAGACACAAGGCGAGCGGGCGAGGACGGGCCCCGGAGCCGTGCGGGGCGGGGGGGATATCACGCGTGGGCCGGGGGTGCTCGGCCGCGGGGCTCTGCGAGGGCTGGGGACAGGCAGGGGAGCATGGGCAGGGAGACCAGGCAGGCAGCGGCAGTGCAGAGCTGGCAGGGAACTCCCAGGACAGCGCTGCTACACCCAAAAGTGCCAGTGCTGGTCAGAAAAGCCCCCCTCCTCATCCGCGGGTGGTGGCTGCCAGCCTGCGCGGGCGATGCGGCTCCACCACACTGCCGGGAGCATCCCAGCCCTCCTGTTCCTCCGAGTCTGTCCAAAACCCAACCCCGAAGGAGGCACTTCGGTACACGCGACAGGCTTGGCCCCCCCAAAGCACCAGAACTTTGGGCAGCACCACCTGCTCCGGAGCTGGCACGGAGCAAAATGGGACAGAGCAGGGCGAAGGAGCAGCCGAGAGGTTTGAGCCCCAACGAGAGGAACATCCCTGCAGCGATGGGTCAGCTGTGCCCAGCAATGTTAGCACCCAGCAGGGCCCAGCCCCAGGGACAAGCCGCCCCGTCACCTCCTGCACAGCCTCAGCTCCTCTGGGCAACTGGGGCCCCCCCATCCCCTGGGCTCTCCCTGCTCGCCCTGTCTGCAGCCTTGGGCACACCACTCAGGACCCGGGGGCTGGGGGATGCTCATGAGAAATGCCGTGTCTCTAGGGAGCAGGGTGGGTGTCCTGCCCGGAGAGGCGGGTACCCTGTGCCCCTCCAGAGGGTTAGGGGTGGTGGGGACAGGCACCACTACACCCACCACTATTGCACACCATCACCATGGCCTATTTCAGCACCTCTCTGGCACACAGCACAACACCCACCCCAGTGCCACGGCTCACCCTGCAAGACAAGGGACCCAAACACCCATGAACTCCATCTCAAAGCCCTCCTGGAAGCCATAAAATAGAGTGGAGCAGCTTCTTCTTCCAGCTCCTCCACTCATTCCCCAGAGCCCCTCCTGCCAGGGAGCATTGGGGAAGGGCAGACCTGCCCCTGGCCGCTCGGTCACATCAGTCCCTGGGAGGGTTCCAGCTATTTTCAAGTCAGGTAAAGCAGATCCTCAGGGTTTTGGTTTTAAAACCAGAGCAGTGCAAGAGGAGAAACAACCAAGTATCATCTCTGGGGTCAGAGCTGAAGACCAGGAATTCAGGAGGTGTTACTGCGAGTTGCCCCTCAGCTAACAGCAGATACAGGCGGGCTGGCCGGGGAGGGCAGAGGGAATGGTGACAAACCCATCCCAGGCACCGCAGCTCTGCAAGGACGGGCAGGCAGCCAGGCTTGTGCTCCCGGGATTCGCAGAGTACATTTGCAAAAACAAGGCGCTTTTACGCCGAGGGCGGTTTTGGAAAGTACACGGGATTCTTCCAACCGAGAGATGAAGCCCAGGAGAGAAAGAAAAAAAAAAAAAACAACCAAAAAAGACAAACATACGTTGTTCCAAGAAGCGTGTCCAAGAACCTGTCACAGCTGCACGAGGCACAAGAACATGAGGATCACAGACATACGTCACCAATTTACCGACAAACAGCGGCTCCCATGAAGGGAAGGGTCAGCCCTGGGAGCACATGGCTCCGCTTTCCTCAGTACTAGAAGCAGATTCTCAGAGGACCTTTGAGAGCACACAGTGACAGAGCAGGCAACAAAAAGGAGACCAAGTGTTTGCTACTCCCTCACCCCTGAGGGAGACTGTGTACTAGTCCCAATTTTTTCCTCCATCCCTGCTAATCTTAGCCACCTGGAGTAGCAGTTCCCACCAGGGAGAAGGGAATTAGATTTTCCTGAGGACAACAATCCATTTAAATACAGCACTTCCAAGGAGACTCAGCACTTTTCCCAGGGAGCAGTCCTGCTCTGCGCACAGCCCACCCTCTCCCACATGCCCGGGGAGACAAGAGATGGGTCCTGTCCCTCAAGAGCACCAAACTGTCAGAGCAGAGGGGCTTGGAGAAGCAGCAGCTTCCTCCATGTCTTACTTAAGAGCTGCTTTAGTCCAAAAACAGCATGAAATCACCTGTGGACTTGCTCCCAGGGAAGCTGAAACAGCTCTACCCCCACTTGAAGGTCCACCCCAGTTAAACAGGTTGGCTTGAAACTTGGTCGAGTGACTCTCTGCACGTTGCTCTCCTGAGGGCACACAAACGTGCTGCTGCCATCAGGGGACATGCACGAGCCCATCTCTACCTCCTTCTGACCAAAGGGCTGCAAGGGGCCAGCCCGTGCCAAGTGCTGTCACAAAACGGATCACCAGAGAAGGGGTGGACTGACCTCATTGTGCCATGCTGCACTTGCTTTACTTGCCTGAAGGAGCTTCAGTAGCTCCACAAACCCAGTGACGCTGGTCCTACAGGAGTCACTTGTGGGTCAGATGCTGAAGACAGCTCAGGAGGCGCTGACAAAGCCCCTTTGACAGGCCACCGCCAAGCCAGATCCCAGCACGCCTCCCCCGTAGGTAAACCAAGAAGTTACACAAACACAAGCTCCCTGTTACCCAGCTCTCAAAAGTAATTTCAGATCAGAAACAGTCCAAAAGCCAATTTTAGAAAGTACCAGTTTATTTGAGGGAAAAAAAAAAAATCAGTAACAGTGGAAAATCCCCAAGAGCAATTACACAAGAGAATCTAAATAACCCGAGAAGCAGACACAGCTCCTGCCTTCCTGGTAGTGCTGTCCACAGGCAGTGAAATCCTCCCTCTCCTTCCCAGTCCACAGTGAACTCTTGCGCAGTTTTTACAGCCTCCCAGCGCCTGCAGTTTCCCCGAACACGCTTGTACTGGGACAAAGTGAGTGAGTCAACCTGGAGGAGGACCCTTGGGAAGAGCTCTCTCGCAGCGATGGCTCCATACACGGCTCCCCTGTGTTCCCCACTTCACCTGCCCGGCTCCCAGGAGCAGCTGCCGCTGGCTGAGGCTGAAGTTTTTTCTATCGCCTCAAGCCTACAACAACGCCTCAGTAAGGAGGTTTTGGGAGCCGAGGAGGTTTCTGAACAGCCTTCGCAACCGTCTGGTTTTGTGCTGCCTACTCAGTTACTCAGTTTGAGGACCCACACTCAGATTTTGTCTTAAACCACACCAGACTCCAAGAGCTGCAGGAGGACACGACTTGCACAAAGTATTCTGTCACCTTCCTGAAACAGAGGCGTGGGACACGCACGTTACCCTTGGCTCTAGGAGCGCTGGGGGAATTGGTCTAAGTCTCAGCAGAGGTAGGAGCTATGCACATGGTCTATTAAGACAGACCCACCGCAGGAGGGTCAGAGCTAGCCATCTATGTAAGCTCAGGGCTCCCAGCTGGGAGATGCCGCCGTGGCAGACTTGGAGCTACCAAAGCCAGCCTTCCGCAAGAGGCAGGTACTCGGCACCGTACCGCAGGGGACTGCAGCACAGCCAGCCCCCAAAACTAAAAGTTATTTTCTCCATACTGCGAGCTTCCAGTGCTTGCTTCAAACAGCAACCGCAGATGGGGATCTCTGCTCCGGCTCAGACATCAAACACAGCACATCACCGACCACGGCCTGCTTCCAGGCTCGGCCCGGGACACGGCGACAGAGCCCCCGGGCTCCGGCTGCCCCCAGCTGCCTTCCCGCACCCAAGCCCACTGGTGCTCCAGACACGGCACTGGACAAACAGCAGACAAACGAGACCAGGTCTCTTACACACAGTGAGGCTGCTGGAGAATTAACTCCAGCCCTTTCACTCTTAACTGTATACCTCTCCATAAAATATATAATATATAGCTCTATATGACCGATTATAATATATTACAGTGAATATATTATATTACAGGCTAGAAATACTCTCTTCTTTTCCCTACTTCAATCATACTATGAATCCAATTTTGCATACAGATTAATCCTAGAAGTTATTGCCTTGAATTTTTAATTAAAAATCACAGAATAAAGCTTAAATAGTTTTCACAGAGACGCATTATATTAGTGTTTTACATAAAAAGGATAAAAGTTACCAAATGAGAAGAGCAGCCATTTCAGAAACTATAAATAATTCTATTTTTTGAAAAAAAAATCAAATCCTAAAAAAGTTACGGGAAAACCATAAATATCTTCACCCTCTACAGTAGCTGCTATAGAACTAGAAGAAACCTGTAACACACTGTAGCTAACTGCTTCAGTTCAGAATATGAATCATATAAAACAAACATCTCCAGAGAAATGCCTGGCCAAAGGAAACACAAAGGGATTGAAAAAATAAATCTGAGGAAATTAAAAAAGTAGATTTTTTTTATTATTTCAAAACAATTTCTACAAACTTTATATAAACATTAGGTTATTTTCTTTAAAGTTTTGTTATAAAAAAGTCCTACAAGCGATTGTTAAAAAAGGTAAGAGACTGAAGGCAAGGAAAGGGTGTCATCATAGCCAAACAAAACTGGCTGTCCTGATTTCATGGACTAATGACCCTTGCCCAGGGCAACAGGAAGAGACAGAAATCTCCTGGGGAAGACATTCCCATAGGCCCTTTATGGCATTCAGGGATTTTGAGCCTCTATGGGCCTTTTACTCCCTGATAAGGCAACATCATCTGTAGTGTAAGAGATTCATAAATAGTTCTCCACAAAAATGCTTCACACATCAACAGCCTGCTGCAAGACATTTATCAGCAAGGTTTATAAAAAAGCCATCTTCCATAGAAGCAGCCAATCTGAGCACAGCACACTGGATGCAAACACATGGTGTTTGCTTCTGTACAGTCTGTTTTGTGTTTATATACCCTCTACAAAACCAAGCAGAGAATTTGGCATCTTTATTCTTTTTACACTAGCTTTAGAAAAATACACTGAGGTTTTTTTTTCAGACTCTTTGTATTTCATTGGGCCCTTGTTAGCTGAGTGGGATGGGAAGGGTCACGTAGGAAGTTTGTTTTTTCTCTAAATCGCTTTGAAATTCAATCCAAAAAAAGCATTTGTTCAGCACATCTCATCTGAGGGCACAGTGTTTCCATACAGTCTGTTTGTCCCTTGATGGGCACAAGGTGCTGCTGAACTTTAAGCATAGAACTCATTTGTAGGGGCTTTCTTGTAGATCGGTTTCTTCCCAAGGTCATAACTGCCTTCGTCCTTTTTCTTCATGCGATAGACTAAGAGGAGGATCAGGAAGACAGCAAACAGGAGCCCCACCGCTCCTCCTGCAATGAGAGCTGGGGAGGAAAAGAAGAGCACGGAATAAGGCTAAACTCCTGGACAACTCCAAACCATCAGCTGCATCTCAAAACCTGCTTCAGGAGCACCAGCCCCAGAACTGCCTCCAGAGTCGGTGTTGTCCACGTGCCTGTCACCATACGTGCTGGCATTTGCAGCGACAGCAGATGTTGCTGGGAAAGGCCAGAAGTTGCTTTCAACCCAACCACAGAATAATCACATGTTCCACGTTAACCAGTTTGTGTTAATCTTCCGGTTTAGCGCAAGAAAAAAAAAATTTGACAAAAACCATCCTCCTTTTGTGGAGACAAAACAAAAAACCCACCCAAAAAGCCCCACCACAACCCACAAACAGCATCAACTCCAGGAAAATGGTATAGCTCCGCTTTGAAGGTTTTGCTGACTACTTGTGTGAGCACACTCTGGGGACTCTGTATTTCAATTAAACAGCAACACCGCATCACCCCCACCACCTCCCTCCAAAAAACACCCCAACAACCAAAAACCACAAACCCACAGAAAAACACCAATATTTTCCTCTCTCCTCACACCAAGGGTGGCCATAAGACTTCAGTGAAGTTTATCCTTCACTGTGACACCTATTCATTGCACTAAATCTTTGTTAGGTGGCTTTGCAATTCACTCTTCCAGTCACTCCTCTGCAGATCAGCAAGATGTGCCGAGGTTTGTACTCAAGACCATCAGGCCAAGTGCTTGATGAAGCATGCCTTGAGACAGACCCATCCCACATGCTGAGGGGAAGCCAGTCACTTGGTTTTGCTCTAGACAGAGGTACTTAGATTCACAACACTTGACTAAGTGTTCAGATCCCTTAGAGGGGTTGTTTGGTTCCTGTCAAGGCTCAGAAAAGGCAGGACTTGGGCAGAGGTTAGAAGGGAAACACCTGCATTTGATATGAAAGCCTATGATGTCACTGATTTATGGTTAGATATGCCTCTTGTTGAGGTAGTATCTGGGTGCAGAGCAGCTGCCACATGACTTGTGTGGCACTTAAGCCAACAGTCAGCTGGCAGGCTCAAAACCAAGCTGTTTACTACCCCAGCAAGGCAAGCAGTAGGCTCTTCTGCTGTTTAAGGACCCGAAGGCAGAAGTGACCCTGCTACAGGCAGTCACAGAGGTAATGCATCTCACTCCTGTTGCCAGCAGGGAACTGCTCCCCAGAGAAACAGGGAACAACACAAGTCATTTTTATTTACAGTATTAATGATTTATCAGGACAAGGTGAGTATTACCTGTAAGGACTTCTGTTCTTTCAAAGATGCTGCTGTTGGCTGTGCTTGCCATGGAGATCTTGTTGGACAGGTTCTCTTCAACAGGTACAGCTTTGTCTGGAATGATTTCATTGTCCACCATTGTGTTTTTCTTCTCACCTTCTATCTTTCTCTCAGTATCTCCAGGGATATAGTTGTCAGATATCTACAGAATATAGACAAACCACACCCATTAGTAAAGTAGCACCCAGCCTACCTACAATTGAAAGCAGGAGGGTGTGCAGGGAAAAGAAAGTTTGCTTAGTGCATTACGAGTACACTGTTCCTGCTCATGCAGGTAGATTCCTCTTGATGCCATGTCTTGCAGGGGGAAGGGTATTTAGAAAGCTTAACAGGCAGACCAGAGTAGCTACGTGTTACTTAAAACATGCAGAGGTAACACCTACCAAAGGAGTATCCATGGTGGTCAGATACATGGCATCTTCAGAGTCTGAGTAGTCTGCAGAGAGAAGAAAAAAAAAAGTAAAAAAAGTAGAAGAGGACACTAAGTTTTCCTCTTATTACACGTCATTTTTCCAGAACTCAAACACTTCCCGCAATACCAGCAACTGTGGTCAAACTAGGACTCTCGTTTTCTGCTGACTACAATTTCTTCTTATCTACTAGTATTTTCGCCACTTCATGGTTTTGATTGCACAAGCCCATGAGATGTAATCTTAAAACCAACACCCCTCGCATGGGAGGGGTCTTCAGCTGGATCCATTGGCCCCTGCTGCCGATCATCAGGAGCTGCCCTGCAGAGCAGGTCTGCTACAGCTTGCTAAACTAATGCCAACGGAGGGCAATGCTCTCACCACCCATCCCTAAAGGATAGTTCGCCAACCCTCTGGTTACCAGATCTGCCCAAACATGTCAGGCACCGATTTCAGCACTTGTTCTTTCCCTTTTAGAGAACAAATGTTCACATAAAGGGGACATGGAGCTACAGAAACTGGTTTGGGCAGGGAGCTTTGCATGTCACAGAGTTCACCTGAACACCAGTTAGTCCTTTACCTTGTTTGGCCTCAGCTGAGATACTAACTTTAAGACTTTTAACACTACCTCAGCAATAGATTTTTTTTTTAAATTATTATTTTTATTTAAGTTTCTCAGTTCTTTGGAGTTCAACGGGAAAGAGATCCAGCCAGTGCAATGCCTTTTCACTTGCAGTAAGACAAGCTTGGCTGGACTCTGTCTGTCCTCCCAAGTGATTCAACATCACAGTACAACCACTTTCACTGTTCTTATCTGTGAGTGACTACGATTCACACAGCTTTCTCATCTCCACCTGACACTGCAGTTCCCCCTGGAGCTCTGGCTGTGCACTTAGCCCATCACTCATGGGCTGGTGCTGGAAGAAATTTCACAGCATCAACTGAGGGAGATCCATTTTTCCCCTTCCCTAACTTACCTCCAGACCCAGATGCATCATCTACATCTAACCCATCAGAAGTAACATGAGGCCTGAATTCGCCAATGTCTTCATCATCTGGCAAGGCTCCAGAGGCAGGGTAGTCAAGCCATCGAGCGTCCATGGTCTCGGTTTCTCTCACCTGTAAACGGGGGTGGAGAAGCGTTAAGTATCAGGCAACTCCTCAAAAACATTTCATAAAAGGTCAGGAGTTCAGAGCCTGTGCTCAGCACATTGCTTCCATCAGAAGAATACTAAATGCTGAACTTCCTCTCTACCAAAAGCATTATCTTCATCAGCCTGGAAATAGCTGAATTCCCCTAGAATTTCGCAGAACAGAAGTGAGCCAGCCTGGGAGGGGAATTTCCTGAGGGCTACAGATTCAGGAGGTTCACTTGAACCCGCAGGGTGAAAATAACACCACAGGATCTTGGTCAGGGGTTTGTAGCAAAAGCATTCGGAAAAGCAATACCTTCAGTCTGTGATAAGGGGGGATTTGGAAGGACTTGCTGTTCCCAGAGAAAAAGCCTAGCACCTATAGGTCAGTTTTTAGCATAGCACCAAAGCCTCACGCCAAGGCAATTTGTTGCCACTTGTATTGAGAACAAACCTATTTTATCACCCAAGGGTGAAAAACTGGTATGTCAGTTCAGCTGAACTGCAGTGCAATATAGCGCGATGTTCAAGAGCACTTGCTATCAGTAATGACTCGCCTGGAGGAAGAGCTTCCCCTGCCTCACCTCTTTAAACACACGTAAACAAACAAGTCAGTAAAATGAAGTCCTCGATCCTATAGCCGGATGACTGCACTTACAGACACATTAGCAAAATGGCAGAAGAGCCTCCCGGAGAATCAGCTGTTTGGCCACAATGGCAATTTACACACCAGAGCTCGTTTGCACTTGGACCTTCAAGGAGTCACAAGCCCAAACCTCCTGCCCTCACCAAGGTTATGCCATTTTTCCAGAACTATTTCGCCTCACGCCACAGCCCTGGGGCCAGCCCCAGCGAGGGTACCACAGGTATGAGCTCTTGGGTTGCTCAACACCAGCCCACAGATTCCAGCAGCTCCAGATGCTTCCACAGCCATGAAGTCATCACATGGCAGGGGACTTGACCCCTTCCCCCTATGGCCAGAAGCACAATGTAGATGGATGGGTCCCATAGCCAGGGGCTAAGCTGTCAACATTTTTTCATACTGTCCCCACAGCAGTCTTTCTGGAAAGTCTTTCTGAAGGGTTTATCTACCCAGGAGAGCATTTTTAAAACACCCCTTTACTCCACAGTCCTGCACATCTGAGGGCTCTTCCTGATGTACAGGTTTTCCACAAGCTACACCCTCACAGGGGGTGAAGATCAGAGATTGGTGGGGACAGTGAGAGCTGGGTGGCACCACCTGAGCCCCAGGACTTGCTGCTTCATCGGGGCAGCAGCAAGAGCCCAGGCAGCTGGGATCAGCCTTCCTGCTCACCCAGGCAAGGCCCATCCTACAGCCTGGTGGTGACACCAGCTGATGAATTACATCCGCTATTGATCTCAGAAGTGAAGGCCAACAATCAGCCACAAGCCATGTGTCAGCTTCCTCTGCCCACAGCCACAGCCCTGCATCCAGCCCAGACTTCCCTGCCCATTAGCATACTGGTTTTGCCACAAACAAGGCCTTGTGGTCAGGACAAGATGTTTCTCATTTTGCATAAGAAGCAGTGGCTACTAGATGCGCTTTTCATTAGCTTATTGAGGCATCTTTGGTTTCCCCAGCAACTCTGCTGGAGGACAACCAAATGAACAGCCTAGCACGAAGTGCTGAGGCCAGCTCTCCTCCTAGACCCTCTGTCTCTGCTCTGCCCAAGCCTGGCACTAGGTGATGGGAAGGGGGCTGGGGAGGAAGGCCAGCTGGGAAGAAATCCCATCCCGGCCTGGAACCAGGCATTCCTAACGATATGGATCACTCGCTGCAAGGCAAATTCATTTCAAGATACGTGAAACTCCAAAGCCAGACCTGCAATGGAAACTGCTGCCAGCGTGCAGTAGCTGTTCCCAGAACAGCTTCTGGCCATTTCATGAAGGGGCAGGAAGAGCCCAATCCTGCCTGAGCTAGGGCACCAGGGCTGGGGGGCACGTTCGCTGCAGATCTGTGTAACCCGGCTGCTGTGCCAGGGCAGATCAATGCTGGCAAGAGCCCTGTGCCGAGCCGCACCCCTGTGCCAGCTCACGCCGTACTTCATTATGAATCATGGCCAGCTAATGTCCTAATGAGGGCAGCTCAAGAAAACCTGTGCTTAAACCACTGAGTGGCTGGACAGCAGGCTGGCCTTATCAGATCAGCCCAGCTGTGAGCAAAGCAGTGGCAGCCAGCCACAGTGATTAGTACATACTGTGGAACGCACCAGGTTTAGCTATCAGAAAACCCTATTTAAATCAGGACAGACAGTGTTTACAAGCCAGAGGACATAACAAGGAAATTACTGACTCACAAGCGTAAATAAGATTATATGGGAGCGTTCCCTGAACTCACTCTGCATCATCCTCTTGAGCAAGGACAGGGAAGTTCCTGGAAGCCACGAGAGCTGCTCAGAACCATATGGGAAAACTTTTCTTGGGGGCAGCAAGCCTCATTTTACAGATTCACCTGCCAGGGAACTTAGAGGGCTGCAGGGCACCTCCACACTCGCCCTCCAGGTTTCAAGCCATGCTCTCCTAGGGAGCAAGCTCCTACTGGGAGTTGGAACATGGGCAGCCCGGGAAGAGTTAACACTGGAGTGGCTCACAGGGCAGGTCTGGAGCAGGCACATTCCTCACATACACACCTTTAAGAGGGCACACAGGCACTTTCACAGAATTAAAAGCAAGGGCTTTAGGCTTCCCAAGTGCCACATACAGAGCTCGTGGAGTACTGCTTAAAGAATGCATCCCTTTCCAAGAGGATTCAGTCCTCCCTACAGCTCCACTGCCAGGCAAAGAGGCACCACGGAAGATGCCTGCGCGTCCTCTCAGCTTGCAGGCTGCAGCCAAGAGGAAAAAGCCAGGAGACTGCTGCAGGACAACGTGCAGCCCTTGCCAAGTCGTCTCTGGCCACATTCAGCTTAACACCTTCTGCAACTGCCAACTGGAGAAGGGCACCAGCACTGCTCAGAGTCTGCTTTCCACCACCTGTTATCCCAGCACTGGAGCCAGGCCAGGGACTTGCTGGGAGAGTTGGACTGGGCGGCTGCACAACCCCACCTCGCCTCGGCAGCTGAAGTCAAACACTGCTATTAATATGCTCCTCTCTAGGAGAGGTCTGTATGGAAATCAACCTTTTCTGCAGGGGTCTAGTTCCAGGGTTTCTTCCTCATGTTAAGCAGCTTTATCCCCAGTAAGCAGCAAGGGAGATTAACCAAAGTGCTGGGCACCAGAAGCTTTTCCTGCCTGCCAGTGGCAAAAAAAATAAGTTTATTCCCTGCCAGACAACCAGCACGTCAGGCACGTGAACTATGAGCGTCATTCCTGGAAAAGCCGGGCACAGAGGTCTCGTGTTTGAGCCTGAGACAGGCTGCACTGCTGGATGAAGCCAGACACTGTTTGCTCAGTTCAGGCACAGGAATCGCACCCCAGGCAGGGGCTGGCAGCCCTGCTGTGCTCCATCCCTAGCCCACGCCACTCCTTTTTGTGCTTCTGGGGCCTTCGCTTACAGGCCCAGCATACCACTAGTCTCTTCTCAAAGCAAGAACATTTATTTGTTGAGGCACCAAGCAAAGTTTCTGTCCAATGTGTGAATTTCCCCAGCCGCTGACTAGTTCCGGGAAATAACAAACCCGGGCAGCTTGCCTGCCCCAGCCCACACGTCCTCACCACAGCCTTTGCAAACCCTTTCAAAAAAACCCCAAATGGTGTTTTGGGGCAGAGACAAAGTTTTCCAGACATGGAACTGGCTTTTACGGCTGTCCCTTGTCTCTGATCAAACACACCAGAGTTCATCAAAAGCTTCTTTGAAGGGTCACAGCCAACAAGCTGCAGAGGGAGTCAGACCTGCAGAGACTTGGGCATCCAAAGCGCAGGGAGCTCTTTATCAAGTTTATAACTTTGGCATGGAGACCCAACACTCGTTCCTGCCCCTGTGTCTCCCTCCCCAGCACTGTGTACACAAATCTAGGAGTAAACAGGAACAAGGTGAAAGTCAATCTTTCCTAGACAAAAGCACACAGAGCTGGGCCAGCCTGGGAGGTGGCAGAAGAGAGGGAAGAGGTGCAGACATATTAACTCTTTGTAGGTGGCATGAACAGATACAATGCACATCTAGATCAGCTTAACAAGAAAGGGCTCCTGGCCTCAGAGCCTGGTTATTAAGAGATCATTCTTGCAAAACCACCAGCCTGGCCCTTGCACTGTCCTGCATCATGAACCGAAGAGCACCAGATCCAAGGCGGCCTTTCCATTGCGAGGATGCCAAGCTCTCTAAACCACCCAGCCCAAGACAGGGGATTTCCATACAGTTCACTTCCACCAAGCTCTTGCACAAGCACACAAATCAGGAAGGTTTTAAAGCTCACACAAAGCATGCAAAGAGCGGGGGTTAGGAGCTGAGCTCACCCCCTCGAAGCACGCTAGCCCCCCAAAAGCAGGAAAGCAGAGGAGCCATGCAGTGCTGGAAACAGGCTGGCTCAGATCAGTGCGAGTCAGCCAAATGGAGCTGACCTCCAAGGGAGGTAGGCGTGCAGCAAGGTAATAGGCAAAGACAGCTCAGCTCTATCTTCCCATCTTAATAAGCATTAGAAGAAAGTTATTGGAAGTGACATGAGCTTCCGGCAGAGGCAGATCCTGCCAAACTATTAAGGGAAGGGTCTATATTTCCCCCCCAAAACACCCTTTACTTGCTCCCCTCCCTCCATGCTCCAGCTCTGTGCAGGGGAAAAAAAAAAAGTCACTTTTGCCCTGAGAGCAAAACAAATAGCAGTATTCCAAACTATGTCACACCTAACTCCTTCAACACATCAGCCACAGTTAAAGAAAAAAATCCACTTGTGCCAACTCCTTGTGCCCACACTTGGAGGGTACCGTTCTACCTCTCATTCCTGGTCAGTCTGTCCCACATAATTCGCAGCACACATGGCCTGCACTGGCCTCTGTGCCGAGGGACAGAAGTTAAGCAGCTCCCATCCAGGCACACGTGTGTACTCAGTTGCATGACAGGCTCCCCCCAAGGCTTCCAGACATGGTTAAACACTACTGTGCCTTTGCTCAACACTCTTCAAGCAGTCCTAGAGCAGGACCACAGGCACAATGGCTTTGGGCAAAGCCAGCCTTGCCCATCTCCTCTGACAGCCACCATACAAGTGCACTCCCATCACAGTGAGCCACAAAGGTAAATCTGTAACACCTCTGACGACTAAGGCGGAAATCAGAGACAGAAGTACAGGCCAGGGCTGGCAAGTAGCTCCTGGCTTGCAGCAGGGGATAGCGCTGCATCTCCAGTACCCCAGATCAGTTATTGCATGCTATCTCTTTGTGCCTCTTACCAAAGGGGGGAAAAAAATATTTTTTTTTTAACTGTGCTCAGTAATACTGGCAAGTCTTGCTTAATAAGATAGAGCCAGAGCAACACATAGGCTGACAAACTGTTCAGCTAGTAAAAGTGTCACTCATTCAAGGTGACTTAAGAGAAGCATCCCCAGTCCCTGTCCAACCAGGCATCTGTCTCCCTGCAGCCACATAACCAGTCCTGTGTGCCCACACGCTACGTGGGGGCAGAGGTGCAGCAATGCACGTCCAGCCCTAACACAGCCTCGGCCTGGGTCACTCCCCCACCTGCCCCCACTCCCTGTGTGATTCTTTAAGCTGTGTCGCCGCAAGCAGCTCTCCTGGGGGCTCATGCAGCAGCAGAGGCATAATCCCAGTGACAAACTGTAATCCTGGGCTCTGGAGAGCAACCCGCTGTCACCGGTGCCTCTGCTGCAGTAGGGATAAATCCTCCCAGGCTCTGCTTGCTCAAAATAGGCTTCCCTACACTTGCAAAGTCAAACCTCAGTTACCTTTTAACTTGCATGCGTTTGCTTACACACAGCCTGCTCTCTTCAGACCACACCGTATACGCGTGCCTTTCAGGCTTTGCCTTAGAAGCAAGCAGGAGGAGGACGGAGAGATTACAAAGGAATGAATTCTTGTTTGACTGCTCTTGCCTGATTATCAACCAAGAGCAAAGCCATAAAGATCGAGTCCTTTGCCACACAGGCACATGCTGGGATCTGTTTACTGCAACGGTGGCAAAATAGCTGCTCTAAATACTCAATGCCCAGCTCCAGAGACCTACAGAGATGAGCGGGAAGGAGAGGACTGCTCCCCCCTCCAGCTAGAGATAAAGCTCAGCAGGCAGCTGCAGATGGCTGTGTGTCAATCACTTGCCCTGAAGCAAATAAAGATAAGGTTCAGAGGAAAACTGCAGGAGGGAAAAGCAGGAGTTCTCATGTGACTCCAGAGGAAAACAACTGCTATAGAGACATTTCACACCCCTGAAAGGTTCTCCCGGACACGGGCAGTGATACACACCTAGTTCATAAAAAGACTGTATTTTTTATGGTATTTACAAACCTGATCACAGGCATTTTATACACTTCACTGCCCAGGGCTCAGTTCAGAAGTTGGAGAAATCTATGCAAGGTTCAAAAAGGAATTCAGTTTTTCCGGCTCATGACTCAGAGTTGCCCTACTCTATATCAGAAGGCTCCTATTGCATCCTTGTCTGGGGAAGAAAAAAAAAAAAGATATAAAGGCCCCAGCAAAGCAGCTTTTCCATCAAGGCTGATTTCTCATGCTAATACTTCAGGCTTGGGATATTTCACATATCGTATTTCCCCATCATGCCGGGGAGCGGCCTGCCCTCACTGCCCTCTCCTAGAATACAGCTACACCCCAGTACTTCCCTGGACACGCACACAAACAGAATTTCCAGCAAGAAACATGTGACATGCATTTTCGGGATCTTTATGCTCCCTCATGCCAGACTGTTAGCAAAATTAAGCCAGGCAGACACCCAACTTCAAAGGGTGCCTTTCCTAGCTGGCTCACCATGCAGCTAATCTCAGCTTGTTTGTACAGTCAAGATTCCCAATGCTGCGCCCTACAAATGCTTCCCTTCCCACAATCCACTTTAATCTAATCAGCAGTAGTAGCCCAAAGATTTAGGTTTAGCCCAGGCGGTAGAGCTCTGCCAGCACAGTTATGCTATTTAAAGTTTTGCTCTGTTGGCAAAGCTACCAGCAAAAAATTGTAGAAGAGGAAGTTATCAGCACAAAAGCACTCAAGACAGCATGGCTGTACCACTCTGCTATCAGGCTATACCCGTGTAAGCATTTATACAAACAAACATTTCAACAGCAGGGATTTTCCTAGTTCACTACAGCAGCAGAGGCTGGGCTTTCGGTGCATGGGGGGGGGGGGGGGGGGGGGTTGGCTTTGGTTTTTAATAAGAGATATTCCCGACTTGTGCAGAGGTTGCCTTGGCTTGAGCCCAGAAAGCAGCAGACCCAGCATGTGCTATCGGGGATAACGCAGCTGTACTTTAGGAAACCTGTCACTCCCAGGAGCATTTTCCTCTCTCGAAGAGCTCCAGACTCCCAGCCAGGCTTCCTCCTCTCTCCAAGCAGGGAGTGAACAGCTGGCAGCAGTCTTCCAGCCATCCCTGACCACATCTCTGCACCCACACTGTCACAGCCAGGAGCAGGGGGACCCAGCTATTGGTTTGGTCACTCCTTCCTTGGCTCTGCAGAGCCTGCACTCAGCTGGACTAGCAAGTCGTTTAGTAACCAACACGCAAGACCAGGTCCTCGCACTCAGCCTCGGGAGATTCAGAAGTAGTGCCAAGAACAGCCCTCACATAAATAGTCTCCTGCAAGATCCTGGCTTCAGGGTCTGCTCTGCTGCACACTGTGGATTTGTAACAAATATTTATCTTGCTGGGGAACAGAGTCTTCCAGGCAAAAGCTCCTGACATCAGTAAGGACTATATTTCCATTTGGGGGAGAGTAGAAGTTTCTCTGTTTTTAAGGGGGGACACTAGTCCACAAAAGACGCTTCTGCCACCCTCCTAGCACCACACTGGCCAGGATCCGTCCCTCCACCTACAAGTCCCAGTCCTCTCCAGGCCAGCACAGTAGCACCACCAGGCACCCTCCTCCCAGACATGCTCTTCTCAGCCACCTCACCTTATGCACTGAGACTTCTGGCTACTGTACCATGAAGCCATTTTGGTTGCAAGTCCAAGGCTGGCACTTTCACAGTCATTAATGAACATTAACTTTTCTTTTTATTGCTGTAGTTTGACTGTAATGGCAGCTAAAGGGCAGGAGGCAGGGTTAGCCTCGCAGCAAGGTAAGTGGGGCAAGGCCACATCGCTTTGTATTCATGTTTTACAGCAGACAGCAGCACAGTTTTAGTTGGACTGTGCTGGAGACACCTTTTCCCCTTAGAGCAACATCAGAAGAGAGAAATCCTTCCCATGGCAGGCTTTGCTTTCCCTGACAGAACACAATTTGTTTAAGCAAGAAGAAACCTTGTTTTTGCTTGACATCACACTAGCTGCTTGGGTAACAGTGTTACAGGTCTCCCAGTCTCCTTCCCACCCCAAGGAGTGTCTCTCTGAGATTTTAATTAACTGCTTTGATTTTTAAGCTATCCCAATAATTTGTCTAACAGCAGCCTCTTGGCATTTTATAAGCAGTCTCAGCCTCAAAGGATTTAAGGATAAAATTGATAACAGTGCATACTTACAGCAAAAATAAGACTTTTACAAGCGTATTTTAAGTCAGCCAGCCTTTAGAAATTGAGAGGGACACAGCTATATCTTGTGTGTTTTCCCCTCCTACGCTGACATTTTCTCCAGATTCAAAATTAAGTATTTAACCCCATCTTTTGAGACTTTCCACTCCTTTAGCTTGCTTTGAATGCTTTCAGTCATTTCAGACAATACTGCTGCTTTCCTCTCTCCCGCATACAACTCTCATTTCCAAATGTATCTGTCTGAAAACGCAGCAACCACGGAGCTGCCAGAGCAAGCTAGTGGCTGCTCAAGACAAGGCCATTTTCTGATCTACCTTTGCCATCACCAACTCAGCTACTGGCAGCAGCCGTATGTCAGAGCCCAATAGCTTTTTTGCCCACCATAGGCATAACCCAAAGCAGATCAGACAAGAGGCAGCAGCGAAGGTGCCTCTGCCAAGCAGCGCTAGTTTTGTTTGTCACCCCTTTTCTAACCTCATAAGAAGAGATCCCCTCTGTGCTGCAGTGCCTCGGAAGTCCGAGTCATTGCTTTGGGTAAGGGGCCAGGGCCGTTACTCAGAGAGTGACAGCAGAGCTGTGAGGCCAGGCAAGTGCCAGAAACCCTGAGTCAGAGCATGGCTGCTGAGAGTCAGGGCTGACGGATACACAGCAGAGCTGGTCAGAAGCAGCAGCATTTACTGGTCAACTTCAGGCACACGCTTAAAGACAAAAAAAACCAGAAGTCTGAACTAACCTATGATAAGAGCTTTTGTAGGATCTTTTATGGACCCTCGGTGCAGTAGGTTATTACAAGTTAAACTCTGTAACTAGGCTGCCCTGACTATTCATAGCCACCAAGCCCAGTCTCATCACAAGAGCCTCATTCTAGTGCAAATCATTTGAATCCTTAATCTAAAGCATTTGCATTCCACCGCGTCTCAAACAAACAGCCACACATGCTCCACAACAGCAGCCCGGAGGTCAGGCGTGTGCAGGGTTTGTCCCCACCGGTTTTGTAGTGCTTCAACTGCATTATCGTCTAGTTTGAGGCTGCAAAAGCAGCACAGCCCTGCTGTTGTTACAGGGCATAAAGGAACAAGCTGTACTGAGTGGAGAGGAAGAATGCAGCTGCAAGGATCTAAGAGCAGGCTGAAGCGGATAAATGTTAACTCAAGAGCAAGGAAGCGTTTTGAAGGATGGATGCTCCGCTTTGTCTAGCCAAAGTGATAGCTGGGGATTTCTGTGGGATCAGCGAGCCACAATAACTTAATCAAGTAATCTTACAAGTCAACTTAAGTCATTTACACTGCAGACCATAGAACCACAGTTATCCTGCCTCCCTTCTTGGTATGGTTACAATTAATGAATTTTTTTTTTAAAAAAGTTAAAGACAAAGTCTATCTGAGGGAGAACAACTTCACATGCACAAAATGCAACACAACCTAGTCTTAACTTACAGCCAAATGGAATCAGGCAGCCAGCACATTTTCAACAGAGCATTTACCAGCACCAGAGTCAGAAGGGAGGGAGAAGTAGCTTCAAGAGTTGTGCTGAAGTCTGCATGACGAGCAGCCAGCCAGAATGCCTCCTCTCCATCATCACTCAAAGTCAAATTAGCAGCTTCCAGCTTGTGGTGGAAGTGGGACACAAGTATATCAAGAAGGCAGTAAGCCACCCCAGGAAAACCATGGCAAGGTCACATTAGGCTCCACTTCGGGCAGCAAATGGCCTCCCCACCCCAACCATTCAAACAGCTCAAGGCAACAGTAAAGCCATTAAGGGAGGCTTGGAGGGGAGGGGAGAGGGGAAGAACTTAAGAAAAAAAACATTTTCACTGTTGTTGGACTGGATACAGGCCTTTGCAGGACCTCCAAGTGCCAAGGCTTTGGGAGACAATAGAAGGGGCAGGAAAGAGAGCAATCGCTTGGCTAACAGCCTGAACTTCCTAGAGTGAATGAGTCTCTGGTATCGTGAGTCTGAAAAGTACCAAGTTCAGCCCCAATCTGCCTCTTGCATAAGCTGTTTGGAAAACTGAACCACAAGAAAGTGCTCTCCAGCGTAGGAGCTGGCAGGCACTTAGGACAGATGAGAACTGGGCAGCAGCACTGATTCCCTGGCTGTGCCCCAAGCACTGGGGGGGTGACTGCTCCCACCCTGGGGGTACCTCCACATCCAGTACAGACAAGGTGCTGGGCTGCAGCAGGACCGTGCACCCCTGAACTCCCACCCCAGGAGTTGTCCATGGAGTTCCACAAGGTACAAGGTGCTAGAGAGGCTATTTCTTTCTACACCTTACAGGCGTTTCATCCCGACAACCAGCTCTAGGTTTGGCTACCAGAAGTCAGGGGCTCCTTCCCTTCGGGACTAAGGGACATCACCTTAGACTCTGTTAGTTTTGCTGCTCTGTGTTTTAGGGAGGCTGCAGCAAAGCAAGGATTTGCTCTACATGTTCAGCTGCCCCGTGAGTTTGCCAAGTCAGAAGGTAAAGTAAAACGTGCAGATAGCAGTGTCTTGATTTGATTGGGAGGGACAGATGAGAAACTGGGCAAAGAGCAGAAAGAACAGGCCTCGGGGATCAATGGCAGCAGGACAAGCCAAACCGGTTTTAACATTAATAATGCTGCACTACTTTCCAAACACAGCTATCATCAACAAGACACCAGCTTTGCCAATCAGGAGGCCTCCAAGCATGATTGCTTTAAACCAGCAAACAGAGCCCACAAACAGCACAAAGCCTCCCCCCTCTCCCCGAGCCAGCAGCTTCTGGGTTGGATTTCTGCTTGTCTACGCTGCTAGGGATGCACAAACGATGCGGTGCTGCAAGCAGACTTTTTCTGCATACTTCAAGGCAGAAAAGTAGGACAGCTGCAACAAACTTGCAGCCCATTAGCACTGCTACGGCCCTGCCGAGCTCAGGGCTCTCGGAGCCCTTCTGCAGCTCAAACATCAGAGCAGCAAACGCCTGAAGCTGGCAGATCCCTCTGCGGGGGGGGGCGGGGGGGAGCGCCCCTTGCGTCCCTCCTGTGCTGCCAGGGGCACTTTTAGATGCTAAAAGCGCAGGGAGAGCCCAACAATGCTACTCTGCCCAAGCAAGGCAGACGTCAAGTCCTTCCTCAACTCCACTGATCCCAGTGTCTTGGCTGCACTGGTGGTTTTCTGCCCAGCCCCAGCTGCAGGCCCCTAAAGCATCTTCTGCATAACGCCACCCTTGCACAGCACAAGCAGAGGGGAGCATCCTGCCCACACCGCCTTTGCGTTCTAAAGCGCCCAACCGCAGAGGGCCGGGGACCACGGGGAAACATCAGGCTTCAGCTCCAGCCTCCCCCCACCCCACAGAAACCAGACGATGCTCTCGCACAAAGCTGCCGTAACACAACCCACCCACAGCCTACACCAACGTCACACTTCGGCACTGCAGTAAAATTCCCCACCCTCTTACACATCCAAGATTGCTTCACACAGAGAAATCCCATCTACACCAGAGATCCACGCAAGGAGAAAGGAGCCAAGGCATTTTTGTTTGTACAGGCTTGGGGAAATATTCAAGCACCAAATCACTCTCAAAACCCATGCTCTTACATAAGCACAGAAATACAGTCCCCATCTTGTTAAGAAACAGCTACCCGTCTTCACCCTGCCCGCACAGAAAAACCAAAAGCCACATGCTGTGCAGCCCTGCACGTTTTGGCAGTGCTATTACAAAAAAAAATAATATAGGAGGAGCGCCAGCAGAACTTTCCCAAACAGTGTGTGATCCTCGTCTCCTCCCCAGCAGCCTGTAACCCAAACAATTTGTTTGGATAAGGCTTTATAGCAGGCCAGTGTTACTTCTCAAGCATACACTCCATCTTAGGTAGCTTAAAAGATACAGACAAATACTCCGTCCAAGTTCTATATAAGGATTTACAGAATACATCTGTGCAAAATTTGTTGTCTTTGCAGAAATCCAATGCTTGCAGACCACTCAATTCTCCAGGGTCACCAAGTTGCATTTCATACCAAACATGGTCAATGGAACTTCCAGATGCTGTCTATCCCAAAGGTTTGCCCTACTAGTTTTGGCCAGCTCTCAAACGAGCAATTCGCATGCTTAATAGCAGGGATAAAGACACCAGATTAGAGTAAAGTGGATTTGGGCTGGTTGGTTTTAGCAGAGAGTAGCTGACAATTGCTACAGATGCTCTCTGTGGGAGTTTCCTACTCTACAACCAGCAACCCCCCAACCCCGTGTCCCTATTATAGAGCAACTGAGCAGCAGAGTCTTATTAGTTCCAATCTGCCCACTCAGCCTTCAGTCCAGAGCCAAGCAGCGTGGACAATTAAACCTAGTTTTGAGAACCCCCGATCTCCTGCAGTTACCTTAATTTCAGCTGCTTTCAGACTAGCAGAGGAATCTGCCCTGACCACACTATCAGCAAACTGTATACACACACACAAACCCAAACAAACAGCAGGGAAGGCAGAATCCCAAAATCTCTGCTTCACCACGAAGATCCCACATGTGCCCATCTTGAAGCATCCAAACCGTTTCACCTCATTATATATTTAAGAGGCTCTTAAACCCTCCGTGGCAATGCATCACTTTTCACTCCCCTGTGGAAGTGAGGAAGGTTTGATACACACAGGCACAACACACCAGCACAACCAAACCCAGGTAAGAGTGGGAAGCCAGCGCTGCACGTGTCTGACCCATCACACATTCACAGTAAAAGAGGGGTTAAATGACTTGAGTCCAGGACCAGCAGTTGGAGATCAAAGTTGTAATGGAGAGCAGTTCATTTCTATCACCTACCCCTGTACCGCTTTGATTTCCCCAGCCCTGATTACAGAAGAGCAAGACGAGGAAGAAGAAGAATCAAGAAAAGAAGCAAGACCCCCCCTCACCAGGGCATGGGGGCAGACAGGTGAGAGGCGGCACAGCCGCCGGGCAGGCAGGGACAGGGCGACAGGTCTACACGGGCACGGCTGGGCCAGGACAACGCTGCTTTGGCATCAAACGGAGGAAGCAGCGCCACAGCCAGGAAGGCGCAGGGGAACCGGAGGAGGGAGGGGGAACGGCCCCGTTGCCATTAACCCGCTTTGCCCCCCCTTCCCCGGAGACGGACAAATGGCCGGGGGCAGATCCCTGGGGGGCAGCGGTGCCATTAGCTCTCAGGCTACCGACCAGCGGCCGAGACCCACGGCCCGGCGGGGAGCAGCCGGGTTACCCACCCCCCGGCACCGGGAGCGCCCTTTCCCCACCGGGGCGCGCAGGCGGGGGGACACCCTCTGCTCCGCTCCCCGGAGCCCGGCGGGACTCACCGACTCGGCGGCGGCGACTCGCAGGAGGAGGCCGAGCAGCAGGGCGGCGCGGAGCGCCGGCGGAACGCGGGGCAGCGGCATGGCTCGGTGGGGCGGTACGGCACGGCACGGTACTGCGCGATGCGGTTCGGCAGAACGAGCTGTGGGCGCCTCTCGCCGCCGCCGCGCTTATAGGGACGGCGCAGCCCCGCGGGGGCGGAGCGTCGATGCCGCCCGCCCCCCTCGGGGAAAGCCCACGGCCCCGCCCCGCATCCCCGTATGGCGGCGGGTTGCCGGGGGGCTGCCCCGCACCGGCACTGGCTGCCGGGGGGACTGCGGGCTGCCGGGGGGCTGCCCCGCACCGGCACGGGCAGCTCCGGTCTCGCCGCGGGAGGCCGGGCACCGGGCGGCTCGGCCGGGCCGATTCCCGAAGCGGTTCAGCCCCACTGCGGAGCCCGGGCCCGGCTGGGGCTGTGCGGGGCCTGCGCTGGTGGGGATGTGCCCCCCTGAGAGCCGGCGGGGCGGGGGGCACTTACTGATGGGGAGAGGGAAGGGGTTGGGGAGGGGAAAAAAGGGGGGAAAGGGGGGGAAAAAAGGGGGGGGGGAAGGGGGGAAGAGGAGCGGGAAGAGGGGAAAAGGAGGGGGGAGGAAAAAGGAAGGGGGAAAGAAGGGGGAAAAAGGGGGAAGGGGGAAAGAAGGGGGGAAGGGGAGAAAAATGGGAAGGGGGACAAAGAGGGGGAAGGAGGAAAACGGGAAGGGAGGGAAAAGGGGGGAAAAAAGGGGGGGAAGGGGGAGAAAAAGGGGGGACAGAAGGGAAGGGGGGGGGAAGGAGAAAGGGAAAGGGGGGGAGAAGAGAAAGGGAAAGGGGGGGAGAAGAGAAAGGGAAAGTGGGGGGGAAGTGGGCACACAGCATCCGCTTTTGCAGCATTCCACAAGTGACAGTCTGACATTTACAGAAAACCGAGAAGGACTCTGCGACTCGCGGCATGTCATCACCGCGGTTATCAGGCAGGGTGTTGCATCACAGTTCTTGTTGAAGATGGAAAGCGAAACTGCTCCGTCTGTTTTCTCTGTAAGTGGCAAGTGCAAAAAACCCACACAGATAAAGAAGGGAAAAAACCTGAAGGCACAGTTTAACTATTTCAATTTTGGTTCCTTCATTAACAACTTTGCCTGGCCATGAGAATTTCCTTGAAAGCTCTCATTTCAGCCCCTTAACAACCTGAGGGTGCACCTGAACTACCATACCAGTATGCCCTCTGTGTCAGTCCTTCGTTCATGCCACAGTCACATCAGTTTGCACTTGGGCTCTAGTTTGTAGAGCATAAAATATTTTTTTAACAGGGAAGCAACACACGTGTGCCGGGATCCCATCTGCCAGGTATGGATGCACACTCTGCCAGATCTGGTTCTCAGCCCGCTCCAGCACTACAAAGCTACCCCGAGAGAACTTGTGGCCTTCCCCCTGTCCCACCTTTAGCATGCTAACCCTCAAACCAAAGATCCCTAAGGTGAAGCAGCCTTCCCAACTGCCCATTCCTTTGGGAATAAATAGGTACAGAGGGTGCGAGCTGAGGTCAAGAGTTTGTTAGGACTGTGCCTGCACACATGACCACTGGCATCATATGAAGTAACAAGGAGCACTGCTCGGAGTTGAAAAAAAATGAAGATCTGAAGACAGCATATGTCCAGGTAAGGGTAGGAACCAGTGGTGGAGTTTCCTGTAGCACATGACCCTCTGTGCTCAGGACAGTGATGTATCACTAATCCTCTAGTTCACCTCAAGCATCCAAGGATGCGAGGGAGGGATCTGCGCTGTGGGATGGGTTACTACCCTTCCTCATTATCCTCACTTCATCACACAGAGGAGCTGATGAAAGTCACCCCTGGTGCAGCCAGGGAGCCCAGCTCCAGTGAGTCTCCAGTCCAGCAGAGGTGGGCAGCAGAAGATGGAGAGGAACAAGAGCACAGGGGCTGGGTTGAATGTGCAAAGACTGGTCCATACCATGACAACATCTGCCAGCCAGGAGACAGTCTTGGTGGCACAAGGTGGCCAGAAGCACTCCAGTCCTCTCTAACCATCTAAACGGCATCTATATTTGTGTGCGTGTGGCCACGACCCCTCTACACCTTCCTTCCAGGCAAAACAGCCACCACAAAGATGCTTTCAAAGCCAGCTGTCTGTAATGTGGCTACAAACACTGCTAACCTGCCTGCTAACTTCCTCTGGCAGCAAGCACAACACACCATACTCCTCCTGGTTGTCATACCCCTCAACACCCTTCCCCCTCCACCAAAAAGTCACCATTTTCCCTCCTGGGGAAGTTCTGCTTTGACAGAACGGAGAGGACCCAGTCTGCCTACCTGGCCCAGGGACCACACACATTGTCCATCAAAGTCACACTTGCACACACAATCCTTCAAGCAAACTGATAGAACTCTTGGGCTTCTAGAAAGAGAAGAGAAAATTAAACTCGACCCTAATGTATTTTCCAACCTTGAGAACAAATTTATGTAACTTTACTGATGACATTTTCAAAGTGCACTATGTAGATCCACCTCCCTCACACAAACTTTCCGCGACTGTATCTCAAGAGAATTCATATGAAAGGAAATGCAGCCACAAAATCGTAATATGGTTCTGTTACCCATGACATAGAGCAGCCTGCTTCCTTTCGCACTTCAAATACCTCCTCTCAAAATGCTGACATTCTCCTGTCTCTGGAATGATGCAGAAAAATTGTGGGTATATGACACTCACTGAGAACGACAGGACAAATGGGCCCAGAGAGAAAAAAAGCACAATTGAAATGTACTTCCTGAAACCTCACTACAAGTGAGAGAAGCCGAAGAAAAATAAACCACGTGTTGAGCCACACATTTGTTCTGGGTGATGAATTCTCACACTCAAGGTGTGTCAGTTCCCTTCTCCATTTAAAAATTACAGTTGGCAGAGAAATAATATGAGCTGGCCACCATTGTTCCTAACCCAGTGTTCAACAGTGAACAGTTACCTAACTCTTGCATTGAAAATAAAAATAAACACCTGCCAGTTCCCAATACACAACACAAACATGCTGGAAGTGGAAGGGAGTGTCCAAATACAATGCACTTGGAGGGTGAGGGGAACCACATTTTTACATGACACATCAAGAAATGTGTAGATAATCTTGAGAAGGCCACACGCAGAGCCCTTTAGACAATTCTAGATCATAAATGCTACTGCCGTGGCCAGGAAAAGAGATTATTCAGCCAAGCTCAGCACAGTTCCTACAGGTAGATTTTAAAATTAATTTAGAGCAGGATTCTCAAGCACAAAAAACCTTAAGTAGCATTTTAAAAAATCTCAACTCCCAAAGTCTGTTCATTACACGGAGCTCTTTGGAAAAACAGACCTGCACACTGCGGGGGTAGAGGAAGAGGAGCGACTGGAAACTCTCATCCCACATTTTGAACAACTTAATGCCAGGTAATTCTGGAAAAGTATAATCTTGGCCTTACTGTCCCTTTAGCAAAGGCCACCTTAGCACAAACCCTACCTGCCTGACAAGAGGGAAACAGACGCCAGCAAAGATCAGTTCAGATAGCACTGCCCTCTGTACACTGGCTGGTAAAATATGGATCACCTAAACAAACAGCTTCATGTTTTAGGCAATGATTCCTGAGGAGGAAAAACAATACCATCCTATACAGATATTTCTTATGGAAAGAACCCCTGGCTACACAGGGCATTCTTTTTCCATACACCTGATAAAGAGGAGACCATGATAGTTGCATGTGATCTGGGTACATTCTCGGGGCATCTGCTACGTCCTGGGCATATTGCCACTTCTTCTTCCACCTGCTGCTCTTCACAACATGCAGGTGTCACGCACAGAGCAGTCAGCTGGTTAAAAAAGGACATTCTAACCAGGAGCCAGGCGAGCAGCACGTACTATGACACCCTAGAAAGCATGATCTCTGTGTTTCGACATCCTTTTCCCCTTTAACACATCTTTCCTTCACAGCTGTCTCTGATTTTCGTTTGAAGTAAAGAGGAAGAAAAGGAAAATTGAGAATGTCACTTAATTCTCCAACAATGTTTGCTTTCCAGATCTACTTTAAATCCTTCCCACAGAGCAGGAGTGTGGGGCGAGGCTCCCCATGGGGAGAACACCCTCTCCTCCAGGAGAAGGACACAGTCTCCAAAGCTGGAGCAGCCTGGAGAGGAGAGAGAGCCGAATTCAGGAGCGCAGACGAACAGACGTGACCATGCAACATGCTGTCACGAAGTCAGCCAGGAATTGAATTCACAAACTGGTCTGCAGCTGACTCGCAGCACAAATGTCTGTGCCACAGCACTTCACTGTGTCCACACTGGTACGCTGCCTGCCCAAGGCCGGACAGAGCCTCAGCTCACACATCTGACACGACTGGTGCCATGCTGATGCCTTCAATTATGGGGCAGCAACCAAGCAGGGAGGAGTCTCAAATTCAGAAGGAATTCAAGTCGGCATCTCCCAAAACACCAGCTCATATCTTGTGATCCCAAGGACTATTGGATAAATCAGAAATATTGTTGCTGATGACTTTGGCTGTGGAAAGACACCCAGCAATATACCAACAGTCCTACCTTACACTAGCTTGGAGTTTTAGTTGGCTATGACTAAAGAACCAAAATTTTTGCTGGCAAAGGAAAGTCAGTCCTACAAAGCTTGAACAGGAAAGAGGGAAGTGAAAATTAATATCTAAGCTGTGGCTTGCATGTCTCCGAGAGCTAAGCACAGTAGATTTCAGGAAAGGAAACCAATTTCTACCAAGAGTTAAGAGAGGAAGTGTTGAGTCTCGCAATTTATGCTCAGCAATGTGCTGGCAGCAGACAGCCCTGACAGGGCTGGGATTTTCCCGTGTTCATTTCTGCACTAAGGCTGGTAAGCTTCTGCAAAGATAAATTCTCCAAAGACCCAAGTCAGAACTCAGCAGCAGTGGCCCACAATCCTTTCTACGAGCAGCAGGTTCAGGAACAGGGAGAAAAATGTGTCAAACCTGCCTCAGCACATTGACATCCACAGGACGAGGAAGGGAAAACATGCAGCATAGGGAACTTCCCATATGGGGACATGGGAAAAACGTCATGAGAGAATGTCAGAGATCATAATCTGAGTTCCCATAGCCAGAATATTCCACACCCATGACTGACATGAGTCTACCACCTCCCATAAAAGCTGGGGTCCCCTTTTGTCCTCCTCCTCTCTTTTCCACGTGACAAGAGCTCTGTGGCAACTCCCCCGTCCACCGGAGCAGCCCGGGGGTGCCTCCTCTCCTTCTTCCAGCAGAGACCTTATCTCCAAAACGCTGGGTTGTCCTATGCGGCCTTGGGGATTTTAGTATTCATATAGTGACAATTCCCGTATCTGAAGCCAAGCAAGCAGGACAGCTTATTGAAGCCACTAAATGAGCTCCAGCAGCCAAGAGCAGAGCACAGAAGAGGTACGACTGAGCATGAGGGACTCTGGCACCTCGCCATTTCATGAAGCATAGAAAGAAACAATCACATATCAGAAAAAACCTCCCAAAAGAAGCCAAGCCCTACACATAGCCAGCCCTGTCATGGAAAGGTGCTGCCAGGGCATACCAGGGCTCAAAACAACATCTCGGTGCCCTATGGCCTAAAGCTAAAATGAGTACAGCTGGGCAGCAGCTACCAACAGTCTTGGCACCTACAGGCGTTGGCCTAGCGATGAAAGGAAATATCCCGTGACAATCATTTCTTGCATGTTCGGCATCTGTGTCTTTTTAGCAAGGGCCGCTCAGCCAAATTACTGAATGCACTGAAACAAACCCAGATCGGCACCGTGCAGACGGGGCAAGCCCAGAGCACACCAGCATGAGAACGAGCCGGGTGCTGGTCACCGGGCAGACAGCGCACGGCCATAACCCGCTGCTCCCGTATAATAAACCAAATATGTGCTGTGGGCTCCCGGGAGGCGCTTCCCCTCCGCAGGCCGCCCGGGCTGCGCTCCGGGTGCTGAAGGGCGGTACCTCAGCCCTTGCCCGCGGCCCGAGCGGTCCCGGCAAGGCACCGCCACCGGCCCCGTGAACCGGCGGGCTCAGCTCCCCGGGGCCGGGCGCTTACCTGCCTCGCAGCGGGGGCGGAAAGCAGCGGCACCCCCCGCCGTGGTGACCCCCGGCCGCGGGGCCCGGGCCCGCCATGTCGCGGCCAGCGCGGGGTCAAAGGGCTGGGGTCGGGGCCAGGGGTCAGCGCCGCGTCCTCCGCCGCGCCAGGGGGCGCTGCCGCGCGGCGGCCGCCACTTCCGGCGCGCGGTGGCGGGCGGGCGATGGCGGCGCAGTTCCGCAGCTACGTGTGGGACCCGGCGCTGATCGTGGCGCAGATGGTCTTGCTGCAGGCGGGCTACTACAGCTCGCTCGGGCTCTGGCTCGCCCTCCTCGGCACCCTGGGCAGGACCGGGCCCTCCCTCCACCAGGTCTTCAGCGACGAGGTGAGGGCGCGGGCCCGCCCGGGCCCCGGGGAGCCGCTGTGGGCACAGGCCCCTGGGGCGGGCGCGGGGGGCGGCTCTCTCGGGGGCTTCTCTGGGGGAGGCAGACCCCGCTCCCCGCGTCGGCATTGCCCCGCCGTAGGTAGCACCCCGGGATAGAGGCGGGCCTCCCCCACCCCATGTAGCTGCCCCCCAGTATTTACAGACCTGCCGTAGGTGCCCCCGGTGTGGAGGCAGGCCCCTCCCTTTGATAGGTGTTCCCCCGGTATAGACACAGCGCCTCGCTGTATAGGTGGTACACCCGTCTAGAGACAGACACCCTGTATAGGTACCTCCAGTATAAAAACAACTCCCCCCATAGAGGTAACCCCAGTATGGAGACACACACACGCTCCATGCCTCATTTAGATGGTACTCGTCAGTATAGGAACAAACCTGTCCCTTTTCTATAGGTACCCCCAGACAGAGAGACAGACCTCTTAGGACTGCCGTAACGGCTCAGGCCCCTCTCATAGATCATAATCAGCGCAGGGCTGTGCCGATGATAACGAGATTACGTGCTGGGGGCTGTGATTTGTGCCACGGTTTCCTACTAATAGTCCCATGTAGATTTTAGGCTTCTCAACCCCGCCGGGGAGGCTCTCCATGATGGCTTTCATCCTCAATGCGCTCACCTGGTAAGTTGGCAACTAGCTGGAGCACCTGTGTCTTGTTCTTTCTTAATATTAAACTTTAAGAGAATTCAGCATGACATACTGCCTCTCTTAAAAGATCTGCCAAAAGCGTTGTGCCTGATTGAGCATGTCTGCTGAGAGCAGTTGGGAACTGCTGACTCCTGACTTTCTAGAGCCTGGAGAAGTCATTTCACTTCACTGCCTCAGTTTCCCACCTGGGAATGAGATTTGCTTCTGTGAGAGATTTTACTGAAAGTTAGAATTAATGGATCTCAGCAAACACTGATCTATAAAGAGGAATGTATTTTTCCCCTGCCACTGGGCAAAGATTACTGGGGGAGATAGTTTAAAAATTCCTGCCTGGCTCTCTGCACTAAAAGCTCATTTCCCTGCTGTCATATAATTAAAAAGTTGTAAGCATGTAAGTCTTGCTGCAGCAGCCAGGAGAGGGGTCAGAAACATCCTTAAAACACTTTAAAAGTTTTAAAATAGCTAAACAATCAGCACTGACAGCTGCTGCTAGCTCTCACTGCATCTCCTTTGCCATAGGCATGGTGTGGTTTGTTTATTGATCTCTGTCTTTATTTTGCAGTGCTCTGGGCTTGCTGTACTTCATCCGCCGAGGAAAGCAGTGCCTGGATTTCACAGTCACGGTTCACTTCTTCCACCTTCTGGGCTGCTGGATTTATAACTCGCACTTTCCCTCGACCCTGACGTGGTGGCTGGTGCACATCGTGTGCACCGCGCTGATGGCTGCGATCGGGGAGTACCTCTGCATGAGGATAGAACTCAGAGAAATCCCCCTCAACTCTGCACCCAAATCCAACGTATAGACTCGCTCTGGTAACAACATGCTGCATTATGTCGTTGTTTCCAGCACAAGTGCATCTAATGCCTGAGAATCATCACTGAAGAAGCACAGCAGGTCTGTTTAGACTTTTTTTTTTGGACCTTGGTGACTGCATGAGTGTGAGCATCTCCTCTGGCATCAGCCAGCAACAGGGGAGGAGCAGATGTTTATTTTGTTAACACAAAGCATTTAATATGACTGTATGGCGAGTGTGCTCTTAAACTCTTCACTCATGAGACTGTTAAAAGCCAGGTAGCAAAACTTGATACGTGAGGAGCATCTGGAATTTAACAAATGTGAGAGTGCCCTGTATGGGTAACGCAGTAGTCAGCTCTTCTTGCAGGAGCTGGCACAGTGAGCAGTGGGGCTGGGAGCTGCTGCTACTGATCTGTAACTTGTTTGGGCTTTGGTTGGAAAAGGAAGTCAAGGAGGTGAATGGACAGAGAGAGAAAATAGTTGTACTTACCTGAATCACCAGCTGAGACCCTAAATAACCTGTAACGTTAGGTGGGTTTGTTTGCTGTTTCCATGTTTAATACATAGAGATGTCAGACAGCAGTTTGCTGAAGAAATCTTTTGTAATAATAAAAATGTTATGTTGCTGTGAGTGTGTTACGGTTCTCCTGGGAAGCTGAGTGCTTCAGGAAATACCATGAGTGTCTGTATCATGGCAACAGAAGGATACAGCCAGAGAACACGTGGCTGTAAGACGCCCACTGTCTATGGCACATAAAATTTCCTACAATAAATATTTCATACCTCTGCTCTGAAATGAAGGCATCAGTGAGTGCTGTCTTGGGAAGTCAGCCAGCATAAACCTCGCTTCAGGAGGAGCGTCAGCAGCCCAGGGTCTCCACAGGTTCAGCCCGAGGCTGGAGCTGTCCCGTGGAAGCCTGCAAAGGTGTCCTGGAGCCATGCTGCTCTTCCCACTTGTCCGGGTCTTCCTGTCAGGTTTCAGAAGTCTAGCAACAGATCTGGTCTGGTAGAGGTGATGTTTAATTAAGTGAGAGACTCCTGCTTATTTCTCAAAATAACAGGATGTGCCTTTGTTTAGAGGCACTTCAAATAAACATCACCCGTGGGCAGGCAGGGACAACACCTTACTGCTCAGGGGCCAAAGCCAGATGGTTCTTCAGATCCCACAGCCCAGGCAAGCAGACCTGCATTCTGCCTGGCTTCTGCTGAGAGATGGCCAGTTTGTGCGAGCCCAAACAAGGGCAAAGCCAGTTCTAAAGGCAGATTTTTGTCCTGTGCAGCATCTTGCTGCAGTAACTTTCCTTTGTATGTTAATATTTGTAAGTGTTGATTTGCATAAATTATTTGCTAATTCAGTTTGTTGAAAAGCAGTGGGATGATTTGAGATGCAAAAGTTGATAAAGTCCTTGAAGCTGCTCTTTTGACTTTTGTTACTAGGGGAGCTGTATTTCAGTTCCCACTCATATTCAGATACTATGGATTGGGGCAGGATGACATCCTGATGTTTTAAATACTTGGCAGGTCTGCCACAGAGGAGGATTGCTGGTTATGTTTAGCCAGAGCTTTATATTCTGAGATTTTGCCAGGACCTCTTCCTGACGAAAAACCCCTTTAAGCAGTTTTAAACAGCAGCAGTCTTTCAGAGGGAAGAGTTTACACAAGTTTTTTTCTGGGCAGGAGCCAACACTTGCTGGAGGGCCACCCAGAGGTCACTTCCGAGGGCTTCCCCCGCAACTCTGCTGTGCAGTCAGCAAGACAATTCATCCCTTCTCAAAATCTCCTTGTTTCTCATATAATAAAGATACTTGCCTTTCTTCCAGTCACCTTCAGCCTAGATATAAACTGGTCTTCCAGCAGGTGCCAGTATCTCCTTCGGAAAAGAGCAGCCAGTGTGCTGCGACTGGGATCAGGGGCACAGCAGAAGGCACACTGCCTCGGGGCTGACAAACACCGGCTTGGTGTCAGTCGGATTTTAAGACTTTCAGGGTCATTTTGTCCTCTCCTGCTTTTTGTTGCTATTACTGAGAAAGAACATCCCAATCCTGCACAGGGAAAGTTTGCAGGCTTAATTCAAGGCTTAACAGCACACCGAAGCACAGTGTGAACTCCTGTGTTCTTCAGGGGTGGTCTTAAGGAAAATGTGAGCTAGAAGACTAATTACAGTGAATGTGAGAGAGCAGAGGGAAAGCCACATTCATCCCATTTCTTAAAGGAGAATGGGCAGCTAATCCCAGTGTTGCTGTGAGACTGTATTAAAGAGGTGCTATCTTTGTTCCCCCTGTAAGAACAGAGATGAACACTTTGGGTCGAGGAACACTTACCTCCTTATTTTCTGAATACATGAGACATGCTGCAGCTGCTTCAGCAGCCTCCCTTGCTGAGCAGGGTGAAGTCCGAGTACAGCTTCGTATCCAGAGACACTCAGAGCAGGACCACAAGAAAACTCCTTGGCAAATGTGGATTTAACACACTGTGTGGGACATCCAACGAGCTGCCCTCTATCACTATGAAGCGTGCTGTAGGATTAGAAATTCTTTCTGAAAGTCTGCTGACTTTGCCTTTGAGGACTGAATCTGTATATTAATTTTTTCTTTTTTAAAGGAAATCTACTGTAATTGTCCTAGTCGTAGGGGAAGTTCTGCTAAAAATGAAATTGATTGATTGAGGAGGGAACCTCTGAAACTCATCACTCCCATACTGTGGGACCTAATTTTCACTCACATGCGTTCAGTCATATTTAGGAGCACCTTTGGCTTTAAAAAAAAATCTGCTGCTTCATACTGGAATGACGGCAGATGGTCTTCGTTTCTTAATGAATCTTTGGGTTTTGTGTTGCAGTAGAGTTGAGGGATTTGCTTCCAGGGAAGATATGCCTCAACACCTGCTCTTCTTAGAGACCGTGGTAGTACACCAATGGTTTTGCAAAAAGAAGAATTCTTGGAGATCTCTGCTGATACTTTTGCATTCCCCTTCCCCAGAGCTGTTTAAAAGTAGGAAATTTTAACAGAAATTTTAACAGAGGGGAAGATGCTAAATCCAAAAAGAAGCTAAGGGTTGTGGGACTTTGGGTGATTGTGCTTATTTGTTTTCCTAAAGGCATTGAACACTCATTCTAAATAAAGAGCAGGTACAGGATTTGGATCCAAAAGACTCTGGCCTTGGTGGTACACAATACCCACCTGCTTCATCTTTCCCCAGCTACAAACCACAGGCAGGAGAAGAGATAACAGGGAGGGGAAGCAGGATCAAACAGCGTATGCTGCTGTTGGAGCAGAATCAGAAGAAAAACCAAAGCAGCTGAGTGCTTCGCTCCAGGTTCTGCAGTGCTCTGGTTTGCCCTTTCTCCACTACTACTCTTAAGGCTTTGTGCCTGAGATGCCGAGTCTGTGAGTAGCAACTCTGTTGTCTGTAGAAAGCCTAGGTGCCTCACACTGAAGTGCTGTCTGAACACCAGCTGCTCCTCCCTGACTTATTTCTTGGAATTTGTCTCAATTTATTTGTTCCCTCCTGCTGCTGCAGGAGCAGAGTGTTAGGTGATAGGGAAGGTAGGAGGAAGAATGTGTGAATGCCAAAGGAGAGCAGCGTGACCCATCATTAAAAAGCCCAACACCACTGTTGGTAAAAAGATCCTTTGCTGTAGGAGAAGCTTGCCCACGTGCCTGTAATGCATCCAGTGGGATCTCTGGGGCTAGCAGGGCCCCAGATCCCCTCCTCACAGTGTAAAGCACATTTTCAGGTTTGGGGACACCGTTTCAGAACCTCCCGATCCATTTACGGCTGGTGGTATCTACTGCTGTGCCTACCCCCACGGCAGGCAGCGCTCAGACCATCACTGCAAGGTCCTTGTTCAGTATTTCTCAGCACCATGAGGAGCCGTGAGCTTCCCCAGCTCCGCACCCGGCTGTCCTTTGCTGTTAGCAGTTGCCTGCCCCTACTGAAGACAAAGCAAGTGCCCTGATAAGGGGCGAACAAGCTGTGGAAACAGCCAAAGTGATCTGTGACAGATCTAGGAAAGTTGGGCTGAAATACCTCATTAGTTGAAGACGGAAATTTCAGATCTGAAGAATGACAGCTGAGTCCCATTATTAGAACATGGAGTTTACCACCATGTCCGACTGTTGAGCCCTAGTTTAGAGTATGATGAAGACCAGCTCCTTTCCCATTCCAGAGTGGCAGCGCCGCATGGGGAATGCACTGGAAGTGGAAGAAAGTCCCGTCAGGACTGACTGTGCTTCCCCTCATCGAGGAGCTGCCCCGCGACCCTCCTGGGAAACAGGTCACAAACCCATGCTGGGTCACCACAGCTCCTATGGCCCTGGCCGGCCAGGCAGGGCACAGAGCTTCATTAGCACCCTTAAAACACAGAATTGCATCATACTGCCCAGAAATACTGGTGAGTTTTTCTAACATACCCAGAAATCACTTGCAAGCACCTCTCTATTGCTAACACTTTCATGCTTGTACTGAAGCTGCAGAAGTAACAATGCTCTGAGCCACAAAGGGGACAAGAAGAGACTGTGCTATCAAACAGGAGGTGGGACAAATAATTTCTACCATGCTGTAGGCTCTACAACAAACTTTAATACTCTGGATTACACACTGCCACCCACAGAGCTGCTTACAGGTACCTTTGGAGAAAGCTTTAAAGCGTAAGAGTTGCTATAAATCCTTTTTGTCATGCTAGCTCAACAGTCCCTCTTTCCCTAAATATTTTTGCCCTCTATTTCCTTAGGAAAGGGATTTACACATAACACAGGAGTTACTCAGGATCCAGATGTGTGCAAGAGGTCATGCACCTGTGGTTATTCTTCAGCAGGGGTTTCACCATGTCATTAAAGAAAAAAGGCCAGTACAGGGCAGTAAGGTCTCCTTTCTGCCTTCGACAGGACATACACCATCCCCTGCCCCTTGTTTTCAGTGCCCAAATCAAAAATCTGGAGAGCTGATCTGGTGGAAAGAGTCAGCAAAGGAGATTTCCTTCCAGTAGCCATAGAAGAGTGCAAAGGAATCCAGCATTCATGACCAATTTATCATTTTTCCCCAAATCCTCTGCCCTGTATCTACAAGTTCCCAATTCTGCAGTCAGCCAGATCTGTGCCTGTGCCTTGAGGCAGAAGGGGATGGGTGTTACTCCACATTACAGAGAAACAGCAAAACGCAGAAGATGCTGCTGAGCTCTTCCATGTCTCATAGGCAGAGGATGGAGCCAAGTGTTCACTGAGCACCCCACAGTGTATTCCTCAAAGGTTTGGAAAAATTATCAGATGTCACAACACATGCAGCCACCACCTTTGTTGTGATACTTACAGAGCTGCAGTTTCTAAGTTCAGCCAAGTGACGATGAGGGGGATGCCAAGGATGGAAACGTTGGGAACATGGATCCAGGCAAAGCTTTGGGCCGTGCTGGGGCTGCAGAGGTCGAACAAGCTGCCTTGAAATTTGATTTTTCGAGACTCCCTTCTCAGCATCTCCCAGACGGCCGCTGCTTCCTTCTGGCACTCCCAGAGCGCTGTCAGGGCACACGTGTGGAATTCATCCCAGTACCTGCAGCCAGGGGAGACACCGCATGTCAGACCCTTCGCACAGCACCAAGGAGCTGGGCAGAGCCCTGCTGCCCCGAGCCTGCCCTCTGAGCAGCAGCAACCTCAGCGTTTTGTCACCCCCTCCATTGTCTATCAGAGCATCTTGGCTAAAACTCCAAACAAACATCAAAACACACTGAAATTATTTCATGCTTTTTTTTTTTTTTCCCCCCCTTTCTCTGGAAGTCAATAAAATCCATTATTTTCCATCAACAACTGTTTCCCTTCAGCACCGAGCACCCTGAGTGTCTAAACTAGACTGCAAACAAAGGCCCAGCACATTTCATTCATAGCTTTCTCCAAGCTGAGTCAAGGGCAAAATGCGAGCACAAAGCAAGGGGAAGGACAACGGCTCCTGCAGACCATCGCAGCTTTATAATTAAGGTATGGGCAGGGGCAGGAGGAGTTATTCTCTGTGTTCTCATTAGACACTTCTCCACGTATCTGCTGGATATTGCCCTGCGTGAGTAGAAGCCATTCAGTGGAAAGAGGCTCTTGGGGAGCACCAGGGAAAAACAACAAGACGGGCAAAAGTAACCCCCAGTCCTGCGGGAACAAACCAGGAGCTGCTCGCTGAAGACCCCTTGGCTGCCTCCCCTGGGGATGGCAACGTGGATTTTTTTTTTTTCAGATCCAGAGCTAGAACCAGGCAGGGAAAAACGGCAGAAACACGGCTGAAAAAAGCAGTGCCCGAGAAGACTCTCCTGGGAGGGCTGTGGTGAACACCACCCCACCAGTCTGGTATGCTGGGGCCAGCACCACGCAGGATGGCCCCACACTGCATTTATCCAGAGCAGTATCCAGCCTGCCAAGGCTTTGTCTCCTCCCTGAGCTCCCTCCTTGCCTCTGGTGAAGGAGTGCGGTGGCTCTGAAGAAGCTGGGTGGGTGCCCACAGGTGTCAAGCTGGGCAGGGTGGGGTGGGCTCCAGCTCTCCAAGGACCAGGACAGCAGGTACCAGGCTGGGCCACGTTCCCCACCCAGCATAGGGAGGATGAGAATGGACATCCCTGTCTGATTCTTTTTTTCACTGCTGAGTACCTGAGGATAGTAGGGCATTAGACTCCATATCAACCTCCCCAAAGGCTCCTGTAGGTGCTGTGATGGGGAGGGCACCCACAGCCTGGCAGGTTGCTGCACGCACACTAGTCCCGACACACCTGAATTCACAGGCGAGGTCTCTGTTTTGTAGGTACAAACCCACAAAATAAAACAGCAGGAGCCTGAAAGTCTCAGCAAATGCCATGAGCCATCCTCTCCTCTGGAAGTGGCTCCTCTCCAAAACAAAATCTTCCCCAAGGGACAGATAAGTCTGTGTCACACTTGCCATTAACCTTCCCCCCATGACTTCTTTCAAAGAGAGCTTCTTTTACCTGAAAAGAGCTTCACAAAAGCATTTCATATGGCAGCTCTTTGGAGCAATGCATGTCCTGGCACCAATGCTGGGGCAAGGCAGGGACCAGCTGTGGGCAGCACCCCACTGGGTCCTATCTGGCTCCCCGGCCTCTGGCAGCCCACAGCACCCCGAGGCAGCACCCTCCTGCCCTCCCCTCCACCCCAGCTTTGCTGTCCCACATTAACTGGGGCTGGGCACCACCTCCAGGCCATAGTTTACCTGCAAACCCAGGACCGCCAAGAGGACAGGAGCAATCACTCTGCCACCTCCCCCATCCCACCAGGACACCAGGGACATGTGCCACCCCTCGGGAAGGAGATGCAGCCTGGCTGGCTGAGCAGGGACCCTGCACGTGGGAAAGGGGCAGCTTGGTTTTGTCCAAGTGCCCTGTGCTGGAGATGACACCTTGTGCAGTCAGGCAGATCCCAGCACTCTACTTAGTTTTCCTACCGGGGCTTACGTCAGAACGCCAGCTGTGAGGGAGTTCATTAAACCGAGTCATTGTGGCAGAATAAATGTCCCCAGATAATGAGAAAAGCTGGTGCCAACGCAGGTAACCTCCCACGCTCGCTCCTGAGCTGCAGCAGCACCAGAAGGCAGCTCTGCCAGGTGAGAGTTAAACCTGGCCCATGTCTTCAGGCAAAGGATGGCTGGGGGAAGGCAGAGGGGGATGACAGCTCCTGCCTGGTTCTGCTTTCAGCCGGGATGGCAATTCCCAATGTTTCACCCTTCACAGCCTCCATCTGCTCAGCCAGGCAGGTTGCCATCAAGCGACTTGCCCACGCCGGCTCTGGGGCAGCACCGCGCATACTGAGCCAAGACACCACCAGCCCCATGCCGGCTCCCAGCTCTGCGTCTGTCCCTCACCCACGCTCCCAGAGAGGGGACTACAGCACCAGGAAAGTAGACAGCAGTGGAGGAAGTTGAGGGTTAAAGGCCAGTAATGCAGAAATATTTCCTGGCAGGAAGCTGAGGCCTCATCAATCTCTTCCTCCAGCCATGGCAAGCCCGGCTAGCTGTGCACTGGGACCAGCAGCAGAAGCTGGCGTGGGCCAGAAGGTGCAGAGCCCCAGCCCCACAGGCAGGGAAGATCCCAGGACCTGTCCGGTGATGCCTGGTTAGTGCCCCAGAGCCTGTCAAAAAGCCTCAACTCACACATTTCATGGGAGCTTCAGCAAAGGAATCACTCCTCCAGCAGTCAACCACAGCATGTGCTGGGTTGCATGCTTGGTGGTTTTCTAATACCAAGAAGCCACATTTTAGAAAAAAAAAAGTATATATTGCAGCCCAAACCAGGGCAGCTCCCATTTCAACCCAGCCTTCAGCCATGTCCCAGAGAGGATGTTTGTCCTGAGCTAGGCTGTCCTGTGGAGAAGGGGGAATAAAGAATAGGTCACAGCAACCTCCCATCGGCATGTTTGCTGGCAGGGGAATGCATGGAAGAAATAAATGAATTTTTAAAAAGTAGCGGGTAGTTACTTTTCCATTCTCCTCAAGCAAGAGTTTTGTTGAAGCATTTTCTGCTTCTAACAACCACCAAAGTTAGATATTTCAGCTGGGGCAGGCAGGAGGGCTGGGGACCCTCCACTTGCCTCGGTGGCAACACCAGCCCCTCATCCCGGCTTGCTGAGAGCCCGACCTGCCTCCGCTGACTGCCCTGTCCCAGCTGTCCCCTGCCCTGCCATGGCCCCATCCATTGCCGGCCAGCACCTCGGAGCATGCTGGCACCTCAGAGCCGGTCCCAGAGCCTGCACCCCATTGCTAAGGGCGATGCCTTCCCCTCCCAGCCCACGGTGGTTCTCAGCAGCTTGGAAAGCCTGACCCGCAGGGCACTCAGCCCTCCACCTTGCCCTGGCAGGTTTCCACGACCCCAAGGCACGTTGGTTTTCCTTTAATTGCTGTCTACAGTTCTTTAGAACTCCTTTCCACTTCCCACAACTCACTGCCAGGGACACAGAGCAGTCTCCATCTCTCTCTCAAATATTTTATTTCCACCTTTCACTTGCCCTCCCCACCTTGCTGCTTCTGCTTGTCTACTTTTTAAGCAGACCTTTCCCCAAACCTGCCCAACACCACCCCTCGTTACCCAACTCTTTTCCCATGATTTCTCTTCTGCTAAAGGCAATGGCCACCCAACACCGCCCTCCTGCGACACTTGCTACAAACTCACGAAAATCAGGGGTGGGGTAAATTCAAGCCAGAAGGACGAAGGGTCTCAGAGGGAGAAGATGGGTCTTGGTGGCAGAAGGCTTGCTTTGGGCAGCTGAATCTGACTCAAGGCTGGGTGCAGCCTGCTCTCTGCAGCACTGGAGCCTGGAGCAGCCCAGCCACGTGCGAGTCGCTGCCTGAAACCTGGGTGTCCAGGGGAGCCTTTCCCGGGGGGCAGAGGGGTTGGGTCCCACCAGCCCCACTCCTCCCAGCTGCAGGTGTGCAGGGGGTCGCAGGACAAGTCCTGGGGGTGGGAGCTATTGTCAAGGGCTGGGAATACAAACTCCAGCCGGAGCCAAGCTGCAGATGGATGGATGGATGGATGGATGGATCTCAGTGGGTCTGCCTGAAATCGGAGCGAAGTGGGGAGCATGTGTGTGTGTGCGCACACCGGTGGGATCCAGGAGCGCAGGAGAAGAGTTCAGAGAGCAGCACCCAGCACAGGGGCAATGCCAAAAAGCCCCACTGGCTGTGCACCACTGTTAACCCCCCCCAACCCTCCCTCCTCCGGGGACAGGCCCCACGGGATGGGACATGCAGGGGGTCCTGATGTGGGGCCATACTCACCCACAGACTCGGGGCAACCCCTGCAGCTCGATGCCATCCGCCTCCTCGTACGTGGCCATGTTTTCCCCCAGCTTGAGGACGCAGTCCGAGAAGCCTTGGTAAATGTCAGTGCAGGCAGTGCCCGATGCCAGCAGCCCGGCCAGGTGCCCTGCCAGCCACCGAGGGGGTCGGTGTGAGCACCACGACCTTTGGGGATGGAGCCCACCACCCAGGCACGGCGAGCTCCCCCTTCCACGCAGGACGCACACAAACCACACACCATCTCTCGCCCGTGCTCAGCTCTGCCTGCGTTTGCAGAGAGCCTGAAAGAGCCGCTCTGCCAGGGCAGGGAGCCGATGCGGGGGCAGTTGGGGCGCCCCGCACGCAGCAGCAGCACCCCCGGCGCGGGGCGGAGGGCAGGGACAGGCGGGGGGGGGGGGCGGGCATGGCCAGCTCAGCACCGGCAGCCAGGAGCCACCAGGAAGAGACACACGGCACCGACTTGGGGAGGAGGGAGGGGACCCCGCATCACCTCCCGCCTGGACACCCCAGACGCCACGTGGGAAGCCGCCCCTCCCCAGCCCGGGCACCCCAAAAAACCCGACCCCCCCGCCCCGGGCAGCCTTACCCATGGCGAGGAGCAGCACGGCCGCGCCCCGCCGCTGCCCCATCCCGCCGCCGGCTCCGCGGCTCCGCCCCAGCTCCAGCTCCAGCTCCAGCCCCGCTGCCCGTCCCGCTGCCCGTCCCGCTGCCCGTACCCCCATGGCCGGCAGCGCTCCCCGCCCGCCTCCGCGGGGAGGGCGCCCGGCCCCGGCCGCCGCTAATGAGCAGCTTTGGCCGCGGCTGATGAAGGAGGGGCTGGGCCGTGGCTAACGAGCGCCCGGGGGCAGCCCCGAGCCCGCACCCCGCACCCCCGGCCCCATCGCGCCCCGCAGCCCCTTGGCCCCTCGACCCCCGGAGCTCGCAGCGTGGCATCCCCCCGGGACTCCCTGCCAGCACCCAGGGCTCCCCACCCGCTGCACCCCACATCCAGGGACCCTGCACCCCCCGCACCCACAGCACCCTGTCACCAGCACCCTCCCCCCCGCAGGCCGCGCTGCCCACTCCGCGCGTCACCCCCCGAGTGGGGCCGGGCCGGGCCGGGGCCTGCAGCAGGAATGCGCTTTGCCTCGGGTTGAGTCTCCTGCAACGCCCAGGGGAAAGCAAAGCAGGACGTGAAGCAAAGCCCCGAGTGTGTGCAACTTCAAAGCTGCAAACATGGGCACCGACAGCTACAAAACCTCCCCTCATCCTGGCACCAGCCATCCCCAAGGCTCTCATGGCACTCAGGGAACGAGTTGGGATTTTACATCTCTACGGCTAGATCCTGGCTCTTGCCCCACAAGTCCTTTTTCTTTTCCTCGAGCATGAACGGAAGCAGAGGGTTTCCTGGCTGCTTTGATGTCATCACTACTGGCCTTGCCCACATCAGAACTCACTCTTTGCTGGTGACAGCTTTGCTCTTGGGGACACCACTCTCCAGCAGCCCATGAACCCCGCTGGTGCCCAGTGCCGTGAGCGCCGTCAGTGGGACCCGCTCTGTGCACAGGTACCCCCTGCCCCCGGGGCGGCCGTGCCAGCACCCCCAGCCGCCTCCAGCCCCGGGAACCCAGAGCAAGTGGAAAGCACAACCCTGCCAACGCCGCCTGTACCCAAAGCAAACGCAAAGAGAGCTTGGGGCTGAAAAATATAAAGAAATCTATTTACAAAACAACAGCTAACAAAATAAACTACATAACATATATACATCTTTCCTTCAGTCCCAACAGCGTGAAAAACATAAAGAAATCTATTTACAAAACAACAGAGAACAAAACAAACGACATAACTTATATACAGATTTCCTTCAGCCCCGCCAGCGTGTCCATGTGCCCTGCAAGAAAAGGAAGCGGCACGGTCAATTCAGGTAGACTGCTGATGGTCATGGTATTTGCCACAGCCCTGGGACACGCTGGGGAGAGCAGGACTCTGCCACCAGCGCTAAGCCCCGGCTGGGCTTAGGGTTAGACTTGGGCTGCCTGGCCCTAAGGAATCGCTCACTTCCCAAAGCGGATGGGAGCTCAGGGCAGCGCGGTGGTGGCAGTTCTGCCACCAGGACGAGGGGACCGAGCACTGTGTCCCTGCAGCGGGGCCCACCCACAGCAGTCCCATCCCCAGATTGGCAGCAGGCAGCCCACCCTCACTGCGGGCAGGGAATGGGGAGCACGTGCCTGTGTTGCTGCTGGCGGGTCGATCTCCATTTCCACCTCCCTGTCCATCTCCTCCTCAACCTCCATCTGCTCTTCCCCCTGTTCCTCCACCTCCATCTCCTCTGCCGCTTCCCTGCTGCTGCCTGGTGTTCCTGCAGCCTCCAGCACAAGGTTCCACACCCTAAGTCAAAAGCCAAGCAGAAAAGTCCATTGGTGGTGCCCCGGCCAGCCGAGTGCAGCTGTGGGACAGGGGGCTCGGCACCCCTGCCCCCTCTCGCCGCTCAGGGAGAGCCATGGGGCGCTGGGGCGGTGGGCACGTCCCCAGCAGGAGCTGGCTGGAGGCTGGGTGGCTCCTTGGCCACTGGCACCCACCGGTCCAGATGGATCAGGACCTGCAGCTGGTGGACCTTGTGCTTCTGCTGCTTCAGCAGCTTGGGAAGCGGCAAGGGCTTGACGATCTGCGGGAGGAGAGAGGACAGGGGTGAGCGGCCTTGCTCCCTGCCCCTGCCCCTGCCGGGGCACCAGGAACAGACCCCAGCCCCACCACGCACAGACCCCATTCCCGTGCCTCTCTCGGCACCCAAAAGCTCCTTACCCTGTGCAGGGAGCTCTTGCTCTCTGTGCTGCTCTGCGGGCAGGGCTCAGCTCTCATGATGTAGCCTGGAAAGGGGCAGAGGAGGCACCGGCTCAGGCTCTGGGCAGAGCCCAGCTGGGCCTGGTGAGCATCCCTCCGGCACAAGCCCTGGACTCCCCCGAGGATGTGTCCCCCCAGGCAGGGATGCTCGATTTCAGCAGGGGATGAGCGGCCCAGAAGGGCTTCTCCCAGCCCGGGGCCTTGCAGGGTTGGCTGCAGAGTGTGAGCCAAGCTCCCGGCCCCCCGAGCTCCCCAGAGAGGGGTCCCCACCCCGCACCATCCCTGCACTGCTTGCTCCAGCCTGCCCGGGCAGTGACAGGTTGCTCACCTCTGTGGAGAGCGCCCGCAGCTCTGGCAGCACAAGTGTCCTCTCTTTCTTCAGGTGCCACCGAGATGGCAGCACCTGGGCAGGGACTGAGGGGCTGGGAGCAGGGGACAAGGGCTGGGTTGTTCCTGTGAGGAGTGGGTATCAGGGGTCAAGATCTGGGCTGGGAGCAGGGCAGAGGGGCTGCTGGCAGGGCAGAGGGTTGCTTGGTCTGTGCCCGTTGCCAGGCACCGGAACCCACAGCTGGTACACGGGCCGTGACATCCCACGGTTCTAATCACATCAGAGCTGCAGTGCCAGCTGTGCAGGGGGGGTGAGAACACCTTAAGGGGCTGCAACTTCACGGGGTACATGGGGGAATTTTTACGTTAGCCCTCGAGATGAATTAGACACACTTCTGTGCTGAAATATAGAAGTGAATGGCCGAAACACAGAACTGACTGAACAGTGCGTTGGGCGCAGTCCTGCCGCCATCAGTGGTCCTTCAAGGAGTCTGCAGAGCTGCGTCACGAGCAGATCCCTTGTACCCACTTGCCCCAGCACCCGTCCCTGAGCGGTTGCATGGCGGGGCCTCAGCCCGGCCGTGGGTCCATCCCCCAGCCCAGCTCTGCTGCCCGAAGGTGGCCCCTGAGCGCTCCCAGCCCAGGATGGCTGCAGGACTAAGCTGGGGCTGTTTCTGCTTCTCATCCCCAAGGGAAACCCCACTCCCTCGCAGGCAGTCCTGCTCTTTCTGCCACCCTGCTGCCAGCCAGCTCTCGTGCTTTGAGCCCAGAGGGCAACTGAGCGCCACGCAGCAACTGAGCGCCACGCAGCCCTTCGCTCGCCTCTTCCCTGCAGCGCTGGGAAGGAGAAAATCAGTCAAAAGGCTCAAGAATCGAGAGAAGGACAGAGAGGGGTGGCTCGCCCGTTATGGTCATGGGCAAAAGACGGACCCGTTAGAGGAAGAAAAGAAAACACCATCACTTTAATTCAAACACTAACAAAACCAACACGTGACAGACAGAGTGGGACAGTGAGAAGCGTTACCACAGCTCGAAAACACCTCCCCCCTGCCCTCCCTTCTTCCCGGGCCCAGTTTTGTTCCTGATGTCTCTACCTCCTCGTGGCAGGTGCACCCGCCCGATGAAAATCGGGCTTCTTGGCTGCTGAAATGTAGCGGCTATTGATTTCCTTTCCCTGCACCCTTGTTCTCAGGGCTTGATGGTACCTGGGGCCCTGGGCCCACAAGAGCCGGTATGGACCAGAGATCAGATCCGGCCTGGGCGTAAATGGAGTCCCCGGGGCAGCCATTTTGAGCTAGTCCCCCCCGGAGCAGCACGCTGCCGTCAAGGACTCTCCCCTTGGGCCGGGACGCCGCCCAGGGAAACTCCTTGGGGTTCCTGTGGGTCGGGACGCTGCCCTGAGAAGTTCCTCGAGGTTGGGAGCCCTCATTTGTTAGGGGAGTGACAGAGCGGTTTGGGCTGTCGTCAAACCCGAGGGAGCGGTGATGGTTTTGTTCTCCTCTCACGGACACTGGAATCAACAAGCTGTTGAATGTTTGCGGGGTGCTAGTTAATTGTGCTGATAACACATTTTTAACTTTTGGCTGTTGTTTGTGTATTGGAGAGCCTCTGCAACACTCCTCTGCCCAGCGGCCTGCGGGGGGGCAGGGAACGGGGGGTTCTCGGCCGGGGCGCCGCTCTCTCCTCCCGGGGCGGGAAGCACTGCCCTGCTCCCCGAGGCGTCCCTCTCACGGGAGACAGTCCTCCAGGAACTCTCTGCGCCGTGAGTCCTCCCCACGGGATACATTCTTCTGGAGATGCAGGGACGTGGGTCACCCCTGGTGCTGCAGTCCTGCCAGCGCCGAACCGCGGGGGCGGGGCTGCTTCTTCCCACAGGGTCCCGGGGCTCCTCCACAGGCCGCAGACGGATCTCTGCTGCTGCAGGGACCCCCCTGGGTGGCCGCGGGGCGGCCCTGCCCTCTTGCCCTCCGTGCCTGGTCACTGCTCGGTCACAGGTTCCCACTGCTGAGCAGTTCCCATCTGCATTTCCCCTTCAGGGATCAGCCTGGGAGGCTGACACAGCCCCAGGCTCAGCTGGGAGTGGGCTTCCCCCTCGTGAGCCCAGCACCCAGCCCTGCAGTCCCGAGGGGGCAGCTTCGGGCACCCCCCTGTGCCTGGCCGGGCCCAGGGAAGGGGGCAGGGGACAGCCCAGGACACCGGGGTGGGCAGAGGGCACCTGCCAGCCCGCCCCCCACTCCCCACCGCCTCATCTTGACGGCCGTGCAGATGCACCGAGCGGCTCCCAGCTGCACAGGGGCCAGAGCATAGGGCCAGCTCCGGGGGTCGAGGACCATCTCCTTCGTTCTGGCATTGGCCCACGAGCAGCCGGCGAGCCGACCCGAGCACTGCCCGTGTCCTCCAGCATGGATGCGGCCATGGGGGCGGAATTCAGCCCTGTCTGGCCTCTGGATGCAGGAAGGCGGTCGGACATGGCTGCGCTGCCACGTGCTCCAGCTGGGCACGTCACGCCACGGGGTGAGCCCCTGCGAGACCCCGCGCCCAGCGCGCACCGACGGCTGCCGAGGGAAGGACACGGTGTGCTGCCGTCAGCACGCGGCGAGCACGGCCTGGGTGAAGCGTGAGCTAAAAAAGCTCGGGGGGGTTGAACTCACACATCCCCCTGTGCGTGTGCGGGCGCACTTGCTGCACGCAGCAGCGTCCCTCCCTCCCCGATGGCATTTTCCTACTGGACACCACCCACTCTGCACCAGAACGGAGAGCAGATGCCCCCGTGCAACCCTCCTGCCTCCAAAAGCCCTTTAGACACCCCTTTCTATCTCAGCCCGCTTCGTAGCCGAGCTAGTCAAGGGGAAGCAAGCAAGAGATCGCAGGACTTCAGTAACCTTCTCCTATCCCACCCAGACTTGGCTCCTGCCATTTTTGTACCTCCTGGCAGGAATGCTTTGGAGGAGGCAAGTGGCAGCCCATGAACCCCGCTGGTGCCCAGTGCCGTGAGCGCCGTCAGTGGGACCCGCTCTGTGCACAGGTACCCCCTGCCCCCGGGGCGGCCGTGCCAGCACCCCCAGCCGCCTCCAGCCCCGGGAACCCAGAGCAAGTGGAAAGCACAACCCTGCCAACGCCGCCTGTACCCAAAGCAAACGCAAAGAGAGCTTGGGGCTGAAAAATATAAAGAAATCTATTTACAAAACAACAGCTAACAAAATAAACTACATAACATATATACATCTTTCCTTCAGTCCCAACAGCGTGAAAAACATAAAGAAATCTATTTACAAAACAACAGAGAACAAAACAAACGACATAACTTATATACAGATTTCCTTCAGCCCCGCCAGCGTGTCCATGTGCCCTGCAAGAAAAGGAAGCGGCACGGTCAATTCAGGTAGACTGCTGATGGTCATGGTATTTGCCACAGCCCTGGGACACGCTGGGGAGAGCAGGACTCTGCCACCAGCGCTAAGCCCCGGCTGGGCTTAGGGTTAGACTTGGGCTGCCTGGCCCTAAGGAATCGCTCACTTCCCAAAGCGGATGGGAGCTCAGGGCAGCGCGGTGGTGGCAGTTCTGCCACCAGGACGAGGGGACCGAGCACTGTGTCCCTGCAGCGGGGCCCACCCACAGCAGTCCCATCCCCAGATTGGCAGCAGGCAGCCCACCCTCACTGCGGGCAGGGAATGGGGAGCACGTGCCTGTGTTGCTGCTGGCGGGTCGATCTCCATTTCCACCTCCCTGTCCATCTCCTCCTCAACCTCCATCTGCTCTTCCCCCTGTTCCTCCACCTCCATCTCCTCTGCCGCTTCCCTGCTGCTGCCTGGTGTTCCTGCAGCCTCCAGCACAAGGTTCCACACCCTAAGTCAAAAGCCAAGCAGAAAAGTCCATTGGTGGTGCCCCGGCCAGCCGAGTGCAGCTGTGGGACAGGGGGCTCGGCACCCCTGCCCCCTCTCGCCGCTCAGGGAGAGCCATGGGGCGCTGGGGCGGTGGGCACGTCCCCAGCAGGAGCTGGCTGGAGGCTGGGTGGCTCCTTGGCCACTGGCACCCACCGGTCCAGATGGATCAGGACCTGCAGCTGGTGGACCTTGTGCTTCTGCTGCTTCAGCAGCTTGGGAAGCGGCAAGGGCTTGACGATCTGCGGGAGGAGAGAGGACAGGGGTGAGCGGCCTTGCTCCCTGCCCCTGCCCCTGCCGGGGCACCAGGAACAGACCCCAGCCCCACCACGCACAGACCCCATTCCCGTGCCTCTCTCGGCACCCAAAAGCTCCTTACCCTGTGCAGGGAGCTCTTGCTCTCTGTGCTGCTCTGCGGGCAGGGCTCAGCTCTCATGATGTAGCCTGGAAAGGGGCAGAGGAGGCACCGGCTCAGGCTCTGGGCAGAGCCCAGCTGGGCCTGGTGAGCATCCCTCCGGCACAAGCCCTGGACTCCCCCGAGGATGTGTCCCCCCAGGCAGGGATGCTCGATTTCAGCAGGGGATGAGCGGCCCAGAAGGGCTTCTCCCAGCCCGGGGCCTTGCAGGGTTGGCTGCAGAGTGTGAGCCAAGCTCCCGGCCCCCCGAGCTCCCCAGAGAGGGGTCCCCACCCCGCACCATCCCTGCACTGCTTGCTCCAGCCTGCCCGGGCAGTGACAGGTTGCTCACCTCTGTGGAGAGCGCCCGCAGCTCTGGCAGCACAAGTGTCCTCTCTTTCTTCAGGTGCCACCGAGATGGCAGCACCTGGGCAGGGACTGAGGGGCTGGGAGCAGGGGACAAGGGCTGGGTTGTTCCTGTGAGGAGTGGGTATCAGGGGTCAAGATCTGGGCTGGGAGCAGGGCAGAGGGGCTGCTGGCAGGGCAGAGGGTTGCTTGGTCTGTGCCCGTTGCCAGGCACCGGAACCCACAGCTGGTACACGGGCCGTGACATCCCACGGTTCTAATCACATCAGAGCTGCAGTGCCAGCTGTGCAGGGGGGGTGAGAACACCTTAAGGGGCTGCAACTTCACGGGGTACATGGGGGAATTTTTACGTTAGCCCTCGAGATGAATTAGACACACTTCTGTGCTGAAATATAGAAGTGAATGGCCGAAACACAGAACTGACTGAACAGTGCGTTGGGCGCAGTCCTGCCGCCATCAGTGGTCCTTCAAGGAGTCTGCAGAGCTGCGTCACGAGCAGATCCCTTGTACCCACTTGCCCCAGCACCCGTCCCTGAGCGGTTGCATGGCGGGGCCTCAGCCCGGCCGTGGGTCCATCCCCCAGCCCAGCTCTGCTGCCCGAAGGTGGCCCCTGAGCGCTCCCAGCCCAGGATGGCTGCAGGACTAAGCTGGGGCTGTTTCTGCTTCTCATCCCCAAGGGAAACCCCACTCCCTCGCAGGCAGTCCTGCTCTTTCTGCCACCCTGCTGCCAGCCAGCTCTCGTGCTTTGAGCCCAGAGGGCAACTGAGCGCCACGCAGCAACTGAGCGCCACGCAGCCCTTCGCTCGCCTCTTCCCTGCAGCGCTGGGAAGGAGAAAATCAGTCAAAAGGCTCAAGAATCGAGAGAAGGACAGAGAGGGGTGGCTCGCCCGTTATGGTCATGGGCAAAAGACGGACCCGTTAGAGGAAGAAAAGAAAACACCATCACTTTAATTCAAACACTAACAAAACCAACACGTGACAGACAGAGTGGGACAGTGAGAAGCGTTACCACAGCTCGAAAACACCTCCCCCCTGCCCTCCCTTCTTCCCGGGCCCAGTTTTGTTCCTGATGTCTCTACCTCCTCGTGGCAGGTGCACCCGCCCGATGAAAATCGGGCTTCTTGGCTGCTGAAATGTAGCGGCTATTGATTTCCTTTCCCTGCACCCTTGTTCTCAGGGCTTGATGGTACCTGGGGCCCTGGGCCCACAAGAGCCGGTATGGACCAGAGATCAGATCCGGCCTGGGCGTAAATGGAGTCCCCGGGGCAGCCATTTTGAGCTAGTCCCCCCCGGAGCAGCACGCTGCCGTCAAGGACTCTCCCCTTGGGCCGGGACGCCGCCCAGGGAAACTCCTTGGGGTTCCTGTGGGTCGGGACGCTGCCCTGAGAAGTTCCTCGAGGTTGGGAGCCCTCATTTGTTAGGGGAGTGACAGAGCGGTTTGGGCTGTCGTCAAACCCGAGGGAGCGGTGATGGTTTTGTTCTCCTCTCACGGACACTGGAATCAACAAGCTGTTGAATGTTTGCGGGGTGCTAGTTAATTGTGCTGATAACACATTTTTAACTTTTGGCTGTTGTTTGTGTATTGGAGAGCCTCTGCAACACTCCTCTGCCCAGCGGCCTGCGGGGGGGCAGGGAACGGGGGGTTCTCGGCCGGGGCGCCGCTCTCTCCTCCCGGGGCGGGAAGCACTGCCCTGCTCCCCGAGGCGTCCCTCTCACGGGAGACAGTCCTCCAGGAACTCTCTGCGCCGTGAGTCCTCCCCACGGGATACATTCTTCTGGAGATGCAGGGACGTGGGTCACCCCTGGTGCTGCAGTCCTGCCAGCGCCGAACCGCGGGGGCGGGGCTGCTTCTTCCCACAGGGTCCCGGGGCTCCTCCACAGGCCGCAGACGGATCTCTGCTGCTGCAGGGACCCCCCTGGGTGGCCGCGGGGCGGCCCTGCCCTCTTGCCCTCCGTGCCTGGTCACTGCTCGGTCACAGGTTCCCACTGCTGAGCAGTTCCCATCTGCATTTCCCCTTCAGGGATCAGCCTGGGAGGCTGACACAGCCCCAGGCTCAGCTGGGAGTGGGCTTCCCCCTCGTGAGCCCAGCACCCAGCCCTGCAGTCCCGAGGGGGCAGCTTCGGGCACCCCCCTGTGCCTGGCCGGGCCCAGGGAAGGGGGCAGGGGACAGCCCAGGACACCGGGGTGGGCAGAGGGCACCTGCCAGCCCGCCCCCCACTCCCCACCGCCTCATCTTGACGGCCGTGCAGATGCACCGAGCGGCTCCCAGCTGCACAGGGGCCAGAGCATAGGGCCAGCTCCGGGGGTCGAGGACCATCTCCTTCGTTCTGGCATTGGCCCACGAGCAGCCGGCGAGCCGACCCGAGCACTGCCCGTGTCCTCCAGCATGGATGCGGCCATGGGGGCGGAATTCAGCCCTGTCTGGCCTCTGGATGCAGGAAGGCGGTCGGACATGGCTGCGCTGCCACGTGCTCCAGCTGGGCACGTCACGCCACGGGGTGAGCCCCTGCGAGACCCCGCGCCCAGCGCGCACCGACGGCTGCCGAGGGAAGGACACGGTGTGCTGCCGTCAGCACGCGGCGAGCACGGCCTGGGTGAAGCGTGAGCTAAAAAAGCTCGGGGGGGTTGAACTCACACATCCCCCTGTGCGTGTGCGGGCGCACTTGCTGCACGCAGCAGCGTCCCTCCCTCCCCGATGGCATTTTCCTACTGGACACCACCCACTCTGCACCAGAACGGAGAGCAGATGCCCCCGTGCAACCCTCCTGCCTCCAAAAGCCCTTTAGACACCCCTTTCTATCTCAGCCCGCTTCGTAGCCGAGCTAGTCAAGGGGAAGCAAGCAAGAGATCGCAGGACTTCAGTAACCTTCTCCTATCCCACCCAGACTTGGCTCCTGCCATTTTTGTACCTCCTGGCAGGAATGCTTTGGAGGAGGCAAGTGGCAGCCCATGAACCCCGCTGGTGCCCAGTGCCGTGAGCGCCGTCAGTGGGACCCACTCTGTGCACAGGTACCCCCTGCCCCCGGGGCGGCCGTGCCAGCACCCCCAGCCGCCTCCAGCCCCGGGAACCCAGAGCAAGTGGAAAGCACAACCCTGCCAACGCCGCCTGTACCCAAAGCAAACGCAAAGAGAGCCTGGGGCTGAAAAATATAAAGAAATCTATTTACAAAACAACAGCTAACAAAATAAACTACATAACATATATACATCTTTCCTTCAGTCCCAACAGCGTGAAAAACATAAAGAAATCTATTTACAAAACAACAGAGAACAAAACAAACGACATAACTTATATACAGATTTCCTTCAGCCCCGCCAGCGTGTCCATGTGCCCTGCAAGAAAAGGAAGCGGCACGGTCAATTCAGGTAGACTGCTGATGGTCATGGTATTTGCCACAGCCCTGGGACACGCTGGGGAGAGCAGGACTCTGCCACCAGCGCTAAGCCCCGGCTGGGCTTAGGGTTAGACTTGGGCTGCCTGGCCCTAAGGAATCGCTCACTTCCCAAAGCGGATGGGAGCTCAGGGCAGCGCGGTGGTGGCAGTTCTGCCACCAGGACGAGGGGACCGAGCACTGTGTCCCTGCAGCGGGGCCCACCCACAGCAGTCCCATCCCCAGATTGGCAGCAGGCAGCCCACCCTCACTGCGGGCAGGGAATGGGGAGCACGTGCCTGTGTTGCTGCTGGCGGGTCGATCTCCATTTCCACCTCCCTGTCCATCTCCTCCTCAACCTCCATCTGCTCTTCCCCCTGTTCCTCCACCTCCATCTCCTCTGCCGCTTCCCTGCTGCTGCCTGGTGTTCCTGCAGCCTCCAGCACAAGGTTCCACACCCTAAGTCAAAAGCCAAGCAGAAAAGTCCATTGGTGGTGCCCCGGCCAGCCGAGTGCAGCTGTGGGACAGGGGGCTCGGCACCCCTGCCCCCTCTCGCCGCTCAGGGAGAGCCATGGGGCGCTGGGGCGGTGGGCACGTCCCCAGCAGGAGCTGGCTGGAGGCTGGGTGGCTCCTTGGCCACTGGCACCCACCGGTCCAGATGGATCAGGACCTGCAGCTGGTGGACCTTGTGCTTCTTCTGCTTCAGCAGCTTGGGAAGCGGCAAGGGCTTGACGATCTGCGGGAGGAGAGAGGACAGGGGTGAGCGGCCTTGCTCCCTGCCCCTGCCCCTGCCGGGGCACCAGGAACAGACCCCAGCCCCACCACGCACAGACCCCATTCCCGTGCCTCTCTCGGCACCCAAAAGCTCCTTACCCTGTGCAGGGAGCTCTTGCTCTCTGTGCTGCTCTGCGGGCAGGGCTCAGCTCTCATGATGTAGCCTGGAAAGGGGCAGAGGAGGCACCGGCTCAGGCTCTGGGCAGAGCCCAGCTGGGCCTGGTGAGCATCCCTCCGGCACAAGCCCTGGACTCCCCCGAGGATGTGTCCCCCCAGGCAGGGATGCTCGATTTCAGCAGGGGATGAGCGGCCCAGAAGGGCTTCTCCCAGCCCGGGGCCTTGCAGGGTTGGCTGCAGAGTGTGAGCCAAGCTCCCGGCCCCCCGAGCTCCCCAGAGAGGGGTCCCCACCCCGCACCATCCCTGCACTGCTTGCTCCAGCCTGCCCGGGCAGTGACAGGTTGCTCACCTCTGTGGAGAGCGCCCGCAGCTCTGGCAGCACAAGTGTCCTCTCTTTCTTCAGGTGCCACCGAGATGGCAGCACCTGGGCAGGGACTGAGGGGCTGGGAGCAGGGGACAAGGGCTGGGTTGTTCCTGTGAGGAGTGGGTATCAGGGGTCAAGATCTGGGCTGGGAGCAGGGCAGAGGGGCTGCTGGCAGGGCAGAGGGTTGCTTGGTCTGTGCCCGTTGCCAGGCACCGGAACCCACAGCTGGTACACGGGCCGTGACATCCCACGGTTCTAATCACATCAGAGCTGCAGTGCCAGCTGTGCAGGGGGGGTGAGAACACCTTAAGGGGCTGCAACTTCACGGGGTACATGGGGGAATTTTTACGTTAGCCCTCGAGATGAATTAGACACACTTCTGTGCTGAAATATAGAAGTGAATGGCCGAAACACAGAACTGACTGAACAGTGCGTTGGGCGCAGTCCTGCCGCCATCAGTGGTCCTTCAAGGAGTCTGCAGAGCTGCGTCACGAGCAGATCCCTTGTACCCACTTGCCCCAGCACCCGTCCCTGAGCGGTTGCATGGCGGGGCCTCAGCCCGGCCGTGGGTCCATCCCCCAGCCCAGCTCTGCTGCCCGAAGGTGGCCCCTGAGCGCTCCCAGCCCAGGATGGCTGCAGGACTAAGCTGGGGCTGTTTCTGCTTCTCATCCCCAAGGGAAACCCCACTCCCTCGCAGGCAGTCCTGCTCTTTCTGCCACCCTGCTGCCAGCCAGCTCTCGTGCTTTGAGCCCAGAGGGCAACTGAGCGCCACGCAGCAACTGAGCGCCACGCAGCCCTTCGCTCGCCTCTTCCCTGCAGCGCTGGGAAGGAGAAAATCAGTCAAAAGGCTCAAGAATCGAGAGAAGGACAGAGAGGGGTGGCTCGCCCGTTATGGTCATGGGCAAAAGACGGACCCGTTAGAGGAAGAAAAGAAAACACCATCACTTTAATTCAAACACTAACAAAACCAACACGTGACAGACAGAGTGGGACAGTGAGAAGCGTTACCACAGCTCGAAAACACCTCCCCCCTGCCCTCCCTTCTTCCCGGGCCCAGTTTTGTTCCTGATGTCTCTACCTCCTCGTGGCAGGTGCACCCGCCCGATGAAAATCGGGCTTCTTGGCTGCTGAAATGTAGCGGCTATTGATTTCCTTTCCCTGCACCCTTGTTCTCAGGGCTTGATGGTACCTGGGGCCCTGGGCCCACAGGAGCCGGTATGGACCAGAGATCAGATCCGGCCTGGGCGTAAATGGAGTCCCCGGGGCAGCCATTTTGAGCTAGTCCCCCCCGGAGCAGCACGCTGCCGTCAAGGACTCTCCCCTTGGGCCGGGACGCCGCCCAGGGAAACTCCTTGGGGTTCCTGTGGGTCGGGACGCTGCCCTGAGAAGTTCCTCGAGGTTGGGAGCCCTCATTTGTTAGGGGAGTGACAGAGCGGTTTGGGCTGTCGTCAAACCCGAGGGAGCGGTGATGGTTTTGTTCTCCTCTCACGGACACTGGAATCAACAAGCTGTTGAGTGTTTGCGGGGTGCTAGTTAATTGTGCTGATAACACATTTTTAACTTTTGGCTGTTGTTTGTGTATTGGAGAGCCTCTGCAACACTCCTCTGCCCAGCGGCCTGCGGGGGGGCAGGGAACGGGGGGTTCTCGGCCGGGGCGCCGCTCTCTCCTCCCGGGGCGGGAAGCACTGCCCTGCTCCCCGAGGCGTCCCTCTCACGGGAGACAGTCCTCCAGGAACTCTCTGCGCCGTGAGTCCTCCCCACGGGATACATTCTTCTGGAGATGCAGGGACGTGGGTCACCCCTGGTGCTGCAGTCCTGCCAGCGCCGAACCGTGGGGGCGGGGCTGCTTCTTCCCACAGGGTCCCGGGGCTCCTCCACAGGCCGCAGACGGATCTCTGCTGCTGCAGGGACCCCCCTGGGTGGCCGCGGGGCGGCCCTGCCCTCTTGCCCTCCGTGCCTGGTCACTGCTCGGTCACAGGTTCCCACTGCTGAGCAGTTCCCATCTGCATTTCCCCTTCAGGGATCAGCCTGGGAGGCTGACACAGCCCCAGGCTCAGCTGGGAGTGGGCTTCCCCCTCGTGAGCCCAGCACCCAGCCCTGCAGTCCCGAGGGGGCAGCTTCGGGCACCCCCCTGTGCCTGGCCGGGCCCAGGGAAGGGGGCAGGGGACAGCCCAGGACACCGGGGTGGGCAGAGGGCACCTGCCAGCCCGCCCCCCACTCCCCACCGCCTCATCTTGACGGCCGTGCAGATGCACCGAGCGGCTCCCAGCTGCACAGGGGCCAGAGCATAGGGCCAGCTCCGGGGGTCGAGGACCATCTCCTTCGTTCTGGCATTGGCCCACGAGCAGCCGGCGAGCCGACCCGAGCACTGCCCGTGTCCTCCAGCATGGATGCGGCCATGGGGGCGGAATTCAGCCCTGTCTGGCCTCTGGATGCAGGAAGGCGGTCGGACATGGCTGCGCTGCCACGTGCTCCAGCTGGGCACGTCACGCCACGGGGTGAGCCCCTGCGAGACCCCGCGCCCAGCGCGCACCGACGGCTGCCGAGGGAAGGACACGGTGTGCTGCCGTCAGCACGCGGCGAGCACGGCCTGGGTGAAGCGTGAGCTAAAAAAGCTCGGGGGGGTTGAACTCACACATCCCCCTGTGCGTGTGCGGGCGCACTTGCTGCACGCAGCAGCGTCCCTCCCTCCCCGATGGCATTTTCCTACTGGACACCACCCACTCTGCACCAGAACGGAGAGCAGATGCCCCCGTGCAACCCTCCTGCCTCCAAAAGCCCTTTAGACACCCCTTTCTATCTCAGCCCGCTTCGTAGCCGAGCTAGTCAAGGGGAAGCAAGCAAGAGATCGCAGGACTTCAGTAACCTTCTCCTATCCCACCCAGACTTGGCTCCTGCCATTTTTGTACCTCCTGGCAGGAATGCTTTGGAGGAGGCAAGTGGCAGCCCATGAACCCCGCTGGTGCCCAGTGCCGTGAGCGCCGTCAGTGGGACCCGCTCTGTGCACAGGTACCCCCTGCCCCCGGGGCGGCCGTGCCAGCACCCCCAGCCGCCTCCAGCCCCGGGAACCCAGAGCAAGTGGAAAGCACAACCCTGCCAATGCCGCCTGTACCCAAAGCAAACGCAAAGAGAGCTTGGGGCTGAAAAATATAAAGAAATCTATTTACAAAACAACAGCTAACAAAATAAACTACATAACATATATACATCTTTCCTTCAGCCCCACCAGCATGAAAAACATAAAGAAATCTATTTACAAAACAACAGAGAACAAAACAAACGACATAACTTATATACAGATTTCCTTCAGCCCCGCCAGCGTGTCCATGTGCCCTGCAAGAAAAGGAAGCGGCACGGTCAATTCAGGTAGACTGCTGATGGTCATGGTATTTGCCACAGCCCTGGGACACGCTGGGGAGAGCAGGACTCTGCCACCAGCGCTAAGCCCCGGCTGGGCTTAGGGTTAGACTTGGGTTGCCTGGCCCTAAGGAATCACTCGCTTCCCAAAGCAGACAGGTGCTCAGGGCAGCGCGGCAGTGGCGGTTCTGCCACCAGGAGGAGGGGACCGAGTGCTCCTGCAGCAGGGCCCACCCACCCCAGCCCCAGCCCCAGCCCCAGCCCCAGCCCCAGCCCCAGCCCGGCAGCAGGCAGCCCACCCTCACTGCGGACAGGGAATGGGGAGCACGTGCCTGTGCTGCCACTGGAGGGTCGATCTCCATTTCCACCTCTCTATCCATCTCCTCTTCCACCTCCATCGCTTCCTCCCCCTGCTCTTCCACTTCCATCTCCTCTGCCGCTTCCCTGCTGCTGTCTGGTGTTCCCGCAGCCTCAAGCACAAGGTTCCACACCCTAAGTCAAAAGCCAAGCAGAAAAGTCCATTGGTGGTGCCCCAGCCAGCCGAGCGCAGCTGTGGGACAGGAGGCTCGGCACCCCTGCCCCCTCTCACTGCCCAGGGAGAGCCATGGGGCGATGGGGCGGTGGGCACGTCCCCAGCAGGAGCTGGCTGGAGGCTGGGCGGCTCCTTGGCCACTGGCACCCACCGGTCCAGATGGATCAGGACCTGCAGCTGGTGGACCTTGTGCTTCTTCTGCTTCAGCAGCTTGGGAAGCGGCGAGGGCTTGACAATCTGCAGGAGGAGAGAGGACAGGGATGAGTGGCCCTGCTCCCTGCCCCGCGGGGCGCTGGGCACAGACCCCAGCCCCACCACGCACAGACCCCATTCCCGCGCCTCACTCGGCGCCCAGAAGCTCCTTACCCTGTGCAGGGAGCTCTTGCTCTCTGTGCTGCTCTGCGGGCAGGGCTCAGCTCTCATGATGTAGCCTGGAAAGGGGCAGAGGAGGCACCGGCTCAGGCTCTGGGCAGAGCCCAGCTGGGCCTGGTGAGCATCCCTCTGGCACAAGCCCTGGACTCCCCCGAGGATGTGTCCCCCCAGGCAGGGATGCTCAATTTCAGCAGGGGATGAGCGGCCCAGAAGGGCTTCTCCCAGCCCGGGGCCTTGCAGGGTTGGCTGCAGAGTGCGAGCCAAGCTCCCAGACCCCCGAGCTCCCCAGAGAGGGGTCCCCACCCCGCACCATCCCCGCACTGCCTGCTCCAGCCTGCCCGGGCAGTGGCAGGGTGCCCACCTCTGTGGAGAGCGCCCGCAGCTCTGGCAGCACAAGTGTCCTCTTCTTCTGGGCCTTCAGGTGCCACCGAGTTGGCAGCACCTGGGTGGGGAATGAGGCACTGGGAGCAGGGGACAAGGGCTGGGGTTGTTCCTGTGAGACGTCAGGACCAGGGGAGAAGGTCTGGGCTGGGAGCAGGGCAGAGGGGCTGCTGGCAGGGCAGAGGGTTGCTTGGTCTGTGCCCGTTGCCAGGCACCGGAACCCACAGCTGGTACACGGGCCGTGACATCCCACGGTTCTAATCACATCAGAGCTGCAGTGCCAGCTGTGCAGGGGGGGTGAGAACACCTTAAGGGGCTGCAACTTCACGGGGTACATGGGGGAATTTTTACGTTAGCCCTCGAGATGAATTAGACACACTTCTGTGCTGAAATATAGAAGTGAATGGCCGAAACAGAACTGACTGAACAGTGCGTTGGGCGCAGTCCTGCCGCCATCAGTGGTTCTTCAAGGAGTCTGCAGAGCTGCGTCACGAGCAGATCCCTTGTACCCACTTGCCCCAGCACCCGTCCCTGAGCGGTTGCATGGCGGGGCCTCAGCCCGGCCGTGGGTCCATCCCCCAGCCCAGCTCTGCTGCCCGAAGGTGGCCCCTGAGCGCTCCCAGCCCAGGATGGCTGCAGGACTAAGCTGGGGCTGTTTCTGCTTCTCATCCCCAAGGGAAACCCCACTCCCTCGCAGGCAGTCCTGCTCTTTCTGCCACCCTGCTGCCAGCCAGCTCTCGTGCTTTGAGCCCAGAGGGCAACTGAGCGCCACGCAGCAACTGAGCGCCACGCAGCCCTTCGCTCGCCTCTTCCCTGCAGCGCTGGGAAGGAGAAAATCAGTCAAAAGGCTCAAGAATCGAGAGAAGGACAGAGAGGGGTGGCTCGCCCGTTATGGTCATGGGCAAAAGACGGACCCGTTAGAGGAAGAAAAGAAAACACCATCACTTTAATTCAAACACTAACAAAACCAACACGTGACAGACAGAGTGGGACAGTGAGAAGCGTTACCACAGCTCGAAAACACCTCCCCCCTGCCCTCCCTTCTTCCCGGGCCCAGTTTTGTTCCTGATGTCTCTACCTCCTCGTGGCAGGTGCACCCGCCCGATGAAAATCGGGCTTCTTGGCTGCTGAAATGTAGCGGCTATTGATTTCCTTTCCCTGCACCCTTGTTCTCAGGGCTTGATGGTACCTGGGGCCCTGGGCCCACAAGAGCCGGTATGGACCAGAGATCAGATCCGGCCTGGGCGTAAATGGAGTCCCCGGGGCAGCCATTTTGAGCTAGTCCCCCCCGGAGCAGCACGCTGCCGTCAAGGACTCTCCCCTTGGGCCGGGACGCCGCCCAGGGAAACTCCTTGGGGTTCCTGTGGGTCGGGACGCTGCCCTGAGAAGTTCCTCGAGGTTGGGAGCCCTCATTTGTTAGGGGAGTGACAGAGCGGTTTGGGCTGTCGTCAAACCCGAGGGAGCGGTGATGGTTTTGTTCTCCTCTCACGGACGCTGGAATCAACAAGCTGTTGAATGTTTGCGGGGTGCTAGTTAATTGTGCTGATAACACATTTTTAACTTTTGGCTGTTGTTTGTGTATTGGAGAGCCTCTGCAACACTCCTCTGCCCAGCGGCCTGCGGGGGGGCAGGGAACGGGGGGTTCTCGGCCGGGGCGCCGCTCTCTCCTCCCGGGGCGGGAAGCACTGCCCTGCTCCCCGAGGCGTCCCTCTCACGGGAGACAGTCCTCCAGGAACTCTCTGCGCCGTGAGTCCTCCCCACGGGATACATTCTTCTGGAGATGCAGGGACGTGGGTCACCCCTGGTGCTGCAGTCCTGCCAGCGCCGAACCGTGGGGGCGGGGCTGCTTCTTCCCACAGGGTCCCGGGGCTCCTCCACAGGCCGCAGACGGATCTCTGCTGCTGCAGGGACCCCCCTGGGTGGCCGCGGGGCGGCCCTGCCCTCTTGCCCTCCGTGCCTGGTCACTGCTCGGTCACAGGTTCCCACTGCTGAGCAGTTCCCATCTGCATTTCCCCTTCAGGGATCAGCCTGGGAGGCTGACACAGCCCCAGGCTCAGCTGGGAGTGGGCTTCCCCCTCGTGAGCCCAGCACCCAGCCCTGCAGTCCCGAGGGGGCAGCTTCGGGCACCCCCCTGTGCCTGGCCGGGCCCAGGGAAGGGGGCAGGGGACAGCCCAGGACACCGGGGTGGGCAGAGGGCACCTGCCAGCCCGCCCCCCACTCCCCACCGCCTCATCTTGACGGCCGTGCAGATGCACCGAGCGGCTCCCAGCTGCACAGGGGCCAGAGCATAGGGCCAGCTCCGGGGGTCGAGGACCATCTCCTTCGTTCTGGCATTGGCCCACGAGCAGCCGGCGAGCCGACCCGAGCACTGCCCGTGTCCTCCAGCATGGATGCGGCCATGGGGGCGGAATTCAGCCCTGTCTGGCCTCTGGATGCAGGAAGGCGGTCGGACATGGCTGCGCTGCCACGTGCTCCAGCTGGGCACGTCACGCCACGGGGTGAGCCCCTGCGAGACCCCGCGCCCAGCGCGCACCGACGGCTGCCGAGGGAAGGACACGGTGTGCTGCCGTCAGCACGCGGCGAGCACGGCCTGGGTGAAGCGTGAGCTAAAAAAGCTCGGGGGGGTTGAACTCACACATCCCCCTGTGCGTGTGCGGGCGCACTTGCTGCACGCAGCAGCGTCCCTCCCTCCCCGATGGCATTTTCCTACTGGACACCACCCACTCTGCACCAGAACGGAGAGCAGATGCCCCCGTGCAACCCTCCTGCCTCCAAAAGCCCTTTAGACACCCCTTTCTATCTCAGCCCGCTTCGTAGCCGAGCTAGTCAAGGGGAAGCAAGCAAGAGATCGCAGGACTTCAGTAACCTTCTCCTATCCCACCCAGACTTGGCTCCTGCCATTTTTGTACCTCCTGGCAGGAATGCTTTGGAGGAGGCAAGTGGCAGCCCATGAACCCCGCTGGTGCCCAGTGCCGTGAGCGCCGTCAGTGGGACCCGCTCTGTGCACAGGTACCCCCTGCCCCCGGGGCGGCCGTGCCAGCACCCCCAGCCGCCTCCAGCCCCGGGAACCCAGAGCAAGTGGAAAGCACAACCCTGCCAATGCCGCCTGTACCCAAAGCAAACGCAAAGAGAGCCTGGGACTGAAAAATGTAAAGAAATCTATTTACAAAACAACAGCTAACAAAATAAACTACATAACATATATACATCTTTCCTTCAGCCCCACCAGCATGAAAAACATAAAGAAATCTATTTACAAAACAACAGCTAACAAAACAAACTCCATAACTTATATACAGATTTCCTTCAGCCCCGCCAGCGTGTCCATGTGCCCTGCAAGAAAAGGAAGCGGCACGGTCAATTCAGGTAGACTGCTGATGGTCATGGTATTTGCCACAGCCCTGGGACACGCTGGGGAGAGCAGGACTCTGCCACCAGCGCTAAGCCCCGGCTGGGCTTAGGGTTAGACTTGGGTTGCCTGGCCCTAAGGAATCACTCGCTTCCCAAAGCAGACAGGTGCTCAGGGCAGCGCGGCAGTGGCGGTTCTGCCACCAGGAGGAGGGGACCGAGTGCTCCTGCAGCAGGGCCCACCCACCCCAGCCCCAGCCCCAGCCCCAGCCCCAGCCCCAGCCCCAGCCCGGCAGCAGGCAGCCCACCCTCACTGCGGACAGGGAATGGGGAGCACGTGCCTGTGCTGCCACTGGAGGGTCGATCTCCATTTCCACCTCTCTATCCATCTCCTCTTCCACCTCCATCGCTTCCTCCCCCTGCTCTTCCACTTCCATCTCCTCCGCCGCTTCCCTGCTGCTGTCTGGTGTTCCCGCAGCCTCAAGCACAAGGTTCCACACCCTAAGTCAAAAGCCAAGCAGAAAAGTCCATTGGTGGTGCCCCAGCCAGCCGAGCGCAGCTGTGGGACAGGAGGCTCGGCACCCCTGCCCCCTCTCACTGCCCAGGGAGAGCCATGGGGCGATGGGGCGGTGGGCACGTCCCCAGCAGGAGCTGGCTGGAGGCTGGGCGGCTCCTTGGCCACTGGCACCCACCGGTCCAGATGGATCAGGACCTGCAGCTGGTGGACCTTGTGCTTCTTCTGCTTCAGCAGCTTGGGAAGCGGCGAGGGCTTGACAATCTGCAGGAGGAGAGAGGACAGGGATGAGTGGCCCTGCTCCCTGCCCCGCGGGGCGCTGGGCACAGACCCCAGCCCCACCACGCACAGACCCCATTCCCGCGCCTCACTCGGCGCCCAGAAGCTCCTTACCCTGTGCAGGGAGCTCTTGCTCTCTGTGCTGCTCTGCGGGCAGGGCTCAGCTCTCATGATGTAGCCTGGAAAGGGGCAGAGGAGGCACTGGCTCAGGCTCTGGGCAGAGCCCAGCTGGGCCTGGTGAGCATCCCTCTGGCACAAGCCCTGGACTCCCCCGAGGATGTGTCCCCCCAGGCAGGGATGCTCAATTTCAGCAGGGGATGAGCGGCCCAGAAGGGCTTCTCCCAGCCCGGGGCCTTGCAGGGTTGGCTGCAGAGTGCGAGCCAAGCTCCCAGACCCCCGAGCTCCCCAGAGAGGGGTCCCCACCCCGCACCATCCCTGCACTGCCTGCTCCAGCCTGCCCGGGCAGTGGCAGGGTGCCCACCTCTGTGGAGAGCGCCCGCAGCTCTGGCAGCACAAGTGTCCTCTTCTTCTGGGCCTTCAGGTGCCACCGAGTTGGCAGCACCTGGGTGGGGAATGAGGCACTGGGAGCAGGGGACAAGGGCTGGGGTTGTTCCTGTGAGACGTCAGGACCAGGGGAGAAGGTCTGGGCTGGGAGCAGGGCAGAGGGGCTGCTGGCAGGGCAGAGGGTTGCTTGGTCTGTGCCCGTTGCCAGGCACCGGAACCCACAGCTGGTACACGGGCCGTGACATCCCACGGTTCTAATCACATCAGAGCTGCAGTGCCAGCTGTGCAGGGGGGGTGAGAACACCTTAAGGGGCTGCAACTTCACGGGGTACATGGGGGAATTTTTACGTTAGCCCTCGAGATGAATTAGACACACTTCTGTGCTGAAATATAGAAGTGAATGGCCGAAACAGAACTGACTGAACAGTGCGTTGGGCGCAGTCCTGCCGCCATCAGTGGTTCTTCAAGGAGTCTGCAGAGCTGCGTCACGAGCAGATCCCTTGTACCCACTTGCCCCAGCACCCGTCCCTGAGCGGTTGCATGGCGGGGCCTCAGCCCGGCCGTGGGTCCATCCCCCAGCCCAGCTCTGCTGCCCGAAGGTGGCCCCTGAGCGCTCCCAGCCCAGGATGGCTGCAGGACTAAGCTGGGGCTGTTTCTGCTTCTCATCCCCAAGGGAAACCCCACTCCCTCGCAGGCAGTCCTGCTCTTTCTGCCACCCTGCTGCCAGCCAGCTCTCGTGCTTTGAGCCCAGAGGGCAACTGAGCGCCACGCAGCAACTGAGCGCCACGCAGCCCTTCGCTCGCCTCTTCCCTGCAGCGCTGGGAAGGAGAAAATCAGTCAAAAGGCTCAAGAATCGAGAGAAGGACAGAGAGGGGTGGCTCGCCCGTTATGGTCATGGGCAAAAGACGGACCCGTTAGAGGAAGAAAAGAAAACACCATCACTTTAATTCAAACACTAACAAAACCAACACGTGACAGACAGAGTGGGACAGTGAGAAGCGTTACCACAGCTCGAAAACACCTCCCCCCTGCCCTCCCTTCTTCCCGGGCCCAGTTTTGTTCCTGATGTCTCTACCTCCTCGTGGCAGGTGCACCCGCCCGATGAAAATCGGGCTTCTTGGCTGCTGAAATGTAGCGGCTATTGATTTCCTTTCCCTGCACCCTTGTTCTCAGGGCTTGATGGTACCTGGGGCCCTGGGCCCACAAGAGCCGGTATGGACCAGAGATCAGATCCGGCCTGGGCGTAAATGGAGTCCCCGGGGCAGCCATTTTGAGCTAGTCCCCCCCGGAGCAGCACGCTGCCGTCAAGGACTCTCCCCTTGGGCCGGGACGCCGCCCAGGGAAACTCCTTGGGGTTCCTGTGGGTCGGGACGCTGCCCTGAGAAGTTCCTCGAGGTTGGGAGCCCTCATTTGTTAGGGGAGTGACAGAGCGGTTTGGGCTGTCGTCAAACCCGAGGGAGCGGTGATGGTTTTGTTCTCCTCTCACGGACACTGGAATCAACAAGCTGTTGAATGTTTGCGGGGTGCTAGTTAATTGTGCTGATAACACATTTTTAACTTTTGGCTGTTGTTTGTGTATTGGAGAGCCTCTGCAACACTCCTCTGCCCAGCGGCCTGCGGGGGGGCAGGGAACGGGGGGTTCTCGGCCGGGGCGCCGCTCTCTCCTCCCGGGGCGGGAAGCACTGCCCTGCTCCCCGAGGCGTCCCTCTCACGGGAGACAGTCCTCCAGGAACTCTCTGCGCCGTGAGTCCTCCCCACGGGATACATTCTTCTGGAGATGCAGGGACGTGGGTCACCCCTGGTGCTGCAGTCCTGCCAGCGCCGAACCGTGGGGGCGGGGCTGCTTCTTCCCACAGGGTCCCGGGGCTCCTCCACAGGCCGCAGACGGATCTCTGCTGCTGCAGGGACCCCCCTGGGTGGCCGCGGGGCGGCCCTGCCCTCTTGCCCTCCGTGCCTGGTCACTGCTCGGTCACAGGTTCCCACTGCTGAGCAGTTCCCATCTGCATTTCCCCTTCAGGGATCAGCCTGGGAGGCTGACACAGCCCCAGGCTCAGCTGGGAGTGGGCTTCCCCCTCGTGAGCCCAGCACCCAGCCCTGCAGTCCCGAGGGGGCAGCTTCGGGCACCCCCCTGTGCCTGGCCGGGCCCAGGGAAGGGGGCAGGGGACAGCCCAGGACACCGGGGTGGGCAGAGGGCACCTGCCAGCCCGCCCCCCACTCCCCACCGCCTCATCTTGACGGCCGTGCAGATGCACCGAGCGGCTCCCAGCTGCACAGGGGCCAGAGCATAGGGCCAGCTCCGGGGGTCGAGGACCATCTCCTTCGTTCTGGCATTGGCCCACGAGCAGCCGGCGAGCCGACCCGAGCACTGCCCGTGTCCTCCAGCATGGATGCGGCCATGGGGGCGGAATTCAGCCCTGTCTGGCCTCTGGATGCAGGAAGGCGGTCGGACATGGCTGCGCTGCCACGTGCTCCAGCTGGGCACGTCACGCCACGGGGTGAGCCCCTGCGAGACCCCGCGCCCAGCGCGCACCGACGGCTGCCGAGGGAAGGACACGGTGTGCTGCCGTCAGCACGCGGCGAGCACGGCCTGGGTGAAGCGTGAGCTAAAAAAGCTCGGGGGGGTTGAACTCACACATCCCCCTGTGCGTGTGCGGGCGCACTTGCTGCACGCAGCAGCGTCCCTCCCTCCCCGATGGCATTTTCCTACTGGACACCACCCACTCTGCACCAGAACGGAGAGCAGATGCCCCCGTGCAACCCTCCTGCCTCCAAAAGCCCTTTAGACACCCCTTTCTATCTCAGCCCGCTTCGTAGCCGAGCTAGTCAAGGGGAAGCAAGCAAGAGATCGCAGGACTTCAGTAACCTTCTCCTATCCCACCCAGACTTGGCTCCTGCCATTTTTGTACCTCCTGGCAGGAATGCTTTGGAGGAGGCAAGTGGCAGCCCATGAACCCCGCTGGTGCCCAGTGCCATGAGCGCCGTCAGTGGGACCCGCTCTGTGCACAGGTACCCCCTGCCCCCGGGGCGGCCGTGCCAGCACCCCCAGCCGCCTCCAGCCCCGGGAACCCAGAGCAAGTGGAAAGCACAACCCTGCCAACGCCGCCTGTACCCAAAGCAAACGCAAAGAGAGCTTGGGGCTGAAAAATATAAAGAAATCTATTTACAAAACAACAGCTAACAAAATAAACTACATAACATATATACATCTTTCCTTCAGTCCCAACAGCGTGAAAAACATAAAGAAATCTATTTACAAAACAACAGAGAACAAAACAAACGACATAACTTATATACAGATTTCCTTCAGCCCCGCCAGCGTGTCCATGTGCCCTGCAAGAAAAGGAAGCGGCACGGTCAATTCAGGTAGACTGCTGATGGTCATGGTATTTGCCACAGCCCTGGGACACGCTGGGGAGAGCAGGACTCTGCCACCAGCGCTAAGCCCCGGCTGGGCTTAGGGTTAGACTTGGGCTGCCTGGCCCTAAGGAATCGCTCACTTCCCAAAGCGGATGGGAGCTCAGGGCAGCGCGGTGGTGGCAGTTCTGCCACCAGGACGAGGGGACCGAGCACTGTGTCCCTGCAGCGGGGCCCACCCACAGCAGTCCCATCCCCAGATTGGCAGCAGGCAGCCCACCCTCACTGCGGGCAGGGAATGGGGAGCACGTGCCTGTGTTGCTGCTGGCGGGTCGATCTCCATTTCCACCTCCCTGTCCATCTCCTCCTCAACCTCCATCTGCTCTTCCCCCTGTTCCTCCACCTCCATCTCCTCTGCCGCTTCCCTGCTGCTGCCTGGTGTTCCTGCAGCCTCCAGCACAAGGTTCCACACCCTAAGTCAAAAGCCAAGCAGAAAAGTCCATTGGTGGTGCCCCGGCCAGCCGAGTGCAGCTGTGGGACAGGGGGCTCGGCACCCCTGCCCCCTCTCGCCGCTCAGGGAGAGCCATGGGGCGCTGGGGCGGTGGGCACGTCCCCAGCAGGAGCTGGCTGGAGGCTGGGTGGCTCCTTGGCCACTGGCACCCACCGGTCCAGATGGATCAGGACCTGCAGCTGGTGGACCTTGTGCTTCTGCTGCTTCAGCAGCTTGGGAAGCGGCAAGGGCTTGACGATCTGCGGGAGGAGAGAGGACAGGGGTGAGCGGCCTTGCTCCCTGCCCCTGCCCCTGCCGGGGCACCAGGAACAGACCCCAGCCCCACCACGCACAGACCCCATTCCCGTGCCTCTCTCGGCACCCAAAAGCTCCTTACCCTGTGCAGGGAGCTCTTGCTCTCTGTGCTGCTCTGCGGGCAGGGCTCAGCTCTCATGATGTAGCCTGGAAAGGGGCAGAGGAGGCACCGGCTCAGGCTCTGGGCAGAGCCCAGCTGGGCCTGGTGAGCATCCCTCCGGCACAAGCCCTGGACTCCCCCGAGGATGTGTCCCCCCAGGCAGGGATGCTCGATTTCAGCAGGGGATGAGCGGCCCAGAAGGGCTTCTCCCAGCCCGGGGCCTTGCAGGGTTGGCTGCAGAGTGTGAGCCAAGCTCCCGGCCCCCCGAGCTCCCCAGAGAGGGGTCCCCACCCCGCACCATCCCTGCACTGCTTGCTCCAGCCTGCCCGGGCAGTGACAGGTTGCTCACCTCTGTGGAGAGCGCCCGCAGCTCTGGCAGCACAAGTGTCCTCTCTTTCTTCAGGTGCCACCGAGATGGCAGCACCTGGGCAGGGACTGAGGGGCTGGGAGCAGGGGACAAGGGCTGGGTTGTTCCTGTGAGGAGTGGGTATCAGGGGTCAAGATCTGGGCTGGGAGCAGGGCAGAGGGGCTGCTGGCAGGGCAGAGGGTTGCTTGGTCTGTGCCCGTTGCCAGGCACCGGAACCCACAGCTGGTACACGGGCCGTGACATCCCACGGTTCTAATCACATCAGAGCTGCAGTGCCAGCTGTGCAGGGGGGGTGAGAACACCTTAAGGGGCTGCAACTTCACGGGGTACATGGGGGAATTTTTACGTTAGCCCTCGAGATGAATTAGACACACTTCTGTGCTGAAATATAGAAGTGAATGGCCGAAACACAGAACTGACTGAACAGTGCGTTGGGCGCAGTCCTGCCGCCATCAGTGGTCCTTCAAGGAGTCTGCAGAGCTGCGTCACGAGCAGATCCCTTGTACCCACTTGCCCCAGCACCCGTCCCTGAGCGGTTGCATGGCGGGGCCTCAGCCCGGCCGTGGGTCCATCCCCCAGCCCAGCTCTGCTGCCCGAAGGTGGTCCCTGAGCGCTCCCAGCCCAGGATGGCTGCAGGACTAAGCTGGGGCTGTTTCTGCTTCTCATCCCCAAGGGAAACCCCACTCCCTCGCAGGCAGTCCTGCTCTTTCTGCCACCCTGCTGCCAGCCAGCTCTCGTGCTTTGAGCCCAGAGGGCAACTGAGCGCCACACAGCAACTGAGCGCCACGCAGCCCTTCGCTCGCCTCTTCCCTGCAGCGCTGGGAAGGAGAAAATCAGTCAAAAGGCTCAAGAATCGAGAGAAGGACAGAGAGGGGTGGCTCGCCCGTTATGGTCATGGGCAAAAGACGGACCCGTTAGAGGAAGAAAAGAAAACACCATCACTTTAATTCAAACACTAACAAAACCAACACGTGACAGACAGAGTGGGACAGTGAGAAGCGTTACCACAGCTCGAAAACACCTCCCCCCTGCCCTCCCTTCTTCCCGGGCCCAGTTTTGTTCCTGATGTCTCTACCTCCTCGTGGCAGGTGCACCCGCCCGATGAAAATCGGGCTTCTTGGCTGCTGAAATGTAGCGGCTATTGATTTCCTTTCCCTGCACCCTTGTTCTCAGGGCTTGATGGTACCTGGGGCCCTGGGCCCACAAGAGCCGGTATGGACCAGAGATCAGATCCGGCCTGGGCGTAAATGGAGTCCCCGGGGCAGCCATTTTGAGCTAGTCCCCCCCGGAGCAGCACGCTGCCGTCAAGGACTCTCCCCTTGGGCCGGGACGCCGCCCAGGGAAACTCCTTGGGGTTCCTGTGGGTCGGGACGCTGCCCTGAGAAGTTCCTCGAGGTTGGGAGCCCTCATTTGTTAGGGGAGTGACAGAGCGGTTTGGGCTGTCGTCAAACCCGAGGGAGCGGTGATGGTTTTGTTCTCCTCTCACGGACACTGGAATCAACAAGCTGTTGAATGTTTGCGGGGTGCTAGTTAATTGTGCTGATAACACATTTTTAACTTTTGGCTGTTGTTTGTGTATTGGAGAGCCTCTGCAACACTCCTCTGCCCAGCGGCCTGCAGGGGGGCAGGGAACGGGGGGTTCTCGGCCGGGGCGCCGCTCTCTCCTCCCGGGGCGGGAAGCACTGCCCTGCTCCCCGAGGCGTCCCTCTCACGGGAGACAGTCCTCCAGGAACTCTCTGCGCCGTGAGTCCTCCCCACGGGATACATTCTTCTGGAGATGCAGGGACGTGGGTCACCCCTGGTGCTGCAGTCCTGCCAGCGCCGAACCGTGGGGGCGGGGCTGCTTCTTCCCACAGGGTCCCGGGGCTCCTCCACAGGCCGCAGACGGATCTCTGCTGCTGCAGGGACCCCCCTGGGTGGCCGCGGGGCGGCCCTGCCCTCTTGCCCTCCGTGCCTGGTCACTGCTCGGTCACAGGTTCCCACTGCTGAGCAGTTCCCATCTGCATTTCCCCTTCAGGGATCAGCCTGGGAGGCTGACACAGCCCCAGGCTCAGCTGGGAGTGGGCTTCCCCCTCGTGAGCCCAGCACCCAGCCCTGCAGTCCCGAGGGGGCAGCTTCGGGCACCCCCCTGTGCCTGGCCGGGCCCAGGGAAGGGGGCAGGGGACAGCCCAGGACGCCGGGGTGGGCAGAGGGCACCTGCCAGCCCGCCCCCCACTCCCCACCGCCTCATCTTGACGGCCGTGCAGATGCACCGAGCGGCTCCCAGCTGCACAGGGGCCAGAGCATAGGGCCAGCTCCGGGGGTCGAGGACCATCTCCTTCGTTCTGGCATTGGCCCACGAGCAGCCGGCGAGCCGACCCGAGCACTGCCCGTGTCCTCCAGCATGGATGCGGCCATGGGGGCGGAATTCAGCCCTGTCTGGCCTCTGGATGCAGGAAGGCGGTCGGACATGGCTGCGCTGCCACGTGCTCCAGCTGGGCACGTCACGCCACGGGGTGAGCCCCTGCGAGACCCCGCGCCCAGCGCGCACCGACGGCTGCCGAGGGAAGGACACGGTGTGCTGCCGTCAGCACGCGGCGAGCACGGCCTGGGTGAAGCGTGAGCTAAAAAAGCTCGGGGGGGTTGAACTCACACATCCCCCTGTGCGTGTGCGGGCGCACTTGCTGCACGCAGCAGCGTCCCTCCCTCCCCGATGGCATTTTCCTACTGGACACCACCCACTCTGCACCAGAACGGAGAGCAGATGCCCCCGTGCAACCCTCCTGCCTCCAAAAGCCCTTTAGACACCCCTTTCTATCTCAGCCCGCTTCGTAGCCGAGCTAGTCAAGGGGAAGCAAGCAAGAGATCGCAGGACTTCAGTAACCTTCTCCTATCCCACCCAGACTTGGCTCCTGCCATTTTTGTACCTCCTGGCAGGAATGCTTTGGAGGAGGCAAGTGGCAGCCCATGAACCCCGCTGGTGCCCAGTGCCGTGAGCGCCGTCAGTGGGACCCGCTCTGTGCACAGGTACCCCCTGCCCCCGGGGCGGCCGTGCCAGCACCCCCAGCCGCCTCCAGCCCCGGGAACCCAGAGCAAGTGGAAAGCACAACCCTGCCAACGCCGCCTGTACCCAAAGCAAACGCAAAGAGAGCTTGGGGCTGAAAAATATAAAGAAATCTATTTACAAAACAACAGCTAACAAAATAAACTACATAACATATATACATCTTTCCTTCAGTCCCAACAGCGTGAAAAACATAAAGAAATCTATTTACAAAACAACAGAGAACAAAACAAACGACATAACTTATATACAGATTTCCTTCAGCCCCGCCAGCGTGTCCATGTGCCCTGCAAGAAAAGGAAGCGGCACGGTCAATTCAGGTAGACTGCTGATGGTCATGGTATTTGCCACAGCCCTGGGACACGCTGGGGAGAGCAGGACTCTGCCACCAGCGCTAAGCCCCGGCTGGGCTTAGGGTTAGACTTGGGCTGCCTGGCCCTAAGGAATCGCTCACTTCCCAAAGCGGATGGGAGCTCAGGGCAGCGCGGTGGTGGCAGTTCTGCCACCAGGACGAGGGGACCGAGCACTGTGTCCCTGCAGCGGGGCCCACCCACAGCAGTCCCATCCCCAGATTGGCAGCAGGCAGCCCACCCTCACTGCGGGCAGGGAATGGGGAGCACGTGCCTGTGTTGCTGCTGGCGGGTCGATCTCCATTTCCACCTCCCTGTCCATCTCCTCCTCAACCTCCATCTGCTCTTCCCCCTGTTCCTCCACCTCCATCTCCTCTGCCGCTTCCCTGCTGCTGCCTGGTGTTCCTGCAGCCTCCAGCACAAGGTTCCACACCCTAAGTCAAAAGCCAAGCAGAAAAGTCCATTGGTGGTGCCCCGGCCAGCCGAGTGCAGCTGTGGGACAGGGGGCTCGGCACCCCTGCCCCCTCTCGCCGCTCAGGGAGAGCCATGGGGCGCTGGGGCGGTGGGCACGTCCCCAGCAGGAGCTGGCTGGAGGCTGGGTGGCTCCTTGGCCACTGGCACCCACCGGTCCAGATGGATCAGGACCTGCAGCTGGTGGACCTTGTGCTTCTGCTGCTTCAGCAGCTTGGGAAGCGGCAAGGGCTTGACGATCTGCGGGAGGAGAGAGGACAGGGGTGAGCGGCCTTGCTCCCTGCCCCTGCCCCTGCCGGGGCACCAGGAACAGACCCCAGCCCCACCACGCACAGACCCCATTCCCGTGCCTCTCTCGGCACCCAAAAGCTCCTTACCCTGTGCAGGGAGCTCTTGCTCTCTGTGCTGCTCTGCGGGCAGGGCTCAGCTCTCATGATGTAGCCTGGAAAGGGGCAGAGGAGGCACCGGCTCAGGCTCTGGGCAGAGCCCAGCTGGGCCTGGTGAGCATCCCTCCGGCACAAGCCCTGGACTCCCCCGAGGATGTGTCCCCCCAGGCAGGGATGCTCGATTTCAGCAGGGGATGAGCGGCCCAGAAGGGCTTCTCCCAGCCCGGGGCCTTGCAGGGTTGGCTGCAGAGTGTGAGCCAAGCTCCCGGCCCCCCGAGCTCCCCAGAGAGGGGTCCCCACCCCGCACCATCCCTGCACTGCTTGCTCCAGCCTGCCCGGGCAGTGACAGGTTGCTCACCTCTGTGGAGAGCGCCCGCAGCTCTGGCAGCACAAGTGTCCTCTCTTTCTTCAGGTGCCACCGAGATGGCAGCACCTGGGCAGGGACTGAGGGGCTGGGAGCAGGGGACAAGGGCTGGGTTGTTCCTGTGAGGAGTGGGTATCAGGGGTCAAGATCTGGGCTGGGAGCAGGGCAGAGGGGCTGCTGGCAGGGCAGAGGGTTGCTTGGTCTGTGCCCGTTGCCAGGCACCGGAACCCACAGCTGGTACACGGGCCGTGACATCCCACGGTTCTAATCACATCAGAGCTGCAGTGCCAGCTGTGCAGGGGGGGTGAGAACACCTTAAGGGGCTGCAACTTCACGGGGTACATGGGGGAATTTTTACGTTAGCCCTCGAGATGAATTAGACACACTTCTGTGCTGAAATATAGAAGTGAATGGCCGAAACAGAACTGACTGAACAGTGCGTTGGGCGCAGTCCTGCCGCCATCAGTGGTCCTTCAAGGAGTCTGCAGAGCTGCGTCACGAGCAGATCCCTTGTACCCACTTGCCCCAGCACCCGTCCCTGAGCGGTTGCATGGCGGGGCCTCAGCCCGGCCGTGGGTCCATCCCCCAGCCCAGCTCTGCTGCCCGAAGGTGGCCCCTGAGCGCTCCCAGCCCAGGATGGCTGCAGGACTAAGCTGGGGCTGTTTCTGCTTCTCATCCCCAAGGGAAACCCCACTCCCTCGCAGGCAGTCCTGCTCTTTCTGCCACCCTGCTGCCAGCCAGCTCTCGTGCTTTGAGCCCAGAGGGCAACTGAGCGCCACGCAGCAACTGAGCGCCACGCAGCCCTTCGCTCGCCTCTTCCCTGCAGCGCTGGGAAGGAAAAAATCAGTCAAAAGGCTCAAGAATCGAGAGAAGGACAGAGAAGGGTGGCTCGCCCGTTATGGTCATGGGCAAAAGACGGACCCGTTAGAGGAAGAAAAGAAAACACCATCACTTTAATTCAAACACCAACAAAACCAACACATGACAGTGAAAAGAGTTACCGCAGCACGATAACACCTCCCCCCTGCTCTCCCTTCTTCCCAGGCTCAGTTTTGTTCCTGATGTCTCTGTGTCCTCGTCCCAGTGGCACAGCAGGAGGAAGGCAATGGGCATTTTCAGTCTGTCCGCCGCTCTCTCCTCCCGGGGCGGGAAGCACTGCCCTGCTCCTCGAGGCATCCCTCTCACGGGAGACAGCCCTCCACGAACTCTCTGCGCCGTGAGTCCTCCCCACGGGATACATTCCTCTCGAGGTGCTCTGGTGTGCGTCACCCCCTTGTGCTGCAGTCCTCCATCTCCGCTGTCATTTTGCTACTGGAAGCTCCCCCTCCCTCCCCGCTTGCCCCAGCTCCCCCAGCATCTCTCGCCCTGGGATGTGGCCGCAGTGACTCACACCGGTTGATGGTTGTTGGGGTGGGGGGAGTAAAGTCCTGAGAGTGCGTTCACTGCAGAGGTGGAGGGGGGAGCACTGCCAGCTGATCTCAGCCCCGGGGTCCCCGTGGAAGGGGAGCGAAAGATACTCCCAACGGCAGCACCTTCCTGCTGCTCTTGGTGGGGAGGAAAACCCAGCTGGCCCTGGGGCAGGGCTCACAGGCTGGCAAGCAGCAGGGTGGCAGAAGCGAGGTTGTCCCAGCTTTGCAGGGTGGGTCAGCACCTCCTCTGATCCTCGGAGGTGCTTCTGGCCCCGGGTATCTCTCACAGCCCTGTCTTGTCCTCAGCATGGCTCTGGACACATCTTGGCGCCTTCAAGCTGAGGCTATAGGACCTTGCTGGGGTGCTCGCTGCCAGCCACGCTTCCCCCCGGTCTGGCAGCCTGTCCCACATCACTGTTTCGATGTGCTTCCCCGCCAGCGTCCCCTGCTCGTGGTACTGACATGACTGTGAGCAGCACTCTGCCAAGCCAGGGAAGGCTTTTTCACCCAGCAGCGTTTAACCACAAAACAGAGACAGAGTGTGTGCCTTAAATGTCAGGGGCTGGAGGAGGCAGTTTCGGCTCTGCTCCTCCTCCCACCTCCCCCGGGGGTGAGCAGGGCCCAGAGGGTCTCAGGATCCCAGGCTACTGGGACCACCATGGGGCTGAGGCCACACTGGGATGCCCAGCACTCACACAGCACTGTCCCCATGACCAATTTCCCAGGTCCACCCTCTGTCCTGCTGGGTCCCCATGTGACAGCACCAGTGGGATCACCCTGGCGAGGGCTGGAGCCCCCCAACCTCCGGTGTCCCCAGCCACCTCTGACCCCAGACCCTCTTCCCACTCCACTGGTTTCCTGGGGTGCAGGGCTGCAGCGGTACCTGGGCGGGCTCCCCTCTCATCTCCTGTGGCTGCTTCAAGAAGCGGCGGGGAGAGCAGGAGCACATGTGCAAGCAGCTTCCCACACCGCCCCACGGGGTGACCTTCTCCACAGGTGCTCAGTGCCTGTGGCGCAGCGTGGGAGATGGGGCAAGCTCCTGCACCCTCTGGGCTGCACCAACCCCTTACCCAGGAGGGAAGGGTCTGGCCATGCTGGTGGGGGGCTCCAGGTGTGGGGCAGAGTGCTGGGAGCACATGGCTCGGCTGCTCTCTCACCGAGTGGGAGGCAATGGGGTGTCCATCCTCTGCATGAGACAATAATGTGCATTATGCGAAAGCCCAGAACTTCGGAGGCAGGAGGAAGAGGCAATGCCATCTCTGCAGCAGACTTGGGAGCGTGGCTTTGCATGGATTTGAATGCTCAGGGTGGCCATCCCTGCTCCAGGCTTTGCCAGGGCCAAGCACGCAGAGCTCCTGTCCCATGGGGAAGGGGTCTCTCTCTTCAGAGATCCCTGCAGACAAGCAGGGAGGTCGCAGATCCCATTCGAGGGCTGATTCTGATTTCAGAGTGGGGCCATGGCACAGCCCTGCTCGGGCTGGCTGATGCTGCCCTTCCGCTAAGGCCAATGGAGTTTTAAAGCTAATGAGGGGAAAAAAGTCATGATTATGGCAGAAAGGAGCATCCTGCATGACAGGGCTCCGGCACTAACCCTCACTGCATTTGAAGTCCCCGTGGCAGTAAAAACAGCCAGTGGGATTTCCCTGCTGTGGGGAGCATCCGTAGGGCAGCCGGGGGCCGGGAGCTCGTTGCAAAGAGACAGGAGGCGAAACCCGCGGGGGTGGTGGGAACAGCAGATGAAGCTCAAACAGCCAGATGGGTAACGTAGCACCCGGCAAACCTCTGCAGCAGCCCGGGCCTCCCTGAGACACCACGGCTTCATCCCCCTCCCACGGCTGCAGGGAGCAGCCATGGCTGCAGCTCTCCCCTGTCCCCACCTTGCTGTAACCCTGTACAAGGGGGTTCAACCCCTTGTCCTTGCATCCATTTTGCCTCCTGCTGCTCCTGCCTGACCTGGCCAGCCACCGTTCCCCATCCCCTGTAACTCTCTGCTCGGTGCTCTCCTAGATGCTGCTGCTCTCAGGGCTGGACGGGTGAAGCAGCGTTGCTGGGACCTGCCCATGGCCCATGCAATGCCCCAGGACACAGGGCTGCCCAACGGCAGCGAGAGCAGAGCCCACATGGGATGGCTCAGCCTGCTCAGCCTGCCTCCGAAGAAGCGGGAGATGATGGAGAGGAAAGCCCCCCTGGCCGAGGGCAGCCCCGGGCAGCCGGGCTCTGGCAGCGCCATGCAAGCCACCCTCTGCCAGCCTTGCCTGCCCGGGGGACAGCAGGCAGCTGCCCAAGTGCTGCCCGGGCCTGCCTGGGTCTCGGCCAGCTGGACAAAGCCAGTGGCTCCTGTGGGGATCCAGCAGCCACAAGCAAGAGCCACTGTGCCAGAGCATGCGAGGGATGCTGACAGCACGGCAGGCACTGCCGGTGGGGCAGCACTGGGCTGTGGGCAGCCTCCAGGCACCGCGGCTGCCTGTGGAAGGGGCTGGGGCACCTTCAACCCCGAGGGCTCCCTGCAAAACTATCACGGAGCCCAGAGCTGCCTGCACACTGTGGCCTGGACATCACTCTGCAGGCAGCACACAGGCAGACAGGCCAGAGGGCTGGGGACAGTGGTGGCCCTGCCAGGGCACTGCTCTCCAGCCAGCCCTATGGCACCAGCAAGGGTTGAGCCTGGGGGAGGGACAGAGCTGGGTGGGGGGCTACCTGCAGCCTGTATTCCACAGGCACAGGTGTATTATGGACTGCCTGCCCCTGGCTTGGCAGTGGGTACGACTGAGCTGGGCAGGGAGAGGGCCAGCCTGCAGGATGCTGGGGCTGTTCCAGACATGCTGCATGTGCCCTGCTCTGCAGTCAGGCATCCCCCGCCCAGCCCCTCAGAGCCCCCCAGCCCCTCATCTCTGCCTTCAGCCAGCGCTGCCCCTCTGCAGCCACCTCCCGGGGCTGCTTCCCCGCAAGGGCAGGATGAGGAGATGCCACCTGCCACCACAAGGGACGTCCCCACGATGCCCACACCCATCCCTACTCACCTTTCTGCCTCCATCATGCTCTCTCCCATGGGACCATCCTACGCATTGGTATATACCCGGCCGCTCTGCCCCGCGGTCACGTACTGGCAGCGCCGAGCCCCGTCCCGTGCCAGCGGGCTCTGGTCCCTGCTGCTGCCGACGGCGAGCACGGCCTTCGCACTGCCCCATTTCCATCTGGGGTCTCTGACGGTGCTGCCTGGGGGCCGGCAGAAGAGGGTGGAGGAGCTGCAGGTGGAGGATTTCCTGGGGTGCACAGCAAGTGCGGAGCTGCACCTCAGCCCCTGCCTGGTGCAGGGCGTCTGGAGGAGCCCACGCGCTGGCTTCGCCTTCCTTCAAGTCTACCTTGGGGACCAGGACAGGCAGGTGCGTAAGGTACCATCCTACGGGGAAAAGGGAACATAGGGGAGCTGGGGACCCCTGCCCACCCTGCCCAAACACGCAGGGTACGTGGCAGTCACCAATACAAGCAACCATCCTTTGTGCTCCCGCAGCTCTTGTTACCCAAAGCAACTAAAAAGCCCCTGCAGATGTTACTGCAGAGCAGGACCAGCCAGCCCTGAGCAACTCCTGGCCTCCTGATGGATGGATCGGTACCATTCCTCAAGGCCAGGCTGGCCCTGCTCCTTCAGCAGATGGGATCAGTGACCAGGGAGGGCCAGAGCAGGTGAACTCCAGCTCTGCCACTGCTGTGCTGCACGGCCTCAGTCACCTCTCCTGATGCGGGAGGGTAAAAGGAAGCTGCAGGGCCCAGCGAGGCTGGTGGGTTTACTGGGGGCAAACACCATGGCTGAGCATGGCTGCTGGTGCGGCTGGGAAGGAGCCAGCCTGCCTAAACTGCAGGGCAAGCAGGTGAGAGCAGACAGCAGGGAGGATGTCCCTGCCCCAGCCTGATGTGGGACCTCTCCTCGCTCTGCTCAGGTGTCTGCCGAGGTGCTCCAGGAATACCCCTTCTTCGCCCATGGCCGGGGCTGGGTGTCCTGCTGCCCACACATGACCTCCCAACTCTACCAGCTCCCGTGCCAGCAGCTGGCCGTCGGGGACGTCTACATGGTGTGGAGCCCAAGGATGTGGGGACGTGACACCCCCAAGGCTTGGCAGGAGCCTCCCCCAGCACCTCGCAGGGACCGCTAGCTTAGAAACTGGGCTCCCATCCCTTGGGGCAGGGCATGGCCAAGGAGCGAGCAGGCTCCTGGCACTGAGCCGTGCTGTGAACCCCTGCCAGGCAGCACCTCGGCACAGCCTGGTTCCCCCCACCTCGCCTCCCCTCCCCGGCCCTGCGGAGATGCTGGTTTCTCAGCAGTCACATTCCTCTGAGGGTGTTTATGGCTTTTCTGTCTCCCTGCTGTCCCAGGCTAAAATCACCCCTTTTAAGGGAGCCACAGGACCGCGGGTTGCTGGAGCCTTGCCTGCTGCGGGCTGCTCCCTTGCAATATATTGCCTCGTTTACTGGGAAAGCAGCTTTGCCTTGTTTTTCTCTTGACTTCACAATTTACTGATAGAGTCAAAGCTGTGGCTCACTCCCAGCCCCATCCACGCACACCTCATAGAGAATAAGATCTATTTTCACCAGCAAGTGATTCACCTGCCTGGCACAGGTTCACCTTTCCCTTAGCAGCCAACTCCTCCCCAGCTCCATTCTCGCCCCCCAGCTCCCTGACTCACCTCCAAACCTCTAATAGACGGGAGAAACCTGAGCGGGAAGGGCAGGAGGAACAAGTCACGTTACATTTTCTCCTGATGATGGATGCACTTTGATGCTGGCTCCCCTGGGGACTTTTGGCAGGAGCTGAACTCTGTGTCGTGGAGAGGAGAAGAGGCATCATTCCTACCTGGGCTTGTGACCCGGATCTCCAGGGGACACCTCCCAAGGACCTGGGCATTTGCGGTCAGGGCGAGGGCTGTTGACACAAGACGGTGCCATCAAGCTGCACTGGAGGCATAAGGGAGGCAGGGATGCTGCAGCGGCTGAGGCAGACCCTCCAGGTATCTGGCAGGGCTTATTCTTAGGCTTCCTACCAGTAGTCACTGACTTCAGTGTCACCTCTGTCCCCTCTCACCTTCTGGCCAGGGGCCCGCACGCTTGGCCAGAAGCAAAAAAATCATTATGTGTAGCTGGCTTGCCTGTGTTGGTTTAATTGGAATAAAATGTGTGCCCCGCTGAGCGGCACGGCTTGTGCTGAAGAGCTGGGATGAGTCAGGCTCCGTGCTGGTGCTGATGATATCACTGCTTTTCCAACCCCCTCCCAGCAAGGCAGGACAGAGGCCACAGCAGCAGTGGCCTGGGTGTGTGTCACCCTGCGTGGGCAGCACCCACACGCACCATCCCCGCAGCAGGGACTCGGGCCACAGGGAGCCCCAGGGAACTCGGGGTGCTTCAGGGGACTCCTGTGCCCAGAAACAGTCTCCACACCTCGCAGTAGTAACCGGTGCCAGTCGACACAGACATGTCACATAGCTGAGACCTGAGCTAATTCCCTGGCCCTGCCTCCTCGCCTCCCCGCTGGCTGGCAGGGCAGGGCAGGGCAGGGGGTCAGCAGGGACGGCAGCAAATGGCTGCTGCTGCCCAGAGGCTGTGCCAGAACACACAAAGCTGGGAGCAAGCCAGAGCCAGCAGGTACCCAACAGAGATTTGCTCCTGCAGCTGCTCAGAGCCCATGGACCCCTCCTCTTGCTCCACCAGCTTGGCCCCCCAGTCCTCCAGGCCCAGGCCACCATGCTGGCAACCCATGCTCAGGTGGAAACGAACAGGCAGGACTGAGGGTGCTTTTTGGATATGGTTAAACATTCACGTGGACAAAGTTCATCCCTCGTAACCACCATGTGAGCTGAAGCCAGCAGCTACGGGCAAGTGCACAGGGTGCGGGCACCCGGTCCCCAGCACAAAGCGGTTTTTGGCAGCAGGAGCTCCCAGGAGGCTTGGGGGGGGACAGGAAAGCAACAGTAGCCAAAAACAGAGCTGGGACACAAACAATATCCAGTTATCTTTAGTCATCCAGACAGTGAGAGAAACACACTGAGAACGGGGCAGGCAGGCGGGACACACCACAGACACTGGAAACTCCCTTTCAGGCAGAGAAAAGGGCTGAGTGGATGCCCCCTCCCCGTCCCGGCTTGGCAGTGACCAGCCTGCGGGCAGAGATGGCGCTGGGCACGGCGAGGCACTGACTCACCCTGCTGAGATACAGGAAGGAGGCGGGCGGCCAAGTCCGCTTCTCTGCCAAGGAGCAGCCCTGATGTGCAGAGCTGAACGTGGGAGAAAACACCCCAGAGTGCGGTCTGCTGGGGGATGAGGGTCTCAGAAAGCCAGTGGTGAGCTGGGGAGGAAGCCCACGGCCCATCCATGCAGCGTGCTGTCGTCTCTCCTATGTGATTGCGTGAGCTGGGAATTTAGAGAAGAGAAAAAAAAAAAAACTAAAAAAGCAAAGATGAATGGTAACTGTGCTCCCTGCCCAGGCACAGAGACCCCTGCCTCCAGGCCCGCCCATCTCCTGCCACGCGTGGGGGGGCTGCAGAGCCCCTGCAGCCGGACACTGCGGGGCACACAGCTCTGCCTGGGGCAGCTGTGGATGGCGGGGGGGGGACACCCTCTGCAGGGACCCTCCTTGGGGACCAGGGACCCCGCATGGGGACTCTCTATGGGTCGTGGAAACACAGCGACCCTCCGTGAGGACCGAGTACGGGGCATGGGGACCCTGCTCTGCACGGGGACCCTCTGCAAGGGCCACCTCTGGGGACCGGAGACACACCCCCCCTCCCCGGGGACCGGAGACCCCCCTCCCAGCCTCCCGCGCCCATCATCCCCGCCGCAGGGCTCCCGCAGCCCGCCCCCCCCCCCCCCAGCCCCCAGCAGCGGCCAGCGGCCGGACCCCCGGCAGGGCAGCAGCCGGCCGGCGCCGCCGCGATGCCGCGGGGATGGGCGCTGGCACCGCCCCGCGCAGCGCCGAGCACCGCCCCGCAGCGCGCAGCATGGGCGAGCGGCGGGCGGCGGCGGGGAGCGGGGGGGCGGCCGCCCCGCGCTGAGCCCCGCCGCCCCGGCCCGGCCCGGCCCCATCCCGAGCCGGTCGCAGCAGCCGCCCGCCGCATGTCGGGGCCCGGGGCGCAGAGCCGCAGCCGGCGGCTGCCCGGTAAGTGCTTGGCGGGAGGGGAGCGGGGGCACCGGCACCGGGCGGGCGGGCAGGCAGGCAGGGCTCGGGCTGCCCGCGTCCCCCCCGCAACACCCACCCCATGCCCCTTGCAAGGCAGCCGTGGCACACCCCACACCCCCCCGCTTTCCTTCCCCCGCGGAGCTCCCGCTGCACCGACACCGCTCCCGGGCTGCTTCGGGCAGGGGCTGCCCGGGGAGCTCCACGCCTGGGACGGGGATGCTCGGGGCGGGGGGGGGCACCTGCCTGGGAAGTGGCTGATTTCAGGGACCTGTTGGGCCACGGGCTTGTTGCGGAGCGGCATGGGCACCCCTGGGAGCCCCGAGACCCCCCGGAGGAGCGGATTCCCCCGCACCCGTGGGGTTTCGGGGAAGAGGAGGCTGAGCGAGCGGCAGCCGGGGTGACAGGGGGGTCGCAGGGGGACCCTGCCCTGGATCCCTGCCCCGGGCTTGCCCCGCTGTTCCTCGGGCACTGCGCTGCCCTCCTGGGCTTTCTTGTCCTCACGCTTCTTTCTGCGTGAATCGAAGCAGGGCCCCGTAAATAGCAGGGTCTTATGACAGCCTCTGCCGGGGAAGGAGCTCTGGGCGGCAGCGATATTTTTAGTGCTGAGACACAGGGGATTTGGAGATCGCACGGAGGAGCGCAGGCGATGAAACCGCGGCACAGACGGGGGTTATAAGGTGCCATGTCCTCCCTCTCTAGTTCCCCCCTCTCATTGCTTTTCCCAGCAAGGGGCTCTGCCAAAACCACTGCCTCCCTCGCACTCGCCGGGTGCGTTTCCTCTCATCGGGGCTAGTTATTTTCTGCTGTGCTGCAACACGAGGTCAGACGTGCTGATTGAGAAAAGACCGTGCAGGGAATTAACGCTCAGGCAGCCGGCGTGTCCAGGCATCCCGTCTCCGCACAGCCTGGTCCTGCACAATTCTCCGGAGCATTCCCCGCTCTCCACACCAGCTGCTTCTCCCAAGGCTAAAGGAGCCAAAAGCCCTTGGAATTTACCCTTGTCCCACAGTGGTTTTGCTGGGGCAGGGTGATAGGGAAAGGCTTGTGATCGTGGCAGAGCCTCCTGGAAGATTTCGTGGCAGCCGAGGAGCTGCATCTTCCCCCCACCCCGTCTCCTTGCAGCACTGCACGGCACAGTCCAAGCTGGGCAGTGGTGGGGAGCCCTGGGCTGCTCTGGAGGAGCAGGGTCGGGGGGTCAGACTCTGGGAAAGTGCAGGAAGATGAGCAGAACCTGGCTGGGCCAGCCTGCCCCAGCTCTTTCATTCACCAGGGACCTACGACCCCTGACTTAAACTCTGTTCACCACCCCATCACTCCCTGCCCCTTTCCACGGGTCAGGTTATTTTTCAGGACCTTCTTTAAATCCCTCAAAATCTCTGCAAGGTATTGCAGAGCCATGGCCTCAAGAAAAGGCCATCCCCATCCTCTCTTGGCCTTGTGCCTACACTAACAAGCCTTCTCCCACCCCCAGATACACCCCTTCTATTTGCTGGCACCGAGGGGGGATTGTACTGGGATCCTGTGGGCCAAGGAGGAATGAAAAACACATCCCCCTCCCAGCGGAAGCACAGCCACATAATTGAACTGTGCTCTGCTCCCAGCCCAGACGCTGGGTGGGAGAACACCCTTAGCTTGGTGCTCCCAGCACCCTCACGCCCTGTCTGGCCCTCACCCTGTGCTAACTGCACCCCAGCACTTGCTTCTCTCCCAGCCTGCTTGGATGAGAGTATGGATGGGAGAGCTTGCAGTGGTTTGCTTCGCGGCCAGCCCTCCCACGCCTTTCCCCACCACGGCGGTGGCCATGAGCCCACACCAGGCGAGGGCTGGCCCCTCGGTGGCCCTGGCAGGACAGAGGGACCAGTGGGGCCAGTGTCCTTGCCCACAGCCCACCCTGTGGGCAGCTGCCTGGCAGCAGGCGAGAAGGAAATCCCTGCCTGCACCTCCTGGGGGGGATCCTGCCCTGCCCTGCCCACCCAACCTCTGCACCAGCATTTGGCCCCGGTTCCTCTCTGAGCCACGCTGGCTAATAAGCTGTGAGGGCCGGAAGGATTTGAAGGCAGCGGGGTGCTCGGTGCCATCGCAGCCGCGCTGGGCGGTTCAGCCAGCGGGGAAGAGCCTGGCTCTGAATGCTGATCAGCCTCCGGCCCCTTGGCTGAGTGGGCTGTAGTAATAACCATGACAATAGTAATAAAAGCCAGGCCACCAGCAGGTACCGACAGATCCCCCACGGTGCACAGGGGCCGCATTGTGTGTGCGAACGTGTCCCGCGGTGGGAACATGCCAGCCGGATGAGACAATCCCCACGGCTGACAGCCGGGGAGTGTGACCGGCCGTCACATGGGGAAGGGCCGCGGCAGGGAATGCCGCTCTCCTTTATTTCCCCTGCAAGGGTTGCTGAGGAGCGGCTACACTAGCAGGGCTGTTCACTCCCCTCAGGCCCGGAAGAGCCCCGGGAGGGGGGAAGGCTCCATCCCCGACTCTCACCGCGGTCACGGGTCAGGCAGGGCCAAGCACAGCCCAGCTGCCGTCTCCCGCTGCCGGCATTCCTTACATAATGGGATCTCAGTGCTCGTGCCCAACTCCCCGGCGAGAGCTCGAAAACAAGTTCATAAACAGGTCCTGCTAATTTCTCCCACAAGAGAAATCCTGGCGCCCACAGGAATGCTGCCACCAGCACTCGTCCTGACTCTCCCCAAGCACCCTTACCCCGAGTATCGGTCATGTGCTGGGGAGAGATGGGCAGTGAGAACGTTAATGGCACACATCAGCCACGCTCAGGGTGCTCGGGGCAGTGCCCGCTAGCATTTTGGTTTATTTTGTTTTTGCACTGCAGGAGGACTTAGAGACTCTCCTCATTACCTCCACAGTGGGTCCCTTTGGCAAGATGCAGCATGGAGAGACGGTCTGTCACCCCAAATCTGGGCACTGGCACAGCCTCTGCCCTGAGCCCCAGCTCCCTCCGGCCGGAGCCTGATGGGCTCTCCTCGGTGTGCTGAGCTGCGGCTGTTTGCTGTGGATTCGGCACAGCCAGGCTGGGGGGCAGAGCTCTGCCTGGGATAGACAGTACAGGGCTGGCTCCAGCTGCTGAAAGGAGCCAGCTCCATAACCAGTGCCCCGGTCACCCCCCTCCTTGTCCCTGGCTCTATCCTCCCCTGCAGATAGCCCGGGGGAGGCAGGAGGTTTTTGCCTTACTCCAGCTGCACCGGGCTGCAGCCACCAGTCAGCCTTGTGAGGAAAGCCAGGTGCTGCGCAGCACACCCAGCCTCTGCACCAGAGCAGGCACCCAGTGCTGAGGGCAGACAGACACACCGGGGCGAAGGCCCCTTCAGGCAGCCAGCATCGCTGCCCTGGGCATCGCAGGAAGCAGCATGGAGCAGCAGCAGAGGACCAGAGCCTCTTCCAGAAAGCGTGTGGTGACTGGCTCTGAGTCACGGCGCATCCCCGCGCTGTGCTGCAGGCACAGCCCGGCCTCCCGGGGCAGGCGGCTGCAGATGATGGGGTTTAGCTGAAGGATGCCCCAGAAACAGGGTGCTGAGGAGCCCGGAAAGTGCTCTCAGGAGGATGTGTCGTTGATCTCCAGGACATCTCCCCAGGCCCACCATCTCTCTCCTGTTTGGGTCCTCTGCTGCTCCATACTGCTGCCAGCCAGCCCCCCCCCTCCGCTGTCCTTGCCCCTGCTCCTGCCAGACAGGGTGGGGATGCTGCTCGCTGTTCCCTCCTCCCCAGCCTGGAGGAGTGGAGGGTTTGGGCCTTGCTCAGGCAGAGCAGAGGATGTTTGTTTGGTTTCCTTGGTTACTGCACTGCCTGCTCCAGTAATCACATTTTCCTTATGCCGGCTGGGCCAAGAGCAGCAGAGAGGAAATCTGGACTGGTTGAGGTCAAACACCAGCCTGGGAACAGCCGGGGCCACCAGCCACAGCCCCTCTGTGCCATTTGGGTCCTTGCTGTTGTGGTACACAACCCAAAAGGGAGGTACCAGGCCCAGGGATAAAGCAACAAGCTCCTTCACCAACAGCCCAAGGCCTTTCGTGAGAGCCAAGGACACAGGCACCAGTGTTGAACTGCTGGAGGAATTACAGGAATGAAAATGTTTGTGCAGGCAGAAGCCAAGCTGGCTGTGCAAGCGGGGGATGTGAACGGGGGAGCCTGCAAGCGTGGGTGCGGCTGTATTTATAGCGACTGTGGCAGCAGGGGTGCACGTGTGCAGGGGTGACAGTGTTGCTGATGCCTTTTATTCCTGACTTGTCCCTCAGCCCAGAAAGCCTGGAGCGCTAACACCAATTCTTGTCTCTGGGAGTTTCCCCTGGTTGTTAGCGTTCACAGACAACCCTCTGTTTTATAGCAAGGAAACTGAAACTTGAACATGTGCAAACCATGGTTGATCTCATAACAACACCCTTTCCCCCCTCGATAATTCACTTCAGCAGTTGTGAACGCAGCATATGAGCTCTTTGCTCCCGGCTGCCCTGCCTCTTGGAAGCGAGATCTGAGGCTCCAGCACAGCAGGTGCTGGTGACGCTGCTGTTCTGGTGGGTAACATCTATTCATGGTGACTAAAGCAATGTGCGCTGGTAAAGCAGAGCAGAAGGGAATCACCTGCCCTCCAGCACAGCCGTACTGCGTGAGCTGGGATGGGCAGAAGGGCTCGGACAGCCCTGCCTGGCCTGACCCTCCTCACCTTTCTCCCCAGCTGACATGGAGCAGGCGCAGCGGAGCCTGGATGCAGAGCAGATGCAGCAGCAGCAGCTGAAACTACGGGACCGGCAGAAGTTCTTTGAGGAGGTTTTCCAGCACGACGTGGATTTCTTCTTCCCTATGTCTCACCTGCAAATAGAGCATCGGAGACGTAAGTGCTGCAGGCACCAGCACAGGGCTGGGGGTGTTTCAGGGAACGATGACACAGGCGTTAGAGATCGGTGGGACATCCCCAGTCTAAAGATGGCCAGGGACACGCATGTCCTGCGCTGAGACAGGACCACACACGCTGCGTGTGGGTGCGCTGTGGATTACTCACACCACTTAAGTCACTGCACATGGGTACCCACGCTGGCGCCCTGCATAGCCACTGGCTTCAGACAGGCTCCTCCAGACAGCAGTTTGGGGCAGGGACAAGGGCTTCAGGGAGACAGCAGAGGCTTCCAGAGGGATGTTTTAAGGAAACATGATTTTCCTGGGGGCCTCTTACCAGCAAGTAGAATTCAGTTCCCCACAGCAAGGCTGGCCTCCCTCCTCAGGGTCCTGCCTGCACAGGGCTCACAATGCCCATTGCCTGGCACTAGCACTCACCTTTTTGCTGGCCTCTGTCTCTGCAGCCCCCTTAGGCAGCATTTCCTCCATGGAGGTGAATGTGGACATGCTGGAGCAGATGGACATGATGGACCTGTCAGACCAGGACACCGTGGACGTGTTTCTAGGCTGTGGGACAGAGGAGAGCAGCATTGCTGGGCCCCTGCCAGGTACGTGCAGTCCTGAGCCTTTTGCGGGCCAGGCTGGGAGCCCTTCCTGCCCCTAGTACCCATATTGGCTTGTTCCTCAGCCCCAGCCACCCTGTGTGCAGATCCACACACACTCATACAAAGACAAGACACTTGGTGCTGGGGTCTGTGAGGCAGGAGGGAGCTCACCCTGAGCTGGTCCACGTCAGTATCCACCTCCACAGCCCAGAGGTACAGACCCCTGTAAATACCTCATGCTGCAGAAGATAGGAGAGCACAGGCACTTTCCAGAGTCTGTGGGGCAAATTCTCTTGTCCTGAAAGCTCCTCTGCAGCAGCCAGTGTCATGTCACGATTTCCCAGGTCCCCACCACACTGCAGAGCTCACTGTGCCGAGCAGGAAGGCTGCAGGACCCCGGGGAGCTGGGCTTGGGTCCCTCAGGAAACACCTGGGGTGTCAGCACGCACACATGCTGTAGTGATTCACCAAAACCAAGCCAAATGTCTCCTTGCCTGCTGCAGCCAATGGCCTCACAGCATGGCTCCAAGCTGTGTTTCATGCGAGACAGAAAAGGCTCCACTGCCAGGAGCGGGGATGTGCGGCACTGCCCAGAGCCAAGCCGGGGGTGTGAGATGGGGAGCAGCCAGGAAAGCACAGCCTGCTGACGAATAAGACATGTGTGTTGAAGGGGCTATCTGTGAAGCTTAGGGAGCAATAAATCTCCAGAAGCCGTTTTCTTTCTCTTACCACTCTCTCCTCCAGGGGCAGATGCCAGCCAGTGCCCAGAGGAAATCACCCTGCAAGTGCCCAACGCAGCCGAGAGCAAGTCACGCATTTCCTCCACGTCCTCTGTCTCCACGGATCTGAATAGCCTGGACACCAGCGAGGAGGGGGCCGAGACCCCCGTGGTGCAGTCGGATGAGGAGGACCTGCAGGAGGACAGTCCCAAAGAGCAGGTGGCAAGAAGCTAGCAGCCAGCTCTGCCCTGCTCCCAGCCTCCTCCGTACAGACCTGCCAGCCCCGAGGAAGGAAAGCTGCTGGCGCTCAGTAAACCCCATCCTGGACTGCTGCCCTGCGGGAGGGGAGAGATGGTTTTCCCCTCCTCTTCCTCCGCAGGTTCTCCTGGCAGCCAAAGGAGAAGGAAAGGGGTATTGTAGGCTCCCAGAATTAACTCTTCAGGCTTTGCTGCTAACAATCCCTGCTTCACTCCCCCAAAATGCTCAGCATCCCACACCCTCACCATTCCCAGAAAGCATCCCTTGGGATCCCAGCTCCCCTTGTCCTACTGACAAAGGTCCCATCCAGACAAGCATTTAATGATGGCATACAGAGAAATAACACTCCGATCTAATCAAGCAGTGGGTGCGTGTGTTATTGGGAGAAAACAGCACGGGGGGTGAGGGTTAGGTGGAGATTGCAGGAGGGAGAGCAGTGTAAAGCCAGTGTGCTAAGGGTGACACACAGGAGAAAAATGAAGCCTCCTGAAGCACAGCCCAGCTCCAGCACAGGGATAATTCCTGCGCCCAGGGTGGGAGCAGATTACACGGACCTTGGCAGAGAAGGGTGGCTCTTAGTGGAGCAGGTCACCATACTGAGCAACATGGGTGCTGCCTCCAGGAGGGAGAGACCCAGCGGTTGCAGTACAGATGCTGCTGACCTGAGCTACCTGCCATGAGTACGCGGGGGATTTCTCATGCTAATCGGCTGTGTGGGGAACATCAGCACACACAGCACCAGCAGCGGCTGCTCCCCCAGCACAGCATGATGGCAGCAGCTCTGGCGGGAGGCTGCTTTAGAGTAGCAAAGGAAGAACCATTGAAATGAAGCCACTTTGCAGCCTGCTCCCTGCAGGACAGGTCAAGAGGAGTCAGGCGCTAAGCTGGCCAGGGGCCCGCTGCCGCTATCAGTGGCTGCAGGCCAGGAAAGCGCTGTCCCTGCTCGGCCTGTGTCAGCACAACCATGGTCACCCCCACGAGGAAAGGAGCCTGGAAGATAAGCAACAGTACCCAGGGAACGCTCCTCATCCCAGCTGCTTCCCAGGGATGTTCAGACCTTACTGCACTCCCTCCTGTGACAGCCAACCTTTCGTGTGACCAGATGGAGCTCCCCAGTTATCCAGGAACGATGGCCGGAGCGGGAGGCATTGGAAGTGCCGTCAGATTGCCCCCGTCGTTGCTGCCTTGCTGTGGCTGCAGTTTGCTTCCTCCCGGGGTGGCCCCAGGCTGGCAGCCGGTGGAAGTAGGGTGCTTCCGGACAGCTCTGCACCCGCAGATAGACGCTGTCCTCCGGAAAGGGGACGTCAAGGAGAGAGGGAGAGCAGACAACAGCAGCGAGAGCTGAGGAGAGGAAGTCACTCCGGGGACGGGAACAGTCCTTGCAGCGTCCTCGTGCGCAGTAAAGCCTTGCAGCGAACCACCCCAGCTCAGGCCGCACGAGAGCCCCCCCAGTTTTAAGAGCCGGGGGAGGGAGCCTTCGGGGAGCTCCCCACAAAATAGACGCCCTCGCGCCGAGGCTGGGGGCAGCTGCTGCCGGGTGCTCTCCGCCGGCCGGGCTCAGAGCCAGGCAGGCGCTTCCCCCGACCCCGGGCCGGGGCAGGCGCCAGGCTCCGGCCCGGCTCCTTGCAGCCGCCCCCCGCCCAAGCGGGAGGAAAACCCTCGGGCCTCGGGCCGGGCCCTCGCCGGGAGCGGGGAGGCGAGGCCGGGCCGCGGCTGCGGCGCCGCGTCTCCATGGCAACCCCGGAAGCGGCCGCCATTGGCCGCGCGGCCGGAAGCGGAAGTGGGCGGCGGGACGATGGCGGCGGCGGCGGCGCTGCTCCTGCTGCTGATGGCGGCGGCGGCGGGGCCCGGGCGGGCGGGCGAGGGGCGGGCGCAGCGGGACGCGCTGCGGGAGGAGCTGCTGCTGAGCCCGCTGCCCGCCGGGGACGTGGCCGCCACCTTCCAGTTCCGCACGCGGTGGGACGCGGACCTGCCGCGGGGCGCAGGTAGGGCGGGGCGGGACCGAGCCGCTATTGGCTGGGGCGCGGCGCAGGGGGCGGGGCTAGTCGCTGAGTGACGGCGCGCCGTGATGGGGGTCATGACGTTACCGCGTTAGGGGTGACATTAGTGCGGGCGAGTGACGTCAGAGGCGGGGGGAGGTTGCTGAGGGGAGCGGGAGCAGGGCAGAGCGAGGCGGTGACGTCAGCACGAGCGGGCTCGGCGCGGCGATGGAGCGGGCTGTGTGACAGGAGCAGGCCGGGGCAGGACGCGTGTTTGGCCAGGCCCTGGCGTGGTGTCGGGGCAGGAGACGGGCAGGGGCTAACGCTGCCCGCAGTGTCTCACTACAGGCTCTTCCCGAAGGCGCTGGGGCGGCTGGTGGCGGCGCTGGGCGTGCAGGAGCTCCACCTCGCCCTCACCCAGGGCTTCTGGCGCACCCGGACCTGGGGGCAGCCGCCCCTCCAGGCACCTGCTGGCGCCGAGCTCTGGGTCTGGTTCCAGCCCACTGTCACGGAGTAGGTACCCTGGCCATAGGTCTGTCCCTCTGGGTCCTCTCTGTGGCCACCACTCCCGGGAGCTGTTGCCCTTCTCACACAAGGCAGCCATGGTGTGTGTAGAGGCCTCCTGGGTTGGAAAATGTCCCCCGGCATAAAGAGCCCACAACCCCAGGAGCAGCTCTAAGGAAAAGCATTACGTAGCCCCACTCAGTGCACAGGGCAGGATGTGGTGCTGAGGGCAAACCCTTGTTCACTAAAGGAATAAGTAATTCCCTTTTGGGCTCCGTGATGACAAACCCCTTGCTGCATTAATATGATAGGGTTATATCTTTATCTCTCATCCGTGACTCACTTCCTTTGACTCCCATCCAATATCTGTCACCATCTCCCTCGGCTCACAGTCCTGTTTGAGCTGCAGCAGCTCTGTGTGGACTCACAGAGCTCTCTCCTCCCTACAAGTGGCCCGTTCTGGGTCTGCAGGTCGGGTCAGCCTTCAGCACTGCACCAAGGTGTTGCTTTAGGTCTCACAGCCCCTTCCCCATACACCGCACGTCACCTCCCGCATGCTCCCTGTTCCCTCAGCCTGCCTCCTCACATACCAGCTGCACCCACCACCGGGTCCCTGGCTGTCTGAAGCTCTGCCAGCCCTGGGGCTGCCCCTGCAGTGAATGTCCCCCAGATTTCACGCGTTAGAATAAAATACCAAGAGAGCTGGAGAGTGCAATGACCAGCAGCCTCTGCGTGCCCGCTCCTGGCAGCCTCTGAAAGCCAGCGTGGTCATCCCAGTGTGTTTATTGAATGTTACTGACTTAATGCTTGTTGTTCCGAGGATTCAAGCTGCTGAGTAATTTCTGGTATCTGTTCTCGCACAGTGTTGACAAAGCCTGGAAAGAACTGAGTAACATCCTCTCAGGAATATTTTGTGCTTCTCTCAACTTCATTGACTCAACCAACACAGTCACTCCAACGGCGTCCTTCAAACCCCTGGGCTTAGCCAACGGTGAGCCCGGCCTGCACTTGGCTGCCTGGCTCTGCTCTCTCACTCTTGCCTCTAGCTTTGGTTCCACCCTGTGCCACCGTGGGGAGTCCAGACACAGATCCTGCAACAACTCTGGGTTTGGGTGTGTACAACAGGGTCTGTTACCTCCTCCTGGAAGCATTTCCTCTCCCTACAAAAGAGGCTTGGATTTGAACAGAGGAAACCCTCAAGCAGTACCTGACAGATGCTCCCAAGCCCTCATCTGTCTCTCTGAGAAGCATTTTACAAAACAGTGAGGACTGGAGGATTTAAGGCACTCATGAAAAAAATCTGCTAGAATATACTCTTACCTATTCTTTCCAAATCACCCCGAAGAGAGGGATCTATTCCTGATTGAGCTCATGGCATTTCAGGGATATTGAGAGGGTGGTGGGCTGTGGGGTACGCTGCGGGGTGGAACAGGTCTGCTTCTGCTGTCATGCCTGTAGCAGTACCAGCCTGTTGACCCCCCACCTCCCTGCCCAGGGACAGATCACCATCTCCTGCGATATGCTGTCCTGCCCCGGGAGGTCGTCTGCACAGAGAACCTCACACCTTGGAAGAAGCTGCTCCCATGTGGCTCAAAGGTAAGGGTCAGTCCTGCTGCCTCGCTGGGCCACTCTCGAAGGAGCTGGGTCCCTGACAGCAACGCGGGAGCGTGCACTGGGAAGTCTCAGCAGGGTCTTTCTCTCAGTCGGAGCAGAGAAGAGACCTGGGGCTGAGTTTCTCCTTTTCTCCCTGCAGGCTGGGCTTGCTGTGCTGCTGAAGGCCGAGCGCTTGTTCCACAGCAGCTACCACTCACAGGCAGTGCACATCCGCCCCATCTGCAGGGTAAGTGTGAGGCTCAGGGCTCCCTTCTTTAACACCTCCAAGAGAAAATCCAAAGCCTTCTTGTGACACTGCAGGGTGACACACCGGTTTGCCCAGCTCCCCTGTGGGGGCTTCACTGTGTCTAACACAGCTGTTGTCCTGCTTCTCTGGTCTCACCTGCGTCCCCAGGGGATTCTTGCAGTCCTGGTGGACTTCCAACTCTGTCCTGGTGTCCTGCCCCTCCAGAAGGTGTGATCAGAGCCACCTGTCTCTCTCTTGTCCAGGATGCCTCCTGCCTGGCTGTGTCCTGGGAGCTCAGACAGACCCTCACTGTGGTCTTTGACACCTTTTCCAGTGGCCAAGGAAAGAAAGGTAAGCTCAGCGGTAGTGCGCTGTGGTCCTCAAGTGCCCCCCGCCTGCAGCACTTCACCTGCCACTGACTTTTCTTCCTGCAGACTGGTCCCTCTTTAAGATGTTCTCTCGCACACTTACTGACGCGTGTCCTCTGGCATCGCAGAGCAAAGTCTATGTCGACATCTCCCCTAAGAACAAGGTAATGCTCGCAGACCAGAGAACAACCCCTGCTCCCTCAGTTCAGCCACTTTGAGTGGCTCTGAAACATCCTCACCTCCACCCCCTGGATAGCCAGATGCTCCAGGAGCCCTCCAGCACTAATGAAGGGAGCTGGTTTCCCTCCTCTGAGCAGGGCTGCGGGGATGAGTGTGGTGGTGTTAGTAAGAATGCTGAGCTGGCCGTTGGGGCGTAGAGCTCAGGGCCAGCCAGAGGGGCTTTGCCCAGCACTGCCACTTACTTCAAGGGGCGCTTTTCTTTTTATGGTCGATTTGCTTTCTCAGGAAAAGGAGTTACTGGAAGTGACCCCCGCTCCAGCATCTGTATACGAGGCTATTGTCCAGGGAGACAAGAGAACCTACGCCGTCTATGACCTGCTGAGCCCCTCGCTCTTCAATACGTCTCGCAGCCTTAATGTGCAGCTGAAGTGGAAGCGGCCCCAAGACAGCTGTGAGTGACCAGAACTTCACTCCTCCTGCACCGCTGGTCAGGGCTGCAGGCCTAAAAATCACCTGGCACGGCCCACCACTCCTGTGTCCTTTCCTCTCTTGCAGCGGAACTGCCGACACCCGTACTCCACGCTCAGCGCTACGTGAGTGGATACGGGCTGCAGACTGGAGAGATCAGCACTCTCATCTACAACACTCACCCGTACCGGGCCTTCCCCGTGATGCTGCTGGAGACTGTGCCGTGGTATCTGCGACTCTATGTGCACACTCTGACTATCATCACGAAGGGGAAGGAAAACAAGCCAAGTAAGTAAACCCTCCTGGCAGCACATGCTGCCCAATTCCCTTGGCACAAGCAGCTCATTCCAGAGATGGTTTAGCCCCTCCCTCGGGCCCCAGTGATCACTGGGTAACTGGACTGCAAAACAAAACATTTTAGGATGTTTTCGTAGCCTTCAGTTCAGCGTTCACAGCAGATGAGACTTTATTAAGTCTGTTTCTTGAGGCACATGGGTGGTGTTTCATAACCCAACAAGGGTCTAAACCAAAGTGAATTGATTTTTGTAGTAAAGGAGGCTTGATTTAAAACTGATGACTGGGTCTTATTTAGCATTTGTACCTTTCCTTATGACCACCTGACTTTCGTGGGTCATCAGCTCTAAAGACCAGCCAGATTTAGCCTTAATACATGCTTTTTGCTATCTGTGCATCTTCACTTGCCCAGAAAACCTTTCCCGGGAGTGGGGAAGCAGGAGCACCCACCCTATGGGAGACGTTCAGGCAATGTGAGATTGGACAAGGTCCCCCCGGTGCCACTGAGGTGTCTCTTTGGGGTTAGGTTACATCCACTACCAGCCAGCCCAGGACCGGAGACGCCCTCACCTCTTAGAAATGCTGATCCAGCTGCCAGCCAACTCCGTCACCAAGATCACAATCCAGTTTGAGAGGGCCTTACTGAAGTGGACAGAGTACACACCTGACCCCAATCATGGCTTTTACGTCAGGTAACAACATACCTGAGCTCCTCATCCCCTTCTGAGCCTTGCGTAGGACTTGCTGCCCAGGTCTCTGGGGACAGGAAAAACTCTTGCTGTCTCTCTGCTGGCAGGACTGACACTTGCATGTCCTTTGTCTCCTTAGCTCATCTGTGCTTAGCGCCCTGGTGCCCAGCGTCATTGCGATGAAGGACGTGGATGTGGAGCAGAGCCCTCTCTTCACCTCGCTGTGAGTGTGCCTGTGCTGGGGAGCGGGGCCGTGCCGCAGCACCTGGGGGCTACTGGCCACTGTCATCCTGTCTGGTGAGCATGGAGCGGCGGTCCTGTGCGGGCTGACGCCCCCTTTCCTGATTCCACTCTCCAGGTTTCCTTCCTCTGATGGCTCCAGCTATTTTGTGCGCCTCTACACGGAGCCGCTGCTGGTGAACTTGCCGACGCCTGACTTCAGCATGCCCTATAACGTCATCTGCCTGACCTGCACCGTGGTGGCAGTGTGCTACGGCTCCTTCTACAACCTGCTGACCAGAACGTTTCACGTGGAAGAGCCGAGCCGGGGCGGGCTGGCCAAGAGGCTGGCCAACATCATCCGCAAATTCAGGGGGGTGCCCCCACTCTGAGAGAAACCGGGGCAGCCGGCGCTGGCCACAGGGCTCTGTGGGGAGACGCAGGGAGCAGAGCGCTGCTGCCTCTGGTCTTTGCTGGAAGCAGCCTGCTCCATTTTGCTGCCTGGATCTCTCTTTGGGATTCAACAAGCTGGGAGACTGCTCCCATCATTAAAATGGGAAACGGCTCTAAGCCCACTGACTACTGAACTGCGCTGCTGCAGGACTGGGAAAGGTGTAAGACTTCTGTTGGGGAGGGGGGTAACTTATGTGCTGGGAACAATGCTGGAAGTAAACTTGAACTGTTTTGTACATTTGTGCTGCTCCTGGTTGGTTTTACTTTCTCAACCCCACAGGCAGAGTTGACCCTGTAAGACGCTACCTGAGTCAGCTGGGAGGAGATGCAGACACAGTAAGGGGAGGGGGTGTGATCTGCAGCGAAGAGATGGGTTCATCTCTACCATCTCACCTCCCACAACTGCCACGTTTCACAGCTCCCTTCTGCCACACTTCACCACATTTGATCCAGTTTGCGGGTGAATGGTTGGCCATGGTGTATGTTTGTCCCCTCAGCCACGGAAAGGGTTTGTTTTCTTTCTCAGGAAAAAGTTCTTGCTCCCAGCTTCTCTTGCAGCATTTGAAACCCTTCCACCTGCTCACCCCTCTGCTGCAGCACAAGATTCTCCTCTGCCTCCTCGGTATCATTTCTACATGTCTGCCCAATGGCTCCCCTGCACCCCCAAAGCTTCGGGGAGCCTCTGGGCTCAGCAGACCCCACGTGCTGAGCTGTGGCCAGCCGGGCTCTGCTGGTGGGTGGCAGCCTCGGTCCTCCCCGAGCCATGGGGTGGGAATGCAGGAACACTGGCACCACTATGCTCTGTGGTGATTTTCATAAAATACAAGGTACCACCTTGCTGTGGCTCACACAGAGCAGCGAGAGGACACTGGTGGTGGTGCTCGGCCTCTGACTGAGGTTTTCAGGGGTATGTCGTTTGCATCTTGGATGTGGCTTTTGTGAAAGGAACAGACAACTGCCTACAAGCAGCTAAACAAAGCACAAGGAAATCATTAGAAGAAATATTACCCAGAATCAAAGCAAAGCACAGCCAGAGGTCCTTTAAAAGCTTCTGCTTGAACAGAAAGACCACAAAACCCCCGTTGCCTCCTGTCCTGCACAGAACAGTCTGTTCCAGTTGGCCTGGGATTACCTTTCACTTCCCTACCAGAGATGCCCTCTCTGCAGCTCCTATGGATCCACTCCCCTGGATGGCTCCATGCAGCCTGCAGAGCTGCTGAAATACGAAATACGTGAGTTTGGGATGATCCCTCTGTCCTTGCTTGACAAGAAGGACGTCACAGGGCTGGGAGCTCATGCTTCTTCCAAACACAGGATTGCTGCTACAGCTCTGCCAGCCAGGATTCAAGTGCAAACCAGAATTTCTTTATAGAACAACTAAATAAAACCCAAGCGAGCACACAGCTCCTGCAGTAGCACATGGACAGGGGGACACAGCCAGGAGTCTCGGGCACAAGGGTCCCCGTTGCAGTTTGCAAAAGGATTTGGAGACCTCAAGTTGCTTCAGGTTGGATCCAGGATAAATCCCGCAAAGTGCAACCATCAGCACATGCCAGAGCAGCTCAGAGCAGCCAAGGTCCCCCCAGCCTGGCTCCCTGTGCTCCAGGCATTAGTTGGGATCCTGCAAAGCCCCCCGAGTGCCAAGGCCAGCACCCATGGACACAGCTGGCACCGCAAGCCAAACCAGCCAAAACCAGCGTAAGAAACACGGCACTGCTGCAAACCGGACTGTTGCTTCTGCAGGAAAAAAGGTCCCTGTGCTGAGAATGATGAGGGCAGCCCACGCCAGGGCCAGCCAGGAGCTGCCACGGGCAAAGGGTGCCAGAGCTGGCATCAGCCAAAGGCTCTGGGGCAATTCCCATGCAGTGCCATAAACCAGGAATTTAAACAGCCCATAAAGAGGTGAGCCTGGAGTAACTGCAAAGCAGGAGGAAAACCATCCTGGGCTGGATTCTCACCTGCTGGGCCATCGAGGGGGCCAGTCTTATCACATCCATCAAACACAGGGGCCAGCCAAGCAGAAAACCCTGTGAGAAGTGCAGGCAGCCCAGCAGTCACAGCTAGGTGGGTTTTAAGCAGCTGGGAACACTCCAATTCTTAATGTTTGGGGTATTTTTCCTGGACTATTTCTTTCCCTTCCCTGTATGGCCTCCTTGGGAACCCAGCTGGAGCTGGTCATGGCTGAGCTGTGCGTGGTAACCTGCTGCTGGGTGTCTGCAGAAAGAAGGGCTGGAGCTGGGGTGCTCGCAGCAGCCTGGGCTTTGCTGCCAGCCCAGTGATGCTTGGCCAGAGGACTGCCAGCAAGCAATGTCAAAAATAAAGTGTTTAAGGCCACTGAGCTGTGACTGCTCTACCTCTCTGAGATACAGCACCAAGAAGGGTGCAGCATGGAAAACTGGGACCCCTTGGGGCTCGAGAGGGCTAAATCAGCAGCAAAAGTGCACTGCCGTGTGCGATGAGGAAGCAGCATGCAAGCAAGCCTAAAAATAGTATGCGATGGAATTCAAGAAAGCATATACTTGACATGCCGCACAGTGCAAACCTGTGAGCGTGTGAACAGCGCGCAGTGGTGTGCAGGGACACATGCCAACTGCGTGCAAAGAGAAGCCTGCAACCAGCATGCAACCACATCTAAGAAAGCGCGCAAGGAGCAGGCCGCCCTGCGGAGAGTCATGCAAGCTGCACGCACAAATGCAGTTACCTGCAACATGCAAGAACGCAGGCAAGCAGCGCGCAAACAGCAGGCGAAGATGTGTGTGCGCAGCAGAGCGTGCCAGAGCCCCGGCGCCGCGCAGGAGGCCTGCGGCACCGCGCGAACCCGCGCAGCGCAGGGCGCAGCGGATGCGAACCCCCGGCAACGCCGGGCAAAACGAGCCGGCGAGAAGCACGCCGAGCGGTGCAGAGAAGCGCCCAAACGGCACTTTAAATTTTAAAAAATTTACATAAATACATATAATTTCTTAAAAGGCAACGAAGCACTCAAAAAGCTGCAGGCGAGGCGCAGGCCCGGCGCTACGCGCATGCGCACTGGCCGGCCCCCGGGGCTGCCCGCAGCGCTGCCTGACGGAGCGGCGCCCACCCCCCACCGCCGCCCTCCCGGTCACCGCCGACGGAGCGCGGGCCCGTGGCGGAGCCGCTGCGCGGCGGGGCCGGGCCGGGCCGGGCTGTGCTCGGGGACAGGCGGGCGGCGGGCAGCCGCGGCGGGGTCCTGGCAGGACGGCGGCGCCCTGTCGGGGCGCGCAGGCGGCGGTGGGGGGCGTCCCCCGGGCGGCGCGGCCGGCTCCGCGGGCGGCCTCTCCCTTCCCTGCTCAGGGCGCGGCGCGGACGGGCCCGCGGCGGAGGCGGCCCCGGGATGGCGGCGTGAGGCGCAGCACCGCGCCGTGAGTACGGGCGGGGGGGAGCGGGCGAGGGGGGGGCCGCCGAGGCCCAGCCGCCCTCCGGGCCGGCGGCGGCGCGGGGAGGGGCGGGGAAGGGAGCCCTGCTGAAGCGATCCCCATTCCGCCCGGCCTCGGCGCGGCGTTCGCGCTGTCAGCGGGCGAGCGGAGGTCTGCCGGAGCCGGAGGTGACACTCGCCAACTTCAGGGACGGGAGGAAGCGCTCGGGGGTTGGGGGGTGTCCCAGGGCGGTGACGGCGGGAGAGCCGCGCTGCCGTAGCCGAGCGTGCGGGGGTTATAAACGAGCCGTTTTCAGCCCGCCGTGAGGACGCTTCCATTATTGCCAACCTAACATGAAAATAACACCGTATTCCCCCCCCCCCCCCCCCCCCCCCCTTTTTCCTGCCTCTGTACCGCTGTTCTCAGTCAGGAACATCTCATAGCTCGCTCTAGCACCTTCCATAAGCAAACCCTGGCCCACTTCTCCCCAGAGCAAGACACCTCTGACATCCTTTTGTCCAGCAGAGAACACGGCACTCCGCAGTGCTGCTGTGCCCGGGCAGGCACCCTCCCTGCTACCCCGCGGACGCTTTGAGCCAGTAGGCAAAGTGGGATTACAACCTGTTCTGTTGTACGAATGTTGCTTGTTACATCCCAAACACGCGAGTGCAAGAGGAGATGAAAAATGAAGCTCTTAAATGCAGTCTGCAACACACCGAACTCTCTTATACTTCATTACCCCTGTACTGAAACATTACAATTGACCTTGCAAATACTGTCATAGTGGAGTAGCCTTTGCCTTTCCAACCTGTATAAGTGCCCAGAACCCCTTGCCAATGCTGCATTTTTGCCTCTCTTTACCTGAGATGCAGAAAACTGGCCTTTATCAGGCTGTATTCAGACTTCTGAAGCCTGTCAAAGGCACAAAAGGTAGAGGAGAGATCCAAATTAAAACTAAAAATAATTATGTTTTTCAGGAAGCTTGGACTGGGCCTGGCATTTGTGATCTTTGGCAGTTAAACAAGGGCAGAGAGCAGGAATGAGGACCACTGAGAATTAATAAATTAGTACAGATGAAAGTAGCGATACTTCAAATGACAACTGTCGATGTTGACATCTCTTCCCACCACAGAGCTGGCTGACTTAACGTTCTGCTCCTGTGATTTACTGTGCAGAGGAACACAGATCACACTGCTGCCTTCCTGCTCACAGGTGGAGGTTTATTCACCCTGGTGCTGTGAGTGCACTGCAGCCCAAGTCGAGTGGGCACTGCACTACTGCTGGACACAGGCTAATCAATCCCCCAGTTAGTAACAAAGCTGGGAGAGCAGCTATGGAAGTGATGAAAAGTGGCTCAACAGAGCACCTCAGCTTGTCATGAAAGGAGTTGCTTTGGCTTGTCTCTAGCTTGAGAAATCAGAACACTTCGTAACCCCAAGGCTTGGTTAGTCAACGATTTGCTGCTCTTTTGGAAACTGTTTGCAATTATATTGCACCATTTCTGAGTCTACATCAAGTGTTCAAGGCATGAACTTATCAAAGACTGGGATAAGGCCTTTGCCAAAAATTGAAGACTCACTTTTTCCAGCTGAGTCATAGTGGCAGATAAAGCTTTAAGAAAATAGAAAAAATAGTGGCAAGACCAAAGAAAACCCTGAAGAAGTTAAATCCCGATACTGCAAATAGGTCTTAAAGTTTGAACAGTTACGGTTCTTGGGTTTTTTAAGAGAGAGGATTGGCATCTAGAAAGCTGGTCTGCTGTTGCTTTTCTTAGCTAAACTCCTCAAACTCATCACTTGGTAGCTCTTTCACCTCTTTTTTTTTTTTTTTTTCCCCAGTGCTTTGGATATTGTATATTTTTTAGAAGCCGTTTTGGGTGCTATCTGGTATTTGAGAGTTGGTTTTGAACACATGCTGGCAGCATGAAGCACTGCCCCCACACATCAGTTCAAGTTACATGGCTGTGACAGGTTTTTTGGTTTAAACAGTTTTAAGCAAACTGTACTACAGGTGAGCCTTATAGGTTAGAAACTCAGTGCAAATCCCTGAGGCTTACTTTGAAGTTTATGTGCACTGTGTAACTTGAGAGATTTTTATCTAGACAATGTGACTTTTCACTCCCAAGCAGAAACTTCGGCTTCTGGGAAAGGAGGAAATTGGCACCACCACCACCCAATAAAGAGGTTACTTGGTCTTTTATTGCAGATGTTCTGGCTGCCAGCCTGGGTGACTGTTTCTGTAGCATCTGCTGGGGAAGTTCCCTATGGACAGTACTGGCTTAACAGCTGCCTTAGTAAGGTCTGAACAATGTTACCTTTTAAGTGTTTAGGAAAAGCCAGCTGATTGTTCTCCCCATCAAGGTAAATAGACTGTTAAGGAATGAAAACATTCTTGAGAGAGATACAGACTTGGTGTTGGCATACTGATGTATGAAACCTATGGTGTAGAAACACATCTCAGCCTCTTAAGTGCTGAATTAGCTTGTAGAATACCAAGGAACAACTTGCTAGCTCCTCAGGTGGATTTATTCTAAAATGTCACTGATGCATTGCAAAGCACTACAGACTTGTGCTGTGCTACTCACTTTTGACTTGTCATAATGAAAGTTCTGTTTCTGGCTGGGAAAGGCGTGCCACTACCCTTGTACTGGAATTTGAAAATCCTCTCCACAAACATATACCAGTAGGACCTGCTGGTTTTGAATGGTCTTGGGAGGGAAGATGACAGAAGGAAGGGCTGTGAGCCCCATGGAAGCTGATTAATAAGCATGTGGAAAGGTATTGGTGTTTGCTTACTAATGAGGTGTGCAGGGAACCTCCCCAGGCTGCTCCTCTGCCTTCAGGAACCGGCAGGGACGAGGCTCCAGCAGCACATGGAGATCAGACGGAGCTGCTGAGCGCTGACTGCAGGGAGAGCAGCAGGAGCATCGCCTGCTGTCTGCTGCTGAGGGGTCTGAAGGAAGGTCCGGAGACTCTAAGAGCTGCGGAGGAGCAAGAGGAGGCAGTGGTGGTGCGATGAAAAGGAGCTGTCTGGTAAACATGAGTGGCCGCCAAGTCAGATGACTTGAGCAGGAGCATGAGAGCTGTCTTGAGGATAGCAGGACACCAGGCTGGCTAAGGAAAGATGAGTCAGGCAGGGGAGAACAAGAGCAACTGGTTGAGGAAAAGCAGGATGCAGTTGTGAAATAGGGAGCTGGTAGAAATACTGTTGGGTGACAGGTTCTTATTTGCTCTGGGACATGGTAATCTTTAGCTTGGATCATGAGGAGGGGACAAAAACAACAAGGTTGTTCTTCATTTGCAAGTTTCACCTTGCATGAGAACCTAGGCAAAACTGAATATTGTACGGCTTCAAGAAGGGACTGCCCATCCTGGGCCTCAGGGAGAGTGATAGTTCCCTGCTCAGTAAAGAGTTGATAGCAGGAGACGCTGTTTGTCTTTGATCAATAGTGTGGAAAGAGAACTCAGTCTCATTGCCAGCTGTATAAAGGAACCTCCAGTGAAGAGCTAGGAGGAGTATGTGGAAAGCCACTTGAGGAAGAGAGAGCTGCAGAAGTCTCTAATAGTAGGTACCTTACCTAGGATGGGCTGTGGGATGCAGCAGAAAAAGAGTTTTCAACCTTTAGCTGGTGGATAGTGGAGGGGCACACAACCACACAAGCAAACTGACTACAGATACGAGACTATTAGAATGTCTGCATTTGTTAGAAGCCCAAGAGGTTTTCAGATTGAAGGGCACTGACACTGAAACTTCATAGTAAAAATAGGCACTATTAAATGGTTCTTTGTTCTGCAGCGGTCGCACTGATTGCTACAAGCAACTGGCTCTTGCAGGAAATACCAATATTTAGAAATGGGTAACTTGTTCTGAGATTGATTTGCCTGTTTAGATAATGCTTACAAGCTTAGAATCAACTCACTGTTTGGAGCATTATCGTTTAAATCTTTGCCATGGTGAGGAGGCCAGATCGTGGAGTGAAATGCAGCTACATCACGAATTATAATTATACTCTTAAGGTGAGGTCAGTTGTAAAGTTTGGGAGCTAAAGGCTCAATAGTGACACGTGGCCTTATTAAAGCTGAGAGATTTACAACATTAGTCCTGGGAGATTCTAGAGCTTTGTTCCAGCCTTGTGCTCTTCTGACAGACACACTGTCTTAGGTTGGTTTTTATCCATTTCTTTATTCTAGAGGCAGCCCGAAGCAATTGTCTGTAGGCACTTTAAACTAAAGCTTCAAGAATGGGTGACCCAAAGACTGCCGCACGTGTCCAGCTACAGAAGTCAAGCTGCTGTGACTTCAGGGCTGGATCTAGCAAAAGTATGGCATGATGTTTATGCAGAGATTTGTACTGCTGAATGTCTGGAGCACTTGGGAGAGACAGACTGTAGGAAACTTCAAGGAAGGAACATTTCCAGAGGGTTGAGGCAGCTGCAGATCATTGATTTCGTACAACTTTGTTCTATTCAATGTAGTCTGAAGTAAAAAGTTGGGTAGTTGGGTTTAATTACCTTTCTGTTCAAATATTTGTTGTTAAATCTTTTCTCTCCATTCTTCCCCTTGGAAAAAAATTATCCAATATGTCTGCAGTACTTTTACTCCAGAAACATCTAAGCAATTCACAAAGGCTAGCAGATAGCATGTTTTGTTATGAAATAAGTAATCTTTATTTCCAGTTTATATATGGGGGAAACAGGCTTGGGACTGGGCTTGCCCTTAACGATACAAGTGAGTGACCTGCCTAAAACAGGACTAACAGTGGGAATTTTATTCCTTTGACTTGACTCTATCCATATTGCAATGTAAAATTAACTTCTTCCTTATTCTTTGGCTGCCTAACCACAGCTTAGTTTTACTAATTGGACCCCAGCTGCCCTCCCTCTGCTGGAGAGCAGTCTCGAGCACCAGCACAACATACTTTCCCCAGATACTCTTAATCTGTTTGCCCTGGTGGTGATTTTGGCTTGCATTCTCTCTCACTAACTTTAAAATAGATCCTGCTGCTAAGAACACAGTGGATGGCAGCATGCTTCCTGCTTCTGACAACAGAGCCGGTTGGTACCTACGAGCTTACAGAGCCGTAAAACAAGTCTGACCTCAGTGGTTTTTTGGAAGAGAACCATGTGTGGTTTTCTCTTGGCTTTTCTGTGCAATCCCTCATTCTCCTTCCCTTCGCCAGGAAATCCCTTCTCCTGCCAACAGGAGCCAGTGGAATGTGCTGTTTGTTTACCTTCTCACTCCTTCATCCTACTAACCTTCCCACCTCCCAGTTGTAATCCTAACAGGCTTGGCTCAGCCCTTCATTCTTCTGACAGAGCATTGCTCAGTTGAGTATTTTCAGATAAAAGGATTGCTGCAAGATGCTGTTCTGACCAGGCTCCGCTTAGTAGGGGTGAGGCTGTGGTGTTCTGCAAGGCTGGGGCTGTCCTCTCTCTGTCTGTCTGTCCATGCCCTGGCTAGCAGCTGCTTCGTTCAGTGTTGCTGCGTGTCATCATGATGTGCTACAGGACAGCAGGGAAGAGCACCCTTCCCAAGCTTTTCCCTTTTCCAGCATTCCCCTGTGTGGTTCTGCCTTTTTGGAGTAATAAACTAGGAGTACTTTCTTCTCATGGTTTCCCTACTGCATGAACTGAAGGAAAGTTTCCAGTTATTCCCTCCCAACAATACTGGTACTTTCTAGCCTGACCTGCTGTTGCTATCCCAGACTGCTAAACTCCACTCTTCTGCCCCCTTTCAACAGTTCTGGCTCTGTAAAAACATCTGCAAGGCATTTATTATTTTTAAAGCCATCTGAAATTTCTGGATGAAGATGTTTGTACTGCTTAGAACAAAAAAAACCCCACATGCTTAGTGTAGTTGATGTGCTTGCTAAAGGTAGAAGTGTGTTTTCTGGATTTACAGTGTGCTGCCATCCCTGGTTAGAGAAGCCCTTAAAGCTCACTGTTTCCCTAGGGTTTTATAATAATCCAAGTGAGGAAATCCTGCGTTTACAGCACTTATGAAAATTGCCATTTTGAGACTGTCCCCTCTTTGATCTATTCACATACTTTGTCTTATCTGACTTTAGCTGATTGGCAAGGATTATAAATCCCTTAAGCAGGGACTGTCCTCCCCTTTGTTTTGCAGCCTGGACACTGTCAGGGCTTTCCTGGGGAGCTACATGGATAGCTTGAATGTGATGCTGTCCTGCTGGAAGACTTTATAACAGGTCTGTGTCTGGGAGGAAGCAGTTTGTGCTCTTGACACTTCCTACACTAATGCTTCCTTAACACTTCTCTGTAGCACCTAATAGTTTACCCCTCAGTTGTATTTCTTTTTACCATCACTCAAGTCTTTGCACAGTCTTGGATAAATATGTGTGTACGGAAGGTTGTGGCAGCTTGTTTTCCATTCTGTTTCCTCCTCTCCCTTTCTGTTTCTGCACTATGCTGAAGAAAAGGGTCTCACAGCTGTTAGCCTGGGTAAAAGCCTGAGCAACAAAGCACACAGCATCTACACCAGCAGTAATCATGTCCCCAGCTGAGTGGTTCAGAAAGCAGGAAACTTTCCACCAGCTCTGCAACACACCAGAATTTAGTACTGGGAGTTCAGGCATCAGCATACAATGCTTGGGAGTAAATGAAGCTGTACAAAAAGAATGTCTGTTGATTTTTTTGCTGTTTCTCTGACATTCTGACGCTTTACCCCTCTCTACAGAACAGCCTGCCCGCTGGAGGAGTTGCTGGAGACTGTTCTGGATCACATCTGATTGCTGCTGCCCCGAGGCCCCAGCCAGCCAGCCACCATGTACTGCCTTCAGTGGCTGCTCCCTGTCCTGCTCATACCCAAGCCCCTCAACCCAGCATTGTGGTTCAGTCACTCAATGTTCATGGGCTTCTACCTGCTCAGTTTCCTCCTGGAACGGAAACCTTGCACAATTTGTGCCTTGGTCTTCCTGGCAGCTCTATTCCTCATCTGCTACAGCTGCTGGGGGAACTGCTTCTTGTATCACTGCACAGGATCCCAGCTGCCGGAATCGGCTCACGATCCCAGCATAGTGGGCACCTAGAAAACAATAATCTTCCAGTCTGCTGAGGGCTCTTGTTTTGCTTTTAAAAAGGGGGTGGGCTAGGGAGGAGGGAGGGGGTGTTAGGCATGTGACTGGAGTAAAAACAGCCTGTTTCCTGTAACTGTGTGTGGACTAGAGTGGTGAATTCCTCCCACTCTGCCTGTGAAATTGGACTTGTTTACTGTGTGAACTCTGGCAGCACCACCTGCTTTTTTAGAAGCAGAAATCTTTTTTTCCTTCCCATATCACTGGGAACGGACACCAGCCCTCCTGAGAACTGGTGGAAGACCGCGCTGCTGGCCTCTGCCCAGGTGCTGCGCGGCGGTGGAGTTGTGTGTCACTTGTCTGCATTAGGCCAGTGGTCTAACTCAGGACTCGTGGCCCCCTGATTTCTACTCAAGTAGCTACAAGATTATCTTCATCTTCCTCTTCGTGGGGAGCCAGCCTTCCCACCTTGCTGATCAAGGGCAAGCTCAAGAGCTCACAGATGCACTTGGCCAAAAGCTGCTGGAGCCAGAGGCAGTTGAGTCATCTCCTCCTGCTCAGCCTGCCAAAGAGATGCGTGCACTGCCGAAGTGCTTTCTGAACTCCTTATGCTCCGAGATCATAGCCTGAAAGCCTCAGTTATGCTGCTGCTTTTATAAAGCCTCACAGGTAGTGGAGACTCTCTCTTCCCCTCCTCATAGATTTCCAGGGTTTACCAAGGTATTGACTGTTGGGATAAAGAACCAGTATGCTGCAAGATGTGGGGTTTTGAAAGCTGCTGTGAACCTCACCCTATACAACTCACGCTAGCCCAAAAAGCCAGCTGTGGGCAGGGCAGGAGAGGATCCCGAGGTGGAGGCATGGCTTGAAGCAGTAAGTGCTTCAGCTGTTTTCAGTGATAGTGTTTTGGGGCCAGGGGTGACAGAAGGTGCTGGTGCTACTGACTGGAGAAGGCAGGAGGTGAGAGGAGTGCCTGGTGTCTCCATCTCCCCTGGCAGAAGGATGTCAAAAAGCCTTGGGCAGGGGAGTGTCAGTCCTGCACACCACAGCTGTGCAGAGCTCCACACTGCATACGTTACTGTGCAGCCGTGGCTCTTGGGGAGCCCAACCTGGGGCAGAGGTTTGTGGGAAACATTAGAGGTTAACACAAAATACTGTCCCTAAACTTTAAAGGGTTCCCTCCCCTTTGCTATCTTCAGTCTCGTAGTGGAGAGCAGCAGAAGTGGCTGTTGCAGTCCCCAAGAAGCTCAAGCTATGAGGTTGTGAAACTTCCAGAGTATTGTTTGTTCATTGCACAGCTGTTCAAAATGTTTAATAAAGCTTTATAAACTTTGGTCTGTGGCCTCCTGCCCAGCATGATGCATTGGGTGTTCATTGTGGATGCCTTAGCCCAGCAGTCATGTGTCTGTATTGTTCTGTTCCCAGCACAGAACCCGGGGAGTTTCCAGCAAGAGGCAGAGCCTGTTTGCCCTGTAGCTCTCGGTACTGACTCTTCTCATTAACCGTCGAACCTGACCGTGGGCAGACCAAGAACCGTACTGGTGATTCCCAGACAGACTCACACACAGCACAGGTTGTATCTCTGCACTTACGTGACAGATTCGCCCTCTCCTTATCGCTTACAAAATTAAACCAGAGCCGCCACTAGTCCCAACCCTGGCAGGAAAGGCGAGCCCATCGCAGGACACCGCGTCTTCCTGACCTGTCCCTGCTGTGGGCAGAGACCAGGCAGCAACCCAGCTGCCACCAGCCATCCCCGGGGAGATGTGGTTGTGTTGGCCCTTCACCAGCCTTGGCCGTGACACCGTGCAGTACCGGGGGGACAAGGGGGACACATGCTTCAGCCAGACAGGGGACTTGGATCTGACAGCACCCAGGAGCACCTTGGAGAGTTAGCCAGTGCTGCTGGAGCTGAAAACGGCTTCCTCTACCCTTGCTCCAAGCCCTGAAGATCAAGTCCAAGTTGGAAAGTGTTCAGGGCATATCAGTATTCACGTGTTTTAAAAAAAGCATGTGCCACATCACCAAGAATAGATATGACAGCTCTGTCACCTGTCAGGCCAAGGGAAATCCCAGTAGCTGTCATATCAGCTCCAGCATAAATAACAAATAGAAAGGAGAGAGGAAGGCCTCTCATTTGCAAGCTATGGCAAGACTGTTGTCTGTGCTCTGAGCAACTTTTTAAGTTTAAATTTATTCAAGCTAATGCAGTCCTTTTAAGAGTACATTTTTGCTGCTAACTAGCCAAGTTGCACTCTGCAGCGATTTAAATAAATCCTAGCCACAAAGCCAGACAGTCCTTTGGATGAGAGCAAGCCCTGGCTTTGTACATGGGGTTCAAGACAAGATGCAGCTGCAGGCTTCTGCGAGACCCAACTCAGAGGTAAAAGCACTTCAAAAGGGGAAGCTGCTGGTGTAGTGACAGGAGAGATCTTGGCAGACCGATGCGTAAGAAACCTACTTTTCACAGCTCTCCCACCTGAACCGTAGTTCAGGAGCGCTCTTTGATATGCACACAGCCCTCACCAGCACACTGTCTTGCCCTCTTTAGGGCACAGAGATACCATCTTCATTTTAAAGATAGAAAATTAAAGCAAATTCATCATGGTCAGACAGAAAGCCTCAGGCAGAGTGAGGAACCCAACCAGGTCCCGCTTCCCATGCTAATGCCCTGCTTGTCCTTCTCTGTAGAGACACCATGAAAAACCAGCCTGTGACTGCAGAACAGGTTGAACCCGATGGCTTTTGAAAAGCAGCATCACAGCTTCCCTGCTTGTGCATGGCAAATTGGACTGAGCCCGTACAGACACAGCACCTGTGCTCTCGGGCAGGCGTTTGCTGGCTGCACAGAAGAAAGCTCAGAGGAGATGTTCTGCCCTGATCTCAGGGAGCTTCTCTGCCAGAAGAGCAGTGGGGTGGCTCTGTCCCCTGGTATCTTGGAGGCACCGAGGGGTGTCTGCCTGGGGACTGCAGTGGTGGGCAGGCGTCCCAGTGGTGTATCTACGCTAGTGACTCTGAAAGCAGTGGGGTTTAAAACAACTGCTGCGTTGTGCCAGGTCCCATCGAGCCTGGACACGGCCCGCAAGGGCTTTGGCACGGAGCTGTATTACAAAGTGTCCATCTGCCTGGTGCTCCCTAGATACAGGGAGCAGGAGCTTTAAGCTGTTCCTTTGTCTTTCCATTTGAAGGAGAGATCATTTTCTTTTCTAGGTCACATAACAGATCAGTAACACAGCAGGGTCAAGAAAGATAAAAAAAAAAAGCCAAACAAACCCAGGCTCAGATCCCTAGAAACACAGATGCAGCTTAGCTCAAGCAGACTTCAGGCTCCTCCCTGCAGCCTCAGGGTCTGGGGGCTTCTCACTCCCCTCCTTACCACTCCTCAGGGAGAGGCAGCATCCCCAAGATGAGCAACTGGGACACCATGAGGCTTCCCATGGAGAAGTTTTGGCCATGACTACCAGGCTGGTATGGCTTTTTGAACTCTAGAGCTGCCAGACATCCATGTGGGTGCATCTCATTTCAGGGGCTAGTGTTTGGCAGTCGAGCTCCCAGCACTGCTTGGGGTGCAGGCAGGGAATCAGCTGTCGGGGGCCACCACGGCCACCAGCCCACTTTCCGGGTGTCTGCCCCTCCATCCCTGGATCTTGTCAATTAGTGCCTCCTGCCTGCCTCCTACCCTGAGACAAGCGCACAGCATGGCCTTACTAACTTCGCAGCAGACAGAGGAGAGATGTTGATCCCACTGAGGAGCCATTTGGGCTGGAAGCACCCCCAGGCAGCTCAGAGAGGCAGCCAAGTCCAGAGGTGCAGCCCTGCTGCTGATTGCACTGGGTTTCCACAGCCTCCAACCTTACCCTCTCACGTTGTTACCGTGGGGCTGGTCCAGCCAAACTCCCTGAGCCAGGGAAGGCACAAACATCACTCAGTGCCACAGTGATGCCCTGCCTGTGCCCTTTGGTCTTACCTGTCTCTTACTCCTTGCACTGGAGCAGTTTCCTAGCCTTCAGCAACTGTGGGAGGTAAGCTAGATGTCAGGTAAGGACTTTAGCCTTTCCCTCAGAAGCCTGGAGATTAACCCTTGGCAAGAGGGTTTTGCTACACCTCCAAGCAAAGCAAATCCTCTGGTAGAAGGGCAAGGGAGGATGGGTGGCTCGGGTGCCACCCCAACCTGCTGCTGGGGGTATGAGATCCAAGTGGCAGAGACTGCAGAGGACAGAGATAGGCTTTGTCCTCCAAGTCAATACATGCTGGCAGCCTCCCGTTCACCCCTTGTCACCAGCGAGCAGCAGGCACAGTGGGGGCTGGAGCCAGACCCTGTCCCAAGAGCCTTTTTACTGGGACTGGGCTACGGAGAGACCCCAGACCCACAGTACAGCCCAGGATTTGCTCTTGGGGCTCCTCAGCATGCCGAGCAGTTCAGGGCTGCCCCCCACCTACTCGCAAGCATTTATCCTCTGGGAGCCTGCGTCAAGAGCCAGCACTTGATGTGCTTTTGGGGTGCTACCACTGAACTTTGGGGAAAGCGAAGGGGATGTTCAGGCCAAACAACTCATCCTTGCCATTTTACGTGCCCGTTGCCAGCACAAGCTGCCCAGCACAGCGCCCCCACCTCCTCGCCAGACCTGCTGTGGGGACAGCCACAGCCCCCACCCTAACACCGAAATCCTCTCCCAGGCTTACAGGGTGCAACGCAAGTGGGAAGCAAACAGCAAGGTTAAGTCCATTAAAGGAGGCATGTGGGCTAATCCCCAGGAGCATCTGCCTGGCTCAGGCTGGGGATGCCTGGCAGGGGGGCCTGCTGGTCTGAGTGGGCAGAGGGGGGTCACTCCATGGCAAAACAGCCACTGAACACAGCCAGGGTGGGCTGCAGGTGCTGCCAAGTGCCCCAACTATCTTTTTAAGATGCCTCAGCTTCCACTGAGGCTGAAGACTGGACACAGAGCAAAGGGGACAGAGAGAGGAGGAAACTAGCAGTGCTATAGGCAGGGCTTGGAAGTACCAAATCCACCCCCCTCATCCCCTGGGCACGACCCACAGCAGACACACTCACTGCCCCAGGGCTCGGGCTGGACTGCAGCACCCCAGCCTCCCCACAGCATCCCAACCTCCTCTGTACACCACCCCCATGGCCACCCCACTCCCGAGCTGCAATGCCAAAGGGGCAAAGCCAAGGGCTGGAGGAGCCTCAGCCCCAGCTCCCATCCGAGAGTGACCCCACTGACCCACCCCCAGCCCACACATGGACCAAGGGACTTGCCCACAAGAGATAATCCCTCAATCACTTAATTGCTTTAAAGAGAAGCAAAACATAAAGCATTCAACATTTAAGGTGCTAAGACTGAGTCACTTACCAGCCCAAGGAGGGAGCAGCCACACACCAGCATCAAGTAACCAGACCCAGAGACTTGGGGCATTAAAGCCACCCCAGACCACAGTGGTGATCAAGGAGGAACAGCATCACTGAACCACCCAGCTTTCAGAAGACCTGCTCCCCCCCCCAACCCTGTGATATAGATCAATTACTTAATCACCAAGTTAGGGATCCCAATCAGCACCCACTAATTATCCTAACGAAGCCAGCTTGCTTGTAGTTGCCAACGAAGCAGATTCTGCTGAAGGGAGGGCTGCTCTCTGTTCTGTCCCCCCCAGACCAGCTGATGGGGGTTAGCAGTCAGGCCTCCTGCCTGCTGGGCTTGGGGCAGCTGGCTGGCCCTGGCTCTTGGAGCAGGAGGGACACAGCAGATGAGGCTCCTCTTGCCGGAGCAGGCGCTGGGGCTGTGCTGGACCATGAGCCTGCATGGGGACACAGGAATGGCTCCAGCACCACAGGACAGAAGTGGCACCAGATCCCAGAAGCATCAGCCAGAAAAAGCCTCTGAAGCACCAGGAGTGCCACATGGGCATGGCACGTGCTCCAGGAACCACTGACTCCCGTAACAGGGATGCTGAGAAGTCTTCTCATACATGAGCTACACTTTTTTTTTTTTGTGAGGTCTGTTTGTATTTAATTATCAAACTGCAAAGTATTTACATCAACATTAGAGTTTCAAAGCATCTCCACCCCCCACCACCCACAAAACTGGACCTTTTCAGGTTTTTCTCCAAAGTTTTATTATTATCCAAAAAAAAAAAAAAAAAAGCTAAATATTTTACTTAGACACCGAAAAAGGCAGGTGGGGGGAGAGGGGAGCTGGAGAGAGAGAAACAGATCCACATGTTCTCTGCATAGTCGGAGATCTTACAAAACACTGTTTAAAAAAAATGATAACAGCAGTGAAGAATAACTTGTAGGGCATTACTGACCCTGGGAAGCCAAAGAGCATCCTTAGGTGGGGGCTCCCCTTTGGAGTTTATTGGCTTAAAAAATAAATTGGCAGACAACAACGGTGATGGAGGAGAGGCTCTCGATCCCCAGGGCCTCCTGGTCGTGCCAGCTGCAGCGGCGAGTCTGGAGATGCTGGGTCCCACCGAAACCGCTGCACAGAAACATGGATGGACACATGGACATGCAGACACACAGCCCCAACCCCGTGCAGGAGGGTTCCTTGAGGATTGCTCTACTGTCTTCTGCCCTGAAATGTCCCCAGCATGTCTCCTTCGTCAGAGCTTGCCAAAAGCCATGGGGAATTAAGCCAGCCTGGGGTGTTCCTTGCACCAAGGCTGCGTTCCTGCTCTGCCGCTTGCCGGAAAGAGCCAGAAAATGAAACCACTGGGTTAATCCCGTTCCCGTCCCGCTGCACTCATGCAAGACCCCGTACGTGCTGCAGACAGCCAAAGGCCAAACCTTAACATGTGCACTTGCCTTCTCTCTCCCCTGCTTTCAGATCAAATCTGGCTTCTGCATGTTAGTTTTAAGAGGTTTCTCCTGGGGATGGGGATTCTGTATAATTGAGGCAGAGCTATGGCACAGGCCAGCCCTTGGTGGCCAGCTGCTGTGGGACAGGGCTCTTTGGCAGTGCTGACAGGGACGCAGCAGCCGCCCATCCCAGGGATGGAAAGACCCAGAATATCAAGGTTTGGAGAGCTCCTGCCCAAACGCTGGGTACAGCAAATCTACTAGGAAGTGGGGAGAAAAGGCTCCAAGTCCCAGAATGATTTAAAAAAATCCATTAAACCAGTCACTGTTCTCTAAGCCAGCAGGATCTCTCCATACTGCTGAAGAACCTGTTCAAGCTGATTTCAAAGGTTTTACTCACTAAAAAGGAGCCACCAACCAACCAAGTGAGCACTTGGTTCATAAATAAGCGGCTGGGGAGCTGCAGGAGCGAGCGGCAGCAGTGGCATGTCTGGGCCCTGCTCCAGCAGAGGTTTGGGGAGGGGGTTTGGGCTGCCCCCCTGCTCATACTCAGCTCCCACCCAGGGACACTGGCAGCGCAGCGGGGGCTGGTGAGAGGTGGTTTGGGTCTGCTGTCTGCAAGGAGGCTGTGCCGGAGGGAAACCCCATCCCACAAGCGATGGGGAGGCAAAGAAAGCCCACCGCCCGAGGACTGAGAGGTGGGCGAAGCTGCTGGCTCCCCTCTCCAGGTCCTTCCCATGGGTGCGTGGCAGCACCCCTGCCCCACAGCACCCCCTCGAGCCCCCATCCCACCCGTGGCCCAGCAGAGCAGCCAAAAAGCCCCAAGGTCTTTCTGAGCGAGGCTGCCCGGGACCCGAGAGGTGAGGGAGCAAAGCCTTGTGAGCCACCACGGCGAAGGGTTTCCAGCTGGGTACAGCCGCATGAGGGGGAAAAAAATCAACACATGCAACTAAGTCAATGTTTGGGAGGGTGCGGGGACCACTCGAGGGCTATGTACAAGCAGGTGCTGGGCAGGAGAGCACAGGGGCTGGGTGCTGCCCTGCCGGCCCTGAGTTCAGCCCCGTGGGATGGGTGTGGGGGCAAAGCTGGGCACAGATAGCCACCCACTACCAAAACAGGGCTGAGGCCTTTGGGAGCGAGCAAGGGAGAGGAGGATGCAAATGTCTCCCGTGCAGCACAGCGCTTCCCAGGACTCTCCTCCAGGATGGTGGCCCATGGTTGGGGATGCTCCCACTGCATGGGGACTGCAGCCCAGTAGCTGAGACACAAGGGGTAGGGGGAAGGCAGCTAAAAACGTACTGGGTGGACAAAAGCATTTGTGAAAGACAAGTATTTTCCCCAAAACACTCCCACACCCTCAACAGCCACACGTGCCATGCACCCAAGCCCTGCGGTGGCATCGGATCTGGTGGCAGGGCCAGCCCAGGGGACTCTGCCGGTGGGAGAGCTGGTGGTGGAGCCGGGGAGGGCGGCTGGGGGGAGCTTCCCAGGGAGCTGGCTGGAAGACCAGGACTGCTTGGTGGGAGAAGGTGTAGCTGGGGCAGCGGGGCTGGTGGCAGGCAGGGTGAGGGCTCTGCTGGCACCCCCAAGTGCCACTCCCAGGAGAGATGAGATGGATCCCTTGTGGGGACAGACGCAGCTGGAAGATTCGAATGTGCACCCAGGTAACTCCCACGGGATGGTGTTGGTCACTGGAGCCATGAGCAGCCACATTTCACACTGCCGGTGAGGCTGCAGTGAGGCCAGAGGGACCACCAGCGTTCCACTGCCACCCCACACTGGCACCACTGCTCCAGAGCATCGCCCCCTCCGAACCAGCCAGGGATAGTGCCTTCCCCGTGCCAAAACGTCTCTGCTGGCGCCCTCGGGAGAAGCGGAGCCAAGGAGGGGATGGCAGGGAGGGCAAAGGGGCAGGGAAATTTGTGCTGATTTAGAAAGGGGGTGCAAGAGACTGGGGCCATGTGTCCAAGGCAGGGTGATGCTGTCCCCAAGTTCCTCCAGGCTCACCCCAGAGCTGCTGGGGGGGAAAGATCTCCCAAAAGCCAAGTGTCTCGGAGGGAGATGCTCCACTCGCCCTCTCGAGCCGGCTCTACCAGCGCCCGCAGGCTCCTCTCGCCAGCGGGACGGCGCCACTTCATTAAACACAGGCCAGAAGTCTTAATGAGTGATGGGGGGACCCAGCACCTCCCCTGGCCACATCCGGAGATGATGCCCCATCCTGCTCCGGGTCTGCTCCACAAAAAACTGGCCCCTCGGCGGGGAGGCCAGCCCTCGGCGCCCCGCGGCGAGGACGGCAGCGTCCCTGGTGCCAGGAGGAGCTCCGGGTCTATAGGTTCTCGCCGGGCTGGTACTGGGGCTCTGTCGAGGTGAAGTAGTCCTCCAGGAAAGCCTGCAGGTACTCAAAGGTGGGTCGCTCCTCGGGGTCCTTCCGCCAGCACTGGCACATGAGGTCGTGCAGGGACTCGGGGCACTCGGGCGGGCAGGGCATGCGGTACCCCCGCTCCACCTGGTCCAGCACCTCTCGGTTCACCATCCCTGCGTGTGGCCAGAGGAGAGCGGGCATTGATTAGAGCCCAGCCAGATCCTGCACCGCACCTTCCCCAGAGGGGACACTGAGGGCATCGTGCTGGGATGAGCCTTATGGGCAACTCTGGTGACCCAGAGAGAGAGGGACCCCCCAGCCCAACATCGCTTGTCCCTGCCAGCCTGTATCCTTGTGTGGGAACTAGAGTGGGACAGGGTGGCTGTGACCCTGCGTCCTGGTCGGGCTCTGCTCGCCCTGCCACAGAAGGGCAGGATTTAACCTGGGCAGGGGCAGCTCACCCCCGAGCCCGCCCTCCCTGCCCAAATTGCAGGAGAAACTTTGCATCAGTTTGCTCCTCCGCAAAGATGGCTCTGGGGAACCACAGGGGCAAGCGCTGGGCACAGGCAGCTGGTGCTGGGGCACCACAACAGGGACAGGGCTTCTGCCGGTCGGTGCCAGCCCTCACCTGGGTATGGCACTCTGCCCTTGGTGGTCAGCTCGGTCAAGAGGATGCCAAAGGACCAGACGTCCGACTTGATGGTAAACCTGCCATACAGAGCAGCTTCGGGGGCCGTCCACTTGATGGGGAACTTGGCGCCTGGATGGAGAGGCAGGGTGAGGGGCTGCTCCCAGCCCCGCGGTGCCTGGGGGTGCGTGGGGCTGCAAGTGCCTCCAGGACTCCCGTGCAAGCAGGGCCACGTGCCGGCTCAGGATGCAACGCGCACCCCTGGGGACCAGTGGCCACTGCTCCAGGGCTGCCTGCCTGGGCACAGTGCCGGCAGCGCCGGGCACACACCTTGCCGAGCGGTGTACTCGTTGTCCTCGATGAGCCGTGCCAAGCCGAAGTCGGCCACTTTGCACACCAGGTTCTCCCCCACAAGGATGTTGGCTGCCCGGAGGTCCCGGTGGACGTAGTTCATCCTCTCCACATAGGCCATGCCAGATGCAATCTGTGGAGACCAGCACATGGGGCACTGAGGCTGGTGGGGTGACACGAGGGTCCCTGGGGAGCCCACCTGGGGTGCAGGAACAGCCGGTTGCTCAAGAATACCCAGGGAGAGCCGGCAGCAACAGGAACAGGCAAAATGATGGTTCCTGACTGCAACCCAGCTCTGGGATGAGCACCCAGAGGGGATGGTGGCACCCACCCGAGTGAGGCTGTGGAGCACCCCACCACCCGACAGATGACAGCCACGACAGCCCAGTGAAATGCTCGGGCAGCCAGCACTCTCGGAAGGGGATGTGAGAGGCCTGGGGATGCACAAACCCACCTGAGCTGCCATATCCACGAGCTGGGGCAACCGCAGGTACTTGCCCATCTCACCCTTCAGGAAGTCCAGGAGGCTCCCTGCGAGGAAGACCATGGTCACAGCAATCTGGCAGAGCAGAGCCCCTTGGCCACCCCCCCGGCATCCCTCCTGCGCTCACCCTTGCTCATGTACTCGGTGACAATGTAAATGGGCTCCTCCGAAACCACGGCATAGAGCTGAACCAGCTTCTCGTGACGGAGCTTCTTCATGACCTGGGCTTCCTGTAGGAAGGCCTCTGGGGACATGGTGCCAGGCTTCAGAGTTTTGATCGCCACCCGGGTAGTGCCGTTCCAGGTCCCTGCGGCACAGGACACACTGCTCAGGACACATTTATGGGGCAGGGGGCCATGTCCCTCGCCTGCTCCCCCACCCCACTGCAGGCTCCGGGCACCTGCAGATAGCCGGGGAGAAGATGCAGGTGGTGACATGGGGGGGACAGCGGGGTGGGAATGGTCCTTACCCATCCACACCTCTCCGAAGCAGCCCTGTCCCAGCTTGACCTCCAGCCGCAGCGATTCCCGGGGGATTTCCCAGGCATCCTTGGCAAGGCCTTGGGTCTGGGGCTTGGACGTGGGGCAAACATTGGTGAGACGGTGGCACAAGCCGTCGGCGTGTTCTAGCACAGGAGGGGACAACACTAGGGTGACACTTGGGCATTTAGGCACATGATGTCTTTACCCCACATCTTCCCTGCAAAACACCTCAGGGGCCCATACCCAAACCCTCACCCTCCTCCCTAAAACCCAACCAGCTTTTCCAGGGTCCCCCTGAGCTAGTTTGGGATCCCCCAGCCCCACACTGGCTTCCCAGCAGCACCTGCCAGACCCCAAGGGGACCCCAAGTGGCTACCCACTGGAGTAATAGGCCACCAGCTGCTGCAGGCTGTTGAACTGGGTGCGGGAGGTGATGTAGAAGCCGCCACTGTCCAACTTGCGGATCTTGTAGTGCTTCACGTTGAGCCCCTTGGCGTTGTCGAAGTCAGAGACGGAGAGGCAGTAGGCACCTGTGGGCAGGACCGAGGGGCTGGGGGGGAGATGCACCACAGACAGGTGCTCCCCAAGGGGTCCTACCAGGGGGTGGGCACGGGGGACCAGGGTTGTGCATGCAGGCTGCTGCTTTCACCCAAAAGCAGAGGATGGGGAGCAACTCCTGGCTGCATGAGCTGGCACCTCATGCCAGGGAGGGATGGCACGTACCCCTGGCTACAGCCACGCCATGTAATCACAACCACCAGCATTGTGGGGATGGACTGTGCCCCCCAGGCAAGCACCGAGGAAGAGACCCCGCTGGGTTTAGGGGGGCGTAGCGAGCAGGAGAGCGAACAGCCCCCTGGGACACAGGGACAAATCTGGCTCCGGAGGCAAAGCGGGGATGCTGAAGTAGGGGAGAGGACCAGTCAGGAGACTGCTGACTCACAACCCCAACATCTCAGCATCTCAGAGGGAGCCAAGGGGCTGGTGGGCCCAACTCCCCGCTCCATAAATCCCACTGTGGGCATCACTTTGGGTGCCTGTCTCCACTCTGCCCACACGAGAGCAACACCGTGCTGCTGAGGCCACAGGTAATGAAAGGGAAGATTTATGCTGCTGCTTGAGTGAAAAGTTTTCACTGGAATAAAATAAATAGTGGCAAGTTCAAAGCATCAAAACAGAAAGGAACATCAAGGAGCTTTTCCCAAAGGTGCATTTGGAGCCAAACTAAACTACATTTCCAGGTAAGAAACAGCATCCTCAGCAGCCAAACCACAAAGATCAAAACTTGCACTTTCAGGAGGCACAAAACAAGTATAAAGAGTCATTAGACTTGAAAGAAGGACCTAAAAATTCATCACTGCCTCTGTCTGGTTGCCCAGGAAGCACTTGCTCAAGATTTTACCACTTTTTAGGGACCAGGAAAACACAGAAAACACCTACTTGGGGGTGAAAAACTAAAAAGCCAGGAAAAAAGAGCATCCTGCCTGGTGGTCCTGCCAGAGCTGGCGAGTGACCCGGCTCCCACCCTGCCATGAGCTGAACCATCTCTTTGAAGGGTGACCACTGGGCAGGCAGCGGTGGGAGAGAAGCGGCCGCATCCCTCCAAGGGGGGAAGGTTTGTCGGTGTAACGGCGCCTTCGGCATGGAGATGTCACCGGTGATTTAATGGGTGTGTCAGCACCTGCTCCCTGGGGACCGGCACCAGCAGGGGAGACCCCAGGAGGCTGCCTGTGCTGAGGGGCATCACTCAGTGACCCCCAACACTGGATTCCGTCTGCAGGGTATGAATCCTTTCTCCTTCTCCCTCCCCGTGCACCTAAGCTGGGGGAACTGGGACTGCACAGAGCGACCGAGGGGACTGGGGTCCCCACACAGATGTCCCTCCCCAACCCCCAGAGAGGGGCTCCCCCTGGCTGCCCCCCCCCAGCCCTGCTCACCTTTCGTGGTCTCGCTCTCCCGGACCAGGAAGGTGCCTCGGGGATTTTCGGGGTTGAGCAGCAGCCGCTCGGACTCCCGGCGAGTGATCTTCCCAAAATACCACCTGCAAGAACAAAGCAGCGGCTCAGCGCCCAGCACTCACCCACCCTCTCCATCGCCTTTCCAAGCAGCGGGCTCAGCCCTGGCCCCCCCCACTGAAGATTTTGGAGACCACAGGCTGTGTCTCCAGGCTTGGGCACCTCAGGATGCACCATGCCCCTGTACTGCCCGGGCTGGGCATCACCCAAGGAGCATCCTGCACCACAGGCCACAAAACACCTTCACTCCAAAAGCCTCTCCAAACGAGGGGCTCCGGGGACCACTGAAGCCCCCCAAGCTGTTGCTGGAGGGGATGCCACGCTGCTGACTGGGGACAGGGTCTGGGGACGTGGCTGGCACCTCCTGCTCTTGAACTTATGGCCAGCTTTGCCCCTGCCTGCTCTCCCCATGTGACGGTCACCTCTGCACTGAACCCGATCTGTGCAGGCAGAGCCGGCAGCATCCTCACACACAGATGCGTGTCCATGAAGAAAAGTAAAAACCAGACCAAAAGCATCAGGTCCACCACGGCCCCTGCTACGCCACCACTCATCCCTCCACCACGCAAGCAGCCGCACCTCCGCACTTTATGGGCCTTAAAGAAAGGCTGCAAAATGTTCGAGGGGGTTGAAAATTCAAAGGGGAAAAATAACAAAAAGGAAAAACTCGAAGGCCTTGCAGGTTTTGCCCAGGAGAGGGGCAGGGAAGGGAGGAGCGCTCAGGGTGCATTTGCTATTGCTCGTCTTTAAACTGTCTAAAAGATGGCAATTACTCTTCAGCCTGGATGGAGTCTGAGGGCGCGACATAGTTACTGGGGATGTAGCCCGTCTGTCCTGTAGTGAGGGAATGAGCCAGCCACCAGTCACCTTCCCTGCAAGAGAACCAAAACACACTCAGTGTGAAGCCAGGAGCCCCCTGGCCGGTCCCTCTCCCGCCCGCAGGCGCCAGGGCCGGGATGAGCCAGCAAAGAGCCCCGCTGAGAAGGGGTGCAGCCCCCACAGCCCCCAGCCCCACAGCAGGACCCCAGCCAGGAGGGCTCCTGCTGCCAGCCCCTGCCCGTGGCTCCGTTTTGGCAAGCTGTCAGTATTAGGGCCATCCATCTGCATATGGGATGCTTTAAACTGAAATCAGGCAGGGCAGCCAGCGAGCCAAAATACCTTCGCAGCCAACCTGAATGCGAAGGGGGCCTGGCTGGAGGTTGAGAGGCACTGGGGATCCAAGGCAGCAGGGCAGCGGGGAGCGACAGGCGAGGGGGGCGTGAGGGGAGACGGGGAAAAGCAACAGAATGATGGCAGTGATTAAAAAAAGCACTGGGAAAACCCAAGAGAGTTTGTTAAACACAGGCTGCAGAAAAGCAACAGGATAGGGCTGAGGTTTAGGCAGCAGGGGGTGAGACCTGCCCCGCAGTGATGCCTAGCCTGGATGCGGTGGGCTCCGTCCCGCTCGGGTGCCCTGGGACAGGCACCCTGCATGGGCGCAGCCCCTGACCATGAGCTTCCTCACGGCCCTGCCTGCACGACTGCTTGCATGGAGCCACACACACCCACGGTTCTGAGCACAGCTCTGCCCTGCAGGACCCCCTGTGCCACCCCCAAAATTCCGGGGCTGACCCGCCATCCCTCCTGCCCTGGGCACAGTGGCCCCAAGCACGTCCCCAGGAGCTGGCCGGGCACGGGAGCCTTCTCACTGCTCTGTCCTCCTCCCTGCAGGCTTCTGCCTGGGATGAAGCAGGAAAGGACAATAAATAAAGAAGAACAACAGGACAGTGGGAGGCAGCTTCCCCTTCCCCACAGACAGCAGGGCTTCCTCCCACCACCTGAATCTTCTTGTCCATCAGATGGAGTCACCTAATTTATCCTGACCATGAGGGAGACGAGGCTACGGGAAAACTGCAGATTCGTGGGAACAGCACCGCAAGGATGCAAGAACTTGGGAGGATGATCTCCACAAACACTTTACAGAAAAACCTTAGCAACCTCCATCACCACTAAAAGACCATCAGACCACGTCCAAACCCATCCCTGGCTCCTGCAGATATGTAAACCTCCATCCTGGCTCCAGCAGCTTGTCACTTTTGCTTGTCCCAGCTAAACCAGAGATGCTTCGAAGTGGCCAGGAAACGCTGGACATGGCCCCCAGTTCCCCACACTGGTGCCAGCAGGGCCAGGAAATGCAGGGACCCTCAGGGCATCTCCTCGCAACCACACAGCCGGGCTCTGCTCCCCATCCCCAGCCTCACAGCAGCCCCGGATAGTATTTTAACTTCTCCTGGTCCTGGTGTGTCTCTTGGCAGGTAGCTTGGGCTCACCAGCCAGAGCTGCTGCCCCAGTCACCTTTACTGAGGTGGCTCTGAAGGGGACAGGAGGCTGGTTGGGCTCCTTTCCCACGGGAGGAGAAAACATCTGCTTGAGAAATGCCCAGCTTTTGACTTCTGGCTTTATTCCAGCTTGGGCTTCAAGCTGGGAATTCAGCAAAAACAAACTATTCCAAAAATGTCTCAGCGGGGAAAAAAAAAAATAATCATCATCATCAAAACAAAGCATTTCAACAATTCCCTGCACAATCTTACCCAAAATACCCCACCACATCCCTGTTGGCTGCCAGCTGGCTGGGAGGAGACCTCCTCCCACTGGAAATAGTACCAGGAGATCCTTTCTGCACTGGGGTGGATGGGTTTGGCCCGTCCGGGAGGCCGAGGGTCACTGCAGACAGTCTGGGCTTTGCCAGGACACGGGAGCAGGGATGTGGGTGACATGGAGGCCTCTCCTCTCACCCTGCACAACCCCAGCCCTGTTAGAGCAGCCAAAATCCGCAGCCGCCCCGCAAAGCCACTGGTAGCCAGTCATCCCTGTGGCTGTGGGCTCCTGCTGTGTCCAGGACCTGCCAGCCATTCCCGGGCTGATGCCAAGCACCCTCCCCACAGCCCCAGGGCACCGACTGTGCCCTCCCAGGGAGCCCAAAGGGGACATCACATGCCTGGCTTTTGCTGTCTCCAAAGTGCAGCAGCCCAAGCTGCTCCTGGACCATCAGAGCATCTCTGGGCACTCAGTGAGAAGAGATTTAGCCCCCGAGCACTGCACAAACTGGACAGCTTTCTCCACCACCTCTCCCCCTGTGGACATCCCACCCATGCAGCTGCAGCACACACTGGGAAGGTCTGCAGCTAGATCCTGCACTCCCACCGATGGGCTGCATCGCCAAAAAAAGCCCTTTTGCTCCCCAGGATGCTGCAGAGCCCATCGCACCCTGACCCTTCCCTCTAACCGAGCCTTTGACAAGGGCAGCAGAGGAAAAAAAATATGGAAACCCCAGAAGTGATGTAAGTTAGCATGAAGAAAAAACCCTCATATATCAGCCCAATCTGGACCTGCAACGGGCAGAGCTCACTTCATAACAGCCCAAACCAGAGCCCAAGCCTGGGGCTAGTATGCTGCTGAGGCTGTAAAAGCAAGAAGCACCTAATCACCCAAATTCAGGCTTTTCCTGCAGCGCTGAAGCCCTGTACATCCTGGACTTGAAGAAATCACCATTAATGAACAGCGTTGGAACAAGGAGAACACGGATCAAATTGAAAACATGTTTGTTCAACACTGCCTGACCATTGCAGGAGAAATACCACCCCCAGGATGTTCCCCCATCTTTTCACTCTTTGACTCTGCAAAGCTGTTTTGGGTGCCCAGGTTGGACGGCCACAGCGGAGGGGCCAGCGGGCACTGCAGACCCTAGGGACCCTGTGGCAACCCCATGGCTGGGGACAGTGGGTCCACCAGGCAGGTTCCAGACTGTGTCAGGACAGGCCACATGTGGGTTTGATACAGGATCATGTTTAGGAGCATCTTCTGGCTAGTCACACTGCCCTGCTCTACGCAGCAAGCGATGGGTGTGCTGCTGTGACCAGGATGGAGAGCAAACAAGCGGGAGTCAGACCCCTAAGGAAGTGCTTGAGTCCCCTGAGCCACACACAAAAAATAAAAATAAAAGATGTAAAAATAAATGCAAAAAAGGCCAGGAGGAAGCAGAGAGCCAACTGAAAAAGGACTGCAGAGAGGTGCCAGGCATAGACTAGGAAAGCAGGCCAGGTTCAGAGCTCCTGGGTGCAGACACAGCTCTGGATGGAGCAGTTCCCTGGCATGGGAAGGGGCTCCCCTGCTCTGCCCCAGTCGCTCAGGGAGGACAAACCATCGGGCAACCACAAAACCATCGGGCAACCATCTCCTCCCAGCCCCGCTCCACCCAACCTTACCCTAACATGGGCAGCAGACAGGCTTTTGCCATTTAACAATAATCATAGTAATAATCTGGAATACACACCTGACGTCCACTTTTCTTCTAAATGACAGCATGGCACAGAGGAGAGAAAAAAGAGTCAAGAGAGAAGCTGAGATCAGAGGCACTGAGTAAGCACAAGGGAAAGCACCCGTGAAGCTGAGGAGATGTGTCCAGGCAAACGAGAGGGAGCTGAGCGCTGATGGGGACAGGGGACCGGCAGGGACGCAGCCCTGCGCTGGAGCAAGCAGAGAAGGTGGCTTGGTGACAAGGCTGCAAGGCAACAGTGACCAGCAGCAGGGCTGGGAGGACACGGGGACAGGCAAATGATCGCCGGCAACGCTGATGTCCTTGGACAAGTCACTGTGTCCGTGCGAGTTTTGGTGCATCCCTCTTCGAACACCCATCACCGGGGAGAGCTGGCCCTGCCGGGGCTGGGCTCGGGGGCTCCGCAGGAGGGACAACGGGGCTTGGCTGCAGGGACAGGGACACTCACGTGTTGTTGACGATTTGCAGGCGCTCTCCTTTCTTGAAGGACAAGTCTGTTTCGGTCCGGGACTCGTAGTCGTAGAGGGCCACGAAGGTGGTGACTCCACCTGCAACAGAGAGAGAGAGAGCACTCAGGCCAGGCACAGCCACCGGCACTGCCACGGCACGGTGCTGGGTGACCTCACTGAGACCCTCCTCTCCCACCATCCTCCCGCCAGCCAGTAAGACACTGATCTGCTCCCCCTCTAGCTCAAAGCCAGTGTCCCTCAGAAGCAGGAGACCCCATCACCACAAGAAGCAGCTGGAACAAAACCCACAAAGACCCAACAGACCCTCCCTGCCCCGCCGAGCCCCAGCCCACACGGACCAGCCAGCGCCCCAGCACGCTGCGGCGAGGTGACCGTGTCGGAGGTGTTGAAGCCTCCGAAGAGCTTGGACTCAGCAGCCATGGTCCCAAAGGAGCGGCTGGGGGTGCGATGGGCGTCGGGAGCAGCCGCCTTGCTGGGTGTCTGCGAGGCTGGGTAGCCCCCGTGGTGGGCGTTGTCGGTGGGCTCCAGGCTGCGTCGGCGCTGGCTGGGGTCTTTGGGCTTGCTCTTGCTGCTCCCCATGGTCCTGGGCTGCAGAAGACAGACACACATGCAGAGGGCTTCTATTATTATTATTATTATTATTATTATTATTATTATTATTATTGTTATTATTGTTAAGCTGCCTCCCAGGGCTTGCATGAGTCTGCCCACTAGGAAACAAAACAACCTCTGGAGTCTGTTCAAGCTTCAGCTGCCAGAAAGTCTGGCCATCCTGTCCTTGCCCTGGGACAGCATCGTCCCTCATTAACGCTGAGCCACCTCCCGCGTGGCTGCCACAGCCAGCGAGATGCTGGGAGCGAGCTGCCAGGGCGTGCTGTGGGAGCAGAGGGAAGCATTCTCAGCTGCGGGATTGTGGGGGGAGGATGCTGAGCGTGGAGCCTGGACCGGTGCTCAGGAGAGCGGCTGGAGATGTCCCGGGGCCAGGCGCCCACTGTGGGATGTAGTTCAGGCCCCTACCCAGCCATGTTTCCTCCTACACGAGGGTTTCTACCAGGGTATGGACAGGAGAAGACAAGACCCAGACAAATATTCACAAGTTTGGATTCCTCCGATGGCAGAAATTTGGAGAACCCATAGCTGCATCGTTCTGCTTGCTCAGGACAGGGATTTAAATGCTGAGGATGTTCCTGTGAAGTCCAAAACGTGTAGCAAACAGGAAAAAAGTTTAAATCAGGAGCAGTTTCAGGCAGTTAGCGGCTAAGGACCAAGGGATCTTGGCTTTATATATAGTCATGCCTTCCTTTCCACTCAAGACCATGCTCTATAAATACCTTCAAGGTAATGATATAAATGAAGGAAGGGAATTATTTGCAGTCTCCAAAGATGGCAGGATACCCAGCAGTGTCCTGAAGCTATGGAAGGAAATATTTAGGCTAGATCACGCATGGCAGGAGTGAAAAGGGAGGTGGAGACAACCAGGGAGAGTATCTCTGGTAAGAAAAAACAAGCAGGGAAGGAGCAGAGGAGACAGCCGCTGCTCATGGGGTGTGGATCTGGATGCAGCCACCCGCAAGGCTTTGCCGAGGGCTCAGCCTCACCCAACAGATGTTTTTTCTAACCCATGTTTTGAGAGAAACTTGGGCCAAGCCCCCACGAGCAGGGCCAGAGCCACAGGGCAGCTCCAGCAGCCTGCACAGCCCCAGCGTCGGCGGGGCAGAGCCCCCCCGGCTCCGGCCAGGGGGAAGTTGAGGGGTGCGAGGCACAAGCGCTGCCCCCCTCCCACCTCCCCTCCCCACAGTGAGGGCTTTGCCTGACCAGCAGGGCTTATCTTCCAAAAGACTCAACTTCCATCTACCGTTTTCCATCCACTGTTTTCCAGCTCCCAAACTGCACAGAGGACCAGCAGCATCCCCTGTCTCGCTTCCACACAGGTTTGCTTCAGCTGCAACCATGCTGGTTGGATCAAACCGTGCCAGGGTTTGGGAATCTGAATAAACTGATTTTTCGGGCTGGGTATGGCTACAGCAGCCACTCCAGCGGGGAGCAGAGCCGTTCTTCCTCCTACGCATGCATGCAACGAGGAGGGACCGATGCCTCTATCTGCCACAGGACTTGGCCCACGCATATCTGTGCTGGGCTTTGGGGGCCTCGGAGCAAAGTAAGGTCAAATATAAACTTTGCAGTTGCAAATCATCGCTGTTGGCAATCCAGAGGCAGATCCCATGGTGAAGGGGAGGGGGGGTCTGTCCCATAAATAAATTCACTTTTAAAAGCCTGGTGCAGAAGATACTAAAGCAGAACTGCGGGGGAAAGCAGGACCTTAGAAATGACAAGAAAAAAACCCCACCACTAAGGAAAGTGAACCTCCCCATCCCACACCAGCCCTTCTCTCACCTCCACCCGGGGCTCCGGCACCCGCTGGCGCTCCTGGGGTGGCAGCGGCAGCACAGGGAGGAAAGTGGGGGCACAGCGGGGCTGTGACCGTGCGGCTTGTGACTGCCCACGCGACCGTGAGCCAGGGGCGCAGCTGCTCAGAGTTTCCCCTGGAAGCAGCACTTCCCCAGGCAGGAAAACACCCCAGCTGGGGCGGCAGATTTAGCAGTACTTTGGGGACACAAACGTCCCCCAGGCACACCCCATGGGGCTGCCAGCCTGGGTCGGCAACTGATTTATCAGTGCACTGAGAGAAATTAGTATAAAATAGTCAACGTGCCAGGAGCAAAGCACAGAAAGGGGAGAGTGGAACTCCCAGGCACTTCCCCAATATCTCCAAAGCAGGGGGGTTCCTTGCCTTGACACACTGCAGGCACAAAACATGCATCTCCCAGGCATGTCCTGACTGGGGATGCCACGGACTGTGAATTCATCCCTCCTTGCACAGTGGTTTTGGGGAGGGAGAGCTCTTCAGCACACATCGCAAGCTCCCAGCTCGTGCCTGGGCACTGACCCTCCTTGGCAAGGGCTTTGCTGGGTCTGTGCTGGTCGCCGGGACGTGCTGCTCTGACAGGCTGCAGGAGCCGAAGATGGGAGTGGAGGAGAGGAAGGAGGCACGAGCCTGAGGTCCTCTGAGGAAGGGGCTGCAGCGCAGCAAGCCCTGCTCCAAGCTCTCCAGCTTTGCACCTAAAAACACCTTGCTTCGATTTGGCTAGTGCAAAATGTAGGCTGGCAACCCCAAAACTGGCAATCTTAGCTCTGAGCCCCAGGTAACTCAGCCAATGTGACCATGCGGCTTTAGCTCTGTAGCTGCCCTAGGGAGGATGTTCCCCACCTGCCCCCAGGGAGGAGAGGGGACCCTGAGAAATCCCCCACCACCCTGCATTGCTGCTGTGGCCGCCAGTGAGGAAAGGGTGCAAATTCCCCCTGGGAGGAGGCAGGGAGTTGTGCAAGAGCCTGGCAGAGGAGTTATTAATGACAGCAGGAATGTGCTGTGCACTCAGGTCCCTGGGGGAAGAGGGGCCACGCACCAGCCCCACCAGTGGGGAGAGACCCCCCTGCCTCCAGCAGAGCCAGTGACAAACCCCCCTCCAGAGCCAAGGGGCAGAGAAGGAAGGGGGTAAACCCACTGCCCGGCCCCAGCACACCCCAGCAGCATCACTGGGAGCTGTGGGACAGCATCACAGCGGCCAGATTGCAAAAATTACCCACTGCCAGCAGCTATGCTGTATTTATGTCTAAAGTACAGTACTTCTACATGTAACAGGCTGCAGGCATGCTCAGAGCCACCAACATCCAGCCAGGGCTGATGCCTGGCAGCGTATTTCCCTGCTCCCGTGCTTTTTGCAGCCGACAGCGCTGGGATGGGGGGCTCAGCACCGCTCCCCAGCCCAGCCGGGGCCTCGGCTTTCGGCAGGGGATGCACGGCGGCGGCGGGCTGGAGCGTGGCCAGCGTTCCTGGCGCTCGCCTCCGAGTGATGCGAGGCAGCTTTCCTGCGGCGGGGATTAGCACCCCGGGCACGTCGCAGCCTGCAGGAACTCCCCTGCTTTCCGCTCCCCAGGGTCAGCGCCGGCGGCACATCGCAAACCACCGTGGTGCCGAGTTGCGAGGCCTCAGCTCTGCCCCCACGCGCCAGCCACGCCGCGGGGAGCACCCGGGGGTGGGAAGGACGAAGGGAGGGCTCTGCCTTTTGCTCCTGCACCCAGCACCTTACCCACCCATGGATGCTCAAGGGCCAAATCCGGCTGTTGCAGAGCACCCGGTACCCCACACCTGAGCCCCGCCATGGGGCTGGAGGGGTTTCCCTTTTCCCAGGTGGGTTCATTCAGCAAAGCAGCCTGGTCCCCCCTCCCCGGGCCATCGGAGATGCCTTACCAGTGCTTTCTGGCTACAGCCTCACTGCGGGGTGGGGAGGGGCCGCCGGCGAAGTCAGCTCAGCTCCCGCCGCAGCCTGCGAGACAGAGGGGACGTCAGCACCCGCAGCAGCCGCCGCCGTCCCCGCACCCCGCCGCCCTCTCCCCCCGTGCCACGATCTGGTGCTCAGGGCTGCCGCTGCCTTCTTCCTCCTCCTCCTCGCCATCCCTCCAGCACGGGGCTGGCAGCTCACACCCACTCGCTCTGATCTCTCATGTGTGAAGAGGGGACGATTCTCTGCTCCACTTCATCAAACCCACCCGGGGATGGGAGAGGAGGCGGCTGGAGCTGCCCTGAGCAACGTCACGGGGTGAGAGGGGAGCACAGGCACCACCAGCCCGCCGAGGGATTTTTTCAGGGGAGAAGGAGAGCCAGTTCCTCTGGACACAGCAGTGTCTTCAGCCCTGCCACCCCACCTCTGGATGGCTGGGACCAGTGGCAGGGAGGGTTGGCCACCAACCAGGGACCTTGTCCCCTGGAATGAGAGTCACCTTCTTCCTCCCCAGCAGCACATGCTATGGCATGAACCACGCACAAGGTCTGGGACCACCTTGTGCTGCTCAAGCCCTGCCCCAATTAGAAAAGCATGTTTTAGCCAAATTTTCAAAAAGGAGAGTTTCCTGTCGCAAGTGTACATGATGGAGGGACACTTGTCAGCAGCAGTGGCTCAGGGACAAACCGGTGGCTTTGGGACAAAAGCAGAGCAAGGCAGGGTCCTACAGAGCCAGAGCAGTCACTTGCCTGGCTCTGCCACCTGCTCCCAGCCCCCAGATCCTGCAGGAACTGCCCCTTCTCCCCTCTCTCATACTGAAAAGGAATCTCTCTCCAGCCAGCCCTGCTCACCCAGTGCTGGGCAGAGGCTTCAGCAGCCCCCGAGGGACTCCCGCTTGCAGGGCACAGAGGGGATTCAGCCCCTGCAGCACCCTCAGCTTCACAGCCCCAGGCAGCATCTCAACAGGTTCCTGTCCCAGCTGGAGCCCAGGTTTTACATCTCATCCAGGGGGAACATTCCAGATGGATGGGGACAGGGTGGGCAGCTTTTTGCTGCCCTGGCATCTAACCTGGCTGGCAGCAGGCCTGGAAGTAAGACCAGCCACAGCCTCCTGCCTTCGTGCAAGGGCCTTCAGCCACGAAGGTGTAGTGAGGAGGGGGCTCAGACAGAGACAGCAGGAAAGGAAAAAGAGCTGCTGCTACCCCAGCCTCCTTCCAGCTGCTGCCATCGCAGCCTCCCCTGCCCCAGCTGCCCCAACCCGACCTGCTCAGCCCATGTATTACCCGGACCACGGTGCAGGGCCCCATGGAGCGCACACCAGGCTTGTTACGTTGCAAACACTGTGGCATGATGGTGGAAATCACCGAGCAAACCTCCGTGGGGTCAGCATAATGCTGGGCAGCCGCCCCGTGTCCCTCTCGCTGCGTGGGCGCCTGGGGCAGTGGCTGCCATGCAGGGGATGTGCCACACCGCAGGTTTATTTTGATGGCCTCCCCTTCCCCCTGGTAATAAGTTTTGTCACTATTTTTAGTGCATTTGATTAGGATAATAAGCAGCAGCTGATTGACAGCTCTTTAAGACTTTGAATGGTTTGTAATTTGTACTTGACTAATATTCACCAGCAATAATTGCACAGCGGGATGGAAGGTGGGGGAAGCTGCAGTCTCAACTCCAGGCTGTAGCACATACAAATAAGGCTGCGCCGCGTACGCACGTGGTGTCCGTGTCCCCACCGCCCATGCACGCTGTGCCACTTGGGTTCCCGGGCACACGCTGCGAAGTCATGGCCATGTTTAGACAAAATAGGACCAAAAAAACCACCAGGGAAACCCAGATATGCCTCAGCCTGGGGTCAGCCACGTGCTGGGGTGGCGAGGTGCAAGGCCCTCCGAAGGGGAAGGGACAGGTCCCTGCATGGCTGCCAGGCAGACGGATGCACGTACATCCCTCACGCTCCCAGGTTTGGGTATTTGGTGGCTGAAAGCAGCTGCTCCGGCAGCAGCCTGGCACAGCCCTGCTTTCTGCCCTGTAGCAGGGCTGTGATCCCAGCTAGCGTGTCACCAGCACAGCCACGGCTGGGCTCAGGCACCCTCCAGCACTGCCATCCCCATGTGCTGCTGGGTTCTGCATTCAGGGTCTCCCCGGCCCTCCCAGACGCCCCCAGGCAGCAGCTGGGCTGAGCCGCAGCCAGAGGAGAGAGCGCCAGGGCTGAGCCCCGCCACATAACCTGCCCAGGGCAGAGGCCACAGCAAGGAGAGAGCCCCAGCAAGGAGCCACCCCCACCCTCCCCTCTCCAAAAGCAATTAAAAATGAAGCACACTCAGCTGCACAACTCAGCTCGGATCAAATCACGGCACACGAGACAGCGGCATCCCTGTCCTCCCCCACCGGCGCTGGAAATGCCGCCCAACCTGCCCAGCATTCCTGCCCCTCTGACCCGCGTCCCCGCCGTTTCTGCCCCCCCAAACTAACTGGCAACTTGGGATGTGAAAAAAGGCTCGACCCACTGCCCTACCTCCCCACGGCAGAGATGCTCTTGGAAAGACAACAGCGAGGGGAACCGCTGCTCTCCAACAGGTCCCGCTCCGGCTGTTTTCCGCTGCTCCCCGATCGCTCAAGGATACAATGGCCGTGGTATCGCCAGGCTGATAGCAGGGCTGGCGGCGAAGGGGGAAGCGATCTTATCTTCTTTTCAAAGACACTAACAAAAGACACTGATTGGGAGCAGACAAAACACAGCAGTACGGCTTCTGCAAGGCAGAAGCAGAAACCTTGGGAAATGCCGCGACAGGCTGGGGCCCAACACCAGACACCGAGCCGTGGGGAAGAGACATCTCCAGCAAAACAAGCTCTGTCCTTGGGGCTGCTCAGGAGGTGGGTGGGTGCTGAGGGGCACCTCCAGCAAAGGGGATGGGGTGGGTGCTGGGGGAAAGGTGGGTGAAGGGCTGGGGCACCAGCACCCACCCGCTGCCGGAGGGAGCCAAGCCACGTCCCTGGCTTGCAAAGCCCCAGTGAGATTAATAACTGCAACTGTCTCACACCAGACTGAAAAATGAAGCGTGCAGGACGGCGGGCGAGACAAAGCAGCCTCACAGCACCCAGCCCACAGCAGCAGGCACCGGGGATGGGAAGGAGCAGAGAGCGGCGATCCCAAACCCACCCCAGCCCACTCCATCCCCCTTTGCGCAGAACCGACCCCCTCCCAGCAGGACCGGGGTCCAGCCGGGGCAGATCCACGCAGAACAAACAGAAGCTGCCTCCGAGATGTGCTGTTAAAACCAGAGATCCCAGGTTGGAGGTGGGCAGGCAGCCGAGAGCCGAAGGGCACTTGGCCGTCCCCTGCGTCCCCCTGCACAGGCAGCACAAAGAGGCGGCAGCGCTGCCCCTGAGACGGTGGCACCCAGACAGTGGGGTCAGCACCCCAGCACCGCGCCACAGGCGATGAATTACTGCTTGGTCGGTGCTGCCGTAGCCACTGCGAGGTGGTACCCAAACACCCCACACCCCGTCCCTCTCCCCGCATCGCCCCCTGCTCCCTCCCCGCATTTTGGTAGGAAATGCAGCCCCGGACACGCTCACACAGCAGTTTCCCCCTTGGTCTCAGGGGATGCTAATGGAGTTTTGCCTTTTCCCATGGCAAACATCACGGCTGGAACAGCCCCAGGTGCTCTGGCAAAAGCCTCGCTGCCCCAGCTCAGCCCACCATCACCTCCTGTCACCCAAATACAGCAGGTCACCCTGTACCCCATGGAAAAAGCGATTCCTGTCCCCTGTCCCATGATATCAGGCTTTGCTCGGTACAAGGGGAGAACATAGACGCACGTCTCTGTCAGGCTTGGACCAGCCCTGCTGCAATGAGTCCCAAGGGCCAGTGAATAATGGGGAGCTGCTCCCCTGGCCCCGCAAACCAGAGTTTGATGCTGCAGACCCTCTCCCTGCCTGGCTGACGCAGTGAGGGCCTGGGTTGCGCCTCCAGCCCTTCTCCTCCGCAAGGACACTCGTTTCTCACCTGCACTGATTCCTAAACCAGAAGGAGAGGTGCAGAGATGCTCACTTCATCTCTCAGCTCCAATTCGGGGACCAGGGAAGCCAAGGACAGCTGTCCCCATGCCTGCCCTTGACCCCCACTTCGCCCAGCGACTGCATGTCGAAGGCACCTGAGTTAAGGCACCCCAGCCCCCCCCCAGCTGACAGAACCCTCTCCCAGATGACAGGAATCACTGGCGGAGGACAGGGGATGGCAGCACGGCTGCTGTGCAGGGGCCTGGCTACACAGCCCCCACGTATGTAAGTCCCAGCCCCTCCCATCTGACCCTGTCAACTCCCGTTAAATTTAAAACCATCTTAATTAAAGCTCCACAGCCCAAGCTAGCAGGGGCCAGTGGGTCACAAAAGGGGAAAGGATAATTAAATCTGCCATCCAAATTTATCCCCCCAAGCATGGGGGAGAGTCGTGGTCCAGAGCAATGCAAAATGCCTCTGAAAAGATTTGACAAAACAGGGAGTTTAGAAGACCAAAACAAACCCCTGAGAAACCCAAAAGCAGGTTCTGGATGTTAATCTGGCCAAGAAACTGGGAAACACCAAACACACACACAGGGAGCTGTGCAGGGAGCTCGAGCTCTCCCCACTGTCGCAGGGCTGGCCCCTTGACAGGCAGATTTTGGCTGGCCAGGGCGACAGGCAGCGTCTCTGCCAACACCAGCAGCTGCACGCAGCTGCAGGCAGTGCCCCCCGCAGCACCCCGAAGCCGGGTAAGGACAGTTGGCACCCCACAAGCACCATCTTGTGTAAGGCTGGCAAGAAAAAGTCGCAAGCCTTATCTCCCCAAAAGAACGCAAGTGGCTGCTCGGAGCGAGCAGGACGTGTGGCAAGTTGTGCTGCTTGGTGCCAAGCTGCCAAGCGCTCGGTTTTAAGCCTTCTTCTCCCCCAAGGGATGGGAGAAGGGAAGGTGGCCATTGCCACGCTGTGTCACATCCCCATCACCGCACTGCAGCAGACCTGGGTACCGATGGGGCCATGTCTTTAGATCCCCTGGCGTGGGAATGTGGGAATCCTGGGCTGGCCCACGGCGATGCTCACCCACAGCCCCATGCACCAGGTCCCTGGGAGCAGGCAAAGCTGTGCGCACTCAAAGCTTCCACCAAGGCAGTGGGATTTTAATGTATATCACTAAGTGGCATGGACAGCTCTGGGGGGAGCTGGCAGCCACCTTTCCTGACCAGCCCGTGACTGAGCAAAGCTTGTGGGAGCTCCTGGCACACCACTCCCTGGCATTCCCCACGGAGCTGTGCTGTGTGGTGGGTTCTGGGAACTGCAGCCCCTTGCAAAGGGCTGCACGGGGAGCCGCTGCTGCAACAAGGGAGCGTGGGCAGCCAGCAGTGCCCCATCACCCCTTCTCACCCCTATACAGCAACAAAGCCACCCCAAAAATCAGGGCTCTTGCAGCTCTGCCAGCCCCACGCTCTGGTCCAAGGGAGAACCCCCAGGTCCAGGGTGCTGCTAGGAAGCGTTTGGGGTCAGGGAAGAAACAAAAGTTGACTGAAGGGTCCTGGAGCCCCTGCTGTTCCCTGTTATCCATGCATGAGCACTTTGGGAGAGCTTTGGGATGGAGAGCAAACACACAGGTCCTGAAAACACAGCCCAAGCCTGCTGCTTGCACACACAGAAGGGGAGCCACGGGGGAGAGGGGAGCACCTCACATCCCCCATCTCCTTCTGCACTGCAAGGGCATCCTGACAATTAGAGATGGGGAAAAAAAAAAGCTTTCTCACCATGAGGGTGGTCCAGTACAGGAACAGGGGCCAGAGAGGTGGTGGGATCTCCAGCAGGAGATGCTCAAAGCTGGCCAGGTGCCGTGCAGCCTGACCTTGCTGGCGCTGCTCCGCGTCGGAGCAGGGATGATGCCTACCAGTGCCACCCAGCCCGACTCAGCCTGCGCCTCCAGCATTCCCACCAGGACACCTGCCAAAGCCAGGAATTGCCCAACCAGCTCCAGCAAATGCTTTCCAAGGGCACACAAAGCCTTCGGCCTGTGTTAACCTGAAGCCGGCTTCTCCCAAGCAGGTGATGAGGGCACCACTCTCCTCCTGCCAAGTCCAGGAGAATGAAACAGAAAGGAAATGCTTCCAAGGGCAGGAGTGCCTGTGGGGCCGGGGAGCGCCAATGTCGAGCCGGGCTGGCACTAGGAGCTGGAGCTCCCTGGCCACTGGGACTGCCTGGAGCCACAGGGTGATGCTTCCCCAAAACAGCCCTCTAGCTCAGCACTGGGGGTTCAATGCCCCCCCTAAATGTACATTTTTAATACTAGCCCCCAGGCATGCTGGCATCCATGTGCTCCCACCCAATTCCCCAGCTTCCCATGGCCCATCACATCAACCTGTTCCCATCCTCCAGGCAAAGCACCAGGCCGAGGAGCCAGCCCCGCTGGAGGGGGAGATGGAGACGCCATGACACGAGCTGGCCTCTCAAGGAAGAGGGAGGATTTCTGTTCCCCATTTCTGCAGCACGTCTCCCAGTGCCGCCAGCCTCAGGCTCCAGGAAATGGAGTTTGCTTCTGCTTTCTGTAAAAGGACATCTGCCCCGGGTGCTCTCTGGGGACGGCTGTGGTGCAGCACCCAGCCCACCCCGTGCCCAGCTCCTGGGGAAGGGGCAGGTGGCAGTGAGAGGCTGATGTGACTCACGGGTGGCTCAGATCCAGCCAAAATGGTGCTGCCACCTGTGCGTGCCCCAGCTCGAGGGCTGCCGCACCCAACAGCACCCAGAGAGCCACAGCAATCTCACCCCCCCGGGTGAGGACAGCAGTGCAGGCATGCGGCAAACCTCCAGGGCTGGGGGAGGAAGGGGGCAAGGAACACGCAGGAGGCAGAAAAGCTCCGGATCTGAGCAAGTTACAACCACCCCTGGCCATGCTGGCGTCACTGCTAAAACATTTCCACTTTCAGAGAAACCAGCCCATCCAGTCCAGTGAGGAGAGGAGCTCCCCAGGGCTCCACTGGCCCTTGAGGGCTGGAGCTGCAGCCCCACCGGCCCTGCAGAGGGGTCCTACAGGACCCCATGGCAGGAAACCTCCCAGCAACCCTCCTGACACGGAACAGGAACTGAAACACTTGCTGGTAAACAAGGGAAGATGCAGGGAGGGTATGTGCACCCTCAACACAAACCCCGTGGGGCTGGGCATCGCCCTGCTCCTGGCTGGGAGCCACGGGGACTTGGCACAACACGTGCCGGGGTTCACTGCAACGGGAGGGTATGAAGGAGAAGCCAAGCAGAGGCCAAGGGTCATCCATCACCCATTTCCAACATTTCCCACTTTGCAGATCCCTGAACAGTTTAAAATGAATAAGCAGGATCCCACACAGCAAATTTATGCTGATTATCAGTTTATTTTCCCGGGTTACTATGGGATGCTGGGGCATGTGTGCGACGCAAGCCGTGTGCTCTGGGGAACCGTGGGGCCACCAGCCCTAACGCACAAATGCCACGGGGGCAGCAGGTGGCTGCAGGGCAAGGCTGGGTGACCAGGACCAGCCTCCAGCAATGTCCACTCGACTCCCGCTTTCACCTGGATGGGACCGGGAGCAGCGCCCACAGCAGTGGGCACAGCCCGGGACCGTGGCTCTGGTCTCAGCACCATCAGACCCCACTTTGCTGGTGGCAGAGCCGCGAGAGACGCTGGTCCCCACAGCCACTCCCATCTGCACCGCCAAAACAAAGCAACTCGCTCAGGATGCGTCAGAGGAAGCAGCCAGGGAGGGTCTTGAGGGGCAGACGGAGATCAGCCAGCCCCAGACAGCATTTCCATACCCAAAAAGCTGCGTCAGATTCCCCAGCCGCTCCTGGGGTGAGCGGGATGCTCAGCAGCTCTGCTGGAGCTGCTGGGAGAGGAGCCGGCCAGGAGGTGCAGCCCAGACGGTGCTCGCTATAAACAGCCTGAGCAGATGAAAAACAAAGAAAAACGCTGAGCTGGTGTCTTTTATCCCTGCTGCTCCTGGAGGGGAGAGCCGGGCTCCGCACACCTCCCAGCCCTGCACCGCTCGCTGCAGCGGTGCTGGGGAGCGGAGACGGGCTATGGGCGAGGTGGATGGGGCCAGCCCTGAGCTGCGACACCAGCCAGTGGCGTGGGGCGAGCCATGCGTGGACCTTGTACCCTCCCATGGTATCTCTCCAGCCCTCGCTCGTGCTGCCCTTCCTACCCAAAATAACCACTCCGAGCCGGAGCTGTCCCCTCCCCGCTCTTGGGCAGAGCCCGCGGGGATGGGATGAAGGGACAAAGGACAAAGGGATGAAGGGCATCTCCTCTGCTTTCCATCACCTGTGGCTCGTGGCGGCTCCAGCACAGCCCACCCAGACCACAGCACGAGAGCTATCCCCATCCCCAAAGCACCAAGAAGAGCTCAGATTAGTGTACGTACACACACGTGTGTGCACATCCACACACGGCTGTGCACGCGTGCAGGCAGCCGCGGTGGGCAGGCAGCTGCCTGCAGCTGCCCCACGTGCTGCTCTCCTTGCCCAGCCCCAGGCACACACACCAGTCCCAGCACCCTGAGCCTTTCCACCCCACACACTTCCAAACTCAACTGCCCGTGACGTTGGAGCATGAAACTCATCCTGGTCGCAGTGACTGTTACAGCTACCCATGCACCCTTCCTCATCCCACGACACTCTCCCTGCCCGGCGCAGCAGGGTGCTCACTGGCAGCTCCCCCCGGCTGTGCCAAGGCTTCCCGATCCCTTCCCCGGCACAGCGGGGCCCTGCCAACGCTCGCCCGATGGGCAGGGGAAGGAAAGGGCTCGGCCGAACAGGGAGTGACTCCAACAGCCTTTTTGTGTTGTGTTTTTTTTTTTTCAGAAGTCACCAAGCACACGCTTACACCCCAGGAGCATCCAGAACCCAGAATGGCATCGCTTGATGCCGCCGCCATCACAAAACCACCAAGTCGCGAGGGCCGGTTTTGGTTGGGGAAATCAGTGCCCAGCCGGGCCATGGTCTGGGGAGGAAGCCATCAAAAACACCATCTGAGAGGCTGCGGATGGGTGAGTGAGGAAGGTGACAGCACTTCATGGAGATCAGACTGTATTTGCCTTGCCTAAGGAAGAGCTTTGTGCACGGGGCGTGCGTGGCGCAGGGCAGTGCAGCTGGGGCTGGTGAAGGAGCAGCAGGAGGGGGAAACTGAGGCTCGCACTCGGTGTAAAGCCTCACCAACCTCCGGTGGCAGCTTCCCAGGTGCTCCCGAGGGAAACTGAGGCATGCAATGCTCCTTACCAGGTGGGGAAGCAAGGTGGAGCAGTGAAACACAGACACAGAGCTGCACCTCCAACCCCAAATTCCTGCTAAAGTGTGCCCCAAGGTGAGCCATTTTGAGGACCAATTTAGCACTGACCCAACCCCATCACGCTGCCCCCAAACCAGGGCACAGCGTGGGAAGGGGGATGCTGCATGGGAAGAGGGCACGTGGCTCAGGACAAGCTGGACCTCACCCTTGGCAGATGGGGCAATGCAGCAGTGAGCTTTTACCCTCATTGTGCAGGTTTTTGGTGTCTGAGATTGCCAAACACTATCAGGAAGGATGGGAGCAGCCACGCTGGGTGGATGCTATTTTTGCAGCACGCAGTCAGGTTCTCCTCCATCCACCCAGCCCTAACACAGTGGGCTTGGGGCCAGCCAAAACCTCACGGTCACAGGAGCAAGACCACAACAGGTCAAGCATGGGATGGGGCTGGGAGGCTCCGGACTGGCCTCCGAGACTTGCAGCGTGGGGAAGGAAGCGCAGCACAGCCTGAGCCACAAGTGTTCCTGCATCACGTGTGGGCAGAGGTGCTGCCCCAGCAAGGCGGCTCGCCCTTCGCTGCGGGCCCCAAAGCCACCCCGGTGCCCTCCTGGTGCGGGCGCCATGTGTGCCAGGCTGCATGCCTTGCCCAAACCTCCGCCGGTTCCCCAGCTGTGAGGCAAGCACAGGCTCGCTATGCACAGGCTCGCTATGCACGTGCCCCATTTCTTATATTTTTGCCTTAAATGCTCGGGCAGTTCTGTTCCCCAGATTCCTCCAGACGAGCCCACCAATACTGCACACCAGCCTATGGATATTACGGATGCTGCTTCTCCACCGAGACCACCTGGAGCCAAGGGGCTCAAGAAGATTTCTTTAAGGTCTGAATTAAAATCAACAACCAGCCCCGCCTTGCCCAGCAGCTGATGCCCTGCAGCAGCCCTGCCAGCCCCCAGCCCTCCCAAACACCTCCCTGCTCCGCAGCGAGGGCAGCCAGGAGATCCGTAGCCTGCAGGGAAGTCAGTGCAAAGACGCAGATTTGCAGGTCCTGGTTCCTGGCCCAGGTTCAAACCACATTTGTTCCTGAAATCTGTTTCAGGGCTTTATTTTCAAAGCATGTGTGTGCAGAGGCATGTGCAAAGCAGCACCAGTTCCTACTGCAGCCAGGGCCAAGGTCGCCTGTGCCAACACAGGGCCAAGTTGGGGGTCTGGGTGCCCCTGAGCATCAACTGCAGCCCATGCTGATGTAGCCATGATCAGCCAATTAATTATATTATTTTCTTCCTTGCTAAGCACACAATATACTGGACCATTTCACAGCTTGCTGCCCATTTAAAAGATGAAGGACCAAAGCATTGCTATGCTCAGAAAAGGCCCACTTTAAAATAGCCCCGTGACACACTGCATATTTTTTGCTGATGAGCGGAAACCCCAGCAAGACACAAGCCCTGGGGGAGTTAGTCCGCACCACCCGCAGCTACAGGCAGTTGAAGAGAGGAGTTTGGACTGGAAACAGCGACAATCCGTGCTCCTGTCCCAGGAACAGCCATGCAAGGATGGTTATTTCCATCCAGAGGTCCAAGCTGCTCTCCAGGCATCGGATTAAAGGGATCTCTCCTGCACGGAGCAGTGCAGGGCCATGCCACTGTCTGCTGAGGCCGTTTCCCGCGGCCGGTGGGGTGGACGCATCTCCAGGCGGGCTCTGGGGCAAGACGCAGAGCGCTGCAGAAGTGAGCTCTGAGGGGAAATTGTTCTGAGAGATAAAGGAGTAAGTTGGAAACCGAGCTGCAAAATAGACAGTACAGGAAACAATAGCGCTTCAGATAGGCTTTCAAATTTCCCCCAGCGATGCCAGGAGTACGGCGCTTTGCCCCAGTGATGCTCAGGGGGCTTTTTCCCCCCCTTAGACATGCTGGGAGGAAGCGCAGACTGTTTGCTTGCTCCTACCTTTTCTCTTTCAAGATGTTACAGGCATTTGCTGGTTATTAAAATGAGAGATTATGGACCAAGTCCTTCAGGTCTCATTAGATAAGAGTTTTAGCTCTGTGATGACTTCAAAGGCCAGGCGTGATCCTGGCACCAGTAGCAGGGAGAGGCAGACGCGATTTTGGAGGCACAGGAGCCCCACGGCCCACCCCCTCCCCGCCTCGGCGATCCTGGTGAAACAACTGCTGCTTCCTGGGAGCTGCCCACACTGCTAAAGGCCATCCCCGCCTCAGGACTGCTGATGTCCCCTCCGTGCCACCAAGGCAGCAAAGGAGCCTCTTGTCTCTGCAGCAGAGCCTCCGCATAGGTCGGTCACCACAAGCCGCAGCTCATTCTTCGTCTCATTCCCCAGCTCCCTGGCCGGGGGCTGGAACGGCCCTTTCTGCCTCCCTGTGGTACCTCCATGATTTTTCCTCACTCTGGCACAAAGTCATTAAAGGGCAGAGCTATCGTTAGGGCATCTCCATCACACAGGGAGCACTGCAAGGCCACTAACGATCGAGACAGGGAACATTGGACTTCCCTTAGCTGCTGCTGCACCAGCCCATAAATAACCCCGTCTCCAAAAAAAAAAAAAAAAAAAAATCCATCGGGCTGCGTTTTGGTGAGGCCATCGAGGTGAGGTGTTTGGAGGAGCCTCTGCCCTGCTGCTCCTGGGTCAAATCTTGGAATCAGGAACCGACCCTCGACCTTTCAAGCAAAGGTGCCCTTCTCTGCCAAAGGCGCGCTAACTGGCTAATGATTACAGAGCCACGGCTCCCCGGGGAGCGGGCACACGAGCCTCGTCTCAGACACCCAACGGCCAAGGTTTTGCTATGGGCTGGATCCTGAGCCAGCACGAAGTGGCGCAGAACAGCTGGCTTAGCACAGGGCAGCCCAGGATCCACCTCTCTGGCTGCAAAGGTGTCAGAAGCAGCCCCAGAGAGGAAATAACAAAAGGGATATTGCTTTCAAGTGCAAGACCGCTGATGTCCCCCTGCACATCCCCATCCTCACGCCTCCCCGGAGAGCCCTGCCAGCCCCCCGCCCTTGTTTGACCAACACGTGCTGCACGGGGGGTCCGGCCATGTGTTGAGCTGATGGGTGCTGGGGGGGTCTCCAAGCCTGGCAGGGACAAACGGCTTCCCACCATTAACGGCTGGACCTTGGGAGGGTTGGTCACAACTCAGTTCTCCCACCCGTGCACAGGTCACTGCTGGCAGTGGGTATTTCCTTGGCTGCGAGGAGAGCAACAAAGCTCTCCAGCTCCCTCCTGCCATACACCTCCTCCTCCGGGAAGCACCAGCCGGAGAGAAAGAAGAAAAAAATCAAGTCTTTTGTTGTCACCTTCCCGCAGCTCAGTTTGCATACAGCACTGCTAGGTACGTGCTGTCCTGTCCCTGTCCCCGCTGCGTGGGCACTGCCAGCCCCAGGCAGGAGCTTCCCCCAGGAACCCTCTGGGCTCTGCACCCTCCACTGCCCCCATCTCCTCATGCCACGGGGTGGTGGGACCTGTCTTGGGGGACCCCCCCGGCTGCACTGGACAGTCACATCATGTCCCTTCCTTTGCGTTGCTCCTGGGGAGCCAGGAGGACGGGTGAGTCGGTGGCACACACAGGGTAGCACAACCCACTCCCTGCCACCTTTACCGATCGATGGCACTGGGACCAGGACCAGGACTGGGACCAGAGTCCCCTCCTGGCCCCAAGTCCAGGGGGCTGAGCCCTGGCACACGACAGCAGCCGCCGGGGCGAGGAAGGGCCAGGGGAGGAGCGTGCTGTGCCGGGCCAGCAAAACGCGGGGAGATGCGGCAGATCCCCACTCGTTTCCAGCAGGTCTCGCAGGAGGCTGCGCAGCTCCCCGAGACAACACTCAGCACCAGACAGGACCGCGCCAGGGTCAGCGCCACGAGATGCCACCCCCCCTCCAGCCCCGGTCCCCAGCGCACACAGCCCTGGTGGTGGGCCCCAGCCCCACAGGCTGCCCCCCACGCCCGTCCCAAACGGCACCCGGACGCAGCACAGCCTGCCCGAGCTCCTGCGCAGCCCCCCGGGCAGCGAGCAGGGGCCAAAGCCCCTCCTGACCCCAGTGTGGCTCAGGGCAAAACCCACGATGCTCCACCGTGGCTCCGGGGGCTGTGACAGTGGGGACCCGCCAGTGCCACCGCTCGCAGCCACGCGTGGGGGCTGCATCGCCCCGGCTGCCATGGGGGAACTTCCCGGCTGGATAAAGCCTTGAATCAGGCAACCCGGGGCTCTGCAGCCCCCCAGCAGCCCGGAGCCGGCCCCGGCGAGGGGCAGAGCGAGGAGCCCGCCGGACCCAGCTCTCCAGGCCCACCCGGGCTGGACACCGGCCCCAGAATTACCAGTGAGCAAACACGACAAGGGAAGCGGATCAGGAGACATCAAAGCAGGGGGGCGATGAATATTTCATGTCCTGGCCTACATACGGCCCGGCTCTCCCCGCCCCGCGCTCCCGGGGGTCCCCCACAGCCCCTGATCACAACAAAGGGGAGTTGCAGGCAGGCGGGGCCGCCCCGCCGGACCCCACGGCCGCCCCGCCGGACCCTCAGCGTCCCCGGCCGGGCCCGTTTCTGCGCCGCTAGACAGCGGCATCCCCCGCCGGACCCACGGCTGACCCACCCCACCATCTGCACCCGCCGCTGGACCCGCAGCCGCCCCACCGAAACCCAGAGCCAGACGGCGAGCATCCCTGTCGGGACCCCTCGCCAGCTCACGGGGCTGCGGGCATCCCCCGCTGTCGGACCCCCCCCCACCGCTGCCCCACCGGAGCCTGGACATCCTCGGCTGGACCCACAGCCTCCGCGCCAAGCTGCCAGCACCCCCCGATCGGACCCACATCCAGCTCACCCGTCGGCGGGCACCCCTCCCGCCGCACCCCGCGGCCGGACCGCGAGCATCCCCCCACCCCACCCCGGACCCCGCGGCCGGACCACGAGCATCCCCTCCCGCCCCCGTCCCCGGACCCCATAGCGGGGCATCCCCCGCCGGCCCCACGGCCGCCGCCCGCTCACCTCCCGCCTGCGCCGGCCCCGCCGCTCGCCTCCAGCGCTCGGCCCCGGCTTTGTCTCCGCGCCGGGGGCGCGGCCGCCGCCCCCCGCCGCCGCCGCTCTGGGTGCCCGCACCGGGCCGGGCCGCGCCGGGCGCTCAGGGCTCCGCCGCCGGCAGCAGCATCGCGCAGCGCCGCGGATCCGGCGCGCTGCTGCCTCGCCCGCCCCCGCTCACCCCTTCTTCGGGGCGGGGGGGGGAACCCACGGGGAGGGGAAAAAAAAAAAAAAAAAAAAAAAAAAAAGAGGAATATGGCAGCAAACCGGAAACGGCGGATGGGGGAAAAAAGCAGCAGCCCCTCCCCTCCGTGGTTTTTTTTTTAAGGGAGAAGGCTCCGGGCAGCCGGGCTCCGCGGGGCGCGCAGCGGGCGAGGGGCCGCCCCCGCCGCGGGCTCTGCCGGCGCACCCCGGCCCGCGGCGGGGGGAACCGCCTGGTCGCGCCGGGGACACGCGTGGGAGCGGCGGCCTCGGTCCCCTGGGCGCGTCTCTGTCTGCGCGGCCCCGCGGGTGAGGTGAGGGGCTGGGGGGGGCTCCCCCGCGGCAGGGGAGTTTCGCCCACCCGAGCCCAGCGCTCCGAGCGCCGCCGGGCTGCGTGTTGTGTTTACCTGGAAGCCGGAGCTGGTAACAGAAAAGTGATTTTCAGGAGGTCAAAACCCGGCTGGTTTGGGGTTTTGCTTTATTAAACTGTTCTAACACCTGGTGAATAGCAGGGAGAAACGCTCTTTTGTCAGATTCTGCACTTGAATCTGGGCATCTCCATCCCCAGGAGGGACACCTCGCCATGCCAGGGGGCTGCAATCCACGTTGCCTTGTCTCTGAAGTCCGAAGGAGGCAAAACTTCAGCTTTGAGGAAAAGCAGGGAAAGATAAAGCATGTCCGGGGCCTCCCTGAGGAGCCCCGGGGAGCTGCAAGGCCCTTTGGAGGCAGCCTGGCACGCAGGGGTGGCCGTGCCCCGCTGGGGCATCTGCCCCATCCTGGGGTTAATACAGCGCCAGGTCGCCCCTGCAGCCGGTGTCAGGTTCCGAAACGAGGCAGAGCGGAGCTGTGGGTGTTCCTGGGGTGCCCGGCTGGCAGCATCACCCCATGCAGGGCTGGGTGAAGTGCGGGTCCCCCCGAGTCCCACTCGGGCAGGTGGGCACACGGGGACGGTTCCAGCTGTCCCTCGCCTCGCCCCTCAGCACTGGGAGAAGGTGGAAAATGCCCAGCTCTCTCCCCCGGTGCAGAGCAGTGCCGGGGCGCACACGTGGGCTCAGGGCTCGGCCGGACGCCCCGACTCCTGCACCCGTCGGGGCTGCCAGACCAGCTCAGCGGCGCTGGCAGCCCTCCCACCTCCCCCATTAGCAATCCTCTACGGTGTTCCCTGTCACTTCATCCTCCAGGAAGAAATGGGGTGAAGCAGTCTGCTCCTTAAACCCCCATTTAGCTGGTTTATGAGGCACGCTTGGCTGCTGGCCGGCTCCAGTGACCCGTGGGCTGTATTTCCCCAGCCAGCACCACCTCCGCCGTCCCCTGCCCACCCCTCTGACCAGCCCTTGCAGCCACTCAGCAGGGATTTCTGAAAACCCCATTACTCAGAGCAAGACCTGACACTTCAGAAACAATTTGAGAAGTTAAGTTTCAGAGAACTATGTGGCGGAGTTTTTCTTTCTGTTTCCCACCCCCCCTGCCTTGTTCTTTTGAGTTATTAAAAAAATATTTCCCATGACACTGGCGAAGGCCAGCGAATCCATGAGTCACCAGGAACAAGGAGTCACGCACGCACGGATCCATCACCCCTGGCCAGCACATTGCCGAGGGGCCCTTCCCTGGGAGGAGCCGCCGGCTGATAAGGTCCCTACAGCCGGGCAGGGCCCGACGCTTTCCCTCCTGCCTCCCGGCTGCCTCCCAGGGCTGGGAGAGGGTGGCCGGGCTCCCCGCACGCCCGTGGGGCAGCTGGAGCTGGAGAGCGGCTGGGTTGGGGGTAGCAGCCCCACTTGCTCCTTGCTGGAGCATCAAACCACAGCCCGGTTTGTGCTGAGGCTTTTTGGGGGTGTTCATAGCCCCCCCTCCGCTATCTGGCTGGTGTGGGGATGTGTAGGGAGGGACTCCTCGACATAACGTCCGATGTGGGGTTAAGGAATTAACCGCATGGCGGGGGGCATGCTCTGCTCACACATACCTTAATACTTTGGACATACTGTAGGGCGAAGAGGGGGGCAGGTGGATGCCTGGGGTCCCCCATGCCTTCTCCCCGCTGTGCCTGCACAGAGACACGGGGACAGTCCCCTCTCCCTCCTGATCCCGGGCGCACCCGCTCCCGCAGTCCCGGAGCAGGCGTGAGGAGCCGCCGCCGGAGGGGAGAGCGTCGCGGGGGAGCGGGGACCCGGCCCCAGCCCCGGCTGAGCTGGTTAGGATGACTCAGCCTCTACTGGATCCAGACCCAAAACTAAGATGCAATTATGACTTATAAATATTTGAATTTTGTTTTCCTCTTTTGCAATCAGCTCCTTTTCTACAGGCTGTTCTACAATCGCCGTTTTCATCTCTGGCGGTGCTGGCCTGTTGCTGGAAGGCAAACAGCAAAGGCACTGTGCCTTTTAACACACCGGACCAAGTCCACGACATAATCTCTTCTTCGAAGAAGATGCCAACATGCAAATTTAAAATGGCAAATAGACACTCTCTAAAACCAGCCTCTTATCTTCTGGGCTCGGATTCAGGAATGTGCCCTCACAGGACTCTGACATTAAACATGCAGCGCGGGCGATAATGCGATTTAAGCCCATTTAAGTTTAAGCAACCCAGCACATCTCTGTGCATCCCTGGCTCAGCCGTGAGGTCCTCAGCCCGACAGACACCCCCCAGCCACCCGCTTTCCTTCCCCTTCTGCCCCACTCCCAGTATTTATTTTTAAACAGTCTAATCCACAATTTTTTCTTTTTTTACCCAACTAGGGATTTCAGTCTCTTCCCTGAAACTTTTTTTTTTTGAGATGATTCTTTCTCTTCACTTTTAAATAGCACTGATAACCCTCCCCCCCCCACTCCCCAGGGAGAGGAAGAGGGTTACAGAAACTGAAAAACCAGGTACTCTCAAATTAAAAAAATAGTAGCACAGAATATTTCTGGTGGCTCAGTTATTACAGCATGTCTTGAAATGATATTCTAACAAGAAATCAAGATGTGCTCAGGTATTTCTGTGCTTTCTTGCTGACCTTTATGCAAGTTTCATCAGGAAGAAGAAGAATGAGAGTTACTACAGGCAGAGCGCTGTCACGCTCATGAGTAAGTATGTGGCTCCTTCCCCCTCCGGGTGCACAGACCAAACTGCTCCATGGAGCTCCTGAACTCTTCTGCACAGTAAGAGGATGCTTTTTTGGGTCCAGTAATTGATCTGAGTCCTGACCTCTCCAACGTAGCTGTGGATTTACAACAAAACATCTATTCATCTCCAGCCAGATTTATTTTTAAGCATCCCCTTGGCAAGCGTGAATAAGTTTTGTCTAATGGATTCTGTCCTGAGGCTAGCTGCATTTTGTTCACTGCAAATCCCAAATATATTTGCAAGAATTATTACTATTAATAATATAATGGTTGTGTTTGAGATGCTGGACAGACACAGAAGCAGCCACGGCTCTTGCCCTGAGATTTTATAACCGTTGAGCTTTACAGCCCTGCAAATAGTGAGTGTGTGATGGCAAACAATCGGCACCACCAGCTCCGTTAGGGAAACTGCAGTTATGAGCTCAGGAGCTGATTTACTAAGGGGGATTGACCAGAATAACTCCTGCAGTACGAGCCATTTGGCAATATTTCATGGTAGAAATGCTAATTCTGGCCATTCTCTCCTGCACTGAGCATCAGGGCTGCAGGAGCCGAGTGGCAAGCACCAGCATCCCGCAGGCTGTAGGATAAAAAGGGGTGGCTGAGAAGAAATCACCAGGACGGCTCAGGACAGCTCAGGACCCATCATGTCCCTCAGCGTGGTGACAATCTGCCGTGCAAAAGGGGCCCTTAACCTCAGCACCGAGGCAGCCCCAGCCAGGAAGCGTCACTGTAAAATTCCCTGGGAGAAAGGACCACAGGGAAACCACTGACTCGGTGACGTGCAAATGTTTGATAAGGAGGCACCAAGTTCAACAGCTCGGAGGGGGGAATTATCTGCATGTTCAACAGAGACACAACATTCCCCATCAGGTTTCTGACTGATAAAATACAACATTTTGATACAATCTGAATTAGGTACCTTGGAATAGCTCATTTGTGCAAAAATCTGACACTTTGTGCTTCTTGCCTCAGCTCAGCAGAAAAGCCACATGCAAAATGTTAGCATTTCCCAGTGGTGGAAATTCGGCTTTTTGGCCAGTCTTAGTATCAACAGAAAAGAGCGGTTCAGAAAAGCCCACGGAAACTTGTCCAGATGAGATTTATAGCCCTCGCTCCAGCTTGCTTTGCTAACAGAGCAGCAGAGGGATGGCTGGCTAGTGCAAAGCTCTGGTAGCCACATCCAGGCGACCCTGCCCTGGGGGCTGTGGTGTTCCCTGGGCCATGAAGGAGCCCGGGGCAGCCTCCCTGCCTGCACCCGGCTGCTCACCCGCCTGCGAGCGGCTGTGGCCTGCGCCAAGCGGAGCCGGAGCAGACACAAGGGTGTTTTCCCTTAATCATCCAGTCTTGGTCCTTTGAGCGAGGGATGGGCTAAGAGGCCAAAGTCTGAATCTGAAAAATTTAAACCATATGATGTTTGGATCCATGCTCAGTTTGAAGTGAGCTAAATAAGGGGCGAGCAGAAATGGTTGCAGCTTCTCCCCTTCTTTCAAAAACTGCTCCCCCCGCAATTCCCTTCGCTGCAGAGGCCTGACACTTGGGGACACCCGCTCCAGCCGCCCAAAGGAGCCGCCGTAGCTGCTCCGTGGGGACCACAGCCATGAAGACCCTCTCCCACACAGACCCCACCAGCCGTGGCCCAGCCGTTCGACTGCAGCGTGGGCCCACCCAGCACACACTGACGGGCAAGAGCTGCCCTCGGGGAGCCGGAGGGACACGAGCCCACAAGCCCCACAGCAGCAGCACGGCTCCAGCACGGCTCCTGCCTGCGCTGCCAGAGCGGGGGCACAAATAGCAGCTGGAAGCATCTGGAGCTGCTTCCCTGAGCGGAGGGAGCGGCTTTGCCCTGCGAGAGCTCGCTGGTGCCTGTCGTACTCAGACTGGCTCTTGGCAAGGGGAATTTGCAAGCTTGGGATGGCTTTTGCAGAAGCAGTGGCCAAAGGGAAGGCAGTAGGAACCAGCCTTGGAGCCAGGGATACCTGGGTTGTAGCCTCAGCTTGGGAAAAATATGAGATGTCTCAGGCCAGTGCTGATACCTTCCGTGGCCCCAGTCCATGAACTGGGGCTGGCTGAACTTGACGCTTACAGGGGCAGCACGTGAGAGGCTGGGACAGCCTTCTGGCAAGAAAGAAGGAGACAGTCCAGAGGGCAGGTTTCACACATAAGGAATGCTGCATTTGGCATGTAGATAGGACTGCAGGGTACTAGGGACACAGCTCCTTGCCTAGAACTGAAGTGAGAGCCCTTCAATCCCCTCCACCCACAGCATCCCCCCTTGGGGAGCTGAGCTCAAGTGTGACAAGAGCCATCAGCCAGGCAACAGATGTTTTTAAAAAGCAAAGCAGATGTGACCCAAAGCGGGTTTACCTTGTAGCTACCAGCCAAAACGGCTGGGGTTGAGCCATGGAGGAACCTGTTGGACTCTCTGCTCCAACCACCCGCTCTGCATCGCTGCCGTCCTCGGCGGGACTGCGGTTTCCTGGTGCGTGGCGGCTCACGCCTCCAGCAAGCAGGATGCAAGGAGCATCAAAGCCTCACCGGGGCCTCCAGGCACTAAATGCAACCAGGAAAGCTGGGAGGAGGGAAGTGAGCACTGCGAGAGGTTGGGGATTGCACAAGACAAATCTGTGTGTGCTGGCGAGGAGCAGGATCTGGGCAGGTGGTGTGAAGCACTCATAGCATCGTAGTGCTTGCTTATCACGAGAGCTCGGAAGTGTAATATTTGATTGTTTTAACTCCTCATGGCTCAGGGGTAGGCTGATGTGCACGGCACAGCTTCCCGGGTATACCTGGGGCTCCCAAGGTGGAGAGCTGTCCTTTCCCAGCAGTTACATCTGCTGGTTTTAAAAAACGTCAGGGAAGAGAAACACACTGTTGGGGCTGATTACAAGGGGTCAGCTCTCTCCATCCTGGGTGCTTCACCACGTGTTCTTTCTTTGTACCAGTCCTTGTGACAGCAGGTGATACCCACTGTCTGCTACTGGCAGGTAAAATTTGGCTGCAAGGACAGAAGAACTGCAATGGACATGAGTCTACAGGGTGGAAGCAACAACAGGGGGCATGAGGGTGAATTACGGTGACAGAAAAGCCACAAATTGGGAAGAATCAACATGAAATGGGGAAAATCAGCCAAATTTCAAGAGAGAGGCAGGAAGCTGAGTTCATCACCCTGCAATTGCCATCCGTAAGCAAGAAACATTTAGACCAGCTACTGCACACTGGCCTGGCTACCAAAAGCCAGAAACCCCCAAAACCAACCACTTGAAAGACACAAACTGTCAGAGGAGAAGAGCAGGACCTTGGACCTGCAGTAATTGACAATTGAAAAAGAAATGCAAACACTGATTACAGCCCATGTCTTGCCAGAGAGAAAGGGAATCCTCCCCAACCAAATCATCCCTTCTGGTTGGATGAGGAAGAGGAGGAGGGCCAGATTCCTTCCCAGTGCCAAAGCTGGCAACCAACCTAATCACCAAACAAGCGCTGTACTCTGTACTCCAGCACTCTCCATTCATCATCCCATTTTCTTGCTGCAGTCAGTCTCCAATGCCTCATGAGATTAATAAACAAACAACTAAATCAATACAGTCACCTCGATCGTTGCAGGCCACAGGCTGTGAACAACATAACTTCTGCCTGAAAGAAGTATCAGCACATGAGAGGCTCCCAAGAGAGAAGTCCAGCACCCTAAAAATCGGCTGTCCAAAAATTAACACACACAGGGGAACAGTTCAGCAGTGTCCTGGGAAACAGAGATACTGAGCAGGTCCTCCCCTCCTACACCTTCCTGGTTTTCTCCTTGAGCATCACCACATCCAGCCTTGACCCTCCCTGAAATCCAGGCACTGAAGGAATATTTTCACATTCCTCATGACAGGCTGGGAAATAATCTTGGCTTATTGACTCAACAAGAGGGCTGCTCTGCAAACAGCAGTCCTCTTCAAAGATGGCCTCGGGCTCTTCAGTTCCTGTCAGTAGGGAACCTCACCAGAATCTCTCTGAAGCAGAGAAAAGCGTGTGTATGAGAATGAAAGTAAATTAGGTCTGAACAAGATTAACAGGGATTTAATTGAACTATGTGAACTGGAACTCCAGTCACGAGCTACTTATTAGCCCGTCTCAAGGGATTGTGCTGCTCGTGCTGGAGGAGCACAAGGATGCTTTGCGAGCGTGGGACAGCTCCAGGGGACGGTGATGGCCACAGCTGGTGAGATGAGCATGGCCAGAGAGGCAGAGCTGCTTGAGCATGATCAAAAACCAAGCAAGGAATTCTCAACTCCCAGCCATGTGTCTTCAGAGCTGAGGCTCAGCCTGTTGAGGGACAGGAACTCTGTAACACCCATCAGCAGAGGAAACCCAGCTCTCAGCCCAGCTCCTAGGCTTTGGGTGGCAGAGCAAGGTGCTGTTCACCGAGGTGCTGCCTGCTGGCTGGGATCTGGAGACAGACCTTTGAAAACCTCCTCTTCAACAGAAGTGACTTAATGAGGTCTTCAGCTCCCTTTGGGATGTTAATTACAAAACAGTCTGGAGAAAAGAGCTTGGGAATTAAAGGAGTCACCACACTAGTCCTTCTCTTTTAGTTTTCTGTGAGGGAATCAACAGATGCTTGCCAAAGCTTGGCTACCAGGCCAGTCTCACTGCAGCCAAGAAGAGCCACCAGACAGCTCTGCGCTCCAGTCACACACCAGCTACAATCACACACCAAGGGGCTACTGGAAATCCCGATTACCAGTCCACTGAACCCCCATCTAACCCCCTGCTTGTATTATTAACAAATGATGCCTTTATTGTTGTTACCTTCATGGGGGCTCTTGGAGCCAAAATCTCTCATGAGAGGCAAATTAATTTAGTCATCGCATCACTTCCTCCTTCCTTCCAGGAAGGTGAAGCTGTACTGGGAAATAGTTTGCTACTTCCAAGTCAAACACAGGTACAGATGCACACATGCCTGACAGTATTAACTAACCCATTTCTCACAGATTAAAGGATGTGAAAGGCTCTCCCTTAATGGATCATTTTTATGAATAGGCTATTTATGTCCCTGTGTTCCTATAGTCTGAGAGTTCCAGCAGCTTTCACAGTGAATGCATGGAAAGAGGCAGCACAACTTTAAAAACAGATTTCTTTTTAAACAAAGAGATTCTGGTTGTATTTATTACACATTTCAAGAGAAACTAAAATACATGGGATATTGATAATCTCTAAAAACATACTATAAGTTCAGCTAACAAGAGCATTGAAATAGGTAACAAGCTGTTAGGAACAGACTGGGAAATTTATCTTAATCCCTCTTCCCCCCAACAAAACCAAACCCCAATATCCATGATTTCTACTTAGCAATGAGTAAGCCAGCCTGCAAATAGCTAGACATAGATGTTGATGTGTTGATGCAGTAGCCTGCTATTTCAGGTAAAAGCCACAGCGCTCATCTCTAACTGGTTTTTAGCTGTTGAAGAGCTTCTATGTTTCAGGTAGTGTGTGCTACTCTTTCAATAGTTGCAATTCCATTAAAGCATTACCCCCCCTCTCTTTAGGTAACCTGCAGAAAGCCAGAGTTGTCAGCTAAAACAACCACCATCCTCATTTATTAAAATGGAAGAAGTGATCTGCAGTACCCACCCAGGGCAGTGGCAACACTTTTCTTTCCCTTGCAGATCACAGGCAGGAACACGGGTCCGTAATGGAAACTTGTAGCACAATATTGTTGTTATTTGCGTGGGAAATTTTTGTAATGTTTCTTTGTACTGAGAACTCAAAGCAACTTCAGAATGCTTGTCTCTCCCATGCTTTGTTCTGTCCTCCTAGTATCGCCTTTATGTAGACTCAAAAAAAAAAAAAAAAAGAGAAGAAAAAGAAAATGCTGAATTTAAAGCCGAACTCCAAGCCGGATTTTAAGCAGTGCAACTTGTGTCAGCATTCTGGTTAAGAGAAGCAGAGAGCCTGGAGCGGGGAAGCAGTGAGAGGTTAGAATCAAACTGGTACTGGGATCCATCTGTCCCACCCATCAAAAGCAAAAGCAAGCAGAGAACGTGGCTGTTCTTAACACTGGTGGTTCCTGCAAAGGTGCTGTTCAACTCCTGTTAGAGAACACGCAGCGCAGCACAGCACTGCTACCGTACCCAGGCTCCCAAGGCATTCGTGAATTGAGGATGGGAGTCTATGTATGCAAAAGGGATGGCAGACTTGCAGGCCTGCCAGAGAACCCTTTCCTTCAAAGCTGCTCTGAACCCTGGGTGCGCCTAAAAGAGCAGGTTCTCCTCCCATTGACTCATTCGTGATCAAACAAACCAAGATGTGAGCTGGCATCAGGAAGCTTGAGCTGCCCTACAGAGACTCTGTGGCTACGTCACCACCTATCTCTTTCCAGGCCTGTCTAGCCATATTTAAATCTAATACTAGATTGTCCCTGGGCCTGGAGAGCCAGAGCCTGAAGGAACATTGTGGATTATGTCTCTCACCATGTAGTCATGCTACACAGCTAGCTTGCTGCCCCTTGGATCTTAAAATACCCATCTCCTCAGGCTGAGCTCCTATTTCACTTCAGGAAGAATGCAGCAAGAGGAGATGCAGCAGACTGTAGCAGGTAAGGCTGGGAGGGAGTTTGCAAATGCACCAAACCCCAGCTGTGTTGAAATGGAGCACACGGTTAGGACTCAGCCAGCTGACACGAGGGTTTATCAACGGCACAGCGAGGCAGCGCTGTTTGATCCATGCCCAGTGCAGCACTCCGACACTCCCGCCCCAGAGCAGCTTCTCTCCAACATGCAGTACCTGGTCTTCCCAAGTTTCCAAGAACACCCCATTAGCACAGCATTAAATTCTGCACCTTCCAGAATCCAACTGTTCCCCGATTCTTGTACTCATTGCAGCCCCCAACACAGTCTCAACTCCCTGAAATGTACCTGCTTTCAAGGGTGGGAATAGAAAGGAAAAATGCATGGGTGGGGAGTAAGAAAGAGGTAGCGACGCTGGGGAAATGAAAGCTTTCATCTACAGCAGTCTGGAATCTGATGCGTTATTACCTAAAGAATTAAAGAATATGACAAAGACATTATTATTAAGCCATAAAACGCAGCTATGTATTTCAGACTAGATGACAACAGAGATGAATACAAAGCTGTGTAGTGCGGTACCCTTGATCCATTTGATCCCTCCGCCTTCAAAAAATACAACACAAACCGGTATCCAAAGTAGCAAACCCATGCTCCACCTTCCACAGGGACTTTACTACAAATCCAAGCCAGCATGCGGGAGCTAGGACAACAGGCCTCTCTACCCATCAGAAATGACAGAAGTTACTTTAACGGTGACTGACACATTAATCATGCCAAATGAAGTCCTGGACATGTGAAGTCCTCTTTGCTTGTAAGAAATCTATGGCAGAACCCCACCCCTTCCACTCTTTTAAGTTTCTTCTCCCTTGTCCCCAAAAGGTAAAGCATGGCAATGCCAGAAAACCATTTAATATAGTTAATTGCCTTTGATGTCATCTCCGAGGAAGCATGATTATAGGTGATTATTTTGTCTTTTGAGGCTCATCGGTCATGCGTTTATCGTTTCTTTTTGGTTTCCTTCTTGGGTTTCTTGCTTATTTGTGGAGCAGTTGCCTTTGGCTTCTTCACTGTCTCCGAATTCTTAGGCTCAAAACTGTCCGAGTCCTACAAGAATCAATTAAGAAACAATCAGTAACTTTCTTCTACAATTTGCTGACAGCTCACTTTGGGAATCTGAGTATAAGCCAAAGGAAGCAAGTGCTGGGTATCTCTGTTGGAACACATCTACATCAAACTGAGTCCACATTTAATGAGACTCAAGCAGCACCATCTCTGCTTCTTCTGCATGTGCTTTTTGATGAGTGTGAGTTTATGCATGGAAACAGCTTGTTACCAGAGAAGCCGTTAAAAGCTTAAGTGTCTAAAACTGGCTTTGGAGAAGAAAAACAAAACCAACTTTAAAGGCAAGAAGAAAATCAGCTCTAAATGAAAACTGTTTAAATTAGGAAAAGGAGAAAATACCATATCATCACCAGTGTGCATGGAAACATTCAGCAGGTATTTCTGCCAAATGTTAATCACTATCATGTGCAAGACAAAAAATATTCCCCAAAACAGTAGTAAGAATGTAAAGTTCAGAGCCTCTAAACCAAGCCCAAAATCCAGGGAGGGAATTGCAGGCAAAGCTTTCTTCACCTGGACTAACAAGGAATGCTTAGATATGCTGCTAGTTTCCTTCAGGCGAGATGACAGATAATATTTCAGCCATGAGAAATAAAGTCTAGTTATCTTGTAAAAACACAAGGGAACAGCGCCAGTCTCATCTGAGAAAGCGCACACATGCAGATTGCCTCCTTTCATTAAATGCATTTGAGTATAAATATTGCTTTAGCATCTTGGTTTCTATCAGTCAGAGCGTGCCAACTGGAAAAGGACACACAAAAAATGGCTGAGCAAGACGTGCTAGTTTCAAGCTTCCAAGAGAGCGCTCCAGATAATGGAGGGGGAGGCGAGCATCTGACAGTATCCTTTTAATCAAGGAGCTTGGTTCAAACGTCTCTCAAGTTACTGGGCTATTACAGTTCACATCTGTGTGGCTTTCCAAGGAAGAAGACTTGGCTGGCTTTCCAAAGGCTGTAACCGGCACACAGGGAGCTGGCAGGCTCTGGAGAAATGGAGCAACATATTACTCAGGGATGCAGTGTGCTGCTGCTGTAAAGTGAGCACTGCTGCCTTCTAATGTTCAAACCAAGGTAGACTTCAAAGCCTGAAGCCTCCAAGACAGAGAAGCTCCTCAACAGCCTGCCCAGACTCAAGCATCATTCCTGAGACCTGGAGGGGTAGCCTCTGGTGTTTACGGTCTTGTAAATTAGTTATGTGGACAGTAAATCAAGAGGACAGTATACACATGGAGAAAATAAAAAGTAGAGCATGCAAGCATCAAAGCATGCTTGCAACTTAAAACAGTAACAGGTCCCTGAGCTTTATCGTTTTAATTGCGGGCCTGGTCTTCAGTTTCCCACTTCAAACTAAAGCTCTCACTCTTTTCAGCTTTCAAGAATCAGGCTAGTCAGTATTTCTCAAAAATTTATCAGGAGAAACCATGGACTCTGACAGATGGGCACTGGTGGCTGCAGAGTAACGGTGCAAGACCTGCAATGCCACCGCCTCGTGACCAGCAGCTGCCTGGTTCATCTCCCTGCTGCAGCTCCTGTAGCAGGACTAGCAGGAGGGAGCACGCACCCATGTCGGGGCAGCGTCACCGATCCAGGACATCAACGCCACTTCACATCACACCGGCAGTTAAACGTGGAAGAGTTGGGTCATGAACTGCATCCTTCACACTGTACCTCACCCTCAGGCATTTCCTTCCCCAGATACGCTGAAAATTTCCGTGCTGCTTCTTTACAAGAGGGAGCAAACATGGCAATAAAGATAGCCTGAAAACAAAACTTCCCATGCTGAGTTGTTACTGAAAATATATGATATGCATTTAGACAAAATCTGTATCAAAACACCAAACTTACAGCCTTACATCTGTCCCCAGCACCACAGGCATTACCAAGCACACAGAGCCCTTTTATCAGAAAAGCCAGGCAGATGCAGGTCATCCCACTGTGGCCCAGTCTAGAGGAATCAGAGTCCCGTAGCTCACCTCAGCCTTCCACTTTAAACTTTTCCTCTACTAACTACATCAAAGGACCCTCCACTTGCCGGCACAGGATTGGGTGTCTGTACTGAAAGCTGCCTTCCTCATGTTAAAATATATTACGAATTTCACCTGTATCTTGTTTCCAGAAATCGCACACAAACTTGAGCCCAAAGTCACTTCCTGAAAGGCAGGTCCTGCAAAGGGGACGCCATGCCTGGCAATTAATAAAGCAAATCAGCAGCAGGATGACAGTATGGGGTTGGGACTAAAGCCTCCTCGTGGGCAGTCAGGAACAGCATGTACATTCAGCACACCTTGCCAGTGCTCCAGGTCACTTTTTTCACTGATATTCACAGAGACCCTGACTCAGGTATTTGTTCCTGACTTTCTGATCTGGGGGTAAGTCACAAGACAAAAGCTGGAGGTGGGAAAGCTAGAGGGAAGGAAAGAGAACCAACAATGAAACTGTCATCAATCCCAGGGGCAGACCACTGTGTCTCCATTAGCTACTCAAGGTTCTCTGCCATCCTGTTTTCTCTGACTCTGCCCACCTATATCAATATTAAAGAGTACTGCTTACTGTCTTATGGGACTTTGAAACTGGCAGGATTATGGCTAGCACACAGATAAGCTGGAAAATGGCTCCAAAGAAGAGTCCATAGCGTAGCACATTCTCCATGAATGTGGGCTCAGGGATTTCAGGTGGGGAGAAATCCAACTCAGCAGCCATCGTGAGTGCACCCTTCTCCTCTAATGCTCTCAAGAAGACTGGTTACTACAAAAAGAGGGGAAAAAAAAGAGCAATTATTTGCATCATGCTTTCTGGAATTTACTTTCCATTACCAAAAACTGAAAGACTACCTCATGCAGGTTTTTTTAAGACACCCTCAATCTACAGATCCAATACAAAGAGGGAAAAGAAAGTTGCATTTTATTTGAATGCTTGTCTTTTACCATCTGCCTAAGAAAATAGTCCTCAAATGCTAGTATTAGTGCATTTGCAGGTGAGGGCAAGACAAACCAAATGTGAACAATATTCATTAAACAATAAGGGAAAAGCTTAATAAGCAAGAATATACTTTTCCCGAAGTTGATCATGCATGCAAGGTGACTATTACTCGCTTTGACTTACATTGTATATGCGGTCACAGCCTTGTTGTTTTAGATGGTGTACAAAACCAACTATTACTTAAATAAACCACAGAGAAGGTAGATCTGTTGAAGGCAGAGGAAAGAGTTATCTGTTTCAAGTTAAGCATGGCTTTAGTGGCTGGTTACACCATGCGACGGTCACAGAGGTATTTTATGGCAGAGTTAAACATTGATCTCCTGGGTCCCGAGCTAGTTTCTCAGCCACGAGACCATCCTTTCTTCCTTCCTTTGTCTTTTGCTAATGGAGTTGTCAATTCATTCTATGAATGACTAATGGCTTTCTACAATAACAGAACTCTCCTGCCACAATTGCTGGAGTATGCCACAAAGTCCCAAAAGGGAAATTCAATTAGTCTGAGATGCCATCAGAACTCAGTTGTGATTACCGTCTTACTCCGTTTTCCTGATCAGTATGATCTTGGTGTGCACTTACTGAATCAGCACTACTGACTGATATTTACAACTCTCTATATTACCGAAGCCTGGGTGTGAGATTGTGCTGCATGCATGTTTTAGCTGAATGGTAGTAATCTGCCTCCTAGAAATTATCTCCACAGCAGGCTCTGTATTTCTCAGGCTAGGAGGAGATTTCTACAATCTGCAGATGTCACCCAGTTCAGAAAGATGGTAAACTTAAGAGTATAATTTGAGTAAAGTTAGTTGATAAATTTGAGAATCAATCAACATTGCATAAGAGGCAAATGTCATTTGGGGACATACTAAAAGGAGTGGTATATAAATTACAAGAAACAATTTTAATTCAGTTCAAGTATGGGATATTATTTTGAATTTTAAAAGAAGAAAAATTCCCAACTGCACGGACTGCCACCCACTGGAATACAGAGACTGTGGAATCCCTGTTACTGGTGATTCAGAAGAGCAGATCTGATAAGCATTCCCCTGGGATGGGGCGTGAGTACATATAATCCTGCCTTTGAATCAGCAGATAAGAATAGGTGACTTCTTGCAGTCCCTTCCAGGTTTGTATTTCAGCAAAAGAAAATTTTTCAAATTTTGATTAAAATTCAGTAAACAAGGGCTGCATGGGACCTGTGCATGAAGCCAGAATACACGCTGGGCCACCCACGCTCAGCAAGTCACAACGCAGACCCAAAGGCTGCACCAGATGTACACCGATGTCAACAAAGCATGCATGAAAGTGGCTCATCCCTAATGGCTTTTAACTTTTAAAATGCCCTCTCCCCCTGCCCACTAAGGCAGCAGGTCCTAAGCAAGAAACACAGTCATGGGAAATTTCACCCCTGAGTTGCATTTTATTTCAACTTCATTTATTGGGATATCTTTTGAAAACCTTATTCTTGCCCACCCCCTTCCTCAAACAGAGCAGAAAGGGATATTGCTTCATTCCTCACCTGGAGTTTTCTCAGGACAAACTCCTACTGATAATCCGGATTCATACACCTGAAACACAACACACAAAAATAAACCAGAAAAGGAAACTGATACAATGAAAACAAAAAAATCTCCATCCTCACTTTCCTCCTTTCCCCTTTTCTATGTCACCTCCTTTGAAGGTATTAGTAATTTTCTAACAAACCCAGGTGACATGACCAGCATCAAGAGCTCTCATGCAAGCTGGTAGCAGCTGCCACTACCATTTTAAGCACTACCCCATGAAATATGCTCAGAGAAGACCTGACATCATGCTCCAACAAGTCACAGTAAAGCATCCTCGCTTGCACTGTAGCCACCGCAGGCAACCCACATTTGGACCACTAGTTTTCCTGTCAGTGGAGCTGAACTAATATTAGCAAAATTCTTCCCTGTTTTAAAAAACTCCAGTGGTTAACACAATGCCCAAACCCGCACACACAAGGAGGCTAAACCTTAGCCAAATGAGCAGGCCAAAGCTGAGCACTGGGGAACCAGGGCTCAGTGTCAGGGCAGGCCACCTTCTGCACCACACAAAACTCGCAAAGTGAGTTTTCTCATGGAGAGCACTACCTCCTGACACTTTGCCTTGCAGCTAGTCCAACAGGTCCCTGGATAATGGAGTCTTCCTCCTTGTTCCCGAGAAGCTAACAGTTTCACCACCACTTCCTTGGCTAACATCTCTTCTTCACCATGGATTATCAACCACCTTTTTCCTCAGACCACCTCAACTATGAACATGGCTACACTTAAACTGTTCTTAAATTGCATTTAAAGATTGGTACTCCTACTTCAGACCCTGAGAGGTAACTCCTGCCCCCCACCCCACCCCACCAGCTTACTCATCTGGTTTAACAGCAGCTACTACCTCTCCCCACAAGCCTGGCCATCTCACTGGAACATAACAGCAGAAACAGGTCACAAACAGTTTCTCTGCAATAAAGTAATTGATTTTGACTATCAGTTCAAAAATATTCAGTCTTGTCTCTACTAGCATTTTACAGCAAGCTAATGACCCCCACACAAAAGGACTTGGTCCTGTAGCAAAGCCAGAGCTGTACCACAGATCCAGAGAGGGCCTACTCAGGGCTGCAGGATCATGCTTTTGCTCAGTGACACCACTGTAAGATGATGTGGCTGTCCCCCTGGGCGCAGGATCAGGCCCTACGATAAATAACCATGTGTTTTCAGGACCAGGGCCATAAACTAGCCATCTCAATAGAGCTAGGACAGGCTCAAACCTTTCTTTTTGCTGTCCTGTATTTCCCAACTGGCATCTTCAAGGCCTAGCACTATATAATTAGCATAGAACAAAGCCACAGGAGCACTTCAAATAATATATATATTAGCTTCCTCTTGGGGTGGAAATAAAGAGCAACAGTATCGGTGGAGAACATGAAAGCTTCCATCAAAGGATGAGGCAAAAAAGGCTCACGCTGGATTTCTGAAATGACTTAGTAGGTGTTGGGATGGAGACTGGCCAATTCATATTGGCTCCAGAAGGATTTGGGCGCGCTTAGCGCCGCTGAAAACATGACCGTGAGCGAGGCCGAGCAGCCTGCGGGCTTACGGGCCCGGGGCCAGGCAGCCGGCTTTGCCAGCCGGGCCCGGGGCTGTAAGGAGAAGCAGCTGTGCAGCCTCAGAGCAGGGGCACCCAGCGTCCCTCCTCCCCTCTCGAGAGCACAGCTCTGCGCCGCTTCTCCCTGCAAGGAGCGATGGCCAGCCCTGGCTGCAGCAGGAGGCGCGGGCCGCGGCGGAGCCGGCGAGGCTCCCCTGCACCCGAAGCTCTGCCACCCGCTTCCCGGGGGGGCCGGGGCGGTGCTGAAGCCACCGCTCCATCCCTCCTTTCCAACATACACCTTTCCAGCAGGCCCCCGCGCCGCTCCAGACCCCCCCGAGAGCCCCCCAGCCTCCCCCTCACGGCCGCCCATCCCGCTCACCGCCCCTCACGGCCAGGCCTCGCCGCCCCGGAAGTGATTCCTGCGCGGCAGGAAGTGCGTCCCGCCCCGCCCCTAGCAACCGCCCGGGGTGCCGGGTTGCTAAGGGCGGCCTGCGGGCGGCCCGCTGGCCTGTGGGGCCGGGCTCCGCCAGCGCCTGCGTTCCGAAAGGCTCCTGAGACCGCTCGGCTTCACGCTGCCGCGGGCTCCGCCCCACCTGTGGGCGCCTGTGGGTGCTGACCCCCCGGTAGGTCCCTACGGCCAGGCCCGGGTCGGCCCCTCTGGCAGCGAAGTGCCCTGGGCCTTTACACCTCAGGGTTAATGTTCTCGCCCCCTCAGTGCGAGCATTTTAATCCACGCCATCAATAGTGTGGCCTTTCAGTCCTGGCGGATTTCTCTTTATCTATGAGGTTTTGATCTGTTCCCTTGAATTGCTGTGGTAGCAACAATTAAGATGCAAGCTTCTGGCTTTGCTCTTGCTGTTCTTTTTTTTATTTTTAATGTCCCGATTTGCTATCCAACTCTGAAATGGAGATGTCTTGATAAGATGGCCTACAAAGGGAAAAATGGCTTGTGCTCTGTTTTGTTCATTTGTGGTATTTAAAGAATCTGATTTGTTTTGCTCTTTTCCTAACCCTAAAATATCAGTAGTGCCAGGTCAGTTTTGCTGCAGAGCTTTGCTATCAGAGAGCCTAAATACTTTGGGGAAAACCTAATCGGTTACTTATCTATTGAGGGAGTAAGGTATGGCATTTGTAATAAAAGGATTTTCTAGGCTGTTGCCAAGCATTTGAATTAAATGGGTATTAATGAAAACAATTTCAAAGGTTTTGAGCAATTGGATTAAAAACCTTTCATCTTTTTAAGTGCAGAAGATTTTACAGACAACTGGAGAATGTGCACGGCTGCGAGTTTCAGAGGCCAGAGATACTTGTACAAAGAAATTCTTACAGCATAAAAGTCCTAAGAAAAAAATTACTCTTAAATAATTACCAGAGCTTTCACTGTCCCTGGTGAGTGGCTGTACTGGCTAAGGGATAAACCCAGAGCTCAGGATCTGCCCTTTCAGCTCCCAAACACTATTTAGGACACAAAAACACTGAGGAGGGAGAAATAATTCTTGTGAATGTCAGGAGAAATCCTATCAGTATGGATTAAACGGCCAGATTAAATTCTTCCCAATACTACCAGTACACTGAATTTGGTGGTGCTGCTGTCCACACACACCTTCTCATGGGCTCTGATCCTCACAGTTTGAAGTTTGCAGGCGAAGGGGAAAATACACGCTTAGACTCCAACCGATACTGTATGTTTCCTTCCTTTCTCCTCCTCTCCCCCAGCAGAAGTGCCACTACTTAGTCTAAGTAGAAATACGCAGGTGAAATTTGCAGTTTTTATACAGCTCCTTCCCACTCCCTCCACCACTATCCCGCCCCGGAGACCATCAGACCCTGGTAGAGCGGTGCCAGGCTCTGCACGGAGACACTCAGCCTTTGAACCGCAAGCAGGTGGTGCCATCAGCCCGCTGTGGCTGCGTGCCTTTCACCAGCACCACACTGACCCGTTCGTTTCAGCTGATTGTGAAATGATACAAAAGGAAGCTATTTATAAAAAAAGGGAAGATTTTTTCCAAAGCCTACGAGTTGTCAGTGTGTTTCAAAGCTACAACTGATTCAACAAGCGGAAATGGCAATTTTGTCAGCACCCAAATCTAAGTAGACAGAGCTCAGGCATAAAGTCTTTCTCCAAATCCAAATCATCCTTAGCTTTTTTAGCCCTTTCTACATTTCTCCTTCGGTTTGCATTGCAGTATTTCCTGCATGTCTTTGCAGTGAGACCTATTTATTACCATTCATGGTACATGTACCACATCCTTGTGCACCGAGGTCTTCTCATCCTCAGGTTGCATATTATTATTCAGCAGGAAAAAATTAGTAACAACTGCTTTCATTTTTCAGCCCTTACTGGAAATGTAGCCCTCCTCGCTCCCTCTCCATAAACTACATTTTACTTTCACGATACCAGTGACACATCTTCCTCAAATTCTGTTTTCTGTCAGAAGCTTTCAAAGGACTTTCCCAAGGAGAGCAGTAACAGCGACATTTGGATTCTGATGGGAAACGAAGTCACAGAAAATATGTAGACTAATTCACAGCCTGCTTTGAGGGGAAGGGCTGTCGTTGGGGTAGTCACTAGGGCCCTCTGCACAGAGATTCACAGACCCCTTCCTACGCTGCCTCTCCATCCCGGAGTATGAAGGTCTCAGAGCTTCCAAACATCAGGAGTAGGGTCCTCAAGTGGGGCACCAGCAGCCAAAGGACCTTTGTGAGCCTGGTCGCTGCAAGTCGGTGACAGGTTTAGGATTGAAGCCCTGTTCATTGGTTCTAGCTGCAATGTGCTGTGTAACCTTCTAGTCAAGGCTCCTTTCCTAACTGAAATGAGAGTGCTAAGACCAAAGATGAACTCCTTAATTACCGACTTTCACTGCTGGCATCCAAGCTCTGTCTGCCGGGGTTGGAAGAGGAAGGAGATAGTATTTAGAGAGCCAGAAATTCAGGAACCGGTACTTCTCAAACCTACAGCTGAGTGCAACATGCTGACATCTTGGCAGTTCACTTGGACGATGCTGAAACACTCCAGCAACTCTGCTAGGAAATAAACAGAGCCAGGCAGGTACGGGCTCTATAAATGGATCTCACCCACCGAGCTCATCAGGCCTCCTGACAGATACACATCTTGCAGGCTGGTGCCATTTGCTCTATTGTAGTCTCGGTGATACATTAATGTTTGAAGATTAAGTAGGCTTTTCAAGCAGGCTTTTAACGCTATGAGACAGTCCTTTCTGATAGCACTTCTTGCACATTTTAAATTACTGATTTATTTTGTCTGGTTTTAATCTGATCCCTTGCTTCAGACTCATTCTCATAGTTCCAACTGGGCTCTCATCCAGAGGGACTCCTTCCTTGAGATTATTTTGATGTTTGTATTCAGCTTCCTACCAATCTGAATTCCTCAAGGGAAAATTCTCCTTAGGTAATCTATTGATGTTCAAAGGATTGAGTCTGGAGGATCTGAAGATCCAAATCCCAGCACTTTATCCTTTCAAGGTGGAGAAGCCAAGTCTTGTATGATTTTCTAATGGCAAGTCTCACCACACCTGCTGGGTTTAAGTTTTGGGTCCTTTGCTTCTTCTTTAGAAGAAACTGGCAACACAGGCCAAATCTTGTCTTTCTCATCTCATTTTGGTTGCTTGCCATCCACAGCAATGATTGCATTTTTGCAAAAAACTTAGGAATGAAAGTTACTGTGTATGTAGCAGTAATGGACAATGTAATTAAATGATTGATGATCAACTTACTTATAGTGTGCCTTAGTTCTACCACTTGGGATAAAACATTTGAACCAAAATGTGTTCCATCCTACCTCTAAGATAGCAAACCTAGGCAAAAAATATAACCTCTAATCTTAGGCAGTTCTGTTTAATTTACCATTAGGGCATTTGCGATAAATTACCACCACATCTCTGAAGTAAAAGAAAACCAGGGAGAACAGTTGTGTGGGGCTCTCTCAGAAGTGGTGGAGATTGGAGAAACTGGGGACCAACAGCCACTGTCTGTGCCATTTTGGAGAAGTGCAGAAAAGCTTTTTTTGTCATTTGATGAGTTACTTCTTACTGTCATTAGTTTCAACCTCACAAGGTGAGCAGGACCATTTCACATACTCCTCAGCTTATCTGAAGCTGTATGTTGTGCACCTGGAATAGACAGAGGCAATTTTTTAAAGCATGGCATGGAGACCGGAGGAGGTAAAGCTAAGAGGAAATCAATATCTGGGAAATTGCTGCAGGATCCTAATGCTGTGTCCTTTGTCAGCGAATGATTGGCACTGAAATAAAACTAGCTGGCATGCGCTTCACCCAAGGACCCTGGGGAGGTTAGGTCTGCATGGATGTGACTCCAAAATCCGGCAGTTCCAGCTGCAGAAGGTACCTGCGGCAGCTCATACCTGGCTGTAGACTCCATCTGGCTTGCACTGGTGTAGGCTTGGGTTTAGGGGACAAATGGACAGTTACCCACTGCGTGTTGCTAACCTGAAGTGATGATCTGTGGGAGGTAATTCGAGTGTTACATTCCTCATGTTTTGGGAGCCAGCTGCAGTAGGGAGGAGAGGTGGGGAGAAACCGGGAAGGTTCTAGGGACAAAACAAGAGATATTCTAAAGAGAAAAAGCTGTTTGTTTTGCAAAACAAGTTTGTCATCTGTTGTGCCAAATTATTATTGATACTACCCCTAAAACGAAGTTCCCATGAGGAATACTGTCACACAACCAGTATGTTTAGACTTTGAACGCCACTGATATGCACAGAGCAGCTCTCGGGCTGTCAGGAGTGCAGAACTGCAGCCAGAGCCACCCTCCTGCGTGTGCAGGGGCTACCAGCTCTACCTGCCTGACTACCCTACTAAAAAATGACCATGAGAACAAAGACCACAGTTGCCAGCTCAAATGTACACTGCAACACGGATGGATGCAAAACTGGCTCCAAACAACACTGGACCCTATCACAGTCTGTAGCATCTTTATCCAGAGATGTTAGCAGGCAGAGAACCCATCGTCGGACTCAAGCTGAGGCTGACCTGCCGGCAGTAGTGGGGATCACAGCCATGGCTGCTGCAGGGGAGGCGGCCTCGCTAGCCGGAGGGAGAGCTCAAGGAGTCTGGCAGAGGAGCTCCACAAATGACCCTTCTGCGTCTTGGGAAGATACGAAGGTTTCAACTAAAGCTGGGACAGGAAATCCCAAGGACAGAAAAGCTGCTCATAAATAGACACTATTTCAGAACTCCTAAACTGGATACACCCGACAGAGCCTGGAGGGGTTTTAGAAATTTCTGCTGCCTCCTGCAATTAAGCTGAAGTCATAAAGAGAGCTTGTTGTTGTGTGAGTCTTGCTGGGTCCAGCTGTGCATGACAGGAACCCAACCCAGGCAGCACAAGGAAACCCCTAGGACGATGGAGCTTTATATAGCCTACTTTGAAAGCAGAACACTTGAGATATGGATGTGAATCACAGCCCTCCTAATCCAAGCTGGGCAGCAGGCAGCTATAAACAAGTCAATTACAGACTGATTCTCCTTGATCTGAGATATTGCCCGGTATCTTACAGCAGCTCTGTGTAAGGCAGCGGGCCAGGCGGATAGTGAATTAGTTCAAAACCACACTACAGGATAACACCTTGAAATAGTGTTGGCTCTCAACTGGTTTAACAACACGGTCTGATCCATCTGTTCAGCCAGTGTAGCACCAAGACAGTGGAAGAAAAATAAGTCATGCTGAAAAATTGGTACAACCGGCCTCACACATGAGAGAACATGAACAGATTGTTTCAAAAAAGCAAACAAAAATCCCTTTGCAGTTTGCAGAGATAGCACACAGCTGTGTGCACCCGTACAGGGATTTTGGAAAACCTGCTCTGTGCTACCCAGACATCCCCTTCTCCAGTGTTCACGAGTAGATGATACAAATGATATACCTGCCTGATTTGCATAGCAGATCCTCTCCCCATGAACAGGCTGGTGCCATTTGTTTTTACAGCTGGAGGAAGGTAGTAGTTCTTGCTTCTCCTCACATTGTTGTTCTGTTTCTGGATTCCATTAGAAGGGCCTTGGTCAGCTGCTTAGTTTAGGGTCAGCTCAAGCTCCTGCTTTGTTCAATTCTTTCTCATGATTTCTCTGCAAAGTGGACTGGTCCTGATTTGATACCAAAGGGTACATGAGCACTCAAAGCAGGGAGAACCCCAGGGTGTTGGTGCTCATCTGTCTAGGTATAGAGCAACAGTTATTTAACACTAGAGTCATTTGGTGTGCTGAGCTTACTCAAGCCTTTCCAACTGTTGGTTTACTGCTTACTGAGAGCCCACAGTCTGGAAGGAGGATATTGCTTCACTAAGAAGTGAGCCATAATCACAGTGCTGATCTCTCACCTCAGCAAGAAGCAAAGGGGCAATGGCAGAGTTAGACCAGCACTGAATGCTTTTGACCCCCTGCACACACAGGCACCCATGTGCACACCAGATGCACTGTCCTTCCCTACAATCCCTCTCTGCCACGGATAGCGGTGATGAGTGCTGTGGTGCAAGGTGAAGGTATTCAGCAGCAGGCAGATATGAGTCATCTCAACTGCTGAAACTTCTTACCAGCATCGAGTCACACAAGCCCTGAGACAGGAAGGTCTGGGTCCCCATCAATTCTGGGCATTATAAAGTCAATATGAAAAATCTGGCAGGTGGAGCTCATGCTGGCACCTCATTTTTAACTCCTCTGAACTGTCCTGGTCTTCTTGGCACCAAGGCTATGTGTTCTTTTTAATGGGGCTTTCATAAACCTTGTTCCAGGAATGAAAACAGCTGCCAGCGCATGCAGCACCCCAGGGAAGACCCTTGCCTTTTTCCAGAGCACATGAACGGAGCAGGGCTCTCCAGCTGCTTTGTGTGCTTGATGTGAAGCTGTGATGTTTGCGAGGGACTGAAGCATGAACTGCCCCGCTAACGCTAGCAGGTGTGAGTAACAAAGCAGAAGGAGGAAAAGGCTGATAATCAAAGTAAAAGAAAATAGCAAAAAGATAAACCCTCCTGAGCAGGCGGTGTGAGAAAGTATTAATGGTTAACTCACACTCATTGTGGAGTAGAAGGAAAAAATGCAATTGCAAAGGGAAAGAGAAGTTTACCTTGCAAAGCAAATTTGTCATTCACTCTGCCAGACTATCGTTGTTATTATTTGCCCTCCACTCTCTGAACAATAAAGGATGCAAATGACCCTCGACTCAGGCATAACCCTCTCCCCACAACCTCCCTGCCTGCGTCCTTGCACACACACAAAAAAGAGGATGCTAAACACAGCCTTTGAAATTCAGGAGGATAATTGATTCTCTGACGCGTAGAAGCCCACAGGACTCCTGAGGGAGCACAGGTATAAAAAGAGGAGATGCACCTCCCTGGCAGCCAGAGGACAGCCGGGGGGAGATCCGAGAGTGTCCTCCCTGCTCCGCAGCGTCCCGCGTCCTGCCCAGGCACCGCGCGGAGGGGACGGACCCAGCAGGGCTCACAGAAGCAGCTCTAGAGAAGAAGTTGTATTTGCAACAGGGGAAGGGAACACCTGGGCAGGAGCTGATCTAGGAAGCACTTGTTTTCTAAGGGAACGGTAAGTGTGAGTCTCTGTATGTGCATTCAACAAGATAATGTCTATTCAGAAATTGGAGACAATTAAATTACACTGAAATGCAATCAAAGCAGGTATCAGTAATTAGCTTTGCCAGGTACAATATCCTTTTCACCATACAAGATATTTTTGTACCAAGTTACAGAATGAAACAATAATTGAACTATAGGATAAATGCAAATCAATAGAATTATAATATAGATGAGCCTTGTAAAAACATGTTGGATGTTTACTGGCTGTAGCACAGTTTTCCTCTTTTGCTATACTGATGCGAGTTCTTTTTACTCACTCGTCAATAAAACTGTGTTTAAGCCAAACCAAAGTGTGAGGAGAAACGCAACGGGTTGTTACAGATAATGCAAAGCCAGCTACAACGAGGCAGTGTAAGGCACTTAAAAGGATTTCTGCTTTTCTAACATAGTATTTCATAGTATAAAAGTCTGAACTTTATAAAACAGCAGGCATGGTAAAAGCTCCGTTTCATCTACATAATGGTATTTTTAAGACTGATCAGGTTAAGGTTTCAGAAACAGTAAGAGACAGTTACCCCATCTCTCCAACATCACTGTCACAATGCTGCTGTTAGTGTTGCACAGGATGGAATGAAGCTATTACGCTTTATCTGCTGAAAGCTCTTCATCTTAAGGGGAATTTATTTATTAATCATTTTTTCACATGCTGCCAGAATGGAAAGTAAGGTGTCTCTCACCTCAGGAGAATTTTGAAGGTGACAAGGTTTTGCAGAGCTGTCAAGCTGCCTGTATGCAGGGTGACACTTCAATTCCCCAGCTTCTCTGAAATAGCAGACACTTCTAGGAAGGGGTGTAAGACTTTCATTTCAGACTGCTTCCCAAGAGAAAAAGGGAAACAGAAATACCCAAAAAACTAGGATGAGAAGCAGACTGTAGTTAAGGGAGAGAAGACAAAGCAAGACGGGGGAAGAAAGGCAAAGCCAGAAGCAAACAAAAAATATTGCAAAGAAACTAATAGAGAATGAAAAAAAAAATCTCAGAGGGACAAAAAGTGATTCTGGAGAAGAAGCTAGCATTCAAAGAAGAGAAGCCAGGTACAAAAAGAAAGTGGTAATCAGGGCTGTATCCTAGGAAGAAAAAAGGGAAGCAGACAACATTGGGCTAGGTTTTCATTTACATTGATACTTCTCAGCTCACATAGCAGCTTTCCTGGCACAGATTTAATCTCCTGATTGGCACTTTCTATAAATGATGGTGCCAGTCTTCTGGTACCCCCTCACAGATGCTTTAGATCATTTCCTCTATGTAGAAAGATCTGATTTGGGATTTGTCTTGGAGGTATTTAGGGGAGAAGCACAAAAGAGGCATGCCTTTTTCGTTCAACTGAAAAAAAAAAGCATGCAGGAAATTTGCTCTAAAACCAGAAGCCCTGTAAGTCAAAGTCACTTTTTTACTTCTTCTGAGAATTCCTCGGCTCTCTGAGGGGCCAGAGCGATTCGTAAAAGACCAGGTATCAGAGGTAGGGGATGCCACTCATGAGTTCACAAGAAGCTCTGCTAGAGCCAGGAGCAACGGCGCTGCTCCTGGGGAAGCACCTGGGGAAACTGCTGGTCCCCCGGCACAAGCAGCTGGAAACAGGGACTGGGCTGAGAATGGGTTTGTGATAAGAAACACCATTTCTTAGTGCACCATCTTTTCCCATGTCTGTCCTTGCAGTTCTGACACTGCCACTAATTCTGTTATTAACTTCCACGGTATCAAGATTGGACCCACTTGCAAGACCACCAGTCTTTAACTAGCCTCCCCCTCACTATGGTGATCTACAGTCAGGAGAGTGGGCAGCTACGTCTGAACAATAAATCAGCTCACTGCTGATATTCTCCATCAGAAGGGGCCCCCTCCTACCACCACCGTCAGTAAAACCCGCTGTTTGAAAAGTTCACTTGGGCAATTAGAAGCCCAACCAAACCCTTTCCATTTGTGCAAGAAAGTATTGTTATACATTTGGAAGGGTTTTTTTTCCTCTTGTGGAGATCAAACATCATTGTGCTCTTTTCTTGTGTAAAATAAGACAGGGAACAGGGAAACGGGAAACTTGGTATTTTAAAGATTTCTATCCACATTCTTAAAGAATCTTTTTTGAGCAAAAGATCAATCGCTTTCAATCAAAACTCAGGAAGAACGTTCACTGAAATACCTTCCTACTGTCCCTCGCTTCCAATGACAAAAGCATTGCATTCAGTTCCCGAGGAGGGCAGCCTCAGACGACTGTCCTGAGTCATTCGCAGCACTTCAGCCAGCCCCAGGACACGAAGCACCGCAGCCGTCTGTCCGAGGGCAGACACACACGGCTCAAGTCCATCTCCCCTTCCACCAAAGCCGGTGCTCAGAGCAGCGTAGGCGCCTCTCTGAGCGGCAGGGGGGCTGCTCTCGACACAGCAGCAGTTCAGCTCTCCCAAAGAGATGTATTTCAGTCCATCCCCGCTCTCCCAAGCACAATGACTGAAGGAACAGTCTGTGTTTCGTTTGGCTAACCAAGCTCAGCACTGTTGCCTTTGATAAATGGGTTTGCCAGGATTACCTCTGGGCCAGTATTACCCCTCTGCCCAGGAATTTTATTTGGATTTCCCTGTTTCTCCCCAGTCTCTGGACAGCCAGCAAGGCAGCCCAGTCAGCTGTTAAGCACAGACCTGTGCTGTACAGCCATGTGAGCAGACACACGTCCCCGTGAGAGCAGAGGGCAGGAGAGGTCCCAGGGGCTGGTTGTTGATGGTCCTGTGCAGGTCGTGAGGTTGCTTTTGGCAGCCCCTGCTAACTGCTGCCCTCCAGCATCCAGGTGCTTTTCCAGCCCGTGCAGTGGTCCCTGGGGCTCACCCCAGCCTGAGAGCTCTCCTTCAACCACAGCAGCGGGACAGGTCAATAAGGGGTCCCACAGTGTGAAGCGCTGCTGATCAGCCCTGCTTTCCAACCCAAGGGAGACACTAGCTCCCTGTGGGGTCACACACAGCCTCTGCCTCCAGGAATTGCACTCCCTGGGGAAGACTTTGCCACATCAAGACACCACTGCACCGGGAAACACCATAACCATGAACACGGAGGCATGTTTCCAGTTCATTTGTGCTGATAAATGAGCAGAGGGACCAAGAACACAAAGGTGGTACTTGGCCTCCCCTCCTGGCCCAGAGCATCTCACTGCTGCTGACTCAGACTGCTCTGCCTTTCAGGTGACTCCAAAGGCTGGAAGATGTTGGATAAGGCTACCCTGCTCCTGTTCCTGCATTTAGTCGCATGCTCCATCTCCTCTCCTCTCTACCCAGCTCTCAGGTAACCTGCTGAGTGTTTTATCCACACCGTCACTCCCTGCCTCATCTCTGACCTTGTGCAAAATAAGCACGTGCCAAATTAAGGCTGCCAGTGCTTCTGAAAGCCAGATGTATGTGCCGTGGTAAGCCTGTTTCTTTGCCCTGGCTTAATTTTCTGGGTACACTGCTAGTCTGGGGGTGATTTCCAAAGAAGGCAGGCACCTGAGGGAATATTTCAGCCCAAACAGTTAGTTTTAGAATTGAACACTGGGTTCTATAAAGGGAAATCTGGCAATTTCCAGAGCAGGCGGCCCGTCCAGCTCCATCACTGGTTAAAATTTGTGCCTGCAGGCCACCTGCATTGAAGTCAGAACTGCAGATATTCTAGTACATGAATTCAACAGCTGTCTGTTAATATTTCAAGTATTTCCTTGTGGACTGTTAGAATTTGTAATATTATTTCCTACTACTACAAATCGATGGAAGCACAAAATTGAGCACTGGGTTCTATAATGTGGATTTGCAATGTCCCATACAACATGCTTTAGCCTTGTGCCGAAGCCATGGCCAAACGATACCACAATTGCTGGAATTTTGCTCAAGGATACTGGGAGCTCAGCGAGGGGCACGTGTGTTTGAGGTAGCTCTATCAACCATCTTTTTACTGCTGAAATAGCATCTAGCTGGGGAGAGTTACAGACAACACTTGCGTTACTGATGAGATGGGGATGGCAAAAGGAGAAAGAAAAAGCAGGAGAACAGGGAGTAGTGGTCAAGAAGACTGATCTCCGACTGGCAACTGAGCACGTCTTGTGGTATGCCTTGGCTCCGTCTTGCAGGTACAGTCCAGGGCCAGTTGCTGGCAAGGCCATGAATTTCCAGCTACAGCACAGCAGCCCATCACAGAGCCACAACCCCTCAGCAGAGGAACAGGAGGAGGAGGAGGGTTTGTTAACAGACTCAGCTGAGAAAAGGTTTGTACCTCATCTCTCAGCCCCGCTGCAGCAAGAGTACGCTGGGTACGATCTTCCCCCAGCCCAGGAGCAGACCAGCAGGTCACTCAGTCCCACCAGCACCACAAAGTCCAGGCTCCAGGGGGAGAACCCATCTGAGCCCTGCAACCGGAGCAGAAGGTTGGTACCGTGCCAGCTCTCACCATCACCCACGTCCAGGGCCGCTTCCTGATGTCCCCCAGCAGCAGGGAGGTACTGACAGGAGCAGGGTCACAGGCCCAGGGCTCCTGCAGGGAGCAGAATTTTCCACCGAGCTTTGGGCATCCATCCACACAGTTGTTAGAGCCTCTTCTTTCCACCCCTGCCAGGAGATGGAGGATGATTTTGCCTGTCTGAAGCACAGAGGACTCATCCTTACAACAGTGGGACCAGCCAAGTGGCTTGCGTTTCCCTTACCCGTGGAAGCCTGGGTCTACCCACAGGCTGGAGACCTGCTGGAGGCTCCTGTCACCCTGTCCCAAACACAGCCCTCCCAGGAGGTGATGGTGCTGCAGCAGAGCACAGGAATGTCCCAGCCACAGCTCTGCCCTCTCTCAGCCTGTGGGTCTCCTCCTCCTTTCCACTGGTTCTCTGACCTCACTGTTGGTTTGCAGGCACTTCTCTTTACTTGCTTTAGTGTAGATACTGATTAACAGACATTTTCTTTTGCCTCCCGCATCAGGACTGAGCTCCCTCAAATCCTTTTACCCTCCAACACTAACGCAGCCCAATACCAAAAGGCGCTTGCTATGGTTACCTGCCCCTGATATCAGCAGTATTACATCTGGTGTATTTTGTCATCTGAAACACCTATTTCTCACCTAGAATGTTCACTGCTAGCTCAGAGAGCTCACCTTGTGCTTGTCTTTCACCCCTAGGATGCAGCGCCATGCTGATGCCATATTCACTGACAACTACCGGAAATTCCTGGGGCAGATTTCCGCCCGTAAATTCCTACAGACCATCATTGGCAAGCGGCTTGGGTAAGCCAGTGTTTTGCTATCCTAGGGCTAATGTGTTGCTTATTACACTGGGCAATTTCTTTCATGCATGTAGCAGAAATAGCTGCCTTCCACTGCAACAGAAGCAATCTCTCCTGCTGTTCCACATCCCGAAGGGCATCCTGCATCCCTGTGCCTCGGATCCCCCTAATTGTAACTATCATTAAGCAGCCTAATTAATCCTTTCCTCCAAGGCTATAAGCATCAGATCAGCTGAAAGCTCTACCATAATATCAACAAGCAATAATATTTGCAAATAATAGTTGCAATGATCATTCACTGGTAGGAAACAGTTATGCCTGGCCTGGTTTGAACACAGAAAACAGCCTCTCCACTACCACTCGGGTAGCTTTGGTTAGATAGATCAGTGACTGCCACTAAATAAGACCAATTAGTCAGATGTGAGCCAGCTCCAATCCCTCTTCTAACACAGGAGCAGATAGAGCTGACCAATTTCTTACTGAAATTAAGCAGAATGGCCCTAGGCTCATACCCAGCAGGTTCCCTTGCTGTGCTGCTCAGCCTGAGCCAAACTTTGAGCAAGGGACTAAAAAGCATCTCTGAAACAAAGATGTTTCTCATCTTTGCATAACAGAAGCAGTGAGAGCAGCCCAGGAGAAGGGGTGCACGAATTTCTGACAAGGCGCCAGTCTGACAGCATCCTGATGGACAGCCGCTACCACCAACAGATGGTACTACGGGACTTCCTGGGAGCCATTCTGCAGAATCAAAGGTAGGTGGGAATCAGCTCATTATCTGCTCACCGCAGGAATAAGACAAAGTCCTTACTGCTGTCTGGCTTCCAGAGGTGAAGCTACTGGATTAAGTATCATCTTTCAGGTATGCTCAGGGAAAGAATAAAGCTCTTGCCTGACCCCATAACCCAGACCTTCCCTTATGTTGGCAAGTAGGGTGCAGATAAGGAACAGCCCGTCCTGAGCCAGCCCGCGCCACAAACAGTAGCACATCACTGTGCTGTCTTCTCAACCCCATAATTCAGTAAAATAGCAGTGGAAAGAAAGAATTTCTCTCTCAATTATGCCATCACTGTCCTATTCTCTTCTTTCACAGGCCTCAGGACATCAACAGCAGTCGGTTAGAAGGCTTTCCCAGCACCCTGGCTAAGCTCATGTAAACACTTCTCCCTTTTTCATCTCCCCATGCTCTGGTGAGTACCATTCCCTGCTCAATTCTGTACATAACACGCTGCTTCTGCACTGCTCAAGCGGTTTGAAGGCTCTCCAGTGAACCCAGCTCCCACTGCTGTCCATGAAAAAGGGGGCTTGCTGCAATTTAAGGGAAAACAACTCCCCATCAATTTTGTCCAGTACCTAAAGTCCTGTTAGTCTGAACAGATAGACCACAAGTGCTGTGAAGCTGCATGTGGATGTCTGGGAACAGGCTTGCAGCAACCAAAAGCAGCCTTGTAAAGCTGAGACGGTGTGCCCGACAGACCAAAGTCTTTCTCCAGGAGCAGAACCTGCCTCTAGATCTCTGGGACATTTCAGGTTTTCCCTGCACTGAATAGGAGAGGAAGTCTTACTGTTTTCTCTACCCCTCACTCCTGAGAGTAGTCACCTGGAACTTGAATTACACTCTTAAATCTTGCCAGCCCTGGGGGACTGAGAGCCAGCAGACAGTCCATCCTCAGGAATACCTTCACTCATACAAACATCAGTTGGCCTGTTTGAAACAACCTCATCTCACTCCTCTGTCCCACAGAGATTAAGCCTGTCCAACCCTAGTCAGCACAACATGAAGGGGTGTGGAGAGACCTGTGTGCATACTAAACTAAAAGGGGGCTGGGGATATAAATTGTGCCTATGGATTCAGCTGGGAGAACATGGCATTTCAGCATCTCTCTTGCCATGCTTTACTTGGTTACCTTTCCACAAACAAGGTCAGCCAGAAAAAGTCTCCAAAGAATGAAAAAACTTCTGTGTGTGCTCACAAAGTTTTCTCATAATTCTCTTTTCCTCCTGCTTCTGTCTAGAGTAATTCAGAGCTCGCGGATCTAACTGTACAGTAAGCCCTTCACAGTGATGAAGACATTCCTGGATGTGAGCAGCTGGAAACTGATGCACACACTCCTCAGACCTGTTCAAAGGAATGCAGTTCTGATGCACTACTTCATTTACTTCAGTCTTCACAATTTAACTCCCCTCTCTAAATACTGGTCTGTGTACCAAATGAGAAAAAAATACCTCTGTGGTTTAACCTCAGGCTGCTTTACATACAAAGACTAAAACAACCAGTACAGTTGTAATCCTGGGGACATATTGTCTACTAATTAAGGCTTTCGAATCACGAAGCGTAGCAAAATTTCTGCCAAGTCATCATTCTGTTTGAGGGCCTGATTAATAAACATGAGGCCACCAAAAGGCACCTTTAGGCAACTTAGTAAATTGATTACAGCCTCCTCTAAATAGATGCTGATGGCACAACCACACACGCAGCTCAGATCAGGGCGAGGCAAGACATGAATCCACATATCTACCACCCATTAGAAACGCAGCTGTGGGCTCCTGCTGTCTAGCTCCTTGACACAGAGCCCTGGCAGCAAAACTGAACTCTGAAAAGCTCAGCTACAGTTACTGCTCAGCCTTGAGGTGTTCAAACTGAAGCTCCAGCTCTGCTTGGCAAGAGTTAAAGGAGATCCCTGTGCATCAGATTGGGCTGTCACTATGTTTTAATTCAACGTGCCATCCAGTGGCTCTGAACTCCACCGTGGCTAGAGTTACAACTGTAAATGTTTTCAAAAAAGTAACTTATTAACCCAGTGATCTCATGCAGCTACTTCCTTCCCTGTCACCCCAATTCTCCTATTGTTTGTGTAATAATTATGTCTTCAGAAACGTAAATAATGTCAGGATGGGGTCTGCTTTCCCATCATTAGCAGGAAATAAACGTTGTTCTAAATAAACCTGTCCAACAGCAGGTCAAGATGGCTCTTTGTTGAGACACTAGTTTCTTGATTCTGGGCCCAGAATGGAAGATGTTGCTCAAAGACAGCAGTCAAGCGCACCGAGGACGACGCAGAGCTGCGCTAATGAAGGCACCAGGTCCAGTACTAATAACTTAATGCCAGGTTGGAAATAGTGGCGTGCAAACATATATTAAGGCCTCTGAAATCATCCCTCCTTGCACCTGAACAATTCCTGGATAGTCTGCAGTAGATGCCATCTCATTTTTCCTCGGGTGACCATATTTTAGGATGGTAGGTTCCAGTATGCATGGAAATTCGTTCATACTTGCAACAGATCCCTACAGATTACATTCTCCCTGTTCAGGCTCTACAGTTCCAGCACTATGAAAATACTATGTACTGCCCAGCGGGATGGGAAGCAATGTGGGATGTTGAGGGAGATCAGTGAAGCTGACAGCAAGTGCACTGATGGGTAATCTGTTACCCTTCCACAGGCAGGGAGCTGTCAGTGAGACATCAGCCATCCTGCTTCACAGTATGGCTGGACAAAGAATGCACAGAAGAAAAAACAACCCGAGTAGGCCTGGTTCAAGATGTTTGTAAACCTGTTCTGTAACAACTAACACACTTGAAGCCATTAGGAGTTACTTGCTCCAAGGAAAGGAATTATAAAAAAAATGAAGCAGCTTCCTAAAGTTGTAAGTAAACATGGTAGCAAAAAAAAAATTATAATTCTGCTAAGAGGCATGAAAGCTATACGCAAACACTAGATTGGATACTGCTAATAAAACCAAAAGACCTATCAAAAACATTTTGGAAAGACTTAAGTCTGCATGATTAAACAGCTGGGTGGGTGCTGCTATCTGGAATAAAAGGGACTCTGAAAGTTCAGTTTGCATCAAAATGAGGAAACAAACACTCAAACTCTGGGAGATTAAATACAAAACCAAATAAAGCAAACCAGAAAATGTCTGAGGAATAAAAGGTCAAAAGAAAAAAAACAACCTTTCCTAACACTTAGCCAAGGAGGTAGAAAATCAACAGCAGGATGCACAGCTTAGAGAAGATACATCACAGTAGCACTCCATGGTTTTCTTTTTGCATCTGTGCTCTCCTTGGATAACGTGCCAGAGTTCTACAGGAACAGGGAAAATACTGTCCTAGCATCAGGGGAAAAAATTAGTTATAAAACAAAGCTGATTAAGTGAGCAGTAACAAAATATGAGGCTCAAAAGAACTCACTAGGGTGAAAAGGAATTCCAGGGTAAAATACTACAAATAGTAGCTTAACTATTTCTTGCTTAAAACTCCTTTAGTCCCAGAGGACTGGAATGCAGCATGAGATCAGTTTTTTGAAGGAGCGCAGGAGGTGAAAGGAGTAGCTCATTAAAGCTCTATGGCGTCCAGTGTAATGTTCACAGTGAACAAACAGGCAGGAACTATTACAAAGAACAGAAACAGTGAGCTAAGTGTGAACAACTGCAGTGGGGAAGAGGCAAGATGGCTTTTATAAAGTGGAGTCATGTCTCACACATGTGAAGTTCTTTGGAGGATTCAGCTCCACACCCTGTATCCACATGCTTGTTGGCTGATATAATTTTCTTGGATTTCCAAAAGATATTTGATAAAGTTCCTTTGCCAAAAAGCCTTTAAAGAAACTAGTCTGACATGGGACAAACAGCAGCCAACACAGAGATGTAGGGGAGGGAGCAACTGTTAAGTTTCCCACGTGGAAGTTGCTCATCAGGAGGAGATGTCGGCCTTTGGTTATTACTGTCAGCGTGTCCTTCAATAAAGCCCAAGTCTGCTGCCTCCACACTGCTTAGTGGTGCTGAAGGTAGTAATTAATTGAGAAGTTAGAGCTCAAGCGACTCAGATGTGGCCACATTGCAACCAGCAGATTCCTGGCATTCGGTTTCACAGAACAGAGGCAATAACCTCAATCAAACTTGTATTTGGAGTGAAATGGCTACTTCTAGAGGCTGGAAGGAAGTGAACCCCCTCAAGGGACCCACCAAACCTGCCAGGGTCAGCCACAGCCAGGCCTGCCAGCACCGCAGCTGGCTTCCCGCAAGGGCCGGGCCCCCAGGACTCCTCCTGCCTGAGCCCCACGGGCCCACAGCAACTCAGCACAGCCCAGCCTGGTGCCATCCTGAAGTCAGAGAGAACTGCCATGAGCGGAGAAATGCAGATGACAGGGGCACACAAGGGACAGGCAGGAGTGGGAAGTCCTCCCCAATAACATGTCCCTCTGGGAAAGGACATGAAAGAACAGGAAGCTTCACACAGCAATGACTCACACAAAATTACCCACCAGAAAAAGCTCTTTTCATTCTCATGTGAGCACAACTTCCAATCACAGCCTCTGAGACAGCCAAAAAACAAAATTCAGGACCATTCTTTCCTCTTTATTCACAGATCTTTTAGGATGAGGAGAGGAAATCTGGGGAAAGGCAGAAATGTATTTTCTTCCTCCTCTTTTTCTAAAGGAAATTCAAATGTCCTGCGAGAAAAAGGGGGGAGGATCCAGGGAAGAAAGGATTTTCCGGATCCATATGAAAAGCATTCAAGTAGCGTGAACACAACGATGAAAATCAGGTTTTTAAAAAAGTATAACTGGCACCCTTTTGACTTAATATAAAAAAAAAAAAATCTGCTTCTGCCTTCCTTCTGCTGGTCTTTCAGTTATTTAGCCACTTCTGATCTGAAGGCATTTGCTTTGTTTTTCCCCATTTCTTCCATTCTTCTGGTACTAGTGTGTCCTGGAAAGAAAAATCAAAAAAATTAACTCTTCCAGGCAACAAAACACTTCCTTGTACAGTGTCCCCAGACCCCTCATTCTCTCTCAAAGGAACCTTGTCAGATAAGCTTCTCAAAGGAAGCTTATCAGAATGATAAAACCAGTACTACAATGGAATGGAGGACTGAATTCAAGGATGGAAACAGTCAGACAAAATGAAGGTTAATTTCTGGTGCAAAAGGGATGAACGAGCCTTGTAAATTACAGAACTGAACAAAAAAGCAGGGCTGAATGGAAAGCCTGCAGGTACCTTAACCACTCTTTTACTTTAAATTGGGCCAGTCTATCCACTTGGAATCAGATGGTTCATGTAAACACAAAGAAAAGATCTTCATGTCCCCAGGAAGATGAAGTATGCTAACGAGGGCACAGCAGACCCATCTTTTTGGGGTCCTTTTCCCTTCCAAGATTCCAGACACGTGCATAGCTATGGGTGCTGAGCACCTGACAGTCCTGCCCTAGAAGTTGGTAACAATACTCTTAACTGACATATCTGGGGCATCAGAAAACCCAGCAATAAGGACAAATGCTTGTGACTGCACATGGCAGCAAAACCTAACTTACAGTTTGTGGATAAGTTATTTGCAAGATCTTCCAGGATTACTCACAGCCCAGAGGGAATTAAGCAGTTAAAATACAGGCTGAGAAACAGAAAACATACAAGCTGTGGAGAACACACTTGTGAGGCATTTGGTAACAGGCCGCTAAAAAACTGAAAACCACTGGCCCAAAGCTGTGGTAAAAAGAAGCATCCAGGGACCAGAACAGCACCAGCAAACATGGCCAGGATGCAGCCAGCATTCATCTACTAGAACAAGCCACAGCCATCTCCTGTTCCTCTCCAGTTACTTGTCATAGCTTGTTCTGTGCTCAAATACCTCAAAACACTCTGGGAAGAGAAGAGATAGTAACAGGGTGTTTTTCTATGGGACATGATGCCAAATTCTCCATAGGTAATTTTCACGAAACCATCCTCAATGCTATCTGATCTGCAGACAGGCGCTTACACCAGTGCACGCCGTTTCTGTGATGCAGCCACCCACACTGGTTTTGTTTTACACCACAAAACTGAACTCTGTTCACCGCACTGTGTGTGTGTTCATGGAGCACTATGAACATGAGGCACGAGATGTACCAGTGCAGCACGTTGTACAGTGATTTCAGTCTCATCACAGAACCTGTCCCAGATGCTCTCTCCCTTCTCAGGAATAAAACAGAGCACTGAATGAAGAATGAAACCACACACACACATTCAGAACTGGGCAGCATGCAGAGTGGCGGGCAGTCCTGCTCCTACGTCACTGTGGATAGAGCAAACTGGGACCTTACCTGCTCAGAATGAAAGGAAACGAAGGACTTTGCACTGGTAAATGATAATGGAGAGCTATCAGATGATTGTATTGAATGGAGGGGGCTGGCTGCTGCCACCAACAGAGCCACACTGACCAGTTCAGTCTAATAGGAGGGCGAGCCCTGGAGTAGGTTGTGTTCTCAGCTGAATTGAGGTGGTGCTGACCTGGCTCTGCTGCACACAGAGCTCTCACCACCCCAAGAGAGGACGTAATTCAGCAGTCAGAGTGCCTGGCAGCTGAATAACCAGAATACTGCAGATGGGGATAGGGAGTACCAACAGCAGGATGGGAACAGCCCAGATATCAGCCATTTTCATTGTGCTCTCCTCCAGCCAACATTGCTAATAATTTACTACAGGAACAACACTGCTTAGACTAGGTTTATTTCATCACCTGATAGCTGCTTGGTGCCCAAGACAGCACACTCACATGTGCACATATTACCATACAGACTTCAGATGATTAAGGAACTCACACAAAAGCAATTTAGTGTCAGAGGACACGTACTGCTAATATGCAAATCCAGCTGTAGCCAAGGACACCCAAGGACTGATTTAAAGCCCAATAAGCAATGTTGGAAGGAAGCAGCTTCAGCTCAGATATCTCGTACAAGGAGTGATGAAGTGAAATGAAACAGGTAGCATGCCCAGGAAAGGCAAATTCCAAAAAGGCCCTTACTTCTAGAAGAGCTGGTCACTAGCAAAACCCCCTTTTACCGCAGCGTTCTATACTTTGCCAACCTACTGCTCTGCTCTGCAGCGATCCTGCCAAAAGGAGAGAGGGAGAAAGGTTCAGAGAAGATTGGAAGGAGGAAAGCAGCCCTGCTCCAGCAATGAGAGCCAGTGACAGAAATGCAAAAAGCAAAACCAGGCCTTCTGGTAACTTCTGTAAAAAGATGGTTTATACAGTCCCCTTCCCACACCCACCAGCAGTCCCCATAGTGGAACAGCAGCTTTGCCTCAAAGTGCAATCTAGTTAATTACCACTGCACTTCAACATCTGAGACGGGCTAGCAGCGCGTTAACAAAAAGATGTCTTTTTGAACTTTAAAGTAATGTACAAAGGGTTTAACTTTAGCCTAAGGTAGAAGTTTTACTTTCAAATTTACCATTGTAGTTGCAGCTTCATGTCATTTACAGTGAAAAAGCACACAGACACCCCCTGCAGTGTTTTGAAGTAGGAACCAACCACTTGCATTTATGTGCTAACAGAAGCCCTGGTTGAGCAAAGATGCTTAGAAGTAAGCTTCATTGTATTCTTTTTCCCCAAATCTGTATCCTAGGCAATCTGTAATTAATAATGATTTTATCATTACTCTTTAAATTAAAAAAGAAATATTATTAAATGACATAACATAGCCCCACCGGCAACAAAATCCCAGTAGGAACTGTTACGCTATCAAGAGAAAGCACCACAGTGGAGAGGGCTGGACACCCCAGGGAGCAAGGCTGGGAAAGCTGGGAGGATGGTATGGCAAGGGTTGATTACAATAATCATCCTTCCTGCTACAGCCATGCAAGTAGAGATGTTTTAAAGAAAACAAATCAGTGCAAAACCACTGAAAATCATATTCTTGTGGGTTTTTTTACAGCTCTTGTTCTGGTTTTAATAATCTGTAATCAAAAAAGTGAGAACCCAGGGATACCTATGCAAACAGGTATGCAAGGATAAACAACTCCTAGTGGGTCAAAGAGGGGAAAGTAAGAAAAGCGCAGGTTTGATGGCAAAGCAGGTCAGTAAGATCATCTTCAAAGCCAAACTCTACATTAGTACAAAAAGGCTAAAACTTAAGTCTCACATGGAAACCCCATGCGGCAGAAGTGAAGGAGAGGGAACGGATCAACCTCTAATTAATGCACTGTATTGGAAGCTTGGGTCAAACTGCCTGCAGGCTGCCTAAGCCAGGGCACAGTCACGAGACACTGTGTGGCAGAAGACACAACTGTGCCAGTACAGAAATGAATGCTGTATCCCTAACATTTAGCAGAATTTTCCCTGGTTTTGCTTGCGTGCATTGCCCTTTGTCGCTGCACACCTCCAATAAGCATCTGCTTCCCTTTTCTCTACAATCCCCCTTTAGGCAGGGGAAGACAGCAGTAAGACACCCCCGCCTTACCTTCCTCCTCTTAAAATTTATCTCACAAGCACAGCTACAGAAGAGTTGGGCCTCTTCTGCATTTATAGTGGCTTTTATTATCTAACAATACTGTAAGAGCTTGATATATCATGTAGTAAAACAAATTTGTCAGTGAATGTGTCTCTCCAAATCTGGGTTTCCCCATGTCAAAGTGCACATACTTGCACCCTTTGCTTTTTCTGTGTGCCTGATGGCTTCAGCCAGTGGCCACACGGACCATTCTCTCTGAAGGAGCAGTTAGCTGGATCTCAGACAGAGCAGCTCATTGCCCTGTTCAGTTCATGCCCTTATTCTTAAAACAGGCACAAAAGTGGGACCGAGCAGCCCATCCACACACACAAGATCCAAGAACCAAAAGCAGCGTTTATTACCCTATCAGTTACTGACACATGATAGCACCAATGTGATCTCCTCCCCACTGATTTTAAAAGCAGCTCCCACCAACACATCCGTCCCTGGCTTACCGTTTTACTGCTTTCTGAGCCAGCATCCTGTTGCCTGCCAGGAATGTGACGCCACCCAAAATGGCCAAGTACTTCAGAGTCTGGAACATGTTGAGCTGAGTCCAGTAGACATACATGAGTCCCAACATTGCTGTGAAAAAAAAAAGACAGAGCACAGGGCTGAAATTACATTTGAAAGACCAACCATTTGTTATTCTCAGAACAATTGTTAGGTTGTACTGCCAGGCCTAAGCATTTGGTTTCTATCTCATCTCTGAAGCTCTAAAATGGCAGATCTAAAGACTATACATTATTGCCAGGGGAAGAAGGCATCTGTGTCTCCATACTGGAGAAAAACATGACACTGATGGCTTGCAACCAACCCTCCCGTGGCAGAATTATGGACATATTATAGACATTAAAGGCTATTAAAATGAGGAGGATACTCTGGATGTCAATAGAGGATATTAACCTTTGCACATCTGTAGGAGCTTACAGCTTTATAAAGCTTCCAAGGAAAATGGCTTGGATTAAGCAACACACTGTCATTTGGGAAACAGTAGATCCAATGTTCTCCCAACCTGCTCTGCTTTTTAAAATTCTACCGAGAGAGTAAATAACTGTGCAACCAAGGGCACAATAGAATTGATAAAAAAAATTGGTCCAGCCAAAGAACAAGAAGAGCTTTCACAGGAAGAGCTTCAAAGAAAAGATGTAGTCTTTCAGTGTAGATAGCAGTCCCACAGGTTTCAATCCCCACAGAAACTCTCTGCTTACAAAGGATAAACATGCAATAAAGAAAGTGTGACCTCTGGAAATAAGAAGTTCTATTAAGTACAGATAAATGGTGTGAGAGAGGAGCCCAGATAATGACGGCTGTTAGAAGCTGATGGCCAAAACAGGTTTATCACCATATTAACAATCATGAAAAGCAGGAAGGCAGATGAAAACAAGAGAACAAATGTTATGCTATTATGTCATTATAGTTAATAGACTGCAAGCCCATTAACCACCAGGGCTCTCATCTGTAACTCCCAGGTGAGAAGGTCAAACAAAGCAGAAAGCCTCTGACACTTACCAGCATGTCCCATGTGAAAAACAATGGTGCTGGGAGCAAAGCTGAAGTTGGAGATGTTGGCACCTATCTTTATCCACTAAAAGGAAAAGAAACAAAGCCTGAGTTACACACAACAGCCTTACAAACACAAGCTTTTATTTTAAACTTCAGTATCTTTCAAACCTGTTTGCTTTAAGTTCTTCAATGAATACAGTGTATTCTCTACAGAAGCACTTGTTTACTACTACAAGAGGACAGAGTACTCATTTTGCTAAAGTCGGCACTGTTGGAACTCCTTTAGTGAAAATTTCTCCTACTGCTTCTGACTGCACAAATGCAGTTCCTCAATTATCTTTCTTAAAGCGATGAGAGGGTATTGCTCCAAATCTACATTTTCCAGAAAAATAAACATTTCTATTTCTATCCAGCTGAATTAATTACAATTAAGACGACAAAAAAGGGTAAGGTTCTAGGCTTGGACTCAGCAAAAGAACAGCCATAGATACAAGATGCTTGCTCATAAAACCAATGTCAGTTTTTAGAGCACAAAAGGGAAAGCTATGAAGGACGGGAAACAGAAGCAGCAGCAAAGAGATTTTTCATTAAAGTGTGATCAACTTGTGTATTGTGAACTCCAGAGACCAGTGGACACGACTGAATGCCAGCTTTCAGTGAGAGTACCTAATGGGAAATTACTGCCAAGCAGATAAGGGATCAGTTTCATCCTCCACATAAGGAGTAATTTAATTTGACTAGATGAGATTTTGTATCGCGTTAAGTTCAAAACACTGATCTGATGATACAGTGAGTAGCAGTAGATGTTTCAACTACAGACACACAAATTTTAATTATGTCCATACATGGGAATCATTCTGATAGGATTAACACAGATGTGGTGATGGATGTATTAAGTGCAGGACAGAATCACTGCTTTTTATTTTTTCCTGTGGAAGTCTAATGTCAGTTATAACTTAATCTGCCCTTTTCAACTTAATTCAACACCTCTAGCAGAAGCACACTGGAGAAACCCCACTTCTACTTGGCAGCAGTGTTTTGCTGTTTTGACTATAAACTCAACAACAGTTTAGGAAAGTGACAATACCAGACCGGGGCTGTGCACTGACATTTGCTAGCTATGACTCCAGCACTGCTGTGCTAGTCACAATTAACGGAGAGTTTTAGTAAGAAGGTTAGCTAGCCAACCTCTTAAGTCTGGACTTCAGACCGGATAGGAAAAAAATGTTGTTCTTCTGTGGCCCAGTTCACTCACCAGAATGAGCAGCAAAAGCAGGGGGGAGAGAATCAATGCTGTGAAAGTATTAGATACCACTGTGGGAGGCCTCTTCTCAGGCTCCCTGAAGAGGTGCTGCAAATGAACAAAACCAACTCATAAGCAGGAGTATTCCAACAGAGCAGCTTCTCAGCTCCCCAGAGGGCTAGCTGCAGCCCCGGTGCTGTTCCCAGACGTTTCCCTGGATGATAAGCATTCCTCTTAAAGCAAAGACAGACTCTTTAAAGTAGCATCTATTCAAGCCCCTGCACAGTTGATCTCTTGCACAGTGAACTTCCTGTGCTCACAGAAGTACCTGTTAGCTTGTCATCAGCACAGATGGCTGGAACGAAACAAGAGAAATCTTCAGAAGCAGAGACTCTCTGTGGTGCTAACCTAGTCAAATTTTCATGTTTGAATCTTCCCAGTGACACCAGTTTCTCTCTCACAGGTAGGACACCCAGCTTATTTATTCATCCTCCAGAGGACTGAAACAGATTTCTTTCCATTAAGCAGTAACTCTGGTCTTCTTTTAATTACATTACTTACACAGTATAAATTTTTTTTTTTTTAATGAGATATGACTTTTCAAAAATAAATTACGATGAGAACAAATAATACTAGTAGGACTAGCCCCCCATCTCTGCACCTAGTTTTTGTTGTTGACTGTACCTGGATTTCAGGCTTGGGAACAAAGAGGTTCTTGGACTGGACTGTGGATGGTGCATCCTCTTCTGGGAATTTGATTACCACATCAGCCTGAAATGAAGCAGCCTCATGAAGTTTGATCTTAACGTTTTAAAAGATTTATAAAACCAGTTCCATTACTGTGGCCTATTTCCTTATTTGTCAATCTACTATTGACATGATTTTTAAAGGAAACTAAGAAAAAAGCCACCAGGTTTTAAGAAGCAATTTTTAAAGAAGCAATGCCATTCACCTATCACTAAGAATTCGACTCATTTCCAAGCAAGCACAGAAAGGCTAAACCTTGAAGTGTTTGCTGTGAAATTACAATCAAACCTATAAAGATTCTGAAGTTGCTGTTCCACCACATGATGAAATGAATGTTCACTTCTGTCTTGCTTTGATGCTTACTTAAAAACTTAAAATAAAACAGCAAACCTCAGAGCCCATAAATGGCCCAAAGGATTCTAGTTCACTAGAAAGAACAAAACATTTGAGCTTTTTTCTTCCAAGCCTGTACCACACCCTCCTGTCAGACTGCCTGTAATCTCAAAACCACATCACCACACTTCCAGCTACATACCACATTCCACAAGATTGGATTTTCCAGAGTGGCATCTCCAATTATCAAGTAAAGAGTGTAGGTACCAGAGGCAGAGTCAAATTCAGTCTTTCTTTCAGAGGTATCCAGTTCAAACTTGTATACGTTCTTGCTATCTGGTTCTGCAACAAACACTACTTCCTGGCCAGTCTTTTGGTTGTGAAGTCGGACAAAAGTCTGAAAGGAAAGATTGCAACATTTCTGGAATATCTCATAGTGTGTTTACAAATGCCAGTGAAATGAGAGATTTACCCTCAAATCAAAAAAGCACCACGTTAACAAAAGTTGGAGTATAACCCGCAAATCAGCAGAGTTCTATGTCTCTGCGAGTAATGACATTAACACAGGACCAGACCATCCAGTGGCCCACTTGGGGTATGGGACAATACACTGAATGTTCCTCAGCAAGGTACACGCAGCACCACAGAACAGGGAGGTATGCATATATAGTTTTTGTTGTGTAGGGTTTTTTTTCCCCTTTTTTTCCTATTGTATCCAGAAAAAAATGTTAAAGAAACATCTACATTCGAGGGGTTTTTCAGCAAACAATTTGTATTAAAAAACCAGAAGTGTTCTTTAACAGTGCAGGCTACCTGCACTCATTTTGTTAAGTAAGACACAGTACCAGAGCCCGAAGAGGCTTCATTTAACATACAGCCTAAACAAATGAACTGAATCCACTTCCCATCTACCAAGATCAGTCATTTTTCACAGTCCATGTCAGAAACATAAGGCTTCTCAAAACCTATCAAATCTTTTCAAGAGCAACTGTCACCTCAGATGCTTCAAGATGGAACATCTTGGTGACAAAGCCATTACAAAAATTTGTCCTAACCTGGTGAGGGATGAGTTCAGCTCCACTGTTCACGTCTACCAGCTGGAAGGATAAAGCAAAATTCTGATGGCTGTCAGCAGTGAACGAGCCCTTGGCTTTTGCTGGGTAAGCTACCCTAGGAGGAAAAAAGACAAACACAACTGAGGTGATCTTCCAAGAGAAGGCCTGGTGTTCAAAGAAACCGAGGCATGAAAGCCTGTTCTAGCAGTCCTGCAGTCTACTCAGAACAGATGAGCTATTTTATCAAAAAGACAGGTGAACAAACATGTCTACCTCTTCCACCATTAAGTTTCATGAAAAGAAATTAATGGAATTTTCTTAGTAGGATTTTTGTGAGCTACATACCTTATCAAGTTTTCAAGTAAAACAGTTGTTTGTTATACGGTTCAAAGAACTACCAGAAGAACGCTTTGCTAATACTAGACCCTACATTCCATTTAGCCAAGGCTATGCTACAACCAAAGGTGTGATGGCAGCAGAACAGAAAAAACAGACATTCAAACTTCAGCACAGGAAGGCTGTATCAACACACAGAGCGGCCTCAGTGAGGCTGTTAAAGTCCATACATTACGTTCTAACTGATGTCAGTTAAAAACCAGTGAAGTTCAAGTACACCTAGCAGTGGTACAGCCACACCCCTAAATACAGTGTACATGTTGCTTTAGAGCATCTCTACTGAAGCCCAATAATATCAGAAACATTAACACAATTCTTTTAACTTGCTTTTGCTATGGAGAGGTGCCAACAAAGGAACAGAAGACTCAGGTTGCCTGGCTTCTGTTAGTACTTATTTCAGTATTAAGGAAAACCACCTACAAAAATAATGAGTATTCTCCTTATGAACTCACAGGTTTAAGAGAAACAGCATGGGTGTAACTCTGTAGTTACTCCAATACAAGACTCCTCTGTTTTAGCTGAAGTAGGTAAAGCTCAGAAGACCTCCAGCCCAGAGCCAGAGTTGCCCCTTAAAGGATCACACACACCAAGCCATTTTACCTGGTTGTTTTTGGCGCAATGCTCTGATCTTTATCCACAGTAGAAAGATCTACATTAGTAATCCCAACTTCTGTGGAAACTTTTACTTTCAGCTGCAACAAAACACAATAGAAAATTACTCAGAGTACTCGGCGTATACTAACTATGGTCAAGTTCACTGCAGAAGCTTTAGCTCTTCTGTCCCCTTCCCCAAAGGGGGTCTTACACTAAGCCAAAGACAGCATCTAACCTAACAGGAGGATTTACAGCAACCGACCTCATGGTAAAGCTCATGTGTCAGTCACTAACCCTAATCCACCCCCTTCCTCCCTGCACAAGCAGCCAGCTCTGAAGACACCAGCTTCTCAGTCATGCTGGAGTTAGCTGCCCTTTGAAGAGCTTTTTTCAATGAAACAATCAAACTATCCACATCCAACTAGTTTCCCTTTTGAACTAGCAGAAACTAGCTATTAAAGATCACATCACATGAGATACAACTTAAAACTGCATGTGCACACGTACTTCTGCTTACTGGATAGCAATCTGAGACGAGAGAGGTCTCTGGACAGCAACGAGTTATGCCTTTGTTGGCTCCTAAAGCCTAACAGGTTTCTGCTGATTTTATTACCAGCAGGCAAAAGCCAAAGCATTTCTGCAGACCTGCACTTTGTTCAGCAAGCTCGCCTTCAGAGTCACAGCATTTATCACTTAGTGCAGGGCAGCCAGTAAGGCCCTGCCATTTATCACACTCCTCTGTGCTAAGTGCAGTATAAACCCCAAGCAGAGAAATGACTTCCTGCCCTCTCCCCAGTCCCAAACCACAGACCATCTAGGCAGTGAACCTTGGTGGGTTTGACTGATTTCAATCCTTCTCTCAAACATAAGCAGTTACTGCAGTCTGTAGTTTTTAATTAGCACATTTGTTCTCACAGCTTGCAAATGCTCCCGATGAGAATTAAAGTTTCATTGCCAAGATATTTTTCATCTTATACTACAATTTGTTATTACAGGTTTGCTCATGTGAACCAGCCCCACACCCTCACCCTGACAAATAATTCACAAGGAACCTGTGGGAAAAATATGTAGAAACACAAACCAAACTATTCAGGTCAGACTTCAAACACAACAATCTTGGCAGTTCCTGTACAACAAAAAGTGTAATTTAAGATAGAGGTTAGCCCTGAAAATGGATCCATTAACATGGAGACTATTCAGGCTAACTTTAGTAAAGCCTTAGTTTGTTCCAAGATGGGAGTGAAAAAGATGGACTAATGAAATATTAATTTCAAAAAAATTATGTGACGGCAACTCAGAGCTGTTGCACAGAGCCCCTCCAACCGAACAGTACACAAACATCTCTCAAATATTTTAATGCCAGGAAATGTAGTCTCTGACGGAGTAATAACCCACTGGTTTAGCTCATTACTGTCAAAACGATGGTGCATTAAGGACAATTAATGCTAATAACAGTAAGGAAAAAAAGCAGCTCCCCCAGCAGTCCTCCCCCGTAACAATGTGTCTTATTAGAAGCGGTTCACACAAAGCCGCCCCAGCGTTAATCCATTCCTACCCGTACCTCTGCGTGCCAGCAGTGAGCTTAAGCAGGACCAATCAATCCCCTTTTGACACTCCTAAGTGCCATTACTACTACAATGACAACATCAATTTGATACACAGAGTAAAGGTCAGCAGTTGTAAATAAGTGTCCTCCTCCACTCCAAGCTGACTATGTTGGAAGACTTTAAAAGCTAATCTTTTCCTTAAATAGGCAACTGAGGGCAAAAACTAACCCTGGGAATAGACATCTTTGGAGAAGAGCATGCTCAGCTGTTGATACCGGACTATATGAATAGTCACAGAGGTCACATTCTTCTCACTGTAACAAACTTGAGGGAAGTAAAACTCTGAGTGTTGATATAGAACTCTTCTTTAGAAAGGTGTGGTATAACAGCTTTTGCCACCAAAAAGGCGTATGCATGAATGTATGCATGTATGCATGAAATGAAGACCATTTGCATTTGCTTTGGTCACTGTTTCTCCACTACAAAAGCATCACCATATACAGTTAGGAGATGCCAAAAGACCCCCTTGACTCTTTTCTAGGGCTCTAGAGCTTATACAAAGACAACAACAAATGCTCAGCATCCATACATCGGGCAACCACCAGACAACTGCTAGCCAAGCCTTGAGATTTACAGACTCAAATTTTGAATGCCCTGAAGAACTAACACTCTTACTAATCATTTTTGCATAGCTGCTTTGGGCTACTATATAAACACCCCCACTTTGTTCATATGCTCTCAGATCAGCATCTGAGTGATAAGTCAGTTCTGAAATGTACAGAAATCTCTTTTGATCATATATTAATCTGGTTCCTGGTCATACCTGAATCAAAAAACAATGCAGTACAGAAAAACATGAGATAAAAATGCCAGACAACTGGTAACATCCTGAACAGGTATAAATAAAAAGCTGTTTCAGTAAATAGGCACATAATTAAAATGCCATCAAAAGCATACCCACCTCAACTTTATTAGCAATAAATCGCTTATCTCCATCAACACTGACAGAGAAATCATAATAACCACTTGCAGGTTTCACATTCATGAAGTTCAGTTCAAAGACATCTCTGTAACAGAAAAAGCAAGGTGTTAAGCATCCTCCAGGACACTAACAGCAGCCTACAAATAGGTAACATGTTGCTACCAAGAAGTCTCCAAATACACTAGATTAAGCAGACAAACGGAGAACAAAACTAACATTGCTAAGTGCAGTGGGAAAAGAATTCTTCCAAGTTCCCCCAAAGTCAGAAGAACATTGCAATTTCCCACTCCCAATCAAAATAAAAAGCAACAGAAATTCACTGTCACTACCAAATGTGCTCAGTAACCCATTGCCAACAAAATGCAACTACAGAATTTTGAGTTTTCCATCATAAAATCATTTCTCTGGTGGAAGAACACATAAGTCTAACACTGTTTAAATAACACCTGTTTGCCTTACAAACTGTAAAAATAAGATTATTTTCTTACCCTGACAGAGAAAATGGTGTCTGTTGAAGGACAGTGGCTTTGCTAGATGCAGACTTGGCATAGTCAAGTTTTACAGAAGCTTGAGTCAGTGGCTGGGACATAACATCGGTCACTTGCAGCTACAAGAGAAAAAAAAGAATTTCCATGAAACCCGTTGTCCCAGAAGGAATGCAGGAACACAGATGACTCACTACCCCTCTGTATTATACACCCAGAATGCTCCCCTGCCCAGCATCCCAGATTCATCTCATTCTTTCTAACATAACTGGGAAAACTAAAGCCTGTAACCAGCAGAGCTGACTTCCACACAGGGTCTTCTCAAGGCAGTGTCTGGTAAGCCCCGGGTAAGCAGAGGTTCCCAAGAATCACTTCATAAAAGCACTAAAAGCCCAGATCTACGGGAACCTGAGTCCTGGAGCTAAAAATTAAAGACATCACCTTACACATTCAGTCAGCCCAGACCTACAATACTAAAGACTGAGCCAAGAGTTAAGATTTGGGGCTAAGGACTCACCCTGAGTACAGGCTGATGGTGAGACACAGCTGCAGGCCCCTCGGGGACAATAATGACAGGCACGTGGTAGCGGTTCCGGGATAAAGAACCTGCGGCACAAGCAACGCTGAAGGCCTCTGAGAGTGTCTCAAAGTTTTTCTTGCTAAAAATTGCATTCATCAACTGGATAATTTGATCCTGAAAGAGGAAAAGTAAATCGCATATAAGCACCAGCAGCTTACCACAACATTGCAAACAGGCTCAGTATAATGTTATTAACAAAATCATCATTCATAAAGACTGTTTAATTTCCCACTTGCTTTAAAAGTAACTAAAGTTATGAGGTAACCCAAAATTAGCATTCTTATTCTTGGCTGGGAGGTTCCAACCACAATTGCTGTAATTGTGCTACAAACTTTCAAAACCAGAATTTGGATCTACCTTTTCAAACTACGTGTTTCAGAATGGACGATGCCATCAGCTCAGCTATCTAGACTGTGTGCAGCTGCAAAATGACAATTTAGCTCCAGGAGCTGTACGATTGTCTCCATACAGTGGAGAAGGACCAGGCTAGGTGTCCTGGCTACCTGCCAAGCTGGGAAGGCCACAGAGCAGTGATGCAAAGCATCCTAATGGCTCTGGAAGGAGCCAGTCTAGGCCCATGCAGGCTTATCCCCTTAGGCTCAGCAGTGTCCTCAAGCTAAGAGGATTAGCTTTAAAGCAGTACCACTAGGAGCACAGAGCCAGCTCTGGCCCTGGGATGTGCCAAAGCTAATTTGTTCTCTTCGAAGTAGGAGTGGGACTGCCTCCCCCAGCTGGTTCTGCAGTCTGGCTTTGCAGCGCTAGTGCGTCTGTGCCACACTCCGCAGGGTATGCCATATTATTCAGATTCTTCCATCACTCCCTGCTAGTCTGGAAAACAGAGGGATTGGTTACCTGTACTTTGATCCAAGCAAAGGAGTGTGGGAAATGAGAATAACCAAATACAATCCCAAATAAAGCAACAGGCATGCAACTTAGTAATCCTCAAAGAACACTTTTGAATGAAATCCACTGCATCTCAAATTTTCACCCTTCTACTTGTATTAATGAGCACCAACGTGCATCACAACTAGAGAAAGCGTCCAGACAGATGCTAGAGAAGTCCTGCGTAGTGCAAGTTACGCAGTGTTTTTCATTTATATGGAGAGCATGGCATAACTCCAGACCCTAATCAGCAACTGACACTCTCATTTAAACTGTGGGGGGAGAAAAGGGAGCTATTATTTCAAATACTACATGTTAATTTTTAAAGAGAGTTTTGTGGCATTCTGGAGGCAGCTCTCACCATTCACAAGAGATAAAGCTTTAAACCCCAACAACAGCCCTTCTGACAGCACAATTCTGAAGCAACACTAAACAATTTTCCTTAATTGGTCTTTTTTTAAACATCATTTGGACGCTGACAGTTTGAATTGTGTGTAGCAGAATCACCACCTCAAAAATGACATCAAAATTACTTTGCATTAGTCTGTTTGGCAGCAGCGTGGAAGAGAGCCAGGAATGAACTCAGATGTCTTACACTGGCTTCTGTCTCAACCCTGCCACTTTGGCTTGTGCTTCAGGGAGCTGCCATTCTCAATCAAAAGTACATCCAACTCAGTTAACTTGTTGTGGAAAAATATTACTAAGTGGATAGCTTGCAGTAATGATTTCTAGCTTAATCAAGCTCAAAAGGAATTTCTAACAGTCTTTCATTTTAGACAAAAAGTTTTTGCATCTGGATTCCTGTGGGCATATAGTACTACTGTTGTCTCCCTTTCGGGCACCCCAAACTAGGGTGCCTGCATTTCCTCACAGATAAATAACATTTGCAAAACACTTTGAAATGCTGAGAAGTGCTAGACAAGTGCCAAATACCAGAACAAACTCTGAAACAAGAGGGGATTTTTTCCAACAGCTTGTCTCAATAAACAAAGAAAAACTAGGCCTCACTTGCAATTTCCTTCTGTACATTTGAAAAAGAAAAAACAAACCAAATTCAGCCTGTGATCTCGAAGGTGGAATTTCCTCCTAGATTCTGTTACTTAGCATTCCCTCTGAGATGTCCCTTTTCACTGAGTGTGCTCGTTACTTTTTCCAGTAGAAATTCTACCCAGTTATACCAGCCTCTTGCACTGCACAACAGGGACCAGGCAGATCCTTTTGTGAGCTACAGTGTGCAAGGGAGGAAAAGGCAGATACAGACCTCCTTCATTGCTGGCTCTGTACCCACATGGTCCGACAGCTTATAGGCAGCAGCAACAAACAGTGCAGTAGTCTCAATTCCTTCTTCAAACTGCAGATAAACTCCACCCAAGTCATCCAGGCGAGCAACAAGATCCTGACAGAAAGAGTTATTAAAATTTAAATTCTAGCAGATCCACAGAAGCTAACACTACTGCTAGACCTGTATTCAAGAGTATCTGTATGGGATCACTGATGTATTTTGTAATAGTCATTACTATTACAATCCGGACTATTACTAGGAAGAAAGAGAAACCTTCAGCCTTTAGTGTATTTAAGTATATTTAAAAGTCAGTAAAACAGTACAAGTCCAGAAGTATCTCCTTGAAAGGAAGAGCGAAGCCAACCCACACCATGCAGGCAAAGAATTAACCAGACTGGTTTTTCGTTTTGTGTTTCACATTAATACATCTTTTAGTGCTACAGAGGCTAACAAATTCCTGAATAATTAGAGAGCATAGCATGTTCCTACCTCTATCTCCTCAACAATGCCACTTAGATCTGCCTGCTGGGACAAGTAAGATGCCGTCTCCAAAGCCTGGATGGTTCTTAAACAAGAACAAACAAAACCAAACAATTGTATGAGTTTTCCTTGCTTAAAGCCAAACATAATTTAAATCAAAGCATCTACAGTTTCTATTCTGAATGAAGTGTAAAACAGCTGTTACTGCATTCAGCTGACCTTCAATCCAAACTTTGATCCCTGCACAGCACAGGTCCCCAGACTTGCTACTGAGGCTTCCAGGAATCTGTGTTTTCTGTCAACAGAGCAAGTTCTAAAGATTCCCTTTCTTCCCCACCTTTTAATGAAAGCTCTAGTCTCTCATTTCACAGTACAATTACTTAATTCCTTGGTGATACATGCAAAGATTCCTTCTGCTTACTGGCACGTTTTTTCCACCTCACAGTACAGGTATCCCAACCTACAAACAACAGGGCTGAGGAAAAGCATCAAGTCTACTGCACCATAAATGACACAGAACCATGGCTGGGTATTAAATCAAGAATTTGTTGTGAATCTTTTAAAAAGAAGAGGCTTCTTTGGGATATGTCCTTTTTACTGACCATTATTCTTGAACTAAACTGAATACATAAACTCATTTCCAAAATCACACTGAAAATAGCCCCAAAACATATTTTTTGTTCCCCCAAAGGGACAATAATGAACTGGACAAATACATCAAATGAAAACACAGCACCTATTCTACTATGTCTATATTACAAAAATTAAGAGTTGAAATACCCTTTACTCCAAAATTCAACTGCCTAGAGGATAAACATGCAACAGTGCATCATTTCCATCTGAAAGACTTACGCCAGCACATTTTCTTCTTTGCTAAGACGAGAAGTAAGAGCACTAAGTGCTTCCTGAGATGCTAAAGGAAGGCCAAAGCCACTCAGGGCCCCAACAGCGTGGAAGATCTGGGTGATTGAGGAATCCTCACTGACAGCTGCCAGCAGCAGCTCCCTGGTCTCATTTGAAATGGTAACCTGAGGAAGAACACAGGGAACACATTGATTCACGCTTGAAAAAACAAGGCCTTATAGTCGCCACCGATTTGTTCCTGGAACGAACAACACACTTGATTGGTGAACTACTGTAAGTTTTTGGGAAAAAGCCCTTTATCATTCATTAACTTCTAGTTTAATTAATTAAATCCGTAGGTTTTGCTGTCAACTATCGATTAGTCAGGATAATGCACGATTCCCATTTATCCTGGTAACCTGCTACTGGTTTTCATCTGACATCACATCATTGTGCAGCAGCTGGTGGTACTGATGAAAAATGAGGGACCCACCCACAACCCAGCGAGGGTGGCCTGTATTTGTACCACTGCAGTGTTTCAACTCAGGGTTTACATCCAAGCAGTTTATCATCCACCCAAAGAGTTTTGAATTGACACAGCTGCTATGAATATTATTAAATTGTGCTGGCTCCTTTCTTCTTAGCCACCAATGTTTAATCAAGAAACATCCCCTCAGAATTACTCTGGACTAAATACCTGCTGTGTATCTTTACACTTTGCTTTGTATCGAGTACTCCCAGACACTTCCTAAGTTATTTACCTAATTCACAACAGAGTACAACCCACTAAAAGAAAGTAAAAGTAGAAGTTATGCATAAAATAAACCCAAGAAAAAGATAAATATTTCCTTGGTAATACCTGTCTTCAGAACCCAGGGCTCCAAACTCACCTCACAGCCAGACAGGACCCGGATAGACTGTGCAGCATAGAAGAGGGAATCAACACTGCTGGAATCCACATGAGATTTGATGAAATTGCATGCAGCCTGTGAAGAAACATAAGTTAATGTACAGTAACAGCCTTGACTTAGGCCACTGAGAGGAGATTTAAATGATACTATAAGACAATTTCACATACACTGCTGTGCTAGAATGCCCCAGATCCTACTCTGCTAAGCACTACACAGAAACAAAGGTGGTTCCTGCTAGAAGAGATGTGATTTTCACATAAACTCTACGGCAACCAGAAATCAAATTTAAATTGAGTATAATTATAAAACCTATCAAAATAAAAGTACCATGGGTATATTTAGTAGGGAAAATCTCCCAGGATAGAGAACAGATGAACAGAAATTCTGTGGGCGGGCTTCCTTCCCAGCTGTATATCACACACAATCATTAATGGATGCAGAATATAGAATTTCAAAGCGTACAGAAAGAAAAGTCGGGTGAGCAGCTACAGTATGAAAGGCAAGCAATGAGACTGCTCATTAATCTGCAGCCATCTTATTACTAATTGACAACTAGATAAATTGAGCATTAAGATTTCATTTTAACTGAAAAATAACCCCAGACTTTAACTGCTCATACAAAACCCACTGATTTTTGAGTATGTGGAGCATAGGCCTTTTCAAGTAGGACAGAATTTTCATGCTGCAGTTACCTAGGAATATTGCTATGTTTAAGTGTTATGCCTAGGTATTATTTTTACTACCTTTTACGTTTTAAATAGTCTCACCCCGTGAAGAGGTACACTGTCCAGAAAAAACAGTCTCATCACAAACTTCAAGGAATAAATAATTACTGTTTACCTGCAGAAGCAAAGGCTGTATTATCATTGCCAAAACAAGGAACTATAAAAACCCTAGCCACACTGACACAAACAAAAGCAGCAATTCCTTGCCTAGCCCACAGATGACCAGTAACCAGCCACAGCAAGGTGTGCAGTGTGGTGAACCGCAACATCTTCAGAAGCCTCACAGTTAAGTTTGTGGTGCAAACGCACAACACTCAGAAGCTAATTCCAAGTGGTTTAGAACCACTGAACCATCTGAACTCACGAGGAAAGCACAAACTCATGTTTACAGCTTAGGTGCATAGGTAAGCATGTATGTAAGCAGGCGTGCCTATGTAAGCAGGTTGTTAGAAGGACGACCTGCAACATATAAACTAGAAATGCTTGAAGATATGAAAGGGCATCATGCTGATACCACAAGCCTTTGTTTCTAGTCCGCACACAAGGGAACATATTTTATATACAAAAATAGCAAGACCATGCGACCTGGCTGGATTTGGTGTTAGAACTGAAGTGAAATGAGAGCTCTATTTAACAGGACAGTAAAGCAAACGTGCCACAGGAAGAAATCTTTTTCACAAAACACTGAAACAAATTAATAGCTACAGTAATATCACAACAAGTTGTGGAGGAGCAAGCCCTGAAACACCATTTAGAGGCTGTAAGTGTAAGAGAGTCCGTGGCACGTTACTGCCCAGACAAGGATGCAATTTATTCAAACAGCACACCCGAAGGATCGTCAGTAATTCCCAGTGATTTCCTCTGATACTTGTTAGGACCGTAATGCATGTATGCTTCACATTTTCCTCGCGGTCCAATCAAAGCACAGCCCGCTAGATAAACTCATTATGCCTCTTCTTTTGCTGCTGTGCTGCGCCTCCAGCTCCTCAGCCCCGCAAAGAGCCCCTGTGCGGAGCCGCACGGCCTGGGGCGCGCAGGGCAGCCGGCGCCGGCGGGGGAGGAGCGCGGGGAGGGGGCTGGGCCCCGCCGGGCCCTCAACCGCTCACCTTTTCGTCCGCCACACGCACCCCCAGGCTGCTGAGGCCCACGATGGAGTAGAAGGCGGCCTGCACGTCGGCGAAGGGCCGCTCCAGAGCCGCCCTCAGCCGGGCCAGGTCGCGGGCGGTGAGGCGGTGGCTGGGGCCCAGGGCCTGGGCACGGGCGAGGAGGAGGAGGAGGCTGAGGGTCACCGCCAGACGCAGCCGCGGGCCTGCGGAGACACAAGCGAGTTACCCCGCGGCCCTCCCCCACGGTCCCGAGGCCCGCGCCCGCCGCGTCGCCCTCCCCCAGCCCCCTCCCCACCGCGGACCACGTCTCACCCGGCGCCGCCATGATGCCGCCCGCCGCCTGGGCCACGGCGCCGCTTCCGCCCCGCTTCCGCCCCGCCCCGGCCCGCACCATCGCGCCCCCGCCCCGGGGGAGGCGAGAGGAAGGGCGCGTTCTGCGAGGGACCCCCAGCCCCACGGGCGCCCGCTGCGGACACCGGGAAACTGTGGAAAAAGAGCAGACAGCGCGGGAGCGGGCGGCGGCGGGGCGGCCCGAGAACCGGCAGCGGCGGCTCCCCCGCGCGGCGGGAGTGGTACGGGCCGCCCGGCGGCGGGCGGGGGCGGGCCCTGGCGAGGATGTGGGCTGCGCTGATTGGCCGAGCCGCCCGCCGGCGGGGTTCCGCGCGCCATGGCGCTTTAAAGGGGCCGCGGCGGGCGCTGTGCCCGTGCCGTGCCGTGCCGTGCCGTGCCGTGCCGTGCCGTGCCGTGCCGTGTTTGTTAGTTATACTGTGGAGTTTTATATCTCGCCATATACTGCTGTGCCACGCCATGTCACGTCGTATGATGCTGTGCCACACCACACCATGGCCTGCCATGCGACACCCCGCCGTGCTGATTCACGTGGCGCCATGCCGTGCCAACCTACGCCTGTGGGAGCTCCCCACGCCGCTGGGCTCACAGAGTCACAGAATCATCTCGGTTGGAAAGGTCCTTCAAGATCCTCCAGTCCAACCATGAACCTCACACTGACCGTTCTCAACTCCACCAGATCCCTCAGCGCTGGGTCAACCCGACTCTTAAACCCCTCCAGGGATGGGGACTCCACCACCTCCCTGGGCAGCCCATTCCAAGGCCTAACCACCTGTTCTGGAAAGAAATACTTCCTAATATCCAGTCTAAACCTTCCCTGGCGCAACTTGAGGCCATTCCCTCTTGTCCTATCACTTATTACTTGGTTCAAGAGACTCATCCCCAGTTCACTGCAACCTCCTTTCAGGTAGTTGCAGAGGGCGATGAGGTCTCCCCTCAGCCTCCTCCAGACTAAACCCCCCCAGTTCCCGCAGCCGCTCCTTGTACAACCTGTGCTCCAGACCCTGCACCAGTTTCGTTGCCCTTCTCTGGACACGCTCCAGTCATTCAATGTCCTTTTTGTAGTGAGGGGCCCAAAACTGAACCCAGTAATCGAGGTGTGGCCTCACCAGTGCCGAGTACAGGGGTAAGATCCCTTCCCTGTCCCTGCTGGCCACGCTATTGCTGATACAAGCCAGGATGCCATTGGCCTTCATGGCCACCTGGGCACACTGCTGGCTCCTGTTCCGCTGGCTGTCAATCAACACCCCCAGGTCCCTCTCTGACTGGCAGCTCTCCAGCCACTCCTCCCCAAGCCTGTAGTGCTGCTGGGGGTTGTTGTGGCCAAAGTGAAATACCTCCCCCCTGCCCTCCCTTCTTCCCGGGTCCAGTTTTGTTCCTGATGTCTCTACCTCCTCGTGGCAGGTGCACCCGCCCGATGAAAATCGGGCTTCTTGGCTGCTGAAATGTAGCGGCTATTGATTTCCTTTCCCTGCACCCTTGTTCTCAGGGCTTGATGGTACCTGGGGCCCTGGGCCCACAAGAGCCGGTATGGACCAGAGATCAGATCCGGCCTGGGCGTAAATGGAGTCCCCGGGGCAGCCATTTTGAGCTAGTCCCCCCCGGAGCAGCACGCTGCCGTCAAGGACTCTCCCCTTGGGCCGGGACGCCGCCCAGGGAAACTCCTTGGGGTTCCTGTGGGTCGGGACGCTGCCCTGAGAAGTTCCTCGAGGTTGGGAGCCCTCATTTGTTAGGGGAGTGACAGAGCGGTTTGGGCTGTCGTCAAACCCGAGGCAGTGGTGATGGTTTTGTTCTCCTCTCACGGACGCTGGAATCAACAAGCTGTTGAATGTTTGCGGGGTGCTAGTTAATTGTGCTGATAACACATTTTTAACTTTTGGATGTTGTTTGTGTATTGGAGAGCCTCTGCAACACTCCTCTGCCCAGCGGCCTGCGGGGGGGCAGGGAACGGGGGGTTCTCGGCCGGGGCGCCGCTCTCTCCTCCCGGGGCGGGAAGCACTGCCCTGCTCCCCGAGGCGTCCCTCTCACGGGAGACAGTCCTCCAGGAACTCTCTGCGCCGTGAGTCCTCCCCACGGGATACATTCTTCTGGAGATGCAGGGACGTGGGTCACCCCTGGTGCTGCAGTCCTGCCAGCGCCGAACCGCGGGGGCGGGGCTGCTTCTTCCCACAGGGTCCCGGGGCTCCTCCACAGGCCGCAGACGGATCTCTGCTGCTGCAGGGACCCCCCTGGGTGGCCGCGGGGCGGCCCTGCCCTCTTGCCCTCCGTGCCTGGTCACTGCTCGGTCACAGGTTCCCACTGCTGAGCAGTTCCCATCTGCATTTCCCCTTCAGGGATCAGCCTGGGAGGCTGACACAGCCCCAGGCTCAGCTGGGAGTGGGCTTCCCCCTCGTGAGCCCAGCACCCAGCCCTGCAGTCCCGAGGGGGCAGCTTTGAGCACCCCCCTGTGCCTGGCCGGGCCCAGGGAAGGGGGCAGGGGACAGCCCAGGACACCGGGGTGGGCAGAGGGGACCTGCCAGCCTGCCCCCCACTCCCTACCGCCTCATCTTGACGGCCGTGCAGATACACCGAGTGGCTCCCAGCTGCACAGGGGCCGGGGCACAGGGCCAGCTCCGGGGGTCGAGGACCATCTCCTTCGTTCTGGCGTTGGCCCACGAGCAGCCGGCGAGCCGACCCGAGCACTGCCCGTTTCCTCCACCATGGATGCGGCCATGGGGGCGGAATTCAGCCCTGTCTGGCCTCTGGATGCAGGAAGGCGGTCGGACATGGCTGCGCTGCCACGTGCTCCAGCTGGGCACGTCACGCCACGGGGTGAGCCCCGGCGAGACCCCACGCCCAGCACGCACCAACGGCTGCCGAGGGAAGGACACGGTGTGCTGCCGTCAGCACGCGGCGAGCATGGCCTGGGTGAAGCGTGAGCTAAAGAAGCTCGGGGGGGTTGAACTCAGACACCCCCTGTGCGTGTGCGGGCGCACTTGCTGCACGCAGCAGCGTCCCTCCCTCCCCGATGGCATTTTCCTACTGGACACCACCCACTCTGCACCAGAACGGAGAGCAGATGCCCCCGTGCAACCCTCCTGCCTCCAAAAGCCCTTTAGACACCCCTTTCTATCTCAGCCCGCTTCGTAGCCGAGCTAGTCAAGGGGAAGCAAGCAAGAGATCGCAGGACTTCAGTAACCTTCTCCTATCCCACCCAGACTTGGCTCCTGCCATTTTTGTACCTCCTGGCAGGAATGCTTTGGAGGAGGCAAGTGGCAGCCCATGAACCCCGCTGGTGCCCAGTGCCGTGAGCGCCGTCAGTGGGACCCGCTCTGTGCACAGGTACCCCCTGCCCCCGGGGCGGCCGTGCCAGCACCCCCAGCCGCCTCCAGCCCCGGGAACCCAGAGCAAGTGGAAAGCACAACCCTGCCAACGCCGCCTGTACCCAAAGCAAACGCAAAGAGAGCTTGGGGCTGAAAAATATAAAGAAATCTATTTACAAAACAACAGCTAACAAAATAAACTACATAACATATATACATCTTTCCTTCAGCCCCGCCAGCGTGTCCATGTGCCCTGCAAGAAAAGGAAGCGGCACGGTCAATTCAGGTAGACTGCTGATGGTCATGGTATTTGCCACAGCCCTGGGACACGCTGGGGAGAGCAGGATTCTGCCACCAGCACTAAGCCCCGGCTGGGCTTAGGGTTAGACTTGGGCTGCCTGGCCCTAAGGAATCGCTCACTTCCCAAAGCAGACGGGAGCTCAGGGCAGCGCGGCGGTGGCGGTTTTGCCACCAGGACGAGGGGACCGAGTGCCATGTCCCTGCAGCAGGGCCCACCCACCCCAGCCCCAGCCCCAGCCTGGCAGCCCACCCTCACTGCGGGCAGGGAATGGGGAGCACGTGCCTGTGCTGTTGCTGCTGGAGGGTCGATCTCCATTTCTTGCTCCCTGTCCATTTCCTCCTCCACCTCCATCTCCTCCTCCGCTTCCCTGCTGCTGTCTGGTGTTCCTGCAGCCTCAAGCACAAGGTTCCACACCCTAAGTCGAAAGACAAGTAGAAAGGTCCATTGGTGGTGCCCCGGCTAGCCGAGCGCAGCTGTGGGACAGGGGGCTCGGCACCCCTGCCCCCTCTCGCTGCCCGGGGAGAGCCGTGGGGTGATGGGGCGCTGGGCACGTCCCCAGCAGGAGCTGGCTGGAGGCTGGGTGGCTCCTTGGCCACCGGCACCCACCGGTCCAGATGGATCAGGACCTGCAGCCGGTGGACCTTGTGCTTCTGCTGCTTCAGCAGCTTGGGAAGCGGCAAGGGCTTGACGATCTGCGGGAGGAGAGAGGACAAGGGTGAGCAGCCTTGCTCCCTGCCCCGTGGGGCGCCGGGCACAGACCCCAGCCCCACCACGCACAGACCCCATTCCCGTGCCTCTCTCGGCACCCAGAAGGTCCTTACCCTGTGCAGGGAGCTCTTGCTCTCTGTGCTGCTCTGCGGGCAGGGCTCAGCTCTCATGATGTAGCCTGGAAAGGGGCAGAGGAGGCACCGGCTCAGGCTCTGGGCAGAGCCCAGCTGGGCCTGGTGAGCATCCCTCCGGCACAAGCCCTGGACTCCCCCGAGGATGTGTCCCCCCAGGCAGGGATGCTCGATTTCAGCAGGGGATGAGCGGCCCAGAAGGGCTTCTCCCAGCCCGGGGCCTTGCAGGGTTGGCTGCAGAGTGCGAGCCAAGCTCCTGGCCCCCCGAGCTCCCCAGAGTGGGGTCCCCACCCCGCACCATCCTCACACTGCCTGCTCCAGCCTGCCCGGGCAGTGACAGGTTGCTCACCTCTGTGGAGAGCGCCCGCAGCTCTGGCAGCACAGGTGTCCTCTTTTTCTTCAGGTGCCACCGAGATGGCAGCACCTGAGCAGGGACTGAGGGGCTGGGAGCAGGGGACAAGGGCTGGGTTGTTCCTGTGAGGCGCAGGGATTAGGGGTCAAGGTCTGGGCTGGGAGCAGGGCAGAGGGACAGCTGGCAGGGCAGAGGGTTGCTTGGTTTGTGCCCATTGCCAGGCACCGGAACCCGCAGCTGGAACACGGGCCGTGACAGCCTATGGCTGTGACATCACAGCTGCAGTGCTAGCTGTGCAGGGGGGGTAAGAACACCTTAATGGGCTGCAGCTTCACGGGGAATACGGGGGAATTTTTACGTTAGCCCTCGAGATGAATTAGACACACTTCTGTGCTGAAATATAGAAGTGAATGGCTGAAACACAGAACTGACTGAACAGTGCGTTGGGCGCAGTCCTGCCGCCATCAGTGGTCCTTCAAGGAGTCTGCAGAGCTGCGTCACGAGCAGATCCCTTGTACCCACTTGCCCCAGCACCCGTCCCTGAGCGGTTGCATGGCGGGGCCTCAGCCCGGCCGTGGGTCCATCCCCCAGCCCAGCTCTGCTGCCCGAAGGTGGCCCCTGAGCGCTCCCAGCCCAGGATGGCTGCAGGACTAAGCTGGGGCTGTTTCTGCTTCTCATCCCCAAGGGAAACCCCACTCCCTCGCAGGCAGTCCTGCTCTTTCTGCCACCCTGCTGCCAGCCAGCTCTCGTGCTTTGAGCCCAGAGGGCAACTGAGCGCCACGCAGCAACTGAGCGCCACGCAGCCCTTCGCTCGCCTCTTCCCTGCAGCACTGGGAAGGAGAAAATCAGTCAAAAGGCTCAAGAATCGAGAGAAGGACAGAGAGGGGTGGCTCGCCCGTTACGGTCATGGGCAAAATACGGACCCGTTAGTGGAAAAAAAGAAAAAACCATCACTTTAATTCAAACACCAACAAAACCAACACATGACAGACAGAGTGGGGCAGTGAGAAGCCTTACCACAGCTTGAAAGCAGAATCACAGAATCATCTAGGTTGGAAAAGACCTTGAAGATCATCTAGTCCAACCATTAACCTGACCTTTCTCAACTCCACCAAATCCCTCAGCACTGTGTCAACCTGACTCTTAAACACCTCCAGGGATGGGGACTTCACCACTGCCCTGGGCAGCCCATTCCAAGGCCTAACCACCTGTTCTGGAAAGAAATACTTCCTAATGTCCAGTCTAAACCTTCCCTGGCGCAACTTGAGGCCATTCCCTCTTGTCCTAGCCCCCGTCCCTGCTATCCCACCAGCTCCACGCTCAGCATCTTCCCTGCAGCCATGGGGGGAAGGCACTTACACCCCCGAGGGAAGGGCAGCGGTCTCCTGGGGTGTCAGCAAACCCCCAAATGCCCTGGGACTCAACTGACCTGCCACCAAGCAACGTGGGGCTGCTCATACACCCGGGATGGAGTTAGCTCTGCCACTCCTGAGTGACCGGCAGTGTGGGTCAGCCTCTCCTGTCACCCCCTGCAGTGACCTCTCGCTCTTAATTACAGCTGACCGCCACAGCCAGCCTCTGGCAAAGCCACTGGCTCCAAGGCTGCTGCTTGCCAAAAGGTTTTCTCTCCCCAGCAAACAGGGGGAGAAAGGGCAGTCTCCCGCTGCACACTGCTCCAGGGGGTGGATGACTTCCGACAGCCTGGGGTGGGCATTTGTCATGAGCTTCACCAGCAAGAGCCCAGGAGCGAGGCCCTCATTCCTGGCGCGGGGTTTGTGGTGAGGGAGGGAGCTCCCTGGGGCAGCAGTGAGGCTTCAGGAAGGGTGTCTGCAAGTGGACAAGTGAATCTGTGCAGCGCTGCTCACTGAGATTCCTCCATGGAGGCACATGAGGTTTAAGGGATCATTTCAGCAATCCCTGCTTTAAAGGAGCCTTATTTTCCATCTCTCCATTTTTTCCCCCTTGTTTTTCCCTAAGTACCAAATAAAAGAAGAGACAAAAAAGCAAGTGTAAGGTTAAGCCCCACCTCTGATATGCAAAAAACCAAACGTCTCATTTAACCAAGCTGGATTTCCCCCGCAAATAAATACCACCATCTATTTGCCCCGTGTTGATTATTTCAGGTGATGCCTAGGAATGGCTACAGCCACGCTATGGGGGACCCCAAGCTCCTGCAGCAAAGCAACACGCACATCAACGTGCAAAATGGCTTCTTCCCCCTGCGTCCCTGTGGATGGGCAGGTGGGCCTCTGGGTCCCTGTCACGGGGCTTTCCCACGGGGGACAGAGCAAGCCGTGTGTGACAGACGCCCGTCCCGCTGCTCACTCCCCTCCTGGAAGGCCCCAAAATTTTGGGAAAAGGGCTGTGCTTCCTCCTGCAGAGGGCACTGGGAACTTGTGCTTTTTGCTTTCTGGGATAGATCCCCTGGAGCCAGTGCAGCTCGCCTTTATACACCCATCCTGCCGCCCCTCTGCCTCTGCTCTCGCGGGGTTTTGGGGCATTTGGTCTAACGTGGACAAGGCTCTTGGCCTTGCTGGGGGAAGGCAAGGAGCCGCGGAGCTACTTAATGTGGAAAGCCACCACCAAGAAGGCAGCCTTCTTCCTGCTCTGCCGAGCTGCCCTTGCTTCTCCCTCTGCATTAGAGTTGTGATGTGATGTTGGCTCCTCTTTGGGTGACATCAAGATGTGGTTGGAACAGCTTTGCTGTGGTTTATAAAGCCCAGCCAAGACGTGCTGCCTATCAGCTCTGTTTCAAATCTCGCCTAAATCCTCTAATTATTGAGCCTGAACATATTTGCCTGCTTCAATGCAGGAGATGCTCACAGCATGGATGGGTACCTGCATGAGGATACAGGCACCCATCTGTCATGGATGGTCATGACAGCATGAGGATACAGGCACCCACCTGTGCTGTAAGCATCTCCCATGCTGAGGATACCCCCTTGCATGGGGTTACTTGTCTCCCATTTTCCCTTGGGAGATGTAGGGTTGTTAGGCCTTGGAATGGGCTGCCCAGGGCAGTGGTGGAGTCCCCATCCCTGGAGGGGTTTAAGAGTCCGGCTGACACAGCGCTCAGGGATATGGTGTAGTTGAGAACGGTCAGTGTGAGGTTAATGGTTGGACTAGGTGATCTTCAAGGTCTTTTCCAACCTAGATGATTCTGTGATTCCTCTTGAAGTGCATTGCAAAATCCTGCCGCTGTAGCTTTCATGGGGGAAGGAAAGAAATGTTCTGCATCGGAGTGTCTGATTTTGATATTCTGTCCCAGAAAGAGCTTTTGTTTTGCCAAGTTGGGTTTACATCACCTTACTTTTTACAGTAACCAAATGACACATTTCAACCAGCTGCAATGGCATTTATGGCATATTTGTGGCATTTCCCATACTGTTGCCCTTTCTGGAGAGAAACTGGTCTGAGGGGAAAATTGTTTGCCCAGAACTGGAGCAAAGCCAAACTAAAATGATCTCAAAATCCCTTGCGAGATGGCATTTCTCTTCTGTTCAATCTATCAGATGAGTCTCTGACCTTGCTCTAGCCCTGCCTAGTCCATATCAGGAGGTGACTACGCCATCCCCAGGGATGCTGGGCGGACACCTCCGAGAGGCTGCAGGGTGGTTGACCACACCACCACCCCGGGGAAGGTACTGGAGCCAGCCAGGGCTGAAACATCCCACGTGCACCAGCCCAGCCTCAAGAGGAGGCTGGAGTCCCGCAGCCAGGATCTTCTGCTGTGACAGATGGAAATGGGAAGGCTTTTTTTATGAGATGAGAGAGAAAAAACTAAAGGCCACTTGTGCAATTAAGTGCCTTAAATGTGGATTTTATTTCAATGTAATGGGATGGTTATTGCATATAAAAGAAGTGCCAGATGGTTGTTAAAACCACATTTACTAAGTTCTAATAACCGTGCATTTGACCTGTAGCCCATCAAGAGCTGCAACCCCTCATTATAAAATAACTCAGGAGCCCTCGCCCCAGGCAGAGCCTCTGGCTGGTCCTTGCTGGGACCTTTGCACAGCAGCAGCACTCGATGTTCAGGGCAGGACTTGGCCTTGTGGCATGGCTCTCCAGCCCAGGATGTTTTGCCTATCTCTATGTGAGCTTCAATTGGTTGGTGATGGTGACAAGGACAGAAGGATGAGGAAGTGTGAAATAAATCTGCCAGCTTGGGGAGAGGGACTAGGACCCCTCCATGGGGTGCAGGGCAGTGGACGGTCTCTGCACGCCCCGGGGCAGAGCTCTCCTCTGCTGCCCCGCCTGGTGCCACAGGGCTTGGAGGAGGGTGGAGGATGGAGGATGGAGTGTGGATGATGGAGGGTGGAAGATGGATGGTGAAGAGTGGAAGGTGAGGATGAAGGATGGAGAAAGGCCCTGGGAGGAGCAGGAAGCTGGTGTATGGTTCCTTCTTCTCCCCCATGGGAGCTTTGCTTAAACATATGCAGGTGCAGGTGCAGGCAGGGAAGGAATGCGATAAATTTACAGAGGGGACTGCAGGTCTTGTCCTCCGCTGCCTCCCTGCACCCTCTGCACAGGATCTGGGCAGCTCAGTCCCTGAAGTGGCCCTGAGGAGGGCAGTGCACAGCACCAGCCTCCACAGCACCTCTGGGCTGGATCTGACCCCTGTGCATTCAAGGAGAGCCCAGGACAAGGAGGGGGGAGTGAGCCCCCAAACCTGTGGGCTGTGCATCCCTCCCCCCAGATCTGTCTGCCAGCTGCGCAGCTGGCCTTCCTTCTTTGGTAAAGACTCCAACAATTCCCTTTTTAGGCCTAATACCACCAATCCCAGGAAGGAACGGGAGCCCGTTCCCCAGCCCCCAGCCCTGCTGGGGCGGCTCTGACCAGAGGGGCTGCCCGCAGGGCTACAGCCCATGCTCCAGCTGCCTGCAAATGGCTTTTCAAGGCAGCCCCTTCTTCAGGGTGCTCCCTGCCCTGGCAGATCCTGCCTCACTGGAGAGGCACCACTGGTCCCCACTCTGCAGGAGCTCGGCTGCTCAACCTGCTTTCCCAGGAGCACACCTCACCCCAGCCAGCATGAAGGTATTACTGCGCTGGCCGGGGTCTGCTTTCCTTATTATTACTCCCGGAAAGCTCTTCCTGATGAATCCCAGCTGGGAGACTTTTTGGGATTTTTTTTGAGTCTTATTAAATTGTTGATACATATTTTTCTGCAGTGCTGCTCATCCTCTCCTCCCCATCCCACTTTGTGCCCCGCTGGCCCCCCCAACAGCAGGGGATGAAGGACCTGAACCCTACCCTTCCCCTTGGGTGTCATACCCGCGGGCTCCCTGGGCACCCTGTCCCCGGGAGCACTGCCCACTGTGGGGCTCTCCCAGTTAGCCCAGTCCCTACACTGGCAGAGGCTGGGGCTGGCAGTGTCTCCAGCATCCCCAGGGCATGGCCCCCACATGAGCTGCTGCAGTATCATCTCCCATTAGCAAGGTGATTCACTGACCCTGCCCGCTCTGTGCCACCCCAGCTATGCGACCTGCACCCCAGTACTGCCCAGCCCTGGGCAGGAGGATGGATGAGGAGCTAGGAGCAGGATGGGAACTCATTGAAAGGCTCCAACAGATGGGTTGTGTTTGCACCATTCCCATCATACATGTTGAAACTCTCCTGTTTTTGCGGGATGATGTCAGATCTGGGCTCCTCAGCCAGATTTCCTCTGCTGCTGAGAGGGAGATGGAGTGGAGGAGGTGGGAGTGGGAGCGGAGGCCATGGGGAAAGGGAAGGACCTGGCCAGGACACCCAGCGGGGTCGTACACCTCTCTCTCCATTGCATGAGAGATGGGATGAGGCAGACAGGTGAAATGCTGCTGCTCCACCCGCTGCTTTTCCTGGCTCCCCTTGGCTCCGGCATGCCAAGGCATTTTCCTGGCAGCTTCCCTCCCCCTGCAGACCCCACTGGGGCAGAGGGCTCATAAAATCCCAGATGAAGGAGCTGGCAGTAAAGCCCACCTACTTGGGGGTCTGAAGTGATCAAAAGGGAAACGTGTCCCGACCCGTCCGGAGGCGCTGGGTGGGTGGAGGTGGCTGGGAGGGAGCAGTGGGGGACCCTGCCTGCCTGGGAGATGTCCCCCAGGTTTTCCCCTGCATTTTTCCAGCCTTTGTCTATGCTCAGCCCCGCTGGCAGCACGACAGCCACTTGGACCAGGGTGTTTTACCCCCTTAACATCACTGTGGCTTTGAGCTGTGCTGGAAGGGGATGAGCTGTCCCAAGGAGCTGGCAGAGCCTCCTCCTCACCTCCTGCTCTGTTGCAGCCTCGGGGGTGCTGTGCAAGCCCCAGATCCCATGGGGAGTGGCTTGGGGACCCCAGTACAGCCAGGCTTTGCCTTGGAGGTGGGGGGGGCACAGGATTTGGGGGGATGGAGGAGTGCATGTAGATATGGAGAGCTCCTCAGTATGACCAGCATGGTATCACCCTCAGGTGATATGGGAGCCCTGCCTTTTGGAGGTCCCCAAGGAGTGCTGGAGAGAGGGATAGGATGCCCTAACCATGGGGGATGCTACATGGGGTGGCACAGGTCCCCCCACTGCCTCAGTCCAGGGTGCTGTGTCTGCAAACTGCTCCCGGTTGTCCAGGGCTCATCTCTGCAGGTGGCTCTGGAGGCATTTCCATCTGTGGGGCTGGGGGACAGGGTGGCCCTGACTCACCTGGCCCCCAGGAAGAGGGGACTCATTCTTTCACGTGGCCCGCGTGGGACTGGCCCCATGCAGAGGTGGCTGCTGAACACTTGACAGCTTGTTTAGATAGATAGCAGGGGGAAAGGGAATGGCAAGTCCTGCCTCTGCAAGTCCGCAGGAGGAAAGCTGCTGCAAGCTGCTCACCCCAAAAGCAGCAGCTCCAGCTCAGCCACCCCTGGGCCCTGGGGAAGCCCCTGCCACAGGCAGCCCCTGGCAGCTGCCCGGGGATGTATCCCATCCCCCAGGCCTGAAGATGTTTCCCATATGTTTGGTACGATGAGCCACACAAAACTCTTGGTATTGTCTCCTTCGGGGATGGTGCAAGCAGTCCAAAGCCATACCCCCGGTGCAGGAAAGATTTCTCTGTTTTCCCCACCATGTTCCCCAGGATCAGCAGCTGGGCAGGCTCATGGGCGCTGTTGGAAACTTGTCCCAGCAAACCGCTCCCCTGATGGGCTGGAAATCCCGAGGCTTTGGAGCCAGAAAGTACACCAAGAGGTGATGTTGGGGTTTGTGCTCTATCCACTGAAACCGTGGGAGCAGCAGCTGCTGAGATGCAGCGTCCCGGCTAGCCCTGCTGGGGCCAGGGGTACCACTGACGAGCAGCTCCAGGCTTCTCTCCATCCTCCACACTGCCAGAGACAAGGAGCATTAATAGATATTTCCTGCTCCTACAGCACTTTTCAGTAATGAAATCCTCAAGGGTGAGATTTTCTAACACATCTCTAAGTGACTCTGAAAGCCTTTTGGAAAGCCCCGCTTGGCAAGAAGGGGAGGTGGGCCATTACCTTGGGGGACAGTGATGGTTTAGCGTGGACTCCACGTCCGAAGACAACAGTGATGCTGTATCACTGAGGGGTGAGGCTTGTCAGCTTTGAGGATAGCAGGGCATTACCAGAATGGATCTGAAATCACCAGCATGGAGAAACCTGGAGGACACCACAGCACCAGTAAATATGGGATATTTGAGCTTGAGGTCTTCTCTCTGTTGTAGAAAAGAATAAAGTCAGCACTGCCCCTTGCACTGCCTCCTGCAATGGGTGGGCAGGTCCTTACTGGTGTCCTTTTGATGGCCCGAGAGCAGGAACATGGGCAAGTGACTGGCAAAGCTTTGGTGGTCATGCAGAGGTAGTGGCCAGGCCAGGGAAAGGATGGGCTGCTGTGCTCCCCAGGGCTGAGTGATCGGAGGAAACCCTTTTCTTGGCTTTGGCAGTGTATGAGTGTGGGTGGAGGGTGGTGACGGGCATGGGGGAGGACCTGCCATGAAACTCCTGCATGTGGTAGAAATTCCAGCTTGGCTGATAATATTTCCCTTCTGCTCCAGCTCTCCTTGAGTCCCTAAATAAGAAAATAGGCCCCAGGGAGCGCTCAGAGAAGCTATTAAAAATAATTAAAATAAAACAAAATAAATAAGTGCAGAGAGATTGAAGAAATAAACCCCAGCTGCACGAGCCCCGGCCTCCTGTGCTGCCTGTGCCGATGCTGCTGGCAAGGCAGGTGGGGCTGCAGCACATTTCTGAAACACCGAGCCCATTTGGGGGCAGTTGCTTGGAGGTTTCCTCCTCTCCTGCCTGGATCATGATGGCAGGGGTTTACCTACATCCCTAGCAGCAGTGGCTGCAGCTCTCCCCAAGCCCCAGCTGTCTGCAGGCAGGGGAGCAACAGCTATTTCTTTGCACCAGACTCATGCAGGGACAGCACTGAATTTTCCAGAAAGACCTTAGGAGCAGGATTCTGCTGAAGGAGATGAATATTTAGGGGCTGGAGCAGCAGTGGGGACATAAATCAGGGTCGCTGCTGTGCAGCCGCTCCAGATTACACCAGCCCGGCTTGGCCCTGTGGGGATGGAGCTGGCTGATGGGTTTTTCTGCTGCCTCCTGCCCTGCTGTCCTGGGGGACACACTGCTCCTGCCCCGCAGCCGGCGGGAAGAAACCAGTTCCCGACTCTTTTAGCAACTGCAAGTATCAGGTTCAGTTTCCTGTGATTCCCTGCGTTTGGTTTGCTCTCCTACTTCATAAATATTCAACAGCCAGATGCTTGAAAAAGTGCCTGTGAATCCCCCTGGCTCCCCACGTGTTGGTGGGAGCAGCGCCCGCGGCCCCTGGCCCCATCCCACCGGGATCTGGCCCCATGGCTATCACACAGGAGAGAGCCCACAGCCAAAGCCAACAGCTCGTAAACAAGCTGCGTGCTGAAACACGCTCCCCCGGCGTGCAGGTACCAGGCGGGTGATGCAAAACAGCTTGAGGGGGTGTGGGCCGGGAACTGATGCCCTAAACCACAGGGGTGACTCCAGAGGGACATCCCCGGAGAGCAATGGGCAGGCAGCTGCTCCCTGGGAATTCAGGTTTTGTGTGTGCTTGCTTGCCCAGGCGTGCTGGGATGTGATGCACTGCCTGCTCCCTCCCCGTGTGCTGTCCGGGGGCAAACCCAAGGGGTTCCCCAGAGCCCAGGGGTGATGGGGTTAGAGGGAGGCTTTCTGCAGGGGAGCCTGATGTTTCCCTGCTCCCTCGCTCCCTTTCCCCCACAGATAGAGGCAAAGTTACTGATCCCACCTGCCTACTCGATCTGTCACCAGCCAGGGACACACACCTGCACTGCCAGCGTGTGCCAAATCTACAGACCTCCAGGCTGCTGGACACTGCCTCGCTGATGGCTTAGCCAGGGATGGAGGGATGATGGTGAGAGAAAGAGGGGGAAAAAAACCCAACCCAAGAACCTGCATTACAGAGATTTTGCTTTTCAGCAGGGCAGTGCCCTGGTGAGGTCAGCACTGAGACAGGCGGCAGTTTTAGGGTGTGGGGCTGGGGAGCACAGCAGCCCTGCAGCCTCCCCGGGTGCCTGCGTAATCCTGCACACCCCAGCTCCTGCTTAGCTTTACCATTTCTTGCCAAAATCACTCCAGAGCATGTCAGCACACTGTCATGTAAGGAATCTAATTTCGGAGAGGCTTTTTTTCCTCTCTCTCTTTTCCCCTTTAGATACAAACCAGACACAGCTACGTTTTATTGGGTGTGAGGGCAGGGCTACCCGCATCCAGCCTTCCTCTGTTCCCTCCCCAAAACGATGTTGGAGTGGATTTGGAGAGCTTGCACTGTTTGTTTAGGACACTTTTCACTGCATGCAGGGACTATCTGCACACGGGTACTTGCGTGCAGGGCTCCCCACCCCATGCTGCAGAAGCCCTGCATGGAAACCACAGGAGAAAGAGCCAAATTGCTCCGTGATGTGGCTTTGGGGCTGGTCGGGTGCTGCTTGCCGAGACCTGGGGCCAGGCAAGCCTTGGAGGAGGGGGATGCTGCTTCCTCCCCCTGCTGCATCATTATTTTGCGGCCTGACACCCCATTCCCAGAGGAGCAGTGCTCCCCATAAAGCCCCTGGGAGGCACTCGCATCCTTCTCTCTTAACCCCCATCACCCCAAGCCCCCTCAGTGATGCCACAGTCCCTGCACATTCCTCCCCCTCTTATTCCAGGTGACAGCACAGACTCCAGAGCCCTTTACCTGCTTGACCCTGTGCTCCCATGCTCTGGGGATGGATAGCGATGGACAAGTCCTGGCCTGGCTTCCCCATGCCCTTCTTATCCCCCCACACCCCAGCCCTGCAGCAAAAGAGGGAATTCCCCTCTCCAAATAACTCCCTGTGGATGCCTGGGAGAGGCAAGGAGCAGCTCCCTTTGGCCCCACATGCAGAGCAATGGTGATCAGCAAGATAATTAATTGGTCTGGATGGTATTTATGGGCATGGGGGTAATTTCACTCAAGTTTTGCTGATTTTGCTGAAGCATGCTGTCACATCTGTGATGGGGCAGAGACTCCCCAGCAGTGCAAACACCTCCACAAAGACCTGTGTTCTCCAGGCATATTCTGCACGCCTTTCCCTTTCCCACCACCACCACCTCAGGACCAGCAGTCTCTAGCCCCTGAAAAATGACTGGGCTGAGTGAGACTTGCTGGGATGGAAAGTATTTGTGATGTCCAGTGGATCAGGGAATGGGAATTCAGAGCATCTCCCCAACCCTCTCCCCACCACTGCCTTCAATGGGCCAGGCAAAACAGGAAATCGCCAGATCTGACCCATGCAGACAACAGGAAATATGTTTTCTTAGGAGGTTTTCCTGCTTTGCTGTTATTCTTTCACTCCTCATCTCCTGCTCCTCTTGCTGCTGAGGAGCTGCCATCCATCTATGTGCTGTGAGCCCCACAGCCTGCTTTGCATACCTGATGTCATCCTTCCTTTCTGAGATGCTTGGCCTGGGAAGCAAGAATAATCTGCTTAGGTCAGTGAAGGATTAAAATCGTCTCTTGGTCTTTTGAGTTGTTCACCTGCAGACCCACAGAGGGGGTTTTGGAGCCGGGGGCTCCAGCCAGACATGAAAAATTTGCCTCAAAAGTAATGTGAGAGCCAGTGAGCCATGATGCCCCTGCGATGAGGGCACAGTGCCGAAGGGCTCTGGTCCTAGCTGGCCCTGCTGCTCTGTCTGCTTCTGCACAGGGAAAGCTGCCCTGCTGCCCAGCCACGAGGGAGCTGCAGCTTCCTGGGAGAGCTCAGCCCCACGGGCAAGCCAAGGGTGCTGAAATCAAGTGGGGACTTTGAAAGGCTGCAGGTTCTGATGTTCCCAGAATGTGCCCCAAACACCACTTGAGCCCAATTCCAGTCCTGCTAATAGCCTGTGCTGTGCCAGCTGGGACAGGGAGCTCTGACCCATCACTGCCTGGGACCGGAGAGGTGATGGATGGTGAGTCCACAGAGACCCAGAACACAGGCGGTGTCTCTGCACAGCACCTCCGCTCGCTCCTGCATCAGCTCAGCCATCCCTGACCTCACCTCTCCCCATCTGCAGCACTGGCCAAAGGCATCCTGAGCAGGTTCTGCATCCCCAGGGAGGGTACAACCCCCTCTTCCAGGGAGCCCTGGCCCATATGGAGCCCAGCTTTGCAAATGCACAAGAATTTGTTCAAGAGTTCACTGAAGTTTAAAGTGAGAGCTTGTCTCAGACGCACCCTCTGTGATGCTTTTCCATCCTAACTCACATCAAATCATCGCTGGACATTTATTGTTTCTGGGCATGCTCCAGTTCCTCCAGGAGACAGCAATCAGAGGGCCTCTCGCTCCTTCTTCTCCTGCCATCCCCAGACTCAGCCCCATCCCCCCTAGTTTCCATCCCTCAAAGCCTCCAAACTCAACACCCCCAAAGCCCCCACCAGGAGCTGGGCTGGATCAAGCCCCCAAAGGCTGAGGGTTCTTCATGCACCTGGGGCAGCCAGTCCAGACCATGGTGCTTACTCTGGATGGTGGTAACAAGAGGGTAAGCGGTATTGGAAGGGCTGGCTGGAAGCAGAGCACTGCAATCTGGGGAGACAGAGGAGGTGAGGAGATGCTGGAGGATGCCAGAATCCCTGCCGACCGGTGGTTGATGCTCCCTACTGCAATTTGAAAGCTGCTGCAGCCTCAGGATAAGGTTTCCAGTACAAATACTTGGAGGTTTTCACTCCAAGTTTATGTTCCAAGACTAATTTCTCAATATTCATTTAGGGAGTCTGCCTTTCTGTGGGTGTAAATTGGTGTACCTCCACTGCCTTGGAGAGGCCTGCACTGATTTATATCAGCTGAGATGCTGACCCCAAATTTGCAGTTTGCACAAATGTTCCTGCCAATAAAACTGTTATTTAAAGTATTCACAGAAAGTGAACCCAGGAGGCATGTGAACATGCTCCAAACAAATCTAATTAAAGCTTTCATCCAGAAAATTCTTCCTTGCTATAGAACAAGTATCCATACATTAATACTTGTCCTCACTTCACTGGGGCTAAAAAACTCAGTTTGGAGGCCCAGGGTAACTGATATTTGTGCCGGGCTGAGCACTTGCAAGCCCTGCTGGCTCCAGGACACCTTGGAGCTCCTTTGGTCTCCCTCTGCATCCCCATCCTTATAGTATCTTTCTGGATGGCTCTTAGCTTTGTAAAGAAGCTCACTGTTTAATTCAGACCAGTCCAGCCAGGCTGCAGTAAAGCAGAGCCACATGCTGCTGGCTGTGCTGGGGAAATAGCTAAAGAAAACATCTTGGCAGTGGCTGACAGGAGCTGGGGAGCACAGAAGTGCCAACGTCAGAGGAACTTGGGTGCCAGCAGCTCTCAGAAACATGCTGGAGCTGATCCAGCTGCTGCATCTCAGCTGGCCCAGTGGTTGGGGTGCTGGCTTGGCAAGGTGAATTCAAGCCCTTTCAGGCAGATCCTGTCTGATTTTAGTCCCTGATCACCTTGATCCGCATAAACTATCACAGAAAACCTACCCAGGAGGAGCTAATCCAGCCCTTGCAGCAGCATTTCAGAAGTCTCCGTGTTACCCATGTACTCCCCAGGAAACTGGCTGCATACAGACACATCATGGCCAGCGCAGACGCAGCATCCATGACAAGCGTTACTTTTTACTGCCCCAGTATCTAAACTTAATGGTGCTGTTACATCAACCCTCTCACCTTTCATCGCCTGCACAGCCACGCTCACCTGCCACCCCAGTCCATGCTGCTGAGAGACAAAAATCCACCAGCAGCCTTGATGGCAGATGAAATATTACTCCCTTGGCTTTGAAACCAGACAGTTAGAGACTCCCTTCCTCTCTTCCAGTGCTACCATGGAGGGGCTAAAACAAGCTGTGAGCTTGTTTTATGATGGATTTCATTTGCATCAAACTCAGCAGGACCAGGGCAGACAGCCACTGGGTATCCCATGGGGTATGGGCATGCATTGACCCAGGTCCCAGGCTGGGCTCTTTTCTAAGGGCATCACTCGCAGGACTTATTCTCACATCACAGCGATGGGGCATCCTATGGGGATGCTGTACTGGTGCATCTCAGTCACAGGTGGGAGCCAAGGACCAGATCTGCAGGAGGCATCTCTGTTGAACTGAAGTCCAAAGAGTGGAGGCCCATAATCCCTGGCTGGTCTAGCCTCTTCCCATTTTCTCTACTCCTGTCTTTCTCTCCCTTGTTTTAGCTGACATTAAGTGGGAATCACCCCATCACTCACTTTTTTCTTCCTCACTCTCTCTTCAAGAAGCTAAACAAACAAATCCAACTCCCCTGAGCTACCTTCATTTCATCTGCCCTCCCAAAGCCCTGTGTTTTTCTGCAGGATTCCAGCAAGATGGCCCTGCAGGCGTTTTCCAAGACAGGAGACACTTCAGACAGCAACAAAAATGTGTAGAATTTGGCCTATTCTGTTCCCTTACCTTTCAGTGACCTTCAGGGAGCTTTAGACAGGCAGCATCTTCCCTCGCTCCCTGGCATGCACCAGGACAGCTCCTGCCAGCCCAACCCAGGCTGCCTGCTGGGGAACAAGCCATAGAAATGGAAAAACAGAAAGAATGAGACAGGTGGGGAGAAAAAGATGAGTTGCCTGCTAATGTAAGAATTATTTCCATGCAGATTCCTTGTGCAACCAGATGGCTGGAGCAAAATCTTTCAGTGCCAGGTGTGCTCCTCATCCCTACTCTCGCCCTGCCTGGCCCAGGGCTCTGCAGACATGCACTGAGATGGGCATTACTGATAAGTCTGTGGTGGAAGCCAGAAGCTTCGAACTCTCCAGGGCCACAAGTTGTTGCTCTTTGGGCATGCACAGCTGCTGAGGGAGTCTGGCTGCTCAAGGGGACTCCTAAGTTTTAGATTTGTGTTTGTTGTATTCACCTAGGAGGTTTTAGCCACTGTACAGCTCAAGAAATCCAAGAAAATGTCCGAAACAGAAGACTTGACCTCGGTGGTACCCTTCATTCCATCACATTGCCAAGGAATTGCCCAAGGGCACAGACATCCTTCTCCATTGTGGGGAGCCAGGCCCAGATACCACGGGACAAAAAACTTGTCTGCTGTCACTGAGCCAAAGAGCAGTGCTACACAGAGGGGACTGCTCCTTCTGCAGCACCAGGGCTGATAGCCAAACTCACTGCTGCAGCTCACCGGGAAAATCTCATACTTGGAGTAGAGGATAAAAAATGTCAAAGGATATCTTCTGTGTGGCATTGCAGAAGGATGTTGGGGCAACAGAAACTGCCCAGACATGGAGGATGCTCTTCCTCCAACTCTCTAACCAGGGAAGCAGCTAGCTTTTGCTCAGACACGATGGGTTCCATGATGTGTCTGAGAGGAGCAACAAGCATCCCTCCGGATGGTCCAGGGAGTCATGGCTGGTCTATTTGGGGATGAGGTCTCTGAGGGGTGCAAAGCCCAGGGCAGGGCCCTCTGAGGGACAGATGCTCCCAGAGCAGATTTCATTGCATTCCCACTCTGGCCATGACTTTAAGCTTGACCAGGAGGGCTCTTACAGCAGGAGCCAATTCATTCCCTGTACTCAGCCTGAGGGACAGGCTACACTACAAAAGGGCCACTCAAAGCCACTCAGGGGCTGTGGGGGACACCTGCATTGCCTGCAGGTCCCACAGCTGCCCAGCTCTGCCAAGCAACCCACTGGGTTCCCCCGGACAAGCAGGAAGCATAGCAGGACACACACACTGCCATCTCCTCTGTGAGAGTGTTTTACAAGCATGGCAGATGAAATAAAAGAGCAGGAGAGCTGTAAACAAGCTAATTTGAGTGTCTCCCTGGGGCCTTGTCAAGTCAGCTTCAGCTCCAGTCAACACCTCTCACATCAGCCAGAGCCCAGCCCAGCCAGGCTGCCCTGAGGGACTGGTGTGCTAATGGCTTTCAGGTGCTCCAGCAAGGCATGGAGGAAGAGCACAGGGAAGGCTCTCCCTCCTTCCCACCCTCGTCCCTCATGAAGTCCCCTCAGCTGGCTCCTGGCTCTGCTCTCAAACATACATTTCACTGCATGATGCTGATTTCTAGGCTACCCAGCATGCATTTCTAAGGAATGGTTCTTACCACAGTGGAAAAATATTCTTTCACCCCAAAATTAAAGTAAGATCAGGGCCAAAAGCAAACAAAAGAGCATGAAGAGCGCCTGTCAAAATCAACTGAGCTTTTTAATAGACTTCCAGAGATCATTTCCTGCCCAGGTCTCTTCTCCCCTGCTCCCCTCCCCTTTCCCTGCTTGAGCTGAAGCCCTCCTCTGAGCCAGCATCCCACCTGTTTCTTAACCCAAAAGCTCCTGTGCCACATCTCCCAGTTAAAGTGATGAGGAATTCAATGGAAAAAGTAAAAGGTCAGGATGGAGCCATGCCAGGACTGCAGAACACAGATACAGCTGGGAATGGACTTCCAGAAAATGTCCATCCTTCCCGGTGACAATCCTCAGATGTCCTAGAGATGATACACTGAACGCAGCTTGCCAAGGAGGAGGAGTCCTTGCTGCAGCTCAGGAGCCCAAGCATTATGGAAGAGGCAATGGCAACTCCAAATGGCAACCAGGAAAAGTGAGAACCTGGTTTGCAAGCGCAAAGGAGCAGGAAATTAAGTAGGCAAGCATCTGATCTGTGACAAACTGGGCCACTGACACGTCAGACAGGCAATGAAACAAAGAGCCAGTGATGAACCCGGCAAGCCATCATACAGCCAGCAGCAGATGTGTTCAATTAGCCCAAGAGCCAATATCCAACCAAACACCAACCTAGCCAGCAAAAAATAGACAATAGACTACTTGTTCCATCAAACAGCTGAGTTAATAGCAAAAATGTGCAGGGAGTGAGCGAGCAGCCAAAAACCCACGCCAGCCACTCAATAAGTCAATTAACCAAAGACCCACATAATCAACCACTTAAGTAGAGCCGAGCAAATAACTCACAATGAGTTATTTATCCATTGAATTTAGCCTCTAGTTTTGCTTGGGCCATCTCTGTGAGCACATGTCAAGTCCCCTCAATTGATTTTCAATTAATCTCATTTTGGCTTGTTTATTCTGTGCATGACTGGCCAAAAGTTAACGTTTGAACTGCACTCATTAGCTGTGATTGCCCAGGAAGATTACATGTTGTGCTCTAGTCTCAGATTAGATAAGCGCAGTTTTGCCAGTGAGTCTCAGTCCCCAAAATGCTTGAACAAGACTGCCGTTAAGCAGCCAGGACATGGTGGTCACATTATTCAAAGAAAGAGCTTGACAAGCTCTTATTGAGCACTTATCCAGCCATCCAAGAAGTTCAACTGAATAGTCCCACAGGAAGAAGGTTGGTGATGCTGCTCAAACAAGATTGGGGAATTGGAGGGTTTGAGTTTAGTGCCCTAAGGTTGATTCCCATTTCTGGGGATCTTCTCCATCACTGCAGGACAGCCGCTGAGGACACAGCTCCATGAGCAGGCAAGGGTGGCCCAGCTCTGCAACTACAGCCCCTTGTCTGGGTGTTCCTCAGACCCTGCCTGGGGTATTGCAGTACCTTCTGCAGGGCCTCCCAGCAGACCTCAGCTCCTGATTTGTTGTCAGTTGGAGAAGTTCCTTCATGGTGGTAAGCTCAGGGACACAGCCAAGCCAGCTCTTTCTGGCAAGGGCTGGGACATGCAAGGCTCTGATTGCATCTGGATGCTCCAAGCATCACCAGAGCATTAAAATAACAGCAACACCACACTGAAAAACCCAACCACCTGACTGAGAGCTACCCGGAGGAAACACAATGTTCCTCATCCCACAGGCCTTTGAGGAAAGACCTTCATGGTGGCATGGAGTCCAGGGCTGCTGTTGTCTTCCTCCTGGTGCAGAAATGCCTCCTTCCTCTGCCCCACACCAGGCTCTTCCACTGTTTTCCAAGAGACCACAGGTCTTCCCATGCTAATGGTCAAACACAAGCCCAGGAAAAGCCTTTGCCCCTGTGAAGCCATATCACAGCAGGATTAGGCCTGTGCCATATGTCATGCTCACACTTCCCAGAGCCAGATTCTACCAAGCCATGGCCGTTTCTCCATCAACGCTATGGATGATGGGGAAGGTACCATTCCTGGCCTTCTTCACCCCAAACTGGTCACGAAAAGAAACAAACCAGGCAGACTGGGCTAGCTCCAAGCATGGCCCCACACAGCTAAAGGAGCTTTTATATCCCTCTCCTCCTGGGGCTGCCGCGAGTGCTTTGCATTCGGTGCTGGCTGGGGAGGAGGCATGTGCTGCCGGCTCAGCGCTGCCAAACCACATTGTCAACTGCTTCACTGCTGCCTGTGAATCTTAATCCCGCAGGCAATATATAACCAGCAGGAACTACACCATCTTTGAAGTGCGAAGTGGAATATCAAGAGGAACACTACTATCTCCTGCCTCTCCAAGAGGCAGTCACAGGGACTGTCAGAGATTAGAACTAATAGTACTTAGCTCACTTCAGCAGCCAGCTGAATCAAATGATCCTTACATGCCCTTATGTCCTAATGAATCGCATCTGATTTTTCACCCAGCTCCTCGAGCATGGAGCAGCAGCACAGCTCAGACCTTGCTTCTTTCATACTCGGAGGGCTATGCAAAAAAATCACCAGCCTCATTACCCTTGCAAATCTGGCCTGTGTTTTTAATCTAGACAGCATCTCCTACAGCTCCCACTGCAGATTCAGGTTTGAGCTCAACTTTCAAAGAGAATTGACGTCTCAAAATCCAAGCTCGGCTGCAAGCATTGAGCTTCAGCTTCAAGACCAAACAAAACCCACTGATTTCACATTATTTCCATACAAAGCTATAAATCAGCTAAGGCTTGGCTTGACTCTAGGCCAAGACTTGACTGAAAGGTTCATGAACCTTAAGGAATCTTTTGACAAGCTCGGTCTGAGATTCAGATTTGTAATAAAACCCCCAAACAGTGAAGCTCTGCTAGTTCCATGTAATTTCAGGTTTTGTTGTGAACGTTTCATGCAACTCTGGGGACATAGTTACACCAGCATAAACCCAGTTACTCCTTAAAAAGCAATAGAGCTGGCCTGGATTTATGCTGGTGTAAGAGCAATCAACCCAGCCCAGAAAAAGAGTTATTTTTATTCCTTGCCTTCTGTTTTGCTAGAATCCACCCAATAAAAGTTCCCAGCCTGAGTCCAGACTGTAGAAATGCAAATGCCAGTAGAGCATAAACCCCAGCGTGTGTCTGGAGGAATTCGTGTAAATCAACAGGGTTACTCCAGCTGTGTGAGGCTGCTTGTCTCATATGCAAGTTGATCAAGCTCAATGAAAACCAACAAGAACCCAAGGATCCCCCTCCCCATCCAAACATCGAGGGGCTTCTGCGAGGAGAGACGTTTACAGGACTCTTGTCCTATGTGGTGACTGTTTCTGAAGGGCAGAAAAATCACTGTGCCCCATCAGACTGACCCCAGGACAGAGGTTCCCACAGCCCTGAGAGGGCTGGCTCCTGCTCCCCTGCTGCAGTGCTAGGCTCTCAGCAGGTCAGTCAGGCTTATTCCCACTGATTTTTCACAGAGCCCCAGCTCTAATAAGGCAAATTGAACTTGTGTTCTGGAAGGAATATGCTGTGGGGCTCAGGGGATGCTGTCCTCCACCCTTGCTCTAATTTTATAGCATATCTGCAGTGGTGGGTCAACATCAAATTGCTCCAAATGGGAGAATTGATGCGAAGTGCTGGGCCAAAGCCCATTTAGCTCCTCTCTGTCCCACATGCGAACCCATCTCTGCAGGTTCAGCTGGATGGCTGATGGGGTAAGGTACTTCTGCTCTTTTGCTCCCTGGCCTCCTGCTTGCACAACAGAGAAATCCTGGGGTCTGAAGCCTTGTGCACAAGCAGAGCAGAACATGAAAGCCAGGTGATGAGCTCCTTAGCCCTGCAGTAACATCAGCCCTTTCAACAGAACTGCTCTGGATTGCATGCTGCAGCAGCGTTTGGCCTGGCACAGGTTACTGCTCCTTCCTATGCCAAGCGTTTGCCGCAGTAAGACAGCAAACAGCAGGAATTCCCTATATTTGCTTATTTTAAAAAGTTTCTTATTGCAAAGGTTTAAGACCTGGCAGGAAGCTGGAGCTGTTTATTTACCCGGGGGCTCACAGCAGCCCCAGAGATGTAATGCAAGGAAGTGCTCTTGCCTGCACCCTTTCTGCACCCCAGCCCTCCCCAAAGGCTGGCAGGCAGCTCTCCTTTCACAGCTCATTTTAGTACCCAGAAAGCCACTGGCTTTCCTAGACTAATCTCAGCCTGCCAGATCCTCCTGCCCTTGTTTTAATCCCACACCCACTCCCAAGGGCTAAGGTACTTTGATGCATGCTCCCTTCCATGCCTTGGGAAGGGAGGTCCTAATAAGGCAGCTGGGCCATTGCTTTGGCAGTCATTATCATCCTACCAGTACTGCTGAGAAGCTGGCTTGGCCCTCTGCCTTCCCTGCTAGGCTCTTCAGAGGTGTTAAAAGGGAATTCTTCACTCCCTGGCAGCATCTTGCTGACCCTTCAGTGCACACGCACTGAGATTTAAGTGTTTGTCCACACAGGAAAATCTATTGTTGATTTGCTGCCCCTTGATCTGAAAAAGTAATGGTGCCTGTCTCAGAGGGGTTTGATGTGTGATCAGTGGGACTTTGGGTGCTGATTGTGCTTGGCTGGCTCCCTCCCACATGCCCTGGGCAGGTTTGGAACAGGGGTTTGGAAGGGCTCTCTGCAGTGACCCTCTGTGCTGGGTCTTGGGCTCATTCCCACAAACACTGAGTTGTCCCATGGCCGTGTTTCCTAAGATATGGCCTTTATGTTCCTGGGGATGCCGTGGGGTGAAGGGCCCAACATCACGGAGGGTCTGGTGTTCCCAGCCATCTTAGCCATGTGCTGAAGGCACCACACAGGGAGTCAGACACCTCCTGAGAGCACAAGACTGTCTTCTGTGACCTTGCAGCACCTGCCCAGCAAGTCCAGCATATGCCTTAATGCATGGGCATAACTTACTCCTCATGTCAGTGGTATCACTCTAACACACAATCCCAACCTGTGTGGTACTTATCTGCTGTTCGTTTTGGAGCTTCCCTTTGGAAAGCAGAAGACTTGCTGCATACAAAGTTAGGATTCCAAACCTTGGATGCCGACTTGAGTTTTAAAGCAGCTTTATCCTACATCTGAATCCATCTTTAAGTAGACAGGAATGTTAATGCTAAGGGGTACTACCTTATTTATCATTAAAACTGCTACTCATTTGTACTTACATTATAGTTTTCAGAAAAAACCACAACAGTAAAGAAAATCTTAGCTCTTGTCCTACCAGGAACAAAGTCCAAGAGCAAGATGAATGATCAGGGAAGAAGCCACACTTCTCAGGGAGTAGCAAGAGCAGGACTGGGGTAGAGGATGAGCCAGGAGCCAAGGGTGATGGCAGCACAGGGGGTACCTGCACTGATGGAATATAACCCTGCAGGCACCAAACACAGCAGGTAGAGCTGGGTGCTGGTAGCACTGAGAGCCCCAGGGAGTGATGAGCCACATCCAGGGTGCCTAGTCAGGAGCAAAAGCAGCCTGAAACAAGACTGGAGATAACCTTTAGCACATGGCTAAGGTTTCTCCCAAAGTAAAAGGCACACCCCCAGACCAGGTAGGGAAGGAGTGCCCGGGGCTGAGCTTAAATAGAGTCCAAGGGGCCATGGGCAGGGGTGTGGGTGGGGTCCCAGGTGAGGTTGGTCAGGGCAGTTGATGTGCACTGAGGTGCACCTGAAGGTGCTTCATGGCACCAGGCAGATGTGGGTGCAATACTGCAATACAGAGGGGAGGCTAGCCCAGGTGTTTAGAGGTGTCAGGTATTTGGAGGTACCTCTCCCCCCCCCATCAATAGCACAGAAGAAAATCAGTTTCCATCATTCGCCCACCTTCTTCTCAGGGCTGTGAACTGGTGTCAGGAAGATGGTGTCACAGCTCTGCTGTCGGCAGGGAGCAAGGCCAGCCTCTCTCCCCAGCAGCAACGCCGAGCATCCGCTGCAGTAGGTCAGGGTTCTCACAGCAGCTATTCTGGCAGGAACCTGGACCAACGATCCCTGAATTCAAGGGAGAGACTGTGGGTTCAATACCTTGCAGCAGACATCAGGATTTGGCCCCTGAGTGCTATGCACGAGGGGAGAAAACCCACTGGGGAATACAGAGTTATTCAAATTGGATGCGAGCTACATTTTATCTTATTGGAGTGGGTTTGGGGGTGATGTAATCACTCAGTGTGCTTGTACGTTTGGGATTGGGACGAGATGCTGTTTATCATGAGCTGACAAGTCAAGGAAGGATGCGAGAAAATGATCTGGGACTTCCCATGCAGGACTTGCTGGAGCTGTGAACCGGGGGAGACGTGACTGGAAGCTGTAAGGATTAATGGCCCCTCTGCTGCTGTACAAGGCGCGAATGAATGAAATTCTGTTCCCCTTACGAAGGAATGCCATTAATTCAAGGGGAGATAGTCCAGATTTTTCTCCAGTGTGATGAAAGCAGAATTTGGCCCTTGATCTTGCACAGAAAACGCCTGTCTAGCAAATTTTGAGGCTCTTCTTTTCATTTCTCTTTTGATTTGATTACATTTTCTTATGTAGCAACATTTTTTTCCCAGTAAATGCAGAGAGAAAGGAATAGAGAGAGATAGGCAGGCAGGCAAGCAGGTAGAAGCACCAGCAGTTGGGAGGGAAGGAAAAATGACTGAACAGAGGGGAGCTGTGACTGGGACACAGGGAGCTGCTCCCCCCTGGGCAGTGCGGGGATGCTGGGGTGTGAGGGGTGAGAAGCCTCAGGGGTGGGAGGTCTCTGGCACGTTTGTTGCCTCTTTGGCTGGAATTCATAAGTAAATACAGAGTTGACTGAAACTGCTCCAACTCTTCAGCAGCCCCTCTTTGGCGCTCAGTGGAATTTGGGGCGGGAGGGGGCCAGGTGGGGTCCGTGTTTGCTCACATTCCTCTTTGTGTGCCAGTTTCGGGATGCTGGTGCAAAGCAGGGGACAGCAGCTGGGCGGTGTGTATAGCTGGGAGGTGTGTCAGGCTCCCTTGGCTTCTGGTGGCTTCATGCCCCGGTAGCTGGTCCAGGAGGGGGAGGCGATGCCACAAGGGTGATGGGGAGCAGAGCACAGGGACAGGGTTTTGTAGTGCAGAGGACCAGGTGGGTGAGCTGGGAGGGCCAGTGCTGGCACTGGAAGCTGGGCAGGGATGGGACCCCCAGCAGATGAGGCTGTGCCACCTCCTGGCAAGGCACTGGGTGCCCGGGGAGCATGAGGAAGCAGTGCTCACTGAGATCCTGCGGGCACATTAATGGAACGGGTCCTCTGCCCCACCGTGCTTGGTTCCAAGCAGATGAGCATCCAGGAGGGACAAGCTGGCACACAGCTGCCAGCCAGCCCAGCTGCACCCAGCCCCTCTCCTCTGGGCTGTGCTCCCACCAAATTTCCAGCCACGGGGTGCTCTGGGACCCCGCCAGAATACGCTTCACGAGCTATTTCTGCTCAAGCTCTCTAACCTGCGGCTTTGCTATCCATCACAGCAGGGAGCTTCACCTAATTCCCTAAATGAAGCCAGCAGAGATTTTTCTTGCGGAGCAGCTGAGACTGAGCCACTTTGCTGTGTGTCACCCAGAACAGTGGCAGGCTGAGCTCTCTGCTGAGCTCCACCACCTACCATGTAGCATCACATTTGCCACCCACGTCCTGCTTGGAGCTTCTCTCCGCTGGCAGGATGCAGTGGTACAATCTACAAGCAGAAGCAGCAGATGTTTAAAAAAAAAAAAAAAAAGGCAGTAATCCAGAATTTTGCTGATATAAACACAATACCAGCACTGAATACAACTGAAGGAAGACAAAAACATCCCAAAGACATAAAACATCAGGCCCCTTGGAGAATCTCCAGGCTACATGCACTGAACTCCATCAGCCTCGAAGAAATGAGTGCTTAACCCCTTTTCAATCTCTTTGGCAGTCCAGCCCTTGAAGATTTATAGTGGACTCTGAATGAGGGATCTTCTTTGACATGCCCCACTCCTTTAATTATGGGAGAGAAAACTAACAGCTGCCCTGCAGACACCCGTCTGACCGTCCCAATCCCCTCTCCGTGGGACGCGTGGCCCCTTCCTCGCCGTCAGTCCCCACCTCCTCCCCAGCCCCGCCAACACCTCGGGGACCTGCCGCAGCGCTGGGGATGCCCGTCTGCCAAACACCCGATGCTCAGATACCCACTGGTCCCCGTGAGCCGTGCCAGCAGCTGGCACATCCCTGGGATGCTCTTTTAGGAGGTCGGTGCCCTGCTGCCGTGCTCCCCTGCCTGCACTGGTGACACGTCGCCGGGTGCAGGAGTCGGTGCAGGCCAGCGAGGGCAGGGCAGGCAGCCGTGTTGGAAATTCCTCTCTGCCGGCGCCGCTCATTCCCAAGCCCTAATTACAGCGGTGGTGCAGGGACCAGCCTGGCGCGGCTGGATCCCGGGGTCAGGCCAGGCTCCGAGGGCCAGTCGTGCTCCAAAGACAGCACTGATGTATTTTGACAGGACTTAAGGACACCTGCTACTTTCAGAGATTTTTCTCTTTTGCTAGCAAGCTTTTGAACGAGTGTGTGTGTGTTGACAGGGGCAGATATCACTGGAGGGTGTTGAGGAGGGAGCAGGAGGGAAATCTCCAGAGAACGTGTCAGGGAGGATTTTTCTCGGCTGCTCACCCTACAGTGAGCGATGGGCACCGAGGAAGCAGCACCCCATGTAACTAGCTTGCGTGTGCTAGCTTCAGTTGTGAGGTCTTACCATATTCTTCTTAACATCACTTTAAAGCCAATTAGTAGCTTTAATTTATGGAGACCACACACGTGCCCAACCCTTGTATTTATGCTGGATGGCTTCCATCTTGGAAACTTTCTTGGGTTTCTGTCCATCCCCAGGATGTTTCCAGGACTCCACCTTCCCCTGCCCAGCCCTGTGGCCACAGGGGAGCCAGGAGGATTCATGGCCAAAGCATTGCGAGGGAAAACAAGCTACCAACCTTTGCCATCTATTGAAAGTGTCTCAAGCTGAGCAAAGCACGTGTTCCAGGCACGGGAGGGGGACTGTGTTCACTCATGAAATAAATGAACGTGTTCTGCTCTGTGGGTGCAACACACAGGGACAAACCTCTGTCATGCCAGTGCCAGCTCCTGTGGACTGCAGCTGAGATGCTGTACCCCAGTAGATCTAGCAGTCTTGATGGATTTGCTCCAGACATTGGAAAGCAAAACCGGCTCTGTATATTCATTTCACCAGCTCCATTAGAATCATAGAATAGGTTGGGTTAGAAAGGACCTTTAAAGGTCATCTAGTCCAACCCACCTGCAGTGAGCAGGGACATCTTCAACTACAATGGGCTGCTCAGAGCCCCATCCAACCTGACCTTGAATGTTTCTAGGGATGGGGCAACCTGTGCCAGTGTTTCATCACCCTCATTGTAAAAAATGTCTTCCTTGAAAATCAGCCCCTGTCCTCTCCCCACCTTCTGTCCTGGTTTCCTTACTCTCCCTACCTAAGGGACTGCCAGCCCAGTGACCATCAAGTCCAGGCTTGACTCTCTCAGCCACAGTTCTGCTGGGCACATCATCGGGGTGGCACTGTGCGGGGTTCCTGCTGCACAGCGGGCAGGGAGGGCAGGCCTGAGCTTCACCTGCCTGTGCAGGAGTGGGGTGTGGGAGATCAGCTGCCTGCTTTAGCACAGGCAAGTCCTTGGTGGGAGTGACTGGGAGCCCAGCAAGGGTTGAAAGGTGTTTTTCATCTGGGAGCCACCATCCCATCCCACACGGTGTTACAGTGCAGAGCTCCCAACGGAAAGTGCCTGGTGAGGTAGAGCCATGTTGGCCAGATCTCTCTGTGAGTTTCCAGACACGTTCTTTCTATCTATCTATCTATCTATCTATCTATCTATCTATCTATCTATCTATCTATCTATCTATCTATCTATCTACCTACCTACCTATCATCTATCTATCTATCTGCTGTTTTGCAGCCAGAGGGGAATGAAGGCTGTTCTCAGCCTTGTTCCCTTTCTGCACATTATCCACACTCCCCCTTGCTGGCATTCACCGAACCCATTCTTGGCATGTATCAGAGGAGAAGCCAGGAATTCAGTAGGCAGTGAAGGTGCTTGATGTCTTCTCAAACTGCTCCCCCGCCTCTCCAGGAGTTTTTTGCTCTGTTGGAATGGTGGGATCATGTGAGGAGGGCTGGAACGAGCATCACTGCACATCTTCCCCTGCATCAGAGCCTCTCTGTCTGAGTGCTTTCATGTGCAAAAGGCAAAACAGAAATACACCTGACCTCTGAACTTTGGACAGGGTCTTTTACCACCTCAAAGCAGTTGACATTATCGCTGTTTTACCTCCTTCCTCTTTTTGCTCCAAAACCCGGACACTTACGCCAAGTCCGGTTCTCAGCACATCTGCTCTTTCAAAGAGTTGGGAGGTCCCAAGACCAGTCAGTCCCGGCATCAGGACTCTGACATCTGGTTCAGCCTTGTTTATGAGTCACTTGGGGAGCTTGGGAAAGTCGTGTAACTATTCCTAGCCAGTGCAGCTGACTGCTGGGGTGGCGCAAGTCCCACCCCAGTGGGTCCCAGTTGGCTGCCCTTCTCCAAGTCTTCACCTCCAAGCACATGCCAAGCACCCCGAGCTCTTTTGTTGGAAAGGCCTTTCAAATGCCCCTGGTCTGATGTCCCATGATGGGAATATAGGTATCCTATGCCAACAGTTCTCTGCCAGCCCATGTCCAGAAGAGGAAGGTGCAGAGGTGCTCCATGTAGTCTTGCATCAGCTGTCAAGACTTCAACGGGCACTTTTGTGTAATGCCATTTTGTGGGATTTACCTGCTGCTCCCCTTTGCCCTGTGGTCCACTCTACCCCACTGTTTTAGAGAGATGTCAACTATTATATTGCATTTGCTTCTCAAGACCAAAGCCTGCTCACAGCGTCCCTGCTGTTGAGCTGGAGAAACACCACTCATCCCAGCTTTACACCAAGGTTAACTGAGCAGAGCCTGGCCCCATGTGTGTTAATTGTTCACAGACTCATTATTGCCCTTCCCTGGTCTTTGTTGTTTCCTTGGAGGGGCTGGGAGCTGCGGACTTCATGTGCGCTTGGTCCCAAACCAAAGAGCACTGCAGGAATGAGAGCTGGCAGCTCCCAGCCAGGGCTTGTTGTGGGGGATTTTGTTCCACTGCCTCTGCTGGGGCTTTGTTTTTCCATCTCCATCCAATGAAATAAACACTTTCACATGTTGCAAAGTCCTGCAGACAGAGCTTGGGAGTTTTGCTTTTGCTTTCCATGTCCTTGTGGAGTGGTTGCTCCCGCTGGCCTCCCCACCAGCCCAACTCTCTCGAGTGCCATCTCCAACCTCCTTAGCTGAGCAGGACCTCAGTGATCTCCTCCCAGGGACTCTGGTGGCACTTTTCCCCAAGGACACAATTCCCCTGGAGGGACAAAACCTGGTGGCTGTGGGACATGGTGCAGGAGCATCCCTGCTATGTGTGGCTGGGAGCAGAGATGAGCCTGATGCCTGGCTAGAGTGGTGCTGCGGTGGGATGAGGAGCCTGAGCATGGCAGGAGGAGGGGACCCTTGCAGAGACACTCCTGGGACTCCCAGCTCCTCTCACCATGGGACCCCAACCGTCCATCCTGGCTCCTCAGCCGACCTTGAGGCTTCATGCCCCTGGGATTCATCCAGACCTGTCCTCAACATCCCCCTCCCCTTTCCTGTGATCCCAGGGGCCATATGGGGAAGGAGGAGAGGGGGGCAAGGGGGAGGGAGCATTTTTAGGCCCTGTTGTTTTGCTCACAGATGTGGCAGTCCCCACGCACGTTGCAGCTCCAGCACTGGCAAGCACAGCCCAGCCTGCTTTTATGTTTCCTGCCTCCGCTCCCAGGCAGCCCTGGGACAGCCCAGCACCGAGGCACTGTGCTGGCTGGGACCCCCACCAAGCTGACTGCACTGGGTGGGATCTGACCCCTGAGGGAACTGCGAACCCCTCTGAGCATCACAGGATGCGGGCAGTGTGGGCTGAGAGTGGAGAGGAAGGGCAAGCCAGCCACGGGAAGAAGAAAATCTGATGTGGTCTCCCAGTGTCCCCTCTCCTGGTGTGGGCCAGGAGATGTTGACCAGTCAGGGTGATGCCACCACTCGCATTAACCCCTTCCACGGGGAGAGACCGGAGCAGGGCTGGGGCTTGCACTGGCCTCCCCGACCCCTCTGCTGTGATGATTTACATCAGCACAACCCAGATCCAGCCCTGATCCTATGGGGAAGGTCCTGCCCCTCCTGCCTTCCCCACTTGTGCTTGGGGGAGGTGGGGGTCCCTGGGGGAGGCTGCAGGCCCCAGCAGAGACATGGGAGTTGTGACCAAGGCTGCGTGGGGCATTGAGCCCACAGGAGCACCCCACTGATCCCCAATGCAACTAACTGTCCTCTGGAGCAAGCCGGGGGTTTGCCTCTCCTGGGACATCCAAATTAGTGGCACCATCTGCAGTGGGTCACAAATCAGGCAGCCCTCTCTGCTCTCCCCCGCTGTCACCAGAGAGGTCAAGGTCTAACCTGCACCGTAGAAGAGGGTCAAATTCTCCTAAAAGTTGGGTCTGTTGTGACCTGGCTCTTTCTGGGTCTTTCGTTGCATCCCAGGCAGAACAGCTGCACTTGCATTTTGGGGGAATTCCTGCAGAATTAGGGTCTTCCCAAAAATGGGACCTGGGTATCACATAGGACCCCTGGAGAAGGCAAAAGGCAGCTCCCCAGCAAGGAAAAGGCTGGGCTGGGAAATGGTGAAGCAGGTGGCAAAGGGAGTAGTCCAGTGTCCCCAGTAAGAGGCAGGCTGGTCCTTTTTTGGGTGCTCAGCCTTGGAGCCCAGTTTCTTGGAAAACCACACTTTTTGCAGCATCCCTGCCAGGCAGTGGGGAACCAGGCTGTGGCCCAGGTGGAAGCCTGCCGGCTCCTGTCCTTCCCTTCACATCCCAGAATCTGGCAAGTGCCACCGGCGAGATACAAAGAACAGACATTTCATGGCAGAGAGACACTCACGTCCCCGCCGTGTTTGCAACCCAGCTGCTTTTGCTCCCCCAAACAGGCAAGCCTGAAGCTTCCTCTCCGCCTCTGCTGTGTTTCGGCTCCGCTTCTCTGATGTCATAAATAAAAGGCAGGAAATAAATAAATAATAATAACAAAAAAAAATCCCCGCACAAACACGTAACAAATCAAAATGACCCTGTCTGTGAATGAAGGGAAAGAAAAGGCGGATCCCTCCCTGGAAGTCTCGAGAGCTTCCAAAAATAGGCTGTGGCCCCAGCCAAGGCGAGCGCAGCCAGGGTTTGCTTGGTCAGCGCCAGCACCGGAGGGGAGCAGCGGTTTCCCAGACACTCCTGCCCTGCTCCAGTGCCCGTGGACAGATGGACCATGTCCTCCTCCCATGGGCACAGCAGCCAATTCCCCATGGTGCAGTGAATGGCAGCGTGGGTCAGGTGGTGTGAAATCCCTCCAAAATTCAGGGTGAAATTTTATTTTCCTGCTTACAGCTGAGCAAGCCATGGGCTGCAAAACACCTTATCCCAAAGGTGGGCATGGTTGGTGCCATGGCCAGGACAGCAAAAAGGGTCCCATGAGCAAGCACACCTCAAATTTCAGTGCCCAGCTGCCTCCCAGCCCTTGCATGGACTGTTACACAGACCTAGAGGACTTTTCCCATTTTCCCAGGAGTCTCCATGCTGTGCTTGGTACATGCAATTGGACGCTTTCTGCCTCCAGACACCCCTGAGAGCAGCGGCTGCTGGGGGTGGGAGGGTGCTGGGGTGGCTGGGGATGGTAGAGGGACCGGGCCATCCCCACAGCGTGGGGTGATGCTGGCAGCAGCCCCCCTCCCCGCTGTGCATCTCCCCAGGCTTCAGGCTCCCAAGCTGTGCTGCAGGAACGCTCCTCATGCCAGCTGCTGCCTCCCACATCTGGGAACCCTGAGTGGAGCCATGGGGCCGGGGATGGAAATTTGGGCTTGGCCTCTCTGGCTCACCTGTCTCAGCCCTGCACCCGGCCTGGGGGCTGCACAGAACCCCCAGCAGACCTTGGCACCCTTCCCCTTGTCAGAGGCACCCCAAGTCCCCCGTATCTGGGCAGGATCTGCCATTCCACTGGGCACGGGCAGGAGAGGGAGAGACAGAGCTGGAACTCCTGCTGAGGCGACGGCTGTCTGTGCACAGGCAGCACAGCCTCCCCTCTCCTCCGGCTGGAGCCACATTCCTCTCTTAACCCGGCGTGCCGCAGTTCAGCGAGTGTGTGCACGAGCGCACACGTCCTCCAAGAGCCCCAGCCGGTGGCCAAGAGACTCCAGATGCTGGAGGAGCTGTGCACAGCTGCCGGCCAGCAGCAGCAGAGGGGGAAATAAAGAAATAAAGAATTGACACCCTTTCCTTTCCTTCTCCTTTTCCCTTTCCCCTTTCCAACCCAGGACAGAAAGGAAGAGCAGCACCCAAGTCCAGGCTCCCCTTGCTGGCACCATCCCTGTCTCTGAGCTCTCTGTTCAGCAGTGGTGCTGCCTGACTCCAGCAAGACATTCCTGTGTCCCCTCCATCCTCCTCGGTCCATCCTCCAAGCTCCCAAGGCTGGGCTGTGCCTGTGAGGTCACCCTGGGCAGAGCCGCCTGCTTGGCTTGGCCAGGGGAACCAGCAGAGATTGTGGCATTACTGGAAAGAGAAAATCTCCCTGAATAATTGAACGGGAGCCCAGTGAGCTGGGCTGTGAGGGGCCTGCCTGAGAAATGAGAGCATGGAGCAGGAATGTCAGGTATTTCCTTCTGCTCGCCAGCACTAGAGCAGCCCCAGGTAGCGGGCAAGGGCAGAGGAAGGGACCAGTGCTGCTCTCCCACATCCCTTTGCTGCTGGGGAGGTCTGGGGTAACCTCCAAATCACAAGCAAAGCTGCAGGGGTGGAATCGAGACTGTGTCTTGCTGGCGAGATATGGATCTGATGCTGTCAGCTCAAATGGGAAAGGAAATGGAGAAAAAACGTGCAAGAATTGCAGGAGGTTTTATTCGAAGATTAGATCGATTGAAACATTTCTGCAGTGTGGGAGCTGGGAAGGAAGCTGCCTCAGAGAGGGCCAAGCTCTATATTTAAAATGGAAGCGTTTCCTGGGCCATCAGCCCAACGTGCCTGCAGGAGTGTGATGGGGAGGGTTTCACACAGGCACCAAAACCGCGGAGGCCCACAGACCCTCCCATATCATCTCCTCCTCGGCAGGGCTGAACACCCCATGGGATGTTCAGCAGGGATGAAGAGGAATCACCCCTCAAAAGTGAAGAGGAGGTGCAGGAATGGAGAAACGCCAGCCCCCCAAAGTTGAATTCAGGTCACAGTCCCACTGCCCTTTGGTTTTGTTTCTTCCTTTGCGTGGCTTGCGGTTGAAACTCTAAACCGGCTCATCTGGCCGGCCGGCCGACTGGGAGCGGGGCTGCAAAGCTGGATCTTGGCGCAAGCCTCGCATCAGCGCCGCATAACCCCCAGCCATTTGCGCATGATGGAAAAGCACAGTAAAGCTTTTGCTTCCTAGTTTGCATAAGCATCGCTGCCATTTCCAGAGAGCATGGGGAGGATAACAGGCAGCCGGCGGCTTTGAAGGCTGGGGTGGGATGGAGAGGGGCTGGTGCAGAGGGGCAGAAGGGAGAACGACAGCTGCAGCAAGGGGCTGTGCAAGCAACAGGGTTTTCATCCTGCTGAGAGCAAGGACCGGCGTGTTCTGCACACACAAACACCACCAATGTGGAGCTCAGAGACAGTTCAAGCACCAGCAAAGACACGAATGTCCCTGTGCCTGCATAGGGTTCCCCACTCAGAGCATGGCCAGTGTGGGCTGCAGCCTGAAAATGTCCCCCAGCTCCTCCGGTTTTCCTGCCCCAGTGTTTGCAAGCGTTAGGTGTGCAAACACGGCACTTCCCTGCAGCTGCACAGCAGATGAGCGGTTTGCTCACTTGTCTGGCAATTCTCTGCTCTGCCTGCAGACACTCCCTGATTACACGTGGTCTTCCGAAATGCAACCAAGCAGCAAAAGAGATGAGCAGCTCTGTCCTTCCCTTTACTAAACTCAGAGGCTGAAACATCATCACCTCTATTCTTATATCTGGGGATAGGGACAGGTCCCAGCTTTACCAGCTCCCAGAAGATGATGAAATAGAAATCAAAGGGAATAGAGCAAAGCAAGATTACCCCAAACTTAAAATCTGTTATTTTGCTTTTACTTTCTTCCTCCTTATGTTTGTTTCTGAGCATCAATAGGAGGACTGGCCATGCCAGCTATCCCATATGTGAAATTTGGCTTAAACCAACAGAAATCCAGCTGCTTTCCATGAAGAATATTAAGTTTTTCTTAAAAAATTGCAGCTGAAACTTCTGAGTTTGGGACAATCCCCAAATCCCTCCTGGTGGCTCTGCAGGTCAGGGCACCCTCACCTCTTCCTGGTAAGGTCTCGTTGGATGAGTCCTGCCTTGCCATTTCCTCCTGGGTCACTTGGAAAAGGGGACCCCAGAGAAGTGGCCTCCTTGTGACATCTGGAGGTGCTCTGCCCAGGACGCAGCTCCCGGCTTCAGCTCTCTCTTACCTTGTGCTTTACAATTCAACAATTCCCATTTTTTACCCTTTCCCAGACCTATTCCTCCCTGGGTGTCGATCCTGCCCATTGCAGAATGCACCCATGTCCTCTGTGCTTTTATGAAGTTCCTCACCACAAGGCAGATGCTGGCAGGGCTGGTCCAACCTCAGACCTGGGGTCCTGCTGCCTCCCTCTTCCCGGCCCCTCCTGCTCGGCTGATATCCAATATTGCTGTCTCTACTCCGAGCTCCTCAAAGGCCATTTTCCTCCGCTTGTCTGTTCTAATTTGGGTGTTTGGCGGGACAAGTCTGTCTCCTTTCCGGGTGCGGATCCAGCCTGTGCTCGTGGCTGTGGCTTGGACCTGTCTGCGTGCGGCCGGGCTGCCTGGAAGTGGTCCCGGCTAGGGATGCTCTCGGTCCTTCCCAGGGAGAACTCCAAATCCTGCGGCAAGCACAGAGGTGGCAATTCAGTGCCCTTTGGCTGTGTCTGAGTGGGGGCATGGTCCCTTGGGTCCTTGGGGGAGAGAGAGAGCCCCCAGTGCACCCACCATGCTCCAGCATGCATAGGGCTGTCAGGGTGTCCGTGTTGCCCACCCGCCTTTTTGTCATGAAGATCCTGCTCCTCCTTGCAGCCGAGGCACACGGCTGAACAAAGACCATCCCTTGTGAGCCACCACTGGCTCCCCTTGTGAGCAGGGCATCTCAGCAGGGACAGGATCGGGCCCCTCTTCCCCTAGCCTCTGTGATCAAGTGCTGTGGGAATGCCTGGTAATTATACAGCCCGCTGAAGTGTTGTAATTAGGGTATCGAATCATTTGCAGCAGGAAAATGAGGACAGAAAGCAGAGGAGGTGGTGCTGGTGCTGCAGGTGGACACGCAGGTCCAGGGGCAGGGGCAACTGTGGGACTAGTTCCCCATGGCTCTCACCTTTGGGGGTCTTGTTGTCCCCCCATGGGGTTGAGAGGTTTTTTGTCAGTGGGAACACATGTTTTGCTCTCTCTTTTTTACCTGGCCGAGCTCTGCCCTGCCCCTGAGCTGCACTGAGACTGAGTGTCATGATGCTCACACCTTGGCTGCTCCCATCAGGTAGACAGAATCAGAGAAAATTAATTATCTGGGATGATTTCACTAAAGGAGGGGGAGGTAGGGGAGAGAAAGGCAGTGGTTCTGGCTGGGAGCCCCGTCTCTACCCACCAGGTCCTGCGACCTTCTTCACGAAACAAGAAGCACTTGCATTCCCTCCTACAGACCCTGGCTCTCACCCAGCCTTCGGCTCCTCAGAGGAGCCGTGTGATGCCAACCCTGCTGCCGCCAGGGCAGGGAGACATCCCGGGATGAACACAGAGAGGACCGGGACCGCTGCTGCATTTCTGGGGGGAAGGGATGGTGGCTTTTTTTTAAAAAAACCCCAGAAATCGGGTACCTGCCAGGAAAAAAAATCAAACATATTTTCCGTCATGTCTTGGCTGTGGAAGTGGGGATGTGACAGCTATGGAAAATGGGAGGGATTAGGTAATATGCTGGGATGTAAATAAATAAATAAAGGAGGGAGTGGAGGTGGGGGGAAGATCCCAGAGCAAAATCCACCCCCCCACCCTGTCACGCTCTTCCAGAGCCAGCACGCCGCCCACCCCCACCCCAAAGCCCCTGCAATGCCGCAGGGAGGAGGCTGCTCTGGGACACGTGCTGTCCCGCTGTGTGCTGGCACGAGGAGCATGTTTCAAACCACGGCGAGAGATTCTGGGAGCAATAAAAAATGGCTTCGTCTTTTTTTTTTTTTTCCTCCCTTCGCTCCCCCCTCTTTTTTTTTTTTTTTTCATGTGCTGCATTTCCTACAATCTGATTTTCTTCTCTCCGCCAAATACAGGTTTCAGGTTCCTGAGCATGGGGCTGCGGTTTGAGAGGAGCAATGGAAACTCCCTTGTGGTGGGAAGGGGCCAAAGGCAAGGGGGTGCAGGAGGGGAAGGAAAAAGGGGCTGTTCTCACTGGGGTGTGGAGGCTTATAGGGGCAAGGAGCTAAAAACCTTGTGCTCTGCTCCAGGCACATTTTTCATTCAGTCCATCCTGTCTGAGGCTGACAGTGATAACGCATCTGGAGCTGGTGCCATCTCCCATGCTGGAAGAGGGGACCTTGGAGGGTCCCATCAGCCCAAGGCCACCCCAGACCCCACAGGTTACCCACAGGAGGGTCTGAGTGGGGTTTGCTGGTGACCCCTACCCACTGCCACCTCCATTCCCTGCCTGTGCATATCCCATGGGGCACTCCCCTGCCTGGCTGGTGGCCAGTGCATTCTCCTTTCCCAGACTGGGGGAGAAGTGAAAGTGCTTCTCCCCATTCTCAAGCAAAATCTTTATTTACAGGGACTTCAAATATTTATCTAAAGCGCAGGGCTGCAGCAGGGATGTCGGCATGCGGCAGCTGGGTCGCCCTGTACAGCCCTCACTGGGTCTCTCAGCTCTGTCATCCCTCCTCACCCTTGAGCCATCTCCTGCTCTTTATTTATTTCCTTGAGGATATTCCCTGCAGTAAATCACTGTTGGCAGGGTTGGTCTGGGGGTGATGGGATTCAGCTGCCCACTGGGATTTTGGCTGTGATCTGCAGGAGCACCTCTCCTTCTTCTTACAGGGGCTGGATTAATCCTCCAAATGCGCTGTGATTTCTGGAGACTGTTTCCCTAGATCCGGGAGCTTTGAGGCAATTTGGACAAAACCTGGAAAGCCATCCTCTTTCCTCTGCCTCACACTTCCTGGGCATTTGATCCACCACGTGCTATGAAAGTACGATTGCACCAGTTGGGGCAGCCCCTCCTTGCCCAGTATCATCTCAAGGCTCCTTCATGCTCCTCATCCTGGCTCCTGAGGAAGCCATTTCAACCTGGGGCTTGCTTTCCAATTAGCAAAGTATTATTTCCAGCCCTTTGCAGAGCCCAAACAAGCAGGGCTTTTCCCATTGTTACTTCCTCAATGGCAGCTGCCGGCGTTGTGTTTCCTGATGGCTTCAGCAATGGATGAGTTTGTAACCCAGGATCCAACTGCTGGGTCTGTGGCTGGAAATGGCACCCCTGGTCCCTTGTGTGAGTGCTGGGGGAGAGAGAGGGTTTGTGCATTCTCCCACCCCTCTGCAGCCCCAGCCCCCTCCAGCCCACTCTCCATCCTGACTCCTCAGCACCGTCATCCTCTGTCAGGATGTCCCTCTGTGCCCTGGGTGTGCACCCCATGCAGGAGCCAGTGGATGGAGACTCCTTCCCAGCTCAGCCTCAGCCTAATGGCACTTCTGGTTTTCATGTTTTCTCTGGTTTTTCTCTGACAGGGGGAGGAGAGGAGGAAAAGGTGCTCCGTGGAAACAGTCACCCCCACAGTGCCTACAACACAACTCGCTGAGAGAAGACCCTGAGAAACCCATATTCCTCAGGAGTCTCCATGTTCCTGGGGTGCAGCTGAGACCAACCCCGATCCCAGCCCTGAAAGCACTGCCTGGTCCAGGTGCTGCAGCCCCACTGTGCAAAACCATCCAACATACCTCAGTAAAACAGGGTGGGCTTCAGGAAAATGACCTTGGTGGAAATCCCCCGAGGCACTGTGACCTCCATCTCAGTGGGGCTGCCCAGGGCACATCAAGGAGCATCTCCCAAGTGGTCTGTTGCTGCTGATGGGCATCAGCTGGGCGATGCAGGGACAGGATCTCCTGGTGCCTGGTGGGTAGGTCCAGAGCTGGTTGTGGGCTCATGAGGAATTCACTCCCAAATGAGTTTCTGAATGTGTTCCCATTTCCATCACCCATGCAGGCTCCTCCAGCAGGTACACTGTCTGAGAGACGCTCAGCCTGGCGAAGACTGGGCTCTGCCTGCTCACCACAGCCTGTGCTCTCATCTGATAAAATATCCAATGAGAAAGAAAAATGAGTTTCTGGATTAAATCCTGGCATGAATAAACACTCGTGCTAGAATTTGCCAGTCTTTCAGGAACTGCAAGCATTTTCCCAGTGTCAAATGTTCATGCAGATAATGTATAAATAATGACCTCGATTATGTCAGATATTACAATGAGCAGAGCTCTGGGCTTTGGTTCATAACAGTATCTGCAAATCAGTGTCTTAACTTTTTGTTCTTCTTGGTAGATTCCTTATGCTCCAGTGCTTTGAGGCCAAACGCCTGTGTTTCTGGACAGGGCTGCGGCAGCCTGCCAGCACCTTCCTTGCGGTGGGATCAAGCGGTACATCCCCGTGAGATGGCAGAGGCAAGCTGAGCGGTTTTGGGAGAGGTGAGGGGGCTGTGACCTCCTGAGGGGTATCTGGCCACATCCCATGGGTCAGACAGCCCTGTCCGAGGCATCTCCTGCAGGTCTCTGAGATGGAAAGCCCAGGTTGATCTGTAGCTCAGGAGTTGCAGCAGAGGATGCTGGAACATCAAAGAGGGAGCTGGGTACAAGGTGTTCCTTCTGCGATTGGTCCAGGAGTGTTTCCCTGGGTGGGGGGCCAGGCAGATCAGGAGCAATGTGGCAGCCAGTGGTTGAGCCTTTGGAGAGAGCAACATCATCCCTGGGGCTGGGGGACTTGGGGGCTCCTCCTGCCCCCTCCACACCTCTGCGCCTCTTGGCGGATGGACCTGAGACAGGAGGGTGGCAGGTACTCGAGGGACCTGGGGACACTCCTGGGTGTGATGAGCAATTAATGATCCCTGATTCCCCTTGGAGCACATCTGGGGATCAGCCTCTGCCCCTGACTCCATCGGCCACAGGAGTGCCTGGTCCTTGCAGAAATAGCTCTTTTTCCCTCACCCTGGTCCCAGGAGCTGTTCCCCAGAGACACGGTGACTGGGAGGAATTGTCTGCCAGAAGCACAAAAAAGAACCAGGTCCAGCAGCTTTGCTACTCCTCCAGCTAGAGAAATGACATCCACAGGCTGTGGGTGAGGAGAGCACCGGTGGGAAATAGCAAGGCAAATGCAAACTGAAGCTAATCTGAGCCTCTGTTTTTTCTCCAGATTGCTCTATTTACTCACAGTCTTTCTTTGATAAAATTGGTAGAAAATCAGAGGCAGCATACACTGCCTTCCAAATGCAAAGGGAGGGATAGAAAGAGAGCCAGGGAGAGAAGGCAGCTCCAGCAGAGTGTGATGCAGAGAGGCCATCTGAGAGGCATGAACAGAGTAACTGCACTCAGTTCAAGAGCCTGTCTCTCAGCAGCCTCCATTTGCTGCTCCTTCTGTGCAGGACTTTCCCATTAATGTCCAGTGTTTGAATCTGCAAATTAAAAAACAAAAAAAAAGAAAAGAAAATAAAGACCTTTTGTTCTCAAGGCTTAAAGCAGCTGGACAATATCTCCCAAGATGATGGCTGCAAAGATGAAGCTGAAAGCAGGCACCAGCTTCATGTCAGCCTGGAGCAGCGCCCTGGAACTAGTGTCCTTGTCTCATCTCCCACTGTCCCTTCTTCCTCCTGCCCTCAGCTTGTCAGAAGCTGGCTGTGTGTTGCCCACTTGGGATGCTTACAGAGTACGGGAGTGACTAATAGCAGGTGGGAAATGGGGATGATAGTAGGACTGCTTTGATTTTAACCAGAGACTGCAGAGTGGGAGAGGGTCTCCAAAAGAAAGAAAAGAAAAAAAAAACAAAGCGCGTTCTTACACATTTCCAGCAGTTTTTATTGTAGGTGGAACTAGTAACCCCACTTGTAATGAAAGTAGCCTGCCATTTCCAGTTACAAGACTCTGATTTCATTTGCCTTTAACTTCGTCAGACTCTAACCACTTGGCCTGAACTTCTCTGGTCTGGCTGCACATTAGCCAAAATAACACCACCATTCGCAAGGTCAGGGTTAAGGAAAAAGAAAAGCATTTTCTGCACAAGAGCTCTAGCAGCCTTCTGCTCTGCCAGGGAGATGCACTTCACCCAAAGATGCGTCTGCTGGTGATGAGATGGAAAGCTACCCAGGTTATAACCTCTAGAAAACTGAAGTTTGGCTGGTACATATGGCAGAAAAAAGAAGAGGCTGGGTTTAAATTCATGTCTTTTATAGCCTGATGTGAAAGGAAATGGTGCAGCCTTGCTCTGAGGCACTGAAGGTGTTAACGCTGAGCTCCAGCCCCTGTACAGAAAGAAGAACTTCTACTGCAATGTGGCAATACAATTGCTAAACTCCACACAGAAATTTACCCATCCAGTCCAAACAGGAGATCTGCTTTCTTTCTCTTCGCTCTCCCTCTTTGGGGAATTACATGCCAGGAACAAGCCCAGCCGACATCACGGGAAGGAGCCAGGACCCAGTGCCGTGTACCCCAGCTGTCCCGAGGGCAGCAGTGTCCTCTCCTGCCAAAAGCTTTTAAGAAAGTGTTTGCAATAATCAGTCACTCCGCTCTTTTATGACTTGCCAGAAGAGCTTTTATCACGTGGCCTCGTGTGGATTTGTGTTTCAGAAGTGTCCAGGTATTGTTTAAAAGCCTGCTCCCGTGCCTGGCTGCCTTGCCATCAGTGTGGGGCTGGGGGAGATGTAGGGACCTGGCCCCGATCTAGGGCTCCCTGCTCGCTGCTCTCCATGCAGGGGGAAGGAGGAGGTTTTTCTTGATGTGCTTGGGGCTGGCATGGAAACTCTAAAGCTTTTCTTCCAGTGGGTGAGGACCTGCCAGGCAGCAGATGTGACTGGGTCCAGGTGATAGCCAGGGAGCTGTGGCCACGCTGGAGATGGAGATTGTCTCAGCATCAAAAGGCAGCAGCAGGCACGGAGTTTGGGATGAGGGTGGCTGAGCAGGGGATGAAGGCCAAGGATCACCCACTGGCCAAGAGTGGCTGGGGCTGGCCTGGCTCTGCCTCCTGCCTGCCCAGCAAGTCCAGCACAGCTGCTGGTGGGACCAGCGATGTGATCTTCCTGACTGTGAGGAGCTGGACCTTGCTGTGATGGGGTCTCAGGATGCAGCGGGTTCACCCCCGGGGTTTTCCTACAGCACTGCTCTCTCCTGCTGTCTCAGGGCGTGGAAAGCAGCTGATGGTCTCTGCACAGGTGTGCACCCCCATGTGCCCAGGGCAGGAGGATGGGCAGTGCTGCACGGCCCCCCACCGGGCACCCTGTCCCTCCACGGGTGCCCCCCAAGGAGGATGGGGCAGGGGGTGCCTATGCAAGAAGTGTAACCTCACTGGGCCCCAGGGAGGGGGCTCAGGAGGGTGGGGAGCATTTGGTTGGTGGATCAGATGTCTCATTTTTCCTTGTGCCAGGGCTTGGCCAGCCATGCTCTGTAGAGAAGAGCACATAACACCCCCCAGCACATTTGCTGGGGTTTCTCAGGACTGGCATCTCCATGCAGCAACAAATTACCCTGTCTTATGTGGGTATCCTGACTCCAGCAGGTGGGATCTGTCCCCATTCAGCTCCACCCATCATTTTAAAAACTTGCTCACTTTCTTGCAGATAGATCAGCAGCAAGGAAGGGAGTTTCCATTACTCATGTGCCAGTCCAACTCTGACCTGTGGAAGAGACTGATTATTTGTGTCTGGGTAGCCAAACCACTCCTCCTGCTGCTGCCTGGGGTCTGCTAGCATCAGGCAAAACCTCCTCAGCTGCAGGGCCAGCTCTGGGCTGGGATCTGCAGGCGGTCAGCATGTGGCCTGGACTGGCTGAGGAGCACTGGGGGAGCCAGGATCGCAGCGGTGACGCTAGAGAAGATTGCACCATTAAAAACCTACGGAAGGAACAACGGGTAGATGCTGAGACCGGATCTTGGCCGCGGCACCCGAGTTAGCCCTTTGCCCTGGCCGAGAGCACCAAGGTCTCCTTAGCAACCACACTTCAATATTTAGCACCAAATGCCTGTGCCCAAATGACCTTCCAGGTCCTTTCCAGAGCGTTGTTGCTGAGCCAGCTCCAGGAGCACGGCAGCAACATTCACCGCCAGCTCAAGATTTCCTCCGCTTCTCCCAGATGAGCACTTACTGGGCTTGCCACGGCCTGGTCCACTTGGCACTGGTGAGCTCATGGCCAGGGTGGAGCCTTCAGGAGAAACAAGGAGAGATGGCCCACCGGGGAAGTCAGAGAAAGCCAAAGCCCAGAGGGTCCATGGAGAGAGACCATCCCGTTGTAGCCACCAGATGGAGAGGAAGGAGGTGTGTTTAGAGACGCAATCTGTAAAGAGGTGGAAAACAACAGTGTCCCATTATAGAGCAGATTAACAAAGCAGATTAACAAACAGAGATGGATCTTGCTGAAGCATTTCCAAAATAACCTGGACAAGGAGTTTTGCATTAACCAAAATCTGAGGACGTTGGAACATGGGTTCATTTATTCTGGTCACCAAAGCTGGCAGGGGAAAGGACCTGAGGGCTTTCACCTAAGGCGTTGGGAGCCCAGCACCAATTCAAGCCAATGTTTGCTGCTGACTTTCCAAGCTCCCAGACCCACGGAGATTACAGTCATTGCTATCCCTCCTTCACCCATTTTAGCTATTGCTGTTTTGACTTTTGGTTACCACACTTCTCACTCCAGTAAGTGACTGCTTATTCCAGTTGTCATGAAAAGCAGGTCTGACACTACTGTTTGAAAACCATTGCTTTCCTTCCTTCCCTCCATCCATCCTTCCACCCATCCCTGTAGTACCTAAGCGCTTCCAAAGCAGATTGTGTTTAGTTTCTACAGACTCATCCAGGAAGTCCTCACCTCCAAGCTCCAGGGGGCTAAGGGGAGCACACTGAGGCATACAACCCCTGGCCCCCAGTTTGGAAAGGTTAGCAAAACCCACGGCTTGCTCCATCATGCTTGATGACAAAAGCAACCATGGTTTCAGCTAGCCCCATCCCTCTGTGGTCTCCAGCTTTTGGTAGACTCCTCCCCATGCATAGAGGCACTGTATAGACATGCTGTTCTCCATTCTCATGAGCTAATAGTCCCCCGTACTAACAAAATGAAATTCTGGGTGCAGGCTGCCCAATTCTCTTGATCTCGGGGTCAGCATGAAGCCTAGGTGGACCTCAGAGCTTGGGACCTGGTGAATGCTCCAGCTTTGCCCCTAGCACTGCAGGTGCCTTCAGCCTGGAACCTTCCCCTCTGTGCCTCTGAGCACCAGCGTGGAGGCATGGTGTGTGCACCAGGAGGAAACAACCCTGCCCCAAGCAGGAGGTGGGGGATGTTTCATGAGAAGCAGTTACAGCCATTCTTGGAGGACTTTGGCTCCGAGCCCCTCTGCCACATTCTTAGGAGAGATCATATCAAAAAAACTATTTTTACTAAAAATGTAGTGGTAACAGGCTCCAGATGTCTGTCGTTATGTAATAGGGTTTGTTTTAATGGATCCGACTTCCAGATGTGCAGCTTGGACTCAAGGCGTCTGCTTGGTCCTCCGCGGAGCAGGAGGGAGCAGCCAGCTCCCTGTGCCGTGCGAGAGCGGGCAACTGCCTCCATCGCGGACAGGATCTTTCCTGGCTCGTGTGTGTTTCCTGAGCATTGCTTTTCCTTGTCCTTCTTTCCGGTACAGCGTTAGTCATCCTGGGCAGCTCTCTCAGGTCCCGCATCTCATTTTGGGAGCAGGTCAGCGAGAAGGGTGGCTGAGCACTGCTTTGCTCAGCTCTGTGTAAGAAAGGAGGGGGCTCATGGACAAGGCTGGGGTAAGGAACAATTTCTGGGGAAGGCTGGGCTAAGGAACAATTTCGGGGGAAGGCTGGGGTAAGAAACAGTTTCTGGCAGCACAGTGGTCTCCCGTGGGACTCACTGTAGGCATCACATCACCATCACATAGATGAGAAGTGTTACTTGTTTGGGGATTCACATGAACCAGGGATTGAAGACTGGAAGCTAAAGGGAATTCAGGGACTGACAATGTCTTGACTTCTCAGGGCCCGTTTTATGCTTTCCCAGCTGTGAGAAAAACTCAGGCAGGGTGACTGCTAGGAGGAAGGAACCAGGCAAGGGTTTCCTCAGGCAAAATCATTTTGGACCTGGAAGTGGAGAGGCAAAATGGAGGGATCTGAGGAAAGAGACTGCCACTTTCACATTGAGCCTGTGGGAACAGCTCGATAAACACTGATGGAACCAGTTCACACACTCTTCGGGACCAGTTTCTACAGTGCCATCGATGTTTTCCAGCTGAGCTGTTGCCTTGGTTCATCTTGCCTGATAGAGATCCACTTCCCTGCTAGGGGCTGGCGAGGTTTTTGAAGGCATTTTGAGGCATGGTAGTTTCTCCTTCCCTCAGTGCAGGTCTGGGTGCCACAGGCTCAGTGTCCCCCTTCTCCAGCACTGCAATTAGCTGGAAACACTGGCTGTTCACCCCTTTGTAGGAAGAGCTCCAAGTAGGGATGCAGGAGATGTCTGGATCCTCGCTGCCGGGTGGACAGGGGGATGAGTAGTGCATGCTGAGCTGAGGAGGATTTGAATTCAAAGTATGTGGCTCTGTGCCATTGCTATTAGCATCTGCTAATAAAATGCTAAGACTTATTAAGTGCCCAGATCCAGGGGGGAGATTTAAGGGGGATGCACTTGGACTGAAAGCAAGAAGCTTAGGTGATTTCTGGAGAGTACAGAAATGTGAGCGGCCAGGGGCCGGCTGTCCCAAGGAGCAAATGTAACCGCTACCTGGTAACAGAAGGAAAGAGCTGGAGAGGCAATCCTGACCCTATTACACCCCATGGGACAAGGAGGAGGAAAGGTTAGGGGGGCAGTGACAGATCTGCACCCTGTGGAGGGGGACCTAATCCTGTAAGATCAGTTCCCTGCACCAACATCACTGACCTCCCAGGATGAGATTTCTGAAGCAGCTCAGGCAAAAGTGCAGGGAGAAAACCTTCCTTTGGGTTTGTTGAGTCTCAGTTTGAACATCCCCAGTGTCAAAAAGTAAACAAAGACTAGTGGGACAAAATCACTGCTCAGATGGAGCCTGGGAAGCCCAAGGGGGAAAAGAGCTGCTCTGGGTTTTCAGGTTCACATCCCCTCTTGTGCTTAATTTTATCTGCAATGAGACTTTGTGGAGCTAGTTTTGCTTTGCATTACAGCCACGTGCTTGTCTCAGCATTTTGATTTTCTCTCGCCTCTTTGCAGAGCAGTGCAAGGCAGGCTCCGGGGCTCTGCTGTGCACATGCAGGCTGCCTCGGCCATGGAGTCGATTGGAAAGCCATCTGCTCACACACGAATGAGGAGGTTTCCATGGTTTTGTGAAAGAAAGAGACACTTCTCTTTTTTTTTTCCTTTTTTTCCCCCTTTTTTTTTTTTCCCCGTCTTCCTATGATGCAGCCGTACGTGCGCACAGATAACAGTGCCAGAAATGTGGTGTTTATCAAAGGTGTGTTCTCCACACTGCCACGGGACAGAGCCCCTGTGGAGGGGTGAGAGAGAGGGGAGGGAAGGGGAGAGCGGATGCAAATGCGTACCCAGCCCAGGGGACAGCTGTGGAAGGTGTGGAAATGAAGCTAGGCTGGGGAAATGAATGAACACTTCAGCCTGGGCCCTCCCCCCCGTCACGTCCATGTAAAATGTGGAGATTAGGTGGAAAATCCATATAGAGGGGAAATGTATGCCTTTAGCAGAGTGGGGCTCCAGACAGGCCAGCTAGGTGTTTTGAATGGATGTCCTGGCAAACAGAAAGTCCTCTCTTAGTTTCTTCTCCTGCTTCAGCCAGTGTTTCTGCTGTTAACTCTTCCTCCATGGGAGGACAGTGTGTGGGAGAGAGGGGTCTGTCCCTACCCTGCTTATCCAGGGCACCAACGCCCAATCCCTCCAAAGGCTTCCAAAAGTCACAAGGTGGGAAAACATTTCGAGATGAAATGCGAGAGGTAAACACGTGGGGCTAACAACAAACAGCCGAGGAGAAGAGGAAAGCCCTCTCTCACTTGTTTTCTGGCTAGATCCTGGACTGGCAGGGATGAGACATGGAGGAGACTGAACTAACTTCCAGGCTTAACCATTAGTCATTTCTACAGAGCAAATGGATTTCTCCAAATACCTTTAAATGTCAACACCTTTGGGGAAAGAAGCCTCATGTGGCATTAGAGAGGGTGAATAAATGTGGAAAGATGAACATGAAAGAGATCTCCAGGCACTTTGCAAACAGGAGACCACCTCTGCAAGTCGTCTGTGCTGGGCACACTGGTGCAGATGCTATCCCCAAGGCTTTGCCTTGAGCCACTCCAGCCCCAGGTATGGCCTTCACACAAGATCCCTTGCATGGTAAGAGGGAGATGCACAAGGGGAAGAGAAGAGAGTGTTGTCAAATGCAGGCTTAGACCAAGGTGAGGAAAGCTGGTGACCTGAAGGATGTTCTCCTGGGCCACATCAAACACCCAGCTCATCTGGGGTCGCCAGTATCTGGGGCCTGAGTTGCTCAGAGCATCTTGGGAGGGGAGAAGGAAACATCTACATGATGGGAGAGCAGAGAGCCCAAACAAGGGGCATTCGGTGCCCTGCTGAGGCAGGCAGGATCCCCGGTGAGGTCTCAGCATCGCATCTTGCAGGCAAAGCGGGGAGGGTGGGAGAGCCCAGCTCTTGTCCAGATCTGAAGGGATCCATCAGTTTTCCCACCAGGGACCATGGGGAGTCCTTCCAGTCGGCCTGGGCAAGGACTGGGGAGCAGGGTATGGGCAAGCAGGAGGGCATGGGGTAGGACCTGCAGTCCTGCTATGGATCAGCTTCACAACCTCCGTGCAGCCTTTGGGGCAGGATTTCTTGCTGTGGTGCTGAGCTTCCAGCAAGGGTATCCCATGGCTGGGGAGATAGTGATTGCTGACAACTGCAGGCAGACAGCGACGGCTGGGAGCTGGATCCTCCAATGCAGGACCTAATCCTGTCCCCAGGTCTTCTCCTGGCCACCAGATGGGTTATGGCCAGGCACATCCCTGATCTGGCTGCCTCTAAACTGGGGGCTGGAGGGATGAAGGATCAGGAAGCCCTTATCTCCTGCTTTGCCATAACCATGATCAGCACTTCTGTGACAGACACATTTTATAGACCCCTCACCCTCTCGCGTCCACAGACTGGGTGTCCCAGGAGATGCAGTAGCACGGGAGAGGAGGGCAGAGAACCGCGAAGGCTGCACACCGCAGCGTGTTGAAAATACTACTGCTAATTACACAATGTGTTCCTTATGTTCCCTGGAAATGCAATATGCAGGAGGACTCCCAGCCAATTCATGTTATAGGACAAATCAAGGCAATATATTATTCAACTCAGCTCCTAAATTTGGTCATACTTTAGCTGGTGTTTTCAGACATTTGTGAGTTAGGTTGGCCAATGCCACAGAGAAAAGTGATGGGGCAATTATCCTAATTAGGAACAAATGCATTATTTCTGCAAGTTATTTGGTGCTTGGAACAAGCCCTCCCCATTGCGTGACTGCTTTGCATAGAGTTAACCCCTGCCAAGACCTCCTGGAGGTCATTTTTGTGGAAGATGAGAAGGAAATTCAGTGGCCATTAGATTGCTGGGGTTAAAAGTCATGCAACGCATGAAGCTTTCGCAGCGTCCGACTGCAGCCTCAGCGGCTTCACTGACACTAGGCAGCTTTTCCCCTTCACAGGGGCTGAGGACAGGCTGTGTGTCCTGCACAGGGGTGAGGGACCAGCCCAGGGAAGCCCAGCTGCCTTTGAGCCTGGACCAGCATGGCAGCGATCCACCTGGGCAGCACATGTCGGATAAGGCAGCATCTTCACCATGCAGATGAGCAAGACTCCTCTTGCCCCATCCCTAAATCACAGCCTGCAGGTGATGCCATGTGCATGTGGCCCTGTTTTTGGGACCCTGGAGAAGAGCAGGATGAGCTCAGCCAAAGACCTGACCCTTCCCAGTCAGCCACTGCCTTTGTAGATTTGTCCCAGCATTGCAAACCCAGCACCCAGTGGGCTTCCTGCAAGGAGCAGAAACTCCTGGCCCTCTTCACCCTCACATTTTGCCTTGTTTTCCCCCTTTTTAGCATCACCCACAGGTGATTTTAGGTACAGTGAGGACTGTCCTGCTTGCACAGACCACACAGGACTCACACCTGCACTCACTTGCAGCAGCTCTTTCCCCAACCCCGTCAGAGAGCCCATGGGCCAGCAGTTTAACGAGGCATGTTCAGGCTCTCATGTGGCATCAGTCAATGAGGAGACAGAGCCTCATCCATCCCCCGGCCCCACTCTGGTCCCCATTACAGAGCTCTTAAATGGGATACCAGCCCTGACAGCCCAGCATCGTTTTGGGACTCCAGTATCTCAGCTGTGGCTGGCTGCTGTCCCCATGGCCAGGCATCGTGCAGCGAGGTGGGCTCCAGCACCTTGCTGCACCTCTCTGGCAAGCAGCCCTGTCCAAAGCCAGACCCACAGTTTCTGCATATCTACCCCTCCTCCGTGTGAGCCTGTAGCTCACACCGAGCCCCCATTGCCTGTCTGAGCCCCACAGGAAAAGCCAGGGGGCTGACAAGGGACTTGGGGGGACTTGCTGGGAGCAGACACAACCTGGCAAACCCCTCCCTTCACAGAACTCCCTGGACTCATCCACAGTGGGTGCAGGGGCACAGGCTGGAGGAGCTGCTTGACTCCAAATCCTTTTTGCTTTTGTATTTTGTCTTTCCTTCTTCTTTTCCTGCTTTCTCCAGAAGGGCCCAGATGCCTTTACTTTGGCTGGGCTCCCTTGGCCAGCAGCCCGTGGAGGCACCAGAAACGCCGTGTGTGAGTGTGTGAGCTTGTGTGTGCAATATTAATACACAGAAATGGAAGGCGACCAGCATATAAACATTCTTTACTGTTTGGGTCACAGCCCAGGGAGCTGTAAGAGCTTTTGTGCTGAGTTTTGTACACACAGACTAAATAGAGAGGGAGCGAGAAGGGCAGAGAAGATGAGAGGCTGGGAGAGACAGGATGGGAGGATGAGAGGGAAGGAGGAGCAGGGAGGACCCTCTCTAGACCATGGCATCTGATGGGAGCATGTGGGGAAGGTGTTGGTGCCGGGCTGGGAGCTCCAGAGAACACCCACATCTGCTCCCCACAGAGGGCTGGGCTGGAGGTGGGGGAGAGATCAGCTTGGGAATGGTTATCATGCATGTATTTTTTTGCATTAAAGCAAAAGAGAAATAATAATAACAATAAAGGATAAATAATATCAACAAGCAGCTGAAGGCTGAAATAACCAGGATTCCTGTGCAAATCTCGTTAGAGGGGCTTAAGTGTCTTTTTGAGAATAAGGAGGAGGTGGCTATGCTGGAAGCATTTCTGCAGCCGCCAACGGGAAGGATGGTCTCTCCAGAGCTAACGAGACCCAGCTGGGTCCCGACTGCAGCAGAGAGTGTTAAATCAGAAACTATTCCGTCAACAGCCAGTTTGGCCAAATATGAAACATTTCCAGGGAATCAATGGCCGGTGCTTGTGACGCAGAAGCCAATAGTCTTGACTTCTTTTCCAGAGCCTCCAGAAATACACTCGTCATTTTGGACTTAAAGGGACAGACCGCGCTTTTTCCACTCATCTCGGCAGCATTCAGCTGAGAAATCCACATCCCAGCAGTGAGAGCGATGGCTGGGCTGGTTTAATCCACTGGTTAATGCTTGTGAAGGGCCCCAGGGGCATTTGGACCTGCCAAGCTGCTCCACATGATGAATCCGAACTGGACGAGTCCTCCCCAAATGTTTTCCGTAGAGATGAGCTCAGATGGAGGACTCAAGATTTGTGCAGCTGAGCTCAGACCACCGTTGCTCTCGTCCTCTGCTGATGTCTGAGCCTTTGACCCTCACCTGTGCAGAGCCTGATGGAAACAAAATATTTGGGCCTTGTTCATGGGAATGGAGGAGAGCAGGGGTCACCAAACACCCTGGCACAGGCAGGGCTGACTGCTGTCCACCTTTGCGCTTGGTAACACATTTAATCTCTTGGTCTGCAAGGGGGAAAGCTCAGCACCAGTGCTGGAGCCAGCCAGCACATCTCCAGCACGTTGAGCTCTTTTAGGAATAAAACAAGGGAGATGGTGTAACTCTTTCTCTAGCTGCCCAGCCCCTGAGGTCTGCTCCCACTTTCCAAGGCACTGGGACATCCCAAGCCTTCCTGCCAGCCTGGGTCATGCTTGTCCCATCCCAGCAGAGAAACAGCATCAGTGGCGTATGCCAGGTCACAGCTAAGCAAGACGTATAAATCATTACAGTATGAAATAATAATCCCTGGCAATAACACAGAAGGCGAAAAATTGACAAAAAAGAGTATCAAATAAATGTAAATTACTCAGACAATGGAACAGTAAGATCTGTGGAGCAGTATTTGCTGCAAATCAGCCTGTATAGCTATTGGAGCAATGCAAAACCTGCCCAGCTCTGAGCTTCGCAGTGCCCAATGCATCTGTGTCCTTAGGCATCCTCCCCATCTCGGAGAGATCCTTCCTCATTCCCCTCTCTCTCCTGGTCATGTCCCCCATCAGAGGAGATCTGGTTGTGCTCTTCCCCCAAAATGGCTGTATTTTAGTTGAGGGCATGCCCACATCTGCAGCTTTACACTGTAAAAAGCCCTGAAACCAAACCCTCATCATAGCTAACCATGATTTTTCTCCATGTAGGCAAAAGCTGCTGACTGGGGCACACTGAAGCAAACCTGCCCAGCTGCTGGGACAACAGTGACGTGGTCTCGCTTTGCCCAGGGTGTGCTCAGACATACATGGGTGTTCTTGCTCTGCACGGCTCACAGCTCCAGCAGGTGAAGGGCACTCTGCATCCACAGCGTCATTAGCTGAATGTGAATTCCCAGTTGTGCCTGGTTGGTGGTCTCTTCTGGTGAGCGTGGCTTTCATCAGTGGCCAGGGAGCTGGAAAAAGGAGCCAAGCATCTTGTTTCTCTTTCCCTGCTGTAGGCAGCCCACAATCCTACCAGCTGCTCCAGCCGCAAAAATAAGCCTGGGAGTTCTCCTGTTAAGCAAATTTGGGGAAAAAACAAAGTAGATGAAGAGGTTAACCTGGGGTGGGGAGGGGTTCACCTAGAAGCTGGGCAAAATTAGAAGCAGAGGAGGATGCAATTGCAGCTCCCCTGAGAAGAGGGCTCTGCTGGGACATGACAAGTGGTTCCCATCACTTTGGGGGTGACGATGGAGCAACCTGTGTCTGGAGACACTGGGGTGACATATGCCCTTGAGATGGTGAGGAACCAGCATGGCTCATAGGGTCCCTGGGGTGCCTCTGAGCAGGGCAAGAGCTTAGGATTCAGTCTTGCCCAGTGAGGGAAGAGCATCTTCAAGGTGGGTCAAGCCAATGGTTGGAGAAGGAGCTTGTGGCCATGCCGGGAGGTAAACAGAAGATCCTCTCCATGAGCCATGTCCCAGCCCATCCCCTGTCCCCTGCACCCCGCAGGGCCTGCACCTATCGTTCATGCTGACAGCTCCCCCTCCACTGTGTTTCCAGAGGTACTTCCAGCATGGAAACTTCTATTTAAAGGGCATTTTTCCTCTCTCTCTTTTTTCCTTTTGAATGAGAAGCCAAGGGGCTGTAAAATGCAGAGTTTCCCACCTAGCTGAACCAGAGGAAATGATGCTGACAAAAAGTTTAATTTACCCCATCACAGCAGTAACAGGCATCAGTTTTTGGAGATGGACAGAAAAGCTGGAGTGGACAAGGTGGACCTTGGATCAGGAGAAGAGGGGCTTGGCTCCCCCATCCCTTTTCTAAGCTGCACACAAGGCAGAGCTGGGGAGATCCAGGGGGGCCAGAGCAAAGCTGCCCCCACAGCTCTTCTGCTCCTGGTAGCTCCCAGGGTCAAGAGGGAGGTAGAACACCTCATGTCTCCAGGCACTGAGCAGAAGATCTTCACCATTTGAGATGAGCATGCCTTGAGCTGAGCAGAGCATGCTGAAGCCGTTGCATCTCCCATGTCTTCAGGTCACCTCTTCCCCACCTTTCTCCTCCCGGAATGTGGTTCTGGAAGGGTTGCCCATGCAGGTCACTGCAGCCCACAGAGCCAGTGTGGGCAGATGAGGGCTCCTCCATCCTGGTGGGCTTGCAGCAGGCTGGCTCATGAAGCAGCCCCTGCGCATGCCCAATCAAACCCTGTTTGACTTGGCCCCGCATTCGGTGGGGAGGTTAATCAGCTCCTGGGAAACCTCTGGAAAAGCAGGCAGGGGGCAGGTCTGTCAAAGGCGCCAAGGGGGAGGGAAAAAGCATCATTATTTTTTTTATTTTCCTTCTCTCCCTGCTGGCTGGGAGTGAAGAGCTCACATCAGAGGTCACCGCTCTCGGGGGCAACACTGGGAAGTCACCGGGGTCCCTTGGCCAGGGGCTGCCCAGGACCCGCCAGTGTGTCTGGGATACAGCACGCCCATGCACCATACATCAGGGTGATTCCCTCGGGGGATTAGGCTTGATTAATGCTAATTCCTCTGCTCTGCAGCATTTTTTCATCCTTGCTGGCATGCTTGGTTTTAGCACATGCCGTGGGATCCTGCTGTAATGAGGGGGCAGTTTTCCTGGTGGGGCTGATGAATCTCCCCCACTGTCCCTTGCCATTGGGACAGCCACTTCGAGGGGTGCTTGGGTCTCAAAGTCACCCAGCCACCAGTGGATCATGAACAGGGACCAAAGAGGGACAGTGAGAGCCCTGTGTCCATCTGCTGCTGCTCTGAGCAGGCAGGGATCTGAGCATCAGGAGCGCAAGAAACACCCCCATGTCCCTTCAGGCACCGAGAAACTGATGTGCATGGATGCAAAAGAGGTTAGGGGGAAATCTCTGCTCCCAAGAGAAGGGAGGCTGGGAAATGGAGAGATTTCAGGGATTTTGGCTCTCCTGAGAGAACAATGGCTGAAGGCAATGCCAGGTCTCGTGAGGGCAAGAGCTTCTCCACAGGACACCTGTGATGTCCTGCACCCTGTGCTGCTCCTGACCCTGAGCTTAGGCTGCTGGATGGGGCTGCCCAAACCCAGGGGGGTGTTCCCCAGCGTGAAGAGCCCTGCTCCTAAGTGCTGAGCTGGGGAGTTAGCCAGCCCCCACTGGGATCTTCATTTCTCCCTCCCCACCAAGTGCAGCAGCATTAGTGAGACAGCAATACCCCTCAGCACTGGGTTGGGTTCTTCCCTAGCCCAGCCCAGCTGTATGGCTTCTGCATCCCTTTCCAGACCCCAGACCACTGCCAGCATCAGGGCTGCAGTGAAAATTAGCCCTGAGGCCATGCCGTGCAGCAGAAGAGGCAAGCTGAGAAGTGCCAATGCAAATGGCCAGGGCAAAAGGCCAAATCCCGCTCTAGCTGGAAGTTCAGTTATGTTGGCACTGCCAAGGAGCCCAGATCCTGGCCCTCATCTGGCTGCACTAGCCAGCAGGTAAATAAGAGGCATCCCCTGCTCCCTGAGCCCTCGCCGCTCCACAGCATTTGCAGGCAACAGGGTCTGACTACATGCTGGAGGTCAGGACCTCCTGGAGTCACTTGTTTCCAATTAACAAGTCAGCTGCACACCAAGATCTGCCAGGTTTTGCAAGAAATCAGTCAGGGACACAGGCAGATTGGCTGTGTAAGCACTGCACACCTCCGCCACGGGACCTTGCCTCTGGCTGCAGCCAGGGAGTTCTTTCTGGGCCATGGCCAGGCTCCCCGGGGATACTCCAAAGAGCAGCTGAAGATCCTGGACTTGTTTGCACCCTCCAAGTCAAGCACTCCAGGATCTTCCTCCTGCAAGTGAGCAGATGGACATTTCCCTTTGCTTCGCTTTCATTCTGTGGCCTGCGTGGGTTTTGGGATGGCGTTGTCTGTCCTCAGGGGTAGTGCAGGGCGGAGGAGTTCAGACTGGGACAGGTGCTTGGATGTTGTAAGCAGCTGCCGGGCTGGTGGCACACGGCAGCCTCAGCCTCTGACACTGATCAAACTCAATGATTCTTCAAGGCAGCCTCAGTTTTGGGAAAATGCTGGCACTCGCCACTTGTGTCACCCTTGTGCTGTGCTCTTGCCATTCTGAGCTCAGCAATGGTCCTGTCACCCTCCCCAGCTCTCCCTTTTATTCAGAACAAAGCAAAAGAATGATCATCTTCAGGTGTTTTAGTTAACGGTACAACCTTGTTTGCCGTTGTCTTGGGTATGAGGGGCTCTGCTCTGGCTCTGCACCATCCTCTCTGGATGATACATTAGATGCACCTATAATGGCAGTGGTAGACAAACAAAACCTCTCATGGGGCAGTATCCTTCCTGCGGGATGCAAACTGCCTTGGGGAAACTGCCATCGTTTTGCACACCAGACCTCAGTGATGGAGACATTTGAATTCAGACTCTCCATGGTGAAGCCTGGAAATGCTGCAGCTCTGCCTCAGCAATTCCTCTAAATGCTGTGCTCTTCCAAACTGTTAAATATTTAGGATCTAAGTATGAGGAGCTTACCTCCCCCCCCAGATTCGGAAGCCACACCGGTCAGCCCAGCCGGCTTTGCACACTGCAACACTGGGAGAAAACGGAGATAAAAACATCCTGTAGGGCCTGAGCAGGATGGTGATTAATCCTTGGAAAAGGCTAACTGACATGGCCATCAATAACTACAGTAACTTGTTATGGCTGCCTCATTCCAGGAGGATTACATGCCTGAACACTCCTTAAAACATCTAATGAATGTCATTTTGTTTTTACTCTCGGTGCTCATGCAAGTGAAGCACTCGACAGTTCTGGCCAGAACCATGGGGAGAGCCGGCAGGGCTGCTCCAGCTTCCCACACACCGATCCACCACACACCTCCCCGCTGACCTGAAATCTCCTCGCTGGGTGCTCCTGCCGCCCTGCCACCGGGTCTGTCCCACCAGGATCCTCACAGCTGGCCAACTGCTGGTTCTCGCTGCCTTCAGGGGGCTTTGAGTGACGTCTTGCTGGAGGACACCTACCCCATGGTATGGACACTGTGGCTCACACCTTGCTCTTCCCGGTGACCTGAAAGCAGTGTTTTAGTCAAGTAGAGCATGGGTCAGGTTTTCCTGTCTGGTCCCCATTTTGGGGGTTTCTGTGGCGGTCCTCAAGGAGGAAGATGGCAAAGGCATGAGTGCTGACACAAAACATGTTTGTCTGCTCCACCTTCAGACTTCTCCTCCTTGTTCCTACTGAGAGAACAAACCTGCCATTAAAGGCCAACAGCCATGAGCCCTGCAGGCCTCAGTACGCCAAGGTGAGGTGTAGAGTGTCCAGAGGGGGTTTCCCAGGCACAGCTATGTCTTGGTATGCACCACACCAGATATGCCACTTACCTGGGTCTCTGAAATCCATGCTAACTACAATTCCTCTTAATTTTGCTGAAGAATGTTCTTTAGAAGGGAAGAATAGCGGAAGCAAAGCCGCAAAAGGCATTTTTTGCACTGAAGGACCATGTCATTTTGCCTTTCTCGCACAGACAAGCCATGATGCACTGCATCCCGTGGTGCAACCGTGGCAGGCTGGGGCTGGGAATCACTGTGGAGATGCTCACCCAACACGTGTGTATGGCACTTCAGGAGAGGGGGAGAGGCGGTTTTGGCAAGGATTATGTACAGCTGAGGGTTACTGCTCTGCCTCGTTCATGCTGTACAGGGACATTATCACTGGCTGGGCCAGTGTCAGCTTCTCCAAAACCCCACCATGAATCCATCAACATCAGGGAGGCCCCTGGTTAGGAGTAGCTGACAGTGTGGTCTCTTGTTTCATGGAGGACACAGTGGTGATTTTCAGCCACTGCGAGTCACTGCCAGTAGCTGCTCCTGAGCATGTCCGTGTCTAGCGTTCCCCTCTCAGACATGGCTCCAGGAAAGACATTTTTATTTTTTACTGACAATGCTCTCTGGGTTCATACCAGGCTTGCTCCTGACCCACATGACGGGCAGCCAGCAGTCCTGCCTCACCCTGCTACGGTTTCATTTTTTCAGGGTGCTGGCAGCTTCTTGCCTGCTGATGCTGTGGAAGACTTTCTGGGCCCTGAACAAAGGCTCTCGAAAAGGTCTGGAGATGCTCTCCGGACTCATGCTGCCTGACCCCAACGATAGTCTGAAGCCATCTGAAGAGAGACCTCAGCACTGAAGGGGACATCAAAGCGGACCTGACAGCCAGGGTTCCACCCTGCTCTTCCCCGCATCATGCCAGTATAAGTGGCCTCACCAGTTAGTTACTGGATTTCCTTAAACATGAGACTGTCTGCAGAGACACAGCCTGAGCCCAGCCCTGTGCAGCAGCTCACACCTGACCTTCCCTGATTTCCTCAGCCCCGGACGGCTTGGCTTTTCCTATTAGCAGAGGACCTTTTTGCCGCTTCTTGTACTCTCAGCCTCATATTTCAAATTCCTTCGGAGCTGTATCTGGTTTTCATTTAAACATATTACATTTAGAGATATATATATAATACAATGAGAAAGGATTTTCAAGGTAATAAATGGAACATGCGAGCCTAATTATTCAGGATGACCCAATGCAATTCAGTAACTCCAGCAAGTTGTTTATATTGGCAAGATGAGAACAAAATATCATTGGATATGGTCATTACTCTTCTAAGATTTCAATATACATACATTGTCAGGAGTCCCTGAGTTATGAAGTCCTCCTTGCTGGAGGAATAAACATGCTGGGTAGTAATCCTGGAAGCAATCAAAATGCCTTCAGCTCGGTGCCTGCAGAACCCCTCTCTCCCATGATGTCTGCAGTCAGCCCTGAGCCCGCAGGCTTCAGTCACAGCCTGGACTCACACACAGACAGTTTATCCCGCTCTGAGGCCATGGGCAGAGCTCGGTGAGTGAGCAGAGGCAGAAATAGGATTCTTGGCATTTCAGGTTGAATTACTGGAGCTGTCTATGACCGGCCCCACTGGTCAAATAGGAAAAAATAACTTGAGGGAGCTGGCTTTGCTCTCAATATGGCTGGAGGAGACTGAAGGGCGTCTGCTCCTGCGTGCTGGCCTGGGAACGTCCTTCAGATGCTTTGGTTTTGCAGAGGCAGGACTGGCTGCTCTGCAGTTTGTTCAGGACATCCCACCTGGGGTGCTGCTGCCCCCCATTCCGCACCCTGCTGAGCATGGCAGGGTGGCAGCTCCTCTGGCTATGGATGCAAGAGCGGGCTGAGGCAGGCTGCTGGGAAGGACATGGGGGAAAGGTCTGGCCTCCGTGCCCATCTCTTGCGCACACCTTCCTGCCACTTGAGATAAGCCTTCTGAGCATCGTTATTGCTAAAATCTGCTCATGATCCAGGGGAGCGGGACACTATGGGGATGTGGGTCAGGCCAGCACTGAGACAGCAGATGCTAGAAATGCAACAGCAGCCCTTGGGCTACCATGGGAGGCCTCCAACCATATAGAAACCATTTTGCGATGGTGATACACAAGCTCCTCCAAGAAACAGGAACAATGGCAGCTGAGCTGCACCCTCCCAGTTCCCGTGCACAGCCCTGGGTTTGACTCTCCTGGGACCCTGGGGACTGTCACAGGGTGCAGCGGCTCTGGGACTGAAAATGCTCAGCAAGTCAAAGCAGTGGCTACTGCCTATGCAGTGAGACACTGCCTACCCCATGCAGTTAAACCCCAGCCTGTTCCCAACGGGGCAGCCAGAAAAATCCTGGCAAGAGTCTCTGATGGGAAAAGGACCCACCCCTCAGCTGGTCCTGTGTCTGGGAGGTATAAATCATCCCAGAAGACAGCATTTCTGTTTCAGGGAGAAGTTAACTTTCCACTGAATGCACTGAGCTGACAAGCAGTGAAGCCTTAGCTGTTTACCCCAGAGCCCAGGCGTCATGGTCTGCATGGCTGGAAAGCTCAGTGGGGCTCTATTCACTTTGATTTTACACCAGGGTTAACTAGACCCCGGTAATTATTCCCTTTTAACAAGGCAGTGTTTACACCTATGAGAAAGGGTCAGCTCCTGACTTGCTCACTGTGGCTGGAAGGAGAGTATTGCTCATGGCAGCTGGAGAGGTGAAGTGACCATAGGGGGGAAGGAAAAGATGGGAAGGAAGAAAGAAAGAAATGGAAATAAGAAAGGTGATCTTAAAGCTCAGATGAAAAACATCCCCCATGATCCTTGACTCCACAGCTTGCTCCCTCCCCATCACTTCTTCCACCCAACCTGCTGTGATGCAGCCTCAGGGTGCACACAGAGATAGTTGGAAGCTGGGATAGGTTGATGGATGTCTTAGCTCCTGGGCTATTAAATGTCTGGACCAGCTAATTTTAAAGCAAACAAGCAAAGGCCAAGTGACAAATTGTTTGGGAGGCCCTTCAGCAAGAGGATGGAGTTTTACGACCGCCAAGGGCACTGTTGCTGACATTAAAGCTGTGGACATGGGGGAAAAATAAGATCTGATTTATTTGGTGATGGTGAAAAATATTATCCAAGCTATAATTTATTGATCATTGCATCCTCCCGGTCTTCAAGGCCTCCTTCTTGTGCATATGGAACATATACATATTTTTCCTTGTATATGAGGCTGAACACATCGTTGCTCCTGCCTGTGAGGAATTTTTGCATGCTCTGATGGCCACGGCAATGCCGGCAGCGCCCACGGGGCAGCACTGGGGAACAGCTGTCTGCGGCGAGGGACAGGCCACCACAGGGCCGGGGCTGCTCTTCCGCAGTGGGGATGGCAAGGAGCTGTGTGCTTACGGGGAATAATTTGACACTGGCAGGAGCTGCCGGTCCTGTGGGGCTCATCCAGGTCCAACATCTATCAGGATGTCCACCTCCTCCTTCCCACTGGACACCAATCACCAGATTACTGCCAGAGGCTCCTTCCTCTCCCATCCTGCTCCACTCATCCTTGTGCCTGCCCTTCCTCCTGGACCCCAAGGCATCATGGAGACACTTGGAGCAATGCTGTCCCTGGGGAAGGAGAAATTGGCCCAAACTTCCTTCCACAGGCATGGCGAGGAGAAAGAAGACCTTGGGGAAGTTTATTATTTGTAAATGAGAGCAGGAACACGCTGCTCTCCCGGTACATCAGTGCCACGGCCATGTTGTACCCCTAAGCCATCGCCTCGCAGCAGCCCCAGCGCTCACCCCAAACTGCCTGCAGCAACATTTCCCAACTGCTTTCAGCCACAGGCTGAACATGGTTTTCATTTCCCAAAGCAAACAAGGGCTTGTTGCCTCCCCAAGCAGGGGCCCGTGGAGCCCAGCTGCCTCCGTTACCTGGCTCAGGGAGCGAGATTGCTTCCTGCTGCAAACCCGGGTGATGGGAGCAAAATTCAAGATGGCAAATGAAAAGAGGGCAGCCTCGGACCCCCAGGAGCCTCGCTGGAGCTGCAGGCTCTCTAAGCCAGTCCATCTGGTGAGGAGAGAGCTGGGCTCTGCAGGGATAGCCGGAAATAACAGCAATTTATGCAGTTATGTTTCCAGATTTTTTTTCTCTAACCATCAAATAATACCACGAGAAAAAAAAAAAAAAGGAGAAAGGAAATAGAAAAAGCAATATAGGGACCAGAGTTTTTAATCCTCCTTGCGTTCCCAGAGAAATCCAGGGCCTCTTTCCACCCTTTAACTCACTCCTGCTCTCTGTTAGAGCCTCCTCCAGCCGACCCGGCAAGAGGAGCCCAACTGCTCTGCAAGCAGTCTGGGGCATCTTTTGCCTGTGCAAAGCTATCAAACACAAAACCTGATCCCTGCAGCTTTTGGAGGTGACTTTGGTGGCCTTTCTGTGGCAAATGCCCTTTTCAGAGCATCACAACCCTTCCAGCCCGGCAGCCCAGGGAAAGTGGGAGCCGGTGCTGAGTAATCCCAGCAAGCTGAGGGCTGCTCCTGGAGCAGCACGGAGATCTTGGCCTCCCGCTCCGCCAGGATGATGCTCGCTCCCAGTCAGATGCTGCATTCCCCAGGGTGTCTCCAGGACTGACTCACTAGCAGTTATCACCGTGGCCCTGGTGTGCTGTTGATCCGACGGTAGCTACGGCTCCACATCACTGGGGAATTATGAGAAGAACAATTTCTGGGGGGAGGAAAAGCCTCCCAGCCTCCATGCTGGAGCTGCTCTCCTCTGAGCCCTGCACAGCCTGTGAATATTACAGTCCCTCCCAGAGCTCAGCCCTGCTCTCTCTGCAATCACCCATCACTCACCAGCTGTGAGCACCTGAGGTGCTGGACCAATGGGTGCAGTCCAAGTGCCAGGTGTGATGGCACGGAGACTCTCCGAGCTCCCAGGCCAGCCTCCTGCTTTGAAGGAGAGCGCAGAAGAAAAGCAACCAGGAGGTCAGCAAGGCAGAGAGCCCGGGGAGCACAGTGTGGTTTGCAATGTGGCTGCTGCTCATTTGTTTTCCTTGATTTGGGGAGCAAAGGCCAGGGGCAAAGGTGGGTCACTCAGACCACCCACAGCCCTTGGTGGTGACAGGGAGTGACGGGGCCAAGAGGGACCTGCCATCCCCTTCACACCAGAGCTGCAGCCAGACAGGGAGATGCAAAGCTGATGAGCACAAGCTGTGGCGTGGATGCCCGCGGCGGTGCCCGGCTGCGCAGCTGCTGCTCCCAACAGCCCAAGGATGGGCGAGGGCCAGGATTATCCCAGACAGCAGGACTAAATCTGGCTGTGTGACATTACACTGCACAGCCTATTTTTCCTCTAGCATCTGGAAACAAGGTGAATAAAACATTTTTGGGTGGACTGAAGGTTCCGATCACACCTATCCAGTTGGGAAATCAGGGAGAAGTTTGACAGCTGCATCCTCCCACTTATCAGGTAGAAAATGAACAATGCCCAGAGAGCTGCTGGGGCTCCTACCTGAGACACAGATGAACCACAGTACAGGTGCCCATGCCCAAGTCTCCTCTTAGGAGACCCGTGTGGGAATTTGACTGAACGAACATCCCAATAAATGTCTCTTCCTAAGGCTCCTTTCTTGCTGGGGGAAGAGGATGTGGTACCCAACCAGGCTGTCATGCATCAGCGGGGAGAGGGGGCCCTGGAAACAATGATTTCCTCCCTCAGCCCTGAATTAAAACAGCAAATATTTTCTCCTTTTTTTTGGAACAAAGTGGGAAGAGGGTCATGCTGCTTCTAGGAGAGAGCAGTGCCTTTCAGCATGCTCATGCATCAGTTGGACTTGATGCCCAAAGTGCAGTGTGGGGTTTCTTGCATCGCCCAGGCCCGCTGGATGGGGGTCCCGGGGGACAGACCAGGCTCAGGGTGAGCCAGCCCCTGTCAGCACAGATCCCCCTTGGTGGGAGCAGACAGAGGACATGCAGCCCTCACACTGTGCAAACAGAAGAGGATATCTCTTGGCACTGGAGCTGTTTTCCCTTCCCAGAGTAAAATGCCCAAGTACTTGCTATATTTAGACACTAGAGTTTTTCAGGAAACAGAAAGAGGCTTGTACGAAACTCCGTGCTCACCTCCAGAGATGGCTTCTAGCATCCTGACCAGGGCTGGCCCCAAAGCCCATCACTGCATCGGTGTCAACCCTACGCATCCTCCCTGCCCTGCCAGCCCTTCCCGCAGGCATCAGGGGACCCCAAAATGCCCTTGGCCTATGGCAGGCTCTGTGGCCCCCATCCAGCCCCCCTTTCATGTGGGGAAAGGCTTAGAAAAGCTGGCAGAGGGCCAGTGCTGCAATGGGAAAGAGCAGTGGTGCTTGACTCCAGCTGCCATCGAGCCCTGGGAGAGAGGGCTGCTGGCACTGGACGGCAGAGGGCACTGAAGATGGTGAAGCCGTCCCATAATAAGACCTTCTCCAGCTTTCCTGATATTTTTTCCCTGACAGCAAGAAAAAGAAAAAGGTTGCCTTTTTTACTGATTTATTGTTAAAGGCTTGCACTGCTCCTTGTGGTGCCCAGGCTGAGGTCCCTGTCCTGCCACCCGCCTGCGGCTGTGGGGCAGCCCTGCCTCCAGCGCTCCCCTTTTCCAACTGGATGGCTTCCCAGCAAGGAGCAGCAGGAGAAATCTTGGCTTCTGGTGGTGAAACGCAGCCAGCTCTGGGGAAGGGTGGGGAGGGAAAGCGATGCATTTCCAACGCTCGAGCACACCATCCTCGCAAGCATCCCCATAATTGCAGCCACATGCTGGCTCTCACAGCCCTCGCCTCGCTCGAGCCCCACATCCCCTTCTCCACTCCTGGGGCTGCTGAACAGCCCCCCCCCCCAACCCAGACATGCCTTTCATCTCCTGCTTTAGGCCAAGAGAGAGCTGCACCCGTTCTGCATCATGGACTTGCAAACCCAGTGGGGCTGGCGGGGAATTTCCAACACACCCTTAAGCTGCAGAGAAAAATGATGGACCCTGGACTATACTGGTCCCCAGACCCTTCTCTCTCTTTCTTTCCTCCCTCTCTCCTCCAGCATGAATATTTATCCCCTTGCCTGGGCTGAATATTTATCCCCTCGCCTGGGCTGCCTTCACGCTGGCCGTCGCCATCAGCATTCCTGCAGGAATTCCTCCTTCTCCGGCTGCTGAGTGCAGCCCGGGGCCGGGGTGAGGGGGAGGCAGCCCTTTTCATTTCCAATCCCCCCATCCTCGATGGAGAGTAAACATTGTTCCTCTCACAAAGGCGAGTATTGTAGCAGGACTGGGGAAAGGCAGGCGGGAGGAGGCGCGGGGGAGATGAAGTGCGAGCGGGAGGGAGGGAGGGCACGGGAGAGCCCCCTGAGAAGAGGGTGAACGGGATGTGAATATAAATTCTGTAAATATTTTCTTTAAGGTGCTGCATGTAATCCCAGGAAATAGATCCAGTTTCATGGGAGAGCGGAGGGAGCGGGACTGACTTTGCCACGGGTTTCTCTACGTTGATTAAAACCCTGATGGAGAGGTGGGGGAAGCATCCCAGGCAGCTCAGGAGAGCACCAGAACTTCCCCCTGCCACCTTCCTGCCTCCCCCCAGGTCCAGACACCAGCCAGGCAGCACCTGGTCCCCTGTGCTGTCCCCACTTGCTTTCTCCAGGCCCTTCTCCTCCTGGATAATGCATGGCCAGGCTGGTAAAGCAAAGAAAAATGGAGTTTGAGTCCTGCAGTGAAGGGTTTACTGCCCATCAGCCACATCACCCTGAGCAGGAAAAAGATCCTGTGTTGAGATGGGAGCACGTGGCACCCAAGGGAGGGTGCAGGGACACCTCAGGCTGGCCATCACCTGATAAAAGTCAAGCAAAAGGCTTGAGATTTGTCTAAAAGGGACATCCCTGGTGATAAATATGGGCACTGCTGGTACAGCCAGCAGCAGCAGTGGCTGTGGGACAGCCCCAGTGGCTCCACTCCTGCCCAGGAGCTGCTGCATCCATCCTTCGCCCAGCCCTGGACCAGCTCCCCTTTGCCCAGGGAGAAGACAGGAGGTGGGATGCCCTGGACCGGCACTGCTGGCCATGCCGTTGGGGAGAGCAGCTGCCTGTCTCCTGCTCGATGGGGCAGGGGCTCTCCCCGCCCTCCCACAGAGCAGCCCGGAGCAGATGAGCTATTACCCCATTTCAGTCGGAGGAGCCGTTGTGTCTCCTTCAGGAAAGGATTACCAAAACATCCAATTATGCTTTCCTTTCTGCCTCTCTTGCCTCCTTTTGATGCTTTTTGGCACTGTATGAAATGACTGTGTCCAGAAGCCAGGATTTCCATGGACACTTGCCTTAATGGTGATTCTTCACCTGCCCAGCTCCATCCCAGGAGTCCCATTTACCCTCCTGCAAGCACAGCCGCTCTCCCCACCCCACAGCCTGCTTGCCTTTGGGCATCGAGCAAAGCACCAGCCACCAGGCAGTAGCTGGGGTCCCGGCATGGCTGGGGACCATGGCTGCATCCCATTGCTCGTGTGGGAGCTCAGCCCGCATCCCTGATTGAGGCCTCTGGAGCAGGGGACCTCCCGATACCTTTGACACCCATGGCTATCCCGCAGCATCCCCAGATGAAGGGAAGAGGCTGGCAGGCCACCATGCCCCTACCTGCTCCCCAAGCCACATGCAAGCCCAGAAATGCCTAATTCTAAGTCACTTCTAGGAATTCAACAGTTACTCTCTCTATTTATTATTTTTTAGCCCACATATATTTTCTATTATTATTATTTTTTAGCTCACAGGGGATCCCTGCCACCACCAGTCAGCCCCCCTACAGTCCTAGGGGAACAGATGCCATGGCCATGGTCCCCTTTCACCCAGGGCACCATGAAATGTGACATTCACTGCTCGGGGTGATGGGGAGGTCAGAAGTATAACCACATTGCAAAAGAGATTAGAGCCATTCAGGGAGGTCCCAGGGGGCTGCGCAGCAGGCTGACCCGGAGGTGTGCCTCACCCTTTCACTGCCAGGAGGATCACTGCACACTTGCTTCATCCCTCCTTCCCCAGTGCCCGTCACTGGCTAATATCTGAGAGGGGACGTGGGGCTCCACAGACCTTTGATCTGCTCCAGCACAGCTGTTCCCAGACCTTTATGTCAGGGACAAGAAATGTGACTGAAATAACTGACAGAGTGAACAGAAGCAAGTGTGAAAGCCTATAAATAAATATGACCAATAACTGTGATCACTGCTAAATAAGTTTAAAATTGAATTGATGGTATAAATAGAGTTGAAAGCAAAGATGCCACCAGCAGGTGACATGGATTTGAGGTGAGAAATGACCAGTGTGATGCAGGTGCAAACACGGCGAGTCCCTGTGCATGTTCTAATTGTTCTGCTCCATCCCTGCTGTCTGTCAGCCATGGAAGTGGTTATTTTGCCTGTTCCTGCTTTGGAGGGGGAGATGAACTACAGCCGGTATTTGGGAGTGGGTCCTCCCAAGGGTGACAGTGCTCATGAAAGGGGAGCTGGGTGCAGTGGGATGGGGAAAAGCCCGCGGGACCCAGAGGCTCCCCCATCCTTCCAGCTCCCAAGTGCTCTCCCATCCTTACCTCCCCTCTGCCCTGCCGGACCCAGAGGAACCAGACAGGGTGGGATGTGCAAGCCCATCCCTCGAGGGGCATGAAGAAGGTTGAGTCCCAGCGGTGGCCTGGGCCCCTCTTGCCACCCTCCCAGAGCCCACCTGGGCAGCTGGCAGCCTCACGTGTGGCCTCCAAGCAGCCATAAAATGGGCTTCAAATTTCTCTTTCAATGTTTAAAATATTTTCTCCCTTTCCTTTCTCTCCCCAGCAGATGTGTTAACCCTGGCTCCAGCAGATCTTGGCCCTTCACAGTGCTGTTTACGACCCTGTTTGCAGCAGGAACTGGGCACACATTGACTCCCTTGCTGGCTGATGCAGAAGCTGTGTGAGCTCCTTAAGCCAGTTACTTTGCACCTATCCCTCATGTTGCAGATACCCAAATGCTCTAGACACCTCAATCCTGAACCCACACAAGCATTAAAGAGCTGCATCTAGTATAAGCCCTGCAGCTCCCATGTAACTAGGACACCACCCCATGTCCTTGGCCCCGGAACACAGACCAAGGAGAGAGCCCAGGAACCTGTCCCTCCCGGCATCCCAAACCGCCGCTGCAGCATCACCTTGGCCGATTTGCTATTCTGGGCTCAGCCATTCAGCAACACTTCAGAGATGCTCAGCAAACATGGAGTACTGAGATCAGCCACAGGAGAACCCCGTGGGGACGGTGACGGTGCTGCTGTCTGAGCTGTGCCACGGCGGGGCTCACACCGTCAGAGCCCCTCGGTGCCAGCGCAGGATGCTGCCAGCACCATAATGCTCAGCAGCACGTGGGAGAGGACATCCCACCCACCGCTGGTGGGGTAGAGACCTCTTCTGATTTTATCCACAGAGGATTTGCCCAGCTTGGATTCACAGCAATCCTGCCAGGGTGGAGAACTTCCCACCCTCTTCTCCCTCTTTTCCACCTTCCTCACTCTAGGTCCAAACCCAACCTACCTGCAGCAGTCTCCCTCACGATTAATATTTGGGAAAACACCCCCTTGGTATGAGAGAATCCAGGCTGGGTTCAGCTCGACGCAGAGGGCTGGAGCCAGGGGGAGAAGGGGGGAGCGTGTGGGAAGGGGCGAGGGGCTGCGGATCAGGGCTGATATGGCCTGGCATTTTGGCAGAATTTTCTAGGACAGTTTGTACAGTGTCTTCCCTATACAATGGTTATGTCTAGCCGCCGCGCTGCAGCTCTCATTTCCATGAGCAAGGAATTCAACCGAAAAGTAAACAGGAAAAAACGTTACATCTCACAGTTTATAAATATATACGGAATTATTTAGGCAGTCAGGCCAATTTGCACAGATGCCGCATATATGCTGTGACAGATCTCGATGTTGTTTTGGAGCCACCCCTTGTGAATGGGAAACAGGGCTGGTTTCTCGCCATGTCTGCATGAAATATCGGTATCATCCTGCAAGCTGGCTGCCAGCAGTGAGTGCTACGGCTCTTGGGAACAGTGCTATGAGCTGATGTGAGCTATTTGCACGTAGTGCTGAGAGACTCGAGACCCCACGTTTCCAGCTTGGGCTGCATGAGGTCTTTGAAAGAGGCAGGGGAGCTTTTCCTGGGGACTGCATGGGGATTTCAGCCTGGGATCTGCTGGGGTGATGGTGGGGTGGGGGCAGGACCTGCCCTGGCGCACACACCTCCATGAGGGCAAGGTGGCATTTTGGAGCCCCTGTTCCCTGTGTCCAATGGGCTGAAACTGCTGGTTCCCAGTGCCTGGGGGCAGAGAGGGGTGCAGGCAGGGCAGACCTGCCTCCAACTCCACACAGGGCACCGAAAAATTGCTGCCTGTGCGAATGAGGGACCCGAGCCCCCATCCCATCAACCTCCTCTACAGTGAGCATCCCAAGGCACCCCAAGCCCAGAGCCACAATTCAGATCAAAATGACGGGACTGGGCTTTTCCCAACAACGCCCCTTCCTCCCCCTCTCACACCCGGCCTGAGCCCAGAGGTTTATTCAATCCGACAGCCAAGTGACTTGATCATTCGAAGTGACGTCTTAATTACAGGACGTCCTCCATGGTGTTTTCTGGCTGTGGCTGGTAAAAGAAACTTCTCTTCCCCGTCTCCCTCTGCCCCCCCAGCTCCGCCGAGCTCCGCCGAGCTGCGAGAGCTGCTCAGACAGTGGGGATATTGTTTTGGCCATTGCCTGAATGGTCCGGCCTCCTCAGCTGTAAAATTACCTAGAGGATAACTAAACAAACCCCAGACAAACACTTCTTTAAAGGCACTGCTTACTTTGCAGCAGCCATTTCCCCCTGCCCACCACATGTGCTCATGCTGGGTTTTCTTTTCCTCCCTCTCAAGGGCGACACAGTTGCAATGCCCTTGCAAAGCATTGCATGGGGAAGGGGGGACGGCGAAGCGTGAGGGGATATGGGGGATGTCGTGGGCTCTTCTGGACCAGGCTCTGCTCAGCTCCAGCCCCGGCTCAGGGCTGGAGACTTCACGAGGCAGAGACATCAGGAGAAAACTGGGAGGCAGAGACAGCAACTCTTTGGGCTGGTCCATGTCAGAGCTGGGAGGGGGAATAGTGTTTCAAAGGGTTCAGCCCTGACCCATTGCCTGAGTGGACTGGGGATTTCCCCAAAAGAGCACTGCTCGTCCACAGGGAAACTCATCCCACCAGCCTGGTCCAAAATCCACTGAAACCAATGGAAAAACTGTCCCGGTTTCCAGCATCGTGCACAACCCAATGGGACTGCTGAGCTCCAGGGGATGAAATCAAGTGTTAAGGGACAATAAAGCCCCTCTGGACTGGGCTGGATGAGCGGGGAGGTCAGGACAAGTCCCCTCCAGGAGGTTTTGCTCTTTCCAACTATCCCTCATAAATAGGAGAAAAGTTCTGGCCAAATCCTCATTCAGAGTCAATCTAAGCATTTCCTGACTCGGTGTTGATTTCACAGATTAAAGCTGGTCAAAAACAACCTGGTCGAAATCCAGCCAGCATTAATTTTTGGAAAAAGACCTTGAGGAATTTCATTCGAGTTTGTTCTGAGGGGAGGGGCTGTGCTTTTCCCACCCAGAAGCTTGTTTTCTTTTGAAATACGTGCAATAAACACATGAATGCCGAGCCCCAGCTACAAGCAAAGAGGCTGCCTTCTGCTGGAAAGGCATTATTTTTTGTAAGAATATGGGATATTAGTCAATCTGGGGTTATGCCTTTAATTCCAGGTCTGCCAGTGAGCCACTAACCTGAAGTATTACAACTGCACCCAAGTTTCCATGTTCACACGAGGGCTGCAGTAATAACCTGGGGTTTGGCACAGGGAAGCAAGACAGGACTTTAGGATCAAAATCTCACTGATCCCCCAAAAAAGGGGGGGAGGATGTTAAATAAAACCCTGTGTATTCCTGCCCCTCCTGTCAGAGGGAGGCTTTCCCTTCTGGTCTTGTTGACCCATTCAGATAGAGTGTGCTCTCGCAAAGACAGGGGTGGAAGCCCAAAACACAACACCACAGTGTATGCTCTGAAAATATGTGCAGTCCAACTGAGGCAGATCCCAAATTTTGGCAGATTCCTAAGATCAGGAAATTCCTTGAGAGTTCGGGAAATTCTCCAAGACTGAACCCAAGCTATTTCACTTGCAGAAGATATCAAGTTCTCCTCCTCTTCTTTTTTTTTTTTTTTTTTTGGTGATGGGTCAGTGGGACCTTGGCAAGCACACGTTGCTGTACAGTGAGAAAGAGGATTAGCAAAACACTGCAGAAGGCCAAACACAGATGCAGGGCCTGCAGGAACAGCTGCTTGCAAAGGGAAGCCGGCGAAGCCAAATATCAGCTATGAGGTCCCAGCTCCAAGCAGGTCTGGAAGGAGCCCAAGCTGGTATCAGTTACACTTTCTTCCCTGCTCCTTTGCCTGTGCATAAATAACCATCCGTTATTTATGGCTGGTCACATCACACATCCTACATGTGTGCCTGCAGGGTCACTTCGGAGGACAGGGAAGAGCTGGCTGCAGCGGGAAGGGCATGAAGGGCCTTTTTTAGGACCCAAAAATAACTCCCCCTCATCCCCTTGCCTCAAGCGACATGGATAATGGCAGGGTTTCAGCCCAGCTGTTCCCACATTTAGTATATTGAGAAGTCACCCGGTGCTTGGGAACATGTGGGAGCCACGCTGCCCATGGCTTGGAGCAAGCAGCTCTTGACTACAGCCAAGGAAAAGCAGCCCTGAGGTGTGGGAAACCCTCCTACTGCCCCAGGACCCCATCTCTGGGCAAAATGTCCACAACTAGGCAAAAATAGGCACAAAATAGAGAATCAAGTGTGTAGGATAAGCTTATCCCAGGTGGGCTCATAGGGTTGCTCTCCATCATCCACCCCAGAAACACACATTTGCCACTGAGACAACCCTCATCCAAGCAGGCTGTTGGACCAGTCAGGAAAGCTCCTTGTGGCTCCTGCCTCCAGAATGCAGGAGATGGGGGAAGACAGAGGACAACCCTCAGGCCGTTTCTTTGCAGAGCCCTGTAGCATCCTCCACGCTTGGCCATCGCCTCCTCGGGCCCACCACGTGCAGGGAAACCTGTATCTGCAGCTGCCTCTGAGGTCCATCTCTTCTGCTGAAGTCACCCCAGCAGACCTGACTCCCTGCCTTCACCTTGCCTGCAGGAACCGGGCACCCGGGTGCAATCAGCACTCCCGAGCTTCTACAGCTCCAGCACTTCAATGCTGGGCAAACTCTTTGCCTTAAAGGAGTGCTGAAGACGGGGCGCAGAGATCTCAAAGGTTACAATTAGCTCAACTGTGCCGTGGTGCTGGGTGACACTTAAAAAAAATATCAGCAAAGAGGTCAGTTTGTACTAACGTCCTTCAATATTCCCCAGGTCCCAAAAGAAAAGTATTTTCTTTCCGCTCTTGTGGTATTTTTCTTCCACTGTGTGCAGCAATGAGGTCACCGTGCAGAGGTTTTGTGGCTAAATCACTGGGTTGCTGCCATCATCCTGTTCCCAGGAAAGGCAGAAGTTGACCCAGCTGGACGTGCAGCCAAGGAAGAACATGGATCTTCCTGAAAGCTGGAGGCACAGCTCTGCAAGGACCTGGCCAAGCCCTGGAGAGGCAGTCAAACATACCCACTTTAGGGGCATTTCTTTAAACCAAAATGCCAGGCTGCTATTCTTTCCACTTCCAGTAAAACTGTTTCTTGCACCAAGGACAGTCCCTAGAGAAAGCATTCATGCAGGAGAGATGGGAAGGACCATCTGAAGTGTAAGTGCTGAACTACTGCAACAGTGTGGAAATGATTGAGTCATTTCAGTAGCACATGACGTCATCTTCTCCTGCTGAAGACAACCTCCCCGTGGCCCTGGGGCATGCACCAGCTGGGGTGCAGCACAGAGCTGCTTTGGGAGAGCCTTCCCCAAGCACGTCTGGCTGCAGGTCAGGCTGGCAGGTAGCCCTGAAAGCCACTCAATTCCCCCAAAGCCAGGGCTCCTCAGGCACTGCAGACAGCAGGGTCTGTAGGAGAACATGGTGGCATTGGGGGATGAGCTGGCACCAAACCCCTCTTCTGGAGCTGTGGGATGGGCAGCTCAGACACCTGACTTTGTAGCTGACCCCACTTTGAACAGGTTGAACCAGGGACCCCCTGTGCTCTCAGCCAGGCTGAACAAGCCCATGATCTGCTGCCAGAACCCTCTCCAGCAAAGCCAGGAGGGACATGTACCTCCTTGCAAGGTGTCACGCTGGAAGGACCCCTCCTGCAAAAACTTCCCAGCTGCACTAGTACCTTCCCTCACAGCTCCTGCCAGCACAGCTCTGTGCCTGACCCAGCCTCAAGCCACCACCTGAAGGCATTTTCCCCCTCTACCACCTTCCCTTGGCTTCAGAGATATCCTTGCAGGTAGGCAGGAGCTGACAAACTTTTTTCTTGCAACAGATCCTTCTGTTCACCCCAGATCTTCACCCACCTGCAGAGCAGCCCTTTCTCCCATGCCCTGGTTAGGGAAACACACATCCCCTGCCCTAGACACCAACTGCTCCTCACCCCCAGCCTCTCCAGCCCCAGCCACCCAGCCTTTTATAGCCTTCCCAGGCTCCTGCTCAGCTGAGCCCGAGCTGACAGGGACCAACTGAGATCAGGGCTGCTCCTCCCTGGGTTTTACAGGGCCAGCCCAGCCCAGTGCAAAGCCTGGGTCCAGCAAGATTCCCAGTGCCCCACCGTCAACATGCTGGGGTTTACTGGGCTGGTCACCTCCTCCCTTGCTCAGTCTTCATCCTCTTCACCCTGCATCCATGTGCTGCTGAATCCAGCTGGGACTTCCCCTGGAGACTGCTCCTGCTCCATCTCCACGCCTGTTGCCTGTTAATGCTCTCTCATTCCTGGGGTCCTGACATGTCTGGGAAAGGTTTTTTTTAAGCACATCACGTCCTGCCTGCTCCTTGCCCTTGCTAAATCTCCTCTGCCAGCCTCCCTGCGCATTTTCCTGGAGGAAGGACACTAACGGATATATAAATAAAGCAACCTGTGTATTCTTCTCCCCCCTCAGAGCTTGTGTAACCTGCGGTTGACCCCTCCTAGTCCTTCCCAAACCACAGCCCCAGTATGTGCTGCCTGCCGCCACTGTCGCTGCTGCTCTGGCATTTTTATGAATGGCCTTGAGCCCAGGGAAGAGATGTGAGTGTGGATTTGGAACAGCTCCATCCCTTCTACCGCACGCGCTAATCTTGACAAATGATCAGCGTGTGGCTTTCGAAACCAGAGATAAGGCTGTCTGACCACTTCAAGTCACTACACTTTCCCACGAAGAAAGGGATTTTGTTCTCAGCCCCTGGCCACAGCTTCCTTCGGAGCCTGGGCAAACCCAGGTGCCCCCCACTCACACTTTGAGGGGGACACACACTGCAATCACACCCCTTGCGAGCGGGGCCAGAGTCTGATTCAGGACAACACCTTGGCAACCTCCAATGTCACGACATTGCCTGAGTTTCTGATGCCACTGGCTGGACCAGGGCTGCCTTCTGCCTGCACGCCTGCATCTCCTTCCCGTTGAGGCCAACGGCAGAAGTGGTCCATGCCCAGCATGGAGCTGGGATGGGGCAGAAGCATGTGCTGGGAGCCAGCAAGGGCTTCCAGTCCTGCAGCTGAGCCGTGACCATGGTGGGCTTCCCTGAGCTCAGTTTTAGCTGAGAACTGGAGCATCTGGAGGACTCCTGGCCCTACCAGGGTCACTGATCTTGGACTGGTTTCCCACTGCACTGTTACAGCATTTGGGACATGCATCTTGCCTGTCAGTTTGGGCAACACAGCGTCCCTGTTCCTCCCTGGAGCTGGGGAAGCAGCCGTGGGGTAGCTGCAGTATCTTCACAGGGACTCTGAAACGGCAGAGTGAGCCCTGGGTGGATCCTGTTGGATGTGCACCTGGGAAAGCTGGGCTTTCCAGAAGGCTCCCTCTCTCACAGACACAGACCCACTGCCAAGGGAAAAGGCCTCTGCGAGTGCCAATTCAAGGAATGCCTTTGATCCAGTGGGAATCGTTAGGGAGAAACTCTGCCTCTAAATTGAGCTGCTCTCTTGCCTTGCCACTTTGGGAAATGAATTTGTACTCGGAAAAACTCGGGCTGGGAGAGATCTTGGGAAGACATCCAATCCATTTCCCTACCCCAAATTGGTCCTGACAGATTTTTTTTTATCTAACCTTTCCTTTAAAATCTCCAGATGGCTCAATACAGTCTCCTCCAGGGCTATATTCATTTCACTACCAGGTATTTTTTTATTATTAATATCCAACTTAAATTTCCCCTGGTGCAATCTGCTCCTATCCCATGGCAACACAGAGAGCAACTGTCCTCTTACCACTGTACGCGGTGCACCCCACCCTGCCCAGCAGGGTGGGTGCCTTTCCAGCAGTGGTACCTATTTAAAGCTCAGGATTAGGGTGGACAAGGCTGGTCCTGGCCAAGAGCAGGCAGAGCTGAATAGCCCCTGGACTATTCTGTCCTATCACTTTTCCTATTGCTATGCTGGCCCGCGGGAGGGTTTGGTGGTGCGAGAGCTCACACCCACTGTGCCCTGTGCAGGCACCAAACATCGCACCCAGGTGGGAATGGGAGGTCAGAGGCTGTTGGCTTGTTGACCCATGAAGGGAGGCAATTATTCGGCTGATGAGGCCATGCAGATGTTAATTAAAAAGCATGCGAAGCAGAACAGGTCACTGTTTGGTGTCATCCACTCGTGAAATTAGTCTCGTGGTGGTTCACCGAGCCCTCCCCGGGAGACAGAGCAGGGGAAGAGCTGCCTGTAGTACCTCTGCTCTTACTCTCATCTCCTCCAGCATGAGCTCCTATTTCTGGGTGCATCCTGGGTCCTGCACAATGTCCCTGCTTTTCAGCCAACTCTCTGCTGGATCCTTAGTAGAGAAAAACTTCTACTTGTTCATTCCCGGACTGGCCTGGAGCATAGCTGTGCAGAGGTGAGAGGTGTAACCTAAATAATCAACTCCTGGCAGTCCAGGTGGAGAAACATGCTGAGCTGCTGCAGGAGGTGCTCACACGGGGACACTGATGGACACAGTCTCCTAGGCCAGGCACCCCTGTGATGTCCCTTAGTAGGGTCCCAGGTTTCCCCAGCATCCGGATTTGATCATCAGCAGCAGCCAAGGCCAGGAGGGAAGGCAGAGCTTTCCTCTGGGAAGCACCAAGGGCCGGTGCTCCCTCACCCAAAGGTTACCAGGGAGCAGGTCTGCAGAGCCCTTCGGCAGCAGTTCAGGGTGGTGAAGCCCTTCCATTCTACTGGAGAGCTTGGCACTCACCATGCACTTCACATCTCTGGGGGATGGGGCTTGGCATCTTCTGTTAACCCCTGGGACATGCCCATGTCAGGAGAATGCTCTGGTAGGAAGGAGTCTCCTGTTTCTTCTCCACATGAGCACTTCTCCAAAGCCAGGATGCCGTGCCAGGCTCCGCATGGGCACCCTCCTGTGCCCGGCCAGAGCTCGCGCTGCGGTGGGGACCAGCAGCAGCACAGCTGAGCATCAAAGAGTCAAACCCGAGCTGCTCCCTGAGAAGTGCAACTTAACAAATCCCAGTTTCCTGCCGTTCTGTCTCATGGTTGGATTAGCTCATGGCTAATAAGGCACATGAGAGTTTTTCCCATGGTTTGGGGCACTCATAATGGCTCTCTCCCGTGTGGATTCTTTGATGTCTTATAATAGAGTTGATGATGAATCCATTTCCTCAGTGGGGACCCAAGTTTGGCGCTCTCTTGTCTACCCAGATGCCTTTTTTCATAAAACAGTTAGACAATAGAACAACAAAATGGAATTCGGCCTCTCTGAGGATCCTGCCTTGCTATGAAATCTGGCAGAAAGTGACCCGGAGCCTCAAAAGTGGGGTTGGACAGCAGGGACGGGCAGGCACATAGACACACGCACCCACACAAGCGCGATGGCTCCCACCTCCTTCCCTTCCACAGCCAGTCTAGCGAGAATGAATGAGCGCGCTCTTAACTCTGCCCTGCCGTGCCCGTTCATCACAGCGCAGGCTTGAAGGCCAGGACCAAGAGCTTTTTCTGAAACCGTGCAACACCAGATGTTTTTTTCCTGAGGCCTCAGACACACACGTGCAGCACGCTGTTATTAAAACTGGCTCATACTCCCTGCGCACAGGGAAAAAAAAATTAAGGCTGTGCACAAGGTTAGTTCTCAACTTTGGCATCCAGCATTAAACCATGCAGGCTCGGTTGACTTTTGTTTGTTTTTATAGAGTTGCTTATAGACCATCCCTCCTGCAGCATCCCAGCAGAGTGGAACAATTCGATGCACCAGCTGGACAAGAAGTGCTTCATGTGCTGCCAAATATACCATGTAAAAACCATAATGCAGCCACCTCTGGGGTGCAGCCTGACAAGCGCATGGCAATCGCAGCAACACCCTGCAGCAGCTTGAACCGAGAGGAGGGAGCCGCTTGAGAGGATGCACTGGTTCATTACACAGACTTCCTCCTCTTGGTTTTCCGCCTGGTCTTTCCAGCCTGCCTCCCCCAGCACGGCTCTCCTGTGGATTTTTCTTCTCCTGCTAATGTTTCTGTATTCACCTCAGACTGAGCCAAAGGCTCATTTTAGCTGAAAAAGGCTGTTTGTCTCGGTATCTTACGATCTCTGTCTCAGTGTCAGCCCAAGCCTTGATGCCTCCTTCCCCCAGCAGCAGGTTTCACTCCCGCATTTGGGATTCCACCCAGCCACCCTTTCTCAGCCGCTTCTTGTTTTCCTTCAAGAGTTTTGGAAAAGGTTTGCACACCTCGCTGTGGTGTTTCCCTGCCTGGGCTGGTTGGGGCTGGCCTCTGTCAGCCAAGAGGGGAGCCTCATCAAACCCCTGGTGTGTTCTCGGTGGGATGCCCAAGGGTGCAAGTGTCCTGCGGACAGAGGGCTGCTCAGCCCAGGCTCTGCTTATATGATAAAATCTCCTGCTCCCTGGCATGGCCTCGCCTCTGCAGGGCTGCGAGCTGACTTCCACTGGGTAGCACCAGGGATGTCACCTCCCCTCCCAAATTGCCCAGTGCCCCGGTGGGGGTCCACTCCCCCTCACCCAACAGCAAAGGCTCTTGTGGCTCACACAAAGCTTCTTACACCGCTGTGGTGAATGGTGCGGTGCCTGGAGCTGCTGTCGGGGCAGAGTAGGGTGCTCAGCGCCCAGCTGTGGGTGGGGACATTGGGGTGCAGGTTAGCAGGGATCTCTGCAGTGCAAGAGGTGTAGAAGACCCGGACCTGCCTTCCAAAACCACCTGGGAGGGAAATGTCCCTGGCTGTGGGAGATCCACGGGTCTGCGGGGAAAGGCAAGGGGTTCCCCCTCTGCCCTGGAGCCTGGAGCCGAAGCCCAGATCTACAATGGAGGGCTGAAATCAGCTCCAAAATGGCCCTTCTTGCAAAGCCCCGGCCCTGGGTTCACTGGGAGCTTGCTGGTGCTGGATGCCTCAGGCTGGTGCCAGCCAAATGACTGACAGCTGCCAATCTCCAGCAGCAAAGATCGCCTCGAGCCGATGCCCAAGGGAGGGAGCGAAGGTCCCTCCAGCCTTTCCCTTGGCCTGCGCTCGGGGTGGGGCCGAGGCGGGCTGGGGGGGCCCCAGGAGCCGTGCGGGTACCCCGCGGCTCCAGACCCCGCTGCACCTGCTACCCCCGCCCGGTGCCCGGGGAGGGGACAGAGGGAGACGGGGCGGCTTTGGGCCCGAGGCCGAGGAGGGTGTCCCTGCCCCTGCCACCCCCCCCTCCCCGCCCAGCCCAGCAGCGCTCCCCGCCCGGGCTCCGCCGGGGGCTGCGCGGGACGAGCTGCAGCACCGCGGGGGCTACGCGGGGTAGGGGGGGGATGTTGGAAGGGGGGGGTGGGAGGGGGAGGTCGGGTGGAGGGGGGGGTGCGCTTTGTCTCCCCGCCCGCGGGGCCGGGGTCGACGGCTGTGGGAGGGCGGGAGGAGGAGCGCGGCCCGCCCCCGCCGCCGCCGTACAAAAGGGGTCGGGCGGGCGGCGGAGCAGCGTGTGCCGCCGGGCAGGGCAGGGCAGGGCAGGGCAGGGCAGGGCAGGGCAGGGCAGGGCAGGGCAGGGCAGGGCAGGGCAGGGCGCGGCGCAGCGGGCGGCGCTCCGGTACCCTCCGCAGCGCTGTCCCGGCGGGGCCCGCGGCCGCCCCGTCCCGTCCCGCGACGCCGCCGCCGCCGCCGCCGCCGGGCCCGGGACCATGCGGCGGGCGCGGGCGCTGCGCCGCCGCGGAGCTCTGCTCGCCTGCCTCTCCCTGGGGACGCTGCTGGCCCTCGCCGACGCCAAGGGTGCCTTCTACCCCGCGGCCGCCCCCCTGCCCTACGGCGGCAGGTACAGCCTCTACACGGCCGGCTCCAGCCCGCAGCTCGGCCCCGGCAAGCCCGTGGGCAAGCACAAGTAAGCGACCCTCTGCGCGTCCGCGCCCGCGCAACCCATCCGGCGGGCACCGGGAGCCGGCGCCGCCCCCGGGCGTCGACCCCCGGGTACCGGCAGCGCGCCGGGGCTTTCCGGGCACCGCCTCCCGTCGGACATCCCTTACCGGGCACAGACCGCGGGCACCGGGCACCGGCCGCGCGTCTGGGCTCAGCAGACAGCAGCCCCGGGGGACCGGCTACGGCGGGCACCCCTTGGGGTGTACCCAACCCCCGGTACCGATCATGGGTGCCATCCCCCAGGACTCGGCCGCGGGCATCCCTTGGTGGAGAGTGGTCCCTGGCTGGTGGCCAGCGGTCCCTGGGTACCGGCCGTGGGCATCCCTTAGTGGCCAGCAGTCCCTGGGTACCAGCTGTGGGCATCCCTAAGTGGCCAGCGGTCCCTGGGCACTGGCCACGGGCTGGCGTGCAGGGCTGGGGGGGCCCTGTGCAGGGCAGGGGTGTCCCTCTGTCTCAGTGCACCCCGTCCATGTGGAGCGAGGCTGGGGGGCTGCTCCGCGCAGCGGGGCGCAGGGGTTGTGTTTCCAGGAGGGAGCGGGCTGGGTGAGGGGGGACACATGTGTGCTGCAGTCCCATGTGGGACGGGGCTGGGTGGTGGGGACGGGGTGCCCGTGTGTGTTTGTGGGGTGGGTGCATGTACCTGTTCTGCAGGACACGGGTGCGGGGCCGTGATGTGCAGGAGAGGAGGATGGCAGTGCGCAGACCTACGTATGGAAGCATAGATTGGTTTGGAGGGAATTTGCTCATGTGCTTGTAAAGCACAGACTTACTAGAGTTTAAATATGTTTTCAAGTAACCTGGAAAGCTCAAGAAGAGGAGGAATGTGGGCTTTACACATACTATAGACTTTTTCCGTTCAACTGCAAGAAGGCTGTTACATTGGTGGGGGGCTCCCTTCCCTCCCTTGTTTGCTAAGAACCGTTTCAGTCGGGCTTCTTTGAAAAGAGGAGGATGTGGTGTTATGAACAAGCTGAAATGAATAAAGTAACATTCGAGATGAACAATACTGGCAGTGCCAGTGAGCGCTTTCCAAAACCCGTAACATTTTCCAGCTGCTCACTCTTAAAACATCAGGCTGGAGCTATAAAACTGCTAGCCACAGGTGGGTGCGAGGGAAAGGGGTTTCTGAGAAGGAGAGCGAGCCAAAACCACCCTAACCCAAGTAGTCACAGGTAGGTAGTGTTTATTAGTAGTGGCTAGTAGATCTGCCCGTGTTGGCTACTAGCTTACTTACAGAGGGGGTTTGCAGTGTGTTTGTAAGCGAATCCTGGATTTATGGATAGACAGTGATTCTAAATTTCCACATGCACACACACACATGATCTCCCTTCCCTCCAGCTAAGCAAAGTGGCTGGCCTTCGCTCTCGCGTGGCCCTGTGCACGGATAAATGACTCACTTTTGGAGGAGCACAGATCCCTGCACACTGTGCCTGGCAGCCTCTCGCCAGGGCAGAGCTGCTTGCGTCTGGGCAGGCTGGAAATGCTGGTCACTGCCGGCAGTTGTGGTGCCCATCCCAGGGGAGCAAAGAGAGCCCTCGGGGGGGGCTGGGGTAGAGGTGCTGGTGCTGCTCCTGGGGGGAGCGAGGGGGATGCACTGGGGTCAGGGGCTCCCTGCTGGGAGGGAGCAGGGAGAGCCGGGGTGTCGGGGGAGGATGAGCCTGCTCGCACCTTGCTGCTTCACCGAGGGAGCTCCTGCCCCACATAGGCTGTTGGAGGTGGAGAAGCCTGCTCGGGGCCTCTGACCAGGGGCACTGGGGGTTTATGGTGGTCCTTGGCATGGGTAGGGGATGTATTTTGTCTTCATGTGTTTGCCATCAGTGCTTGTTCCTTCTTCACCTATCTTTCCCCACTCAGGGAGAGCCAGAGCCCTGCTGCTCTGTTCCCAGAGGGTGACAGTGGCGGGGCTGGGGAGGGCTGCGCACACCCACCTCCATGTGCATGCACGGTCACACTTGTGCATGCTCACTCCCTCAAACAGGAGACACCACAGTCCTCCCCAAACTCTTCTGCTCCATCGTGACTGTCCCAGTCCCTTCCCTTGCCTCCACCTGCCAGAGATGTCTCAATGCCATCCAGACCATCATCATGCCGAGCCCGTGGAGCTGGGCTGAGGCTCTGCAGCTCGTTTCTCTGGTCAGCCCCGAGGCTGCTCTCTGCAGGCCATGCAATGGTGACCACGGGGCTGTGGCTGCTTCCCAGCCTGCGACCAGGCAGCTGAGCCGCAGCGACCACAGCTCACGAGGAGAGCCGTGTCCTCCCGCCTCACTGAACACCTCCCTGCACCTGCAGCTCGTGCCGGCCCATCTGCTCCGTCCTGCTGACCCTCCATCTCCGGCTCAGCTCTGCACTGTCTGCCTGTGCCCTCCTCTCCTCCCGCTCTGCCGTCTGCCACATCCCTGTGCCCTTAATCCCTGTCTCGCCGCACATCCCTGCTGTCTCTGCCCCTGTGGACCTAGTCCATCTGCTCCTGCCAGCAGCCCTGCCTTCAGCTGGAACAGCCTTGGCCTCCATCTGTCCCACCAGTGCTCCCACATCCGTCCCATGCAGCCTTCCTCCCGGCCACCTCATCCTCAGTGCCTGGGTTTGCTGCTCAGCTCAGGAGAGGTCCTGTGCCTGGAGCTGGCTGGTATCCTGTGGCATCAAGCTGCAGGCACGATGGCAGGAGGGAAGAGGCTCTGCTCCTTGCACCACCCATCCAAGGGATCTGAAGAGGTTTCTGGCCTCCGTCTGGCTTGGGAGCTGGATCGTGTCCCTGCCTCCATGGTAGAAAGAGCTGTGATGCTGCAGCCCCGCAGAGTGGCCAGCCTGCATCTCTGTAGCATCACACTTGGTCTGAGTGTGACAGTAGCCACAGCAAGGTCTGAAGGCTTTTGGGCTGGCCCTGGCACTGGCAGCACTCCAGGAACTGCAGGAGGACAGACCACCCCTGCCAGACACTGCTGAGGCTATTTCTGGGATGCTATTCCCATAACTGCTGTTGCTGCTGGGGTTCTGCTTGTCCTCCCAGCCTGTCTCGCCACCCAGACCATGCTGTGCCAAGCACAGCCCAGCTCTGGGGCTGAGGCTCCAAGTGACCACAGCACTGATGACGATGTGGCCGTGACAGCATCAACTGTGCTCAGCATCCAGCCTCCTGCAGCATGAGGGGGCTTTGGGTTTCTTGCAGACAGTGAAATTGCCAGTGAAAAATCGGAAGGCGAAGGTGCTCAGCCTGTTCCCAGCACCAAGACTGATTTCTCAGGCAGGGCTCAACTGTGGAGTGACCACAGCTGGGGGAGGACGGGGCAGCCACCAGCTTGGAGGGACATTGTGGGCCAGGCACTGCCCGAGGCTGAGTGGACAGCCCAGCACAGCCGAGGTGAGCAGAGCTGTGTTGAGGGTGCAGGGGTTTAGCTGCACCCCCTTAACGCAGAGGAGAGATGCCAGCACCCACCCGGACCGAGGAAAAGCCTCCTTGTTGCTGGGGGGTGGCACCCTGGCACGCAGAGGGCAGGTAGCCGGGCTGGGCAGCGCTGGCTCCCGTGGAGGCTCTCGGAGCCGGTTGGGCGAAGGCAGGTGAAAGCCAAGGTGCCCACCAGGAGCAGGAGCCAACTCGCCCAGCCCGGCTGGACCGGGAGCCCCTGCCTGCCCCTTGCCTGTGCACCCAGCAGCAGGCTGGGCACTGGGAGACTTTGCTCCCTCCCCACTCCCTGCACTCCCCCGGGCCCCACGGCTGTCCCTGTCCCCAGTGGGTGGGGTGGGCTATGCCCCCTCCCCAGCAGCTGCACAAGCTGGGGGGTCCCCCCAGCTCCTGCCTCTCCCCGAGACCTTGCCAGCAGTGTCAGGCAGGGCAGGCAGACCTGCATGGGGACTGGTTGTATAGCTGGGTGCTGCTGTCTGCCGGAGCAGGGGGTGACGGTGTCTCGCTGTGCTTCCCCCTAGGAGCTACTGTGCCTACGTGGTGCAGCGCAATGTGACGTGCACGCTGCAGGACGGGGCCGAGAGCTACGTCAAGGCCGAGTACCACAAGTGCAGCTGGGGACCCAAGTGCCCAGGGAAAGTGCTGTGAGTACGGGGGACGCCGGGGCATGGCTCCCTTCCCCTCCCAGCTTCAGGTCGCAGCTCTCCTCGGGCTCCTGAGCCCCCGTGCTACCCTTCTGACCATGAACCCCTGCTTTCCAGAGGGCAGTGAAGGGGGCTGAAGGGCTTTTGCTGGACAAGGCAGTCAATGGCAAGGGAGTCAATGGCAAGGGATCTGTCAGGAGGGAGAGGGAGCTCTATTCCCCATCAGAAATAAATCAGGAAGTCATGAGAAGCTGGGGGGGTGCATGTGTGCAGGGAAGCGTTTTGTCACAGACCTGCAGTTTGGCAGAAAGATGTCCGTTAGGTGAGAGCCTGCCTGAGAGGAGGAGAAAACTGAGTTCGTGGCCGGGGATGGCTTAGGGTTTCCTGCCCCAGGAAAATATTTGCAAAACTCTCTGCCACCTTGTCAGTCGTGGAGGGAAAGCCCCCACCATGCTGCAGCCCGAGATGCAGCCGGGGCAGGGCGGCCAGCTGGGGCTTTGTGCTTCACCACCCTCCACAGCCTGCAGCCGGGGATGCTGCTCTGTGCAGAAACGCTGCTCTCCTACATCCTCCCCGGGCCCACTGAGAGCGACAGAGCTGAGCACCGAGGAGAACTGGGCTGAGAGGGGCTTTTGTCAGAGCCTGGCAGCAGCACACGGCACTGCAGCCGGCTGGGACTCACCAGGTGCTGGCGGTGCTACGGGCTCCACACGCAGCCTCTCCCAGCAGAGACGGGCCATCGGACCCACTCGCTGACTTGTTCTTTCCTTTCTCCCATCACAAGTGCTTTAGCAGCATTTGGGGACTTCAGGATATCCTGCAGCTGCTGGTACCCGTGGAGGAGATCCCCAAAGCCTCTCCCATCTCCGTGGTGTCCTCTGCTTGGCCCCTCCAGCCCTTCAAACAAAACCAGGGCAAAACCAGGGTGTTTTCTGAAAGCAGCTGGAGCTGCACAGCCTCAGATGCTGCATCCACACATGAGAGGGAAACATGGTTTTTCCACATGCTGGGGCTATCATCTAATGTTTGTGCAACTGCAAAAAATACTTCCCCTCATCACCATTTGGAGCAGGGGGAGAAGGGTTCAGAGGTGCTGAAGGGCTGCAGGCTCCTGTGCAGAGGCTGGCATGACACAGAGAAGGTGCCCTGCCTTCTGGATGCCATCCTCATCCTCACTTCACCCCTGACAGTGGCTGCGTGCAGCATTCTCCTGCTGCAGTATGTCCAGGCAGGTTTCTACACACTTAAGACAGAAGGAAAGACCATAGAAACTCAGCAGCATCTGTGAAGAGGAATAACAAAAAGAAGATCTTGTTTTGAAGCTGTCCCATGCCTTTGGGAAATTGTTGATGTTGAGAAATTTTGAAGTGATTCAAAGAACAGAGGATGTGGGTTTGCTTTCTCCTCCTGCCCTGCGGTATGTACGGAGGTGGCTGTATTGCACTGGGAGTCGTGTGGAAGTGGCATTGCCTGGGGGCTGCAGCCTGGGCTGGGGGCACTGAGGACTGAGGCAGGGACACAGACAATGGGGGCTCAGCCCCATGTGCTGCCCTGAGCGATGGGATACGTGCAAGTGCCTTATGCAGCCCCTCTGTGCGGCACGGACAGTTGTGCCGCCTCCTCCGAGACCTGCTAAATATGCTGGAGAAGAACAAGGGCCCGATTGTGCGTGTTGTTGCAGAACAGCAAACTTCGGGATTTTCATGCCACGGTAAATTCAGATTGGAAATTTCCAAAAGGCAGATTCAAAGCATTGGTGTTTCGGAGGTGGTGACAAACATGCTGTCTTCAGCCCTGCGCAGCTCGGCTGGTGGGGGGAGCACGGGTGGTGGCAGGGTCCTGCCCCCCCCACCCCCGCCACCTCACGGGAAGGTGCCACAGAAGAGCTGGGAGCAGCTGAGTCCTCCCCGCTGGGCTGGTGGGGACCCCAGGTAGAGCGAGAGCAGAGAGGGAGGGTGTTAGTGTCCCCCTGGGCAAGGCAGTGGGCTCGCACCCTTATTTGCTGTGTATGGGGGGAATCAATGTTGTTGTGCCCGAATTGGTGATGGAGAAACTCCCAAGGCATCCCAGCTAGAGGCAGGAGGATGTGTAAGGAGCCATTGCTCTGTGCACACCGCACAGCATCGCCCTGGTAAACCTCTCCAGGGCTCTGCTGCCCCACTGCCAAAGCTCTCCCTTGCAAGGCCAGCCCAAGCCACTTAGGCTTCCCATCAAACTGATGCCTTCCACACATAGAGAAAATACCTTTCCAAAGGTATTTCAACCCTCCTGGAGGCCTCAGAACAGGATTACAGTTGAGAAGAGGTTTTTTTTACCCCACTAGGTCAATTCAAATTGCAAAAACACCCACAAGCAGCCCAGATCCCTCTTGGAAATGATCCGAGTTTGCAGGGGTTTTGGAATCACTTCCGTAAGTTCATCTTGTGCTCTCATGGGCCAAAAGTTGCCAGACTGTGTGGCATCTGTCACAGTGGTTATCTATCGGGCCAGAGACCAAAGCAATACACTTATAGCTGCTCTTCTAAACTAACAATAGGAGTCTCAGGTTAAAAAAATATCCAGCAAAAAAACCTCTCCAGAAACCACAAATACATAAATAATGGCTCTGCTCAGATAGTTCGTCCTCACCCCTGGACTGTTTCTCAGGGTTGTCTAGTTGTGTTACCACCTTGTTGGGTTGAACTGTTCTGTCACCATGTGCTGTCCCACCTGCACCTCGTGGTCCAGTCCTGGTCAGGGTGGACATGTATTTTTGGAGTGCTGGTTAATGAGCTGTGCCCCTGGACAGGCACTGTAATGCTACATTGAGCTCTGGTGTAGCAGGAGCTCTTGGAGGAGGTGGGTCATGGTCTGTAGGTGCAGCATATGGGTCTCAGCCAGGCTTTCCCATGAGCCCGAATTTCCCACACCCAGCAGGACCCATGATCCCACTCTTCTCTATTGCTTGACGTTGAGGTTGCTTCTCTAAACTGTCTTCTCTCTTCCTCCTCTCTCCTGGAAAGGTACCGCACCTTCTTCAGACCCAGATACAAGATTGGATACAAGACAGTGACCGAGCTGGCCTGGAGGTGCTGCCCAGGCTTCATGGGAGAAGGGTGCCACGACAGCCCGACCGACCAACCCGGCCTTCTGCCCCAACATCCCAGCCCTAAAATGCCTCCTGGACAAAAGATGTTTCCAATCCCCAGACTTCCTCCCTATCCAAAAAGCCACCCTGACCTGTTTCCAGGACCAAAGAAGAATCAGTATGGTGAGATCTCGCTCCTGCTTCACATCCCCAGGTTACCACACTACCAGCATGCTCTCAAACTTTCCGGTTCTTTTTGCTCCAGCACAAGGCATGAATTTGACAAACCAATATGGGGTTTTGAATTTGGGTGATGTGCTTTCTGATTGGAGACCTGATATTTGACTGCTTTGAGGATCACTTGGTTTTTCAATTTAGTTTCTTTCAAAACATGCTGCTTCAGAATTGCCTTTCCTCATTGCTTTAAAGAATTTTTCCATTAATTTTGGGGTTGATAGATTGTGTCTCAAGACAAAGCTCCCCTGGGCTGTGCTCATCGCCTGCTGTTGAACTTGGGAGCAGAGGGCTTCATCCCAAGAAGAAAGAGGGTTTCCTGATCAGCTTAAGAAGAGATGTAGAGGAAAGGAGGAAGGTGGGCTGATATTTCGCTGAAACGGCAATAAGAAGGTGGCAGGAGCTAATGTTAGTTAGTATGGAAAAGGACTCAAATCTAGAAGATAGCCAAGGAGGGAAATTAAAGGAGCACCAGCCCTGACTGTGCCCTCTCTATTTCTTTCCCTACAGGCAGGAAGCTACCTGGCCTCTTTGGGGACCGCCTGGATCGGCTGGAGGAGGAGGTGAGGCGCCTTTCCCAGTCCTATGACAGCCTGCACACCATGGTGAGTGGCCTGGGGGACCGCCTGCGGCTGGCCATCCAGGAGGACACCACCAAGATGATCGGCTCCCTGATGAACAGCCCAGGCACGCCTGACTCGACGGTGGGCTTCGGCATCATTCCTGATGGCCTGGTGGATGTGGCAGACAAAGCCGACATCGCCACGTACCCTCCTGTGGGGGAGATCCTGACCAAAGTGACAGAGGTGAGCGACGTGCTGAAAACCAAGGCAGATTTGCTGCACGAGGTTCGTGGCATGGTCCTGGACCACGACGGGCAGATTAAGCACCTGCTGGAGTCAACCCGGCCCTCTCCCCTCACCTCCATTGACCTCCTGGAGGAGTATGTGGACACGCGGCTGAGCAACCTGCGTGGAGAGCTGCTTGATGGCTTCGAGAAGAAGCTGGGGAAGATCCAGACCACATGTGATTTCCGGATCCAAGAGGTGCGGCAGCAGTGCGAGGAGGAGAAAGCTGCCAACCTGCGGCTGCAGCAGACGCTGGATGGGAAGGAGCTAGAGATCAAGAAAGAGATCTCCCAGCTGGAGACCCAGATCCAAGGGCTGACGGTGGTGGAAAGCTGCTGCAGCAACCTGGACTACCTCACCGATCGCATGAATATCCTTGAGAAAGGCCTTCACAGCATCTCTGAGTCCCAGAAGAACTTGCACTCACGGCTGGATGGAGAAATCTCCACTGTCACCCTAGGGAACCTTTTTGAAGGGCGCTTTGAGGACCTAGAAGCCAGACTCAATGCTACAGAGAGAGAAACGGGGAGCTGCTGCTCTGGTATAGAGGACAGCATGAGAGGCACAGTGGTAGCAGAGGTGGACGGCATGAGGACTGCCTTTGAAGATAAAATGCAGACCCTGGAGGACAGGTTCATGACCATCGTGGGAGAGCTGAACAATGTCAGTTCTCCTGTGGGCATGGATGGAGCAGTGGTGCCTGTGCTGGAGGGGGAGCTCGCCAGCATGAGGAAACGGACAGACGAGACACTGGAGGTGTTGCAGAATCGCCTCATTACGCTGGAGAGCACTTGTTCCCTGGGCTGCACCTCTGCCTCCAAAGACGTGGAGACCTTCCGGACAGAGATCGAAGACTGCCAGAACAAGAACCAGGACCTGCTCCTCCGGATGGACAGCAACTATGACCTCCTGCGCAAGCTGAATGCCACCATCCTGGAGATCCAGCGGCGAATCGAGGAGGAAGCATCGGGGGCTTTGCAAGGGGAGATCACCTTGCTAAAGATCAACCTGAACACTGTGAGCAAGTCTCTGACAGGGCTGAAGGACTCTGTCTCCCAGTACTCGGACACCATGACACACATCAACTCCTCGCTGGATGAGCACGAGCGGAAGATCGAGGATGAGGTCCACTCCATCCAGGAGAAAGTCAACGACCAAGGCTCCCAGCTCTTCTTCAGCAACCGGCGTGTCCTGAACCTCAAGGGAGACTTGGAGCGACTCAAAGCCAGGATCGTCAGTGACCTGAGCTCCTGCAAGAGCGTGGCCCATGATCTGCAGCAGGAGATTGCTCACTTTGATGACCGGGTGGCCCGGGTGGAGAGCGTCTGTGGCAGGTTGGGTGCAGTCACGGGGAGCCTGGACGGCATCAGGGACGAACTGGAGAAACACACGGGCAGTCTCTGGGACTACATGGACCACATGAACGGGACCCTGGCTGCCCACTCTCAGGAAATAACGGGACTGAAGGACAACCTGCTTGACTGCCAAGCCAAGGTCTCTGAGCTGGCGGAGCAGGTCGGCCACTTGGAAGAGCAGGCGGAGGGGAAGCAGCATTAGCCATGGCACCACGCGCTTCTTCCTTCTCCTCCCCGTGAAGGACAGGATTAATTTATATCACACAGACTTGCTCCAATGTGACAACAGTTCTTGGGATAATTTTTTTAATGAAAAGATAAATTAAAAGCTGCTACAAACCCTTCTTTTTTTTAAAAAAAAAAATCTTTTTGGCCCCACTTTTCCATAACTCTGCCATTACAGTACTTGCTTCCTGATGCTCAGCAGCTGTCCCAACCCTGGTGAAGCAGGGTTGCTGCCTCCTGACTGGGGGCGTTGCTCTGGCTCCTGGGCTGATGACCCCAGAAGGACAATTCAGAAGGAAGCTGGAGGCGGGAACATTTTTTTTTTTAATTTTATTTTTGTGGATTTATCACTTCTTGAAGAATAAAACCCTGTAGTTGTCAGTTGAGGAATAGAGTTTCCCTGACCTAAAGACCACCTGTGTCTTAATCCAGGGACTGAGCAGAGCCAGGGCTCCTTACAGGGAAAAAAACTCCCCACAGGAATTGCAGATTTCGAAGAACACATGTATTCACACATCCCCCTGGGAACTGCCTTCCCCTCTCCGAGATGGCAGCCCTCCTCATGTATGGTAAATCCATTTATACTGCACACTCCTTCATGCAAACGCACATGCCTTACAGAGCGTATGAGGATATGCATTAGGAAAACACACATATGCATATATATATATGGTATGTGTATGTATGTTTTTGAACAATCCACTGTCACGGTGCTCATCTGATTGCAGAGTTTTCTCTTGTGCCCCCCACGTCCCTTGCTATATTTTGAAGAACCACACTGAGCAGCTACAAACCGCCACGGCAGCATTAGGAGGGGGGGCCCTGTGGCCTCTCAGGGCTGTTGTGCTTTGCAATCCCACTTCGCTGTGCTCTCTGGTTACACCTGGGACTGACATGAAGGGTTATGGAAAACTTGTGTCTTCCCCAAAGAGATGTGTGTCCATAGGTCTCTGCAGAGACCAAGCGCGGCATGGAGCAGTCCTGTCTTCCAGCTCTGGTTCTCTCCTGTTTTATTGCTTAAACTGTGAACGTGGTTTCCCTCATCTCATTCCGGGGCAGGAAAGCTGCAGCTGCTCCAGGGTATGAGCATGAGACTTTCCCTGTCCGTCAGCATGGGAGCAGGAGTCTGCGTCCTCCTCACGTTCCTCTGAGCCCGCTGAGATGCCAACAGTCCTGGGGACCCGCACCAACATGGAGCACCAGGAAGGGGGAAGAAGGGCACCTTTGAGAAGACCTCTTGAGACCTCTCCTCAGCTCAGCCTGGGAATGAAAAAACAATTTACCGAACTTGACTCTAGTTTCTCACAAATAGGCAGGCTGGAAAAGGTTGTACATGTTCCTCAGCATCTCCAGCCTTGCCCTACGGAGCAGGTGCCTGGACCGTGTGGCTGTTGCACAAAAAACCTGCCTCTCCCCAGGGAGCCCAGCAGGGGTGTCCTCCACTGCTCAGCCAACAGGGACTTCATTACCAGAAAGGATGAAGAGCACATTAAAGAGCCTCCGTCTGACCAGCTCTGGCACTTTATAGCAGAGGAACATATTTTTCTATCAGCTCAGCGTTGCAGCTCATGCACCCTTCCACACCGGCTAGCCTTCAGCTCCCACCCAGTGCCCATCACCCTCACCAGGGCACCCCTGCTCTTCTGCACCACAATTCCCCTCCCTGCTCCCCTCCACCCCACAAAGGAGCAGCTCTGTGCTCTGACCAGCACAAAGCAGCAGCAACTCCCAGCAGAGATGCATCTGTGTACCTTTTCTCCTCCATTCCCTTCCACAAAAACTGGACAAGCTCCCTGGAACAGATGCTTCCATGCTGGGGAGGACCACAGGGATCACCAAGTCCAGTTGACTGTATCGTGTTACCCTGATGCAGTAGAAGCTCTTTTCCCTGACAGAGGAGCACGGGCCATTAGCTGTACACGCAGGGAGAGGGGACCTGGCCTCCCCACCTTGCTTAGCCCCTGCTGCTGCTGCCGAGACACTTCTCCAGCAGAGGAGCAACCTCCAGCTGCCTTTGGCCATCCTGCAAAACCTGCTCTTAGACAGCAAAACCTACTTTTTTTCTCCCAGCCCCTGGAAAGAGTCTCAAGCTAGTCCTTGGCACTTTGTGAGGAGCCAGGGGAGCCCTCGCCCCAGCCCACTCCCCATCCTCCCACATCAGGGAGAAAAAGGGCTGCAGCAACCAAAGAGAAAATTAAGCCAAGGGCCAGGCTCACCCCTTTCCAGGCCAGGGCTGTGTTAGAGAGCAGCTGAACAGCAACAGCTTCTTGCAGCACAGAGGGAGCTGGGACTGGCCATAACAAACCTAGGACAAGGAAGAAGTCTGACCTTCCAGAAAATGGTGCTATGTTTGGACTATTCCTGACTCGTCACTTGAAGCTACAGAGATGTTGTATTTCAGTTCTCAGCTATTCATGTTTAAAAAGTGAAAGGAACTTTGTACAAAAGAGGGCATTTTAATTTTTTTTTTTTTTTTTTTTTTTTTGCTTGCAGAGAGGGAAGGAGATGGTGCCCGTGTGGTCGTCCTTGCACAGGCAGCTTTCCAAGGCAGTTGATAACTGATCCTGTTAAAAGGCTGTGTTTTATTGTTTTTAAAACCTTGTACATTTGTTCAGATTTTAAAAGCTGAAGCAGTGTTTGTACTGGAAAGGAAAAAAAAATAAAGTATTTCTTGCTGAGGTTTCCAGGATCAGAATGACGTGTGTGACTTTCAGACAAGCAGAGCTAGAGTTAAAGCATGGAGGCAGGCAGACGAGGAAGAGATGATTTACACTTGCACACAGCAGTCAGGGCAGAAGGCGGCAGATGCCAGACTGGAGGAAGGAGCATGCAGTGCTCCTGCCTGTTTTATTTTGTGTAGTTACAGCTGAGAGCTCCCAGCACAGGGCACAAGGCTGGCTGAGCACACAGCAGTGTTAGGAGAGCTGAGCTTTACTTGAATGCTCCAGCACAGGGGCACAGGAATAAGCTCCTGCCCTGACACAGGATTGTGGCAGGCTACTGGTACAGGAGTGATTCACCCCCATACACACACACATAAAACCAGGCTTTGCTTCCTGTGTTGAATCAATTTTGCAACATTACCTGAAGTTAGTGGGGGAAAAAAAAAAAAAAAAAAATCAGAATTAAAAAAAAAGTCCTTTTTTAGTGCAACTGCTCCACAGGCTGAGGAAGCTGTAGGTCCTGCCTCCATCTCCACCAAAACCAGAGCCCCTTGGCAGGGCACTTCAGCAGGATAAACCCAACCATGTTTGTAAATGGATATGGAACCTGGCTCCACTTCCATGTGCAGGGCTACAGCAGACAAGAGGCAGCCTTGTATCAATTATTAAGGCACTATTTATTAATTATTCCTATTACTGAAGAACACTCAAAACCCCAACAGCTTCCATCCACTTTAACAAGTTGTTAAGCCATAGGACAGCTTCACTCCATCAGCTACCAAACTGCAGGTAGCTGGACTGTCTGGGAACACTGGTCATACTGGAGGTAGCAATAGCTATGCCAGAGGCTCATCATAGATACAGTGACCCACTGCCACCTTTAAAAAAGAGCCAGGCTTTCAAGGTGTTAAGAACATTAAGAAGAGACCCAGCTTACAGGAATTTTAGTTTAGTAAACTGAGTTTTTGTAGACCCACTTTGGCCCTCGGAGAAGGGGTGTTTCTAGTGCAGAACATGACCCGTATTAGAAGTGCAAAATGCCCGAGCAGCAAACAGGGAGGAGGAGATGCATCTAGAGCATCCAGTCCTGGCAGAGAATGCACAGGAGAGCTCTGGGTCAGGTCTTCACAAGTAATGGGGTCAGGAGAAGGCATCCAAGTCAACAGCAGGCAGTGGAGGTCTCCAGTAGGCAAAGTGGCTGTACTCTGGACACACCAGAGCGATGCTCCCACTCTGTCCCAGAGGAGGGAAGATCAACTCCACCAGCTCTGACAGCCGCTCATACCTATGTGGGTAAGAAAGAAGTTGCATTGGGGTCACTGGGGTTTTGTTTGCTTTTCTACCCCATGAGACGCTTCTTGGTTAATGCTAGGTTAACCCAAAGGTGCTGAGGAACAAGCACATCACTTACGTTGACTTGTGGTTCTTCGTGAGCTCCTGGATCAGCTCTCCCTTGGGGTTGACCGTGAATATGCGGCTCTCTGGCAGGCCCACTTGCTTGTAAGCATAGACATCCTGCCCAAGGAAGACCAGCAAGGCATGAGCTGCAGGAAGGCACCACCACCACTCCAGCCTGAGCCCTTCCTCCCTCCTCCCCAGGACACCCACTCACACTGGCTCTGTTCCCGAAGGCTGCATAGAAGGGCAGCTTCATGGCAAACAGGTTTTGGATGTCCATCAAGCAGGCTATCTTGAACACCTCTGGCTTCTTCTCAATCACCTCCCTGCAGCACAAGACACAGGCACAGAGCAGAGGTCAGAGTGGCATCAGCTGGCCAGGACTGTGGGCAGCCAGGCTGTGTGGGGCTCAGAGAAGTGATTTGAAGGGCACTTGTGCATCTGGAGCTTCATCATGAAGCTCCAGGGAGGGCAGGCAGGCAGTTCCTCTGCTGCCTCCCACAAAAGCCATCCTGCACCAAGGAGGCCAGAAGCAGTTTCAGGTTGTGGCGTCCCTCAGCGTTGAGCTGGGGAAGGGGGGTGCTGTCCCCAGGGACAAAGGAGGCGCAGGGCTGGGGAGGAGGAGAGGACACAGTACCTGTGGAAGGCAGAGAAGAGACTGCTGGGGGCAAGCAGGATGGGGCCCTTGGGGAGGGCACAGCCTTGCTCGTTGACCCATTTGAGGTAGCCTTTGGTGATGTGTGCCATGCCGATTGCCCTGGCTGAGCAGTAGAGGAACCTGTAGCCATTCCTAGAGAGAGCACAGGGAAGCCCTCTGAGCTGTGCCCTGGACAAGGCATCCTCCCACTCCTGCTCTGAGGTGGAGGAGGAAGAAGAGGGAGGGTGAGGCTGAATACCTGGCTTAAGCCCAAACCCTGTTCACCCCTTCAGCAAGCAAGGTGGCTTCACAAACAGCATGACTCTCTCACCCTGAGACTCAGGCTAAAATGTATCCCCATCTGCCCCACTGCTGGGAAGCAGCACTGGAGGGGGACACTCTCTCACCCTCCAGGCCTGCCCAGCAGCTGCACGCCCATCCCAGTTGCAAAGCACCCTTCGCTGCTTGGTACCCGCGCACCCAGACGGGACCCCCAGGCCAGCACCTTTATGACACCGGGCTGGCTGCCTGCGGCTTGCAGGGAGCTGGACACAGCCTCTGCAGACACCCAGGCAGCCAGCACGGCTGGATGGGCAGCTCGGGCATCGAAGGTGGCAGGAGGCAGCCGAGGTGTCAGCGAGGGCAGCCCCAGCCCTGCACCCGCAGCCCCCCGGGGAGTGGGAGCCCCCTGGGGCTGGGACAAGCCATCCGCGGGCCCACAGTGCCTCTTAGTGGCCACAGGTGCCAGGGACGGAGCTGAAGGCCGGGCTCCAGGGGGACCCACTGCCAGCTGCCGCCGGGTGCAGGGACAGCATCGCACACCGAGGGTATGGGAAGCTGTAGTTGGGTGCCCAGAGAGGCACCCGGCACCCAAATTCTGGGTGGTCCCCTGCGCCACTGCTGCACAGCAACCCAAAGGCGTTCGGCTGTGCCTGTGGCCTCTCAGGTGTGACCCTGTGTGATCTCATCCCGTTAGGTGCTCAGCTACATCTCCCCAGCAAAGCCTCCACTGACACACACTCCTCCCAGGGAAGGCAATGCCAGCATCTTCTCCCAGTGCCCAGGGGAAGCCCCCTGCTTTCACCCCCCCAGTGTCATCCAGACAGCACAGCAAGCATCAACCATCACCAACAGCAGAAAATCAGGCTGTTTTGGCCAGCACCAGCAAGTAAGGAGCCCTGACTGACTTCCACTCAGTCTCTCCATCATCTTCCCACTTCCCCTTGGCCTCAGTTGATCCGGTACCTACAGGTGGATTTTGTGGAAGAGTTTAGCAATCCCATGATGAGTCCAGTCTTTTCCCAGATGTGGCAAGATATGCCCAAGTGCATCGGACCTAGAAGGAAAGGAGACCAGGTGAGACTGATCCAACATGGTGGGTATCCACCCCTGCCATGATGGGGTTTGTGGTCCCTCCTGGCTGCTTACACGAGCCTTGAAAGGACACTTTCCCCTAAGGTGGGGGTGCAGGGATGTGGGGTGGGAGTAAGGCCCTTTACTTGGTGATGGTGCCGTCAATGTCCGAGATCACCACCTTGTCGTCCCAGTTCCACAGGTAGATGGTGGCCTCACAGCGGCACGTGCCCTGGTACTGAGTTGTCACACTGAACGCCACCTCGTTGGGGCCATCCTGCAGATTCAGCCTTCCCTGTGGCAGAGGGGAACAAAAGTGTTACACTAGCACTAATTCAGACCAGTCCAAGGCTTGCCAGAGGCCAGACTGCTACCTGGCCAGACCAGAGACTCCACCACAGGGTGGCCACTCAGAGCAAAATACTTGGATGCCCTGTAAAAACATGAGGTCAGGAGTAGAAAAATCCCTGTTTCAGGGTTGTCTCAGCCCTACACACAGAAGGAGGCAGTGAAGGAGGAGGAGTAAAGTACATACAATTTGTTCGGAGGAGAGCCGCAGGGATTTCTTGTAGGTTGGCAGGGATTTCTGTGCAGGGGCACCCATTGCCAACGTGTCCCCGGGGTGCAGGGCGTCATCATCACTGGATGACCCCTCTTCCTCCTGCCTATACAGAGAAGGGCAGAGCATGTTGGCTTTACTCTGCAGACCACAGATTTCCCCATGAGCACCAGGGCAGATCTGAAGGGGACCCAGGACAACCCACCCACCAGGAAGCAGCCATGGAGAAGCTTGGCTGGGTCAGCCAGAGCCTCAACAGAGCTTTCTGCCCTCATTCATTAGGTAGACTTGGGAATAACTGGTCATTTAGAAGGAGAAGAGATCAGGAGCATGTACAGATTCCTAAAGGCAACCTGGGGGGGAGGTACTCACCTCTGCTGAGCAGAGTCAGGCTGCAGCATCCCCACATTGGCTTTCCCTGGCCTTTGCTGCTGCAGGCAGAGAGTGGTGTTATTAGCATCTCAGTGACAAGGGCAGGAGCAGAGGCTGCTTTGCTTTACTGCCACTTGTAGCAGCAATACCGGAAAAGAGGTGGCAACGCATCCCCCTGCCTTCATGAGGACACTGCCCCATGGAAGGGGAACCACAAGCCGGTGCTGTGGCAGGGTAGGGAGACCAGCAAGCACACGTGGTGCCTGGGCTGTGGCATGAGGGGCACGTGGCAAGAGGTCTCACCATTACAATGTCCATGTTACCAAGCACTGTTCTGCTGCTCAGGCATTAACAGACCCAAGGGGACAGCAGCAACCTTCAGAAGTCACCTTGCCAACAGGTCCCTCTGGCTGTCCTCATCCTCAGGCCACCCCCAGAACCCTGCTGCTCTTCTACCCCCACCCTGCCAGCCACCAGAATGGCACCTGTCCCCTGGGGACACGGTTGTCACAGCCACTGCTGCAAACACACCTCCTCTGCCGGGAATTCTCTCCTCCTCCAGGAGAACCACCACCTTCTGCCTTTCTTGGGCATCTTCTCCTTCACCAGTTGGTCGATGGTGCTCTGTGAACATGGTAGAATGCGGGATGAAGTCAGTCCTCAGCCCAGGGAGGCTCAGCTGCCAACAGGCTAAGGAGACCCTTGTCCAAGTTGCCTTTGCAAAATTATTCACAGGATAAGATGTGGGACCCCTGCCACATTGTGAGCTGAGATGGTTTTGCGGTGAAGGGTACAATGACTTGTTCCCTTCACTCAGCTTAGAGGCGGGGGGGGGGTGGGGGGGTGGGAATCTGAATGCCTCATGCAGACCAAATCCTCCAGACTGCCAGGGTCGCTGGCTCTGGCCAGCCTTGCACAGATACAACCATCAGAACAGGAGATTTTTTGACAAGGAAATCTCTACTCTCCAGGTATCAGTGGTACCCAGGTATCAAAAAGCCACCCTAAGGTCCTTTCTGGGAAAAGAACAGACCTCAGGGTTTTTGGGCTGGAGTGATGTTCAGCTCTGCACCAGGCAGCCTGCAAGGCCCCAGATGGGCAGCTTGGCCTCTTGCAGCCCCACTGCCCTCTTCAAGCCCTGCTGAGAAGCATGGCCAGTAAGTGTGTTGTACCACTGACCTCAGGAATGTTCCTCTGGAAAGCCTGCAGGGACAGGATCATGGGAGCAGCCACTGCCCAGTTGTAATACCTGAAAGAAGCAAGAGGGATGGGAACATCACCATCCTGCAGCATGGCCAGAAGGTCCCCTCCCACAACTACTGTGGTATAATCATTGTCTGGGATGGAGTCACACTCCTACAGGAGTGTTTCTGTGGGGACAAAGGGGCCACAGTGGTCATCTTGGGATGAAGCAGCAGGAAGAGCAGGCCACTCACTTCTTGTTGATCAGTATCACCAGGTTTGGGTCATCAATAAGTCCTGGATTCTCAGCAAACTGCTGGTAGGAGACCATGTGCTCCATGAACTTTTCTGGTGGGATAGAGGTTGTGTCATGTCACTGGTATATATAATGGATTTTGGAAGAGCAGAATCCACCCCCCCTCCCCTCCCACCTACCACGAGAGATCTGCCTGCTGCCCCCCAGGCCTCCACACAGCGACAGGGCAATTGTGGGCATCAAATCAGAGTCTGAGTCTGTGGGACTGTCAGCGGGCAAGTCAGATGGCAGCTGGACACACAGAGGGTTGCTGGGGTCTGCAACAGGCTTTGAACTCTGCTCTGTGTCACTACCAGCAAGAGAAGAAACAATGGCAACATCAGGCAATAGCTTTATACATACCTCCATTCTTTGCTGCAAGAGAATTGCTCAAGAAGGTCTGAGCTTGGCCGGCTGGGGCAACCCATACCTCCTGGGGAAATAGAGAGCCACCTGCTCCTCATCCAGGTTGGAGAGGTCTTCCAGGTAAACATCACTGGGACCCAAGTGAGAACTTCTTTTGATGGATCCTCAATGTACAGACAGAAAGGAGAGAGCTTAGCTGAATCACCTTTCCAACCATCTCAGCATCTATCAAGAAAGCTAACAGCATTTTCCTCTATCATATTTGCATATCATATAAAGAGGGCATCTATTTTCCTACTTAAAAAGATGCCTTAAATCAACAGAAGTACCTCAAGATACCTGAGCTGGCATGAGACCACTTGCCAAGAGGACACAAAGGACAGGCCAAAGTCTTGCCTATGTTCTGCTATGACAATCTGAAGGTGCCATTTGAAGTTAGAACCATGCAGGACAATGCTTTGTGATCTCCCTCTTTGTACAGTGGGGAATCCTAAGCATCTCTTCTTCAGGGAGACAATTTTGTTCTGAATTTATGCTGACGGGAGGAGTAAGGTTGGTTAGGACAGGTAACAACATAAAAGTCCATAAATACACTGTCAGGGGAGACATATGCATGCTTTGCTCTGTGTGATTTTTTTCCACCTGACTTGTCATGCTTGGGATGAAGACACAAGTCAGGCCAGGTGTTGCCAAGCACTTCAAGTTAAGGTATGGTCTACACTGCTGAGAAGTCTTCTAAGCGTGCAAAAGCAGGGACATCCAAGGATGGACTTCAGGAAACATAAGGCTAGAAAGCCTTCCTGGGGACCTGGGTGGTCACTGAAAGGAGGAAACCTGAGAAACGTCTCTTCGAAACAAAGGAGCTGTCCAAGTCAGACACATCTGCAGGCTCAAAGGCTGCTTCCAGCAGCACCAGTCACCCACTCACCTTGTCTCCTCTGGCTTTCCAGCTGGGGCTTGGGGCCCTCCAAGCCCACATGCCTTGGAGCAGCAGCTCCCTCAAAGGGCTCCACATCTGGCTGAACCTCTGGTACAACACTCCAGCCTCTCTCCTGTTTCTCTTGCAAGGCTGAGGAGACCTCCAACAAGCTCTCTGCCCCCAGAGCACTAGGGACGTCCTTCAGCCTCGGTAGGCTGTTCTCACCCTGGGGTGTGGGTGTTGGCTCAACAACAGACACAGCGGAGGAACAAGATACACTCTGAGGTCCTGCTGGGCTTGGACCTTCTCCCAGACCTTTAGAGGTGGTAACAAGATGAGTTGCCTCATCCACTGGGACTGGTGTCACAGAGACAGTGGTTGCTGCAGTAGTAATGGTCTTTGTGGACTTGGCTAGTTCAACTCGTTCCAATTTATTCACCTCAAGAAAGCAGAACAACAGGTTTGAGGATGGGAAGTTGCCCATAGCATCAGGCAGAAGAGAACAACTCCTCTGAGGCTGCCTGGCCACAGCTGCCCCTACTTTCTGCAGACCTTTCAGACATCCCTCTCCCACCAGCTGCTAGAGGAGAACAAGAGCAGGGACTCACCTGAGGGAGCCTTCCCCAGCTCCACTGCATGTGGGATTCAGCCCCTAGAGCAAAACTCTCCTGCGGTCTGATCTCCAGCTCAGAGTCACTTTTGGGAGAAGATGGATGGCCCAGGGTGGGGCTACAAGAAGAGAAAGGAATGCAGACCTCATCTACCCTACATCCCTATGCTTTCCTATTACTGCAAGAACATTTAAGGCTAAGAACCCTGTAAGGTTGGTTTCCCATAGAGTCAGTTCTGGCCCATAAGACTATCACTTACAAATGAGCAAGTCCTATGGGAAGCTGAGGCCCAAGGAAGCAAAGTGCTATGCCACCACCTATCCAGAGGCAGCTCAGCAGCTGAGGCAGGAGAGCCCTGCACACTCAGGCTTCTTGCATCTGTGACCACAGCCAGAAATGTCCCTCACAGGCTCCGAGATTTCCTCCAGCAACACTACATCAGGCCAGGACAATCCTCCTCTCCTGACACCCCCAAATCCCTTTTCCTTACCACCTTCCCAGCCACAAGGCACATTCTCTGCTCTCAGCAAAGCTGAGCAGATCACCTTGGCTCTGCCTGTTACCTGTCCACAGAGGCCAGCTCCCCATCAGAGTAAGGGTGCATCTCTGGGGACTGCAACAACTCAGTTTCTTCTTCAGGGAGATCAGTGAAGGAGAAATACACTGAATCACTGCAAAGGAGGAAAGAGGTCAGTTATGCCACTCTCAAGAACCAGCCTCCTCACCTAGAAAGCTGCCGATACTCAACTTCACCATTTCCACTGGCTTTCTACTCTACAGGAGGCTGGGGCCCAACTCAAAACACTATCTCCATTTTTCAGTGCTGCTGGGCATCACCAAGCAGACCTACAGCCTTGACTCACTGCATCACCCTGCCCAGACCAAACAGCTCACCTGGGGGCTGGAAGCTTGCACGGCTCCTCCACAGACATCTCACTTTTGGTCTCCTCGCAGCCTTCTAACTCGGAGTCTGACACCTCCTTACGCTTGGGCTTCCTCCTGCGTCTCCTTCTCTTGCGTGGGGTTGCTTCAGCACTGGAGGCCTCCTGCCCGTGAGAGGGCTGAGCAACATCCTGCAGGCTCTCCTCCCTGGGGATGGGGGATGTGCAGAGGCAAGAGGGGATGCTGCCCTACAACAGGGATGGGAAGTGCCCATCAGCTCCAGCACCCTCCTTTCCAGCCTGGCAGCTCATGGCTCTCATCTATGCAACGTACACCACCAGGCCCTCAACGTGGGGGTGGTTTTGTGGCTAGGCCCAAAGGAAAGGTTTTGTTCATACAACATGTGAATAACAAAAGAAGCAGGGCTATCCAGCCACAAGCTAGAGACATCTTTAACGCAGTCAAGGAGAGGCAGGCAGGAGATGGCACCATGAGACCAGAATTACAAAGGCTGCAGACTGGATTCGGATCTAGAGCCCTCTCCCTGCTCTCAAACCCAGCAGCAACCACAAGTCAGCCTGGGAGAGAGCTGCCAAGATTTCTGGAAGCCACAACTAGTCCCATCCTGCTTCCCAGTAGAGCGGGCAGCCTGCCACAGCATCTGGCTCACTCTCATCCCTGTCACAAGATTCCCCCAAGAGGCCAAGCTCCGAGATATCTGCCTAGCTGGCCAGCAGCCATGCCCATTGATGGAGGCCAGTCTGGGATGCAGATATTTGGTCTAATGCTTCCTCAGGGTGCTCCAATACTCAGATCCTCCACACTGGTTGCAAGATCCTTCAAGTGGGAACCTTTCTGGACACATAAAACATCAGAGGGAATAACGGAGTCACCCTGGGGAAGAAGACCAGTCCAAACCTGATCCTTCCACCTCAAGTCTGCACTTCCAAGCAGTCACAGGACCAAGACCAACAGTACTTCTTCATCACCAACCTCATTCTCCTCTGACTCCTGGACAAAGAAGGCCTCTCCATTGTCACCCAGCTTCATGTGCAGGTCCACAGGCTCCCCATTGATTTCAATGTCCACCTGGCAAGGGGCAGAAGAAGCCTGTCCATCTGAACTCACTCACTCATCAGCATACAGCAAGGCACTTCCCCAGGGATGGAACAGGTTGGGGTTGCTCAGAGGGCTGACAGCCACCCCACCTTTGAGGCAAGGGACCCCTCCCAATTTTCCTAGGAAGCACAGTCTTCTTTGGAAGAGTATGGGTTTCATTCAGGGGCATCCCTCAAAAATTTGGCAAGTACCCCTTTCAGCAGGGCTCCCAGTCCCTCAAACAAAGTTTTTCCATAAGCTGTAGGTTATGAAGTTCCTAGGTCTGGAGACACCAGAAAGGAAGCATAGTCCCAGGGCAGGCACCACTTACCACCTTCTCCTTGGAGCGCAGCACACCCAGCTTACCAAAGCGCACATGAAATGGGGAGCACTGGAAGGAGTTATCGGGCTGCCTCACCACGACCACATCGATGCAGCCCGTCAGGGTGGCAGGGTTCAGACCCCGGTACAGCTCCTTCACCGTGACAAAGACTGTCTCAGCAAGCTGCCCCACGTAGTTCATTGTTTGAGACTGCAAGTGAGAGACAGGAATAAACTCAGGTGGGGGAAGAGAGCTCCAGCAGCTAAACACAATGTGAGTTTAGGAGAATTATTTCACAGCTGCAAACACAGCCCCATCATGGGGACAACTAAACTTCTAGGGAAACTGAGGCAAACACACGAAGGGCCTTGATGAAGATGAGCCAGGGCCTCTGTGAGCACCAGAAAACAGGACAGAAGCCAGAGCACTAGTTACTGCATCCAGCTTGGAGGAAAGACCTTTGCCATTGAGATGCACCATCACTTTTGCCCCTTGGGAGGGCAAATACTACCTCACAACAACACCTTGCAATCAAGCTGTCAACATCGCATTCAAACAAGAATTTAGTTGACAGGAGACCTCCTGCCCTGCACTGTCCTTAAAAAAAGTGGAAAGGCCGAGGAGCTGCTGCATACACCATGTGCTCACTTTGAACGGAATCCAAACCTAACATTTTCCACTTGGAGAGGAAGGCATCCCACCTAGGCATTGCCAAATCAGCCAGACATGGCCGTTGTTAAAGCCAGAACTCCCTGGTCTCCACGCCTTGGCCTCTGCTGCCGTCATCCATCTTCCCAGGGAATCCCAGCACAGGGGCTGTGCTGCCCGGAGGACACCCGGACAGCTCTGCAATGCCGTTTTCACAAGGCACTGCTGCACTATGAGGTTGCAGAGCTCCTGGTTTTCATTAGCAAGAAGGAAAGCCGTGCCTGCTTCCTGCTCATCCTCTCGCCCGCTCACGTCCTCCAGCTGCTCGCTCCCCAGGTGGGGACAACTCCCCTCCGCTGTGCTGGAGGAGAGGCACGGCTGCAAAGGCAGAGATTTGCGTGGTCCATGCTGGGGTTCGCAGCACAGCCGTGCCTCCAGCCCCACGGGGTGGCACGCGGGCTCCAAACGGTTCTCAGGCAGCCCCCCTTCCTGCAGCCCACCATGGGCACTGCCTCCTGGTCAACACATTGAAATTCCTGGAGTATTTTCTTGCAGATCTCTGTTGGGTTGCTGTGTGGTGGTCCCAGTCCCTGGACCAGAGGAGCCCCTTGCTCCATATGCTCAGCACTCGGTGTCAGCAGCACAGCAGCATCAGCAGGACAACGGTCTTGGTGTCAGCACATCACACCAGAGGCTGAGCCCAGCTTCCCCAGCTGTGAGCTCTGCACCCCACCTTGCCCCAAGGAGAGGACAAGGACACAGGATGACCACTTCAGAATGGCCATGGATGAACTAAAGGAAACCTCTTGTGCCGGCAGCACCATCAGCCGATGGCACGGTGTCCCCAGGGGCTCTCAGGACAGCCCCCAGCACACACCCAACCCAAGGGGTGGCTGGTCAGAGTTGGTTCCTTACCCAAAGGGACGAGGACAAGCAGGTGCCACCCGATGAGCCCTCTGCCCCCGCAGGCACCCAGCCTCTTCGATCCGTTTTGCTCAGCCCCATCCCGTTCCCAGACATCCTTCCTGGAAGGCGGTCTGCATGGGGAGACACTGTCCCCACTCCATGTCCTGTCCCCCCACCTCTCCCTGACAGCCAGGAACAAGCCCAAAGTCCAGATCCTCCCTGGGAGGGGGATGGCAGGGAAGCGCTAGCCGGCTCCCGAAGCTTCGGTGCCTCCATCAGCTCTGCTGCGAGCGGGGCCAGGGTCACGGGGCCACCCACCAACTTGCTGAGCCCAGCTTTCCTGGGCATCACTGCCATTGCAGGCAGCCCTCCAGCTGCCTTCCCTGCTGCGCTGCAGGGCCTGGCAGCAAACAGGAGAGAGCTCCTCACTGCAGAGGATGGGATTTTCAGAAAGGAGAAACAACCGGGCTGGCCCTGGTGCTCCCAGGGCAGCGCTGGGGAATTGAGACAGACCTGAAAAGCGCACAGGGAAAATCCTGGGCAGATAAACCTGCACAGCCCATGGGGTTTGGGAAGAGTCCCCAGAAACAGCCCCACACTGACTGGCACCTCCACAGTAAACACGAGGTGGAAGGGCTTATCACAGCGCTGCAGCCACCCAGGGAAACAGGCTGCTGAGCATCTCGTGCCAGGGTTACATCCCCTCTGCAGAGCCAGCGCTCCTCCCACGGGACAGCATGCCCCATTGCCAAAACAGGCATCTGCCTGCACGCTGCTGGGGACCCACTCAGCCCCAAAGCTTGAGGCAGCGGGAGGATGATGGCTCTGGGACAGTTTTCAGCTCAGGGAGTTTAACTCCCTGTGGGTTTCACCCAGGACAGCTGGAGACAGGGAGGGAACAGAGAGAAGAGGGTCAGACTTCTCACGGCTCTCAGCCCCACCGTGGGTGGAACAAGTCCATTAGGGAGATGAAGAGTAAACTACATTCTGAAGAGAAATTAATAAATTGACAGGGCAGGAGACAGGGTTTTCAAGCCACCCCAAGAACACCAAGCCATATTCAACAAATAAGCCCTACATAGGAATAGGGCATGCCCACCCCTCAACCCCAGAAACAGGAGGATCACAGCCCTTCACCATGTGTCTCTAGCAGACAGCAAAGGGGACAATCTTCCCCCGTGGAAGCAACGCAGCTCATACCCACCTCTCCAGCTAAAAAGCCTCACAAAATAAGCCAGATATTTTGCTAACAGCAGCCTGCTCAGCTCCTAGGTGGCAGCGAGCTGGGCCATCCCCAGCAGCACAGCCTTCCCACCCTGCACATCCACACGCCCCATCCATCACACTGCCCAGGACCTTCCCCTTTACCTGGGCAGCAGCTGAACCTCAGCACCTCCTCAACTTTGGGGCAACCAGCCCAGAAACCCCAGGAGCTGCTCTCTGCCAGCAGTAACACTCGGTCACCCTCAGCTCCTCCTCTCCCTACCGCTTCCTTCCTCTCACCTGAGCAAGGGGAGGGCCCGTCGCCCAAACAGCACCCAGTCCCCAGGCCGTGCCTCCCACTGCGCCTATGTGGGCTCCTGGGAGGCCGGTGGATCTGGGGGTGGATCTGAGGAGGCAGCTGACACCTGCACGGAGCAGCTGGGTCTCATTACAACCGGCTCGTTTGCTCCAGCAGCTGCATTGCACTGATGGAGACCCTTTCTCCCTCCTTCTTCACCATCCCACCAGGCCACTGCAGCCTGACCCACCAGGCAGGAATTTCCGAAAACAGTCCTTCTTTCATTTTCCAGATCAGATCTCCCCACGCTTAACCCTTCAGGGCACAAACTATTCAAAGCCCCAGCTCTCAGGACCCCAGGGGAGCCTGAACCCTCTGGAAAAGGAGCTTGCAGAGGCTGAGTGCTCAGCTCTGGGAGAGATCTGCCCTTTAAAAGCTGCTTTGCAATGGCTGGAGAACATCCTCACGGAGTCGTGGCCGGGCTGAGGACAGTCCAGAGTGGGAAGTATCTTGCTAGGGAGCCTATGCCAGATGCTAATTTCTTCCTCCTCCATACGGCTATAGGGATTGCTATAGGGTCATATGGACTAGGGCCATGGAGGCTGGGTAGGGTGATAATTGCTGTGCTGCTCACTTAATGCTCCTGGATGTAAGACTGGGTGCACCTTGGCCAGGTTTGGACTGGGAAGAATGTGGAAGGTGCTGGTGTGTGGTGTTTGTAGGGGGGAACAAGGCTTCACACACATCACTTGTGGAGCTGACATTGCTCCATGAGAGCAGGGACATGCCAAAGCTGGAGGGTGGCTGCTTAGGCCCTCTTTAGTCCCTGAGAAGGGTCCAAACTATTCAGGTTAGTCACAGCTGATGGGCTGATCTGCAGAAATGCCACAGCTCATTCTCAGGCAAGCCCTGTTACCTCCCTGTGTCTCGGCTTGCTCAGCTGTGCTGTACTGGTAAGGTTGATGGCAGCAGGAGGCACGGAGATCCTCCCTGTGCCTGTGCAGGGCCGAGCACAGCCTAGACACGAGGTCCCAGACCCAATATGGGACCTTTCCTAAGGGCTGTGACAAACCAACTAAGGAAGGAAGCCTGTTTTCCAGCAGTTTAGTATTTCTGAGAGCTCTACCCCTCGGTGAAATTGGACTGAAAGCAGCTATTGTGGGTGGCCAGGCACGGCTGCGGTCCCTGAGGAAGGCGGCTGGCACCGGGCAGCACCGGCTGCTGACCCAGCGGGGCTCACAGGGAGCCTGGGGCGGGCAGCTGCCACCAAACCCCGCAGCCCACAGCCGGGTCACCAGGCACTCACGCCCAGCGGGGAAGGAGCCCACTGCAACCTCAGTCTAGACATCTCGGGATGTGACACCTCAAGTGCTTTGTCCTTGTCACGACATCTTAGACTAGTGCTCAGTGATGCCAGTGGAATGGGTCTCACCCAGGGCAGTGGTTTACACCCTGCAAACCCTGGGGCTGGAACACAAGAGCAAGGATAAATCTGGGCTGCAGATGCCTGGTATCTGGTCAAAATTGCTGCAGAGGACATTTTAGCAGAGGACACTGTTTCTCCCTCAACCAGCTGAATGCATCCTCATGTGAGCACGGAGAAGGTAGGCAAAGCCAGCATGAGGACGTGGGCAGCTCAGCCTTGCCGTGGCTCTGATCCCCCATCCCTGGGACATAGGGGTGAGCACTTGGCGCTTGAGCACCCTGCAGATGTAGCTTCCCTCATCACTTCTCTCCAAGGCTCCTTGCTCAGCTGGTTTTCCCTGGTGGCCCTTACACCTGACTCCCAACACACCCGGCTTTGCTCATCCCCCAGCATCCCTGCAGCAGGTCCCTGGCTGTGCCATGGCTGCACTTGGTGATATCGGTACCTCCCTCTGTGGTACCCTGCAATCCAGCCCCGGGCTGTTTTACTTCCCTCTTCTTTCCTCCTTTCTCCTCCAAAAAGCTTAAAACACTTTTAATTGCCATGGTAATCTTTTGCAAAGCCATACAATTATTCCTGGTTCCTGACAGCTGCTTTTCATACCCCCTCTTGCTTCCCCATCCTTTTTTTTTTTTTTTTTTGGAAGGTGAGCCCTGAAGATCCATCACTCCTAGGGCTTGCAATGCTGAACACCCCAATTTCTCTGTGCATCCTCCCCCCAGGAGCTGCTCCAACAGGGAGAGGTTTCTTCCCCCTTTTGGGAACTCCACAACCCGCAGATGTTTGCAATGAGCCTTTGCAAAACAAGATGACTTTTTTATTAGTCAACTGAGATGCAATATTTTCAGCTCCTCGCATTCCACAAAGCTCACACCCGCATCCATCTTGGTGGCTTTCATCCTGCATCCCTGTCGCTCCCCACCCATCTCGGATCACAGCCTTCACCCTGCACGGGGCAGCGGCACGGTCGGCTGCACTCTGGCCCCTCGCCGCTGCCTTGCAGCCTGTGCCATGCCTCTGCCAGCCAGCAGTGCTGGAAACCACGATCCTGCCGTTTCCAGCGCCTCGCCAGAAAAACTCCATCCATCCACTTGGCAGTTGGGAGCACCCCAGGCACTCGCTGCCTGGGAGACTCCTAAATTTTACTCTGTCCCAGAACAACAAATTGTGTCTTCAGTTGCAGGGTGGGAAAGGGGACAAGCCCTGTCAAAGACGGGCTTGTTTTTCCCCCTTTGTATTTCAACAGCTGCTGCAGATGAGCCAGGCCACAGCCAATTCTTCGGCTGCCTCCAAGGTGGGGGTTGATGGGGGTTTTGCCTCCTCCCTTGGTCATCACATTATTTCTCTGCAATTTTCCCAGCTGCTTAAGCTCGTCTTTGAGCAGACCAGCAGTCCCTCAGGACACTTCTCCTTGGATCCCCCCCTTTGCTGCCTCCTTCTTCGTGGGCCTGGGGTGAAACGTCTGGAAGGAGGACAGATGATCCAGCTGCAAGAGACTCGGGAAGCCGGCCGGCCTGCCTGCCTCTGTGCTGGCTGAGACCTGACACAGCTCAGCTCACCAGAGATGATGCAGAGGAGCAAGAAACTCTCCTGGACAGGAGGGGAACTGAGCTGACGGAAAAGGTCTGGCTTTGCCGTGCAGACAAGCAAAGCTGGGGCTAGGACAGGAGCAATCCTTCCAGGCGCGGGGCTCACCGCGTAGCTGGGGACACCAGTACTGTTTGACGGCTGGAAGCCCACCTTGCCAAGCCACTTCCTGCAGCACCCAAATCCCCTGCCCACCCCTGAGCCAAGGAGCTGCGTTCTCCTGTCCCCTTCCCACACTGGAAGGATGCTCTGGGACCTCGCTGCTCTAGGGCATGATTTCCTGACAGCCTGGCTCCTTTCTCCCTGGCTCTGCTCAGACCTTTAATTTCACCAGCATCCCCCTTACACTGGGGTTTCCTAAGAGGCTGGCAAAATCCAGGCAGCAGCCAGCCAGGCTGAGGCACAGCTGCAAAGATGCCTTTTCCCGAATGCTGTGCACTGCGCAGGATGCTGCAAGTACCAACTGTCAGGTGAGAGATGGCCAGAGCTGTTGAGTTTATTGGGCTGGGCAACCCAGATGTGGAGCTGGCAGCTGTCAATCATCCAAGGTCCCTGTGCCAGGCAGGTCCCTGGAGCAGCTCCCTGTGCTGGCAGGGCTGCCACCCCTAACTGCCATCCCTCCACCATCACCCTCCAGGGAATCCCCGCCAGGGGCTGGCATGTGAAAGGGCTTCCCCATTATCAGGGCCCCTTCTCCCAGCAGAGAGAAGCAGCCTTTTAAGAGCAGGAAGAGCAAAGGGAAGGCTGGCAGAGCTCCCTGCCCCTCTCAGCTGGCCGGGAAAGGGCTCCCATTTCCTTCTCAGGATCAACAAAGAGCACCAGAGGCTTGTGAAAGGCGTGATTCAGCAAAAGAGGATGAGAGGAGAGGCAGAAACAGCAAGTCAGCACAGCTGGATGGGGTGAAAGTCCCATCCCGTGAAAGCCATGGGGAGCAAGGCTCAGGTGTCCTGCTCCCTCGGGGATGGGGGCAATTCCTGGAGGTCCAGCTGTTCCCAGGAACCCGGAATACAACAGCAAAACAGTGGTGGTGGTTGTTTTTTTTTTCTTTCCCATTCCCAGAACCATCAGGTCAGACTGGCCTGGCATGTGATGGAGTGGGTGGGAAAACCATTTTGCCTGAAGAGGAGGAAATGCCATCCTCGGTTGCCAATCACAAGCATTGAAAAAGCTGAATTACAACCACAGGGCTGGTTGAAAACCATCCATTCTGGCTTATAAACATGCTCTGCTGATTTGGCTCCTAGTTTCTGACCTGTTAAAAGTTCACATTTCTTCCATAAACACAAAGGGTTCGAGATTACTTAAAAAGAAAAACCAGAAAGCTGCAATTCCCACACAGTCGCGTGGCTCCAAGAGAAGGTTTGCAGAGAAATCCAGCCATGCTCTGAAACCAGAAGAGCCGAGAACCCTGAGCACTAAACAGTCCTGAAAAATGAAGTCTCTGAATGCACTGAGAGCCCTTAACTTTTTTGCCCCAACTGCCAATAATTCAGCCAGGACCCAGGCTTTAAAGCCAACAACTTTAGATAAGCGACATCGTATTTACATCAACGTAACTGTGAGCAGAGTTACCATCAGCTCTGAATCCAGGAAAAGCGGGATGACGTGCACATTTAGGCAGCTGGAAAATCTTTTATCTTTTGTCCAAAGCTGGTGTCTTGTTTCAAGACAATGTTTCCAAGCCACACTTTTTTAAAAAAATAGTTGGTGCTCTGTTCGATCCCCAACCTGCTCACAGCATGCTATTATCGAATGCTGCCAAAGCCCTTGGGGTGCAGCTTTTTGGCCACCCCAAGAGCCCCTCTCCAGCCTGGGGAGCGCAGCGTTGCCCACAGCCGCTGGGGCTGCAGCTGGACCCCCCCGAGAGCCCCCGGCCGCAGCAGCCTCCGTCCTGCACCGGGTGGCACGAACTCAGGCCCCGGGGGGCCAAAGGCCGGGAGCGGGAAGGGACAGGGCGCTCCCAGCCACCCCACCGCCCGGGCCAGGCTCCACCGGCGCAAGGCGGGGAGCTGCCCCCCGGGGAGCTGCCCGCGGCCGGGCGGGTTTGCCCTGACGGCACCGCCTGTGCTCACGGCAGCCTGCACGGCCCCTCCCGCAGCCCCATGGGCGAGCCCAGCACGCCGGCAGCAGGGACACGGCCCCTCCGGCCCCCGCCCAGGCGGGAGCCACCGGCCTCGCTCCGGGGTGGCAGCGGGGTCCCCGCACGCTCCTCGCGCCCCTCCCGCCCTCGGCGCGTTCCCGCCGCCGCCGCGCGCACCCGCCGCCAACCTGAGCCGCGCGCAAGCGCGCGCGCGCCGCCCCGGTCCGGCTCCGGTGACGTCACCCCCCCCCCCCCCCCCGCGTTCTCCCCGCCCGGCGATGGAGCCTGGCTAATGCCGGTGTGTGTCGCGCCCGCCCGCCCCGCGCTCCCCCCGCCCCCCGCCGATGCCTGGGCTCGGCGGCGCCCGCCCGGCCGCCCCGCTGCGCCGCCCGCCCCGCCCGCCCCGCGCTCGCCGCCGGGGCCGGGGCCTCCGCCGGACCGCGCCGAGCCGCGCCGCGCCGAGCCGCCACGGCGGCCCGGGGACCTGCCGCGGGTGAGTGCCGAGCGCCCGGCGCGGCGGGGAGGGTCCCTCGCCTGGCGGCCGCCGTCCCGCCCGCACCCGCGGGACCTGCCCCCGGGGACCGCAGACCCCGGGCAGGTGTAGGGGGGGGGGACGGGCCCCACCCGGGGGTCGCAACACGCGTGTCCTTCCCCCCCCCCCCGCCACCGCCCCGGTGCGTCCAGCCCTGCCGCGGGCCGGGGAGCCGGCGGGCTGCGCTGCCCTTGGCTGCGATCGGCTCGCCAGCAATTAAAATTTAAATTAAAATTCAGTTAAAAATCTGCCGCCCGGCCGCTGTGGGAGCTCTGCGTGAGCGCCCGGCTGCGTGGGGCTGCCCCGGACCCGGCTGCCTCTCCCCCGGCGCGGTCTGTGGTTTTGTTTTTTTTTCCTTTAGTCTGGGTCTTTAGAGGAAGAAAAGTCCTTTTTTTCCAGCGCTCGCTGGCACCTCGCTTCGGGGACTGAGGGCGGCAGACCCCACTCGTGTCGCGGTTGGGGGTTAGGAGGGTTTGGTCACGGGTGGGGTTTTTTTTTGTGGCTCCTGGTGTTGCGACGCAGCCGGGTTTAACGTGCCCGGCCTTGGGACAAACCGGGATGCGAGCAGACGGCATCTGCCTCCTCACGCAGGTAGGAAAACGGAGCTGCTGCTAAGTGATGTGCCCGAGGCTGCGCAGGAAATCTGTGGCAGAGCTGAGACTAAACCCCAGATCGCTCCGTCCTAATTTCCCGCTTGGTGCTTTCCTTGCCTGGCTGGGGACGGTGGTTTAACTTCACACCCTCGGGCTGCCGGGGTAAAGTCCTGCCTGGGCTATGCCGGCTCCTAATCAGGGCTCCTGCGGTGGCAGCCGGTGCGTGGCCAGGTGCCAGCGGACTGAGGCCTCTCCGCTCCGAGCGGCGGATTTGGGGAGCAGCGAAGGCGTTTCGGTCAGGGGGATGCGGGTCCAAGGCGGGGGGCGGGTGTCGTGTTTGCTTGGACGGCTGGTGTGTCTGAGGAGCGACTGCGCAGCTTACGCTTGGAGCTTTAGACTCTGTCCCCTGGTTCAGGGCATGCTTAGTCTGTGCCCTCAAAACTCAAGCAATAAGGTTTTTCCAAGGGGTCCTCTTCTGGTTACGAGATGGGAAACTTTTTGGGGAGAGGTAGGTGATGGGGGAGAGGTAGGTGATGTGTCTCGTTAGGCCGACTGACGTACCCGGAAAAAACCCATACACAAGCCCTTCTTGAGCCATGTTTTCCCATTCCTGCTCCCCTCAGGGAGTGGGCTCTGCCCAGCCATAGGCTCTCCCCTCGCCCAGCACAGGAGGGTGGCTCCAGCCATGCAGGGAGGGTTTTTGCTGCTCTTCTCCCTGACCACCTCCTCTGGCTGCTGTCCCCAACTGAGGATCACGGTGTCCTGAGGAACGATTCTCCATGGTTAGGAAGCCAGAAGTTTACTTCATTATCTTGAACAGCTTATTCTAAACTAATTTCTCTTTAAGAGATGAGAAAGAGGAAAAAAGAAAAACCCCAGAAGATCAAAAGCATTTTGTTTACCTTAGAAGAAAACAGCCATTTAATGATAACTTCTATTAACTAGGTTGGGTCCGTGACCTTGATGTATTTTACAACTTGGGATGCATAGCTGAGAAGCGGGAGCAGACTGTTCCAGTCTGTTTATTGTTTCCTCTTAGTTTATCCCAGAAACTCACAGAACGCAAATGCCCACACAGTTTTGGAGCCCTGACCCACCTTTGGGGGTGGGAAAGAGGAGGCTGTTGGGTTATGTTTTGCTTCAGATACAGCCTAATCTGTAGCTTGTGTTAATTATATTATAGATGGGTTGGGGTTTAGCACAGGTTTTTCTGACAGGGCTCAGCCTCCGCAATTCTTGCTACCGTAAGAAAGCTGTAGTAACTTGAAGCCTCAAAGTCACTCGCGGGAGCACATCTCTATCAATAAAACCCTTGTTGCAAAGCCAAGCAAAACCAGCCCCGTGGGGGCTGCCGGCTTTGTCGGGGAGGTGCAGGGCCCGATACAGGCAGAGCGGGATGCCTGGAGCAGGTGAGCTGGGCTGGTAGTGGGATCCCTCTGGGCTGTCAGTGGGGGCAGATTTGAACAGCGGTGTGGCTCCGGTTCGCCTTTATATAAATGTGTCCCCTTGCTCCGCAGGAAGGTTTTCCTTCTATTGAGACCTCCTCTTCCTCCCCTCCAAAAATGTGGTGCCCTTGTGTATGTAAGCTTTATCATCTGCCTCGGTTACTATGGTGTTACTATGTAAAAGCAGCTCATCTCGTAGCTCCTGGAATTATCTACAACTTGGATTTACAGTCCAACCCGGGGATGCGGGTCTGTGTCCGTCCCTTGTCGAGCCTTTCCCTGTTTGTGCAGTGGGATGGGTCTGGAGCATCGTCCGCAGGGCCCGGCCGTGGCTCGGTCCCTCTGGAGCCTTCTGAGCGTTACGGGGTGCGAGGAGCCCGCAGCTCCGTGCGAGACTGTCGCGTAGGTGCGTCGCTTGCCACGTCCGACGTGGGGCCGTGTTCTGGGCAGTGATGAGCGCTGGAAGACCCACTCATGTTCATCCCCTCCAGGCACTGGGCTGCCTGCTCCCCGCTGAATGCAGGTGGGGTGTTAGCTCCCCCAGAAAACTTGGGAGTGGAAACAAATAATTGAGGGTCTGTGGAAATCTGTGTAAGCAAAAGGTGGGAGCAGACGCCCCCCCGTGCCACCATCCTGCTCAGCCGCCCCAGCTTGTGCAAGAGAACCCACTTTGCTGCAGCAGGTCCCTTGCTTCCCATCTCTTGATATTTTTTTTTTTTTCCTTTCTGTCTTTTCCACCTGATTTGCATGTAAAAAAGCACGAGGGAGATTCATCCTCTGGAGAGGTCCTTGGTTTGCTCACATTCAGTGTAAGTTATTGTCACCCTTGTTCTTGCAGAGACTTGGCACGGCCCTGAAATAGAGGGATGTGCTTGGGAGAGCAGGAGCCCAGAGCCAGGTCCAGGTTCCCCCCACCCTGCTTGTCCTAAGGATAATTCTCCCTGTGCGGACTCTGAGGTGCCTCTCTTTGCACTAACTAAATAGGAGCCCAGGATGATTATGTTTGCAACTTAGGCACCTGTTCCAGGTGGAATGAGTCTAGTCCTGCTACCGAGGCTGATCTGGAGAAGATCCTGTTTGTTGGTGCTTGATGGTTTTTGTGGTGAAGGTCTGCAGCGTCTCTCCCTCTTGCAGCTGTGATGGCTTTTCTGCTTTGTTGAGTAGGAGAGGGGTGATGTTTCTAATTAAAAAGAAAAAAAGTCTTGTATTTCTCCCCTTCTTTGTTTGTTTGTTTTTTTTTCTTTTTTCTGGACAAATGTTCTAAATAACAATGCTTAAAATGCAAATGGAGTGAGTTTGCGTGAAGTCACTGGAGAAGCTCTGGTTGGATGAGGATTGCGGTGGAGTTAGAGGAGCTGGTGATGACACATGGCACAAGAGCAGAGCCGAAGTGGTTGGGTTGTCACCAGATGCAGCCACAGCCATTGCAGCCATGGCTCGTCTCTGCGTGGAGGATGTTCTCATGTGTTTTAAAGACTCTGGTTTCTCTTTCCTCTCCCCTTTCAGAGGGACACTGTGTGAGGGTACCTTCTCTTTTTTTCTACGTGCATGATAGGGTGACGTTTAACTGAACTCCCCTTTTATCTGCGTGCACTTCACTCCTTATTCCTACTTTATTTTTATAAATAGAAGAATTGGAGAATGAGCCTTCTAAACTGTGTGTTCGATTGCAGTGATGACTTCTGTAATGTTCCTCCTACTTGAAGGCGAGATCTGCCCTTGCCGCTCCAGACAGGCCCCCTATGTGTTCTAGCACTTGCTTGGGGAAAAAAATGAAATAAAATAGCATAGTGTTAGGGTTGCAAAAGTTTCCACTATAGCTTCACCCAAACGCTCCTGCCCAGTAATGCTCAGAAAATTCAGTCTGGGTGATGGGGCTTCCCTGGCTGCTGGTGCTGCTGGGCTGCTCAAGGGGAAGGGGAAGAGATTTTTAGGTTTTTTCTTTTAATACAGAGATGCTCGAGAGGGCCATGTCTGAAATAGGGTGGGGAGTAAGCCCTGGAATTTGACTGGCAGAGTGTCCTTAATAAAGAGCCTGGGTAGGACAGGTTTAAATAACGAGCACTTAAAAATTCACTGAGACAGGAGGCAGATAAATCAGTTGAAAGGAGCTTCCAGGAGGTGAGGTGACTCTGCTATTTGTGTCGGTGTCTTTTAACTCTTCTTCTCCTGAATAGTTGTCTTGAGGTTGTTTTCAGGCTGACTTTTTTGTCCCACAGGTAGAAAGGGGATCAGTTTGCTCCTGTGAGGATAAGGTGCGAGCTAGTCGCTCCTGGAGCCCGACTTGGCACGCAGGATGCTTGCGCATGCTCTGCTCTTGTGCTTCGATAATAAGTTTTTCATAAAACTCATAAAAACTTCTCTTTTAAAAATAGGACAATGAAATATTTATCTCTCCAAAGTGTCATGCCAGTATTGCACAAATACTTGAATGGGTAGTCATTTTATTTTTCTCTGCTTTGTTTCTTTTTAAGCATGTTCAGTCCTTTTTCCAGTGGTATAGAGACACACACATTAATAATTGTATGTAATCAGTCCTGTCCGTCTCTCTTTCCGTCTGGAAGTCTGTGCATCCCCTATGGACTCATGCTCTAAAACTGCAGTGCTGTAAATCAGAAGCCGTGACACTTTTTTCTTTATATCCAGGTGCTTATCAGAAAGCTGGGGAGATATATTTTGATCTCCAGAGGAGTTCAGGTCAGCAGTGTGGTCAACTGCCTAAATCAATTTAAAAGCAAAACTCCTAGAGTACAGCAAATCTTAACAAAATGGTCATACTGATGGTTCACTTTCCTGTCCTGCAGCCCCAGCTGTGATGTTGCTGGTGTCCCTCTGGAAAGTAAGTTGGTTGTCCCACAGAGAGTGCAGTTACTGCTGAAGGCTTGTGCCCTGTTGTCTGATGGAGCTCGTTCTTCTGCCTTCCCCAAATAATCAGGTATCTGTGTGTCTTCAAAGAGGGATTGAAAGTTCTTGTCTGCTCTTAAAATGGTAAGAGTTTAGTTTAAAGTGACAAAAATTAGGCCAGAGGTCTTGGATACTTGATCCTGTAGCTCTTCAGATCTCCTCAGCGTAGGAATAGCAAGGGTCTGCAGTAGCACGCCAGAATGCTTGGAGTATACCTTGTGCAAGAGGACGTTCAAGATGAGGTTGTCTTGGGTGCTTTTTGATGTGTAGCATATTTAATGAGCTGAGGTCTTGGGTCTTTGTGTTAAGGATCCAACCATATTGCTGACTCCTCGTGCTTGGGCTCAGGGCAGGCTTCAATGGCTGGAGACCTTCCTGGTGGCTCCAGGTCCTGCCTGGACAAGGACCATTTATCCTTCGATGCTAGCTGATGTGCCAGGCTTTCTCTCGCAGCCTGCATCGTGCCTTTTGGCTTTGATGAACATTGTAGAGGTGGTCGCCTCTAAACCAGCACCTCGAGCATAGTGCTCAGTGGCTTTAGAGACCATGATGGGTTGGATGTGGCACCAGTGGGGCTTCTTGACATGTTGTTTTTTTGCAGCCCTGGCAAGACAGGTGTGTTTATTCTTTGCATTAAGGTTAATTGACTCTTACATGTGTTCCTAGTTGTAGGGTGGACGTTAGAGACAAGCCATCCTGAAACACGTGCAGGAGGTTATTTGAGCCTGTTGTGTTGTGCTTTGGTTTGTTAAGCAGGATGTAAATGCAGACTCCACTTCTGAAATGTATCCTGCTCTTTCTTTGCTAGGAATTATTTCCATGTCGGAAAATATTTAAGACAAGGGGAGTGTCTCTGTTTTATAGAGGCAGAACTAATTTAAAAACAAAAATCCAGGCAAAATCCTGCTCAGCTGTGCTAGCAGAGGGGAAGCAGACTTGTGGTCTGGACTCTGAACAAGCAGATGAATGTGAATATTTCATTAAGGCCATAATCCACCTGTTAGCCTCTGCTCCTTCGGTTGTGCATGTACCATGAAGTGCAGTGGATGTTTTAAACAGCAGCCTGCACTCTCTGCTCCTGTGTCTGTGGCATTTTCATGTTGCTTTACAGGCAGGAAACACGGAGACCAAGGATGATGTAGCAACCAGTGCAGGTTTGCAGGTTCTTTGCTTTTAGCTTTTTTTTTCCCTTCACAGTCCACGTCTGTCTCGGTGGTGTGGTGTTGTCCTGCTCACCCAGCCTGGGCTGGTGGTGCTGAGACGTGTTTGCTCTGTCATGTACTGACACCATTTCTGGAGGCTGGAGAGTTGGCCCTGGCATTGCTCATAAAAGCACTAGAAATTAAGATGCTTTGGACAAGGCACCTTTGGAGCCAGTGTACTGGGGGTTGATCGTGCAGAACCCCTCTCCAGTGAATAGTCATTGCCGTGTCCACCTGGACCTAACTCTTTCCCAAGCTTCTTTTACTACTCCACGCTCTCCAGATTTTGCCAGCATCCTCTTCTTGCCGATCTGCATGTCTGGATCACAGCAAGCCCCCGATCCTGCTCTGCCTTAGTTTAGGAGTGTGCTGGCTCCACCACCCCCCAGCCCTTAGGAGGTCGCTGGTTTCCCCAGGCAGATGCCCACACCTCTGCATGTCACCCACGGGGACTCTGCTTCTCGGGCGATGCCCTCCCCAGCATCCTGCCTGGAGCTGGTCTCCTCCAGCCTCCCCGCCCAAGGGGGTCCTGGGCACCAGCCACAGCAGCAGCCATGTCCCCCCAGGACCGGGGCTGCCTGCGCCCCGTTCTGCCTGCCTGAGCTGAAACTCCTGCCTGTGCCCGGGGAAGCTGAAGGCAGGGGCTATTCTGCCCGCCCACTGGGGTCACTGGGCTGAGCTGGGGGCTCTGGGGGTGCCCTCAATGCGAGGGTGTACCTCTGACTGCAAAATAAGCCTCCCCATGAGCGACCCTGGTGCCCTGCCTGGCCTTGCTGCCAGTCCATGCCACTGCTTCATCATGGCTATTCTTTAGATGTGATTTTTTTTTTTTTTTATTGTAGTTTTTAACAGGATGGTTGCAGTTAAAGAGGGTGGGGGTGGGAAGGATTTTTACCCCTTGATTTCAGGGGTAACCACCAAATAACCAGTGCTGCAAGGCAGACATGGAGTCCCTTTTGTACTCAAAGCCCTGCTGTTGACAATACTGGCATACATGCTTGCCCGGGTGAAATGAAGTGGTAAATAGTATTTGAGATTCACGTAGAAAAATCAGGGATCTCTCTGCTGGGTACCTTCAAAAGAGGATCTCAGTCAGGGACCTGCACTTAGCTGGTAGACCTGATCGCTGGAGAACCCAGTCCTTGCTGGTGGTTGTCGTGGACACGTGTTGTTCTGTCCCTCTCACTCTTCTGAGGTGAGGACGAAGCCATCCAAGTCCATCAGAGCTGCTGATGGGGCAGGGACCACGATGGGTCGTGTCTGCTCCCCGCTCAGGCAAGCCCCAATTCCTACCTCAGCAACAGGCCTTTTGGCATTGTGGGAGTCCAGGGCTTGGAAATGGGGGCTTATTTCCCACCCATGGGGAGGTTTTCCTTCTTAATTACAGATGTCAGCCAAGTGGAAAAGGGTATGGTTGGTGTGAGGCTGTGGAGGGTGGGATGAACAACAGAGGGATTGATGAACATGGCAGGGTTGCGTTGCCCTCCCGAGATGTCATTGCTGCTCTGCCCTTAACGCTCGGAAACCCTGCCTTGAGCATCTGTTCTGCTGGGGTTGAGTTTGTCAGGTCCTTGTAGGCATGAGACTTGGAAGAAAATTTTTAAAAAATTATGTTGAATTTAAAATGTCATTGATTTCTTTCTTTATTTTTTGGTATTTTTCTTCTAATTTAATCAATTCCCTACTGTGCTGTAAATTCCAAATGTGAATGGGAAATAATCCCACCAGTACAATAATTAGCATGTAACCAGCAGATGAAGAAAACCCAAACTGCTGAGCTGATTGGTGAATGCTGACTATTTTCCAAATTAATTTCAATAATCACATCTCCCATTAAAAAGAAGACAGGGCGGGGAGGAAGTCTTAAATTTTCCTCAAGCTCAGTGTAGCGAAAAAATGGTACGTGCAGTGTAGCTGTTCTCAATGTGATTATAAAAAAGAAATGAGGGAGGTTCTTGAAACAGAATTGCAAACACAAAGTATTGCTAGTTTTGCAACCAAGAAGCTCAATTTCAGTTGCTTTGGGGGGAAGGGGGGAACAGAAATTCTAAGTCAAATGTCCATAATTTCATGTAGGTGTGTGACAGTAAATAGTCTACTGGAAGAAGACATTCCCTTGCAGTGGTGCTTTGCTGCAGGATGCAAAAATACGTCCACTGGAGGCCATTAATAGTGAAATTTGTTTCTGTATTTACTGTGCATCCATCCGACTCCTGAATATTTTGTTGTTGTGCTTTGAAGGGATGGATTGAAATCAGCATTTGGGAAGGGGCGATTTCAGAGCATCCAGCAACTGGGCACCCACTTACCACAGGGATCTGCAGCTGTTTTCTGTCTTGCCTTCCTCCATTGCTTTTTTTGTCCAGTTCTGCCCCGAAGGTGGGTGGTCAGAGAAATCCTTTCTCTGCCTTGATACCTCCATGGCATCATGTGCAGACAGCACCAGGAAAGGGCACCTCTGCAGAGCTGTACCTGGTAGCTGGTGTAGTTCTGCACCTGAATTCACATTCAGTATTAGCAGAGATGATTTTATCTCCTGATGATGTTTTTCCCCTCCTAGAGCAGCCCCGGTCATCTCCTGGCTGTGGCCACCTTACCCTCAGGACTTTAATTTCCAACAGCAAAGCACAGGCGATGCTACCAGGTGTTGAACCAGAGCATCACTTTAGAGATGCTTTTTTATTCCAGTTTAAATTTAATTTTAGCAACATTTGCTAGGTTGTGATATAGCTTGGTGCTTGTAGGCCTAAAAATACTTTATTTAGAAATGCAGAGGATGGTCTGTTGAAACCCTGGCCTTACAAGTACTGCAATGAGCATACCACACTGCGCCGCAAAGGCGAGAAATCCCAGTGCGTTTGATTGAGCAACCTTTTTATAAAGGTGTTTGCAGGATTAGGGCAATTGGAGGCGCCTGTGATGCAAAATGCTTACTCTGGCATCAAGCCAGTGATCCGATGTTCCCCCAATTTTTGATATGGGGAATGAGAGCTGCCCAGGATTACCCTGTGGTGTGACAGCCAGGAGGGAGACCAGGTCCCAGCAAGCATCCCTGGTGTGTGGCTCTCAGGTCCTCTCCCTCCCAAAGGCTCAGGATATGGTGATGTTGTCAGATGTTATTTTAAAAAAAATTTAAAAAAAAGTCAGGCCAGTCCAAATGCTTTGAAACAGTATTTATTATTTTATAAATTCAAGCCTGGCGCTCTGTGGGAAGGTATGCAAGCGGATCACTACGGTATTCTCTTTGCATATTTTCCTAATGTTAGAGACGGTCTCAAAGAAGTATTGCATTGTTTCATTTCCCCTCCACACTTCATGTTTTTCTAAAAATAAAATCTAATGTCAACAACCCTACAATAACGAATGAGTGAACATGCACGTCCTGCACCCGATTAGTGTTTTTTTTTTTTTTCTGGTGAAAAGCAAGATTTAGCTGGTAATCACATTACGAGCGATGGATAAAAATGTATCTTTTAAATCACCTCACTGATCGCTTTTTCTTTTTGCCTTTTTAAACGCCATTAATCAAGTTAGAGGCTGAAAATACTCTCGCAAACCGGAGACCAAGAAAAGTCACTTGAGGTGAGTAAACAAGTTGGCTTTTTTTTTATGAAAGCCAAAAAAACGGCCTGCTGCTGCTATGTGTGTTAAGGGTACCTTAAATACAAGTCTTCTTCAGTGCTGACAGGCATCCCAAACACCTTTTATAATAAACCCCTAATTATAGCTTAGTGACTCCGTAGGTTCGCCAAATCAACTTGGGAATATTGCACCAAAAACCAGGGAGAATATTTATATTTTCTGTGACTGATGGGTGAACCAGATTTAGAGCTGGACCTGGTGAGTGTGGTACACAGTGATGTATTTATAGAGTATTATAGAGTTGTGCTTGCTGCTGCATGATGCAGTTTTGGGGTTAAACTCTGCATTTTGGGAAATACTTCCCGAGTGCACCGGTGTGGATTTCTGAATCCAGACCCCAGCTGAGCTGGTTGGAAAAGGGTTCGGCTGGTGGCCAGCTCCTGCAGCCCATCACTATCTCCTGCTGTCTGACACTTGGATTAAAGCCCAGCACTCAGAACCAGGGACTACAGTGAAAATCTTGGATTTTTAAAGAGAAAAAGACCTCCAGAGCTTCGTGGTTATGAAGAAAAGCTGGAAAACAGGAATTCTTGGGCAGAGATGGGTAGGGAAATGCCCTCCTCTCACCACCCTGCGTTAGCCTGGTTATTTCCCAGTATCCCAGACTGGGAGCTGGTGCCGTGGCGTTCGGGGCTTGACTTAGATTTTAGAAGTTGGCATGGCTGATAGTGGCAAGTTGATTCTTTTCTCCTCCGTTTATTTATTTCTTCCCCCCTTCATTTTAATACTGTCTCCTGGGAGATTCCAGCTGAAATCTATTCATTGCTGAGATGTTTCTTTTCCCTTGCGCTGTGGATGCCGGGTCCTGTTTGACTGTGGTTTGTTTCTGGCACGGAAGGGAAGAGCAGCAGGACAGAAGAGCTGTGCTTGCCGTTGGGTGTGCGTGCATAAGTCCCTGCAAAGATACCCTATAGGTGTTTCACACTTGTGGGCTCAGCCCCTCTTCTACAGAAACAGCAAAGATCTCCGTCCATGCCACCGGGGCTTGTCCTCCTCCGTGGGACCTGGACATCCCTTGGGCTTAGATGGACCTACCTTGCTGTGCTACTGAGTCAGCGTGGGGTCTTATTTCCATTTATATTTCCCTTGCAAGCTGAAATTAGAGGTTTGTGGGACAGCTGATCTGATCTGATGGTTAGGGATAACAGCACACAGCTTTCTGCTGGTGCAGAAGCTCCTGGAGAGGTCTGGCACATGCTAAGGGATAGGGAGAGATCACAGGGACAAGGATAGGGAGATGTGGGGTGTAAGGGAGAGCAGAGCAAGACCTGCTGCTTCTTTTTGGCAGGGTTAAGTGGCTAGATCATGGACTCATACCGTGTTTAGGCAAGCAAAGCGCCCCTGTTCAGCTGAGCTCCAAAGCCCGTGCTTCCAGCCGCGCGGGACCTCTGTGGCTCCACTCTCACGCGTGTAATTGAGCACTGGCTGAAGAGCACAGCGGCACTGGGGACGGCCGCTCTCCCCTGTGTTTGCAAAGCATTTGTTCTGGTGGTGCTTCCAGGGCCGAAGTTCACGGTGTGGTTCCCCCTAAAATATTCAGAAGTCACCAGCGAGACACTGCAAAATCCTGAAGCTGGATCAAATCAAGTGATAATCCATCAAAGGTTCCTTCTGCTTGGCCATCAGTCCTTGAAATTCTGCATCATGTTACACTCCTGCTTGAGAGTTTTTCTTCAGAATTGTATCTAGACACTTACCTTTTTTTTTTTTTCCTTTTTCCCTCTGATGAAATCTGAGGTTCTCATGACCCCAAGAGCTGAAGTTTCTCCTAGCTGATGCTCCCAGCAAGAGCATCTTTTCTTTCTCCAAATATTTTGAAGCTCGTGATAAAATAGCGTGGCTTTGGCAATGCCAGTTTGGGTGCTATTTATGTGCCAAACCCTGCTGAATACGTCTTTTATCGCAGATTTGTAACAGTAGCTGTTGGAGGGGGAGCTTCATGGGAGAAGTGCTTTCAGAAGAATGCTTTTATAAAGGAACACTGTCCTAAAAAAAAAAAAAAAAAAAGTGCCTTGCAGGGGAAAAAAAATCCCAAGCCCAACATTTTTCTTGTGTTCATGTTGTAAAATTTGTCCATTAATTTGGGCGAATAAGGTTTTGCTTCCATTTCTAGACAATTTTGTTTGTCCTCTTTGTACAAACAAGCACTGCTGTGCTCCAGGCATTTTTTTGGGGGGGAAAAAAAAAGACATTTGGATTCTGACTAAGAAAGGCCGAAATCCTTGTTTTGTGTAACTCTCCCCAGGCTGAGCCCCAGCCAGGTCCCTGCAAGAGCTGGGACTGGGACCCAGCTGGCAGTTTGCTCAGACAGAGCTCGTTCATAGTGGGAAGAGCAAACCACCTCAAGTAGAAGGAGAGTTTAGGGAGAAGACAAGGCGATAGGGTTTCTGAGCAGCAAATAGTAGTAAGGGAGGATGTATAGTCTCTGGGAGGGGGCTGGGGCATGCTCAGCTCTTACCTGCTCTGGGTCCCACTGACCTTCCCTTTGTGTCCACTGTTGTGCTGAGCTGTTTCTGGTCTCTACAAGAGCCAGGTGTTTCTCACTGGCAGAAACATAAAGCTTGTTCTCCCAATTGCTTCACAATTAAAAATGCTTTTTCCTTTAAAATAATGATTTTTTTTCCTGGGAAAACCTGCTTTAAATTTTGGCTGCTGCATTACAGCCAACTTATAAGGATGCTCTTGCTGAGCGTCCACCCCGAGGAGGAGTAGCACAGCACTTTGCTCCATTTTCAGTTTTGGTTTGGATCATCATACCCTGTTCTTATGTAGCCATTTACTCTCTTTCCCGTCTCTGGCAAAGGAGCAAAAGAATAAAACATTAAGAGAGGAATGTGATTATAATCCTGTAAAAATTGACAGAGGAATTTGGCAGTGGTTGCAGCCTGCGAATGTAATACATAATATTTTATTCATTTTAAAAAATGATTAGATTTCAAGATGACAGTTTAAATGACAAATCACCTTAAAAAGATATTGTGGACAGTTTAAAAACTGTCAGTGCGGTTTTTCTTTGCTAACTGTGGAGTTTGCAAGGTCCATGCACTAAAAAAAAAAAAAAAAGAAGGATCCTTTGACTATAGCCAAGCTGTGTGCAGAAACTGAGAGCGATGAGGTCCCTCGTATTAATAATTTGTATTATAATAGTATTGTTACTGCTGGCTCCCAGGCTTTTTTATACCTGAGTTAACGGCAGTGCTGCCTGTCCCAGCGTGCTCAGGGGAAACTTATTTTTGATTTTGTTGTCCCCTTACTCCCACAAACTGTGAATGGGACCAGTAATTGCAACTGGAAGAGGCTGGAGTTAAGGGCAGAGGAACTGTTCATGTGTTATTGAACGTATTGACTGTTTAGATATGTTATTCAGCATGGAAAGCAGATCCCAGGGGACTGACAGAGTTCCCTATCCCAGAATATCCCAGCTCACAGCAGGAGCTGGAGCTAACGATGCAAAACTCTCCAGGCAGTGCAGGAACGGAGCTGCAGCTTCCCACGTCCTGCAGGATGCTGTAGGCTTGAGATTTTTGGATGAAAGTGAAACCCGTGCTCTTCTGTTTCAGCCAAACTGGATAATCACACAGATGATCAGAACCCTGTTAGGCCTTGTATAAAATATGTAACAAAGTGATGATTTCTGCTCTCAAGTATTAGATAGTAAAATTTAGGTATTTGTGTTCCCTGTGGTCCTCAAAGCATCCTTGTGGGCAGTGAAATGAAAATGAGAGGAGTGGGAGTCTGCTCTCTTGTTTCTTTTTCTTGGAGCGAGAAGCTGACTATCGTTTGCTGAGCTTTAATGCGTGATGCTGTGTATACCTCTTCTAAATTCTTGGAGATTGGGCATAAAACTCATCTTTCCTTAGCTGAAAATAAACATCATGGAGTGGATAGGTGTGTAATGCAGAAGTCTGGGGGAAGGTGTCCTCTTCTGCCTCTGGCAGGAGAGAAGGGAGGAGGTCCAGAGAGTTGTAACAAGATTGACTGGAGGTCTAGAAACTGCTGGTCTGAACAAACCTCTGTTGTTTGGCACTAGATAAGAGGGAGGAAAGAAATATATCTTCAGGTGCCTAAAAGGGAAGGTAGTGTTTGCTTTCTGCATTCACAGTGGATGGGGTAAGATGTCACGGTCCTAAAATTGTAGAGAAAAAAGTTCAGATTCAGATTGGGTAATGCTTTCCCTAAAAATAAGATTTGATGGTCTGAAGAGCTTGTGGAGCATGGGTTGTTGGAAGATGAAAATGGCTTGGAAATACCTTTCTAATATTTCTTGATGGTCATTCTTGCATGATGAAGGTGCAGTTTGTTGTCCTGCAAGTGGGAGTTGTCTCGATGCTTTCCTGTGCTCCCTTCCTACAGCGCTGGAGTGGTGAGGCCACAAAGGGTTGTTTTCAGTCTAAAATAAGCAAGAGATGACAAATGATGTTCTGGGGCTTACATTTTCAGGCACTTAAAAAGATTGAAGTGACTAAAGATAATATAAGTTTGCATGCCTCTCTACAAAAGCAGATGTTAGCTGGAAATACTTTATGCTCTTTGATTCTAAAATTGAATGTTATGGATGTTAAATTGTATGACTTGGCTCTCTCGATACAGCCTTTTCAGGACACTGCTTCACTTGAGTTGGTAGAGACAGAGGGGGCATGAGTGATGTTGCCTTTAGTATAGCTATTTCTCTGTAAAGAAGTATCACTAAAGGCAGGTTCCTAGCTCTGTGTAAATACTGGAGAAACACAAACAGCCACTTTAGAGATCCTAAATGGTAACTTGTCAGTCCTTTAATTGTACCTTGGGAATAGGAACCTTTTTAAAATGGTGTCCCACACGCAGTGGAGCCTGTGGGACTGGATGGTCTCTGCTGGGCTGACTCAGGAGGTCCCACGTGGTCGAGAAGTGTCTCTTCCACGTGCAATCCTTTGCAGGTCAGAACTGTGCTCTGCAGCATCCCCTGCACACTCTTTCCTCCAAGAGTCTTATTAAAGATGCCAGTCTGACACCAACTTCCCTTTTTTTTTTTTTTCTGTAGGGAACAACCGTTTTATAGTCAAGAGCAGGGAGCAGATCTGTGCTATTGATTCACAAACAAGGTGCAAAGCCTTAGGCCGGGTAGGAGAGTTAGTTCTTCCTTGGCCACAACTGTGCATCACTGCACATCACCTTTTTTGTTAGATCCATGCAAATCATCTCAGGTCTCAAGGTATAAATGAGCTTTTTGCTCCTTTGCTAGATAGGAGTATTTTTAATCAACTTCAAGAAAATCCATGAGAACTGCTAAATCATAACTTGTAAACTGGACTGCAACACTCGTTGAAGGGAACCAAAAGACTTGTTGTGGCTGTTGGGCCATGGAGTGGCACAGTGACGAAACCTTGCCATGTTCTTGGCTTTTGGGGCAGAAGGTCCCACGGACCACAGGAAGGTCCACGTGGGCACCACAGGAGAGCGCCCATCTCTGCCAGAGCTGGGGTCTTGCAAAGTGCCAGCACAGCTGGGCTATTTCCCAATCCTGGGAACAGCAAGAAAAGGTGAAACATCCCCCAAAGCATCCCCTTGGGGGACCGACAGGCAGGGAAATTGTTTTTGTCTTTTTCTGTATCATTTTGCTCTTTCTCAGCCTGACTTCCGACGGGGCAGAGTGCCGAGAGGCAGGCTTGGGGCTGCCTTGTCTGCTTGTGCGAGTATCAGGTTGAACCAGGCTTTGCTCTGCAAGGAGGCTTTGTTCTGGGACAGCCTTGGTCCCTTTCCAGCCCCCCCAAAAAAACACCGAAGAAGAGCTAACAGCTGTTAAATAAATAAATAAATCTGAGATGGGCTTGCCAGGTGAAAGGAAAACAGAATAAACTCTATTTTTGAGGCTTTGTAGCAGCTTTGACTTTTAAATGTGCAGACCCTCAGTGGTTCCCTGCACAGGGATGCTGCTGGGAGGCTGGCATTTCCCCCTCCCTTTTCACGAATCTGCTGTCCCAGCTGTTTCAGGCGTTACGGTTTTAAAGCCCCAAATATATGAGCGTGATTTATTCTCCGTGTCAAGTCTGATATTTGGGGAATATATTCTCCATTCTTGAACTGCTGCGGGTTTTGAGCCGCTCAGTCAAGCCTGAGGAAACCGTAGGACTTGGAAAGGATGGCAGTGGGATGGCAAATATGATCAGTGGCTCTGGCAGCCAGTGAAAATCCCCAAGACTGAAGGACCCGAGTGAATCGTGGCTGTCAGATGCTGGGATTTTAACATCTGAAAGAAGTTAGGGAAAAAAGCGTGCCTTGGTCGTCCTTGTTGCTGTTCCAGTTTCAGTGATAAGCAGCTGAACTGTTTGTGAGTGCTTCTTGGAGGAAACCCCAACCCCTGCCCCCTCGCCCTAGTGCTCTGCTATATCATTTTACTTGAAACAGCAACTTCAGGCAATTCAAGGAGGAGCTGCCAGGCTAATAGTGGCTCACGGTGCCAAATTTGCAGGGTTTTTGCTCCATATTTCAGAATAAGGTTTTGGGAAACTGAGCTTTTTCTCTGCCTCCAGCTTAAGTTTCTATTTAAACCACCTTTAATTTCAGGAAGCACGAAGCTGCTCAGACTGCTGTGATCAAGGTCACTCTTCTTAATTTAGGTACTCCAAGGATCACGAAATCTTGTCTGTTAAAGTCTTAGGCATGTGTTGAATCCCTAAAGGAGTGTGTGAATGATATTAAATCTACTGTAGCGGAGAGAGCTTGTATAATAAAGCAAGAGGAGCAGTAATGTTACTGAAGGAGGAATGGCAGATAAGCAGTCAGGGCTGTGCTGTTATCACTTCATTTGGGAGACTGTAGTGTTGTGCAAGTTGTTACAGGACATTTACACAAATTACTGGAATAAAAATCCACTCCATCAGCAGTCTAATATTTGTTTCTTATTATATGTTAAACTTTTTCTGGCATAGGAAAGATTGTCACCTGCTATGTCAAGGTCCCGGCATTCAACACTGGAATCTTTCCAAGTGTGTTGAAACCTAATTGGTTCAGAATAAGCCTTCCCTTCATTTTAGGGAGGAAAAAAAAAAAGCAAGGAAAAAAGAAAAAGCTGTGGCATCTAGCAGGCATTTAAAGCTTTTTTTTTTTTTTTTGTCTCTGGACTCTTGTGATTTGCCAGACTTTGCTGAATTTTCCCCCAGTTTTGTGTTTCCTGTGAATTAAATTGGGAAAATAATATACATCAAATAACATATAGCAAATAACATACAGCACCCAGCATTGCAGGTCTGGGGGGAGCCTTGTCCAAGCGTGGCTTTGCAGCAGGGAGCGCTGGGACACCTGAGTGCTTAGCAAGGGAAAATCTTTGTACATCCTTCAACACTTGTCCAACTCCTTTGCCTGATTGGTTTTGTTTTTTTTTTTTTCTTTTTTAACTCCTGCTGGGGTTCGGTCTGTGCCGTTACAGCCCGAGTGGATGCTTCTTGTCTGCAGGATTTTGGATCAGGTCGGGGAGCACCTTCCCAAGTTGTTACACATCTGTGCTAGTTATTTGTCTCTCCATCCCACTTATTTACTTATTTATTTTAATCAAGGAAACTCACTGGTTGTGTGCAAAGGGTATGGTCAGCAGGATCCAACCTGAGAAGCAGATCAGCAGGGCTTTGGCAGAGGACTTTAGCCTGAGCACACACGCTGGCTGAGGCACAGGGACACTTGGGACGTGTTGCTGGGGGAGGAGAACCTGTCACTGGCCATGCTCAGGCAGGAGCAGCAAACAAGCGTAAATTTTCCTTTACTCTGAAATCACAACATAATTTTCTTATTTTTCATCCTTATTACAAGCTCTGGCTCACCTTTTTCCAGGGTGACTCTTTGTTTTTCAGTGTGCTGTTTTCTCCCCCGGTCTGAACTTAATCCCAGAAATCCACTTGGCTGGTTATCCCTTTAGATGGTTAAGTTTAGAAATTATGAAATACATCAGGCTGGCTCTGCTGCTTCTCCGGGGATGAGGGAACAGGGACTGGACGGCAGCAGAGGAAAATGGAGGGGAGAGAGGAAGCCCACAGCTACAAGCAGAGCTGGAGGTTATATATAGCTGCAGGCTGCGGCGGTGTCAGAGTGCTGTGATTGCTTCTTTAAATATGTTCTCAGCCATTGAGGTTTCCAGTCCTGGTAATGAACTGAGCCCCTGAGCAGTGGCTGAGAGCTGGGGAGCAGCGTCCCTGGTTTCCAGTGTGCCGCAGCTGGGAGGTTTTTACTTTTACTGGGTTGAGAGCAGCGCAGTTGAGTGCTTGGTGATTAATTCAGCAAACTTGGTTAACTTCTGGTAAATGATGTCTTTGCTCATTGAGGGGGAAAAAAATCAAGGCTGTGTGTTTCGAGATGCTTCAGTGAGGATGTGCTGTGGGAGCACGGCGGGGTGGATACATGAGCTAGGAGGCACCTTGGACTGATCAGTGTTTTATTTTTACTTTTAGCCTTTACTAACCAAGGGTTGCCTTCTCCTTCAGAGGTGCAGCAGTAATTTTTGGTGTAACGTCTTCTCTTCCAGCCCCGAATCCCGGTGCAGCTGAAGCGACTGCAGGCACTTTAAAGATGCGTGCGAGCGTGGAAGAGGAACTGGAGAACGACAGGCCAAGGTCATGGTCCCTCACACAGGTAGGTTGCCGCTGCCACCTCGGGCTCCGCGTGCAATGCGCAGCACGCACCTCTCTGTCGTATGTTGCTTGGGTGGAGAAATTTGGCGTGTTTCAGGGTATTGCAGGATTCTCCTGTGAAGGCTGTTCTAGCCCAAGGGTTGAAATAAGTGATCGTGCAACGGTTTGTTCCAGTAACCTTTGAGCCCTGCTGTGCTCTATGGTCGGTACAGGTCTCGGGTTGTGCTCCCAGGACTCTCTGAGAAGGGGGCAATTTTTTTTTGCTTCTGAACATCATGCCTTGGACAGGACAGAGTTCAGATGTCCTGTGCATTTGTACTCTTCTCCTGGCTGGTTCTCCTCTATCTCTGTGCTAGACCACTGATTTATTTTTTTTCCCCACCTCTAAGAAGCCATATAACTTAATTATGTTCATCTGTCCCATCTTGTGGATGAGGGGTCAGGAGAGTAATGCATTTACCCCTTGGCTTCTATGGATGGAAGAAGTGTGCTTGGGAATAAGACTCCAGTTTGCCATTATGCCGTTACAGTTTTTTGAAGAAGAAATTGGGTCTCATACCAGAGCAAAGCCATTTTATTTGTAAGAAGCGAAGCTCTATGGTTAAGCATTAGCGAGCAGACTGGTGGGGAATTCATTCACCCAGCTCTTGACTGTGTGATAAATGACAGTGTCCCCATGGAAATGGGGATATTCAAACCCTAGAGTGATTTCTACCCAGCTTGTGGCATGCCTGGAGACAGCTTGTTTCTAGACTTTATTAAATAATCAGCGTTGCGAGTACAACTGGACTGATGCTGTTTGCTGTAGCTTTCCTGACACACTTCTAGTTCTGCAGGCTGAATCCAGTCTGTTAAACTGGTAAGAATAAACTAACGGACCCTGCTGTAGCACATGATGTTCTGGGATCCACATGCACCCTCAGCCTCCTGAGAGCTGTCCTCCTTGAAGCTGCCTCAATTCACTGCACACTAGGTGGGTTCTCAAAAAGAATTTATCTTGCAAATGCAGTGAGTGTTGTTGCTCTCTGGGTTGTCTTACCATTATAGATGGAGAATTTGGCAGGAGGAAGAGGATAAAGCTTTTGTAGCTTCACTCTGACTTGGTAAACAGAGTTAGGGCCTCTTGGGAGGGAGAGTAGGGAGAAGGGAATTAAATTTTATATCCCTTGGTATTTGCCACTGGAAGATAGTACTAATGTATTTGGATGCTTGGTGTGGAAGGTCACTGGGTAAGTGGGAAGGATTCCTTTGTGTTACATCTGCAGAAAATAATGTCGTTTATTACTCAAGGGCTTGCACCCAGAGACAGATCATGGCGTTGTAGCAACATGTGTCATCCTCCCTGCGTGCTCACGGTCCTGCGCTGGCACACGGAGGCTTTCCAATATTTTCTTAGGGAGCTTTAAGAACCAAACTCAGGATCTCTGCTCTAGGACTTGGCCCCTTTCCCTCCACTCCTCCTTTCCCCCAACCCTCCTCTGGTGTCCTCTCCCTCCCATTTCATTTGTTTTTAAAATGATTGTGCTATTGTGTGCATCAATATGCACATAGCCTGTCTTGTTTTTCTTTTGGACTGAAAGTGCAAAGCAAATCTGTTTATGGTTTTGGTGAGCTAATTCTTCCCCACCCTAGATTTTTAAATAGACTCTTTCTTTACCAAGCTTGCAGAGTTTGCAGGATGTATTGAAGTAATGGGAAAAATATGTTGTGTGTTAACCTTCCTTTTTTGTAAAACTTTGTTTACAACACCCTATTCCTAGCAGTGCATTTGGGAAGTGTATATCTGGATGCTGAAGCAAGCAGAAGACTTTGAAATAAGAAAATGGGAATTTGATGCATTCAGGGAGGAAATGTTTTGAGTTTTCAACTTTCAGCGCTTGGATTGTGGAGCAAAATCTAGTGAGCTGTGTTTAGCTGTCCCTTCAATTATTTAATTTCCCCTCCTGCAAATCCCAGTTCTCAGGCTTGGCTGTTCCCTGGGCTGCCTGTTGCCTTCAGACAGGCTCCTCCAAAGCCATTGTCGACTCGGACCTTACAGATGAAGGTAAGAGCAGCAAGGAATGCTCTTGGCCTGTAAATAGTCTGTTGGAGTAAGGGCTCGTTCTGTCACTGGTGTGTTGGAAATGTTATTTTTACCCCCTGATTTCATCCTTCCTATGAATCAATCTTAGACCTGTCTGTTTAGGTTAACAACATTTTCTACATCCTTGTGAGGGTTTGCAGAGTGCAGTCCTGCTCCGTGCACAGCATTTTCACCAGGGTGTTTCAGCTGCTGGGGAGCAGAGCTTATCTCCCCTGTGGAAGCACTAGAAAAGCCCCAGGGACACCAGTGACCATGACGTCCGGCTGGTGGTTTTGCTGCCTGCGCTTGTGCCTGCCCACCCCGCTGCTGCATCTCCTCTCCTCAAAACCTGGCTATTATTTATTTCTACTGTAAAACTATGAGCTGCTTGTGACTGGCCATGGGGCGGGAGCTCTACGTGGAGGTGGCCATTACATGTGCAAATGTGCTTCTCCAGCCCAGGCTTTGTAGGGCAAATGTTGGCTTGGCTGAGGCCTCTGGGTACTCCCGTAACATAAATAAGCAGGAGTAGGATTTCAAAGCAAGCAAATTTTTGACATAGTTGATGTCACGCCTCTTCAGCCCTGTGTTTAGGGCCCATGGATCTGGAGGCCCACGGCTGCTAGTTTGGTCTTGTTGCTAATAACCTACTGGAGGTGCTTCTGCTGAGCTGGTTCTTGCAGAACTGAGGGGTTCGTCCTGGTCAGATGGCGTGGTTGTACTGAAGACAGGACCCATGGTGTGAAAAGCGTGTGGTGCTTTCACAAAACCGGGTACTCTGCAGCCTACAGCATTGAATGTGCTCCTCACTGATGTTCATGGTCAGGCATTGTGGACTGACAGGAAGGTCTTCTGGTGAGTAGCTTTAAAGCAAAAAAGGGCTGGGGCAGGGTTATCATGCTCATATGACTGTGATTGGCTGTTCCACTGAACAGCTGCCTCTGTTCTGCCAGTAAAGAAGAGATGGGGAAAAGATATACTTAATTTCCCCACCCGGAGAGAGAAATTCTTCCTGAGAGCAAGTGTTCACCTGCAAATCTGCAGCAGAGTGCAAAGTAAAGAATTCCCCACTCAAAGACTTTGCAAAGCAGAATTGTCCTTTATCCTTTTAATTTGGTAGTGCTTGGTTGCTTTTTTTTTTTCTTTTCTGTAGCAGTCTTAAAGGATGCAGAGTTCTCTCTCTTTTTCTTCTCTCTTCCTGTTGAGCTGATGGAGTTTGGTGGAAAGTGGTGGTTGGGGGTTGTCACCGAATAACACTCATCATTCCCCAAGCAGGTGGCTCTAGCCCTGAGCATGGAGCTGTGAAGCTGTTCTGGGGTTTGACCACAGTGGTCTACCTCTGCTTTCATTTTCATATCTCCCCAGTCAATATGTGTAACTGTAAAGTTTTCCCAACTGGCAGCTCAGACACTGTTCTCCTGATGCCCTTGCATCCCCTTCCCTCATCCTTCCCTTCCTACTCTTATTTCTTATTGACCGATCTGCTTGGGACATGTATACAATACCAGTGTGACAAATTAAATTACTTGTATACAGAAAGATGAGGCCACTGGGTGCTTAAACACTGCATAAACTTCTTGGCTAGACCTGTACTAACTGTTTTGACTGCCCCCCCCCCGCATCCTGCGTTGTATTGTGTGAAAGGCAAATTCCATCCTGCATGACCCTCTCCAGGCCTTTCGCCCAACACTTTCACTATTTGTCATTGGCTGAGAATTATCTGAGCACTGTAGATACCCATGGATGCAGTTTGATTGTCTGTTGCATTAAAAATCACATCTCTTTATCAGAAGGATTTGGGTTTTGCTGTTCCTGTTTGCATGTGCGTGGGCTTCTCCCCATGCTGGAGGTCAGAGGGGTTTAAGGACGTGGAGCAGTGCTGCCGCCTGGGCTCTGCTGTTGCTCTGGCTCTGTGAGCAAGGCCAGCTGCCCCCCAGGAAGGCATCGGGGTGCGTGGGGAGGTGGTACTGCTGGGGCTGCCACAGCAGCTGTCCCCACCCTGCAGACTCACAGGAGCCACCAGCCTGGATGCCACCGAGATGCCTTCAACCAGCCCTGCTTGGTGAGGGTACCCCAAGGGTATGGAAGGCTCCAGCAAAGGCCATTTCTAGTTTCTGTGAATGGACTGGGGTATGCTGAGAGATGCTGTAGGCAGATTTCCTTTAGTAAGGCAAAGAACTGTGCCATGGCCCATGAAAGCATGGGTGAAGTGTAGCAACACAAACTGATGACACACCAGGTTCAAGGAGAGGCCTCGTGTGAAGCAAAAGACTTTTTGATGTTTGGCTCAGTGCTAAGTCTGCAATATTCTGTTTCATCCAGAGGTATTTATGAATGAAGATGCAAATCCAAGGTGAAACTTGGGAACCGGTAAGCTCTTACTCACTGGAGGCCACCCTTCAAAACAAGCGATTAACTGTGGAGGAAAAACACCTCCTTATCTCCCAGCTTGATCTGGAGCCTTACAAGCGCTTTGGTGGTTCAGCTGTCTGCAGCGCTCGGGGAGTTGTCTGTTCCAACACACCAAACATGCTGCAAGTTTTATTTTATTTCCAAAACAATCCTTTGAGCATGTTGAGTTGGAAGGGAAACTCATAATAGTTCTCTGTGCTGATATAATTCAGCATAATCTCTTGGCAGTGCTTTTGTATGCAAACTGAGAGGGTTTTTGACTAAAGGTGACCCATTAAAAGAATGACCTCTGATAACTAGAGTGGGGACTTGCAAGTCCTGGGTTCAATTACTTGCTTTGCTATAAGCTTCCTGTGACCTTGGACAAGTTATTTAAAATTGCTCTGTACCTCATTTCCCTTTCTGTAACATGCCGCTGACAGCATTTCCCTTCCAGCCAGGAGCTGTGGCAGGGGGAAAGGTGGTCCGTACTCTTTTCCATAGGCAGTGCGTGAAGAACCTTGATGGACTAGAAAGCATGACCATCTCATGGACCTTTCTTCTGTTCTCCTGCGGAAAACAGAACAGGATGATCTGTTTAAGTGGTTTTATGCCCAGAGAATATGCTCTGTGAGATCCTGGGGCTCCCTGCATAACTGCAGACATGCACTAGCAAGGTGGTTGCTCCTTGAGCTGAGAAGCCTTCCTTAGCATTGCTTTCAGTATTTCCTTCAGCGTTAAATCAATGGCCAGTTTGGGTAGAGCAGGTTTCTGGTGCTCCTTTGTCCTTGGCATGAAGTTTTCCTTTAACGTATTCTTCTGTGTTTGCTCCTGTGCCGCCTTTCTGCTTTAAACCCGGGTGGATGCTAGGGAGAGGTGATGGCTTTGTGAATAAAGATGCTGGCACACGGCGCTGCTCCCCACCGCAGTGTGCGGATGTACCTCGGACAGGTTGTTTCATCTCTTCCAGCTCTGACGTCCTCCTTCCCCAGGGGGGGTAAAGTGCTGACCACCCCTTTTACCACTTCCTAAATGTCAAGAGAGGCTTTCCAGCATCCCTGAAACATGCTAAAACCTCCCGGTTGGAAAGACAGACAACTGCAGGGGGCAGGGGGCTTGCTGGCTCCTGTGTTGTGCTGTGAAGACTCCTTGCCATTCCCATGGGATAAGTGCATGGGAAGCCTCCACATGACAGCCTCATCCAGGCACTGGCAGGCGCTGCCTCCAGCTGCCTGCGTTTCAGGTGCAGCAGAGCTGCAGGTGTGATGCTGAACCTCCTTTGTCCTGATGGCATGCAGCCTCTCTTCCCTCTGCCAGAGCCTGATGGTCCAGGGGTGGATCTGGGAGAGCTGCTGGCCCAAGACCCCTGCCCCATGTCAGCGGCCGAGCTCTAGCCTGTATGGGATGCTGTAGTTGCGTAGGTGGAAATGAGCATCTTTGAGACATGGCAGAAAATCAGACCTCGTGATGTTTGTGGGTGGGTAAAAATGCTCCTGGGGTATATCTGACTCTCCAGAAATAATGAAAATAGCGGTATCTATATTTCCCTCTGGTCATATAGTTGGGTTCAATGGCTTGTGCAGGCTGTTGAGAAACACACCAAAGCAGCTTAGCAGCAGAGTGTAAATTGGGGCCAGCTCTTTCATCTTTGGTGTGAATATCTGTCATATGAAATTTTTATCACCTGTGCAAGAGGCATGACCCAGCAGTTGGGAAAATCTATCTCTTTTGGACAGCAGCTTTGCTTTCATCTCTGTTCTGCCCTTCCCAAAAACCAAAACTCCAAATGCTTTCCTCTTCAAGGTATCTTGAGTTATTTAATGATGTGCTGGTTGGGATGCTGCAAGGCTGGGCAGCTGGCAGCGTGTGCCATCCGGGGCAGGATAACAGCTTGGGGCTGCTTCTAGACTGGGGGTTGTAAACCTCAGATTTCAGGTGGGTCGGCCAGCTATTCCCTTAGACTCTGCCTCTAGACTCGGTAGCTGGAAACCCTCCCGCAGTAAAACTGTGTCCTGAACAGCAGGCCTGGTGCTGGTAAAAGGGAAGAAGTCAAATTGTCAGTATAGGGGATATGGTATCTTCAGGCACTTATCCTGTATAACCTCCTTCTTTTCCCCCTTGTGTGGTTTGTGTGATACTCATGCTGGGACAATGCACATTTAAGGCTGTAGGCTTTTCCCTAAGTTGTGGGTCTTTTAATCATTCAAGCCACTTTGTGCATTGAGGAGAGTGAGCTCCAGACTGGTGTGCATGTGTATGGAAGTTCACATGGACGTGTGGCTTCTGAGAGCCTTCAGAGTTGGCTCTTGGAGGATCCTTAAAGGAGATGCTCTGGAGAGAGGCTCAGCAAGCATCTCTTGGGGAGAATCTAAAATGGCATGGAAAAAACTGCTGACAGAGGAAGGGAGGGATGAGAAGATGCCAGGCGACGAGGAGGAGGCTAGCAGCAGTTTCCTAATGTAGATGATCCCTGGTGAACGATTTCAGAACACCTGTATGCTCTGGGGGACTTAAATATCCTCCTGCAAGCAAAGCTTGGCTCGTGGGGAGCTGCAGTCCCATGAGACCTTGCCCAAGATGGCAACTTGTGTAACCTAAAAGGTGAGGGTATCTTCTTCGCTAGCAGTTTTTCACCACTCACCAGCAGTTGCCAGATGATGAGATTTGTGCCTGATTTTAGAAGGGGGGGAGAGGATGAAGGGTACAGTTAGGAGCAGCTGGCCCTGAATTTTGGGTGCTGCCCCTATCAGTTGCTCAGTCCTTTTGATGTGAAAGCAGATGGTCTAGAAGAACCTCAAAAAGAGTGGCAGTGTAGCTCTTGGTGCTTTGGACAGTGCTACAAACCGCTTTCCCAGCCGTCACTGGAAGGTATGTACAGTTTTACAGCATTAATCCAGGGAGAGTTCACGTAACGAACCCTCTTGCTTGGTTGCTCTGCCTGATCCTGGCCACTTGAGTAAGCAGCTTGACGCAAGGATTCGTGTGATTGATCTTAAGAGCATTGCCCTTGCAGGGTTTCACTGCCTTGCTTTCAGCTACCTTGTCTGCTTCTGACTTGACCGGGGCCGCGTCCTGCAGACTGTGAACACTTCTTCCCCTTGCTCCTCTGACACTGTAGACATCTATTTACTTAATCTTTTGTCGGCAGGTGATTATGGGCTTGTGTATGGGGGGAGTTCCTGCTGTCCTGAGCTTTATCCAGCGTGACACACTGTCATTTTAGTGCAATATCATTGAGGTGCTTCCAAGTCCAAGGAAGAAAGCAGGTGCCTGGAGGATAACGTTCTGCTAACGTGGCTATAATTTGGACTGCTGCCCTGGAAGTAAAAGTCTCCGTCATGCCATTTCCAAGCCCCCAAGCCAGCCGGTCATCCCCATTCCTGTATTTGCAGACTGCCTGCTGACACAGCATAAACGTTATTTTTACATTATCGTCCCCTGCGCTGACTCCTCCTGCAGTTTAGTTTATCCTGCTGTTTTCTTAGTTGTGTTAAACAGAGCTAATAGTGTATACTGTGCCATTTACTCTAATGATGATGATGATGAATGTTTTAGACTGGTGTAATGAGACCACCCTTCATTTCTTTATGAAAAAGGAGGAGGAAGTCTTGATTTCTCTTTCTCTGAGATTATAACATAGGTCGTGATGCTTTTGATGGTGTGAATCAGGAATATTTCTGTTAGCCATGGTGCAATTTGCAATGAGAACTTTTCCATGTTCAGTTAAAGGGCTGGGAAATTCTAGATTCCTGAAAGACAGCTTTTCTCCAAAGGCTTCAAGTTAAATCAGCTCTAATGAAATGAGAGCCTTCAAATAGGCAAACTGATTTTATTTTTTTATTGACTCTTATTTCATTTCATTCCTTGGTTATTCCCTTATTCTCACGGAGGGATGTTGTTTCCATCCTGCTAGTCCTGCACCCAGTCTTGTCTAACTCACACAATTGCTTGTGAAGGGTGGGATGATTTCAAGAGGGCAAAATGCATCAGTCGGCTCTCCTTTAAGCAGCGTAATGATAGAAAACAGGCACAAATCCTTTCCCTGTTTTCTCCCACTGCTCCCCTTTATGTCACCTGTCTGCATGTCTGATTTGGGCAAATAAAGCAGCTATTAGTAAACTCTCTTTGCTGTTAGCACAAGAAGGGCCAAAAAGTCCTGGGACCTGTCTACATTTATTTTGGGGTTTTTTTCTTTCTTTTTTTTGAGCAATTCATCTGGATTTTTGAAAGAAATGTTACTTAACAGTCTGTGTAAATTACACAAGTGGCCAGAAAGCTGTTCTGTACCCATGCAGCAGAAGGTTATAGGAAAGAGGGGCTCCATACTGATACGCAGCTTTGCCCACCTGGTGAAGAATTGATGGAAACTCTTTGCTGGAAGAGGGGGATTGGCCCGATGTCCTCCATCAGTCCCTCCCAGCTTGGGTTGTTACATGTTTCTGTGGCACCCACAAAGACCTAAATAGGCCACAGAGGAGCCGAGCCAGCAATGCAGCTCAGCAGCAGCCTTAATTCTGCAAAGGGGGCTGCACAGAGCTCTTTGGAAAAGCAAGTGGTGTCATTCTTTCAAGCTGAGCCAGCACCTGCCTGTGGCAACAGAACTGAGGTTTCTACCATGTGGGCTGAGAACATGGGAGCAAGACCCAAACACACGTGGCAGGAGCCTTTGGGGTTGGCACATCGCTGTCAAAACCCAGAGCTGCTGTTCTCCTCCGCAGGTCTGTCCTAAGCAGTCAGTGAGCTGGGGCGGTGAGGTGGTAGCAAGCCCCTTTGCACTTGTATGAACATACAAAATATTTAGAACACTCATCTAATACAGCTGTTGGAGATGTACTAGTGACTTCACACCTGGCTGCACACACAGAAAGCAGGGATTTCCTCGGGTTGTAATTTCTATGGGTGTATTTTTGAAGCCTATGGCCAAGACCTGAAGATAGATTCGGTATGACTTGGCAGTTAATTGGGCAGTATGTGCATAATGATAGTAATTTCCTTGTTCTTATTTCCTAAATTTGGTTTACAAGACCATGCTGCAATGTGACTTAAAGCTGTAAGTATTTGTCTCTGTTGACAGTTGGAAATGTAGTATTCGCTGTGACTCTTTACAGAAGTAATTGTTCAGTGTTGGAGCTAAATTGAATAATATGGTGGTGTTCGTATCTTAATCTTCCAAATGGCTCTCTTAAGTTTGCTACATTGATGTCTGAAAGGCTTAAAAATAATAAACTCCATTGTATAGAGCTTTGAATACAGAGTGGAGGCTTAGTAATTGCTGGCAGTTCATGGGTAGACTCGATAACACATGGCAAGGAAGCAATTCTCCCAGCATGCCTGAATTTTTTTAAAATAATCGCCTCATATCAAGGCCTTGTGATCCACAAATTAATGAGTACAACAATATTGTGAATAAAGGCTTGCAGGAGACCTCAGTCCAAAACCCCAAACCCTTTACTTGGGCCATCATACGGTTTTAAAGCACCTCTTGTCTTCCTTATCCATCTGCCAAAAGCTCTTTGCATCTCTCAGCTATTGAGCAGGGTAGGTGGGGTGGGCTGGTGAGCTCATCTTCCAGCCACCAAGAGACTCTACGGGCTGGCTGTTGTCAGAGAGCTGAAGTCCTGAGCCCCTGTCCCCTGTAGGAAGGTAACAACCCAAGTCCCAACCTTCCACTCTTCACAGGAAGGGGAAAAAAAGCCAAATAACTTGGTGTTTTGTTGTTGGTTTTTTTTTTTTAATGGTGTTCAAAAAAAATGTCAAAGGGAGAGCTTTGCTGATTTTTCTCAGAAGATGTCTGTAGTTCCCCCGCATCCTTGTGAATGAATTTTTAAATGAGAAATTGCAGAGGGCAGCTAAGGAAAAGGCTGGTTAGACCAGCAGGCATGATTTAAAAAACAAACGAACAAAAAAACAGGAGAGGGAAAGGAGGAGAACATGATTTGTTTATCACAACTGTACTTGAAACTAATTTTAAATGTCTGTCTTCTGAGAGTAAGGAAATTCCTTTAGCTTCCAGCAGTAAATAACTTGGATGCTTTCAGCTCACAGCTGACCTACAGAGTGAGTTTTCAACTAAAAAAAAAATTGACTCTCCAGTAAGGACAATCCATTCCAAGTGTCACTGGAGGAAGTGAACAGCTGGAGGAAGAGAAGAGTCCTGAAAGGCACGGTTCATATCACAAATAACCCTTGAACTTTGTTCTGTATCTCTGCGTACTGTCTGGAGTGGCCTGACAAATGGCTTTGAACAAATACAGTTTTCAAACCAGAGAGCAGATGACAAGGGTTGCGTTTGGCTGGCAGGTGCACAATTTGGACGCCTGGACCTTGCCCATGGAGAACTCAAATGGAATCCCAGATCCGTTTTCGTCTTACTATCAATCCTAAAAGAAATGGTAAGTATTTTGGAGAACGGGAGAAGGTTGTCTGTCCCCTGTGAGCTCTTGGTGGTCAGTGGATAAGGGTTTGGTGGTAGAGGTGTGTAGTTCTGCATGCCTGCTCTTCTTGGCAGCTGAGTGCTGGAGCACCTCATGTTAACTGCAGTGAGGAGGACTTCTGAAGCTGGCTTATCAGGTGTATCTCAGCAAAAGGTTTGGTCACTAGGATGCTGAGCTCTCTTAATGGTCTGCCTTGCTCTATGCCAGCAGGACCTATTGGGAAGTGGGGACTTCTGGAAGTCTGTCACTTATGTAGGTACTAAAAAGGAGCTAGACTTTTTTGGAAAATTATGTTCCAGCTGAAGGAGCTGAAACTTGCCAGTCTGACCATATGCTTCTGAAGTTCTTGTGGTTCAGTGCTTTAGGCCAGGGTGTTGTCCATTTAAGGCAATGGAAGAAAACCCCGTGCCACTCTTGCAGAGTAGGTATGTTGAACTGTAAGCATGAGGACCAAATGGTAGTTCTAGAATTAGATGGTGTCCCTAATTTCCCTCTTCAGTTTTAAGTGGATGCAGCATTCTTCACTTACAGTCTGAACTGTTGTGATGCATTGTTGTATGGGATTGAACATCTGCCCCTTCTAGCCACAAAAGTGGCTGTGTTCCAGTGGTGGGTGGCTTCTTTCTATTCAGGGATCCTCTGAGGCCTGGAAAAGCTTCAATATTAGGCATGACATACTGTCAACTGTTGCAGATCCCCTTGGCTCCCCTCGTTTCAACATCTGCAAAGCCAGAGTTGGCCATCTTGGTGTGCCCATGCACCATGCGCAAAGACCCTGACCCTACCAGCTGCTGCTGAACAGGGAGTGGGACCTCACCAGGAGAACCTGTCCATGCAACGCCAAAAACTTGTGGTGCCAGCCTCTGGAAGAGGAGAAGGAAGATCCATCATCAGCTCCCTAGGGAGGGCTGTGTTGCTGGGACCACAGTGCCGGGGTCCTTCCTCACCCACAGCACCCTCGCTGGTGGCTTCGCATCCTCTACGCAGCAGCTCCGCTCCAGCGGTGTTGTCCTGCGGCATGGCAGGGAAAGGAGCAGGCAGAGCAGCTGGCACCCAGCACACCCTGTGCCGCATTAAAAATGGTTGGGATGCTAGAGCAGGGCCAGGGACAAGGTGCCAGTCTCACGCAGGGGTCTCAGCCCAGTATTTCTTTCCCCCAGCATTGTTCTGGTGACTGACTGGTGTTCGCTTGGCAAAAGCTTTTTGAATATTCATTTGGCTGATGGGAGATTAGCTCCTTGAAATCAGCTTGGGTAGGGCAAGAAAATAAGTCTGCCTTTTTCTTGCTAGTAGTGCTACTTGAACTCTCTCAAATGCGTACTTCACATGGATAAATGATTGTGGAGACCTCAGCCTACCTAACAAGCCTGCTCTTGTAAAGCAAAAATTATAGTACTTGCCATCCTCATTCGAAAGCCCATTCCTCATTAATATCACTTTATACATATTATTGCAGTTCGAAATGCCATTCCTCTTCTCCCCACCCATTTCCTTGACTGGCTGTGACATACAGGAACTACACCCAGTGCTTGACTCGCCTCTCCTGACCTTTTGTAACTTGGCTCCAAACTCCTTTTTTTGGGTCTTTTGCAAAACACTGTCAGAAGGGAAAAATCCTTTGTTAAAACACAGCCAACTCCTGCCTCAACGTGGAACAGTTTGTTCTGCTAAAAGAATGAGCCAGTTCAGTGAGCAGAAAAACATTGCCATAAACCAGCGGACTCAATAAGCTGCAAAAGCCATCGGCTGCGCACAAGGTCTGAAAGGACGACTCTGAAGCAGGATCCACGGGGGAGAAAAAAAATCCACGATCCCAACCTGCCAAACCCTGTTTCCTCGCTTTCAGCTGAAGTATTTTGCAGTTGTCTTTTTGGTTATAGCAACTGTAAGTGGGGGAATGGGAGCTGATGCTGAGCCAGAACGTAACACAGCTCTTGAAGCTAGCATATTGCAAAAGGGCACAGTGGATGAAGTAATCCAACAATGCTCAGCTGGGAAGGGGCTGCAGCACTCTAATAGTCTTCAGTCTGTGCTGCAGATGATCAGCTCCAGCGCCCTACGCTTGCTGTCTGGTACTACTTAGTAGCTTGGTTTAATCCTTCCCACCCACATCTTGGTTTAAAGCTCTGGACACTCTTTATTTCCCTGGAATTGCTGCGGGTCCATCCCTTACATGGCTGCTCGGTAACTGGTGATAAGCCTGTCTTCAGCAAGCGTTTCTTCGTTGCACAAGGGACTTGGATGCTCGGTGAGAAAACCGTGTGAGCCTCTAGCAGGCTTTTGGGTTTGTGGCTCTGCAGTGGGATTGTTTCGGTGCTGGTATAAAAGCTGATGCTGGTTTTCCTCTAACAATAAATGTTGTGCTAGCATCTAGAGCTGTGGTTCCCTAATTTGGGGTGATGGTCCCCAAAGAGGGTCACCCATGTGGAGGTGGATGTCCAAACCTGGAATTGGGGTTGTGAGCAGAAGTGCTTCAGAAATACGGGCTAGGAGGCTTCCCCCAGAATGACTCCCTGGGACTGGGCAGGCTGCAGCAGCACTGAGAGCACGGTGGGCTTCTGTGCTTCGTGTGCTCTGTTGTCATCGGGTGCTTGTACCTGTGAACTCCTCACCAGCTTGGCCAAGTGTTTCCTGCTGATTTAAAAGACTCAAGTGCCCTTATCAGAAATTTAACATGCACCAAGATCTACCTCTGGTTCTCATGTTTCTCTGGGAACCGGGAGTCTTTACTTCAAGCTCCCTGATAGTTTTTTGGCTTGGAGCCAGTTTAGGAATTTCAGAGAATAAAAATATGAAGAAATATATTTTAGGTGTAACCTACCCCTTTTCACATGCATTCCAAAGGGCTGCATCTGCCAAAGCTGGCCTTGCCCTACCTATATGGTGGTGCTTGATAATAAGCTCTAAGAGTGGGATTGCAGGGCGGGTAGCAAGTCTGAACGTGGTGTGGCAGAATATTACTGTCCTATGTGGGGCTGTTTGAGGTGCCTGTGATGAAGCTGCAGTCACAAACAGATCCCTGACAATATAAATAAAAAGAAAACCTCCTAGAGAAAGCACAAGGGGCTGAAATCAGAGCTCCTGGGCATTTGTAAACGTGACCGATGTTCTTGTACTGTCCTGTTCAGGCACAAACCAACCCACTGGTATTCACCAGCTGAGCATGAGGTGATGGGAGACCCAGATACTGATGAGCTGAGGGACTTCTTGAAGCTCCACTAATGCTATCTGGTGTCCTCTGCTGGTAGTGTTAACCTCGGAGCTGGCTCTGTCAAGAGATGATTATCTGTCTGCTGGACCTTTTCCTTTGGGGGAGTGCCAGGAATGTTTTGCAACATGGACAAAATGTGAGGATTGAAGCTATGGAGGTGGGTCCCTGGGATGCTGGGACTGTGAACCCTGCTAAGGTAGTGTAACTCGGAGCAAATCTGTAATGAAGCCTCTATGCCAAAAGAGATTATTATTTTTTTGGAAGATGTTAATGGTATGATTGCATAACACTTATTTTATGCTCGATCAAATGGATGAGGGCAGAGGAAAAGGAGTGAGTGAATTAATGTTAGTGATGTTCAAACAGAAGCATGCAAAGCTCCGAGGGATGATCAGTGGTTTTGTTTTGATGTGTGTTGTGTTTTTTTTTATTCCTGACATTCTCCTGAAATATAGCACGCAGGCTTGTCTCTAAGGGGGGCACATTGCCAATAGTCTAAAGGTTATATTATCCTAGTGACCTATTTTTATACTCTAATCGCGTTCTGTTTCAGCTGCCTCTTTCTAGCCCTCCATCTTGCTCAGTTTTGTGCTCATCTGAAAAAAAGCGGAGATAATTACCATTAGTCCCCGAGTGCTAAGGCAGCAAGCCAGTCTCTACCCAGGTAACGACGACAAAGGAGAGTTGCTGCTGTTATGGAAGCGCGAGAGCAATCCGAAAACACAGCTCGTAAATGGGTGACGGCTTGAAACAGGATGATGAGGAGTGTTGTGGGGCAGAGGAGAGAGGTCTTCTCTTAAAGGCAAATTTTAAATGGAGAAGTACAGCAGTTTGTAGAAGGGTGAAATTTTAATGAATAGCTCTGTTTAACTAGCCTAAATGGAAAAGACGCTTTTCTACTCTAGGCCTGCCAAGTAATGGAGAATGAATACGATTGTTCGGTCAACCGGCTTCTACTGCCTTTAGACTGTACCCGTGTTTTCAAAGCCAGTCTTAAGCTACAAAGCACCCTGACCAGTTGACATAAAGACAAATTGTTCCTTAGTACAAACGTTGACTATGTGATGCTGCTTGAAGCTCAAAACTGCTGAAATTTGTGCGTGTGTTTGTACATTTGTGCGGTGCAAAATAATAAGATGCGAAGAGGCTTTTCTTGCCTGTGTGGCTTCTCTCGGGTTGCAGTTATTTTATTGCTGGTTGCTTTCCCTGTTCTTGTGGAGAGCACCTGAATTTTGAGTGCCTGCAGTGTTAGTGCGGTTGCAATCTGCTTTGGAGGGGAAAATCTCATTAACTGTTTGCTCATGGGAACTTGCAGCCCTGCATGGGGTTAAACCCCAAAAGAATTCTGTCACGACCTTGGTCTGGGTTATGGACCAGGGTCTGGGTGGCAGATGCTACCTATAGGTGCCAGTGCTAGGCAAGGGCATGGTGTGGAGATGTGCACCGCTTGCCAGGAGCTGGGTGATGCTCTGCTGCTGGCGATGGTCCCATCCTGTGACTTCCCTTCCAGCTCCAGGCTTTGCAGAGTTACTCAGGGAGGATGCTGGGCCCCAGCTAGTCGGGATGCACAGCCACAGACCAGGAACAGAGGATCTCAGCCCTGCCAAATCTTGCATTTGCTTCGCTGTTAGAGAGCCATGCTGGCACAGCTAAAAGAGAGGTCCCGTCCACACCCGGGAAGTTGGGATTTGCTCTGAAGAGTTGGGCTGTTCACTCTGTTTGTATTGAACCACAGGGATGTAGCCTGAAGAGGTCTTTGCCGAGTTGCCGGAGCGTGCCCATCCACACAGTGTGTCCCTGGGATGGATTAGCAATAGCTGCCCTGTTCCTGGCAGCGGGCTGTGTCCTTGAGGCCCGTTGGTGATGCTGCTGCATGGCCTCTCCCCGTGCTTTGTTATGCTTTTGTTGTAACCAAAGCTTGTGATTCCAAGTCCATGGTGATGAAACCCAGGTGAGAGCTGGCATGGGTCAGCGTCTGGCCAGGGAAACAAGCCTTTGCTCCTTCTACCTTATTCTGGAAAGTGCAGGAGTCTCCAGCCTTCCTCTCTCCTGCCAGCCCACACTGAGCACGTTTTGGCAAGAAGTTAATAAAACTGGTGAAGCTCCTACATGACTTCTCATGAATGGACTCCAAATGCAGAACAAATGTTAATGCCCAACCAAACGGAAAGAGTCCCAGGACTGCCATGGCTGGCGACGGGGGCGGCCTGTGCTCGCTACTGCATGGGCCTGTTTTTGCTCCCCTCCCCAGCACCCAGGTAAATGTACCCAGTCCCAGGCCGCTAAGCTGGCACCCAGCACCGCCCAGAGCAAACGGGGTGTCTGCTGTGCTGGGGGGGACCCACTGCGAAACATGATGGGATTTCCCTCTCGGGTGCATGGTGGTGGGAAGGAGAAGGTGGATCAGCTCTTGGATCTAGGTGCTGCAGAGAACACCTGCTCGTTGGTGCTGGCCACAAGGACCTTTTATTTACTGGCCTTTATTTGCTCATTACCAGTGGGGAGTTGGGAAGTCATCTGTGGACTTCCCAGAGACAGATGTGCATCGAATGGGCCTGGCTGGAGGTAGAGCCTAAAGGGGAAATACAAAAACTCTCAAACTTCAACTTTTTTTTTCTTTGATATTTTTTTCTTTTTTTTTTTTCCCCCATATTATGCTATCAGCCGGGGCCTGCAGAGTTTTAGCTTAACAACAAACCACTATTATTTAAAGTGCCAATATTGTGCTTGGCTTCATATGAGACAGAAACATCAACTTTGTCCCTGACCTGGGGAGTGTGTCTGCCTGCCTAGCAGGCACCGGAAGTGTTGAGAAAACTGTTATTTTACTTCTATTTTGGTGTTGATTTAAAAAAAAAAAATTCTTTTAATTTTTTTTTTTTAACTGAGCATTCACTCTTCAGCAGAGCTGCATCAAACACCAGAGCCCCCAGTAGAGTACGTAGCCATCCTACATGTCTGCATGGACCCTTGTCCTCAGTGGGAGTGCTGGGCACCCAGGAGTTGGCTGGGCTGGGGCAGAGAAGGTGACTGTCCTGTCGTCCCCATGCCCGGGTGGTGAGACCGGAGCTGCTGTGCCCAGCTGCACGCTGGCTGGCCAGTGATGCTGCCTGGTGGGTTTTCTGGTTGTTGTTTCTAGGCGAGGTTTGCAAAAGGTCACAAAAATTAATCTTCTAACTTGGGACCTTGGCACTGCGCGGAATGAATGTTTTGCATTAACAACCTAACTCATTAATTCACTGAAACATTTAAAACCAAACCAGTTATATCCAGCCAAGCTGGAAAAAGCTGAAAGTTCATACTCAGCAGTGCAGATTTCGAAACCTCCCTTTGTTAATCTCTGCAGAAGTAAATTTTCTGAAATTTCTAAGCTTACTTTGACCAGTCTCGGCATTGTTTTCCTCAGTGGAGGCAAAGCTGCTCTGCGGAGGGTTAGCAGTGTGCACCTGGACCTGCTGATGGGGACAGGCAGGCTTCTGTGCTGGGGGGAAAGAGGGTTGGTACAGGAGGTGTTGCAGGAGGGGAATGCTCAAAGGACCATTGTAGGTTTTGGTCTGTCTCCAGCAGAAATGCTGCATTGTTTCCATAGATTGGGATCCCGGATTTCACAGCTTGCATCTTCCTCCTCTGTTATTATTTTCTGAATTGCTAGGGGTAGCACGTCTCATGGTGCTCCTTGTACTTGTTTGTGAGCTGGAGATGGGTTGCTGGTGTGTGGCCTTCGTGGGCCTCTTACACAGAGGAGAAATGGGCAGACCTGGGCAGTGCAGGAGCGAGCTCAGCCTGCGGCTCCCCTTGCCCTCGCTGCTGGCTCGGAGTACAGGGCTTGCCTCCTCTAGGCCACGGCCCTTGAGAAGCTGATGAGTGGCCACCAACCTGGCTGTCCCTATAGCCACAACATGGTGACAACAGCGTAAAACTGCATCTACCAGTGGAGCAGAGCTTTCCCATGATGATTTTTTTAAACTGTTTTAAGCTGGGAGCTGTGCAGACAAGCAATCACGGACATACATGAAGGATGGGGAACCACAACCCATCCTAAGCCGTTCACCTGGGTTCGTGCCTGCCTTGTGCAAAGGCCGGGCTGCTCGTCCCTGTCACAGGAGTGGGGCATGCATGGTTGTCTTGCTGTCGTGTGAGCCCCAGAATCAGTTCCTGGTGCTTTAGGTATGAGAAACGTACCCCCAGCCATGTGCTGAGCTGGGATCCGACCTGGCCAAAGGAGCCTTTGGGCTGCCTTTCCTTCCAGCATCAGTAGTATCAGGAGTATCACTGGGACTGAATCACTTTGATGCTGCTTTAAGTCAGTTTTCCCTCAAATTTCCAACAGCAGTGGCAGGTTAGGTGCACAGGTCATTTGACCTGCTTACTCTGCTACCTCACTATTAAATTAGCAGTATAAATTAAATAGGAACCATGAATTTAAGTACAACCTCTTTGTCTTTCTGGCTGCCAGGTAGCTATTTCATTCAGCTAATGTCTCTTTCCTCCAGTTAATCATAAAATAATACATAGGAAATAAAGTTCTTCACACACGGCTGTACAGATTGGTCTGAAGGGTTTGCAGTGATGCTATACTGAGCTCTGTTGTAAGGCTGTTTTTTAATTGATTAATTTTTCTGCCATTAATTTACCCTGTCCATTAAAACAGCCTCACTTTAATGACAGAGAAATCAGTGAATTATCCATTCTGTTATATATTAGTGGTATATTAAAGTATTAGTGCATTCCAGAAGGTGAGCAGTGAATAAAACATGTTCCGAACATGTGGTTATGCAACTGTTCCATGGAAATGAAACGGACAAACAGTACACTTGATTAATTTTTTTTTCCCAGTAAATTGGCACTGTGATTCACTTCCAGCTAAATTTGCAATCTGTGTTCTCAGGTGGCCTTAATATTGGAGCCCCAGCAGGAGAGCTGTGGTGGCTGGGGCTGCTTTGATTGCATTTTTAACAAAAGTTGTTGGAGAGAGCACGGAGCTTGATGCAAATGTGCTGGTAAATGAAATGCAGAGCTTTTAGGTTCTCTGTAGGTGGGTCAGGCCATTCACATTTACCCAAAATAATAGTGACAGCGTGCTCAGGAGAGGCACTCCGTCAGCATGGCACAATGGGGGTCTTTGTGTATCTCCATTGCTCTGTATCAAATTTACTCTGTTGACAGATAAAAATCATCTTTTTGATATCTGTCGACTCCATAAACACTGGGTAAGAGCTGCCTGGGACTCGAGCTGTCTCAGTAATGGAGACTCTGGAACTGGATCTCTAGCAGGAGTTTGCTGGAAACTAAAAAGCTTGCAAAGGACCCAGCAGTTTCTCCCTGGCCTGTGCTAGAGCTGCAGAATAGAATTAAATAAGAATTCCCTTTTACCGTTGCTTCCCTGACACGAAACTCCTTTCAGCCTTTAAAGCTCTATTTTGTAGGCTTCAGGCTGGTCTTATTGTTTTTTTCCTAATTGACTGGACTTGGAAAGGTCATCGTACCCTGCTAGATTGTGTAATATTTAACTTAGCATCAAAAATGAGGATCTTGGGATTGGTGTCAAATGGATGCTGTTCCCTTCTGAATAGCAAAGCCCATTCATAGTCATCCAAGTATTCGACTTGCTAATACTAATGAATAACTTTCTGGCCCTCTGCAGAGGGAAGGACTAACCATAAAAAGGTGGGATGAGAGTGGCATAAAGCAGGTATTGAGAACATGCAATTCGCACTGACTAAATCCAGATCACAGCTTTAATACGTTTTTTATTTATAGATTTTTTTTTTGAAGTTGTAATTTCTAGCTTTTCATGAAGCTTTAGCATAGCAAACAGTCTTTTCTGATGCCAAGTTCAGTGATGACTAACACTATTTACAGGACTGTTTTGTAATCTCAGATCAGCCCACATTAACGGGAAGTTACGTTTTCCCATCAGTCTTTTAAACAGTGCCTGAGAGTTGCTGAGGCCAGAGTTGGCCATCCAGGCTCTCCTGTTTGGAAAAAATGATGTCAGCTTTCAGAACAATTTTTAAAAAAATTTCTAATGAAGTTAGGGAGGTCAAATGGTACTTCCTCCATTTGATTTTTTGCATTAGGACCTTTCATTCCTCTGTTCTAAAAGCTACCGACAAAAATAAGCAGAGGAGGTATTGCATAAGCACCACGAAGTCATTTGCCCGATCTGCATTTCTCAGTGCATGAGATCAGCTCAGAATATCTGATATGAGAAAGCTACTGGTGCACAACTGCTGTAACTGATAGGAGTTACCTCTGTGAGTCATCTGGTAGGATGGTAAGTTGGTCTTTTTTTTTTTTTTTCAGTTCAAGTTTTATGAGTGTTTTTATAAAGCTCTGTCGCTGTTACTGTAAATCCCGGGAAAATCTGGCACAGAGTGTTTGTAATATGAATCAGTGCATCCATATGCTTCCAAGTGACCTTGCAATCTGGAAAAAATCCATTTTATCCCTGTGTTTAAAGGGAAAAGAAAAGCAGAGTTGCTGTAAAAAAGGTTGGCAGGGGTGTTAAGGCAGAGGTGTTCCTCCCTCAGATGTGCTGTGTTTCCTGTTATGGGGACTGTCACCAGGCAAGTGACTCCTGGTGCCAGCTACAGCAGACAGCTTTACTGCCCTCGGGTCGTGATCTCAGGCACGGACCATCCGCTGTGCAGATGGTGAAGCTACATCAGGCCAGGAATAAGGTTGTGGCTGATGCCCAGGCCAGCCCTGGCCTTCCACAGGCTGGAGCAGCTTGGGAACTGTTTTAGCTTCAGAAAAAGAAAAAAATATTCCTTTTTTTTTTTTTTTTTTTTAAGTGACAGATCTCTGGTCACCCCAAGCCCAGAAAAATGGGCTTGTGTTGCAGAGAAATAGCACTTTCTTAGGAAATACCCGCAGTGCACCGAGTTGTGTGAATGCCAAAAGCTGCAAAGGTGGTGGGAGGGAAGGCTGGGAGCCAGGAGGAGCCAGGAACATGTGTGTGATGCTGCCTTTGAGTTTTGAGGCTTTGCCTTCTCTTGCAGCTCCAGACAAAGACTCAACAGATGCTGTTGAAATAGCAATGAAGTGTGCACAGGGTGGGGAGAGAATCTCACAAATGCTTTGTGGTCTTGCTGAGCGAGGAGGGCTAAAATACGTAGTCCTGGCTACAGCCTTCCTGCTCCCTGCAGCGGAGCTCCAGGCATCTCTGCAGGCAGAGGCCCTTGGCACGGGCACGGTGCTTTGAGCTGGCGAGAAACTTCCCGACAGGATGGCTGGAAAATGCCGATTTTGAAGAAATCAAAATGTTCTGTGGGGGACGCGTTGATTTTTCATCAGGTTTTTCTGATGGAAAGCAGGCGGGTTTTCCAGGGTGACCCTGCCTGGTATCGGAGCTGGGAGCCCGGGCGCACAGGGAGCCCAGGCACTGATCTCCCCACCAAAACACTGGTGACGGCTCTTGGCAGGGCAGGGTGAGGGGAAATTTCAGTGTTTTTCCTCCTCAAATGAGAACTTGATGCAGGCTGTAAAAGGGGCATGTTTGTGTGTTTGTTTTTAAACAGGTTGTATGTGTGAAAATACATTAAATCCAAGGTCAAGTTAAATTTTTCCAGTGAAAGAGGCTGAAAATAATTTATCTAGTGAAAAAGTTAAATACCAGGACAGTTGTGCTTTGTCTAATGCCAAGGGAACTAACCCCTCCTCCCTCTCCTTGTCCTCAGGTTCAGTGGCAAATATGAACATTTGTCAACATTTGACAACAACTCCTTGGGACATCATGAATTTGCTGGAATCTAGACCACTGAGCACTTACAAGAGCGCTTTTTAAATCTGAATTTAATTTAAATGAAAGAAAAATAATAATCTGGATCAATTGTAGTGATGGCTAGCAAAAGAAAATCCACAACTCCCTGCATGATACCAGTAAAGACACTGGTGCTTCAGGAGACTGAACTGGATGCTGTAGAAGATGATCGTGAAGGAACGCAGCAAGATGCTCCTGCGGAAGGGCCAGCAGCTAGTGATGCTGGTGCCAGTAACAGTAATAATGGAGCTTTGTCTAATGGGCACCGTGGTATTGCTGATGGTGACACTTATATCTGCAAGTCTTGTGACTTTGGATCTCAAGACGTTCATCACTTCTTTGGGCACTTGGACTCTGAGCACTTAGACTTTAGCAAAGACCCTGCGTTTGCATGTGTTGCTTGCAACTTTCTGGCAAATAGCCATGAAGGGCTCTCGCACCACAATGCAGAGTCGCACGCTGGTGAAACAAGCTTCATCTGGAGAGTGGCTAAGCAGGACAATCATACAACTGTGGAGCAAAGTCTCTGTGAGGCTGCCAGCAGCCACGACCTTCCGGGAGAGGTCCCTGAAGAAGGGGTGGACGGCCAGTCTGAAATTATCATTACCAAAACCCCCATCATGAAGATAATGAAAGGTAAACCAGAGGCCAAAAAAATCCACACGCTGAAGGAGAATGTGTCAAGTCAGTTGGGCAGTGAGCCGGAGGTGAAAGATGGAGAGCATTCATTCCCAAACGGGTCCGTGCCAGTCAGCCAGCCCACTGCGAGTTCAACAAAATCATCTCATATAGTGAATGGCTCCATCATAGGAAATGTGCCTGTTCTACAGGCGGGTGTTGCACAACTTGTGTCACTGCAGCAGCAACCCCCGTTGCATCAGCAGCTACCTACGTCCAAGTCCCTTCCCAAGGTGATGATCCCCCTGAGCAGCATTCCAACATACAACGCCGCCATGGACTCCAACAGCTTCCTCAAAAACTCTTTCCACAAGTTCCCCTACCCCACCAAAGCTGAGCTCTGCTACTTGACCGTGGTGACAAAGTACCCAGAAGAGCAGCTGAAGATCTGGTTCACTGCCCAGAGGTTGAAGCAGGGCATCAGCTGGTCACCAGAGGAGATCGAAGATGCCAGGAAGAAGATGTTCAACACTGTTATTCAGTCCGTGCCACAACCCACCATTACAGTTTTGAACACGCCGCTGGTTGCGAATCCTGGGACCGTCCCCCATCTTATTCAGGCGACTTTACCGGGCCATGTGGTGGGGCAGCCGGAGGGGACGGGGGGTCTGCTGGTCACGCAGCCCATCATGGCAAATGGGTTGAAGGGCACCAGCTCCTCCTTCACCTTGGCAGTGACTTCCGTCCCCAAGCCGCAGCCGGCAGCGCAGCACGGCACAGTGAGCTCCAGCAACGCGTCGGGGGTGAAGGTGGTCAACAGCGGCCAGTCACTGCTCACCGCCTGCCCAGCGATCTCCTCGCAGACCTTCCTGGATCCCAACATGTACAAAAACAAGAAGTCCCACGAGCAGCTCTTGGCCTTGAAAGGCAGCTTCTGCAGAAACCAGTTCCCTGGCCAGGCCGAAGTCGAGCGACTGACAAAAATCACAGGACTTTCCACCAAGGAGATTCGAAAATGGTTCAGTGATAGGAGGTACCACTACAGGAATGTGAGAGGCGGCCGGGCCGTCTTCCCTGGAGACAGCGCTCTTGATTCCCTGCCCGAAATAACCTTCGACGTCTCGGCCAAAGGAGCTGAGCTGAGCCCTGCGGCAGCAGCGGCCACGCCGGCCCCTCACCACCCGCCGCGGCGGCAGTCATGGCACCAGGCGCCCGACTTCACACCGACCAAGTACAAAGAGCGGGCGCCAGAGCAGCTGAAGGCCCTGGAGAGCAGTTTTGCCCAAAATCCCCTTCCTGCGGAGGAAGAGGTGAACCGCCTGAGGGGAGAAACAAAGATGACGCGGAGGGAGATTGATAGCTGGTTCTCGGAGAGAAGGAAGAAGAAGGTGGCAGAGGAAAATAAGAAAGTGGAGGAGGCGGCTCGGCAGGATGAGGACGAGGCGGAAAATGGCGGTGGGGAAGGGGAGGACTCCTCGGATGAGCTGAGGGCCGCGAGTGAAAACGGCTCAGTCGACGCCTCCGGCAACAACCCAAACTCAATGGAGCGGAAAGTGAGTCCCATCAAAATCAACCTGAAAAACCTGCGAGTGACCGAGTCCAATGGCAAAAGTGAGTTACCAGGGGCTGGTGCAAACGAGAAAGGGGACGTCAGCTCCAGCCGGCCACCCACCCCTCCGAAAACCAAACTGAACTTTAAAAAAACAGCCCAGCAGCGGCATCTGCTGAAGCAAATGTTCGTGCAGACCCAGCGGCCCACGAACCAGGAGTACGACGCCATCGTTTCCCAGACAGGTCTGCCGCGGGCTGAGGTCATTCGCTGGTTTGGGGACAGCCGGTATGGCTACAAGAACGGGCAGCTGAAGTGGTATGAGAACTACAGGCGGGGGGTTTTCCCCCCGGGGCTGGTGGAGGTCAGCCCCACCGGCCGGGAGGTGCTGGAGGACTACTACGAGAAGCACAAGGGGCTGCGGGAGGAGGATGTGCCCAGCCTCTGCGAGCGCTCCCACCTCAGTGCCCAGCAGCTCAAGGTGTGGTTTGCAGTGAAGGTGGAGGAGGAGAGCCGGGGCGCCGTCCCTGAGGAGGCCAGCGCTGGGGAGACGGCGGGAAGCCGGAAAGGGCCGTGCGAGGCTGGCTCGGAGGTGTCGGAGAGCAGCGAGTCGTGGGAGACAGGTGGCCAGGAAGGCAGCGCCGGGACCCCCGACACCCCCGGCCCGCCGCCCGCTGCCCGGCTCGGTAAGGCCCCCGCCACAGGCAGGGCTGGCTCTGTGGGAGGGTTTGGGCGAGCACAGGTCACTGAGCATTTCCCATTTGGGAAACTGAGGCTTTAGGGAAGGGTTTAGTGTCCGGTCCTGCTGTTTGGGATTTAACTGAGGAAGCAGTGAGGAAACCCCTGGGAAAGAGTGGGGCCAGGGAAGGCGGATGAGGAGGGTCTGGCAAGATGCTGTGAGCGCTGCTGCCTGCCCACCCCTGCCTACCTTGGTCACTGAATGCTGGCTCCATTCTGAAGCCAAATCCTGGCTTTATTTTTAGCTTAAGTAAAACCAGTGGGAGTGTCTGGTCCCTTTACCTACCCCAGGGAAAGGTGGCCCTTGGGTTTATTTATGAAGAAGATGGGTTTTTGGGAAGAAAGGGACCTGACTGCTGTCCCCCATGCCACTGGCTGCTTCCATGCCTCCCCCTGGCTTCAGGCAGCAGACATAACCTGTGCCTGCCTGTGCAGGCAAGAGCCTCCTCCCCTCTCCTGCCGCCAGCTCTCCAGATGTGAACAGCCTTCTTTGGCGCAGGGCAAGGCTTGGGTGTTGAAGATGGAGGCTGCAAGGAGCGAGAGAACACGGAGGGGTGGTGTTTACAGCTGCTGGCCCTACCCCTCCTCCAGGACTCACTTCTGAGAGGCGCATGCGTGTGTGTGTGTGCAGGCATGTGTAGAGGAGAGGAGAGGTGGTTTCCAAGCCCTCTGTGGGCTCTTCAGAAGTGCAGCTGGGGGCTGCTTCCTCCCTGGCAGGGTTCCCACCAGATGGGGATGGCCAAGCACTTGCCTTGTCCCACCACAGGCTGCAGAGCCCCTTGCTGGCGTGCTGGGCAGCTGGGATCTTCTCCAGCCCCACTGCCTTGCTTCAGAGCCTCCCACACACTTCTGCCATGGCTGCAGGCCTTAAAAAAAAAAAAAAAATCCACTGAAATTCATTGCTTCCCTCCCCTGTGTAACACAGAGGAGATGGAGCGTGGGTTTGAATGGGCCCTTCTTGCAGCTGAGAGGTCTGGATGTGCGCTGCCTCCTGCGCTTTGCTGGGGAGCGGCCGCAGGAGCGGGCTGAGGAGGCGTGGCAGCGGCAGCGGTTTGAAGAAGGGTGGTGGGCCAGCTTGTGTGCCCATGACAGGGTGATGGCCATGCCCCTGCTAGCACCCTCTGAGTGTCGCTTTATGCCACCCAGAGCGGGACGGTCCCGTCACCCCTCGTGGCACAGAGGCAGGAGGTGCTCAGCAAAGGTGTACAGCTTCGGGGTCTGCGTCCCGCCTTAGCCTTGCTGCTGGCCAAAGCCTAGCTCTGCTCCCATGAAGATTTTGGGTTTCCTGGCCCCTCTCAATGGGGCTGGCCTTTCTCTGCAGCTGACTGCATCAGTGCTCCCAATTTTGCTTATCCCGAGGCACTCCTGCACCCCTTCCTCCCCATCCAGCACCCTGCCTGGGTTGCAGGCCCCTGCGGTGAGCTGGAGCATCCCTGACACCTCTGTTCTTTTTCAGAAACAGACTGAACTCAAACCACCAGCCCTGGAGGATCTGCTCTTACCCTTGAGAAGAAATTTTTGGTCTTTAAGAAACCCATGGGCCGGCCTGATCCAAACCTCAGGAGCAGAACGTGGTGATAAAGCACTGCCATAAATAAGACCTTTGAGCACAGCACACAAGAGAGCGCGCGTGCAAAAACTGGGCACTTAGTGCAGAGCTCTCGGTGGCCCAGCCGAGGAGATGGCTGAGAGCTGGCAGAGGCGGGGGCTTAGCTCGCACCCAGGAAATAGGATGCTCTTGTTTGCTTTCCAGTGGACAGACTTTCAGATTTCATATTCATATACCAATGCCTACAGCTGCCTATACAAGCATAACAAATCTCAGACATTGTGTAAACAAGGTCATTGCTTAGATATGGACTATCATGGCACACTACTTTTTTCTTTTTTTTTTTTTTTCTCTGCTGTCCGTTAAGGTGTTTGTTCTCTAAAGGTTGGCATGGCTGCATATGTCCTCTCCGACCTTTCTCGTCCTTGAGCCCTGGCAACGAAGGGCTTTGCGGGCACACAAGTGTGTATGTGTGTGTTAGGAGAAGTATCCGAGAAGAAAACTGCCAGTCTTGCATTAAAGTTCAGTGGGAGCTGAGTGAGATTTTCATCCCTACGGCTGAGGTTAGATATTTAGCATTGCATGCTCTCCAATAAGTAGCAGGTTCCCAGACCCATACAACCCAGGAGATGGAGTTTGGTGTCATTTGTCCCTTGCTGGCTAGATTTTCCCCTGTGCTCCTGGAGACTGACTGAAGCAGGCTATTAAATCTCCAAGTCTCCCTTTAATCACTGAGAACTAGCACATAATAATTTTTCCATCCTGACCTGGAATGCTTTTCATTGTTCAGAGAGAACAAGCTGTTCTTCAGAGAACAAACGCAGAGAATACACAGCGTTGCTGTGAGTGGTTCAAGTCATTGTTGTCTCCAAGGGATCGGTGAGGCAGCAGCTCTTCTGCAATCAGGAAGTTTCCCTCTCGCAGCCCTACATGACAGATCCTCCTTCAGCAGCGCTGGTAACTTCAAGTGTTTGCTCCAGTCTTTTTTTTCCTTGCCTTTCCCCCCTCCTCACCCCAGTCTATCTGCAATAGTTCTGGCAAAATAGCAAAATAAATTTCCCAGTTAACCTTCCTGTTTCCCAGTACCTGTACATTTTTAATGTGCCCATGTTGTCTTAGGTGGTTGCTGTGTGATGCAGCTACTTAAAAGATTTTTTTTTACTGTTCTTTTCTAATAGAAAACAAGATCTAGAAGGGAAACTCTTGAGCTGAATAGCCTAGCCAAATGCTGTGTCAGACCATTCTGTCACAAACTAAACAAATTCCAGCTCAAAATTGGTTCCATGTCTTGCCTTCACTTTTGCTCTTGGAAGGCTATTCCAGAACTTCACTGCCTTTGAATGGTTAGAAACTTTATTTAAATTTCTAGTTTGAATTAATTCATGGCTGGTTCATTCCTGGTTTGTTTTGGAGCCAACATTGTCCTTTAACTTAAATAGTTTTTGGTGTTTATCCGCTGATGTATTTATGGAGAGTAGTCATAGCTCCTTATTTTTGCCAAGCTAACTCAGCCAAGCTTTTTCAGTAGAAGGTTTTTATTTAGTGAGAGCTTTTTAATGTGGGAGACTTTATTGTTGGTGGTAAATGATATTTATTAGAAGGGTGGGTAGCAAGCCCCAAAGGATTGGATCCAGAGATTTACAAAAAAATCTGGTTTAAAAACAAAAAAGCTCTTTCAGAACTTCTTCCAAAGATGGTGTCTGATTTCTACCTTCAATTGCTCTTGCTTTTCCAATTCTTGCTTCGTTCCCTCTAAGAGGCCACCTTGCTCAACTACTAGGAGGGGCTTTCTCTGCTCAGTGCTTTGCAGAAGAGAGGGCTTCCTCTCGCCTGGCAGTACGTGCCTACGTGGTAGGTGCCTGTGCCTGAGCTCTCGTAGCTCCCCTGGCACACGGTGTAACCCCCGTGGCCAAGCATGAGCATTTGCTCCAGGAGGAGGTGACCTGCACCCTGGAGAGAGCCGGGGTGACGCGCTCAGATGCAGACACCTGCACTGCACCATCCCTTAGCAGTCAGACGAACCCTCCCCAAAACGCTGCGAGCAGGGGTGGTGTTGACCTGGAGCACGCTGCAGTGACACCAGGCTCCCTAAATTTCTTTCTCTTTAGAAGCACTGTTTCTGGTCATGCCGTGGTTGGAAGCATAACCAGCAGCCGTCCCGCCTGGGCCTGGTGTCGGCTCAGCCGGGCAGCATCCCCATGGCTCTCCTCCGGGACAGCACGGGCAGCTGCGCTGCGAGGACAGCCAGAGCCCCAGGGGTTCACCCTCGCGGGTGCAGTCCTGCACCCCCCGAAATGTCACAGGTGACGGGAGAATCTGGGTGGGCCTAGAGCTGGACGTAGCCGATCTGGGAGTCGTGTGGCCCGAGAGTATGAGTGTATGTATGGTGTTACCTTCAGAGAACAAATACAGGTAGGTCAATTTACTCTCTAGTGTCTATGTACATGCAGGTTTATTTAAGTACACATATATACAGTTCAGATATGCCATTGATTCTTTATTGCATTAAGATGTACATTAAAAATGTACACTTTTACTAACTACTTGCTATATAAATATGTTGGAAGTGTAATTTGCCCATTCAAGGTGATTTTCTGTGGGATTTTTGGTGTACACTTAAAGGCCTATGGCTAATTGGAAGAGTGATCCCCGCTCCATCTGCTGAAATGCTTAAGGGTATGAACTGGTCCCTTCAAACCATTTTTCCATGCACTCGCTGAAATTTTTTGCACTTGGATTGTACTCGGCCAGTTTTCCAGAAAAATTGAGAAGTCTTGTGAGCTGGAGGGAGAATTTCCCGGTGTACACAGAAAAACCAGCCTTGAGGGTTGGAAGCTGCTGAGGTTTTTGAGCTTTGTCTCTGTGCATTCATACAAGCACAGCAGGAGTTTTCTTTCTTTTGGGTTGGAGGAATTTTAAAAAGTGGTTCCATGCAGACTCCCCTTGGACACGGCGACGAGGCTGGCAAGCCCTGTTGCGTGGGGAGGGTAAGATTTAGAGACAAAAAAATCAAAAAGCAATCGAGTTCTCTTTCTAACTCCTACATTCCTTGTTATCTGCATTTTTTTAGTTGACTTGAAATCTCCATGAAAGTATAAGCTGAAAATTTTTGAGTGTTTAGTTCTGTGGTCCTCTGTTTCCCTATTGCATCATTTTTGAAGCTGAGGAGAAGCAGGTGTCATCTCCAAATAGGCTCAGGTTTTGATGCAGAGTGTTAGAAATATGTTTGCATCTGAAACTGAAAGGAAAAATTGAGAGGTGACTCCACAGTCCCAGCAGCTCTTCTGGTGTTAAGAGAAAGTGTCACCATGATTCTACACAGTGTGTGAATATTTATCATCATCTAATCAAAGATGACTATCTTGACTTGAAAGGAGGGGTGTAAGATAGAGGTCGTGTAGCCAGCATCAGTAAGGAAGGGAAATCTCCATCTGCTGTGTAGGAGCCTCAGCTTGACAGGAACAGCAGTAACCATCATTTTTAATCCATGTGAATTTTGTTACTTACATCTCTGAGGCTGCTTAGAACCCAAACCCCTGATTTCTGCCACACCTGGCTCGCTCATGTAAAGGGCTGCTGGTTCTCCTGATGCAGGGAACAGAGTTACTTTATTCATTATCAGTAGGCCCTGCCGTGACATTTCTAGACATGGCTCTGTGTTTCATTTGGGGAGTTTATTTTTCAGCTCCTTAATTAGCATCCTGGAAATAATTCTTCTTTTTTTTCTTTTTTAGCGGAACACTAAACAAACAATGATTTATAGGCTCCTATTTCCACTTGCCTGAGAGCTGAGTGCTGCTGCACATCAGGCCCGCAGCCACGGTGAGAGGGGTGTGCACAGGGGCTTGCTTCGATGCGTGGCATGCAGCGGTCAGCGGGTGCCCGCAGAGCTCCAGCCGCAGGTATTTAGTGCAGCCGCATGTCCCCTCCCTGCCAGGGGCTTGCATTGGTCACCATAAGAAACCACCAGCAAAAGCAGTAACTGCTGGCAGCTGTGATGAGAAACCCCGTAGCCAGCCCACAGCTGAACGCAGAACCCGGTGACGCTTGCACAGAACCTGGAGCTGCAAGATACCTGCTTGGTTAATTTTTGCTACGTGTCCTGTCTGTTCAGAGGTGAAGGAGGATGTGAAAGGCTGGTTTTCCATTTAGGGTTTTGGTATTTTTTTTTTTTTTTTTTTTTTTTTAATTAAAAGCAACAATTTTTGGTCACAGGTAGAACTGTTTGTATTTTGTCTTCCCTGCAGCCCCTCTCTTAGAGACATTACAGAGGCAACCTGATCAGGAGGTGATGTTTGGAAGCTGTGTCACTGGGAATTAGAAGGATGACTTTCAGCACTTAGGCACAAATTAGAAAGTGAATATGATGCTGCACCTTCCTGTCAAGTTGATAGTATTTAAAATGCTTGTAAACTTCTCTCTCCCATTGCCCAGTTAATTTTGGCTGTGCTCTTTTCAAATCAGTCGGTGGCCTGATGTGATTCAGCTCCCTGCAGTAACCTCTGTTGTAATTTCTCAGTTGATCATAAAACCAGCAGGGTAAGATTAGGCAACACTACAAATGGAGGGAGGGATGAGACACTTGCAAGCTGTACCTTTTTTTTTTTTTTTCAAGTTTAGTTTCTGCTGTATGTTTCACTGGCAGTGGTCCCTGCCAGGAATGCTGGATTGGCATTGCAAAACTTCAGAGCAAGGGAGCTCTGTTACCTAAGCAGTGGTTTATTTTTTTGTTTTCTTGTTATTGCCTGTTCCAGTAAAGAGTGCTGTTGGCCGACATTGGCCATGTTTTGATGGCACAGTTAAAGCCACTTCTTCCCTGTACTGATGGAGGGTGGCATTGGGAGGCCTTTTGCTTACTGGTGCTAGTGAAGGTTGGGCTAGGAATCCATGGCATAGAAAAATTCTTGCTAAGATTGCACTTTCTCTCTGCCCCATCTGGCTCCTGGTGGTGTTATGGGTACGTGGCTGTGATTCCCCTTGCACATACTAACATTGCACTAAAAGAGAGACTTTGGAAACAGCGTGTTGATCACTTTGTTTCTCAGCAGACCACAAAGTCAGCCTAATGGGGTCTCTTTTTTTTTTTTTTTTTTAATTATTGTTATTTAGAAATCATGCTGGTGCTGAATGACCTGGAATTTTTGCTTGGATTTATCCAAAGGAAAATGTAATTGTAGCTGCAACGGGACCTTTCATAAGGGTGGCCGTGCAGCTAGGGAGCAGAGCAAGGGCTCTGCTCTGTAAACCGTCTTTGTACCGGGGAGGTGTGGGGGGTTCCAGTGGGGTTATTATTGTGTTTTTTTTAAGACCACAATTTTAGATGGTCACCTTGGCAATCGTGTGAGACAGGAAATAGTTTTTACTTTTGGTAAAGGTTTTAAAGAGAAAAAAAGTGAAGCTGCCTGTGATTGTGGGCTGTGGCTATTACTAGGGCTAGGGTAGCTTGTACCTGCTATGGACTTTACCTGCTCTTATTCTGAGGGCAAGAACTCCCTGTAGCAACAATGCCACTTCTGAGAAGTGAATGGCAAGTTTCCCTTCCTTTTGTATATGTGGATGTGAGGGTGGGCGAGGGGAAGAGCTTGCTTGTACAGTTTGTTGAAATGAAACCAGACATTTTTGGTTGTTCCTAAATAAAGAGCGTAAAAGACGAACACGAGTCGACTGGTGATTGCGTTCGGGACTGGGCAAGCCCGTGGGGTGCTGAAGTGCCCAGGGCTGCCCTGTGTCCCATGCCAGTGCTGGGTGATGGCAAAAGCTGCCCCGTGCAGGGGGATGATTGCTTGTCCAGGAGCAGGGAATGCTCAGTCACAACGCCCACGTTCATTTTAAAAGCATGACAACCTACCCGCAGGGTAAGGCCTGGCAGCAGTAATGCCCAGCTACCTCCATCCTAGGAGCCCTCCTGCAGCCTGGAGTCACTGCTCCTCCTCAGTCCGGTTCAGAAAAGCATGTAATACCCTTGTTTTACCCTTTTGAGTGAACATTAAAACTGGGGCTGCTCCTGTTTTGTTTTTTTTTCCCCCCCCCCAGCAGCTGCAAACTCCCTAAAGCCAGGAGGAAGGAGGGAGCAGTGCAGCCCCCCTATGCCCCAGCTCCCCCCCCAGCACCAGCTGGCTCTGCAGGGGGGCACACCCCCAGACACCCGAGCCACCACGCATGTAATACTGACGCTTTTATTGTCATTTAAAGCTAGAGCGGCCTTGTAAATGTAGAGTTTCACTACTGGACCCATAGGCAGTGGCTATACAGGTAGGTAGATGCGATGCCGCCAGGACAGAGATAGGTGCTGCCTTGGTCGCTGGAGTCCCCCCTTGCCCGGAGCGCTGGGAGCGGGTACAGCAAAGGATGGCTGCAACGGGCCTCCGGCAGCTGCGCAGGAGCGGCATCTCCGGGAACACAGGCAGAGCAGCGACGGCAGAGGGCTGGTTGGGGGTTTTTTTTGGGTCTCTTTTCTTGCAATTATAGACAGTTTTGTCTCTCACCTCGGCGGCTGGCAGGCTGTACGCACCGATGCACTTCGTTAAGGGCTTGGTGGTGAAGGGTGGTGGGTGTTTGGGGTTGGTTAGGTTTTTTTTTTTTTTCCAATTTTTTTTTTTTTTTTTTTTAGTTCTCCACTGGAACACACTTCAGCAGAGAAACTGGAAAAGCTGCCTGAAAGTAGGCCATAGCAGTGCCGTTTCCATAGAAACCAGTTCACAGCGTGCCGTGAGATTCACAAGCACTGGAGGTGCTTTCGCCCGCCAAGATGGGCTACAGCCGGTTGTCCCCGTTGACCCGGGTCCTCCGCAGTACCCTGCAGGGGGGCATAGAGGGAACGGATGATCAAGGGCAATGCTCCCGTCTCAAAAGCCACCCCACAGGAGGAAAGCAGGAGCCCAGCACGTCCCCCACGCCAGGGGAAAGTGCCACCAGCTGCAGGGTGACAGCTCCTTGTCCCACCCTACTCCCACAGACCCCAGAGCAGCGACTCCCCCAAGGACTGGCACAACTTTCATGCTGAAATTTAGGGTTGCCATGCAGCAAACAAGGCTGCAGCTCTTCTCTGGGTTACTGGGAGGCTGTGTTTATCTGCCTCCACCGAGGAAACTTAAATGCTGGGGTGGGGGGGTGTCTCACACTGGGAAGAGCTCAACAAGCCCTGGCATACCTTCGCTCCCGGCTCTCAAAGTGGTCAGCTAGCTGCTCCTGTGACACACGGAAGTCCTCAAAGGGCTGCTGGTACCGCGACTCAAAGGACCCTTCTCTGCCTCTGCTCGCCAGCAGCTGATTGGAAGCATCCCCTGCTCGTTCCCGTAGGGCTGAAGCACTGAAGAGGTTTATTTCGCCATTCTCCTGCTTGGATCAGAGAAAAAATACAGTAGAAAAGGGCTTGGGATTTCAGTCTTGTACTAAAGGCAGTCCTGGTGCAGGGCCCTGGCTGCCCTGCGAGCTGCCACTCAGGGTGTCCAGGGCTCATGGGGGTTTGCAACATGCAGCTGCTCTGTCTTTAACAACCATCACCGGCTGCCACCACCATCGCTTTAAATGAAGAAATAAAAGAAACATCTGTCTCTGAAGGAGCCCTGCCCTCTGCTTATGCCAACACCGAGCCTGATGCTTCCCATCCTGCCAGTCCTCTGTGCGCTACAGCGCAGTGCTGGAAACTCGTCCATCCTGCACGCACTGCAGCCAGGCACCGCTGAGCTCCGCTGCACCGACCCGCCGGCAGCGCAGAGCCGTGCTGCCGCAGGGGCGAGCACAGCAGCCTTTGCGGCGCAGCCACCTTCTCAGGCGTGACCCAGCCTCACCTTGCTGGGGAAAATGTCTATCTTGACGAGTAGGGAAGCCAGCTCCAGGTTCTCGCTGTAGTTGTTCTTCAGGGGTACAGCTCGGAAACCTACAGCAGAGACAGCCCCAGCGTCACTGGCAGCAGAGGCAGGGACGTGTCAGTCTCCCGCCACAGACCTCAAGGGGGTCTTCTCCACCCCCCCAGCTCTCCCCAAGTGGCAGTCAGCCCTGAGGGATGTTAGCAAATGGCTTCTTGCTTCCTCTGCCTGGTTGGGGATGTGACCTGGCATGGGGACAGGAGGGACGAAGCCAGCCTGGGGCCTGACAGCGTCCTCCCATGAAACTCAGCATCTCCTTGGCTAATGATGCAATTAGCAAACTGGTGAGGACCACCATGACATACACCCCCCACCCCCACTTCCCCAACGGCTTTACCCGTCTTCAAGCCTTTCACCAGGAAGGTGGCCTGAGCCAGGAAGTTCTCATCGCTGAACATGTCCTCCTCATACACCACGAAGCGGAGGAAGGCAAAATCGGGGTTGCTGACCTGAAAGTGGAACTGCTTCGGGGTCCAGAGAGGGTTCAGGCCGTTGTCCGCTAGTCAGAAGACACTGCTGTCAGTCGGGAGCCCTGTGCCCCCCACTGCCCACCACAGCTGACGCTGAGCTCAGGGGCAGCCCCCACCCCAGGGCCAGGCTTTGCTGCAGTGCCTACGGCTCACACCACGGTCAGGAGCAGTGGTGGGTCCCTCTCCCTTCCCTTCACTAACCCACGATCTCCGTTTTCTGCTTGGCGTTGTCGTACTCAGCCCCAGACACCTCCACCTCCACGAAAGGACAAACGATTCCCCTTCCATTTTTGGGAAGGTGCCGGGCCCCCAAGACCTGGGCAGAGAGCAGGAGAGACTTGGTAAGAGACAGGACCAAAGGAAAAATAACGTGTTTGCATACCAAGACATTTTCTTTCCAAATAAATCACCCTGGCTCTGCTAATTGGACAGAGAAGAGACACTTACAGCCAGCCCAGCTCAGCCTGCCTCTTGGAGAAAAACAGCTCCCACCCCTGGAAGCTGCTATGGTGTTACCAATCACCAATTTGCCTTGTAAGCGGTAAAAAAAGGCAGCTGAACTGCCCCAGGTTCCTGTCTGCCGCCTGCACAGCCAGGCTTGGGCCCACAGCATCCCTCCTCCAGCCTGCCAAGCTGGAGCTGGGCTGCCGAGCCGAGCCGCCTTCCCCTGCTTGGAGAGGTACACTGGACACCCCCTTCTTTGCCGAAACTTCTCAGCTCTTCTGCTTGAGGATGAAAAGGAGCTGCTCTCTGCTGCTGCTCTGCCTCCTGTTTGTAGCACAGTCTGTGCTCGATTCAAATGAAAACCTGCTTCCTCGCAGGAGAAAGAAATCCCAGCTCCCTCTTGCCAGTGGCCATATGTCACTCCAGCGTGCTGTCGGCACGCTGCTGTTGCAGGGGAAGGACGCGCTGCCAACGCTGGATCATGTGCTTTGAGTCATGCTGGGCTCGAGACGGCTTCTCCATCCGTGAAAGCTGGCTTATGGTGGGGACATCGGGCAGTTTTGCCAGAGGACAAAAAGCTGAGCCCATCTCTTAAAGGAGCCAGTGACAGGCTATGGCACAGTGATTCTTGACACCTGCTGGCTGCAGCTGCATCCCAGGATGCAGGAAGAGTTTGGAAAACAGACAGAGATTTTTAGGGAGACAGTGGCTATGGGGTGGATGGTGCAGATGGGATATGATGGGGTGTCCTCCCTGAGCAGGGCAGTGGCTCTCTGAGGCGGGATTGTTCTGGTGAGAGGTGGCCTCAGAGGAGCTGCAGTTGGCATGTGCTGTCAGACCTCTGTGAGCACCTGAAGGCTGGATCTCCCCAAGGTCTGCTTGAGATGAAGGGACTTGCAGAGGACACTGCCAACCCACAGATAAATGCTGAGCTTGGCTCCAAGACCTCTAGGGATGCCTGTAGAGGCTAGTGGGACAGCCACCGGTCCAAACATGAGAGCCACCTGGTTTGGCACAGCCACGGTCTCCCCATCCCTCCAGGAGCTTTGTCTGGTGAACTATCCCTTACCCCTGCTGCTGTGCAGCTCCCTGAGCTGACACGGGAACGGTCCAGCCATCTTCCCGCCATCCAGGAAGAAAAAGAGTCAACAAGCATCTGCAGTCCATTCTCCAGTACCCCCCACCAGCAGCGCCCCCACCCCCTGTCCTCTTATCACCAGCAGCGTAACACAGAAATGGGCTGAATAGTCTGCTCTGACCTCGAGCATCTTCCCGAGCAGGAAGGGGACACAGCAAGGTCGGTAATGTTGAGCCCAGAGCAACTCAGTGACAAGGTGGGGACAGGGCACAGCCCGTTACCCGGCCGGGAGCCATCCTGTGCTCGGGCAGTCCCGGCCAAGCTCCGGGAACAGGGATGCCACCTCGGCGGCTCGTGGATGCCACCTGCCGGCACTGGGCCCTGGGCGGGAGGGATCCCGGGGGGAGCACCCAGGGATGCTCCTGCTACTCCTCTCTCGGCACCCAGGGAGGTCGGTGGTGCTTCCCTCAGCAGCACCCATGGGTCTCCCCCCTTCAGTGAGGGCTCTCCAAGGACAGCTCTTAAGCAGGGGCTGAGGGGTTTGCTGAGGAGCAGCTGCAGACAGAAGCCAGGAACCCAGAAAAACCATAATACCACCCCAAGCTCAGTAGAACTGTCTGAATCTGACCCCAGGCTGGGATGAGGTACTGACCTCAATGGAGATGGAGAGCGGCTCAACCCCCCGCAGCGTGCTCTTGTCGAAGGGGTCAAAGATGTCATCCCGCATGTTGGTTGGCTGCAAGACGTACCCACACTGGCCGCTGGACATGAACAAGGCCTGGTTCATCTGCATGGGCTTGTCTGGAGAGCACAGGCAGGAGATGGAGGGAGGAGACCCTGTGCCCTTTCCACAAGCCAGATCACCTGCGTTATTGGTGCCTTGTGCGAACCCTTTGCAAGTGGACGTGGCCCATCCCATGGAAATGCCTCATGCACCATGGCCTCACTGCAGCCTGTGAATGTGCTGGGGCCATGGGGGCACTTTCTCATGCACGATCTGCAAAACTACCCAGTGCTCCCTGGGTCACCCCCTTCTTTTCTTCCCTCTCCTTTCGGCTTTCTTTCTGCTGGCTCTAGTGTTTGCCAAACCACCCCGTGAGATGCTTGAATTCACAAAAGGAATGAAAAAGACAGCAGGAAAAAAAGAGGCAGGTAGTTTTCTGGTGGGTTGGTGAGCTGAACAGGCTCACAGCAGGGTTTGGCAAGGGCCAGGGAAGTGGGGGGGGGGGCTGGACTGGAAGCTAGGAGCGGGAATGGAAGCTGGAGAAAGGTGAGGAGAGCAGCGAGCTTGACTCCGGCCCTGCAACCAGCCAATGTCCCAGGGCTGGTGCTGCACCATCTCCTTTGGTACACCCCCTGCCCGCTGCCAGGGACCTTGGAGGAACTCCTGCTTCCTTTCCATTTTAGCTTTTTGTCATGGCACCACAACCTCCTGGCTCAGCCCAGGTCAATCCAGCCCTCCAGAGCGCATCCCCCCTGCGGCAACGTGCCTGGACCTGCTGGGTGCTGGGTCCTGCTCCCTGCACCCAGCACAGAGACTGTGGACCCTCTCCTGGACCTCCTGGTTGCCAGGATGGAGTTAGCAGGGGTGCAGGCAGGTGACTGGGAGGAGCTGCAGGGTACCCCTGCCCACCTTCCCTGCCTGCTGCCCTCACCTGGGGTCTGGAAGTTGAGTGCTACCAGCTGGCTGCCGCAGATCCACATGGGCAAGGGGTCGTAGTTGGAGGAGTCGAGGCGCTGGCCCTTGGGGTAGATGCGGGAAAGCTGCAGGCGGTTGTACTGCAGGAACTTCTTGCCTTTGATCTTGTTGACATACTTTTCTGCCTTGGTCTCGGGGAAGGAGGACATATCTCGGTAGCAGGCCCTCTCTGTGCCAATCTCTGGGAGGAGACAGCACAGTGTAAGCCAGGAGCACACTCCCTTTCCAGACACTTCAACCGCCCCAGGCCCCTTCCTAACATCATCCTCTCCTCCCTTGGTTCAGCCACCATCAGGTAGTGCAGACCCTGCTCTGCCCTGGTGGGCGTTTGCCGGGTGCCCAACACCAATGGCTGAAATCATCAAAACCGCTCTCGGTGATGGGGCACGATGCTCCCCATCCCCACTCCCTCAGCAGCTGCTCTGGATGGTGACAGATCCCAGCAACAGAGGGATGGGCAGGGGAACTTCCACCCTCTGGACAAGGACATTTCCAGAGCTCCAATGTAAACCGGTTCAAACTTGCTTTGGACACCTGCCCTCTGCTGAGATCTAGCCAAAGCAGCACCTCGGGGCACACCGCAGGGTCTGTAACGCCACGGTGACTGCCTGCGGAGGCCACCGGACCGGCAGATGCTCACTCTCTTCATCAAAGGGCACAGGTCGGCAATAGACCACCAGCTCTGAAAGCTCCAGGGCAATCTTCTTCCTTCTCTCCATCATCTTCCCTTCGGAGAGCTGCCAAGAGAGGGAGAGAGGTGTCAGGCCCAGGAGGGAGCAGCGGCGTTGGATAACCCAGCTCACCAACTGTGGTCAGTGGCAGCGCTGGCCTGGTGCGGCCGCTCCTGCCCACACTGTGGGAACCACTAGCAGGTCTGCGGGGTCTGCATGGGGGGGACACCACAAAAGCACCCGTGGGAAGGGCCCTTGGTGGGTCCTACCTCCTGCCTGGAGCACCAGTACCAGCGCAGGGCAGCTGTGGCCTTGTAGCTGAGCCTTGCCACCCTCCACAGATGGAAATCCCCCACCTTCCAGGGCTGCAACACCCTCCTGATAGACCTATCTTCCCAGATGTCCAGTCTGAACCTCTCAAGCCACAATGCGTGGCCACCACCCCTTGCTATAGTGTCCAAGATGACTCTGGCTCTATCATCTGCGTAACTGCTCTGCCAGTTGTCGCACGCTGCCATCTCACCACCCCCCACCCAGCCTCCACCCGCTCCTCGGCACCTGGACAATCCAGGCCTTGGCAAGGAGATGAATCCCTTGCCAAGGGCTCTCCAGACTCACCCGTGCGTCAGCCGTCTGGGCTGCCTCCCGGATCTTCTTCACCCAGTCCTGCAAGTCCTCGTGTGTATCGGCTGCCACATCAAGGGACAAGCGCGACACCGAGGCCATGCTAATGGAGAAGACGAAGAGGCGGTTGTTCTTCCCCTCAGGGCGGATGGCTGCGTGGGGAGAGGGAGCAGAGGGCAAGGTCACAGCAGTTGCTGAGCCCAGTCCTTCACACCACAGAGAAGGAAGGGAGAGGACAGACACTGAGGGACTCTCATGGCTGCCCCAGGACTCCTCAGCTGAGAGGAGAAGCTCCCATTTCTGGTCACTGGGAGGCGACAGATGGAGTAGGCTGCCCAGGGAGGTGGTGAGTCACCATCCCTGGATGTGTTTAAGAGTCATTTAGATGAGATGTTGGGAGATATGGTGTAGGGGAGAACTTTAGAGTAGGGCTGATGGTTGGACTCAATGATCCCAAGGGTCTTTTCCAACCTGAATGATTCTGTGATTCTGAGCCCAGGAAGAGACAGGTGAGGGTGCAGAGTGTATCCTGAGGGGGATGAGAAGTCCTCTTTTATTCCTGCATCTTCCTCCCATTCCTGCATCTTCTTTACTCTGTCCCCTGAAGTGCCCAGGTGAGAGCAGCCACCTGGAGCACAACGTCATCTGGGCAGAGCGCTGCAGACTGGACCCAGCTTGGCCAGCGCCCAGGAGCCCCAGAGCCTGTGGCAGCCTGGCAGGGAGGCTGGACCACATCTATGCGAGGGAGGACAAATCCTTGCAGAGAAGAAGGAGCCTACAAAATCAGTCTGAACTCCCTTGCCCATGGGGTAGCGGCTCCCTGAGATCAGGTTCAAGGCGTGCTGGAGCGGCTCCTGGGCATGACCCCAGGTACTCCTCGGCTGTACTCAGGCTGCAGGGACATGTCTGAGCCCCAAACCCCGAGTCACTCTCTGTGCTGGGAGCAGCAGAACGTGTCGCTGCACGGCAAGCACACACTGTAGACATGCATTCACTCACAGCAGGCACAGGGGTGCCTAGAGACAGAGCCTAAAGCCCTTCGGCCCAGAAGAGCTGCACACAGCTCTAACACGCCCCACTCCTCCATCCCTCCCTGGCACTCACCAATCTGGCAGGAGGGCACATCCAGGACGCCTCCGAGCAGGTCTCCCAGGGGGCTGTTCTCATCCAGCTGCTGCTGGGAATGAAGCGCAGGCAGGATGGCGTTGGGCACGGTGCTGGGCAGCATGGCTGGGCACTGGGGGCTGCGCACACGCGCCCCTCCCCACCACCCCTCCTTGCTCTGCTCAGGCACAGGCTCACCTCCCGCTCTGGCTCCAGGCTGCTGGGACCAGTAATCTCCTCTACGTAGTTGGAAGGGAACCACAGCTGCTTCTTGCCGCCATAATCTCCTCTCCACCTGGAAGAGGGGGAAGGGGCAGCGTCACCACCCACTGCGAGATCCCAGAGCATCCTGACTGGGGTCATGGGTGACAGGCAGCTCCTCCATCATCTGCTTTTAGGGTCTGTGAGGCTTTGGGGCTGTGCAGCTTGTGGGCAATCCCCAAAGGGACCTGACCCTAGAAGGGACACACCTTTGTACGGGTGGTGACACCAAGGCTTGACTGTGTCCCCGAGGGAAAAAGGAGGCTCAGGACCAACTCACCAGCCTCCTTCCTGTTTTTCCACATTCTGGATGATGGCATTTTTGGTGAAGGTGAGCTCGTCCTCCCGCTGTGCCTTGTAGTCGAACAGGGCTTTGACTGCGCACTGCAATGAGGAGGGGTCCCGTGAGGCTGGCAGCGGATGGTCACACAGACAACAAGCCCAAGGCTGAGAGCTCACCTCCCACTGCAGACATGTTTGCTGGGGGGTTTGTGCGGCACATGGTGTGCAGGCAGCATCCAACCCTGCTGCCAGAGGCTCCCAGACCCTAAAGACCCTTCCAGAAGAAATAAAGGCCCCCATTTATGCCAAACAAGTCTGGCATGGCCCCACATAGGCACCTTCCTTTGGGCTGGAGCCACTGATGGGTTTAGTTTGGACAGTTCAGAACAAGAGGCAGCCCAGCCTGGGAACCTGCAGGCTCAGCCTAGAGCATGTCTTCCTACATAGTCTAGAAATGAGTGTGCAAAATAATACAGCTCTTGGAAAATAGAGACACACTTGCTAAACCCTCAGGTCCTGTGGGTTGTTTCACGCCGAGGATTGAGAGCGTACCTTGAAGGTGGGCATGGGGTTGGCTTCCACATAGAACCCGGGGTGGCGTCCCTCGTAAAGGGCTCCGTAGTCCGGCTCCTGTTGAAGCAAAGGGCCAGTGGTGACAACTGTGGCTCTGCAGAAGAACAGGTCCCCTACCATGGGGGAGGTAGGGAGAATGCCCCAGGGAAGGCACAAGACCAAAGATGATGCTGCACACAGCAAACAGATGCCCAAGCCCACACTCCCTGCTGCCCTGGGTCAGAGGGGCAGCAATAAATCTCACTCAAGCCAGTAAGTGCCTTCCAACAGGGCACGAAACCCCAAGAGGTGTGCATTGTGAGGGACAGAGGTGGCTCACACACCACCACTTCAAGGCACCAGTTCAAAACAGACCTGTCCATCACCCTTTGGCTTAGGTCCTCCAGCAGCCGCCTACACTCACCGCTGTCCCTATCTTCTCCAGCGTCTCCTCGTTGATGGGGTACCTCAGCTTCATCTTGCGGTACAGTGGGTGCTTTTCATAGTAGCTGATCAAGTCCACCAGGCTCTCGAACTCGGAGTTGCCGAGCAGCACGGTCTGGCCCTCCTGCTGCACTCGGCAGTGTTTGATCTTCCCTTCCGCCCTGGCAGGTGGAAAGACAGAGAGAAGCCACTTGGCACCTGGCAAGAGAGGGTCTCTGCCAAAATAAAGACACCCAAGCAAAAGGTGCCCCCAGGCTGGCTGCTGAGCACAGCCATCTCCCATCAGGAGATGGAGGAGGAGTGGGGTCCTAAAGGCTCTCAGGGGGCTGTAAGGTTTATCCAGGGCCATCCAGGAGCAAGGAGAGCTCTGGGAGGGCTCACGTCAGGCTCAAGGCCCCTCTCCTGCTCTCTCACACACTGCAGCATCCCAGCCCACCACCCTGCTCCCAGGGACGCACCGGAAGGAGATGGCGTAGGAGCTGGGCTCACTCCTCTTGCGCACCAGGAAGGCTCCGTCGCGTGGCACCCGCATCAGCATGTGCTCGGCTTGGGCCCGGGTGAGGTTGGCGTGGTACCACCTTTCAGGAAAGACACGTCACTGTGCACAGGTCTCTGTACATCCAGCTCATCCCACACCTCTGCCATGCCGCATGGATTCCCCGCCAGCCCACAAAAGGCTGCCTGAATCCTCAAAATAGGACAGGGAGAAGAGATCATCATATATGTAACACTGCAACAGGGCTGTCTTCTTTCTGTGGGACAGGCAGCAACAGAGCCATCTGGTGACATGCGGCAGGGGCGAGGGCATCTCAACCAAGCCCAGTACCTCCTTTCTTTGCACTGAGCTTCCAAGACAACCAGCTCCATCAACAACGAAGCTGGCCAGCATGGCTGCTGTGACAGAGAGCCCCATGGGGAGCAAGTGGGGACCAGAGAGTCCCAGCAGGGCAGGAATGACTGCAGAGACCTGGGAGGTTTTGCCATGGGATCTCAGCTGCCCAGTGGACACGACCCACCCTCCCCAAACACGCACTCACTCTTTGCTCTCATGGGCATTGGTCTGCGGCACCGGCTCCGTCAGCCTCATCTCAAACTCGTTGCACCTCAGCGGGACCTCCTGGTAATGGGTGATGAGGTCGTAGAGGCTGTCGAACACCAGGTTGTCCGTCAGGAAGAACTTGGGGCTGCCAGCATCCTGCCGCGAGTGGATCCGGCAGTGCTGCACCTTCCCATTGCGCCTGCGAAAGAGGGAGGGGGTAAATCAGGGTCATCTGTGGAGATATTGCACTTGCCTCAGGCAGAGCTCCAGCCTGGACACAGCACTCCTGCCCCACAGGAGACCCCTCATACAAGGGTCCCAAGGGACTTGACCCTTCTGCACTGGGACAGTGAGTTGACATGATGCTGGGGCACAGAAAAAGGGGAGAAACCTGCTCGTGGACCACTGGGGAATGGGACCCCCCCACTGAAGATGGTGTCAAGATGAAAACCACCCCAGGAGCGACAGCGAGCAGTGGGCTGGTGTCTGTGGCCCTCACCAGAAGGAGAGGGTGTAGTCTCCGACAAAGGTCTCGCTCTCTCTGACGAGGAAGGAGCCGTCGGGGGCCCCCGTCTCGATGCAGTACTCCGTCAGCAGCCGCTCCGCGATGTGCCGCCCGTCGCGGCCCGCTCCCAGCTTGCCATGAAACCACTTCTCCGTGGAGTGAAGCTCAGTGCTGTTGCTCACCTGGCAGGGGGAAAACCCACCGTCTTGGGTTACTGAGGGCAGGCTTGAGATGCCGAAGTCTGCTCTGCTCAGGGATCTCCCAACCAGGACCAGGGATTTTCTGAAGCAGCTCCCACCCTTCCCACCACAGGATCTTCCCCTGAAGCCAGCTGGCAGTGGAGATGCTCAGCCCCTTCGACAGTCAAGTCCTTTCTCCAGGGGAAAAACTCCCTGTCATGCAAGGAGGCCCTCACCTCCTTTTGCTCTTCCTCATCCTCATTTCCTTGATCACTGGTTGTCTCCCCGGAGTAATAGATCTTGCTGCTGGTCAGGACAAAATAATGCGGGTTCCACTCCTGCAAGGAAACAAACTCTGGGCAAAGAGACCCCCTGAGGAAGCACCAAGCTGTCCCACCACCCATCCGTGGCATCTTCCCTTCTTGATCAGCACAAGCAGTGAGGGGTGATCAGGTCTGTGAAGGATAGTCACTGATAACACTGACTTCAGTGGAGTCGCTTCCAAGACATCTCTCAGATCCGAAGCATGGGTTTATCAGTAGTAAAAAACCAGCATGCGATAGGTCTTTACATACAAAGTGACTGCAGATCACAGTGCAAACACCCCAGCATGTACTAAAAGAAAATGACCAAATGAAAAGCAAATCAATGCAAAAAGAAAACACTCTGCATGGATTCAGCATGGGGTCTAGCAGAGACGAGGACATGGGAAATGGTTATGCAGCTTTACCATTGCACTTTCCTATTTTCCAAAAACCTGTTTCATTCACATGTGACTGCCTGACAGATCCTCAGCAAAGCAAAGCAGCTGAAGAAGTGAACTGTGTATAAGTAAACGCACACAGTAACATGAATGCTCAGTGCTTCACAAAGCAGAATGCTCGTTTAGGTGTGTTAAGTGTGTAGGCACTTGGTAGGAGGCAGGCAGGTCTAGAAATGCAGGCCATCACTAGAACTTACTGCAGCAACAGATAACAGCCTATACGGATTACACAAGAGCAGCTGCAGTGCATCAGCCCAGAGCTCCCTCTAGCTCAGCCTTCTGCCTCTAACAAGGGCCAACAGGAGACGCCTAGGGAAGAGCACAGGAGAGAGCCAGCATAAAAACTCCTCCAGCCTTCAGAGACTCCTGAGAAACAGGATAGACCTCTTCGATCATTTGCACCACAGCCCTTCCTTCCAGCACCACACTGCCTCACGGAGTCACCATGTTGTTTATGGAGCTCAGAGAGGGGCCAGAGAGACGTACGTGATTGATGGGGTCTTCCAGGTAGAGGATCCCATTCTTGATGGAGTTGCTGATGTCATTCTCTGAATACATTACAGACGTGGGTAGCTCCTCGTAAGCACTGCCCTCTGCCAGCTTCTTGTGCTGTGGGATGAGAGAGTATGTCAGGCACCTTGAGGGGAGCAGGCACCCAAAAAGCAGCATCGATTTCTTGGTGAACAACCCCAAAACTCCAGATCTGCTGCACTGGGTTTCTCTGGACTAAAAGGACCCAGGCAAGACCCATGCCACAGAGATCATCAAATGGCACTAAAGACCCACCATTTCTTCCCAGAGGTTATTTCTGCAGCAGAAACACCAACATTGCCCAAGCTGCCAAGGCAGCACTCAGCTGCTAAGTTCATTTCCCAGCAGCTCCTCTCAACCAAGAGAGCTCTTTGTCTCCACTTACACCTCATGCACTGTCAACCAACCCCTTCCAGAAGTAAGGGGCTCTCCTTGGTCCCATACCCTCACCCCATCTGCCCCCATTCTCTCTGCTTAGAAGTTTCGCTGGGGAAGAGAGTTCACCTTGATGAGAATCTTCCTCTTGAGCTGATTTGGAGAGGGAAGACCGTCAGCAGAAATATCTACTGGTTTGGTCAAGAGCATGTCCCCAAAGACCTTCTTGAAATTCTGAGCCATGTTCCTCTGCTGAGCAATGCTGCAGTGGTCCTCAATGGACAGAATGACAGGGAAACTGGGAGAAGGAGAAGAGCTGTCAGAACCACCATGGTGTCTGGATGGAACCAACACCTTCTGAGCTCTGTTTCAAAACCTGGCCTCTGTGCCCTCAAAGAGCAGTGTGCATGAACAGCGATCTGTGCTGTCTTGAGCATTCAACATAAACCCCCTACAGTGAGTTGTCCCCACTCCTGGTGGCAATGCACAGTCTGGAGAAGGAGTGGCTTTAAACTTTGGGTTTACCCAAAGCCCTCCCCCCAGCAACTTCTGTCTGGGAGAAATCTCCTTTTGGCTGGGAGACACAGCGACATGCTTTCTTCTCACTGAATCCCAGCTGTGCAGTCTTATGCGGATCTCTGGATAAAGGTGGGCTTCACTCTGCTACGGCCTTGGCTCTACCCACTCTCTGCCTTCCTGGCAGCTCTGCTAGCTGAAGTCCAGGTCCCTGCTGTACTCACTCGGAGGTGACAAAGGCATGTTCCTTGATAGTGACCAAGACGTCAGAGAACTTGATCTTTGTGGTTAAGGTATGTCCATGGTAGATGACTGGCATGCCATCGGGACCGTCCCAGCAATCCACTGAAAGAGACCCACAGGGGAAACTTAGCCCAAAGGGTGGAATATAGACAGGACATGGACCTAAGATGGACTGAGCTAAGCACTACTGGGAACTGCACTGGATGGCCATGAAGGAGCGAAGTGAAAGTCAAGATCTTTATGGAGGACCAAAAGCTCAGGCACATACCACCCAAATCTACAAAGCAAATGACCCCAGCCCTTTCAGCACATCATGGTGACAATGCTGCCACTGGCATGTCAACCTTCAGCCTGCCTTCCACGCAAAGCCTTCCCCAACCCCTGCAAGCTATCGTGACAACAGAGACATAAGTGATGGCTCCAGGTACTCACACTCGATACAGCGGCATCCCATGCGCAAGCAGCGGGCGTACGCCTCCAGCGAGGACTCACTTGAGAACTGATCCCCCGTCAGGTACCTTTCATGTGAGAGAAGACATCAGCAAAGCAACACGTTCACCACGGGCGCAGATGTCTGCTGGGACATCACGGACCTGCCTCTGCGATGTGAGGAATGGTGAGAGCGACTTTTCCCCAGACCTGCCATCTTCCCCAGGTGAGGGGCTCAACTCTGCCCCTACTGCAAGGGGCTGCAGGCACTACTCTGAGGTCCAGCCTTCCTGCTGGCTCTTAAGATAAGCCTCAAAGAGTGATACCAGCATTGGTGCCACAAAGAGTCCCCTATAGCAGGCAGAAGCAGCCCAAGAGCAGCGTCAGACCAGCTCTTGCAGGCAGACAGGAGCTCGCTGCCTGCCCTCCAGGCTGCTCAGCTGGCTTAGGCTCTCAGACCTTTAAATCTGGGCTAAGGTGTTGCCACTGCATCCCATGATCGGGGAGCAGAGACAGAGCCTGTCTGCCTGCAAAGAAAACAGTTCCTGCAAGATTCTTCTAGCAGCAGAGAAGGAAAATGGCCAATTTCAGTCTGACAGATTTTTATCACATCTGTCCTTAGAGGCTTGGAAGATGATGTTGCTAATGGTAAGAAATTACCAGAGTGACAGCCCGGGACCTGAAGGCACAGTCTGTGCAGATGTGTGCTGCTGACAACGTCTGAGCAAAACACAGATCGTTCAACGACGGAGGAAGGACTGGGGCACCAAGAGGAAGGTCTCTGATGTATTGACCCCGGTTTGGAAAAGCCTACTTGACCCATCACTGGGATCGGGCAAAAGGAGAATGTCACCCTGGCACAGGGGAAGAGGACGCTGGGAGTGGCTGGGTGGAGAGAGCCACCCCTTAGTCCTTACGTGTTGTGTGAGGAGGAGATCCAGTAATGGGAGAGGGGGTTGTTCATGTTCTCCAGACACACCATGTCCAGTTGCGAGTTCCAGATGCTGTTCTCTTTGGAAAACAGGAAGGTGAGAAACTGCTCAGGAAGAAACAGAAGCGTGTTAATGATGCAGAGGAGCCAGGTGCTGTGGTTTAGCTTCACACACATCTCGTCCTTCCTGTCAGCAGCTACCGAGCAGATAGCTATTTTCTAAGCTCAGCACAGGCTGACCAGAGGCAACCAATACAGCACACAAGCTACCTGACCCAGCGTGCTTGAGTGACCACAGCTTAGGCATTGCCACCTATCCTCTGAGCTGTGCCAGATATCTGTGTACAAATCCTCTGACCCAGCTGGAGACAAATGAATTGCTCTGTATTTTATTTTGCAGCTCACATGGCAGGCAATAGCTCACTAAGGTCATGTGGATCAAGGGACCTTTGCATGGGAGTCAGTCCAGAGTGCCAGTGACATGGTCATCTCCAGTTGTTTTTATTCCTTTGTTTTCAGCTCTTGCTTTGAAAAGATCCTTACATGCCCCAAAGGGGCATTAAGCCAAATGCAGTCCTTTCCTCCTCCAAATGAACTGCCTGATGAGCACTCCCAGCTGCACACATTCAGCACAAGAAGACAGCCCAGAAGTCATCCCCTTCACCATCCAGCTCTTGTGCAACATGGTGACCCACCACAGGTTCATCTCGTATAGCAATGCAGCTACAGGAGCTGTGATCCTTTAAACACCACCACTCCGCAGTGAAGACACAGACAGAAGAGCTGTCACACACAGCACACATCGCTCTGTGGATGTCACGCCCTACTCCACCCCACTCTATACATGCTGGCATTCAAGGTGTCTTACTTCATCCAGGGAGAAATAAGGCTCGTCAATCTCCCTCAAAGGGTCTCTCAGAAAGTTGAACATGAATTCCTGTACCTGAAGGGTATCTGCAGCCCAGAGCTCCTGCAAACCCCAAGAGAGACATAAAAAAAAGAAACCATTTCAGAAAGTATTATCCAAAAGCACGTGCAGCTCATCCAGCTAGAAGCTTTAACCATTAAGGAGGCAGTTTTTAATGCAAGACCGTCTCTGCCAGGAATTCAACTCTCAGCACAAACGCCGGATAGCATGCAACTGCAGAAATCTGTCCTGTTTCTAAGTGGTCTTAATTTTTCCAATGCCATGCATTTTTCTCTCTGATAGCTCCTTTGCACACATCTGCCATCCCTCCTCCTTTGGCAGCAGAAGCCAACTCAGCTTCCTTTTGCTTCTCTCCCTGGGTGTCTTTCATTAGGCCATCAAAACGCCTGCGTCTCTTCGCTGGTTAACTCTCCACTTGCTGCAGACCATGGGCAGGGAGGCAGCAGTGGGAGATGGGAAGGACAGTGCAAAGCAGGAGGCCCCAGGCTCCTGCGCCAGACATGGCAGTGCTTTCATAAGCCACGCCTGTCCTCTTGGAGAAGGAGCCCAGCAATGAGACAGGAGCCCAGCAAGAGTCAAAATAAAGGGTCTGCACAGCCCGCAAACACGCTGCTTGAGCCTGTGTGCATGTCCGAGCGTGCATGCTGTGCTTACTGAACGACCCAAGATTGCTTTAAATGGAAAGGCCAGCGATCAAATTCATCAGCTGCTCCTCAGAACCTGCTGAGCCCTCTGCTGCAAACCTTCAGTACCAGCTGAGGTCACAGGGACTGGGTAAATCTCCACTGACCAGTTCCTCCCTCCTGGGAGCTCCACTCCTCTCAGATCTTCTCCTTGGCCCCTTTTCTGACCAGATGCCTGGCTGAGGCCAGGTTTACCCTCAGCAGCGCTTCCCCTGCATCATCTCCTGCTCTGGGAAGGATGCGCTCAGGCTGTGGCTGTGCCAGGCTGAGCACCCCACGACCAAATCATCCCACCTCCGTGGCAAGGCTCCCCTTGGAGTACCAGATCCCCACTGACACTGGTGCCTAACCCCTTGTCCCTCCCCTGGGCCTGTGTTGAGCTCACCCTCTGGTACTCCAGCAAGAACTTCTGCAACTCCAGCAGTGACACCCTGAAGTGCTCAGACCTTTCTCCACCCCTGAAAAGCAGAGAGAGAGAAGCTTCAGTCACTCATGCAGCACGTCACAACCAACTGTTACAGCATCACGCGAGATGCCATCTGCAACCACCACGGCGCATGCAAGTAAGATGTGCCCTGAGCAAGAGCAGAGAGCCAAGGAGGGCACGACAGTAAACACACAGTAGCTGAGATTTTATGTCCACACCTCAGAGCCAGGGACTGCTCCAGGAGCAGTCCAGGATGCACACTGCCAAGGGTACAATGTGGAACTCTGACGAAGGGCAGCAAAAATCATCAGAGGGAGTGATTTGTAAAAAAACAGAGGCTGGCTTGTACAAGAGTGAAAAGAAATAAATAGGTGTAGGGCAGTCAAGGGGTGATTGTAGACAGGACAGAGCTACAGGTATCCAGAGGACATGGACTCAAGGAGGCAGGGCAAGAAATGAAGGAGGGAATCATTTGTAGGTGATTCTCAAAAGACTTGTCCATGAACACACCAAGCCACAAGGGCCAAGGGCCCTGCTGGGGACTAACACCAAAAACCCCAGAAATGGACTGGGCAGTGCTGGCTGCCCTGGGCAGAGGGATGAACCAGATGGTCTGCTGAGGTCCCTGCCAACTCTCTTTTCTATGGTTATAAGAAAAAAGAGAGGAAACCATGGGGAATTACCTGGACAAGTTAACAAGTCTTTCACTCTTTAGCTTCCCTGTCTAAATTCAAGCTCTTTTTACCATGGCCAAGATGCACACAGGGCAGGGAAGGGCACGGTTGGCAACAGCACCACAGGCACTGCCTGCACAGTCCCTGGCATTGTGGCCAACCAGCACCAACCAGGAGGACAAGCTCTGGGAGATGGCTCAAGGTCTGATTACTTCACATAAACCAACAGACTAGACTATTTTTGGAGGTGGCTGACCTGAGGTGGATCTCAGTGGGATGACTGGGAGGAAGAGAGCCCTTACTGAGCTGAGCTGAGCTGAAGCGTCTACAGCAAAGATGCTTATTCAGAGCGCAAAAACACAAGCAGTGTGGTGGCAAGAGGTACACAGCATGCCTCATCCCCAACATGCTGCTGCAGGCACCAAAGCATGTTATGGAACAAAACAAAACAGCCCCTTCCCCAGCAAATACAGAGAATTATCCACCTTTCTAGGAACGGGACATCCATCTGCAAAAGAAGAAGCAGAAGCATTAGCTTTGCCCTCAATCCCACCAAAGTATGTGAAAGCACAAACTGATCAAGAAGGTAACGGGGACAGCAAACCAGCACTGTGCAGCTCGGCTTTCCTTTACAGCCATTGCTCAGCCACTGCCTCCCCCGTCCCCAGCAGCCCAAGCAGCTCCGTGCTAACCAGCCTAAAGCAGTAACTTCTTTACTCCCTGTCATCCCTGGCCCAGAGGTAGGAGATAAGAGCTATTAGCTGAGGGCAGCAGGGTTACAAAGGCAATTAAGAGGAAATGGCCAGTAACAAATATCGTGTCTCCCTTCCCTTCCCAGCCCTGGAGAATTCAGCTCTTACCATCTTCTGGGCACTGAACATCAGGCTGCGGTAGAGCTGTGCAAACTGCCCGTACGTGATATCCCCATTCCTCTGCTCCACGTCCTGTGGCAAAAAAAACCCCAGAGATTTTACAGGGGCCACAGACAACTCTGCAGGGCCCGAGGAGTGTCTCCTCCCACCAGGATTCTCAGGGGAAAAGGAGGAGGGAAAATCCAAAACCTGGCCAGACTTTGTCTCCTACCTTTGCCCATCTCTGCTAGTGTCAGTGGGGCCCCATAGTGCCCAGGACACAGGCACATCCTCAACCAAGTTACACGATTCCCCAACCTCACCCACATAAAGGCATCACAGTGCTGATAAAAGTGTTACCGCTTACTTGAATAGTTACAAAAGGATCATTTTGATTTTTTGTTTGCAGAGAGCACCTGAGGTGCCTGGGAACTGTAAGACCCAAAGCGTATGCTCTCCTTTGGCCTTGGAGTTCAGTGTTGGTGGAAGTGGCTGCTCATGCCGAGACGACCCTTCGTTCCTGGGTCTGCAGTGATGCCCGCAGAGCCGGCCGCCTGTCACTCGGTGGCAGTGGGTTGCAGGACCCAGGATGCAGGACCCGCTGACCTCACTGCTTGTCCTCCTGCACTGCACCCCACCAGGGCAAAGCCCACGACGGAGCCAGGAGCAATGCGGGGAGCGGGGGAGGCAGGGTGGGGCGAAGAGAGGGTGCTGGCCACAAATGGGCCAGGGTGCGGCACCCAGTGGGAGCTGGCACCTCTTCAGTCGCCACCGTGGGTGGGGGCCCTCCCGGGAAAGGCTGGGAGCCTCTGCAATATGCAAACGCGCTGTGGGAGTTTAACCACCGCCGGGTTTTGCTCAAAGGCAGGCAACAGGCTGCTGAGGGTCCCCGGTGTGAATGAGGAGAGCAGAGGGGCCACACACTCACCGTGAGTCTCTCCCGCAAGAACCTCATGTTGGGGACCCGGTAGTTGACCTGAGAGAGCATGTTCTTGAGATCCTTGGCGGAGATCCTGGCTCGGCAGGGGAAAGAGGGAAAACAGGTTCAGGAGGTCTGGGATGGAGGGGTCTCATCCCGGGACCGGGGCACCACATGCACAGAGTGGCCGTGCCCAAAGGGGATCAGCCTGACACACAAGGATGGATGCACAGCCCCTGGGGCTGGGACCAAAGGCAGAACAGAAGAACGTTTTCCACCCCAATGAACTCTGCATCTACGCTGCACGTGGGGAGCAGAGAGAGGTACCTGCATCCCAGTAGGAACTGCAAGCACCTCTCCTGCAAGCTCCTAACACTGCAGGGCAAGGTCCAGCACCCTCAGCCCACTCGAGCTGATGCGCAGTGGGCACACAGCACCTACTGCTTTACAGGAATGACCGGGGAGAAGCATTTTTCAAGTATCTGTGCCCTAACATGGATGCTGGGTGACCAAGTCCCTTCCAACACCCACTCCCTGGCCTGGGGAGGGAGCTGGAGGAGGGCAGGCTTTGCAGGTGGTTTGGACCTGGCTGATTTTATCCTAAAGAGAGGAAAAAAAGCCGTTTTCAGTGTCTAGCCACAGGCACAGCGCTGCTCTGTCGTGCCCAGCTGTGCTCCCCCAGCCACTGCCACACACACTGCTGGCACGGGGCAGCCAGTGCGGCTGCCCTCCCCCCAAGGCCCTTCACACCAAACATGCCGGTTCCAGGACCGGCGACGGCTCCGGCTCCGGTGCCAACCCCGAGTGGGATCCCGCACCCAGGCGGGCAGAGACAGGCAGCAAAGAGACCTGGGCTGCCCCTGCCTGCTCCCGCATTGTTCCCCCATGGGGCAGCAGCAGCCTTGCAGTGAGAAAAAACGTGGATGTCTCCCATCTGCAGGATTTAAGAAGCTGAGAGGTCTGCGTTCCATCATTTCCTGGCAGCTCCTGCCTCAAAAGCAAGTCCTCTGAGTCCGCCCCAGCAATCGCAAATGCTGCTTTTGCCTCCCACTGGGCAAGTGGGAGCTCAGGACCCTACAGGATGCTCCCCCGTCCCACAAAGCCTAGGGTAGGTCTGACCCTGGGAACACCCACGGCTTTGGGGCGCAAATATGAATATGCCAGGGAAGATGTCCTGTGCAGGGGTCACGCTGTCATCCGCAGCAATGTGGAGAGGCAGTGTGAACCATGTCTCTGTTATGCTTTGCCCTGGAAACGGGGTGATCTCAAATGACACAGAAAAGAGGAGAGATGGAGGGAGCCCCAAGGAGAGGGAGAAACCGGCTTGTGTCAGGCGCTGCGGAGACGAGGGCTGCTGCTGCCGGTGGGACACAGAGAGCCCTTGTTTCTGGGCTCAGAGCCACGGGGGACTGGGATGCACGCACAGCCAGAGCAGGACCTGGCCCGGCTCCCGTGCCGTGCCCAAGGCCAGCACCTGGCTGGCCAAGAACCGTGCAGGCAGCGTCCTGCCACTTGCTGGCAGGACAGGAAAAAAAAAAAAAAAAAAGAGCTGACAAATGGCACCAGCCCCTCCCAGCTCTATGAGCTACAGAGCCAGCAACACGCTCTCGGCAGGAGCAGCAGCCTTGGTATCTCCCCCCTGCACCTCCACCTTCTCCAGCCACAGAATTCACCCCTGGAGCTCAGGGGGAGTGTTTTGGGGAGGGGAGCCTGCTCTTTCCCTCTGCAATGCACCAGCATCCACGGCCACATGCAGGGTGCTGTGCAACCCCCAGGGCAGGGGTGTCCCAGTATGGGGTCCTTGGGTGACAGGGAAATGGGGTGATGTGGAGGGGGAGCAAGCCAGGAGCACAGTGGTGACTCATGAGAGATGCCCTCATGCATCAAGGGCCACAGCAGGCAGCAGCTCTCGGGGGACCCCTGACGGGACACCCAGAGTCCCCAGGGCAACCCAGCAGCAATCCCCCCTTGGTGAGAGGCTGAGACTGTAAAAAAGCTCTTGGAAAAAGAGCAGGAGGGGCTGAGCAGCAGGACCAGCAGTAGTCATTGGGCTGGAGACCTGCTGGAACCAGCGCCTGGCTCTGGTGATGCTGGACTGTTTCACAGGGAGGTGTTGGACCACGGCACTGCTCCTCAATGTGGCAGCACCAGGAGAGGCGAGAGCAAACCCTGTAAAAGCTGTGACTAGCATTTCCTTCTCTGCTTCAGTAGGAGGATAGGGTATGAAAGGATTTTATTTACTGTGTGTTATTAAAGTGTTGGAGAGCTTGGATAAACAGCTTGGTACTATTTTGAGACTAGAAAGTAAAAACCAAATAAACAAACTAATTTCTTCTACGGAAGTTTTTTAAGGGCTTATGACAAACAGGCCAAAGGAGAGATCCAGCCATCTCACAGGGGATCAAAACGTTCCCCAGTGCTGTAACTCTGCTCCCAGCCACGGGCAGCTCTCCTAGCCAGAGGTGAAACAGTCTCCTCCGCAGCAGTTAGGAAAAAAACCCCAGCATCCTGTTATCCTCCTCTTTCCACCTAACCTCCCTTGGAAAAACAAATACCCAAAGGCCCAGCAGCCAGTGAAAACAGCCAACATCTGCCGGCATGCTGGAAGGTATGCACAGGCACCCAGCCGGGAGACGGCGGAAAGGAAAGGGCTCCAGCGCAGGAGGCTGGGGCGCAGGGCGAGCATGGGGTACACGAACACTGGGAATGATTTCTTCAGCTGCCAGAAGAATGCCCGTTCTGGAAAGAACCAAAGATGGTTTGCAAAAGAAGTGGTTTTAAAAAAACCACAATGCACTGTTCCCTTTTCAAGCCCTTTTCCAGGCTGAGAAGCAAAAGCAAAGAGCCCAGCGACACCAAAGTTAACGGTAAAAACACTTCATAAGGGCAAAGATTTCATCCAAGAGATGTATATGCCCCATAACTGCTGTCTCTACTTTGCGGAAAACACATGGACGCTTGTAAAATGGGGTGACCCAAAATCTTTCCACATTCCCCCTCTATTTCCATTTTGCTCCTTTCGCTACCTGGGCTGGAGCAGCAGCTCTTCCAGTTAAGCAGTTTGCATTGAACCCCCTTCCCTGGATTGACAGGGAAGGAACACGCTGCATTTTTCTGGCTTAATTCTAAATGCTAACAGAAAGATGATGAAATGGCAAACAACAGGAGAGATGAAACAGGCTGGCTTTCAGCTCTGCTGAACATACCTCGGGCAGACAAATCTATATATTCAATCTCTTTTGTCCTGTTGGGATGCCATTTCATCAGTTTTACTGTACAACCAGATGAGAAAGAGGACCACTTTTTTCCATTTCTGCTGCATTCATGCTCCAAAACCCCCACACAGCCACCCCTGCACCTGCCTCAGTGCTCTCCACTGCTGAACTAGGAAATATTACGCCAAGACACCACTGAAAACCAGTACACTGTGTATAAACCCCAAGCTTGGATTTGAAAGGTGTGGCATACGCAGAGCAGCTGCAACAGATTAAAGGCACCTCTCCTTCCCTTTCTGCCTCTGCGAGGGTTTATCCTTCCTCCGCAAAAATCCCTGTGCACCCAATGGCGCTCTCACCACGCCACAATATAAATCATTGCAAAGGCAAAAATGTGCCATGCAGCGGGATTTCCCCCAAGCAACATGCTCCTGCTCCGCTCTGAGATGCAGACAGGTTGAATTTAACCCCTGGCTGCCTGACAGCGGGGCTGTCTGCCTGTCCTGGCTGTCACGGGCCGCACGCTGCGGCTGGCGGGGAGGGACACAGCAGTGGGGACCAAAGCAGGATGAGAGGACCCGCTCGCTTCTCCTGATGAATATGGAGCAATGATTTTCGCCTGCCGATCCACAGGACTGACCTGTCTGACTGTGGTCACCCACGGCTCCCCAGCAGCACGCTCCTGGCACAGCCAGCCAGCTTTACGGGGAGAGTTTCTTGGCAGGAGCTTGCTGCAGGGATGAGGAGGACTCCAGGGCTCAGCGTGAAGCATGGAAATCGGTAGCAGTGTGAGATCAATGCTGTTGGCAGGGACCAAGCAGAGGATGCTCTGGAGCCCACAGGTCTGCCCGGTGCTCTGCAGTGAGCCCTGCCAGGACACCCAGGCACATAAAGGGGGCAGGTGGGGTCTGGGTGCTCCACCGCAGCCAGGAGGCACAAGCCAATGTGTGAGTGATGGTCCCAGCACTACCCTCTCCAGAGCAGGACTGGAGGAATCCCCCTACTCCAGGGGAGCACAGTAATGTGGAAATCAGTGCAGAAAGATTAATGGGTTCAGATAACATCACAGGGGAAAAGTGTCCCAGGGATGGAAGGAAGCAAGTAACAGCACCTTGGGAGGAGGAGACTGGCAGCAGCATGTGGCCAGGGAAAGCAGGTGACAGCAGCAAACAGAACGTGGTGGAACTTGCCTCCTCAACAGGGAAACATCCCTTCCCTTATCTCCTCATGATGGGTCATGACTCAATTCCCTTCCCCTGTCTTCTCAAGATGGGTTCAAGCGTGACATTTCATCTGCTAGGACGTCACTAAGCATTCACCCAAGAACCCCACAAGTAGTGGCCCTGCTGCAGCCCATCAGCCTAGAAGCCAAGCAGTGGGATGATCCATGGCCTCACGGATCTCAGAGGAGAACAATAAAGCAAACAGGGTGCAGAGTGACAAACACAACCAAGTTCAGCCCTGATGGGGTGGCCACAGCGGTTTATTGGCTCTTTGGTGTCTGCCTTCTCGGGTGATGCCAGCTGGGGATGAAGGTGTTTCACAGCTATGGGCTCTCAAGGTTCTAAACAGCTGGGAAATCAGTCAGGGAAACAAGACAATTTTTTGAAGCTTTTTTAATTTGGTGAAGATCAGTCAGGGAAGTATTTGGACTTGAATTAAGGTTCGTTGTAAATGAAAATTAAAAACCTAAAGAACCCAACAAAAAGTCTAAAGCAAAGGCTGGGGTTTCAAGTCAAAGGTAAACATTTCCAGTTCAAAGCCTTCTATGAGTGTGCACGTCTGTGCAAGTGAGGGTTTTCTCTCACCCTACCTGTCTTCCCGGTTGCGATCCAGTGAGTAGAACTGCTTCCGGAGCCACCTAAATGGAAAGGCACAAACACACACACACTTAGCCCCAGCTCCTCAACAACAAGCCCGTTTGGTTTGCTGCTGTCTCTGGAAGATGCTCAATGTCACGCCGTCCACTCCCACAGCCCTCCTGCCCACCAGAGAACTTGGCTCTGCTCCCCTTCCAGAGGCAGCCTACCCTATTTTCATGCAGGCAACCTGTCCCCCCTTTAAAACTGTCTCTGCCTGAAAGTGAGTCTACAGATTAGACAAAAACCAAAGTTATGCTCTTCTACATGCCTCTACACTGAATTGCTACAGATAATACAGGCCAGGCACACATAAAAACATCTGTTTTGTGGTAAAGCTCCTTTTCCCTGCATGCAAGATCAAACTCTGACCATAGACGATGTAGCACAGTGGGTCAAGGGGATGAAGCCTCTTGAGTGCAGAGGCAGGAGTGCCAGGTCAGCACAGCTCAGAGGGAATGAGATGTTGTCACTGTGCTCGCCTTTTTCTGTCAAAAAAGGACAGAAGAGAGGGGAAAAAAAAAGAAAACAAGTGCAGGACAAGGACAAGTTCCTCACCTTTCAATCTGCAGGGGGGTGGCAGCCCTTAGAGTGTCTGCCACCAGCCAGTTCAGCCCCTTGATCCACATATTGACCTCGTCCTCGGAAGTGGCTGCGGAAAGTGCACAGGAAAAACGGGAGGAAGGGATGTAGAAGCTGATCGCCACCCCAAACACCTTCCCCAGCATCTTATATCCCCTATTCCCTCCTTCACCCCCTTTCTGATAACAGCCCTCTCGTGTGCAGATGCTCTGGCTGGCTCCTCTCCCTGCCAGGCTCCTGCTCCCCTCCCATGGGATGTCCTCGGCTGGCTGGACCCCTTGCCCCTGCATCTCACACTCTCTCCTCCCTTCAGTTCCCAAGAGCTGGGGGTTATCTTTGTCCCCAAGCAGTAATGCTCTGGCTGGTCTGGGTGACAGGCCAGCACCTTCTTGGGAACGTGTGCCAGCTCCTCCATAACCTCCCTGCCAGCAGCTCCATCCTTCCCAAGGGCAGAAGTGCTGTCCCTGTCCCCGTGTCCCACAGCACTAGCCAGAAGGCAGGTTTGCCATGGACATTAAGGAGTCAGCATGACTGCCTCCATCAGTGCTCGTCTACGAGACACAAGATTGAGTACTGTTTCCAGAAAAAGGTATCATCCATCAGCTGAACTGCAGCCAGTGATTATGACCCTGTCCTCTGTCTGAACAGGAGGAGACTCAACAGCATAAACCCCCCCTCTTTCAATAGCAAAACATAAGGTTGGGTGCCTGAAGTCCAGCTTAAGTCAACAGACAATGCGTTGAGGAAAGCTGAGACCCACACCTCAGAGTTACTGAGGCTTTGTGAGTTACCGTTTGCCACTGGGAGCGTTTTCTCAGAATTGCAAAGCAGAAGTGAGTGAGATTTTACCACTTCATGCATGGGGCCGGTTACCACAACGCAGCTGATGAACACCAACATGCCAAGCTGAGATAAAACACTTGATTTCGAGCACACATTTGAACTACGGGCTTCAGTTCACCCAACTTTTGGGTTTACTGGGCAAATGAACTGATTTAACTAGGGGTTGAATGTGTACCCTTCAGGGAACTGGTGTCACCTTCTTCCAAACACACTTCCTCAGTGTGGTGAAAAACAGCATCTGCCCAGGGATGTGTTCCAGCTCACTCATGGAAGGTTGCATCAGAAGTTTGGGTCCTGCACAACCCTGCCCTGGCCAGCCCTGGGGCCACGAGTGCTTTACCTTGCAAGCTGAGAGTCTTCAGCCGGAATTCTGTGCCATACAGGACCACGAAACAGTGAGAGTGGTCCGGTCGGAAACATGGATCCTCCTGGTACCGGTCAAAATCACGTGAGTTTTTTCCTGGACGAATCTCTTTGATTTCACGAATATCCACTAAGAGAAAGGGAAAACAAAAGGGGAGTTCAGTGAATAGCTTGAAATTCCCATGAAGATGGAGAAGGAAGGGCATGGATAAAGCCGTTTCAGTCATCTGAAGAGCTGGATTGCCACACATTACATGTTGGCAGACCCAGGCATGCCTACGGCACTGCGGTATGAGGCTCTGAAGAGTAAACTGTGTTTCCCTGGATATGCTGGCAAGACAGGATGAGACGGCTGCCCTGGCCCAGGCAGAGAGCTGCCAGACATCCAAGGACAGTGGGCCGGTGCTGGGGATGGTGCCTTGTAGAGGGACTCACTGCATTCAAGCAACAAGTGACCACAGCAGCCTCCCAGTCCCCTCCTGCCACCACTAATGGCACGGGCTGAAGAGGCACCAGAGCTCTAGCACAGCACCGCCAGTCTGGTCCTCAGCACAGCCACAGGTGCTCGGGTCCTCCCAGAGAAGCTGCCCACACTTCTCACCTTTGACAAGCCCCTCAAGAGCCCCAGATTGCTCCTCAACCTTTCAAAGCAGCACAGAGATCTCACCACTTATCTCGCACATCTCTCTTGCCACGCACATGTGGTTGTGCATGCACACCAGCCTGTAAGCACGGCCCCTTCTTGCCGGTTCCCTAGGAAGCCTCCCCAGCCACCACCCCCCTGTTCACCTCTGTGTCCCCCAAGAACGTTGGGTGTCTCACCCGCAGCAATCCCCAGGCACAATGAGCAGAGGGCAGTGCTACCGCTACTGCAAGCTCCTTCGTCCTTTAGCTTCACACCTCACGCTTTCCTCTTCCTCTACCCAACATACATCTGCAAACTTCACTATTTTTGTCTTTCAAGACAGCAACTTTTTTTTTTTTTTTTAAGAGAAAGCTTTTCTAGAGGTGAACCCTCTGAGAGCGCAACCTCCCGCCCAGCTGGATGAAATCCTGTTTGCAGATGCTGCGTCCTACAAACACCATAGATTTAAGATCCACTCCTCTCCAAATTCAAGTTAGATACTGAAACTTGAGTTGATTCTTGCTTTAAACAACTTGATGATGCCCCTGCCCCCCACCTCCCCACTTTCACCCTATGTCTGCATTTTCTGGCATTTCCCACCTGCCCCATTAGCATCCTCCCAGCTCCTCTGAGCACTACCAGGATGCCCAGGGCAGACCCTGTCTTCATACACACACTATCTTCACCAAGAAAACTCTGTCCTTCCCTAGATGAAGAGGGATGAAATGTTTATCGTGGTGTTCAGAAGGCCACAGATGAAAGCACAGTGCAAGGATCAACCAAGCCCAATCTCTGGAGATCCAGTTATGGTGGATCTGGCACAGCTCTGGAGCAGAATCAACTGCAGCAACCCCCCCGTGCTTTCAGGCAGAATCCCCCTCCCCATCTCACCGCCAAACACCTTCCAGAGAGAAAAGATTAGAAAAAGCATGAAAACTGCCAAATCTCTGCAGATCATTTGAATTACAGACACCACCAGGGAGGTGTGCTATCAACAGCCGAAACATATGCAAGGTGCTGGTCAGAACTAGAACCGAGGGAGGTGGGATAACAGCTCAGGGCTCCCACCTCTCACAGTTTTGTAACAGAACATGTAAAACAGGTCCCATAGACTTTATTTAAAAAACCCAACTGGTTTCTTTTTGAACCTGTGGCAGCGGCGGATGGACGGTATTGTCAGGGAGCAAGTCCACGTTGCAGAGGAAAGCTCAGAAAGTTTTATCTCTTGCCAGATGGGAGACGCCAGGGTCCTGGGTCACAAAGCTGGTAATTCAGTTGGACAGCATAATACCCTGGCCAGGGCTGGGGCTGGTGACTCCAGGGAGCTGTGCTTATGTTTATTATCCTCGTGCACATCCATAATGTCAACATGCTTCCTCCAGGGAATGGCTGAAGAGGGCAAGATGAACTGCAACCAAGCCATGGTCAAATGAAACCCCCAGACGGTGCCCACCGGGCTAGGGCAGGGCAGGCAGCACCACCATCACATCAGGCTTCTGGGACATGGGGACAGCATTGTTCTGAGGATATTCCTTAGGTTATAGGGCTGGAGTCACACCTCAGCAGCCGTCCCCAGTGGCCCAAAGGCCAAGCATAAGGCAGCAGTGTGACCATAAGGGACAGCCCAGGGTGACAAGTGCTGACCCAGGTGGGTCCTGGCAGCGAACGGCAGCGGAAATCCAGGCGTGGGGCTGGCGAGGAGGCAGACCTGCCTGGCTACACGTGTGGGTGGTGAATCTGATGGTGCAGCTACAACATCATCCTGGCAGCTTCAGCTGTGGCTCGTGGAGAAGAGGAGCAGATAACTCTCACCAGCTACCCTGGGGCTGTGCTCCTCTGCGAAGGGCAGCTGTGAGCATGCCAGAGCATTGAACGCCAAGTGAGGAGAAGGAGCTGAAGAGATGCTGGTAAAGGAGCATCTCGCAGCCGCCCTCCCCAGAGGAAATTCTGGGAAAGGACTCTCATTGCCATAAAACAAAGAGAAAACAACAACAGCAACAAGAAAAAAAAAAACCCAAACCCAAGAATCTTTGCTTCCTGGAAAAATAGTTTCTTAAATGCTCGGGGGAATCAAATAACATTTCTGAGTCACGTTTCCAAAGCAGATGATGCTTCTGAGCAATGCGGGATGGAGATTACTGCAAACCTGGCGTGTAATTCATCCCAATTAAACTCCACTTACTGCACTCACTGTGGATCGACTCGCCTTTCATTTCAATTTACTGCAGTTTAAAACTAGACAGAAATGCGATCCGCTCATCACCCGCAGCAGCAGCCGACAGCACTGAACTGCATCGCGAGAGATGACGCTCGCTCCAAACGAACACCACGGCAAGCCAAACACGGGGCTTGACTTTGGGGAGACTTGCAAACTCTACACGAGGAACGTGGGATCCTCTCTCGGCAGGATACACCGTGCAGCACCCTGGGTGTGCGTCTGGAGATGACGGCAGCCTGCTTGCTGCCTGACACAGGACATATCCAGACTGACCACTGCAATAACCCTCCAAAGCTCATCAGCTCAGGACAAGAGCACAGAAGGACTCAGTTCCTTGGGGCTGCAAAGGGAGGACAGACAAGCTCCCTAAAATAAGCAAGGGTGTGACTTTTTAAGGCATCACCTACCCTTTGGAAATGAGCTGGCTGGAAGTTCAAACGTTAGCGTGCCCTGCCGTAACCTGCCCATATGCTCACATCCTTAGTGACACAGCATGTTATTTCAGCCCTTAAAAAACCGTATCACAGTTAAGTTCTTTGCATCCAGGACATGCACAGCAGGGCTGAAGACTAATCCTGTCTTTGAAGGATGCAGACCTTGACCAACGCAGTGGGAAAGAACTGGCAGATGGGTTTTCATGGTAGTTTACCAAGCAATAACTACTTAAGGGAGGTGCCAAAATATTAATGGCTTTCCTTTGCATCACGCTGCAAGTGTCTCGTCTGCGCTTTGGGAGGCTGCAGTGTGCTAACTATGCCCTGCACTCACCTCTCACTGCATGGAGCACCAGCGGGGGTTAGTAGAAGTAAGTAGTAAGGCAGAGCTATTGTAACAAACTGCATACCTAAAATCCACGCAATGGAGAGAGCCCCGGAGCAAGTGAGGTGCTTATCAAAGGCAGAAGCACGCAGGGAATTCCTAGGGCGAAGGGCAGCCTCTGCGAGGACCGCGCACCCGGAGGCAGCGGGGCAAAAACCTCCAGCCCACGCACGCTTGCAGCTGCTTGCTCGTCTCTCTCATCCTCCCAAACATGCCTGCGTGTGCCGGGGAGAAGGCGGTTTAGGGTTTGGTTTGCGCAGCCCTCTTCTTGCCGCAGAGCAGCGGATCGGCCTCTTGAACCCTGCTGTCTCTACTGACTCAAACACCTTCCCGACCCCCTTGCAGCATGGAAGGAAATGACTCTTAGCAGGAAGCACAGCAAGCACAAATGCCACCATCCCGACCAAGCAAATGCTGAAACGCTGCTTCCCTGCACCGGCCCCTGCCTCCATCCCACCCCAGGCACCCCTCCAGCACCCCTCTGCCAGCACAGAACCGGGAGCCACTGTGCATGGGGGAAAGAGAGAATAAGACATCTGCTATAGGCCAGGTCTCGCTGGGGTTTTCTCTTGCTGATTTGGCTTGTGTCAGCTCCGCGACTTGCTGCAGCTCGTGGGGGTAACCCCAGCTTTGCACAGCGCCAGCCAGGGCCCGCTGCTGCAGGAGCACACAGCTGAGCGGTGCAAAACCTGCTCCGGGTGGGTTCTGCAGCCTGGGCTGAGCACTGCTCAGCCTCAGCTTTCCTACCAGCAGAAAGGCTGCAGGCAAGCTTGCTCTGCAATGGAGGCAGAGCCTACAAGCCCCATCTTCCCTTGCCCTCCCCTGGCTCACACTAACTCCTCTCTCCCACACCTGGGTGACACTCTCCCATCTTTCCACCTGTCCCCACCACCACCAGGCACATTATTCCAGACAATAAACCAAACTCCAGCCTGTAACTATTTCCACTGCAGCATGCAAGAGCCCCAAGTCAAACACCACCATCTCCGCACAACCCAGCCACCCTCTTGCCTGTAAACAGGAAACCCAGTGCCGGTGGCAGCCTCCCTGCCCTCCCAGGCTTGGGCCACCTTTGTCTTTTAATGCCCCCCTGGCTGCTCCCACCGCGGTTGCTGCAGCAAGTGCTGTTGGCTGCTGATCCCACACACTTGGATCTGCTCGCCAGCGTCTGTGTTTACTCAGGCAGAGCCCTGAGGCTTTGCAAACCTGCAGGGAGGGTTGTGGGGGGAGCTCGGACCCCCCAGGGCTGGCAGCCAGCCTTGAGCAGGGAGTGAAAGCTGAAAAGGAGAGGGCAGATGAGTGGAGGTGAGCTAGAAGCACAGCAGAGGTTCCTCATGAGTGTGATGAACGGAGGATGGCGGAGCGCACGCTGGAAATGACAGCTAACCACTGCTCCACCACCCTCTGCACCAGCAAGTGCCCCAGGTGGGTGGTGGTGTGGGCTCAGTGACAATGGCCCACGTGTCCCACCATGGGTCTGCACCTTGGGTCCTTGCTGGGAAAGACCTACCAGAGATGTGGCCAAAGACTAGGGGATGGGCGTCTGATATGGCCCCAGCACCGTGGGTCATGCGCATGCCTGCGCAGAGGAACAAGTGGCAGGTAATCCAGGATGAACCCTTCAAAGGTAAGTACCCTGTCACCAAGGTGAGCCACATCTCCTCCTCCTCCCCAAGCCACCCTCTCCCAGAGCATGCTGTGGAAGGCAGCAGTCACTGCAGAAGGTAGAAACTGGTCTTCATCCCATGCGAACAGTGGCAAGAGGAGGAAGAACTTGGTGCCACAGCGATGGCAGAGGTAGAGGGAAGCTCTCTGCTGGAATATAAACTCCGACGCAGTCTGGCAGGGCTGAGATGTCTCAGAGCAGGGACCAGCAGCAAGCAGGGACAGATGAGCAGTGGATGAGACAGGAGGCCTGGAGCAAGCTGGAGCCTGGAGGACACTCCAGCCCTCCCAGGCGGGCGTGCTGGCAGCAGCCAGGAGAGGCTCTGAGAAGGAGGCAGCGAAGCCCATCCAGCCCAGAGATGCTCTAAGCCCCTCACAGGGTTCCACGCTGCACACTGAGCTGTGCCACAGCCGTGCAGACAGGTTGTGCCCTTCACAGCCTCCCAAACTTTCCCCAGCCTACCATCAGCAGAAAGGCCTGGCCATTCACCACTTATAAAAAAGAACATGGTCACATTTCTGGGCAAAGAGCCTTCCCTTCAGCAGGAGTGGGTTGCATCAGAAAGAAAAAGCTGACCCCAGATCCACCCCCCACACCATTTAAGAAAAAAAAAAACAACCAAATTACCCTCTGGTTACACAAAAACCAGATCCACCCTTAAAGTCATTTAAAACTGAAACTTCGTCCAAGCCTCATTTAACCACTGATGGATAGGGTGTTGTAACACGTAAGGATAAGGACACCCTGGAACGGGCTCCAAGGGTTGCAAAACCTCCACCTCCAGAGGATTTTTGGAAAGATCTAAAACTGATTAAATAAAAAAAAAAAAAAAAGCTGACAAAAAGAGTGTTTAGCTCAGATTACCTTCCAGGGTGGATTTATCAGGGACAGCCTCCAAGAGAACTCCCACCCCTTCAACAAGCATTGCTCGGTGCAGTGTGTCTCCTCGGGGACAAACGGTGCAGTGACAGCCACATGGTCACTCCCAGCCCTGCCTGACCTCAACTGGCTGACATGGACTGATCCTGCCCCGGGGCAGCAGAAAAGCCTCCACACTACTCACTCTGGCAAAGCGTTTTTAAAAGAAAGTCTTCCTGCTATTTAACACTGTGGATCCCACTGAGCACAACCCTGTGGTCATCCCTAGGCTTCCCATCACTGGAAGGGCACTGGGCGGTCAGGCCCGCAGGGAAAAGCTGCCAAGGGAGAAAGAGGAATAAAAGAAATGACTTGTGTGTGCATGTGGGTTAAAATAAGAGAAATCTATTATGCAACAGCATGGAGAAAAAAGTAGCGCCATCTCCCTCTTCATATTTCAGCGGAAGCCCCCTGAAATGGGTATTCAGGCCAGCGCTAGATATCAGAAGCTGCAGGAGCCCGGAGGAGGACTGCAGCCCACCTTCTCGTGCTGGCGTTCACCAGCTGGTTTATCACCCCATGAGCAACCCTGCCCAGCCTGGGGCTGCTCTTCACCTGCTCAGTGCTTCAGATTTGATGACTGCAACCCAACACCGCTCAGCAAAATAAAAAACCCAACCAAAAATCCCCCATGACTTCAAGGGGAACCATCGAGTGTGTGCTAAGTGCTTTGCTGGACGGGGGCCAGAGCCTTCAGCACCTTGCAGTCTGGAGCCCCATCGCCTGCCCTTCGCTATTTATCAGGCCCCTTCCACCTGCAAAGCTCTGGGCGAGCCCCGTTTTTGTCCCTGCACGGACCCATCCCCGCATGCACCAGGGCTGCTGGAGGAATTGGACAGTCAGTAACTATGCGAGCTTGAATTTGGTTGGACTGCAAAAATTAAGGTAGCTCTTACAAAACGCATGTTGCACCAAGAACGAAGGCAAAAAGCAGGATTTGCACTTTACATCCCCTCCACAAGAAGCAAAGCAGCAACCCCAACCGATCAGAACCATGTTTCAGTGGGAAGAGTTGTGCATTTCTCAATAGTATAGGTTTTCAGAGTGACAATAGCTCAACCTCTCAACCCCCACAAGCTTCCCTTAATCGATGAGACTAAAGCAGACAGCGTAATGGTGAATTAAATGTCTCTGCACAGAGACACGGCGAAGAGGTTACTGCATCCTCCTCCCCGCCGTGCTCGCTGCCGTGCCTGCCATCAGCGTTGCTGTGCATCAGCTATCAGGTTTCTGAAGGACAACCTCATGCCATTAACAGATGGCTTATCCAGACAGGACAACAAGAAACCAGCTGAGGCCTCTAATTTGACCTTACTAATTTTTCAGAGGGCAGGAGGCTGAGGCATCCGTGGAGGCCAACATAAACACCAAAGCAGCAGTACCCTGTGCCCCAGCAAATCCCTCATCCTCTATGAATGAAAAACAGCCATGCTGCCCTTTTAGTGAGGCTCCAAAACCCCCGTCAAAAGCTCTCTCACCCCCACTACTGTCCCAGGGACGCAGCCACCCTGGTGCTCAGGGACCCTTTGGGTCCTGCTGCTCTTGTTGCTGCAACATGCAGGTACTTCTCCTGACTCAGGAGAAGATGCAGGCAAAGCTGTTTTCCCCTCCAGACTCGGCTCAGTTGTGTCTCCAGTTGCTCCAGCAAGTTGCTTCATCTCACCTGCTACCTGCATCTGCAAACAGCAATTTTTTGCTCCAAGACACTGCATTTTGCTCTGAAGCAACTGTTGCATTAGCTCTACCCCAGAAGCACCAACATTCATGCAGAGAGCACTTCGGGAGAGAAGATGCTGGGAAAAAAAATAGCTCAGTGGGCTGGAGATGGGACAACAGGGAGCTCCCAGTTAGCCAGGATGACTGGGACTAGCCTGGATCCCGACTCAGATCCTGGCTCTCCTCTCAGCGATCTCAGTCAATCAGCGTGGAGCAGGAGGATTTGGCAGAGAGCTTAAATGCTGCCCTGGGAACCGGCACCCCTGCCCAGGCGCCGACAGCGCATAGCAGCAGCCCACGCGGGGCACGCAGGGACGCGCCGCCTGCTCTGTGGGCACCGGTGTTTCCTGCCCAGGCCTCCGGCTGCCGCTGCCTCCGCTGCGCTCCTGGGCCACGTGTCCTGTGGCTTCTGAGCTCCAGTTCCTCCCTCCCCTGTGCCCCCCTCAAAATCCTTATCAACTGCAGAGGAAACTAGAGGAGATGCGCAGGGAGATTAGGAGATGCTACACAGCTGCATCGCTCTGCGGGTCAGAGGAGAGGACGCGAGGGACCGCCCTTCACTCCTCCATCCCACGCACCCACATTATGGGCTGGAGCAGGGAGGCAAAGGTCCTGCCCAGACATCCCCCTGCTCCTACAGGGCACTATGGACCTCTCCCCAGGCTGACCCAGACCCTGCTGCTCCACCAGCTTTAGCCTCATGCAGCTTTCGAGAGCTCACAAACATCCTTCCGACGCTAGAAGCAGAGGTAGCTGTGGGCTGGCAGCGCCTATCCTGTATCGCCAGCACATCTCTCCCGCTTACTCTCAGTTACAAGAAAAGACGAGTTAAAAAACCAAAGCTGATCCCCCACATGAGCAAAGCAGCCTCTGCCCACAGCCCAGCACAGACCGGAGACATAAAGACTGGCAGTTTCCACTCTGCTGGTTTCAGCCTCCCAGGGACAACCTCACACTCAGGCCCACCTGGCCTGAGCCACCCCCCTGCCAGCGCTGCCACCATGTCCATCACCACTGCGTGGCCTCAGCACCGCTGAGGTGGCGGCACCGGACCCATCTCTACCTCTGGTGGGCTGCACAGCCACGGGCAAAGCACTCCAGCTCCTTCCCCAGCCTCGGCTGCACAGCCCCTGGTTGTACCCCTGGGGCTGTGGGGACAGGGAGAGCGTGTCACCAGGGGAGCGCATCAGCCCAGAGCACCTGCTACAATCGCCACACGGGTATGTCCATCCCAAAGCCAGACAAGAAACCACAACAGCAAATAAAGCAAAGGAGCAGAGGTGGGACACTGATCCCGAGATATGGTCACTTGTTGCAGTCACAGCCCAAGCCCCTGAAGAAGCACCAGGAGCTCCCCCCCCAGTCCTGAAATCCTTCCATGACCCAGGAGCAGCCCTGCCTCTGGGCACCTGCAGCCAACACCTTTCCAACGGGGAGAGGGAGGAAGGGAGGCTTGGGAGAAATGGGGCAGGATGCATTGGTCTCTTACCCAATGTCAGCTAATGGCCAGCAGTTAATTAGCAGGGTTATTACAGGGAACACCTCCACACACCCCCAGAAGGACCGGCTCTCCCGGTTGCTCTCTGCCCTCAGGCTGTTCTGCTGCTGTCACAGCCTTTGGCAGGGGGTGTTTGCAGGGCACATGGGGGGGCTTGCTGGTTGCAAAAAGCAAGCACTGGCCCAGTCCCACAGCCAGGCTTTCCTCTCTGAGCAGATGAACAACTTGTACGGGATGCTACGGCTCTCCCAGTCTCCCCCAAGCCCTGTCCCATGTCACTGGAAACGGAATATCCCATGCAAGCTGGTCACTGTGGCTCCCTTTGCAGTCCAAGGAGCAACAGGCACTTCAGCCCAACCCTACACAGGCGTAGAAGGTAGAGACTTCTCAGGAGACACATCTCTTCCACGACTACTGGAGAGCGCACATTTGGCTCGCACCCCGCCTCTGGGGTGGCCAGCAGGGAACATTGTGGAGAGAGCAAAGAACAGGGCAAGCTCATTTGACGTCTCCCTCCAGATAACCTCTAAGAGAGACCCCAAACTGCAGAGTGTTGGCCGGTGGGAGGGTATCTGCCTACAGCAGGATGCAGGTGCCCAATTTTAGGACAGCCACTATGCTGAGACGTGAACCCCAAGCAACACAAATAGTCTGCAAAATATGAAAGCAGAGTCACACTTCATGGTGCAGAATTCACCCAGCTCAGTGCTGGGTCTGGGAAGCACAGACTTGCCCCTTGCTGGACACCAGCAACCCCGTCCCTCCAGCACAGCCCTGCGAGGGCAGCGGTGGGGAGCTCAAGGAGACAGGCAGCTAGATGGCAAACACCAGGCGAGGGCTGCAGCAATCCCCCCTCCTGGGATGCTTCGGGGCTCCCTCCTGTCCTCCACAGACATTTTGTCTGCATGAAATTATGGGCTTTTGTACCAGGATTTTGTGCTGGGCATCCTGGGCTGCCGGCTGTATTCACTCCCATGTGAAAAGCTGGCACTTGTTGCACCTTCACCACGCAGGACACAGGAGAACATTTTCACCCCAAATACAAGCAGAGCTGATGCAGGTAGGGTAAGCCCCAGTTTTCCCTTGCACAGACACTGCTCTGAAGAAGTCCATGTCCCTTCCCAGATGAAATAAGGCCGGTGGCGGCCTGCAGAGCCACCCTTCAGTCATCAGCCTGGTCTGTTTGAGAGGCACAAGCTTCCACTGACTCAAATGGAAAGGGGAAGCTTGGCACCGGTGCTTCTGGACAGACAGTCTGTCTAGGCATGGCTCCGAAAGCCACCCCCAAGGTGACCTTTTTCCTACGTGGCATTGAGGGTTCCATCCCCCTCAGCCCTGCCTAGGCGAGAAACGTTGTGACCTTACAGGAGCATAATAAAACGGTGAGAGGATGGGGGAAGCTGAAGATCTTGAGCACAGCTCCTCCAGCCTGCCTTGCCCCCTCTCCCTCCCTCCTGGGTGGACGCGCAGCAGTAAGGAGATCTGGGAGGTACCACAGAGGGCAGGGATGGATCGATGGGGCACCCGACACAGTGCTGTGTCTCGGAACGGAAACGGGTGAGATGCTCAAGAAAGCTGCTCCCTGTGCAAGTGTCTCCTATCAAAGGGCCCAATGGGGAGCATTTCTGTGCAATATTCCCTCTTCCCTCTCCTTGAGCTTACAGGGTCACTGATGTCCACAGACTCACAGCCAGCTGGAGGACTCCTACCCACTGCCAGCGCTGCCTGGGAGGCGAAGGGACCAAGCAGACTGGCAAAAACCAAGCAGGAGAGAAGGGCAGACAAGGCAATCCAGCTCACAGCATGACAGCCAGGAGCTTCACAGGGCCAGCAAGGAAACCGTGGCAGAGGTGGATCTGGGGACCTGGGTGTCCAACAGCAGCAAGCTCACCTTGGAGCTCTTTGGGGATTTTTGCACCCAACATAGGTGCCTTCTTGACTCTTTCATGCCCAGGGAGTCATGCCCCACCACAAAGCAAATGGAGACAAGAGTGACCACATACTGTCCCCAGGACAGGACACAAAAGCAAGGAGTGAAAACGAAGGGACAGATAATATTTGTCACACTGGCAGAAAATGCCAGTGATGTTCAGATGCCATGACTCAGTTTTCATCCATCCCACCAGACAACGCAATCAAGTTTCCGTGACAGTGATTTAACAGCAAAGATGACTGCTGGCCAGGACATTCAATGGTAGCAGGGAGATGGCTCATTCCTGTCCCTACCAGGGCTTGAGCTCTTCAGTGTCAGGGTAAAGTTGGGAAGAGAAGGATCCCATCTGCTTCTGAGCCGTTCGAGGTCACCACAACAGCCTGACCTCTTCCCCCACCATGCTTAACTCAGAAGCTGTCAAGAACTGAGTATTCACTAAAGCACAGATGTGATTTCCAGATGTATGCCCTCCCCTACATCTCCCTGTGTGCCAGTATCTGCAGGAGAGGCCCCAGAGGGCTGTACCATCTCCACCAACAGCACAGGGAGTAGCTGAGGCACCTCCTCCTCCTCCTCAGGCTCTCCATGCGAGTCCCTTCCATGCCATGAACCAGAGAATGAGGCAGACAGAGTTACCAGAGCAGCTGCTGGTGAAATCAAACCTGCTCTGTCCCAAAGTGGTTAAAAAAGGAAACAATTAATCTCCTCTTCCCTATTCACCAGTTTTGTTCTATCTGCACTAACCATGATGGGAGCACTGATGGTGGGGGCTTCGCCTTCCATTGCCAAGGCAGGAGAATGGTTGATAACCAGTCCATGGCTTCTCGTTACAGCACCATCCAACTGAAGATCTCCAGGCACTGAGCAGATACTACCTAAGCCACACACTGCCCTAGCAGGAGACGTTATCTTCAGTTTATGTGGGAGAAGCATGTAATGGTGATGGTCTTCACACCACTTGGTAGAGGGTCCTCTACCACTTGGGCTTGTTTTTTTCTTCATGACCTCACCTGGGATTTACAGAATCATCTAAGTTGGAAAAGACCTTGAAGATCATCTAGTCCATACATTAACCTCACACTGACTGTTCTCAACTCCACCAGATCCCTCAGCACTGTGTCAACCTGACTCTTAAACACCTCCAGGGATGGGGACTCCACCACTGCCCTGGGCAGCCCATTCCAAGGTCTAACAACCTGTTCTGGAAAGAAATGTTTCCTAATGTCCAGTCTAAACCTTCCCTGGTGCAACTTGAGGCCATTCCCTCTTGTCCTATCGCTTATTACTTGGTTAAAGAGACTCATCCCCAGTTCACTGCAACCTCCTTTCAGGTAGTTGCAGAGGGCGATGAGGTCTCCCCTCAGCCTCCTCCAGACTAAACAACCCCAGTTCCCTCAGCCGCTCCTTGTAAGACATGTTCTCCAGACCCAGGATTTATTTGGTCCCCAGAACTGGAGACCTCCTCCTGCTTGCACACTGACTTGTTCCATGGTTCGTACCAGACCTGATGTGCCAATGCTCCAAAATTTCATGCCCTCATCTCTAAGTCTTTTCATAATATGTCCCAGAGCCTAAGCTGCTGGGGATTATGGGGACCATACTCCAATCAGCAGCAAGACCTTGAGAACAGGCTGACACAAGGCATTAAGTGACATATGAGACACTGAAGAGGGAGGAAAAAAAAAAAACCCACAAACAATTTCTGCTGCTTTTCTGGGATGTAGAGAAGTCGTGTCCCAGCAGAGCCAACTCCCCGCTGCCCAGCAAGCCTGGGGAGCCTGGCACTGCTCGGGATCTACTCTGGGATCTGGGACAGCTTTTTGGTCCTCTGAAGCTGAGGAGGGCTGCAAGATGGCAAGGATTAGCAGAACAAGAACTGCAGGATCGAAGGGGAGCGGCACTATTCAAAATACCCTGGGATCCTGACCAGAAGAACCAGAGGTGGATGAATGACGCCTGGCAGAGGTACCTGAGCGCAGCAGCTCGGAGAGAGGAGGCAGCAGGCACTCGCTTCTGCTCTCATGCAGCCCAGGAGCACGAGAGCCTTGCCCTCTGCTCACGCCAAGAAGGGCCACTTCAGGCAGCACCCAAACGCTCAGTAAACCGAGCCACCCCCCATCCCACCTCTCCGCCAGCTGGAAAGCAGATTTATGGGGTGCAGATTTACAGGGCAGGGTACCAAGGGGGTTAAAGTCCTCTTGGACTGCCAAGCCCCCACCTGCAGCCACCCCTGTTCTCTGACCTGGCTTATGGGCTGGGAACCAGTGTGCAGAGACACCTCCCAGAGAGGGTGAGGAGGAGGGATGAAGGATGCACAGGCACACACAGGAGGGATGTCCTTTAATCACCACACCACCCAGCACTTCTGGGAGCAAGTAAACAGGAAAAAGACTCTCAAGCAGCTGCTCTATTCAGCGTCCCTGTGGCGCACAGCCTGCCACAACAGCCTTCCCTGACGTCCCCTCTCAGTGATGATTTCCAACCCTGTCCAGCCCGACCCTAGTGCAGATAGATGCTCACATGGAGCAGGATGGGGCCCTGCACAGCGCAAGCCAGGCCGAGAGCAAGGTGCAAGCTGGGGAAGCTCCAGCAGCGACAGAGCAGCTCACAGTGTCAGGAGGCAGCAGAGCAGCCACAGCATCGCTGCGTGCCACAAGCGTGCTGCGGTCCTCCCGCACCCATCCCTCCAGGCACCGTGGTCCTGGCAGGGAGGGACCGCAGCACAGTGATCGCACACCCAGCTCCTGGGTGATGGGCTTTGAACTTACACAGAAAAGGCAACTGGAGGCAACCTCAGTCCCTGAGGAAAAGTCACCCACAGGTCGCTCCCCCAAGGGCCACAGGCGGGAAGGCAGCAGCGACCACATCTGTGGGAAGGCAGCAGTCCTGCACACACCCCTGTATGGGTAAAGGCTGGGGGTGAGCAGAGAGGCAGAGCTGCAAACACGAGGCAGCACAGCTCTGGGCGTGACAATTTCATGTGTCAAGGCAGAAACAAAAAGGTCATATTCCAAGAAAAAGAAAATAAATGCATCTGTAATGGGCTGGGGAGAAAAAACAACCCATAAGCCACAGCCCTGCCCCTTCTGCCATGGCTGTTAGCCATTTCAACCTCAAGGCCAGCAGGCAAAGTCAGCTCAGCAAAGCATCCCGTCCATGGAATCTTACGTGCTGGACCACAACCTTCACCGGGACAATTTTAAAACAACGATGTGGGTTTGCCTGCCTGCAGGCAGCCAGGCACGCACTGGGGCACTGTATTAACAGCACAAGATGACACAATTGACCAAACCCTCAGAACCACAAGTGTTTGCAAACAGAAGGTAGGAGCTGCAGAGGAAAGCAAGGGAGAGGTCCGTTCCAGACTCTGGAAGACTTTCCACAGCTCTCCAGCCAGCCCAGTTCAGGACCACCAGCTCCAAAGAGAGCTGAAGAGCCACCAGACCACACAGGCAGCAGAGATGGAGCTGAAAAGCAGTCTGAAAATCACAGAATCACAGAATGGTTTGGGTTGGAGGAGACCTTAGAGATCACCTAGTTTTGACCTCCCTGCCATGGGCAGGGACACCTTCCACTAGCCCAGGTCGCCCAAAGCCCAGTCCAACCTGGCCTTGAACCCTTCCAGGGAGGGGGCAGCCACAGCTGCTCTGGGCAACCTGTGCCAGTGTCTCACCACCCTCACAGTAAAGAATTTCTTTCATATATCTAATCTAAATCTACCCTCTTTCAGTTTAAAGCCATTGCCCCTTGTCCTATCACAACAGGCCCTATAAAAAGTCTGTCCCCATCTTTCTTATAAGCCCCCTTTAAGTATTTAAAGGCCACAACAACGTCTCCCTGAGCCTTCTCTTTTCTGGACTGAACCACCCCAACTCTCAGCCTGTCCTCCCAGGGGAGGTGCTCCAGCAGAGACTTTCAGAGTATGGGCTGTCAGTGTTGTAAAGCTCTGCTGACTTCTACAGATCTAGAGTTGCCAGCTTCTGCTAGAGATGCCAGCCCTTGGCCTTTTGGGTGCTCAGGGTGCTCCACGATTATGTGTCCTCCCACCGCCTGATGTATCAAGGTGTTTGCTATGTGATGGGGATATATCAAGAGACAGCAGGGTGCCCAGAGATAAGGAGAGCTGGGACAGGAGGGATGAGCCTGGCACAGCCATCAGGCAGAAGCAGACAGCCCTGCCTGCAGCTCCAAGTGCTGGGGGATCTCCAGAAAGGCAGAAAATTCTCAGAAACAAGGAAGTTTCTCATTTGAATCAATGTCAAAAAGCTTTTTCCATGTAAAACAGCTCTTTGTGCAGCATAAAAATCCTCAAAACTGAAAGATTAAAACCATTTTGAAGGAAAACCTTCTCCAGCACTGCAGAGTCCCTTTGGGAATGGCTGTTGTCACCTGAGGGCTCTCCCCGGTCTGGGAGACACCCTCCTGCTGCTGCCTGATGTAACACCTCTGGTAGAGAAACCACGCTCAGCGGAACAGATGAGCAGGGACGTCGGAGCTGAGGAAAAGCCATGAGATCACCCACCCACCCCTGTGCATGGCAGGATACAGTCACCACGCAGAGGATGTGCTAGATATTAAAGTGATCTCATACGTGATACTGGCAGGAGAGAGCCAGCAGCAGCAAACGCCACAACCAAGTGAGCCCACAATCTGCACGGGTACGTGTTTGCTGGGACAGTCGCAGGGTTCTGTGAGCATCCCTGGCTGTCAGATACCAAATCATGTTCTCCATACAGCTGCAGGTATCTGCTGAACACACAAACCTTTCTTTTATCCTTCTCTAGATAGGTATTCTTCCAGTTGTTCTACTTCAGCATCACCTTCCACCACCCACTCTCCAAGCTTGTTTGGCCAAGGGGAAGAAGGGAGGATGTGGGGGGTAACTTTTCAAAAGCATTCTAAGGACTTTAAAATTTACTGATTTCCCATTTCTACTGCCCTTAAAACTCAGAGCACACAAGAAAAGAAAAAAAAGTCTTCTCCACTGACTTGAGACATTTCCTCTTATTGTATAACAAGGTTGAGCTGATGGTTTAAACTCAGAGCTGCACGGGGTTTTTGTGATGGAAGCCCCACACCTCCTCACCACATGCTGCAAGCTCTTCCTGGACTCCCCACACCCCTCATTCATCACGCGCTTTACACCAGGTCCTACCAACCCAGCCGCAGCCAGGCCACCCGGCTCCGAGAAGCAGTCACACGCCTCCAAACCACCAGCCCAGCTTTTGGTTGACCTGTCATTAAGCAGAGACTATCGCTGTTGGCCCTTTCACCTAATGAACTATGGCCCACCAACGGCGTGGTCCTGCTGTATTTCTACAGCCTCACAGGAGTGGCAATCACCGTGCTCGAGGGCAGGATGATCTGAAGAAGTCTCACAGCTCCTGCCAGCCAGTTTCATGGCCTGGATGAGATGCTCAGCACAAACCGTTTGCAACAACCACCCCAGCAGGATCCCACTTTGACAGGCACAGAGGAGATGGACACACAACCAAACATGCTCCACTTCCAGCAGCTTCAGGAGTTACCATCCATGCGCTGAGCTGTGCAGCTGGCCAGGGCAGGACAGAGGCAGAAGCTGGTGTGATGTAGCCAAAACCATAAGGCAGTGTCAACTGAGCACTTGTACTCACAGAGCTCCTGCTCCATCCCACGAGTTGGCAAGTTTTACATCCCAGCTAGACTGCCCATCACAGTGCAGCAGTGTCACTTGGGCCACTTCCCAAGGGACACAACAGTCCCAGTGCTCTCTGGAACAGAAGGTCCCAGCCAAAGAGCAGTGCCCAAGTTCCCAGGATCACAAAAACTAAAATGAAGGCTGCACCCCTGGGACAACTCAGTGGTCAAGCCTGCTCTACCACAAACAACACTTGGGGACGGGGACCTTGGCCCTGCTCAGGGACGGGGACTTTAGCATCGACTCGCCCCCCCAGACTCCTGCTGAGACTGCAGGCAAGACTCCTCCATCTGCAATCTGCAAGATATGCAGAAGGTCACACGCTTGCTGGCACAGGGACAGGCAATGGGCATCGCTAACAGCCGGCGTGTCTTCAGGATGTTCACAGTGCACACCACTGAGATTAGATAACAGAGCTGAGCAAACGCTTTGCTGATAAGGACGACCACCCCCGCTGTGCAGGCAAGGGAGCTAAAACAAAGAGCAGTAAAAAGATCACAGATCGGGCTGGGCAACTGCTGGCTCAGCTCGGAGATGGAGCACGTTAAAAGTCCTGTACGAAATCCCACAACAAAACTGCCCCCGGAGATGGGAGGTGATGGCACCGAGCACACGAGGTGCCCCTCTGCAAAGCCAGATGTTCAGATCCAGCTTACTCAGACACTCCTCTCACCACACACGGTGCCCAGCCAACACAGCTGCCTGCAGGCAGGGAGAAAGCCAAACCGCATTGCTTCTGCCCTGAAAAACCTGGAGTGCTCAGGCCCTTGGCGTAGGTGAGAAGTAATCAGTCCGACACTGTGCAAAACTTCTCCAGCACATTTTAATTAGTGGGCTTAAAACCCATAAGCCAATACCTTCCACGTGGCTGACTGGCAAATGAAGGAAGCAGACGGATGGACAACGTGGGCGCAGGTCTCGCAGCTGGCTAAACTCCAGCTGCTCTCTAGGGTGCAGAGAAGCATTTGAGATGCTAAGGGAGGAGGTAATTTGTGATGTGTCTTACTACAGCCTGAGTAGGGGCCTTCTAAACCGTTCCTCCCAGAAGATGGTACCAAGAAGAGAAAGGGGACGACAAAGGGATGTAAAGCGAAAGGAAGAGGCTGCTTCAGTTTGGAGGTGAAGGCAGAGTAGAGCTCATTCGCTTTCCCCAGTTTAACACAAATATCCTAGTAAGCAGGAAGGGGACTGGTAACGACACAAAAAACCCTTCACTCAAGAAATTCCCACAGCAGAGCTTCAGCGGGGAAGCTTTAACCATTACAACGGTCACAAGCCATGCTCTCAGCTTCCCACACCAGCAATTTCGGCACCCCCCTTCTCAAGGTACCTCGGGAGCGAGCTCCCCTCCTGCCAGCCCCTGCCCACCGGAGGGCCACGTCCTGCAGCTGTGAGGTGGGGGAGCAGGAGGGGGACCTGCCGGTGCAGGAGCCATCCTGCACCCCAAGAGCATCCAACTCCAACGTTTGTTTATGCTTGAAAGCCATTCTGGTGTGCTCAACTTCAAGAGCTCCAAACACCTCGGCTTACTCAAAAAAATAAAACTAGTTTAGAAAAAGCTGTGTCTCAGTGGACTAACAAAAGAGGCAGGTAGTTGGAAAGGCTGAGGTGAGTACAAGCCACCCTTCAGAGTCACTTTGTATTAACATTTGCCAGTTCCTGCCTTTTCTTTTACACAGGCGACAGCTTTTCTCCACCTCCACAGGACTGAGCTCATTTCACTGAAAGCAAGAATGCAACCAGGGTTTTTTCGAGGTGGTTCTCCCCCCGCCCCTATAAAACAAACATCTGCTCCAGATTTTCAGCTCACTCTCTGAGCAAACTCTCTAAATTTTCTGATGTGTTTCAAGGCAAACAGACCAATTAGAAGCTGGCCTATAACCCCCCAGCGTGTGAAGTTATGAATGCAAGACCCTTTTATATTAAAAAAAGAATTACGTAACACAGGAAGTTTAAAAAAAAAATGCATAAAAGACAACTGACTCGAGGGATTAGCTCTACTTTGCTTTGGGTGATTAACAAAAAGAATAGAAAATTATTAGAGCTCTTCCCATCGCAGCAGCCAGGCCCTCTGCAGAGATGATTAGCAATAAAGCAATCCATTGGTAATTAGAGCTGGCTGAAACCCTTTTGGATAAAAACAAATATTAACTGAAAAACATTACTTTTTCTTGCACAAACCCGGACTGCGTTTTGCACAGTTTCAGCTTTGAAAAAGTACAAGAGAAGGAGGTGACTGCTTTTCAAAGCAAAAGGCTTCCCGCACAGACAAGTTTGCCCCCTCCTCCCCGCTCCTCAGCTGATTCTGCTCATTAAGAGCCTCAGCGCTCTGGAGCGAGCTGAAGAGTTTAACAAGGAGCAGGAGATGGGTCCTTTCCAACAGAAGGGGTTCTTCAGCTGGGAGCCCAGCTGGCCGGAGCCCCTGCTCTGCCCACTGCTGAGTCAGAGCGGCTCACGGAGAGGAGGAGCAGGGGACACACACGCTGACAATTAACACACAAGGTCACTCTTTATGCAACGCTCACAAAGCGCTACACAAGGGTCACAAAGCAAGGGGACGAAGAAGGCGGCTGTCACTCCACCAAGGGCTCCCCCTTCCTCTCAGCACCAATGTGCCATGACCCCAACACCTCCCTGGGCAGTTTGATGGTGGCCAACGAGGCCTGTACAGCAACAGCATGTGTGGTGGTGCCACCAACCCGTCACACACAGGCTGCTCCCCAGTCAGCACCCCCCTGGTCCAGTCTCACCGCTGTGAAGAGATGTTGCTCAACACTAAGGGCTTGTCCTTATGTGCCAAAAGCTCCTTCCAGAGGCCAGCTCAGATCCCGCTCACTTCGGTAAGTAACTTGAAATAAAATATGTCCCATCGCCTCCAAGCACAAGCAGGGTGGCCAGTGGAGCTGGCAGCCACACACCCGTTTGGTCAGGGAGAAGCCGTCAGGCCGACAGCACACCGCTGCCGAGACATCGAAGGCACAAGGGATGGGGTTCCCCTGGACCTTCCCGCAGGCGTGCTCCTCCCCAGCAGCGGGGTGACCTGGGACCTGCTCAGGCTCTGCTCCCCTGTAAGCTCCAGGGCAGCAAGCACCAGCAAGCCAAGCACCACCAAAACGTAGCTCTTCATGAAGGTGAAGGCAAACAATTGGGTGACTACTGCACCCACCCAGAGTTCAGAAGAGATCAGAAGTACTGACAGACAAGCACCCACAGATCCTGGGAAGGCAGCAGCTCCACGACACCACCCACAGTGATGTCGAAGCTCTGAAACGAGTGGCACCATGCCAAGTAACGATGACTGTGACTGTGCCCAGAAGCCCTCTCCTCCCGGTACACCACAGCTTCAGCCTATGTGCCTGAGGCCACCTGGACATGAGCCATCTGCCCCTGTGTCCCCTCAAGCACTGCCCACCACATCACAGGAGGCTTCCCGAGCTGCAGCCGCGGGGGCTGTGCTCTTCTCAACAGGGTCAGTAATAGAGCCAGGTTCCCCAGGACTGCCCACCCCTCCTTGGGACAAATACACTCCTCATTTCTGCAAAACCCACCAGGTGCAGAGAAAGGAGCACAGGTCCTCCATGATGGGGTGTTCATGGAGACAGCTACCTCTCCAAGACACAGACATCTACACAACATGCTCTGAGTCCAAGATCTCAGTATGTCATATACTGTGGATACTCACCTGTTACAAAATGGTTAAAAACCCAGGATCATTCCTACTTAGACAACTAACTTGTGTCCAGGGAGGTCTGAAGTTCCTTTCTGGTCTCCGTATCTCAAGAAACACAAGAATATTCATTACCAACCCATGAACACATCAGTCTTTGACCTGTAGACCCCCAGGCATTGTCTGGTGGAGATGCTGTTCCACGTGAAGAACATCTCACCCCCTGACAGCCGGCTGCTCTTCTCTGCTCACGGCCTCACTCATATTGCAAGTTAGGGCCAAACCAGTCCCACCACGAAAAGCAAACCCTAACCTTCCTGCCAGCCCCAATCCCCTGCTCCCCACATCAGCACGGCTTGTCTTCATGGGGAGAACTGGGCCAGTCACTGCTCATGGTTAAAACCACCCTGCTCCGAAAGTGATTAGCCTGACTCCCGATCACTTCCCCTCTGGTTCCCATGCAGACGCTGTGCCAGTAAAGGCTGGTCTTCAACGAGGGGAATCCATCAGTGTATTTGCCACATGAGGTGGAGCTGTCACACACCTGGGTTTTCCTAGGCACCCTTTTTCCGCCCAGAAAGCACATCCAGATAAAAATAGGGAAGTTGGCCAACAATCTAGTATTGCTGGCCATTGATCGCGTGGCTTTGCCTCGCCTCCCTAGATACACAGTCACTATTTGTGTACACAAGCCGATACTTCCACCTGGAGCTCCCACGCTTCTGTCCAGGAAGCGTTAAAGCAAAGCTCTACTTCTCATCCCTGTGAAGGAAGAGGGGTGAGAGGATGGGTGCTGCTCAGGGTGCTGGGTGACACCAGAGGAGGGGACTGAGGATGGGGTGAGATGCTCAGGTGCAGCGAGGAGGCCACGGGAAAGTATCCGGCATCAGAGAGATGAGGCTGAAGATATGGCAACTCTTCAGGCTAATGTTCTCTCTCTCCAGCACGGCCCATCTTGCCTCTCGGGAGGGTCGCATGCACTGCAGGAACACCACGTGCGTTGGGAGGCACACGTCAGGGAGCCCAGAGCCTGTGGCCACCAGCCGGCCAACTCGCCTGTGGCATAGCAGAGGAGCCCCAAGTAATTTTCCACTGTGATATTTAAAGGAACACGAGGGAACTGGCTGTCCTGTGTTCCCCAACTCTTGCTTTACTCGCACTAGAAACCTGTGTATTTTATTATTTTTTAAATCTGATCATCTCGGTCCCTGGGACACACTCTCTGCTTTTACTGATCGGCTCTTGGCTGTCTGCACAGCACAAGAAGTCCTCGCAGCCACAACATTATCATCCCTGTTACCACCAGTTTTGGTACAGAAGTTGAAGTTCTCTTACATTTCCCTGAAGCTGAGGTCCCAGCCTCCCAAGGACTGCAGCATGTGCTTAGGTCTGCCCACGGGAACAATCACCCGTGCAGACATCAGTGGGGACCTCTGTCCCACCACGGGCCATGGACCCACGTGGGCTGTAGACACCTGCCAGAAACCAGCACCTCACCAGCAAAACAAACGGGTGCTCTGCCTTAGTTTGAGAACAACTGAAACCCAGGGCCAACGGCACACTGCACTCTCCTCCCACTCCCACTGCCTCAGAGCTCCTAGAGGCCACTCTGGGAGAGGTACGGGGGAGCTTCACATCCTAACAGAGCCCGAGGCTCCTTCCAGACCTGCCTGGGCAGAAGTTAGAGTACTCCAAGGGTCTTACGGCAAACCAAAGCCCCAGGTTGGAAGCACCAGCATTTCGTGGGCCTGCTACAGAGACATGACCATCACCTTCACCTCCTTTCTTCACCTGAGCCCTCTGGCAACACTAACAGCATCCAACCCTTCCATCCGGGGCCAGCAGCACTACCAGGAGAGGCGACCACCCCTCCACGGCCTCGCCGTGTCCCAGTCGCATCCCTCAACGCGGGGAAGGCCAGCGCTAACGCGCCGCCGCGCCAAGGCCAGCGCCAGGACTTACGTCCCATTGCCTTCGTGCACGTCCCCTCTTCCTCGCCTCCAGCGTGGAACAGAGACACTGTCCTCGCGCGTGGGGGCGGGAAAGGTAATTTAAGAGAAACAGCAGTAACCTAGGAAACCAACGCCGAGGTTAAAAGTTTCCCAGTGCGGGGCCTCCCTACCCTCTCCCCCTTCCCACTCATCTTTGTGGTTTTACACTCACATTTCTTACGTGGCTTTTCCCCTGCCCTCCTTCCACCAGAGGCCCGTGTCCCGCGCAGGAAGCCAAAGCCAGCTCTGCCCGTGCCCTACCCTGACCCTGCTCCACCTGACCCCATGCCACCGCCCTTGGGCAGATGCGCAAAGGGGAGACGGGAAGAGGAGGGAACTACATTACAACATTTTGGGTTGTTTTTCCTACTTTTGGCCTCTTCCCTTTCATCTCATCTGTTGCTCCGAGATGCAACCCCAAGAGGGCTCGAACTAACCCTGCCTCCTTTTGAGGCTCCTTGCGGCTTTTAGGTGCTGGCTGTTAGCCAAGGTACCACCCGCGAAAAGGCTCCTAGTGTACCCCGGGGGGGTGTGATGCCGAAGGGGGATGCAGAAAGTCGGGAGGCGGCGCCGGGGGCGGCCGTGGCGGTACCGGCCCGCGCATCCCCCGCCGCAGCCGGTCACCGTGCGGCCGCGGGCAGGGAAACCGGCACCTCCCGCGCCACCCCGAGCTGCTGCGCGGGGAGATGCCGGGCACGGAGAAGCTGGCCTTCATTATTTATTCAGTTATTTATTTATTTTCCCTTCCTCCTCCCCACCGAGCCCCACGCCGCTTTCCCAGCCGGCGAACGGCGGCTCCCGGGACGGCTCCGGCCGGGCCCACCCCGCACCCATCGCCCCGAGGGATCCGGAGCCCTTTTCCTCCCCTTCCCGCTCGGGTTTCCCGGCCGTCCCCGTGTGAGTGTGAGTGCGAGTGTGTGTGTCCCCGCACTCACCGGCTCCCTCGATCTTCTCGGAGCCGCGGCTCCAGGTGACCTGCCGCGTCTCCAGCTTCACCTGGAAAGTTTTCCGTTCGGGTCGCTGCGACTTTTTAGAGTAAAAGAGGGTCATGACGGTGCCCACCTCCAGGCTGCGGCAGAGGTGCGCTGCCTCCGCCTCGCTGGGCGCCCCGGGGCCGCTGCCCGGCCCGGCCGCCATCAGCGCCGCGAACAAAGGGGAGCGGGAGCGCCCGGAGCGCCCCCGCCGCCACCGCCGCGCTCCGCGCCCGCCCGCGGGGGGGGAGGAGGAGGAGGAGGAGCGAGGAAGGAGGAGGGAAGGCAGGGAGGGAGGGAAGGGAAGGGGCGGGGCACGGCCCCTCGCCGTGGGGCGGGCACGGGGCGCAGCACACGCAGCCGCCCCACGCCTGGGGCCCACGGGGGTGCGCACCCCCCCGGGGTGACCGGGAAGGCCACGCACTGCCCATCTGTGGGGTCCCGGGGTGCCAGCGCGCACCCCCGCGGCGTGACACGCGTGGGGGGGGGTGTGGAGTGCGCCCAGGGGCCCGGCGCTCCGTACCCCACAGCGCGCCCGGGGTACCGGGGTACCCTGCACCCCACCGCATGGCACACGTAGGGCCCCGCTGCGCCACGCACCCCACAGCACAGGCCGCCGTGGGGCCCTGGCGCCCCACAGCGCAGTCTGCGTGGGGTCCCGGGTGAGCAGCACACCCCACGGCGTGACACGTGTGGGGTGCCAGGGGTGTCGCATGCCCCAGCACCGCATCCCACGGGCCGTCACCCCGGTGCGTTGCCGTGGGGCCGAGGGGCTCAGCCCCCCACGAGCCTCCCGCCACTACCACCCCCTCCCCTAGTGTCCACCGTTGGGGGTGAGCGGGCAACGCAGGGACGTGGAGGTGAGCAGGGCACGGGCAGGGCCGCAGCTGCCCCCGGGAGCCGCTCTCCTCTCCCTGCCCTCCCGGGGACACCCCCAGCCCCGCTGCGCTGGCACAGGCCAAGCAGGGTGGCTTTTCCTGGGGACAGTCCCCTCCATCTGGCTGGCACCGTGGCACGCGTGGCCTGTCACCAGAGCCAGGCCTGTGGCTGCCGCAGCTTCCTCCCCGTAAATCCCGGCCGGACCTGCACGGACAGCGGGACAGGGTTTGCAGGGCGGCCGGTGGCATCCCGTCCCCGGGGCTGTGTCGGGAGCCGGGGGTCGCGGGAGGCCCTGGCAGGAGACCACACAAAAGCAGGGTTAGTGAGGGGATAAGGGTTGAATTGGGAAGCGTTTCAGGGCGGTTTGCTCCATTCATGCGGTTAAAGCCTGCAATTTCCCTTTCTGCACCGCCGGCCTTCCTCCCCGTGCCCTCCTCCCCATCAGGGTGCCCCGGGGCGGGCTGGGCGCTGGGCTGCCCTGGATGGGGATGGTGTCCCAGGCCCGGTGCTGACACCGAGGTGCGGTGGCAAGTCCATCACCCATCCCGGCAGGCGATGGCCAGGAGCCGGCCTGCCCAAGGGCGAGCGTGGCCCTGCTGCAGGAGAGCATGAAAGGGAGAGGTTGGAGGGGATGTACCCCTATATATGAATGCACAGATGTATGTATAGATGCGTATGTATACCATATATACATACACATACACACACACCTGTGTGTTTGCAGGCCCGTGGCAAGGCAGCATGCAGCTGAGCTTCCTTATCTCACCCTCCAGCTCATGGGTGGGTCTGGAAGGGGCATCCTTTGCTAATTGAGGTGCTCATCACTGAGTGCACCCCAAATGCGAGCAGCTCCCTCTGTCCTACTGCTTAACCTGCCTTCAGAGGGACACCCATGAGCACAAGCGTGCACACACATGTGCAAACACACTAGGAGCCCTATAAGGTTCATGGGTTGTTTAGGATCCTACCCAATGGCCGGGCATCAAAAAGGCAAGGACAAACGCACTGGGATAAGAACCTAAATCTGCCCTTATAAAAAGGACACTGGGGATGTGCTCAGCTAAGGCAGAGCTGCTGGGAGCCCCTGGGGCAGGGGCAGCACAGGACCCACAGGACCCTCTGCCCCGCTCCCCTGGGGTGAGCGGCTGATGGGGAAGTTGCTCCTTGCTTGTGTGACAGCCTCGCTCAGGAACGGCAGGAAGCAGCCGGCTCCCAGTGGTCTTAAAATAGCTGAGCATTACAGGCACACCCTTGTTTTTGAGGGCAAAACCTGAGAAGGGAGTGTGGCCATCGAAGAAATAAAAAAGGTAACTCCCTCACTCCCAAACGCTGCCTGGTCATGGTGATGGAGAGCACCCGTCACAGCCTCTCCCCAGCCCCGGAGCCCTGAGTGGCTGGGGCTGGCACATGGAGGTGGTTGTTTGCGGTGAGGTGTCTGTGATGGCTATTTTTTCTCCCCTGAGTTTGACTACTCACTTTTTAGCCCTTCATTAACTCTCCATGTCCACAATGCTGCACGCCGAGGAATTTCACAGTTTAATTTGACAGCACGCAAACCCACTTTTGTCTGTCTGCTGCCTGCCGGCCTCGTTCTGCGGTCCCAGCTCCTGCACCTGCCAGGCTACGGGCAGCCGCCCCCCCAGCCCCTCAGGGCAGCGGGAACTTCCATCACACCCCTGTTACCCTGTCCTGCACTACCTGCCCGGGCTTTGGTCCGCAGTGGGTCAGATGTGTTTTGCTTTTGAAGAAATTCCCCAGATCGTGTTTGTCACACAGCTGTGGAGGGTGGGGGGCGCTGCAAGTCTCCCCTTGCAAACACCTCTGGAAAAAGGGGTTTTTCCCCTCTGAGTGGCCCCAGCACGCAGTCCCGAAGCGTGGGGTACTGACCGCCCCGTATCCTGTGGGATTCATGGAGCAGCTGCATCCTCCGGCCGGGAACAGGCAGCAGGCTAACGGCCAGGTGACCTCCGGCTTAAGGACAGCCCCCGGCCTTGCTCAAGGGCTGGGGAGCAAAATCCAGGGAGCTAAAAGCCTGAGGCCACCCCACAGCTGAGTGCAGGAGGGTCCCCACAGCCCAGCATCCCTCTGGGAATGGATGCATCCCTCACCCACCCTGGGACCGCACGTTGAGAGGAGGTGCCTGATCCTCATCCGAGCGAGCGGTACTCAGCATCTTGCAGTCCCCAGGAGAGATGCACCACTCCAGGTTATTTATTTATCCCTGTCTGTTCTGTGCTGCCTGGGGTAGGTAAACAAGAAATCAGCCCACGGGCTGAGAAAATCACCGTCGGGGGAAGAGCTTCCCCTGATCCTGCAGCGAGCAGGATCTGGAAAACCTGGAACATGGTGCCCAGCCACCTCCTGCCCCGGAGTGGTGTTAGCAGACACAGTGCAGTGCAAAGTGGTTTTTTGCTGGGGATGAAAAGCAGACCAACCCGGGGCCACAGAGCTGCTGTGGCTGCTGGCGAGGCGCCTGAGCGAGGAGCTGGGGCAAAGCTGTGCCTGCAGGCAGGGCTGCCACCCCCCCACCCCATTGGCATCCTCTTGCCCCTTCCAGGCATTGCAAGATCCCTCTGGATTACAAACCTGGCACCTGATGGGAAACCTGCTGCAGCTCCAGGTTCCCTGTCCCCGCTCCCTGCTGTCCTGAGGGGAGCACAGGCTTTTTTAATATCCTGAATTCACCTGGTTTCCATTTCCAACCCCTGAATCCTGTAAGACTGCAAGGGGGATGGGGCTGCATCCAGCGAGGTTTGCAGCCTCTTCTTTGGCTGTCGGGCCCTGTTCATTGGCTTGTGATGCACAAGATCCAGTTTCAACCTAAATTTTGCCCCCTCCACTGGTCACGTCACCGCTGCCTCAGTTTTCCTGCCTGCCAAACACAAGCTCTATTGTGGGGCAGGAAAGCTGTACCGGGGTGGTGGCACTGGGGCAGGCGAGGACCAGGTGCTGCCGTGGTGGGATGCAAAACGGGATGCGGCACATTTTGTGGGTATTTCTCTGTTTACACGGTGAGTCAACAGGATTTGGCAATTCTCCATTTAAAGTGTGGGATGTGTGGTCCCAACCCTGCTGTGCCACAGGCAAAAATACAGATTAAATCCTCCTCAGCTCCCTGCCCGGGACAGCGCCGGTGGCCCGTGCTCCCCAGCGTTCAGAGGGAGCCAAGTGCCTTTTCAAGGGCTGGTTTCACACCAACATACTTCTCCCTTCCACTGGCAGGGAGAGGCACAGCACACTCCAGCCTGGGACATCAGCCCGGCCTCGCACCTCCACGCAGAGCACGGCTCAAGAGCCACAACCCCCAGCCTGGCCTGGGCACCCCGCCATGCCCGGGGAGAAGGTGGGTCTGCTGTCAGCAATGCTGGGGTGGGGGATCCCCCTCTGAGGGAGCACGTCCCTCCCCACTGCTCAAGCAGGGCAGGGAGAGAAGCACATTTTCCTGCTCAAGCTTAGGGTATGGGAATTTAATTCAACCAGGTCTGAACGTGGGGATGGAGGACTGTATAAATAGAAAGGATATTTTTACAGGCTGCATTGTTCCAGGCACGGGCAGGTCAGGAGCACAATGAGCCCCTTTCCCTCTCTGCTGGCATTTTCTCCACTGCACCTTGGAAAGGCACCAGAGAGTAAATGGTAACTCCTGCCAAACTGCGAGTTTTTGCAGCCACAACAAAGCGTCTGAAAATATCGCAGCGGGCAGCAGGAAGCCCTGCTCAGGGCTGGCTGCTGAGAGACTCCTGTGGCTGGTTGAGCCCAACCCCGCAGCCACCCTTGTGGGGTTTGGGAGCCCAGCAAGTGCTGCCCCAGCACTGGGGTACCTGGGAGGTGCTTGTGGAGGAGGCAGGGCCCGTGTCTGCTCCAGGCTCCCCAAGGACACCAGGCCCTGGGCTGCTCTCCAGCACCAGGGAGATGGATGCATCAATCAGCCTCATCGCCCGCCTGCCTGCCCAGCCTCCTGATCCTTCCCAGCCAGGAGGGGAAGGGAAGGTGCTGCTCTCACTCCGTCCTCCTCCCTGTGGAGGGCTGCAGGCTAATAAAAGGCAGCAGAGAAACCCTGCCAGGAAGACCAGCTCAGGTCTCACCACATCCTGCCGCTCTTGCTCTCTGCTGCACCGGGCAGGGGTTTTCCCGGGACCAGGTGAGAAGATGGCCCGTGGGTGGCAAAGCAAACCGCTGCAGAGGTGCGCTTGCACGGAAACCCATGGTGAGCACTGGTCAGGTAGGGGTGAAGCAGGAAGGACCAGTGAGGCAGTGACAGACCACGCCCTTCCCAGCTAGGAGGAACACAGGACTCCCCTCTGCCAGCTCCTGGTCCATCATCTCCCCAGGAGGAGCCGAGGATCCCAAGCTTGTACCGCACAGGGGAAACCACCCCCTGCCCTCAACCCTGCTCCCTGCAGCTCCTTGTGCCAAGCAGCGCTTGGGCATCCGAGAGCAGCCCCACTTCCCCACAGCACCCTCCACCCCAGCACCCCAGAGCACCCTCCACATGCAGCTCCAGCCCCAGCTCCTCTCTCCTCCACCACGGCCACCCCTGCTGAGAGCTCGAGCACTGGGCTGAATCAACCTGCTTTCAGCCAGAGCTCCCAGGCTCCTGAGCACATGCTACAGCCTGAGCACAAAGATCAAATGCTATGCAAAAAATTTGTGGACAGGCTGGACAGGGTCCAAAGCAGGGCCACTAAGATGATCAAAGGACTGGGCAGCCTGCCATGTAAGGAAAGGCTGAGAGAATTGGGTTTGTTCAGCCTTGAGAAGAGGCAGCTTAGGGGAGACCTTATCACCGTGTTCCAGTATTTAAAGGGTGGCTACAAAGGAGCTGGAGACTCCCTTTTTACAAGGAGCCACATGGAAAAGACAAGGGGTAACGGGTACAAGTGACTCCTGGGGAGATTCTGAGTGGACGCAAGAGGAAAATTTTTCACAATGAGGTCAGCCACTGGAATAATCTCCCCAGGGAAGTGGTGGATTCCCCAACCTTGGACACTGTTAAGGTTCAGCTGGACAGGGTGCTGGGCCATCTTGTCTAGACGGTGCTTTTGCCAAGAACGGTTGGACCAGATGATCCAACCTGGTATTCTCCAGCTACCTGGAGTAAAGCCCACACACTCCCTACACCCTTCCTCATGCTTCCTGGTGCACCCGGCTGCAGCATGTCCTGGCTCTCCTTGAGAACAGCCTCTTTGAAGGCACAGGAGCTGAAACCCACCTTGCCACAGGGGCCCCCTGGGCCCAAACAAGCACCGTTGCACCCCTTCTCCCTGCCAGAGGTCAGCCTGGCTGTGCCCCTCGTTCCTGCTGCCTCGGGTCACTTCCCATTGCACTAAAGCGATGGCCTCCACTTTCCAAGGATGCTTGAAGGGCCCCAAATACAGACGCTAAGCCACATTCCTGACGCTCACACTAACTCACAAATGCAGCCGCTGAGTCCCAGGAAGCAGCATTACCCAGCCCCTGCAGCTGGGGGGGGTGTGGGCAGGCTCCCAGGCTGCCCCTGGACAGGGCTCCAGCAGGGACCAAGCAGCTTCTTACTAAAAGGGAATAAAATCCTTCAGGCAATTCCTGCTGGGGTTGGGAACAGGAACAGGGCAGTCCTGTGCCTGAAGAGCTTGGAGGGTTGGGCTGCTGGTATTTAAGTGCAGTTCCAAGGCAGTTTCCCCACACAAACCAACCCTGACAAGCACACACTGCCCTGCGGGGAGCACAGATGAGGGATCTGGGGACCAGGTGAGCTGATGGACCAGCTCAAGCCCCAGCACTGACACAAGCTCGTGAGCAAGCAGCAGGATCGCAGGCTGGTGGGACAGCCTGGTCAGCTCTTTGTGCCCCTACCAGGGCTCCAAAACACCCCCTTCTTCACCCACTGCGGGTCTGGTTCCGTGACCATACAGCCCTACTGCAGAGCCACCATGCCTCGACACAAGCAAGCAGCAGGGACTGTTACTCAAAACATTAGGGCAATGTTAGCAGCTGTGGGAAGCATCATCTCTTCCGAAAAACAGCCACAGCCAGGTGCTTCACTTCAGATCCCCGGCAGCATTATGAACCAGCTCACTCCTGACGAAGACACAACTGCTGGGTCAATCCCAACCCTCCTGGACCTTGGCACGGCCTCAACGTCCTCTATGCAGCCCCATCCAAGTGAGAAAGGTTCGAGCACCTTGCTCTGGAGGCAGTGCTGCAGTACGGGGGCTGCAGAGACAACGTGGTGCCAGGCCCACCAACCCCCCAACCCAGGGACCATGGGGACCTCATGGCCCAGGGCCCGAGGTGAAAGAACACACAGACACCAACACTCAGTTAAGTTGTAGGAATTTATTTTAAATAACCTACAGTTGATTAAAAGGGAATTCATGATAAAAATAGAAGATACTTGTTGAGGAAAGGCTGCAGGAAATGGTCTTCGCACACACACTACGCTAACAATGCCTCTAAGACTAATGATTATAGCAAAAAAAGGTTTCACATTAAAATTCTGCTTTTTAATTTTTTAAAATTTTTTTACACAATTACAAAAGAAAAAATAAAAGCCCTAAAATCTTGATTTTTTTCCTTTTTTGGACCAATGCTCATTTCCCTCGAAATTTATTGACCTGTGAAACTTCTTTTTACACAATAAAATCTTTCAAGTAAAAGAGGGGAGTGGGGCTTAGAAAAAAAGGGGGGAAAGGTAAAACAGTCTGACAAACCTAAAAAGTAGATATTCTTGACGTGTACAGAGCATGTTCAGAACAAAGGGTGATGGGAATGTCATTTGTTGCCAATTTCACTTGTCCTCAAATTCCACACGCATCTCCCCAACACACGGCCCCCTCCCCCCACCCACTCCCCAAATCTACACGATCTTTAAGATCAAGAAGAAAAAAACCTGTTTAAATATTTTAAAATAATTAAAAGAAATAAAAATTCACATTTAAAAAAGGAACACTCAAGTCAGGAGGCCGATTTCCCATCACGCTTTGCTCTGAACAAATGTGGTGAATATTGGTAATTCATGTTCCAATGCCACGACTGTTTCAAGTGACAAATTGAAAAAGATTTGGGTATATCCATGACTATAGTGACAGCTGTAACAGGTGCGTTGGGTTTCTTAAATTTTGTTTATTTGTTAAATTCTGAAATGGGGTGGGAGGGGGAGGGGAAGGGCAGGGGTTAAGGAGTCCATTTTCTATTAAAATATAGAAGTTATTGCAAAACCCTAACTGTAAAAACGCACCAATATAATTGGATTTTGTATACAGTAGCTAAAGATTCCCACGCTCTCAGTGTGATGGTGAATTTGCCTGGCGGAAGGTTGACAAATCCCCCATCCACTTGCCCTGCCTCAAGAGAAAAACCACACAAACCAGACAGCTAGAATTTGGATCTCTGAAACATTTTTAAATAAGTTGTCCATAGGACAACTGGCTCAGCTCCTTTAGGATATTTCCAGGTTATGCTTTCTGCAAGATGTTGGCTGTTATATCTGATGCTCACTTGCCCCTTTCCTCCCCCTTCCCCAGCATCCAAGGACAAGTAAGGCTCACAGTTTATCAATCTCCCTAAAAACCAGGCTACTCCCCCTTTTTTTCCCATAAAATTCAGCTCATTAAAAACAGGTTAAAACTCATAGTCTTCCTCTGCCATGTCGATAGCCCAGGCAAATTTCTCTCGTTGGGTTTTGTTATAAATCTTCTCTATAGGAATTCCCCACTTCTTACACCTGCAGAAGAGGAGACGCTGTTAGAGTCAACACAGCACAGGCACTCGAGCCCTCGCTGTGCAGCAGAACTGCCCTGCTCTCCCCCGCCACTGTCCTAAGCCCTGCTCCACTACAGGACACACCACCCAGCTGAGCACCACCTGCTGTCAGATCCTGCAGGTTCTCTGACCCATCACCTCCCAGCATGGTGCTGGCCTTGGCTGGAATGTTACACTTGCCTCAAGAGACTCTTATAACTTCCTGAAACCATTTGAAGATATAGGGGAAGGCCACAGAGACAGACGTCTCTGGCAGCACTGGGGCACTGCTCTCAGCCACAGCCCTTGTCTGCTAACTGGGGGGGCAAGACAGAAGTGATGGGGTGGTTCCTTCCAGCACACCCCAGCAGATGCTTACCAAGCAACAGAGATCCTGGGATCCAGATAGTTGAGTTTGGAGGTGCCCAAAGCGATCTGCTTGTTCTCCTCCCTATCTGTAGCCTGAACCTCCAGCTTCATCAGTTGCTCCTCAATCCTCTGCACTGCTTTCTTCTTGCTCTCCACTGTCCTGGGGTGGGAAAGAATCAAAAGATGTAATTCCTAACGCCCTGCTAGGCTTGAGATGGCAGCGCTGCGGGAACCCAAAGGGACTCTGCTCAAGGTAAGCAATGCCACCAGCCACAAAGGGCAGCTGTGTCAGCACAAACGGTGACACAAAACACTCAGCACATGCAATTAAGAACTGACATTTTCAAAGAGGCAGAACAGAAATCTGAAGCAGCAGTTTTGTTTTAAAGGACTGGAGGCAACAGCCTGAACTGTACTGATGTTACACCCACTTTAAAACCAGCCCATCTATCCCTCTGTAATAGTCATGCTGTGATTCTGCTTTCAGAGCTCTCGTAACTCAGCACCCCTGTGGCTATTCTGCAGAGCCCACACAGAGCCCAAGTACATTGTCTGCACCGCGGGCTTCCAATGGAGCAGAGCAGAACCCAGAAAAGTGCCTGTGCAATTGTATAACTCCTGGCTCCCCATTAAGATGGCAATGCTGCACACTGGATCCATTGCTCTGCTTGGTCCTGGGCAGCAGGGCAGTTGAGCGCTGGCTGGTGCTCAGCTCGGAGGGCTAAGAGACACTGTGGAGACTAATCAGGAACTGCAGCGTCAGACCACCCTACAGTCCCTCAACTGGAAGGCCATTTCTTCATGCACAAAATAAAGAGGGGACAGGAAAGCCTGAGGAAGTCTTCCCAGATCTGGGGAAAACAGAATACAGGGTGAAGGACCTATTTGGAGTAGAGAGTACTGGGAGCATTGCACAGCCTAGTAACACCAGCCTTACTTTTTAGACTTCTCATCCCTCCGGACCTTGGCATCAGCTTTGGCGCTTTTCAGTTCTCTCCTGGCATCAGCTAACTGCTCCTTCTTGGCATCAATCTAGGAGAGGCAAAACCAGACGGCAGCACTGTGAACAAGCTGCTGACAACTGTGGCAGTCACCCCTGGGCAGCATGACCCAGGGAGTGACCACGTTCAGAATCTACCAGTGGTCAGACCCACTTCTGCAGAACAGTTAGGCCACTGGCCTTTCAGTTCGCTGCAAAGCCTGGTGTGGTGAAATAGTCCCCTCAGAAAATATGGCCCCACTCATTTCCGAAGACAAGGTGGCGCTGGGAGCTTTCTCACACAGCTACAACCAAGCAGGTGAAGCAATTGGCTTGGCCTGGGCCTGGCCAACAGCCCCTCCAGGCAGCTTGTCTGCCTCCACTACCAACTCTCTGATAACATGGAAGGACAATCCCTGTTCCCTCAGCAGAAACCAGTTTTTGCCCCAAATCCTACAGGCTGAAAGTTGTTAAGGCTTCAGGCAGTTCTTCTCCAGTAAGTTTAGGATTCAGGGAGATTTAGCGTTTTGCAGCCCCTGTTCAACCCCCTTAAACACCCCCCCAAGCTCTAAGATCTAGGGTGAAGGCAGCCATGTTAGGTGTTACAGAAGCAGGGGACACTGCAGTGCCAAACCAGAAGTCCTTATTGTGAAGGTTATTCTAAAGCCAGACCAGGAACAGACCTAACCCCTTTGGACCTCATGGCCTTCACCAGAAACAATCTGCAAAGGAAGAGGTCAAGTCAGAGGGGCATAATGTACCACGTACACAGCCTGCACTGACAGTGGCCTGGGATTCATGCAACAGGAGTGGGGGCTCACTCTGGGTTCTTTAGGGGACACAAATCAGAGCTAGAGACTGCTGCTCTGAAGTTTCAATGGCAGCAGATCACATAGCTATGGGATGAAGGACAGATGAAAAAGGTCCGGTCTTGGTCTTTACAAGTAAAAGACGACTCAGGCAAAGGTGTTCGTTTCCGCTCACTACTCTCCAAGCAGGCCCATTTCTGATGCAGCACTAACCAACTCCTGACAGGGAAAAGCAGGCTCTGCTTCTGCTTCACCCCAAGTGAAGGGAAACGTGTCTCCTGAGATGCAGCACTGGGAGCCCTGCCCCAACCCAAGAGCTGGGCGAGGGGGGGTACCTTGCTCTGCAGGTTCATCATGGACTTCTCGAAGGTCTTCGGCGGAGCCCTCTGGTGGTTACACAAAATGGCAACCGCTCTGTTGGCACGATTATAGGAAAGGATCTTCGCTGGGATGTTGTCGTCCGCTGCAAAGTACAAGCAAGCAGTGAACAAGTGGGTTCTCCAGGGCTGTGCAGCCCCAGCCATTGTCCCACTGACTCTGCAAGCTCACAGACACTGCAGAACTGACCTTCCCCTCTGAAGGGGCAGTCTCAACACTGCACTCTGATTACAGTTGTAAGAGCCTGACCACTTCCATCCTGGGCCCCAACTCTTTCTGCAATGGTTTCTTTGTAGCAACAAAGACACCATTTGCCACTTAAAAGACAGGAAGCACATCCATGCTCAGAGCAGAGAACAGCAGGACCATACTGCTCAAGATACCTGGACTTCACAGATCCAATGTTCCCACTTTTACAGGCTAGCAGTTAGAGAAAGGTTATGAACAAGCAGCCAAGAAACACAGGGCTGTTACATCTGCCTTGCCTGCTACCTACAGCACTTTATAATTAACAGAAAGCAAATAAGAGATTTGGTAAAGGACAGGCATAAACTAGCAGGCACACTTCAGTGTGTTCACAAGTCAGCTCTGCCCTGCCCCAGTGCTGGGCTGCTCCACTACCCCAAAAGATTGTCTGGCAGCAGATATTTCGTCATACCTCAGCTGTCTGATATTTGTACCAGGAGAATTACAACAAGGAAGTGGTGTGCACATATAGGGCTTGTGGCTGAGCCAAGGAAGCCAGGTCTATATTGTGGGGTAAGTTCTGTTCCCGTCAGTGTCAAGCACAAGACTTACGATTAGTGAGCTCCTTGAGCTGCTGCTGTAGCGTGATGGAGGCATTGTAAGTACGGAATACCTTGGCTGTCAGTCCCTCCATAAGGTCTTGAAGGTGTTTATTTAAGATACTGGTCTAAGGAAGCAGAAAGGAGATGACAGTTAGCACTAGAATTGACCACAGCATTTGTGAAATCTCTGGACACACGGCTGATGAAGACGGCTGAAGCCTAGCGTATTCAGACCTAACCACAACAGAGTGGCCACATCACTGAAACCACAGGAAAAGTGAACAAAGAACCAACAAGTATTAGATTAGTATCAAGTACCACAAGTGGCCAAAAAAATTTTCTTCAGTGTGGAGGTTTTGGTTCCCAACAGGTAGAAATGTGCCTGTCCCATCCCAGGGAAGGTGCCCGAACCACCACAGTGCTCCCATAGAGCCAAATGTGCTGATAGGGATGGCATCTGAAAATCTGTCACCTCACACAATCATCATCTCTGAACTCTGAAAAAACCTCCCCAAGTCAGAGCCAGCCAGGCTCACCAGGACCAAAGCCCATTGCTTCAGGAACCTGTGGGCACAGTGGACAATACAGACACCAGATTGAGACAGACTCTCACTGCTTTTAGGCTGCTCAGGACAGCTCTGGAAGAAAATCTGCCACTGAAACCATTTCTGGAACAGAGCAGCTGCTATTGTCTGGTGCACAGTGAGCCTGTTCATGGTGCTCTACCACCATGTCTCACCATTAACTACGTGCTTACATTGAGGCGGTCAAAGAGGTCATCCTCAGGCTGCTTGTTCTCCATGAACAGCTGGAGATTCTTAAACACCTGCAGGAAAAGGAAACCGGCAACTTCAGGCACACAGACCAGACAGCACTTGGTAGCAGTAATACATAAGCAAGCAACACTGCCAGGGAGCCACTTAAGCTGTTTTCAGGCAACAGTGACAATGCTGGATGTTGCTTCCCTGCAGACAAAGACCCACTTTTGTTGAAGGTTTCTTCCCAGCAACAGAAGTCCTGAGCATTCAATGCCCTTTATCCTCATCATTTAGATCAAAACTGGAGGAGACCCAATTCTGCTCTGGCTTAGATGCCTAACAGAGAAATAAACCCCAAAACTACCACCTTTCCCCTACTCTCCATCACTACTCCAGCCAAAGAGACCCCTGAGACATTTCACATGGAGTGAAGCTACCAAAACCCAACCCTTCTCATTGCTGCATTAAAGGTTTCATACAGTTCCATCCCAAACAAGTCTCACTGAGGTAGGGAGAATAATAAAAGCATCTTTGATTATAGAGAGACCACAAAATCCCAGACTCTGCATGCTTCAAATCCCCAGTTCCCTGCTTCTCAACAACACACATTCTTCTTCTGTAGACACCTAATATACAAAGATTTCTAATTCCACAATAATCAATTCCCCATTGCAAACACTGAAGAAGAGACACCAAGAGATACCAACACCAATAAATTTAAAAAGGCAAAATATTTTCTTCTTTAAACAAGGAAGTAAGAATTCCAGCACATGTTGATTTCTATAGCAGCCGTAGTTTGTTTTTTTCCATTGTTTTGCTCCCCAAGAGGCCAACATTTACTGCTGATTGTCATTATGACTGCCACAGTATTATACACGTGGTATCTAACACACTATGCTGACTGCAGAGCTGTGGGCTAGATGCAAAGCTGTTACACCCACAAAAACAAAAGTCTTTTTGGATAGTGCCCTCCAGGTTCACACTGCTAGATGGGGACTTATTCTGGAATGAGGTCAAGATCACAGCAGATTTGAAATTGGTGGATGACAAAGAAATAGAAGAATTAACATTGCCTGCCTAAGAAAGAAGTCTTGGTTGGCAGATACCCAGGTTTATAGGCCAGAAGTATTAGCGCACCTACTCTGTATGCTCTGGAGCACCCAAGATCGAGACTTACCTCAGTGAGTGCTTAGCTCTGTCATGAACAAAACCACCGTGACAGAGAAGGTAGTATCATGAAAGCCCAAGTCCAACTGCTACTCTAACAGTGCCATCCAGCACTATTTCAGAACCTTTTATGCTATTACTTGTCATATGGGCCTAGAACTCTCCTAGAACTCACCTAGAACCATCTACAGGTGACAAAACCAGCTCTGCTGACCAGAACGAGACCCAAGGAACTCATCTAACATAGCTGTTGCAGTTATGTTATGCCAACTCTTGACACTGAGACCACAGGGAAGAGCAGTAAGATGTTTAAATATCTCATCTGCTGCGTTATGTCACACCACCAGCAGGCTTATCTTCCACAGCACTGCCAATAAAAAGGGAAGAACATTAACTGACTTATTTTCTGCTAGCTATCTGACCAGTGATGAAGCACCCTGTTACTGCCATCAAAACTGTGTTGACCACATTCTTCTGCAATTCAGTCTGTATATGTGTTTGTGGAGATGCCTTACCCTCTTCTCAACGGGGACTTTGTTGTAGTATCGGATGGAGTCTTTTCCGAGGAAGTCGAACTCAACCACGTATTCCTGGCCATCCAGTTCTGGATGCAGCTTGATGTGTTCTACTCTCAGAGAGCAGCAGCCCACGGTGTCAGCTGTCTCTCCTTCTTCTTTTTCATTACCAGCTCTCAGCGCAAGCTACATTTATATCAAGACAAGAAAGGTAAGCATTTCAAACCATCTCAGTACTGTATAGATGCTGAAAACTTTCAGACACTGGCCTAGAATGAGCAGTGTCCGTAGGAGAAGAGAAAGGGAGAAAATGCATTTGAGTGAATAAAGCTGACACTTACAAAATTCTAATAAAAACCACCTTAAGGTATCTTTAAATCTGTTTCAAATAACCCTACACTAAAGCCACAAATCTACCAATCTACCAGAATACCTAACTTTTTTTAAAGAGAAGTTTAAAGGAAGATGTTTTATCAACTTTTGCTCATTAAGTAACTCAAACTGTAAGACAGAACTAAGAAATCCATTTCAAAATGTTTGGTATTTTTTAAAAAATTCAAACTGACTTCCACGTGAACTCAACCTGATACAAAATCATAAAGTTCAGCTGTCCATCTTCTATGATCCTACCTCTCCACTGCATGCTAAATAAATACACTTTAAATAGCATATAAGACACTGGGTTATATAAATTATCTAAAGGCTACATTTGGCTGCATTAATAAATGTGTTTTGACAGCACTGGCTAAACCAATTTCAAATTTTTGAAGAAAAACTTTCAGTGTTTATATGAAACCACAATTATTCAAATCAAAGTTCCCTGGTTTACAACAATTTTGAACAAAACCTGTTAATTTAGCTGGTAAAGACACTATACACTACCAGGGCAACAGCTCTCTGGGAACTGGTTTTAAATAGCTTTAAATGCATCAACACAACTGCAGTTTTCTTTATGCTGTGGTGAAAAAAATTAACATAATTATGAAACCTCATAACTGTGACCTCAAACTAAAGAGGTGACAAACCAGCAGAAATTCCCAGCATGAAAACTGAAACAGCTGGAGACAAAAGGGCCCACACAAACTTCCCAGTAATCCAACTGGGAGATTCTGGAACCAGGCTGTGAATTTTGCCTGTACTAAAACAATGCTGCCTGAAATAGCCATGTTCAGTACAATAGTTTGTTGCTCTGGATTTCAGGTAATGGGAAGGAAAAGGAGATGGGAGCCTGCCCACCAGGAAGTCTCAGGATACCTTCTTAGTAACTGGGCTCAATTCTGCTGTAGGAACAGACACACAGCGTTCCCAGCAGGAGGGGAAAGGTAAGAGGAGTGTGCTGGGGAACGAGCCTTACTTTATCAATGAAGTACAGTGCCACAGCTCTCTGCCGTACTTTCATCTCTTTGGATTTCCAGTCTTCTCGATATTGATTTCGGATTTTATCTACGCACTTCTTCAACCTTCGAGCTGTCTCATACTTCTGCCAGTCCTTCTCACCCTGCAGAGAAAGTTGGAATAGAGTCAGCATTAGAAAGCAGGCAGAGGACCAGTTCCAATCTGCATCTCAAGGCTTTGCAAATCTGTGTGTGGCAATGGTCTCACTGTACAAAAGCACTGAGATTTTGCTGCTGAACAGCTCAGCTTCAAACTATGCTGCCATGCAGCTGTAGGTAATTCAGATTTCCATGATATTAAACGCTTCCATGGAAGTGACTATAAAGACACAAAAGACATTATGTCTTCCATGCTTCTCAACATATAAATGGTTTCCTCTGCTTTATTCAGATGACACTTATGTTCTTTCAGCTGTGTAATTAAACACCCATAAAATGTAAAAGCAACATCAACAGTTCATCATCATTATTATATATTCAAGCCGTGGCAAAATGAGGGCATGAATTCACAAGGAACAGAGATTTTTCTCTATACTTGTAGGACAAACCCCTTGTTTCCAATCCAGTAAAAAAAATCTCTTAAAAAAAAGACTTCATGAGAAGAACTGAAATCCCACCCCCAAATCTGAAGGCTACTTGTCTTTCAACAGGTTTATCATTGCTTTTATGGAACTGATCTGTTGACTGGTTACTTGCTCCCACAGCAGGGTTTGTTTTCCTTCAGTCATGAGCTCCTTCTCAGCCCTCTCAGCCAGCAGCCTGGCCACATTTTTAATTCTACAATTGAGTAATTAGCAACCCATGGTTAGAACTTCACTACACAGTCAGGCAGGGGAAGTTAGGGCCAGAAGTAGGTAAAATATCCACCAGAGCAAGTCTCTTCTTGGATAAATGGCTTCCTTTTAGGTTTACACAGGGTAAAGGATTCCTACTAGCAATAACACAATGATGCTTTTCAACAGACATTTTCCAGATTTCATCTGCTCTCCTGTGCAGTAATTGTATTCTTTCTTTTCAAGGGGGAACAGAAGCACAGAAACTTTCCTATATTTTGCAATCAGTGTAGGATGAAATAGCAGGACAGCTTTACTTCCTACCTCTCTCCTAGCCAACAGCTATATTTGCTTCTTGGAGACATGACCAGTAAGATTTGTATTTTTTTTTAAACTAGATCTTTACCTTAATTCTTGAGCTAGGGTTCAACATGATGTATTTGATAGAGCCTTGGATGTTCTCGGTCCATGACACGAGCCAGGTAACCTTGTTATCATGCCGGACCTCCTTCCATTTGTGTCCTGGTGGAGGGGGAGGGATCTTGGAATCCCTGCAGAGAATTACACAACAGCAAATAAAAACTATTTAAAGAGACTTCCACAGCATCAAAATAAAGTAACGAATACCATCACACAAAGAATGCACAGGGAAAGAAACGGAGGCAATGTAACCAGGTTATTTCCACAAGCAGGAAATCAAGTGAATCGAAGCAAAGAGTCAAATATCAGAAATTTAACTGCTACCAATATGTAACTGCTGAAGAATTATACACAGGTGGGAACACACATTGCTATGATCAGCTTTGATTTGTGGACACTTATCAGGGCAAGACTGAAGAGAAGCCCACCAAACCTTAGCCTTCAACATCAAGGAAGACAAAGTAGGACAACCTACATAAAAGAAGAAAATTAATTTCTGGAAATACTAGCAGGAAAGACTGTTTAAGTGGATGTAGGCTGTAGGCATAAGGAAGAAAGTAAGTTGACAAAGTTCTGCATGAAACCCATGATAGCCTTGTTCAGTCTTTGCTTGTGGACTCAGTTTCTTATTCATAAGTAGCATGCGTATTTCTACGTGCTTGAATATCAGCCTCTACAGGACTTTAAAAAAGAAGCTATCCTATCTAGAAAGCAAAACCAAGGTGTGAAGCATCCAGTGCTCACTTGCTGCAGTTAATGATGATGTCTTCTGGCATGATGCGTCTCTTCAACATGCCCATTTTGGGATGGTTCCCACGACCTCGGAAGAGACCTGGGGGTTCAATCTTAAAGTTGGCAATCCTCTCCTTGTGGTTGTCCATCACGCAGTAACCATATTCCTTCAATAGCCGCTCATTCTCCTCTTTGATTTTCTGGAAAAAGCCAAAAGCAAAGATGATATGGTATACTCGGCACCGCACACATCTCAATGCCAAGACTTAAAAAATTTGCATCACGCTGATACTGAAGACATAGCTCAAAATCAGATCCTCATCATGCCAACTGCTGTATCAACACACAGAGCAGCAAACTGTCCAGAAAAGCATTCATAAAATGCAAGCAGCACAAACTGGAAAAAGGGAAAGATTGTGCAAAACTCTCTTAAAACTTGTATTTGAGAGAAACAGATTAGGGCTGGTGAAGACAGCTACAATTTTGCCACAACAGAGGCATTTACCTCTATCCACATATCACAGCTACAAGGGCAGCCCCAGCACAGTACAGCTGCTTTACAGTCTATATTCAGCATTTGACTTCCACTGACTTTACATCTTGTTTATGCATAAAAACTCAAACTTCTGTGTTTGAACTCAGCGTTGGAAAGTGGGCAGAGGAATGTCTCCAGTCTGCTGCATGTTAAGCCTGTGTCAGCAAATGGTATCATAAGCAGAACACAGTCTCCTAAGTAAAAATGTGCTGAGATTTCACTGCATACTTCTGTGCTTGAACTCTAATTATACAGAAGGAAAAATAAAAACATCGCAGCTCAAAATAAAACATCCGACCCATTGACAGCACTGGTGTGCCAGCTAAGAATCCAACTGAAAAAGCCACTTCTGCTCCATTGTAATAGCTACCACGGATGGGAACTGCGAAGGGCTCACCCACATGTTTATCAAGTGGAAACAGCAGTAAGACATGGGCTCTCTATTTTGGTGGGACCCCTCTGACCCCAAAGGCCATACTTCCAAATTACCAGGCCCCTCACTCAAAGGACAATTACCATAGGGTTGGCAAAAGATCAACTGAGAACTTGGGGCAAGTTTCCAACTTCCCTTGCAGTAAATCTCAGTCATCTAAAAACTATTTAATTCTCTCCCCACAAGCCACTGTAGCCATGCTACTGGAAAATAAAGTTAGTTTTTTATTCAGAAAACTGCATTACCTGATATTTAAGATTTGTTCTCTCATTTTATTCACTAATGTCATTGCTGCATCCCTTCCACCATCCCAAATTTTGCTCTCCAAACCCAAGGAGCTTCTAAAAAAAAAAATAATCTATCCTTAACTGAGTATCCACTGCTCATTACTGGGCAGGGACCAAGGCTCCCATGGAAGTAGCACTTCTTATTCTCTTTATTTACTTAAGCAGGATCAGGAGCCTTAGCCCTATCAAAATCATTTTAAGTCAGGATGAAGATTCAGCCGTAAACACAGTGTTTTGCTCTACCTGCGCTGGACAGTAGACTCCTACAGTTAGCATGAAAGTAGTAATTTGAAGGCTAGTAAACACTGACTTATAAGCAGAAAGGCAGGCAGAGGAATGATTACACAGAGATATTTACAAGCCAGCTAAGAATCAAGAATTCTCCTAGAATTCCCTCTGGTACCTGTTTCTCTTCCTTGGACATCTGTTTCCTAGCTTCCGACTGAGCTTTGAAATACTGGCTCATGTGGGTGAAGTCACACTTGCTGAGGTTGGTGATAGTGCTCTTCTCTTCAGAGGTCATTTCCTTGCAGAAAGAAAGCAGCGCTTTAAGTTTTCACGCATAGTAGAACTTACCCTACTCCAGGTAGTTTAAACAGAAACAACAGACAGGTTCTCACAATAAACCCCCAAGAATCCCCAAATTCTTGCACATGCTCACTCCAGCTAAGGTCAAAGAGAAAATGAGAGGAAGCCGAGCGTACGGAGTGCTGGCCTGCCAGCTGCCTGATCTCTGTGAGCACTGGGCAATGCTGTACCACCTCCCAAAGCGCTCTCATGCTGAGCAGCAGCTGGGACTGTTAAAGTATAGGGAGAAAAACCCAGTAACCCATCTAGGAAAACTGCATCAACTGATCTAAACGACTGATCTCATGGCTGATAACTGAGGTGAAGTTCTGAATTTTAGATCTTTGGAAGGCGTTTCCTTCTAATATAAAGCTGGCTCTTCAACAAGGCATTAACAGTCAGATCAGCTATACCCCATCATGTGTAACAGGCAAATTTGGGTAGAAGTCTGACTTTGCTAGTTTGGAAAGGCAATTACCACAGGGTCCTTCCTGGTGAAACTACAGGATAAATGAATCCACAACTATGATCTGAGGCAGCTTCAAGTTGCCTCAAGCTAACTTTCCTGTGCATAGCACTTTTTACTGCACAGTGCTGAGGAGACACTGGCCATGCCTGCAGTCACTGCAGCTCAGGACTACACACATACCTTTCTCCAGTCTTTGAAAAAGTTTTTCCTAAAGATCTCCTTTGTAGTGTACTCATGATCAAGCATTTTTGCAAAGAATGTGGCAACTTCTTCTGCTTTGGTACTCAGCTTCATGACTTTACCTACAAAGAAAGATTTTCTTTTTAAAGAAAATGGTAAACAGGAATTGAAGCCAGTAAGAGGCCATAGTAACTACCTTAAAGGACATTGTATTTTTACCACAGTGAAGTTTTTCTTAAAAATGTTACACAATACAGCAATTGGCTGGACAAAGGAAACAGAGGAGCACAATTGCTTGACTTTCATCATAAACATTTTCAAAAAGTTTCCTCTGGAATCTAAACATTAAAAAAAAGCAACAGCAATCTGATGTGAGACAGGTCTGACAGATGCAGGGCAGGAAGGGGAAAAGGCCTCCTGCAGGAAACCCTATGCTGAGACACCCCAGTGGTGTGTACGCTCCTGGGGAGATACTGCTGTTTGAAGTGAAAGAAGCAAGCGATTTTATTACATTTCATATTCCGGCACTCAGACATATGGGAAATACAGTCTCTGTATTCCTCTTCTACCCACAGAGGGACTCCACTTTGGAACACCCCTTCCAGCCTTTAGCTATTTCTAGCCAGGAAGAGCCCTTCCTATGGACACACCACAAATAGGCTAGAAAGCGATGCCAAATATTTAACTCCCCTTCATTGCAGGGAAATGTGTCAGGATTCTGCTAATCATCCCCTTTGCTGTGGGAACGCACTCCTGTGCCTCCAAATCAGGCTCAGAAGGTGGTCATTTTTAAGGAAGACTGAGCTTTCAGTGCATGGAGAGGTCACATTTCAGCTTATCTGCAAGACTGCAGTACAAAGTGAAATTTCTGCAAGGGAAGACTTTAAAACACAAGGGAAAAGAGGCTGCTGCAACGCTGAAGCTGTGGATTCAACATCTAACATTCCCATCGAGCATCTTTTTGGTCCAGATTGCATTCCTGATGACACATGAGGTGCCAGTGATTCCTGTGAAGGATTTTGCATGCAGCTCACATCTCCAGCTAGTTGCAAGAAATATTTAAAGTCCCAATGGGCTGGCAGTCAGTCAACACCTGTGGATTTTTTAACGACCATTTTACTGCACAAAAGTGAATATAAGAAATACTACTGTTGATTCTATGCTCTTGGAACAAAATACAACACTTTTGATTTACTACATGTTTTAAAAAGTTGCATCATCTCCAAAATTAAAGCATGAGAGTCAGCTATAAAGTCTTAAGATCTATAAACCCTCGTAAAACAGGACTTTGCAAAAGGGCCTCCCAATGATCTGAGAATATTCCACAATTAAATTAAACCAACAGTAACTTTGCCAATTTTTAAGCTGCAACCTAAAATACAGCATTTGTTTGCTTGTAACAGGAAATGGGGGAAGGGAAAGACAGCAAGGGAAACGTTTTTTCCAGGCTACGCGTCTAGCTTGAAAGAGGCTATCAAGTTAGTGACATGTTAAGGGGCTAAAATGACTGGTATTTTCTCCAAATAGCTGAAAGCTCAGTCACCTTTATCTCATCAGTTTAGAACATATTTCATTGGACTAACTTTCCTCCTTTTTACAAAGGTTTGAAAAGGCTCTCAGTGACAGGACTGGACATTTAAAGAAAAAAGATTCACTCCAGAGGCATGAATATTGGTTACCTGACTTAAAAACTGGAAACCAGAGAGCAATTGGGGTACACAATGAGCAGAGAGACCACATGGCCATGACCGAAATGCAGCTGCCACCATCTACGCTCTTACCTTGCCCCATCTACAGAAAAACATGCAAGTCCAAGCCACCTCTGGGGTATGAGCAGTAGCTTGTTAACCCACAGTCACTCAAACATATAGTCAAGCCCTAAAAGATGGCTCTGGCTCCTTCTCCGAGTCTGGTATTGTAGACACTAACAATAGCTTCAGCAGTCATTATGTTAGATGAAAACAGGCAGTCTCACCGCAGTGCAATCACTAGGCAAGGGACAGATTCCTCCAGTGAGAGCCTGCAGCCTGGCAGCTGGCTGGCCAGCCATAGCATGATTATTGGACTCTACAAATCATCCTAGGATAATCTTGAAATTAGACAATGCCTTGTGAGCACAGACAGCGGCTCCCAGCAGCTGCTGTGTAAATCAGACATCTGATTTTTTGCCTAGTTTCTTAAGGAAGACTTATGTGATTGCTTTGTTTGCCAGACTCCCCCTGCCCACCCCATAATTGTTGAGCCTATTGATGGATTTCTGTCATGACAGAGACAGAGATTGCAAAAACCCCTCCACTTCCTAGAGGTTTCATGAAATAGATGGCTAGATAGAAGAGGAGCTTATTGCTGCCTGCACCAAAGGGATAACTACAGTGCAATCTGCCCCTCCCTTTCTCTAGACAGCAGGAGAAATATCACACATCCTTCAATAGAAGACAAAAATTTCCAACTTTGTATCAAGTTCTTATCAAACCCTAAGAAAGAAGTCTGTAGACATCCCTGATCACTGTGCTACTTGCTTACAGATAGCCTTTGATAAGATGCAATGTTTATTTCACTATATTGTTGCTGAAAATGAATGGCACCTATTTCTCAGTATTTAAAAAGACTATGTCATGTCACATGAAAACAGCACATTGCTCCTGGAAGAGTTCCACGTCCAGATGTCCACTTCACCAAAAATTACATTTTCATCCATTCAAATACCTCCCACTTAATTCAATCCTGGGTTAATTTGATCCTTCATTTAACATGATCACAGGACTAAAAGGAAACGCACGGGTCATCAAGTCCAGTCTCCAGCAGGCATCACATCATATAATCCCTTCCACATGAGCCTCTAACAACCAGTCAGCCCAGCATATTAGAATCCCACATCAATTAGTTCTACCACACTCAATGGTTACTGAGTGGGACCATGACTTACACCAGAGGGCTGTGTCCTTGAGGTCAGACTCATCCCATGCATTCCTACAAGATCCTAATCATCTCTTAACAAAATTCAGTGGTCTTTTATTCTGCACATGCCACCAAATGATCATGAATTTCATCACAGATGATGGAAGCCGCAATTCTAAGCAAGTCTAAAGGTGACCAGTGATGAAGCAGCTACAATTATGTACTCTACTGGTTATACACTGCTACTCTCAGGCATAGACATGCTCACACTGTTAAGTAACCTGAGAGATTCACCACCGTAACAGAGTGAGAACAAGTTCATCTCCGTATCAACTCGGTTTGCAGAATTCAGCAGGCTGTTCCTTTACTTCCATAGATCCTTCCTTCACTTAGCTGTTGAGGAACTTCTTTTAAGCTAACCACTAAAACAAAACCACCTCCTCATCTCTTCAGTCCCCGGAAGAACGCCACAGTACCCTGAGAATGTTTATTTCTCTTCCCAGCAAGTGGAAACACAGATTAACTCACCATCATAATAAAACTTGACATTTTCAGGCAGAGGTTCATATGGTGGAGCAAATACAGGACCTTTGTGCTCTAGGAACTTCCATTTAATACCTTCAGGGTAGCGCTCTTCTTCCCACCTTCAAGAGAGAAATATGAATCAATACAATTTTAAGTTCCTAACCTTATTTTATTACTATGTGGGTATAAGAGTATGCTAAAGAAAATCAGCAATCAATCCCTGCTTTGCCAGGCACCGACTAAGTACAAATATTCAATGCACTGTCACCATTTATTTTCTTTCCCCCGCTCCTTTTCTTTTTTTTTTTTTTTTCCTCATTTTTAAGAAAAAGTACAGCCATGTCCATGAACAGAACACCTTGGGTCACAGGTTATCTGATGACACCATAGTCCTCACCTCCCACTTGCTGCTCTTTTCACAAAAGTCGCACAGATGAAAAAGCTTAAAACTTAAGAAAATGAGGAATTCAGTCTTGTAAAGCAGCTAGGATCACACCAAATTAGAGTCAGCTGTGATCTAACATCAGGTCCAGGATGCCTGCTCAGCAAAGCCAAACAATTGTAGTATATTATGCAGCTGCTTTCAGATGTGGACAAGTATGCCATTAAGGGCAGAGATAAAGAAACAGATGTTCATTTACGACCTAAATGAGAACAAACCTGCTCAGACAAGAAAGACTGAAACCTGCTCTGTCATTTTAAATTCATTCCAATTCTTTTGAGTAAGAAAAGCATACTTGGAAGAAAAACAGAGTAGCACAGGAAAATTGCAAACCTGCCTTAAAGCACCTCTATAAAAATGTTTTGCAGTTGATGCATTAGGTATCACAACACAGCAAGGTAGGCGCCACCAATCCCACATTCCAACTGAACAAACTCACAGGGTCAGCAATTCATCTACAGAGAAAAGGGGTCCCACCAGGCCAGTATCCTCCCCCCAGTCCCCAGTAGGCCCCCCAGTGTCCAAGCCACTGATTCCACACTCCTCCCCTCCCCTCTACACTTCTTTCATCATTACCAGAACATTACTGCTACATGCTGCTGGCACAGGATTCCCTGCTGAGAAAGGCTATTTTACCTTAGTGATTAATCAACTGGAAGACCATTAACCTGTCACACCACTCAGTCGAATTGCCCAGACAACTTTGTTGAGCAGCCATGACAATAAAAAAAAGTTCAAGCTTCCTTCTAGCGTCAGCCCTATGGAGTAGTCCCATTCTGGGTGCAACAGCGGCTGAGAAAAGACATGCAGGTACTGCACACATCTCAGGAATTGTGATACACAAATACAGATCACTTCATCCCTAATGAGGTAACAGGATCACTGTACAGAAGGTAAGCACTGTATAAAGAAAAAAGCAGCTTCTGCTAGAAGACACTCAAAATACCTTACTGGTGCCTGTACATGAAAAATTTAGAAACAACAATAATTCTATGCAACACAGCACTTTGCTATAGTTAGAAAGGCACCATCTTTGACCACAGCACTAGACCTGACTTGTTCGTATAAGCAGCACAGTAACATTTTTAACGGCAAAGCCACAATACCAGCTATCAGTACAAAACCTGCATGTCAGATTTCAGTACCTGGCTGGGAAGAAGACTTGAGTAAACTATGTTGATACAAGAAACTAATACTGACATTTAAAGGCTAGACCCCAAATATTTACATTCCTAATGATTGTTTCTTAAATTAATTATAAGCTAGAAATCTAAATATTTTGTCAAATATAGGCCTAGGTTTTTCTACCCAGAAGCTCCTTCCAGGAAAATAAATCTAAACCATTCGCCTCTTCTCCCAGCCAGAAAAAGGTTATCCTCTCTGACAATGAGTATTTTTATTCCAGTCAGAAAAACTGAGGGGATCATTCACAGTAGGTACTACTTTACAGGACAGGTTTGTAACTCTTGCTTTTCAGCCGTGGCTTTTTAAGATTTATCAACTCTAGTATTTATTTGCTGAGAAATTCTGTTCTTCTACCCATTCCTGTTCTGTAAAGGACACATGTAAAAGGAGTACTAGAAAGGCAGTAGTTTAAATAGATAGCTAAAGCATGTGGTGCCTTTTGGGAGGGATACAAGGAAACATGGGATCCATGAGGTGGTTTCTAAGCCTAAAGCTACCAGAAAGTTTGCCACAAAAAGATCACAAACCATTCCCAATCCCACCTCCACCTTCTAAACCTCATACATAAGTATTAAGATAAAGTAAAGGTGAGCCTCCCGAGTTCAACCAATTTTTCATCCTCGTTCAGTTTTAAACAAAAACAGCATTACAGCAACACTGCTCAAAGTAGCTCCTGGTCCTAAAGCAACGTTCTACAAATGATTCTGTGGGAGCAAGGAGAATGCTGCCTATAAGGAGAGCTGCCTTACTGAAATTGTGCTAATCAGTCATACAAGTTCCTCAATTAAATCCCATAACAAACCTGTCTAAGAATGACAGGGTGGCTCAGGAAGGTAGAGCTGGGGAGGGTTTTTCAAGTGGAATGAAAATAGAGAAGATTCTTCCAAAAAAAAAACCAAAACCAACCTGAAACCAGAATACCTCAGGGATATGTTATTTCAAGAAAATGAACTTGCTATAACACAAGGTGGGAGAAGTGCTCGTAAGGTGTACTTCTGGATCACATATTTTCACACACTGACAGGGTGTGAAAATGACCTCTAAAAGAGCTCCACATGGTGATGAATGAGGCCAATGCCTTGGGAATGTCTAGCATCAAGTATTCACATAAGTGAGGATGAAAATGCTCAAGGCAGCAAGTACTTGAGGAAGCAGCCAAAAAAAGATATCAGACATTCAGAGAATTGACTCAGATGGAACATAAAATGCCCTTAAGAGACACAATTGAAGTGCAGATGAAACCCTGTCCAGCAAAGACACGCTATACAAAGCTGCAGATGGACGACAGGAACATCAGCAGAAGGATGCAGTTACCCACTGCCAAATTTTGCAAAACATGCTTTCAAAGACAGTTTTCCTCAGCAGTAAGCACAAATCGCAGAGCTTACCACAGCTACCTGGGACTGTGCTGCCAAGGCAGGTGAGGGGAGAACAGTACAGCTTTCCAGTAAAGCTTTGCTGTTGAAGGATACAGACTACAAGGGAACTGTGTAACAGAATATTAAGTTAGACAGAACCAGCAAGAGCAGCTGAGACAAAGCCAAAAAGACAACAGATTGTTAGGGCTTAAAGAGACCTTCTGTAGCTTCCTATTGCTTCATGTCCCTGTAGTTTGTTAATATCAAAGCACATTAAAAATACGCTGTCACAGGCATCGAGAAAAAAGTGGACTGTTCAAAATAAAAAAAAAAATCAGGATAGTTGGAGAGGGGCCTCAAAACCAAATCTCTAAGAGAGTACACAAGTATGGAAAAAAATATGCAAGTGCTGATGTTCTGAGGAAGCTGTGACAATCAGAAATATGCAAAGACTGTAAACACTACAAAAGAATTCTTTTTAAAGGTGAATCAATAAGAGTGACAAAGGGGTAAAAGACCGAACCTGAAAGGACTGAAGATTGCAAAGGCATTCCCCAACACTACAGATCTATAATTAGCCAAATGATCTGAGGAAAAAAAACCACTCAGAGATATCATCCCCAAAAGGTCATAAAAATACATTACAGGAGATAACAGGAGTGCAGAAAACACATACACTTTTGAAAACCACATATGCATTAAACTGAGGGAAGTATTAAGGCCCAGACTTCAAAACACACAAGTAATAGCTCCTCAAATCCAGCAATAACAATAGCTTAAATTACTGTGAATAGTTAAAAAAGATCCAGCAGGTTTCTTAGAGAGCACTACTGGTGCAGCACAGGCCTGTCTTCCAAATGAACCACAAAGTTCAGATTTATTTTAGAAAGATTCTAACAAAACTGAAGAGTGAAAGCACAACTTCAGTTGCTCAGTGATGTTACTTTAGGATCCTGGGCAAGACAAAGTGCTTTCCATTCAAAACTTATTTTCAAAATTCATTTTCCAAACAGCCCAAGCTTAACTGGTCACTTGAACAACTTCCATTTTTGTGTCAGAGGCAGGAGCAGTTTTCAGCAGCATGCAGTTGACATTCAGCTTGTATAAAAAGGTAGACACCCTCTCATGCTGTACCCTTTATATAACACAGATAAGACCTACTAGAATACTAGTTAATAGTCCTGCCCATATTTATACATTCCTGCTGACACCCCAAGCCCACAAGTTGTCATATTGCTCTGAAGAGTGTCAGCAAGAAGCAGGTTCCAGGCATAAGAACACCAGCAGCTGACCATTATGGGTAGCCTCTACAATCTATAAAGTAAAAAAAAAAAAAAAAAAACACAACAAAACCAAACCAAACCCACAAAAAACTTATTTCTTGCTTTAGGTATACCTTTTCTGGTACACCACTTCTACTTCAGAGGATGAACATAGTGAATGAGATATTTATTTAGAGCTTACCAGAACGTAAGCCAATTATTCAGAACAAATCCTCATGAATCAATGAAAGAGAAAGCCAGATGTGCTTGTTCAGTCAGCACAGGAGGTAACAGGGAAAGTCCAGGTGCAGAGAGCAGCCTACATCATTGATATATAGTTACCATTTCCATTTCTGTTCCTCCTCTTTTTTCGGCTTCTTTCTCTTGTCTGCTTCAGGGACTTTTTTATCTTTGCTCTTAGCTTTCTTTGCTTTGCTGTCCTGCAAAATCAGTAAGAATCTGTTAGAACAAGCTACTATATTTCCCTTCTCCTCGAAAAAATGTTTTAAAACTAAAAGACTGTCTCTTGGGGTATATAAGTTTGACCACAAACAACTGAATTCCTGTGGCCTCACTACATAAATGCACTCTTAGATCATTCTATTAAGTCAAAGATGGCTGATGGTCCCACTTATATTTTAAGCTGAATTCTTTTATTTTGCACTTGGGACATGCTAAGTGCACACACAGTTATTCTGCTTCACCTGGTAAGTGACAAGTCTGGGCTATCGTAATGTGATTGTTTAGTTATAGAAACACCCTCCTTGGCCTGCACTAGTGTATCTAGTCTGGCAGGTGCTACAGAGCACACTTACAGCACTGTGAGGTGGCTTCTGGGAAGGTACTGGTATATGCTCACTATAGAGACACTTTCAGTGAAGAGAAGAATTAACCATGTTGCCAGGAGGTGCTTGCAATGTGTGCCTCACAAGGGTATCTTTGCTAGATGTGGAGTGTAGTTCATTAGTCTCAAATTGTGGCTAGCTTCTCTTTGCCGAGTCCCTCTCTAAAGAAATTTCCACCCTAGACTCCATCTAAAATCTTTAAGTGTCCTTCTAGCAGCTAATGTTGGTTTCATCTCCTCTGCTTCTGAACTGTGCTACATCATCTGTGCAATTACCAGATGTTGTTAGTATGGCTCCTCTACCCTCTGTGAGCTACTAAACAGAAGGACTGAGAATTGCCTGGAACAGGCTGAAAGTTCATGTCCTGGAGGCATCTTCACCCGTTGTTCTAAGAGTAGGAGAGAAAGTTTTCCTGACTTTTTATATATTATGGCTCAGATAAGTTAGCCTGCACCATAGGTGGGGATCTACCACATGCAGCTTTGTCCCAGACTGGCCCCTGCTTCCTTACCCTTGAATCAGACTCCCCCCGCTCTACTTAATTCAACACCAAATTGTCAGCCTTGCTTTTCCTGATCACGGAAGTAAACTTGTCTTTTACATTACCTCTTCTTCCTCTTGTTTCCTTTTCTTTGCTTTCTTGATGTCTTCTGTTTTGATTTTCTTGGGTTTGTACTCAGCACTGTAAGAGCAAAAAGACTAGCTGACGAAAATAATCAATTTTCCAGTACAAAAAATAAAGAGAAGTCACATGTATACAAAGTTTGTGTTCACAATATTTCTGGCACGTTTAGTTTCTAAAGAATATAATTTTATGCCCCAATGTCTGAAGACTAAATAATTCCTATCCAGAAAACAGCCCCTACAAGTTTCAGATTGCTGAAGCAAAAATCTTCCCCAATGAAGAATCAATTCAAAAGCATTAGTAGTCACCCAGTAATTACATGGGATGGGATAAACAAGCAAAAGCTTAGTGGCATGTTCTATCCCCAACTCCTTTTCCAGTCATCAGTCTGGGATCTGCCCACAAGGCTTACTTTTTGCATCCCCCACTAGTTCAAACAATAGCAAAATTGACTACTGGCAAATTCTTAATCTTTCCATTGCAGACATGAGATGGGAGGCCACAAAACCTTAACAGAAGGCAGCAAACGATTACACAAAAAGATGTCACACCCATCTCTCGGAAACTGAGCGATACCACGTAAGAACAGAATGCCACTATGGTGGAACCCTTCCAACCCTTTAACTCCAGCCTGCTAATAAGGTCACACTATCTATAAAGAGCTGGATGTACACAAATGGTGACAGACCACAGTGTGATGTAACTGGGCTTTTTACTTTACTGGGTAGGCTACTATATCAAGCAAACATCATGTGTATTTTTCTTTTGATTTAGAGACAAAAATCCTCAGCATAACCCACAACGTACTTCGACTCTAGACAAATCATGCTAAGCAGTGCAGGCAAACCTCCTCTCCACCCCCAAACAGGCTGACAATGCATTTTCTTCCTCCTGTGCAGTCATTTCCTCACCCAACAGAAACCACTGCAGCCACTCAGCTAGCGTGAATACCTCACTTGCTCAGATTTATGTTTTACAATCTTCACCAGTGTCTTTACCTACCCTCTGGGCTTTTTCTTTTTTATTTACTAGCTCTGCAACGTTTCACAGCACCATCTGCAAAAGCAGGTAATGGTATTTTGCCTTGGACAGCACAAATACTATTCTTGCCCTGCTCAGAGAACTTGTAACAGCATAAGGAGTTTGGTCTCAGACCTCCAGTGACCCATGTGAACAAGTTTGTGCTGATGACCTGAAATCCCACCTGCTCCCTCAATGTTATCTTTTTAAAACTAAGGGCAAGCATCCAAGTCACCAACACCCACACCACTTACTCATCATCTTCTCGAGGTCTCTTCAGGGGTTTAGAGTCCTCTTTAGGAGACGCATAAAACCCATCATCATCTGGTTCATCTTTAATACGTGGTGGACTACAAAAAGAAGCAAAGAAAGGTGGTTCTAACTTCAAAGAGGAAGTTTCTTGTAAACCAGCAACAACTCAGTTTTAAGCAATAATCATCTGCAAAATGTCCTCCAGTCCTGGAATGTGTTGTCATCTTAAGACCCCAAAAACCTGAGGTGTGTCATTCTCTATCCACAGACAGCATAAGGAGAGAGTCATTCAGTGTCTATGTATTTGCCATTTCCCAAGCAACTTCAATTTCAACTGCTTATATTTCACTGTGCTTCTTTCAGGTTTTGAGTAAAAACAACTGTAGCTTCCAGCACTTTTAAATATACTTAAAACAAAACTGAAATGCACACATGTGTGCAGTCAGAGGACATTATTTAGTTTCAACTCAATATCCTTACTGAGCCTGATAAGAGAGAAAAAGATTATCAACTAAACAAAGATTTTAAAGCTATTCCCCTGAATCTTTTGCCAGCTAAATATTGAGGCATGTGAAAACCAGAAAAGGAAACAAAGATTTGGCAAAGTTAAACTGATCAGTCTGTTTTCACTATCCAAACTGTGGGAAGTAAACAATCCTGTCCCTTTCAACAGACCACAAATATTAAGTTAGGCTCAATGTTTTCAGCCATAATGTCCCAAGACATCAGTAATAAGAGAAAAAAAATAGAGTATGAGTGCAAGAGAGACTATCCCTTTAAAACACCTCATTATTCTTAGATTTCACAGAAGCATTTCACTTATCTTCATAAAGAAAAAGATGTCTCAAGGAGTAAAAAATTACATTTTGAAGCACTTAGCTCGGGTAGAAAAAGTAACAGTGTCATCTTGGGCTTTCCTATTCATATTCAATCAGCAATTTCTGTATCAAATTGACTCAGTTTCCAAGTCAACATACGGATTTTACAATTGGATGGAGTGAGAGGAAAAAAAAAGCAGCATTCTGCTTTGTAGATCACAGTCAGCAAGAGACATTCTGGAGTCTTATTTTAGCTGGTAATGTGTCCATGAAGCAGAACAAGGCAGTTTGCTCTTTCACAGCTGTAAAGCCACTGCAGTGCTGGCAGATGCAACTCAGGGGGAAGATACGTGCTGCTATAAGAAGCCATTTCTGTGGCACTGCTTATGATTAACTAAGACACAAGTCTGCAGCACGTAGACGGTTGCAAAACGTCTATGGTAAAAGGAGTATTCGTCCCATTTAATTTATTCTCCCTTCCAGGCAGAAATTGAGAACTACTGTTTATTAAGTTGCCAGGAATTTTATCTATTCTATTTTAACACTGAAATATTTCGCAACATTTTGTAATAGTGGGAAATAAAGTGTGATTATATTAAAAGCAAGGAGCCGTATGACCAAGCTGAACCTTGACTTGCATTGTTTCCAAGACTGTAACACTGCTCATCGTACCAAGTCTTAAGGAAGAAAATCAAAACCATCTGAGTGAGGACATTATTCTCTGGTGAACTTGTAAAAGAACATTTCAGCAGGAAAAAAAGAAAATAATTACTTTACTCTTAGCCAGCTTTTGGCCCTGAAGAAGGCACAATTGTGATGGCTCCTCCAGGCTTTCCTCAAACACACAAAAAGATGCTCTTGGACAGTAAGAGGACCCAGTTACCTTGATATGAGAACACCCAACGTCCCGGGTGAGATTAGCACATGTATGCAATTCTGCTGAACAGTAGAGGCTAGAAAGAGTTATTATTAACTATTTCCTGTACCATGAAACACCTAAATGTCATTGCTTTCTATTTCCAGAGTATCCCCAAAAGGGCCTGGAGAGGGCGCCTCTTCCCTGTATCAAGCATAACTACTTACTTTGCATTTTTAAATAGGAGTAAGAAAATAAAACAGATGGAAAAATTCATGTCAAGAGGACACATTCAAAGTATGCAAAGAATAACTAACAGGCATGGACTAGAGAGGTGTCTTCTCCCAACCTCTCTGTGTCCACAGAACATGGTGAGAGTAGAAGGATTTTTTTTTAAAGTGGATTCATAAAACTGGACACATGAATGAAAGATTTTCTTGACTAACAGATATGAACACGTGTATCCACCATACCACAGACCTCCAAGAAGTCAATAGACTGGATTTACCACCTTAAAAATAACCAACAGCTGGATTTAAACAAGTTACAAGAGATCCTGGTTGGTCAACTAGTAAGAAAAAGTACTCTTTTAACAATTGCTCACTTCAGGTTTTTAATAAGACTATTTCATGATGACTGATACAACACGTAAGTCCAGGAGGCTCTATTATTAGCAGAGATTTAGTAGAATAGGACATCTAGGCATCTTCTGAATGTACTTCTGATTTTACACAATCACCCTCCTTACTTGTCACTCCTCTGCAAATGCTTTAGGCTGTAGCCACTTACAGAGAAGAGACACGCAGAGGCAATCTGGATTGTCTTTACAAGGCCCTGTCTCTAGAAGAAGCCTGCAGGATTCAAGCACCAATTTTACAACAGAGGTTCTTTCAACTCCAGCTACCAAAGTTTCCATAGTTCAACCTGTCCTTGGCAGAATTCAACTATTTAATACTTGGACAAACCCAGCATGTGCAGGCAGATACCAGGTATTCAACAGCTCCCATCTCCAGTTACTAGGTAAGTAGATCAATTACCAATTCCCGTAATTGAGAAGAATATATCATCTGAAGGGGTCAAAAGTGTTCCCATTTTTTCCCAAGACCGAGTGAGTGGAGTCAAACACTGAGCACCTAAGAAAAGTCAAACTGCTACTTTTTTCACATCATAGGCCTGATTTCTTACCTGGAGAAACCATTTTCCTTTTCCTTCTTTATTTTTACATCACCAGATGATTTCATCTGAAAAACATAAAAAGTAGGAGCTGATTAGCACTGCCCAGAACACCTTATGCTTTTCCAACATGCAACACAGTCAGGACATTTAACTTGCAGAAGGAACCAAAGGGCACTGTGACTGTATCTTCATCCCTTGTAGCCCTTAGTGACCTACACGACACACCAAAAAGGCAACATTTTCTGTAAGTCTTAGTCAATTCAGTGTTTTCTGACCTTCTGATTTCTTCAACAGATTGGAGTTAAGTGTCTAGTTTGTCCTTGCACAGAACAAACGTGATCTAACAGATTTTTCTCCCTTGTCTCTGAATCTAAGCTTGGCAAAGTAAAGGGAAAAAATGTGGAGCCAGTGGACAGAGCTCCATTGTGTAACTGTTTCCACTCACAATACCTGCAGATAAAGCCCTTACAAGTTCATATTTAGCACTCCACAAACCAAGTCTCTGGGTCAGCATTGGGATAATTCTCTCCAGGCTGATAAAAACTTGGAAGTATAAGCTACATCTAACCCACTGGGTTTGTACCATTCAGTAGTATAAACCAGAACCATCCTCGTGTCTCTCCCGCAGGAAACACCTACCTTCTCTTCCTTTCTCTTCTCCTTGTCTTTATCTTTGTGTTTGTCTTTGTGTTTCTCTGAGCTGCCATCTTTGTGTTTGGTTTTCTCCTTGTCTTTGTGTTTCTTTTCTGAGGAATCTTTGTGCTCACTGCAAGACAGAACAGTATGTTTGCAGAGGGGAACACGAGGAGGTTTGACTAATACAGACTTCCATCGGTAAAGAGTTACAGGTTTTGATGATTACAAACCCTACAAAATAAGGGATCACCTTAACAGGAAGATCCACCACAGTCTCCTGTCACATGTCATCGATTCTCCTGGAGAGGAAGAGGAACAGGAGGGGAACATAACACAAAACCACAGCTGCCAAGCGCTCCACTTCAGGAAAACCCCCACCAGCCTGGATTGCTGAGGAAATCCACAGCTGCTACACTTAAAGCTCAACACTTTAAGTTGAATTCCCACTGTCTCTGCTTTGCCTCTTTTTCCTAGTCCACGTAAAAGGTCACTGGAATAGAGCTGCCAGTCCCGTCAATGCCCATGTCAGCTTTTGCTCAGACAACAGTTTGTCATTGTAGCAGCTCTCATCTCTGGAACTTAAAGAGAAAACCGCTGATCTCTATTATTCCCAAACAGATGGGAAAACCAGAGCAAACAGGATATGCGATGTCCTTGTGTTTATGCAAAGTCAAACAGAAAAGGCAGGAATAATGCTGCAGTCCTCAGTCAGAGCTGTTTCATCAACTGTGCCTCACCACCATGGTCAGCCCAGCTCTGCTCTGTCGAGAAGATGCTGCCATGCAGGATGGGAACTCACAAAGGTGTTTCCAAGTGAAAATCTGGTCTGCTACTACTCAGTCTGGTACTACGGGTAACAGTATTTAAACACCCAAAATTCTTTAGTCAGAACAGAGGGAAAAAATGCTCCCAAGGAGAAGAAAATTAACCTTTTTTTATTCCATCTCTGCCCCCTTCTGATTTCTGAGACATTTGGATCACATTTTCAACTTTTTCTTATCAACCTGAAAGACACATGGCTGTTTTAAAATAAAAGTTAGTTTTCTCATGGAATGACTTGACCCTTTGAGCCAGAAAGAGGGGAAACGCTCTCAGGACATTCATGATAGATACTGCAAGAACTGGCCACAAGGATTAGCAGCACCGTTGTGGAAGTCAAGCAGCAAACCTGTCAATTCAACAGGGCTTCAATACACATTTATAAGGTGGAAATCAGGTTCTCTTCCATCGGGCACAGTTAGACACCAAGCAAGCTGCCTTCCTCGTGCTGGTAGTTCATGTGCCTCCTTCCTCAGCACCTGACTCCCATCAGCTGGGACACACTCTGCTTCTCCTTAGGACTATGCAATGCAATGCAAAGCTTTACTAGAAACAGGCAGCTTCCTCATTTCAGTGATTTCAACACTCAAGTGCAAGCCCAAACTGATCTGGGGGAACACAGCCCTGAAAAACAGCAAGCCTGAACTCCAGGTAAGAGCATGATTTTTAAAAACCATATATGCTTCAAGTCTTCTTTCTATCATAAAAACAGACTGCAAAAGGGTTGGATGTTTGATGGCTACAGAAAGCAAGCAGCACATTAACCAGCTCCCATAAAGTTTGCGTGTGATTAAGAGGAAAGCAACCACAGTCACAAACACGCCAACCCACACCCAGCTGCAGAACTGCAGAGTAAAGTCCAACGTCGAGAGTTTCAGAGCCTCACATAACACTAGCACGAATGGACCTGAACCTGCAAAAGGTCTAAATTATTCAAGCTCAGAGTAGCACACACTCCAATAAATACACACCAGCCTTCCGAGCCCAAGCAGCTAAAGCATGAAAATCCACGTCTAAAGGAAAACAGTATGTTCACGTACTGTGTCGCATTAGATCAGTAGGAAGATACACCAGTTTCATTTTAACTCTCTAGCAACCTCTTTATACTACATATGAAACTGTAAAGGAGTATCTAAACATTAAAAGGCAACTGGCACTCTAGAAATTCTTGTAGATAGACACACAGCACCACATGTTGCCTGTGAGTAAAGATTCAACAACTGCAGACTATTCTTACCCAGCAGATCATGTTATGTACACTGTGTGATCAGGACATGCAAGTACATACACAGAACATCCTGACACTGGATCTCGGAAATCCACGAGATGCCCGCTCCTCTGGCTCAGATTTGACATCCCAGTTTCTGTACCCTGATTATTCATCAGTATGTCAAACTCACGACACCTATTTAATTTTCCTTTGCTACAACTAGATTCATTGACTGTCTGAAAGCACAAACCCCACATATGTTATTAATAATTTTTAAACTCAGGAAGGTCTGGAAATTCCAACTTGATACCTTGTACTGTTATCTGTATAGTACCTCATCTGCCAAAGATTTAAGTTTTACAATTACAAAGGGACATCATCATCAAGGAAAAAACATAATGAACAAATACACAAGGCTTAGACCCATGTTGCTCTCTGCAGATCTGCTTGTTTCTCTTTTCTGACTCTTTCTTGTTCTTATTTGGTATTTAAATTCTACCTGAGATAACATGTTTTACCCAGACAACAATTCTTATTTTCAAAGCCATCGATGGAGGTAAAGCTCATGGCTGTGTCTGTTGCTTTTGAGTTTAGAATAGCAAAAAAAAAGAGAAAAAAGTTTAAGTTTTCAAAAGCACCGTGCTCCTTTTCACTAGCAGCCAAAAGCACTAGCTTTCAGTATGTGACGGGTAGAGCCCTGGGATGTACACAAAACGTGACTAAAAGCAAATTAATAGATGACAATCTACATCTGCAAAGCTAATACTGAAAAAGGCAGAAAATCTCATTGGCCTAGAGAAGCACTGACAATTTTTGTGTGTTAAATGCTTACGGACTACAGCTGGAATAAAGAGTGCTAAAAACTTAGGCTTGCATAAGCAGAAGCTCAAACGACATCCCCCTTGAAAGAGAGTAAGCGGCCACTGTTGAAAAACTGTTATGCAATCTAATCTAAAGCTAAGATTTTTCAGCACCGGAGTCAAAATCAAGAAGTCTGGATTCCCAATTCAGTCGTAGTTGTTGGCTTTTTTTATTTTTATTTTTTAATCACATGATTATCCTTCCCTTTTGCTCTACAGGGAGCAGTAAGATTTCTTACCAAAGCAATGTGGGTTCAGATAACCCAAGGAAACTCTGTCTCCAGTTTCACTCTGCAGTTTCATTTTCAAAACAACGGTATTGGTGGCTAGGCCCTGAGGTCCTGCTCGCTGCTGCTCCTGGTATTTGACTGGAAGAAATTCCCCAGATAAAAATCTGATTTCATGTGCTACTCGCTCCAATGTAAAAAAAAAAGCGCGTATATTTCTTTCCCTCATTTGTAAATAAGACTGCTTGTCAGACCTACATGTTTCTAGACACTGGACCACAGCTCTGACTTCAACAACTCAGTCCAAAATTTTATAACATGTGCAACAATGAAGGCATGTGCCCCTCTTCCCTAAGAGGGCCTGAAATCTGCATCTCCCAGAAAACCTCATTTGGAAACACACTGATAACAAAGGCCTCAAGCAACAATCCTGAGAAGAGTAAATTTTTTTTCTCCAAAAGCAAAGCAAGTTGCTCAGATATTAACTTCAGTCAGCATGCTGAGCTGCTTTGGTCTTTCATTTGGCTAAGATACTTATGTGAGCCTCCAGGGGAACACAATTTAACCACCACACTAATCTCAAAAGAAAAGAGAAGCCAACAGGACGCCATCCTTACCCTGAAAAAGGAGTTTCAGCCTTCTATCAGAAAGCTATTTTGAGACAACCCCAAAGGGATGGGGAACAATTTAAAGATCAGAAGTCTCTCTTCCTGGCCAGTTTAAGAATGGGGAAAAAAAAAATAAATCTCTTTTCCTTAAAGAAACCAAACACAACCAAAGAAAAGGTCTCAAGACTGCATGCACCCAGATAATTTTATCCTGAATTCATTTCTCAGAGCACTGTGGATCCTTCGTTACCCTTCCTGCACATACCCCTTTGCCAAGAAACCAGCTTGAAGTCACTTAAGTAGGACAGCAAAACCCCCCTAAGATAGAGGAAAGCTTCAGTGCAAGTTAGCCTGAAAAGAGGACAATTGGATCATAAAAACGTTGTTCGCAATCTGTTTTAGAAATACCCAGCTTTGCTAAGAAAGTAAGATCTTCTTTTTTCACCCAGACCATTACAGTTGAACCAATGCAATGACACGAATTTTACACCTCTGAAGGTGCTTAATGCTGACAACCTGCACTGTTTTTTTTGTTCTTTGTTGGTTTTGGGTTTGGTTTTATTTTTTTAAGGTAACAAAGTACAGTAGGACACCATATTAATACAGGCAGAACCAAGGATTACATCATCTAGAGACATATCATGGTACTGGCTTAGTTCAGACAAAGGCCAGATGAGTACAAACGCATCTCCTAAAGCACTACAGCCTGTTTGCTAGCTTGCTTACTGTCTTTCTTTTAGAGTTTTAGTGTGAACAAGGCCTTGGAGAGCTCAGGCTGAAGCACACAAAGCAGTAAACGCAACAGAAGCAGCCATTGCCCTTGAAAGCGTGGCTGTATTTCCCAGTGAGGATGCCTGCAGGAGGACAGGAGGGAGGAGAGGGAGAGGAAGGGAGAACAGACACCTGGCAGCAGCTGCTCAGGCTATGATCACATGGGAAAGTCACAAGTGGAAAGTGTTTCCAAAGAATGGCAGATGTGCAGATCACAGCTTCCTTCTTCAAACTACACAGCTTTGCAGTAATTTAACACCGCATTCTTCAGGTGCCATTTATGTATGTTAATAATCCCTTCCCAGGCCCTTTCCATTCCAGCTTCAAAATCACAAGCTGGGAAGGATGCTTTATCTAAAGTGTCTCTTATTTCCTCTCTCTCATATTCTCAGCTCTAATTAGGTCGTGACTAGGAATCTGCTACTAGCAAGCACCAGAGCCTGCTGCAAGCGGAGCTTTGCTAGCCTACTCAGGAGCTGCTACAACGCAACTGAAGCGTAAAATAAGAGGGAGCTGTGATTTTAGTGAAATGTAAAAACACAATAGGGACAGAGCATAGGTTACGCAGCCCGTGTCCCGTCTGACGTAATACAGTATTACTGGAAAACTGTGATCATATTCAGACTAATGCATACCAAGGAATGGCTGACTGTGCAGGGAGCATTTCAGAAACAGAAGGCACACCAGCAAAGGACAAGTTTTCAGCTGGCTTGCAGTATTTTATGCTCACAGTTAGAGGGTTATCATATGGTGTTACAGGGAACGAACACGTGAGCCCTAATGGTTCTGCAGGGATTTCAGCAATACAATAAAAAAACCCCTGAAACCGCTTTTCCCAGAGTTGAAAGGAGTCTTTTCACCAGTTTTCACAGATAATAGATCAAGCCTTCAGCAAGAGAAGCAAGATAAAAAGCTGGACTAATCAACAGCTGACAAAAATACTAGAAAGCAGAACAATATTCACACATTGAGACAAGGATCAGGCTTAGTATGCACCTTCTATGGATGTGCAAGAACCAGGTATATTACTAAATGAAAAGCAAAAATTTTTGCTACTGGAAGGCAGTGTCACATTAGAACACTGATCAAGGTGAACTGTGCACTCAAAGGGGGAATAAAAAGAAAACCGCCCATGCTAGAGAACAGGGGGTGCTGAAATTTTTTTTAAAAATTGCTTCTTCCCCTGTGTCAGGTATCCTGCCTCTTCCTGACCCCAATGCACACAGTTCTTAGCAGTCTGGGATCACATAATAAATCAGAGGTGTGCAAGAAGTCTAAACTCAAATTTATCTTTATTCACAACTAGCAAACGCCTGGAATCTGTGTTTTTCCTAGCAAAACCATAAAACTTAGAAGATGCCAGTGAAGATCAGGTCTATAAATCCCTCATGTGTTCCACGCTTCTGTTCATTTCAAGTTGTGATCACAAGAGATTTAGTAAACGGAGGAAATATGCAATCTGACAGAAGATTTTTCTTCCTGCGGCTCAGATGCTTGTCACATTGACAACACAGATCAGTGCTGCAAGAGCAGCCTCTTTACTCCCATTCCCTGTCACAGCCATTTCTGCACTCTTCAGTCTACTGGCAGCCCACACTCCATGCACAAAGCCCAAGACACCTGGCAGAAAGACACTTGTTACTGTGAACACTTCCAAACCAATCTCTAACAAGTCGTGGCTTCAAAGGACCCATTATTTCATTATTTTGCAGGGTCTACTTGTTTGAAATGCTCATGTCCCACAGATCAGAAACCTATTGCCACATCACATTTGTTTCACTTTATTTTTTTAACTACTGACATTTATATTTAATGGGTGTGTATTAGATTTTCATTTGGGGATTGGGAAGTACAGGGCTGACAAAAGGAGCAAAGGAAAATACTTCGCTTGATAGAGATTGCTTGATAGTGATGTGGATTCATTCTTTTATACGAATTTTTCTTAAGTGGGCTTTGCATTTTCTTTCCTTGAGGGGTGACGGAGAAGATCTGAGGCACACAAATGTTCTCTCCCAGTTTACTACAGCTGTAAATGAGTGGTTAAGATACAGAAGTGTCATCTTGTGAGTGGGAGAGGAGGAAAGCAAGAAGCAAAATTAAGAAGTTCTACATGCCACTCCACACACTTCTGCCATATGAAATCAAAATTATCTATTTTAGGTATTTCTGAGACTTATCTTGGCAGTTTAAATTCTTCAAAGTCTGGATACAGGAAACATTTATTCTCCTGCATTGGAGTTATTCTGCCTTCTTGATGCAGATTTTATTTTAAAAGCCTTTTTAAAGTACAGGGCAGGAAATGAAATTGTCAAACTATTACAGACAGATACAAAAATGATCTGCTTCAAACACAACCAGACAATGCTCTTAACGATGTACAATGTCCGATGCAGTACTGTACTTCTCAGAATGCAACTGGGGACTCTTCACACACTCTATAATATAAATTCCACAGAGGTACAAACTCAAGTTTCACCAACAACAATGGCCTGGATTTCTGCTAAAGCACCATTCAACCTCTTTGAGAATTATCAAAGATACAGCACAGCTTTTGCAATAACACAGCAGCTTTTCTGATATACAGAGTGGATTTTCTGAAGATTTACATGCAATTCTATTAATCCAAGATAAACTTTTCTAAAGGATTAATTTTCAATTTTAGCAACAGGTGACAGGCTTTTATTAAGTGCTTTAAAAATTCCCCATACAGATAAAAAATATTGGAAAATCCCACATTCTTGTTACCTTGGAAATTTTTTGTTTAATTTCTAATGAAGTAATGGCTATATTTTACTTGTTTTTCATTGGCAAAGGAGAAACTTCAGTACAAACAGGCAGATTTTTTTCCTTCAACGTTCTTCTGTTAAGAACTATCCCCTATCAAAATGTTGTCACAATTCTCAGCAGGGCAGAGGCTCTCAGAGGTCTGCTGTGGTCCCCCGCAGTTGGGTTCAGCTAATATTTTTGCTGCAGACAGGAGGTGCTGGATGGTTACAGCAGAGGAACAGTAACACGGTGGCAGTGCTGTGAGGCTGGGTTTTGGAAGGGGCACTCCTCACCTTTGTTTATAGAAACAAGACCTTTGACCCAGTAAAGTCTTTACAGCAAGTTGCAATGAGATGGGGAGCAACCATGAAAATCTCTTGTACCACATACCCACTTATATCATTGCAAAGAGCTTGAAAGAGCTGTTGTATTTAAAGAGGAGCTTTTTTTTTTACAAAAGGACAAGCATTGCAAACTTGCTGATGACCAGTTGCTATCAGCAGTATGCTACTTAGCAGATATTATCCAAAAAATAAACACATTTAACGGTGCCCCTTCACGGTGAAGGTGCCATTTGAACAATGTGTGAGGAAGTAGCTGCTTTTTAAAAGAAACTCATGCTACGGAGACAGCATCATGAAAACAGATCCATCAGTATGTGATTTTGTTGCCAAAACTGATGCAAAGTGTGTCACTGAGAAAAACTCTCCTAGCTGCATGCTTGAAAAACTTGGAAACAGAAAGCCCTTTGCCTGAGCAGTGGCTGGGCTGAAAAATGAGTATCCCTGTTCAATAAGCACAGCCAACAATGCACTTCTTCCACTTGCATCTATACTTTTCTTTGTGAAGACTCTTTTTCAGCACTGATGGCCATTATAACCAAGGATCAAAATAAACTGGACCTAGAACCAGCCCTTTGAATGGTTCTGCGAAGGGCTAAGCCAAGATTTTCAAAACTAACCAAGTATAGGCAATCACAGAGCCCTCACTCTTCTCCCAAGAACAATTTTGCTTTTGGTCTTGTTATATCACAGCTAAGAGTCCTTCTGAAAGAGGATAATTCTTCAGTATTTCCCACACAGCAATTTCCTCCCTTCCCACGGCTGGCAAAATTAAAAGCTATTAAAAATGGCAAAGTGATCAAATGCCCCCTGCTCAGTGCAACCCATCTGCTTAGCAGAATGATAGTGATGGACACTGGACAGTCACGCAGGCCATCCTAAAATTTGGACTTCTCTGTTCATCCTGGCTCTGTCCAGGAAAGTACAGGGACTGTAGCAGTAGAACCCGAACTGAAACTCAGCTTGCTTCACCCTTCCCCGTCCTGTCCCGTAACTCACCAGTCTGGCCTCTGCCATCCCTGGATTCACACCTCCCATGTGAACACTTGGCAGCCTTCTGGCCTCAAGCACATGCTCCATTCAGGTCCTTCCAGCAGCTCCCCCCCCAGCAATTCCCTGCTCACCACAGATCTTCCTCCACCTCCAACCCCATGTTGTGAGCTGCTGGGTTATCTCCTTCACAAGACAATAGTTACCTAAACCTAATCCTCACAGACACAACTTACATTTATGGAATTATGTGGCTGACAACTGAATCAAAGGATGTGGGGAACTTACATTATGAGGTCAGTGATTTCTAAAAAGTTTGTCTCAGAAGTCAGCAAGCAGCCACGGGTACCCTGAGTGTGACTGAGCATGAACAGGGCAGTGAAGATTTTGGAGCCCTCCTGAAGGAGTGATCCAACCGGAGTATCACACATGTGTCCACGTATGTTATCCTTCCTGAACACCACCTTCAAGATCGGATCGCATGATTCAGCACTTGAATACATTCATTTTTAAGGTGGCAGTTTTGAAAGACAGAAAACACAACTGTGCACTCAGCCTGCGGAAGTGAAGTCCCACCTTGCATAGGGGCCTGAGGGGCAAAGCAACATTATGTAATCTCTCCCCAAAACAGGCCTTGAACAAAACCTGTGCACACACATGCACTCAGTCATGCCAACCACATGGGTGTACCCTATTATGGGACTCAAGGATGCAGTATATTGTGCTCACAGGACAAATGAACACTTAACAGATAAATGAAAGTGACTGGAAGCTTTAGGCACTGTGCCTAGAAAACATGATGCCTTTCTCATAAGGATTTCAAGGCAACACTGTAGGAAGGAAGGAATTACTTCAAGATAAAGCATGATTACGTATCGTCTCACAAGCTACACCTCACAAACATATTAGCCATTCTTATCTCCTTTCCACTGTTTTGGTATTTATTGTTTACACAATCAGTAGTGTGCAGCTTCAAGTTATATGCTGTAATTAGTTCTTACAGTTAAAAATACGCTGACCATTTCCAACTCCTACACAAATAAGGTCAAATCTTTAATGAATTCTGTAAATTTAAAGATAGTGCTTATGTTCCTCCTTACAAAAGGATGTACTCTGCTAAGACTGTAGGAGAATGGTTTTTCAAGTGAAGCAATGGACATTTGGAAATGTGACACTGTCAATTTTGGGGTGAATGCTTGAACATCAGAAAAACGAAAATCAGAAATCAAGGCAATATAGATACGTGAGCAAAGAAGAGTGCAAACAATGTGTCCAAAGCATTTAATCTTTCTTGTGGAAGCTAGTAAATGCTGCAAGTTATTTGGCCTAGATTTCTTTTCCCCTGTCAACCATTTACTTTCAAAAAAAAAAAAAAAAGAAATGTATTATGGAACAGTAAGGTTGTGTAACTTCTCAAAAGGTCATAGAAAACTCAAATAAAGTGTGACCCCAATAAAACAGACCTACTGCTTAGCACAGACTCTCTCCTCTTTTCCATGTTTCTTTTTAATAGAAATCATTGTATACACAAGATTTTTTATTTGTTTTTAGATTGTGTTATCACAATTGCACAGAAATTAGTAACACTTGCTTGGCCATAGTATAAACACTATCTGTCATTCACCAAGTGTCACAACAAAACTTACCCTCCAGGGACTGTTTTTAGCAAGTTTCATTGTCAATATAGGCTCTGCAGCACTTGCACCTCAGGAGTTACAATTAGGAAAGCTTTTCTGAGTAACATCCTCTGTGTGACATACTTGCCCCACACTCCCATCACACCAAATCACCACGGACAGACCTGCACATCTGGTTTTTGCAGTTCACAGCCTAGGCTAGGGTATCAGCTGGACCACGGAATTCACCACCACCTCAAGAGCTACAGGTCATCACAGAGCACATAAGCATTCAAGTTCAGTGTGGATGATATGGCAGGTGACTGGCATGGAACACCTTTCCCATACAGTGGCAGTGTACTATATCAATCACATCAGACAAAACGGCATGCAATCCTTTCAAATTCATCCCATCATCTAACCCACCAGAAGTCCATAACACTGTCTCACAGTGTTCAGATATTCAGCCACCGCGGTAGCAGACCAAGGACATCACCATTGTTCTGGGGGAGCGCCTTTCCAGGTACTTCTCATTATTAGGAGGCTTAGTAGTCACATCAGGTTCACCTATGCTAGAACAGTGGGGTTTGTACCAACACGCAAGAGAGCTCCACGTTTCTGACAAACAATTGGAACCCCATACAAAAAAGATTATGATCAAAATTGATCAATCGTCATGAAGGTGGGGTTAAACTAGTTTTTAACGCCTTTAATAACACTAAGCTACAATAACCTTTCATATGTTAGTATTGGTTCACATTCACAAGATACACTGCTTCAGCTGCCCATATGGAAATGCATGCAATGACAGAAGTTAGGCTTAAAGCAACTAATAAACCACACTCAAAATGTAGCAATTCCATCCTCAGATATTATCAAAATAATTCTTGTAAGACTGCATGTGCAATGGTGTTTTAGCCTATGAGCACTTCATTGATTTTTTTCCTCACCTATTACTGTGCTTGGACTTTTCCCGGTCTTTTTCCTTGTCCTTCTTGTGCTCTTTGTGCCGGTGTTCTCGGTCTTTGTGTTTATCTTTGTGTTTGTGAGAATCTGCAAGCAGAGAGGCAAAAAAAATTAAGAAATGAAGTTGGGAGAAAACTCCATGCCTCCCTCATGGACCTCTGCATTTTTCCCCACCCCATACCAGTATTTTCTGTGATTCAAAATTTGTAACAAAAAAAAAATCTCAGTTTCAGAGGTCCTAAATAGATTCATTGTTCCTGCAGCACAAGTTAATTAATCTTGGCAACAGCTGCATTTATATGGTCTTTAGTTCAATGACCTTTAAATGCTTTACAGATCCTGAAGAAATGCAACCCTTCTTATTAAATAGGTAAGTATGGCTATAGCAAGTTCAATCTTACTTGGCAGATGGGAAACCTAGCTTCCTGTGCCTGTAAGTATCTCATGTCAAATAGATTATAAGGATACAGAACAGAGCTGAAATGTTAGGCCTACTGGATCATAGAATTTAGACTGCTATTTCCACAACCATCTAGTCTAGATAAACCAGCCCCCCCCCCCCCCCCCAATTATAATCATCTTATTTTTATCCCCAACAGTGCATGACAGGCACACAGCAAGGGAAAGGGGGAGTCATGAGGGAAGAGGAAAAGAAAGGGTGAAAAGAAAAGAGGAATAGGAATTCTCTCCTCATGCTTCTCTCCTGCAGGAGACACTTACCTCCCTCCAACAACAGCCCCACCAAGAAAATCCAACATGACAGCTGTAATGAGTATGTACCGCTGGTAACCCACCCACACAGGTTAGGACTGGTCCAAATTAAGCGACAGGTCAGAAATAGGAGATGGTAACTCAAGTAAATCTACATGAACACAGTAATTTTATTGTTACCAATTTCTATTCCAGGTGACATTTCCCATCCTCAGTGACAACCATACTGTGTAATAATTTAAAGCACCAAGGAAATAGATCCAGCACAGAAAAAGAGCAACATAGTTGAATTGTAAATAAACTCATTTACAAGCATCTTTAGGATCCTTAAGTGTTCTTTATAAGTAGATCAAAAAGGAGCTGAGGCTGAACTAGCACCTCAAACCCACCTTAAAAGGCACTATCATTTAAAGTAAGGTCACTAATGTTGGGAAGAACGTGTGCATGCCCAAAGACACCCCCCAGGGTTTTTTGGGGGGTTTGCTGTTGGTTTGTTTTGTTTGTTTTCTTTTTTAACGTGCTTCTCAAAGCGACTAAAATTCAGTAAGCTCCTCAGGATACCTAAAAGGCTGTGCTGACTTTGGCAACTGTTTTTCAGATCATAGCGCCAGAATTTCCACCAGTAATCTTGGCTGTAAGGTATTAATGCTTAATTGTAAAGATGTTACCGTGCCTCTAAAAAGGCTACTATCCCCACGCTAAGAATAGGAAACTGCAACACAAGGATTTTGTGACTTTCAGTCACATGGGAAATGTATTACAGAGCCAGGAACAAGCCTCATCCTCCTGACTCCAAGTCTTCCACCACAAATTCATTTTTCTCCTTAACTGACACCAGCTCTTCTAACCTCAAAACATTCAGCTGGTTTTAGTGGAAACATATCCACAGTCACATTTCTACAGAATATGATTTTAATCTATTGCTTTCTATAACTTCAGGTATTGTTTTCAGACACCTGCAGTAAGACAACATAAAACAACATATGAATGCTGACATTCAAGCCTCCAACTTGCCTTCTGCATCTTTCCTCAATCCTCCTGAACTTGGCAGCACTTGCTAGTGCTTTGGGGTATACAGCAAGATTTAGTTTTCTATATTTTGATATACAGGCACGTGGCAGGTTATGTGGAACATTTGGTGCTAGAGCATAAAACACCTAAGAGTTTTCAAATACCTAAACAGCAAAATCTATTTCACAGCAGGCAGAGCTTTGCAGGCATCTCTGGCAAACTGTGTGGGGACCGGACACCTACACTCTCTGAACTGCCAAGAAGCAATTTCTCAGTACCCTTCTTCCCACCAGGACAACACACATTTCACTGGCAAAAATGTTTTCGCAGTGCATTTCACACTTAAGATTCTTCAGTTCAGCCAGTAGCTGGAAGCTCAGGCTGTTTGCAAACTGCCAGGGTTTTATTCCACAGAGAGTTTACTCACTGATTCCTAAAGCACCGGCTGAAGTGAACAGCCATCTATTTACACTTGATGAATAGGTAAATTGCTAGAAAAACCATCATGATGCTATACATAGAACTATGTACGCTCATTTTATAACATCCTCGCTTTTTAAGGAGGTACATACCAACGCAGAGTCAAATTTTTTCTACCAACCAATCGATGGAAAACGTGTGCAACTGAGCTCAATGCTATTCTCTTTAGAGCTTAGAACCACAAGACTATTTTTCACCAAAAAAACAGAAAGCGGAACAGTCTTTACCTTCATCACCAGATTCCCTTCCAGCTGACTCGTGCTTTCCAGCTGAAATTAATATTTACTCTTGAAAAGTAGTTCCAGGGCTATACCTTGGAAACACTGGAGTCAGACATCTATTTCCTCGATCCTCTGCACTGCTTACAATCATTTGGTATTTTCAGACAATTAAAGCCCGGTACAGCAGCAAAAAAAGTGCCTGACCAGTTAAACTAGCTCTGCTCGCTAGTATTTGTCACCACTCAGCTTTCCTTTCAGAGGTATTCTGGCTAAAAGGCAGGCCAAAGCTGCTGGGGAACGGGAGGTTGTGTATATGGTCTTGAAAGGAGAAGGGAAAAACTGGCAGGAGAGCTTTCACCCAAGTGCAGTCAAGGCTGGATAGGTACTTGGTCTCTCACACTGGACAACACTTTAAATTCAGTACCTCCATGGAGGTAAGTGTAATACCTCCCAGACATGGCTCCTAACAATTAAATTATTCTGGAATATTTGCCTAGTATTCAGACTCAAATGGTGCTGCTTTCTGGCATAATGCCATGAGGTAGGTTAAGAATGAAGACTTCAAAAGACTTTATTAAATAGTCTTGAGCTGACATATGTATGTCTTCAGAAGGCATTAAAGCTCTCGGTCTCTTTTTTTTTTTTTTTGAGGGTGGAGCTGGATGAAGTTCAGGAGACTGGGTCATTAAAAAGACAGAATTGGTTTTTTTGGCATATCACACAAAAATGCTTTGTTCCAGACTGGCTTTATGTAGGAGTCCAAGTTGATGTTTATTTGGTGGCTGACATGAAACAAGTTTAGCCATTTCACTCCAGTTTGTGTACCCACTTCACAGAAACCAATACAGCAACACCTCCAACTGAATTACACAGGCAACAGATGACAGAACTGGGAACAAAACTTTAAGACAGTGAGCCACCTCGCACCAAACCTCATCGACACAGAAGCAATCAATGAAAGTGTTCCTGTCTGTAATATATCTTCTTTGATGTATCCAGCATATTAATTCCTAGAAGAATCTTCCAGCCTCCAGTAACTCTCTCCCAGCTTGCAGCTGATTAGCAGTTGACTAGGTTCAGCCTCACCAGCTACAGAATGAAGTCAGACATTATCACACATTCAGATTTGTTTCCTGCCTTTTATGTCTTCCATTAAGTATGTCTGCTTCCTCTAACACTAAACAAGGAGATAAATACTATTCCTTCTCCAAGAGCATTAGCAAAATCCACTGTCTACTGTGAGCAAATTTCAACCCCCCAAAAGCTTGTGTGATATTTAAAGATTCAGAAATTGAAAAGTCTCTCTCCAGCGTCAAGGTTACAGTGGGGACCGGGGTTATGCTAACTGGGCAAGGATCCATTAGCCCTTAGGCTCTCCCTTCAGTATCCTCTAACCCAAACAGAGCTTTTGGCATCTCTTCTGTTCTAGAAAGCTTGATGTCTCTGGCACTGGATCTCTGTCTGTTAATGCTGAGCCTGGTGTATCTCCAAAAGATTACCGCAGTCCCCGTACTATTCCTGCCATTCCCCCTGTACCTCCAACAATCACGAGCAGCTCTGCATTTTTGTACGTTGATTCATCTTTCAACTCTGTTTAATTACAAGGACGCCTGATTTAAGGATGGGAAATTCTAAGCACTTTTGGTCTGTGGCTCTGTTTTGTTCCCCCCACCCCCCCCCCCGCCTTCGCTCCACCGCTAAGTCTCTGGGGAAAGGCTGAGTCATAACCCTATTTGCAATACTTGTATATACGTATTACTGGAACAGTGCAGTTTTACTCTTTATCCAGGAACAGAGCTGTAAAAGGTTAGGCATCTCCAACTACAGCATGACGAGAACAGCGATGAAGTAAAGAAAGGCCTCCTCCAGCAGGCAGTTGCCACCTGCAGAGGAAGAGCACCAACAGACAGCAAAGGCGAGCTTCCCTTTCCTAAGGAGAATGACCACTGGCTTCTTTGTTTAGTCTGGTGACAAAACAATTATGTGGGACTATACTGTTTTAATTCATGAGACAAATTAATTTGCTTTTAAAACACTTTTGAACACCCTTCTCCCCACCCCACCCCCCACAAAAGATTACTTACATATCACAATCAAGGGAAGTAGGCCTACTTCCTACATTAATATTTCAGTTTTGACAACAACTTCTCTAATAAAATACTAAAATCAGAGAGACGCGTAAGTTCTTGTATGCCCCATCAGTACGTCTATCAATATTATTTGGGACAGTACCACTAGCACATGATGCAGGATGCTATAGATGCCATTTATCCCACTCCCACCACCCACTTTTATCCCACTCATTTTATCCCAGTTTCATAATTTTGCATTAGAATCTTTTTTTTTTTTTTTTTTAAGAACTGAGAAAAAAAGATCTGAGCAACAGTCTGGTCCTTCTCACTTCTCCTAAATTAAGGGAGATAGCTGGCAAATTAACACCTGGTAACCCCAATTTCTGGGCCACAGTATGTTGAAAGAACGCAGAGGGAGCCCAGCCATCATTTAATGCACAAAGGCTCAACTTTATTAGTACTCACACTGCTTTTATATCCACAATAATTAGTTCATACATATTGCAAAAAGCAAGCTCCTTATAGGTTGCTAAGGTTAGATACATTGGTTGCTAAGGTTAAATACCAATCTCTCCCCTTATGATTTCTGCAAGGCCTTCTACATAGTCCTGCTTCTGTTCTTTGTTCTTCTTTGATACTTTTCGGTATTCTCCCATCACGTCGCCGTTGTCAGCAGTTCCTCGGTGCTGTGCCCTTTCTCACGTAGCCAGTTGTTAGCAAACTGCTCCACATCTCCCCCGTTTTCTTTTTGCACTTGTGCTAAAAATATTGCAGAGGCAGTCTTCTGCAGGGCCCTTTGCAGAAGATTGACAATACATGGCAACATCAAAAGCACAACCACAATTACCAAGATCATGACCCCCACAGACTTGATCAGAGATATTAACCATCCTGAAAGTCCCCAACCTTTAAACATCCTTGTTAACCAATCTAATCCATCATCTTCTGTTAAATGTTTGACACCATCCTTTAGCTGCTGTATGCTTTTGAAAATAGATTCTGAGTGGTCAGACAAATTCATGCAACACATTCCTTCAAAATCTTCACATCCATGTCCTTGCGCTAAGAGCAAAAAATCAATAGCTGCTCTATCTTGTAATACTGCATGGTTAACACTTTCTACATCTGCTGTAAGCCGATCTAAAATTTCAGAAGTGCGATTAAGCTCATCTTTTGCCCAACATCCTATCTGTTTTGCTAAGTTCATGGCCTTATTAGCCGCTCCTCCTGGCAAAATAGTTGCAACTAACACCTGTGTACGTCATTGGGAGGTGCGGCAGGTTTCGCCCATCTCGCTGGAACCCATACGGTGCCTGTTGGTGTAGAAACACAAAGATATCCCCTTCCCCATATTACCACTTTAGCTGGTCCTTTCCACAATCCATCTTTTGGATCCTTATAATTTACCCATATCTCTTTCCTTCCCTCACTTACTTTTGCCTTCTCATAATGTAACATAGCTGGTGGTTGTTCTGTGTCTCCAAATATACACAAGTGATTCATTACAAATAATGTTTTTGCTAATCTTTCCTGTACATCCTGTATTTCCTGATATTTTGCTACATAACGTTTCAAGGTACCATTTGCTCTCTCAACTATGGCCTGTCCTGTGGGAGAATGCGGTATCCCTGTTACATGCTTCACTCCCCACTTGTTTAAAAATCTTTGCATTCGACTTCCGACATATGCTGGTCCATTGTCTGTCTTTATAGTATTCGGCACTCCCATTATTGCAAAACAACATGTTAAGTGTCTAATTACCTGTGTGGCCTTTTCTCCACTCTGTGCAGAGGCCCATATATATTTGCTATAAGTATCTATAGTAACATGTACATATTTAAGTCTACCAAAACTTTGTATGTGAGTCACATCCATTTGCCATACTTCATTAGATTTCGTCCCTCTAGGATTAACTCCTATTCCAATACCAACCCCTTTATTGTGAAAACTACAAACAGGGCATGTTTTTACTATGGCCGTTGCTTCCGCCATTGTGATGCCAAACTGTGTTTTTAGCCCTTTTGCATTCTGATGGAATATGTCATGTGCTTCTTTTGCCAATTTGTCTTTCGACATGGGAACATGTATAACAGTGGATACCAATTTGTCCGCTCGAGCATTACCTTCCCCAAGTCCTATATCCCATTTATGACTCCTAACATGAATTACAGCATACGGTTGTTCCCTTATTTTTATGGCCCTCTGTAATTGTAAGAACAACTCATAGAGACGCTTATTTTGTACTTCCCTGACTTCTGCATCTTCTATCCTTGCTACTATTCCCGCTACATACATAGAATCAGTTACAATATTCAATGGTTCATTAAACTTAACCATCGCCCAAACTACCGCCAACAGTTCCAAAGTTTGTAGTGTGTCTTGTGCTGTGGCTTTTAATATCTCGTGTTTCCATGTATTATCTTCCTGCCACGTTATAGCTGCTGTCTGAGATTTCTTTCCTGCATCTGTATAAACTGTGATGGCATTCGGAATCGGCGCCTGTTGTCTTTTTGGCTGTTCAATCCAATGCAATTGTCCTAACCATCTCAAAGGTTCCATAGATAATTGATCAGTTGACAACATCATTGGCCCATTTAACATGGCTTCCTGCAATGCTGTGCTATTTGCCAGGTACCACTGCATGGTTTCCTTCTGCATTGGACAGTATATGAATTGAGGTTCTCTTCCACTTATTTGAATAACTCGCACACGACCTTTCTTTACTAAATTTGCTAGTGCCTCAACTTTTTGAAGTAGAGATTTTGATTGTTGTAATGCTGGCGTGATCCATTCTAGCACCCATGTCTCCCCCGTTTTCTTTTTAAACTGCGTAATAGCTCCGAGCAAATGCTGTGAACCCATCCACACAAGTATGTCCAGGGGGAGCTCAGCGTCTCTCCGACGCACTTGTCCAGAAGTAATACGATCCATAATCTGTTGTAGCACTCGCTTCTGGTCTGCTGATAAAGACACTACCTGTGCAGGATCATTTCCTTTTAACAGTGGTCTTAATTGTTGTAAAAGCTCGTTTGGGATGCCCACTATAGGTTTTAGCCATTGTAAATCTCCTAATAGCTTTTGAGCATCATGCAGTGTTGAGATTTCAGGATTAATTGTCAATTTTTGTGGTGCTACTATTTGTTTCGTCAAAGACAATCCCAAATATTTCCATGGAGCTGTTTTTTGTATCTTTTCTGGTGCAATTACTAATCTTTGCTTTGCAAGGGTGTTTACAATTTCTTTTATCTGTGCTTCTGTAAATGGTTCTTTCTGTGCAAATAATATATCATCCATATAGTGATAAATTATAACATCAGTCCATTTTTGACGTAATGGCTGTAAGGCTGCATCTACAAAAATCTGACATAAAGTTGGACTATTTCTCATTCCTTGCGGTAAAACTGTCCATTCAAACCGTTGATCTGGCCCTTCTCTATTTATTGCCGGTAAAGTGAAAGCAAATCGGCGCATGTCTTTTTCATGAAGCGGAATCGTAAAGAAACAATCTTTTAAGTCCACAATCAATATAGGCCATTCATAAGGTAACATAGCTGGATTCGGCATACCTGGTTGTAAAGCCCCCATTGGTTCCATTTGTTTGTTTACTTCTCTAAGGTCATGCAAAAGTCGATATTTGCCTGATTTCTTCTTTATGACAAATATTGGAGTATTCCAAGGACTAGTAGATAATCTTAAATGTCCTTGCTGATATTGTTCTTGTACTAGCAAGTGTGCTTGCTCAAGACTTTCCCTTTTTAGTGGCCACTGCTTTACCCATATTGGATCGTCAGATGTCCAAGTTATAGGGATCGGGAAAGTCCAAGCAATGGCCATTAGAATAAATGGTGATCATTTGTCAAAACTATTCCCATTTGTGCTAACACATCTCTTCCAATTAAGCAATTTACCCCTGGAGGTAATTGCACTACAGCAAGCACCGCTGTGACTGTTTGTCCTTCAATTGTTAATTGTAGGGGTGGCGTTCGATTAGCTAAAGTTAAACCACCCACGCCAGTGATGGTAGTGGTATGCTCTTGTAATGGCCAGCCTTGTGGCCAAGAAGAAGGCGACAGTATGCTGGAATCTGCGCCTGTGTCTAACAACCCTTCCACAGTTATTGCGTTACCTTGAAATGACAGGTGAACAGTCTTTCTGGGTCTCGTACTCAGATCCAGTGTTAGCAGGGTCAGGCTTCCTGTGGATCCGAAGCCTTTATTTCCGCGACTCTCCTCAGTTATTGGTCGTATTGTTTGAGTCACTTGTGGCAGAGGCACCAGCTGTGCAATCCGTTGTCCCTGTGCAATCTTTACTGGTGGATTCAGTGTATATGCCATAATATAAATTTCACCTTCATAATCTGCATCAATAACTCCCGGTAAAACAAATAGTCCACATTGTGATGCCGATGATCTTCCTAATAATAAAGCTCCCATGGCTCTCCCATTAATAATGATAGGTCCTCGTACATTCGTAGATATTGTTTGAGGATTATTTGTTAACAGAATAACATCTACTGCTGCTGCCAGGTCCAACCCGAGACTTCCCCGGGTGGCGGGTTGAAGGACTGCGCTGCGGCTGCAATTTTGGTCGTTGCGCGGCGGCCGGCGAACGCGCTCCGTGTGGAGTTTCCCGACCGTCTGCAGCAAGCCACCTCATTATGGGAGTTGGATCGGCAAGTTTGACACCATACATTTCTGGCTGTACAACTCTTTCGTACATGCCCTGGAGCTCCGCATCGGTAACACCGCAGCTGCCCCTTTTTAGGTGTTTGCACTTTAACTGCTGTTGCTGCTGAAGTCTGGAGAGGCGCAAGGGCTGCCATAACCTGACTTTGAGTAGCCTGAGCCTGTTCTTTCATTCCTTCCCCTAATTTCTTTATTGCCTCTACAAGAAAAGCCTGAGGTCCAGTAGGTATCGATGACGCTTTTTCAAGTGCCTCCTCTACAGTCCAATGTGCCCTTAATGTATTCAATAAACTCTTTGTAGCAGGATTGCCATTTTGTGAAATACACTGTTTTAAGAGAGCACCCTGCATGTAGAGAGGTACTCTTGCTCTTTCAATTGCATTTACCAACTTATCTACAAAACTGCCCAAAGTCTCTTCTCTCCCTTGCTTAATTCCCATATACATTGGAACTCCACCTGGCTCTTTCACTTGCTCTATAGCTTCTCTCACTAACCTCATTGCCTCTCTCACTTTATCCGGACCGAGCAGTGCTTGAGCTTCTACTCTAGCATAAGGTCCTAACCCCATTAATTCATCCATTGTAACCCCTTGTAATGGATCTCCTGCTTGCCGCTGTACCGCTATCGATTCTAACACTCTCGCTTGCCAATGCGCATTAAACAACAACCACTGACTAGGAGAGAAAATTAACTTTGCTATACCCCGACAATCTGCAGGCAAAAGAAGTTGAGTGCTCCAGAGATAATCTAACATTTGACGAGTCGGTTCACCAGTAACACCATAAGAACTCACTGTAGAGCGCAATTGTGATAAAAGCTTCCAATCTAATGCCGTAACAGTAGCATTTAGTCCACCAGCTGGGTTCGGCTGAAACTGAACTGGAAAAGCCATTGCTGTCGCCATCTGAGTCATTTCCTCATCCCCTTTTTCTAACCCCTCTCGTGCCAATGCATTCCAAGCCCGACACCTTTCTTTAGCGATCTCTATCCCCAGCCCATCTTCTGAGCCAGGAGTAGAATTCTCGCTTTCCGGCGTCACAGTCTGTCTGGACGCGTCAGGGCTACTCAGGGCAGAAGCGAGGGGAGCGGTAGGGAGAGCTCGTTCTGAGCTTTCCTGTCCCGTCTCTTCGGAACGTAAAGGTGGTAAAACAAGCTCACGAAACGTAGGCGGTAATGGCCACTTAGTTTCCTCCTCCCCATATCTGGTGTTTTTCTCTTTTGCCGCAATTGCGCCCTGTGCAGCTCTTTTTTCAGCCTGATACCTGAGCAATTCATTATGAACCACCCTCCATAACTTTCCCAACTTTTTTGCTGTCTTATCATCATTCAATGTTAATTCCCATAACTTATCTCCAAATTTTCGCCATTCCGATAACTCATGAACTGTATGTGGATTAATAAAACAACCTTGCTCTACCCCATAAGCTAAAAGCCCCTGAAGATCCTTTTTTACATCTATTCCCTCAACCCGGCGTTGTGCCAGCCAGGATGCAAATAAATCATATGCTGCTTGCCTGTCCATACCTTAATTTTTCCGTTGCAGCCTTTCCAGGTCTCGGCAGCACGTATCAGCAGGGCTCACCTCTTGTGACACCCAGGGCGCGGGCCTTTTTAGTCGCCTTTCGCCGTCCTCGCTGCTTAAGGACCTGAACAACCTTCTCTGGTCTTTATCCTTCGTGGTGCCTTATACGTCCTTTGGCACGTATCACGTCGGGGTCACCATTTGTTGAAAGAACGCAGAGGGAGCCCAGCCATCATTTAATGCACAAAGGCTCAACTTTATTAGTACTCACACTGCTTTTATATCCACAATAATTAGTTCATACATATTGCAAAAAGCAAGCTCCTTATAGGTTGCTAAGGTTAGATACATTGGTTGCTAAGGTTAAATACCAATCTCTCCCCTTATGATTTCTGCAAGGCCTTCTACATAGTCCTGCTTCTGTTCTTTGTTCTTCTTTGATACTTTTCGGTATTCTCCCATCACGTCGCCGTTGTCAGCAGTTCCTCGGTGCTGTGCCCTTTCTCACGTAGCCAGTTGTTAGCAAACTGCTCCACAACAGTAGCTTCTCCAGATAAACCTATTAGCCTTCAGTATTTGCTGTCTTTTGGTTCACCATCCTGTAAGTTCTTGTGAGCATAATCTGAACACCTCATTAACCTGCTTACAGAAAGGTTTCTGCCAGCAGCCTTGTTCTTTTGAAATGTTTTACTAGGTTCTGGGGATAAGGAGTTTTTGTATTTTCCTTCTGGTTACAGCAACACCCCGATTGTTTTTCCTCTCATTAGACAGCCTAGAAACACCTCAAGTGGTACGCCTGCTGGTATTTTATTCATTCGAAGACCCATCTCAATGCTTCTCTACACTGATGTCCAGAAAGGCTATTGAAGCTTACTTGATTCTTGGAACTGGTATCTGTGCCCAAATCTGAAGACACAGCATGAAAAATTCATCACGTTACCAACTAATAAAGACATTATTAACTTCTTGTTACTCCAATAACACTTCTGTTTCAGATGAGCAGCTGAAATTTCTGCCCCAATTTAAGTCCAATGCCTTGATATTAGTTATTTGTTAGAAGAGAAGCATATAAACTCTCAGGATGTTTTTCAGGATCATTGATCTGTACAAGTACAGTGCTCTCTCTATTACCAGTACATTCAGCCATCCTGAACCTGAAGCATGAGCAAGAAGCCCTTTACTATCGGCGCAGGGGACATGTATGATGAAACTACCAGGGTCTTTTCAGCCTCTCCTGTGGAAAGAGGAAGAAAGTCTTAAAAAAGACTTCTCCAGTTCCACTGCTAAATTATGCAGCTGAAAGGGAGGTAATTCAGTAACACTGGATTAGGTTCAAAAGCTGGTCAAGTTCAAAAACCTCTCATGAGCCTTCCTGTCACTTGAGAAATGGTTAGTCCCTTCTCAGCTGAAACACTATTTCCATATTAGACCATCTACTCCACAACTGCAGCCTTTTTACTATTTAGGCTGATTTCCTTCTCACCTGTTAGACAGGTTATGACTTTGAACTAGTCATCTGACTTACATGTTTTAATTTAACAATTTTAAGGACATGTACAATAATCCCACCTAACCAGTGTGGAAGAGGTATAAACTTTTAGAATGGATTTGCATTCCAGGTGGAAGAAGTCACATTATGATCATGGTGTTCCAGTAATTGATTACACAGTGCTTCTAGAGTTTGTTTAAACAGATTGCCATTGCTGTAGCCCAAAAAAGCAGGAGGAAAAGCTACTGGACATAAAACAGAACTGCATCCAGGTATCAGAGACAACACCTTTCCCAGTAAAGCAGGGCAGACTGAAAGAAAACAGAACCGTAGGTATGAAAGATACAGAAACTGGAGAACATCTATATGCAGCTGGAAGCGTCAAAAGCAGAAAAACACACCCAGAAGACATTGTTCAAGAGAGATGATGGTATTGTGGATGACACACTGGAGCAGAAAACCATAATCTAAAATAAACTCCCCATGTGAAACTGTATGTCACTTACTGGCCTAATGGCCCTATTTACACAACTACAGAATACGCATAAAACATTTACCCTGGAAAGGTACTGCAGGTCTGTTTGCTGTGCTGTTTTATTTCTCCAACAGCTGACTGCAAAATATTTGGAATCCTGAAATGAGAGTGACTGAAACATTAAGACCACAATTTGAGTCCCCCATTACCTAAGCATGAAATTCAATAAAGGAAGCAGGACCTGGGTTTTCAGTAGGTGTCAAGAAAGGAAAGGAACTACAATGATACTGAAACAATACTGCTGGGCTTCTGCTTCCTCAGAGTGCCATTCTTAACGCCACAGATATACCTTTCAAAAGCACACAATCCTTTACTGGTGTCGAAAGACATCTCCACAATCAACACTGCTACAGAAAGCTATTTCTAAATCCCTAAAATCCTTCTTGAAGTCAAATTCAAATGGAGTACAATTACTGTGCTATCACAAACTTATTTCACTTTAGGTGCATCACTGGTGTACCAGTTCAGGGAGGCTGACACTTCAATAGTGCTCAACATTTCTTTCCATAAATCACAATAAAATCTGAGTTTTATATTTTACTGCAAAACCAACTAAATTAGTTTTGACTAAGCACAAAGAGAACACACAAAGCAGCTCTTGGTTGTGAAGCTTGGATCCTCAGTCACTCATTTTCCAATCATACAAGGGGAGAAATAGGAAAATTAAAAAAAAAAAGCATGAAAGCTTAATGAAGAGGGACCATGGAAAAGTACCGCAGAATAACCAAACAGTTTATCCTTCCTAAGGCAGGAACTTTATTACTAAAAGTAAGACTCCAGAGTGCATTCTTCCTTTTTTTAAGGGTTCAAATGAAGAAATATATAGTGACTGAATAGATTGGAGTCAACCTATTTTCCAGGCTATAGTTACTCCAAAACAAAACTCCTTCTGGGCTGAGCCAGAACTGACCACACCAATTCTACCAAAGCTTGAAAACTTAGTACTTTTGATAGAAACAGAGTAAAATCAATGATCTTACAATCCATCTCCACACTTCAGCAGTTACTTGTGGCAAAAGATACTACAGGGACAGACAGATATTATGTCTCTTTCCTTAAAAGGACTGTGCTGGGAAACTTGGCTTCAGAACAAGACAGACCCCTTAGTTACTGCATTCTTCATTAATCTTGTAATTTGAAGGTCCTGTATTCCTTGCTGTTGAACAGAGGGAAAGGAAGAAACGTGTGGAATGACTTGGTGATGAATCTTGATGGGGGGGAACTGTCTCCAGCTATTCTCTGTCCTTTAGAATAGCTCCTACCAACTTTTTGAGAAATTCCACTTACTCTCCAGCAAAGTTTTATTATGCAATCAAGGATCTTACACAGCTTTTTAAAAACACAAAGTTTGCAAAACAAGATCAACGCACCTTCTGCTCCACCGAAACCCCGGGGCAACTTCAATCTAAGGAAGAGAGGTAAACAATGTGACAGAACTGCTAACAGTGAGAGAGCATGGCAGGCACAAGGACCAAGTCTGCAGGCTAAGCAGTACACTCATTTATCCACCCCAAACTTTAAAATCTTATCATGGATCGGTTAAGGAGGCCAGAGAAAACCCACAGACTGATCACTCCTATCTTGTGTGACTGAAACCTCTGGGACATAAAGTTAACCTGAAGCAAATGTTATTGCTGGCATTTCATCAATCTAACCCAACCAGCAGAAGCTGGGTAGGTAAGCAAGACGGTGCTGCAAGAGCCTATTCAGAAAGGGAAGGACAGATACTCTTTAGTACACATGTTTTGAGCCCTTCTTCAAATTTTCTTGAGCCACACTGGATTAATTGCTTATTTTCTGTGCACCTCATTTTTTCACCTGCTGGGGAAGTACCTAATACTCTGTGGGTAATTAATGATTAAGTAATTGAGATAGCTATGTGGTATAAAGGGATGCTGACCTTAAGAAACTGTTACACTGCAAGCATTCTGCAGGCAAAACTAATGGTGTAGACAGCAGCAGCAAGTTTAATGACCCGTCAGTGCCTTTTACATGGTCTCTTCTGAAAGAGGTATCACGTTCAACATACGCCTATTCTACAGCAGATCTTAGCTGGTGTGTAAGAAATGCATAAAATCACTGCAAGCAGAATTGCAGTAGACGATATTAGACAAAGGACAAGACTGAGGAAGCCTTATAAAGCATGAAAATACATGTTTGATCAGTACAGAAAGGCTAAATTAATAGCTGCTTCTTACACATGCCAAAGGGCTCCCAACCGAGAGGCAACAATGAAGTTTCAATCCATTATTTGCATTCAAAAGAAAAAAAAAGTTCAATGTGAACAGAAACATGTGTTTCCAGGGATTCCCAAGATGTAAAACATTTTCCTGTAATTGCATAAATAAGAGTCAGAGACTGAAACCCATTAGTATGTTTCCACTAACAAAGCAGAATAAAACAGAACAGCAAGTTAAAACTTCAGGGAAATGACCATCGTCAGTGTACAGCTTAAAATGCTGCTGTGCTGGCACGGAAGAAATAAAAGTCCAGAGTAGTCTCTTAATGCAACACGATAAGAGCAATCCCATTCTTCTCCCTAGTGATATTTAGTCTTATAAGGCTACACTCTTTTATGAGTAGAAGTATTTAACTTTCCATAGCCTCCTTCATTCAGAATTTGAGTACCTCACATACTGACACTCTTCCCTTCCCTTACTGGGGTAGAAATAGTTTCAGCAATTTTTTCCTGTTGCTTTATGAGTCTACACCCAAATGAATAAACAAAGTTATGCACTGCATAGACAGCTTTAAAGAAGCAACAAAACTGAAGGTACACTTTTGCCTCAAGTTTCAAAAGCCGTATCTCCTCACATCTCTGCACATCAGGAGGCCAGGGTGAGGCTGAGATCAGGATCTAGAGAAAAATCCACACCGTGAGCGCTGTGGGACTCAGGAAAGCTCCAGGACACTCTAGAAATAAAGCCATGATGGAAGCATGTGCAAGTTTATATGGTATATTATGCCCACTTCACTCCTAGCTGCTGTCATGTGCAACAACTTTCAGTAAGCACTTATTCCTCTCCTCACCTCAAACTAGCCCAGAATTACTTTCCACAGCCAGTGAAGTGGTCCAAACAGAGAGAAAAGTGGAAAGCTAGGCAACTGTAGCAGCCGATGACCCTTTCCAAAGCCAACTCTGCCAGGAATCTCTGAATATTACTAATCAGAATAACCTCTAAATATCACAAACCAGATCCAAAATGCAAAAGGTAAGAGCAAACAAAGGACAGACACAACAAACTTGAGCTTTGTTACCTCACGTTTCAAAAGCCTTACATTCATTGCAACTAAATACGCATTCCAATTTGCATATATATACAGGACTGAGACCCTGGAGGACTTATGGGTATATAAAGTGAACATAGCTGAGGGAAAACAGCTGTTACTAATCGGCTCAGGGAAAAATTTCTGCATTAAAAAGTAGTTACAGGTAGGTTACCTGTGGATTTGTTTTAGCTCCACTAACACCAATTTTTACTACAGCATCTAATCTCCGGCTTTTCCAAATTCACACCTGTTTCCTCCTCATTGTGCAAAATGCAGTTAACATAACTGGCACCGCAGGAAGGACAGACTTGCTGAGAAAGCCTGGACAATTGTTCAACAAACCAGTCTAGCATCCAGGAGCGTAAAACTAGTTTGAAATCATGAAAGAAGGTAAAATTTATGGGCGTTCACATAGATAATGCAAGGGGGACTAATCCTATTTTCAGAGTTAGAAAGCAACCAACCTTTAGCACAGATCCAAGGCTCAGCACAGAAACCGTCACACAGTGCTGTCACACACAATCTTTTCTCGGGAAGAGACAAAGGGCTGGACGTAGGCGCTGCACCGAGGGCTGGATGTACACTCCACACCCGAGACAAAGACAGAACAAACTGCCCAGGGCCACTCACAAGTCGCTCAGGAACGAGGACCAGAGGCTCCACGCCTCTGCTTGCCTTCTGCCCTGGTTCTCCGAAGTGTTTGCCACAGCGGGGCAATTGCAACATTTACAGTCCTGTTTAGACTTTGGAGCTATCAGGGACAGCAGAAGATAACCCATCCCTTACTTCAACACCATCTAAAGCAAAATGGTTCACTTAACCCTTATTTTTCTTGTTTGCAGGAATCCTTTGCGTTAAGTAGTTCTTGGCTGGCAATTTTGGGCTCCAGAATTTTTGGGACAACACATTGCTCTTTGTCAATCCCCTCATGAAGGATGTGCAAGCCAGGGTGGATTGAAACACTCACTTTTCCTCAGCCACCAAGCACAGAGATACTTTTGCTCTTTGGTTGCTTCATAGCTCAGAGAGCCCCAGAGCTTACGCTCAACTGTAACATAAGAACGAAGCCTAGACCTTAAGCAAGGAGTGCAGTGACTGTGCTCCTGCCTGCATCGCCATCACAGGTAGGTGGGCTGAATCATCTTCTGAAGATTTTTGAGAAAGAATTGTCCCAGGAACAGCTTTGAGAGTTACTTCAGTAGACTGGGTCAAGAGCAAAGAAAATCTTTTGGTGCAATCTGTGACAAATTCACACTGCAGACAAAGAACTTCATGTACTGTACTCCATTGTAGACTGAGTCAGTGCCCCTAGCAGAAGGTTCTTCTGCCTCCAACTGCTCTTTATACCATCATTAGAAAGGTGCAAACAACACTATTTCTGATGCAAAGTCAACAGCTGCTTACTGCATGCAAACTCTCAAGCCTGTGAATCAGGAGAAAACAGGGGCAAACAACTATAATTCCTAGTCCTTAGAAAGAATAATAATAGAAACTTCAGCTATATTAAAAAATAGATTGATATTACTTTGAGGCATAAGAAAAGTTTCAGTTCTAAAAACTGTGCTAGCCAACAGGAAAACTGCTGTGTTCTCAGGAATAATTACACTGCAATGATGTCAACTAGAAAAATATTTTCACTTGCTGGCTGTGTAAATCACTAGTGTTTTTGGATTCACTAAAAAGAAGTTTGTAAAGACTCCCTGAAATCCTGACACTTCCTCAGCACAAGAGTGATGTCTCAACAGTAGCTCACACAGAGCCTGTATTCGCACCAACACCACACAAGGATGAGGTTGGCATGTTTGACTATCCTGGGTTTGACCCAGAACAAGGGCTCCCCCCCCAGCAAAAAATTTTAAGAGGAGATCAAAAAAAAAGCAGTTGCATTGAAATGCTTCTCTTGCAGCAGTCAATGACTAGCCTCCTGTCAGCAGTCAGGATCACACACAGTTTATACACATGGGAGTGGTACAAGCTGTGCTCAGCGTCCTCAGAGGAGAGGCTCTAATGGCATTTGTTCAAAGCCTTTTATTAACCATCCCTTGACCACACAATGCAGCTTTGGCCAGCACTGGTCTCTGCTTGCTGTAGGGAGGAAAGACTTGAAGAGGCAGCACCCTTGGGAACAACATAAGGCCTCTGCAATCCTCAGTATCACAGTATAAATCGAGTCTGCAAGACAGAAAAGTGCTCGGTACAAGCTTTAAATCACCTCTGCCAAGCAGTACCAGTGTTTTATGCACTGGAGTCAGATGATCCTCCTACTACTTGTTTAATATCATGCCTACTAAGCTGAACTGATGGAGGCCAAAGTCTTACAAAAAGTTTGGTTCAGAAGACCAGGCACTTATTTTTATCACACTCAAGCTGATTCCTCACTATAGGAGCAACTCCCACACTGATTCCAGCTGGTGGTCTGTTTTGTTTCTATCTACAATCATTACTTTCAAGTATAGGGCTGCATTGGATGGATACAGCCCGAGTTCACCCCTGTTCCCATTGTGGGTGAGTTAAATGATCACTCACCCACGCCAGGCTAATTCCAACAGTTGTCTGCAAGCACCTTATCACCAGAGTCTGCTTTGCCACAAGTCCCACTCTCAAGACAAGGGAGGGAATGCAATTCTCTGCCTTAAGGGGACATTACCGCAATTAGCATACAAGAAGAAACCTGATGCGATCTAAAACACACAAGAAAGTAAACAAAAGGTAAATGTTTAATGACAGTTGAGATTTCTGCACTTCCAACTGTACTCCCGAGTCTTCTGAAAGGAGGGGATAGAGGACATAGAAAAAAGCATCACCACAGCAGCATATGTGAGTTTTAAAATAAGGCTATGATTGCAATACTTAAATGACTAGTAAGTACAACTCCTAGATATGGTGCACCAAATTTCACTGGAAGTCTTCAATTCATATCAGTAGACACGAAATGCTACTTTAAGTCACCGATTTTAACCTCATTACACACCTGTAATCTGTTTATTTTGTTAAATCCAGGTCAAGTCTCACTAGTTGGCAACTGTTAAATCACACTGATACAGATACCTGAATATAAAATGTAACCTGTTAACACAGTATAACCTGCTGTGGTTACTTTATTATGCATAATAAACTCCTAATGTTTTCTATTTAAAAAGATCCACACAATGTATTATCAGTTTGGTGCGGTTTTCTGTTGAGGTGTTGTTGTTTGTTTGTGGTTTGGTGTTTTTTTTAACTAATGGCTTGCATCTTTGGATGGAAATCAGAATTTTATTAATGCACAGCCAACATTTTCAGATTCCACCTTATGCAAAATTCCCATCTGCCTTGACTGAGGCTTATGAAGGGGACAAAAACATTTACTTAATTTGTTTCACGTCTAAAGTCTATTAGAAGAATGCAAGCATAATCCTTGGAAATCAAACTGAACCAATTGCTTCTGGTTACCTCTTCCTCAATTTTAAGAGTAGTCCTTTCTTTACCTATGCAGAAATAACTAGGTGTGAAAAGTTAGCTTTCTTTTTTCAGCTTTTAAATGGCTTCCACCACAGTCACTAAACGAGCTGTTTAAACTGAAGGAAATATGCTGCAGGTGCAGAGTCATCAAAAGTTTGTTTATCACTGTACTTCAAACTCCAAGTGCTTTAACTAATGACTTCCATCATATCTGAGGTTCTGCTCTACAACTAACTGCAACGTGATTACATTCTCTACTTTTCAAGTTTTCTGAACATGAAAACTAACGTTATTAAATATTTTAAGAGGTTAGAAACATGCTCGAAGAGCTGTGAGTGCTACAGAAGCAACCATAGGGATTCAAGACTTTTGTTATTTCTCCTTAAGATAACCCAAAGTGAGAAAAACAAGTTATATAGCTTATTTTCAGGTATATTCCAAATGAAAAATGAAGAAATTATTTTCTTCCACTTGATTATTTGACAGCAGAAATAGTCAAAGGAAACAAGACGAACATCTAAGACTATTTACAATCTGATAATTTATTCCTGAATGATTCAACTCTAAGGCTAGGAAAAACTATTTTTAAAAGTTACTTGGCTGCCAGTTTTATATAGGCTGAGACAAATTTTTAAAAGGTTATTACGATTGTTACTAGAGTCAAAATTAAATCAATACAACTGTTAAAATTTATTAGGAATTTTACATGAAGGACTAATACCACCTTGAAAGCTGTAGCCACTCCAGCTGACTTGGTAGTTTGCTCCCATGCAAACAGCCCAGAGCAGCAGCTGTACTGTTCCCTCCTATCCTCCTCTTCCAAGTATTTCAAGCTTGTGCTAGACAAAATCACTTCTGGGAGCCAAAGTGCCAGCCAGGTACCCAGGAGCAGAAAGCAACGCTCAGACTCTTCAGAGTAAGTTCTGCTTTACCCAAAAGAGCACAGCAGCCCCTGCAGTTTCTGTAACTGCAGTCCCTGAATACATTGAACCTGGCTGAGTTGGCATGCATTTCAGCAACACTATTTTGCAAGTTTTAAAGTGTACTAATGTATTTTTGAAGTTGCATCTGTTTTACAATTAGCAATTACCTTACTTCCTGTACTCCAGTCCCTAGCGGACCAAAAAAAAAATCCCTCTTTTTCCTGTGATCACAACTGCAACCTGTGATTAGCTTCACCTGATACTATCAGCTGTAAAAAGGCACTGATACTGAAACACTGGAGCCTTAAGCTTCCACTAATGCATGGTAGTAGTACTAAGTAAAGCTGTAAATGGGAAAACTACATGATTAGTAGCCCTAATGCCATAAGAAAGCATTAATATGAATAACCTATTCTGAAAATCAGCAAATGACACAAGATAATAAACTTCACATGCCATTCCCAAAACTAAGAAGCTGCATGCTCAAAGGAAGATACTTCTGGAGAAAGAGGTATAATAAAATTTAAAGTTAAGCAGCAGCTCGTAACAGTAGCATTTCTCTTCTGGTGATGGTGTACTAGATACCCCAAATTTGTTGGAGACAATAAAAGCTCAACCTGGCTTCCTAAGGACATTTGTTTGCATCTCGAAGAGATGAAACAGTTCAGTAGTCTCTGCTTAAGGAAGGATCTATGACCAGAACAGTTCAATATAAGTTTTCACAACAAGAGACTTTAAAGTACCAGCTGCCTTGAGATTAAAATACAAAACAAGATACTTTCTGCCACTACAGTCTCTATGACAAGTACTGGAATCTTGTCTCCTAGCACTTTACAGCAAGACAGCTACCCTGATACAGAAGCTGCAATTTTTAAGTGAAAGCAATAACCACAGACAAGTAAAACAAGGAGACAATTTGCTAATACCAAGCATCACATTCTCAGAAAAATCTAACATCTCTACAGTGAAAAGTGTGCAGTTAATGTCAAGTCCAGCATTTGTTCCATCAAAGAGTGCATCAGAAGTTGTTTTATGAACTACATGCACATCTGACATACAAGAGTAATTCTGTTTTGATTAAGTGCAAGGGAAAACTGTAGTCACCAACAGGCAGGAAACATCATTTAATGCAGTGTATGACAACACTTGACAACCTATTTCTGTACTGATGCCTTTTGTAGTACCAATCTCCTCAAGCCATTTGATTTGAATTTAGTTCTATATGTAAATAAACCCATTCAGATCACAGGATTTGGAAAAATCACATACCTGTAGTTAGCAAAGCGCTAACCACACTGCCTAATAATATACTATTTGGATACCTGGCAGTCACAGGGAAGAGACAGTTAAGATTTAAGAAGTAGCTTATGGGATAAAGAAATGAGCAAGTGTCACTGACACTTCCTGACCAAATGACACTGACTTCAGAACATGGAAATAAGAGACCTATGAGAAACCTAGAAATGACACAAATTTGCATTCATTTTTAAGCTTTCAAACACTTCATGCTTAGAAGAAAGCCTTTCCGAATACCAGATCTTGTCTGAACTGAAAACAAGTGGAAAACTTACCTTTCCAGTCTCTGAAGCAACTATAATAAAAATCACCATTATACGTGTTTGTAGTCCATGTACTACAATTCTTTTTAAATACTTTTCTCAGTATTGGGGAAAAACAACTGAAGTGAGGGCTTCTTTGACTCTTGTTCTCCTACAGAGCTAACTGCCAAAGACTAATTCCAGAGCTCTGCTGAGATGAAACTGTTAATACACACAAAAAGACACTATAAAAACCGAGCTTCATTAAAAAAAAAAAAATCAAATAGCATATTTATTTCAACTCCATTCAAAAAGTAAGTATTTGCCATGTGCAAGTCGGTAGACCTCTTCCCTAGGACCTCGCTATAAAAATGAAACTGAGAAGTGTTCCCTTCCCCAGCTCAATGGCCCTCCCAAAACACAAACACACTGATGTTATGCAAAGAGGACCCCTTAAACTACACACTAGAGAGTTCCATTTGGATTTAAGGTTTCTTAGTCTGGATGAGAGTCCGAGCATGATGCTCCCGTGCCTGTGTGGATGGGTGGGGTATTTACAAAAAGGGAGAAAAAACACAAGAACTTAAATTAAAAACAAAATAATTCTGACATTAATAATGAGGCTCACATCTGTTTTGAACACTATTTCATGTTCTTGTGAAATACAGCTACAGGGGACTTATTTCACAAAACAATGTTCCACAGCTTCATTCTCTATAAAGAAATCCCTTTAAAAAAATGCACACAACTTCAATACACAGACTTTGTAAACTTCCCAATCCTTCAGAAAGGTGGCCAGGGCCTCAGTATTGTTTCTCATTCTAGCCAAGGACACTGACGAGTGATAGGCAAAGCCTGAGCACAGATCAGCTCCTAGGAGATCTAATCCCCCCTCTGAACTAGCTATCAACACCAAATGTAACCTGCTCGCTAAACTCCATGCAGACCAGATTCAGTTGGGTGTGCAAAGACAGCACAGCACCAGCAGCTTTGAAGAAAAAAAAACCAAAACCAAACTGTCAGATTCCTGAAAGAGGCAAATATCATACCGGATGAGCGCTGTAAGAGAGGCCTACTCATGAACACAGAGAAAGACAGAATGTTTTAACTCAGGCTGTGGTTCAACAAGAAATTAACTTCTTCCTCCACGCAGATGAGCTCACACTTCGACAGTGACGGACAGTGAAACCATAAACTGAAGATTATGCATCACTGGACAAGAGTCTCAACAACAGGGCTGGGCAGGAGGGAAGGGGCAGACATGTTAGATCCAGGAAGCAACGCCTAAAAAGGCTGAAGAAGGACAGCTTTACACCTTCATTTATGAAATAAGAAACTGATGGACTCATCAAGTGCTTCTGCCTTTTACCTAGAATTCAATTTAAGAATTAAATGACTGGGATAGCCAGCTTACTGCTAGCTGCAGTCTCCATCCACTGCAAGGCAAGCTACGGACTGGGGCAAACAAAACTACACTATGCCGTGCTCTCCCAAGACCACGTGCTGACAGCTAAAGAAGCCAAGCATAGAGCATCAAGTGCCAAGCTGTACTTTCCTCTTTGTATCTATATGGTTAGAACAGTCTAAAATCTAGAAAAAAGTTTTCTTCAGATACAAGTGATGCTGAATAAGCCTATTCGATGACAAAAGAAAAGCATTGTTTATGACAGCTACTAAACTCCAGAGAGCAGCATATCTTAAATTGGAAGACTGTATCTACTCATAAAAACAGGTATTTCAAGGACAGCTTGCTTATGCTTCCCTAATGAAGTGCAGGTGACATACACAGCTATGATATTATGACTCAGACAAGATGCTAGCTCCTCTGAGAGGCTTCCTGGCTTTGGAGTAGAAAGAACACAGGAGGATAAAAGAAAGCAAAAGTGAAAAAGGCTCTTGAAAAATGAACGTTACCCACATCCACGTCCAAAGGTATCTGGACAGCTGGAGAGATGTCCCAGTCTGCTGGAGCAAGACAAAGTAACCCAAACACCTACAGAGCTCCAGTATGACCACTTGCAAATACCAGACTTAACAGCACTGATATCCTGACTCTGATTTGTGTCAGTGTTTGTTTACTAAAAAGATGGATCAAGATGACACCTACTACTGGGCAACACTGCAGAAGTTAATTAAGGTCACTGTTGTTAAGCATTGATCTCTTGCATCGTATTTGTGTTTACATGAACCTACTGCCCCTGGATCTGGCAATTTACACTTGTGTACTGAAACACAGCTTGCACCTTACTTTTTGTACTGTCAGAAAGCACTCAAGACATTTCGCTCTTTATGTCTGAGGTGCACTGATACCAAACTGAAGGAGCCTAATCTTCAGGCAAAACCAATGCTAAAAACTAAGCGTTGAGAGGAAATACCAGTAAGGAAAGCTTACTCTGATCCACACACAAAGGGGTTTCCTGTGCACAAGAAGCATACAGCACATTTTAACAGCCTCAATGACATGCTCGGTCCTCCAAAGAAGAGCAGGCAGCTTTTTATTCCCCATCTGGTGGTCATTAACTCTAGAATACAAACCTCAGAGTACGTCACTAGTACTACTCCATCCCTCCATTTTGTACATGCTGGTTGTGTTGCAATGAATCATACCCTCACATGGATCTCCAAAGAGCTCCTGCTTCCAGCTTCCCAAAAGGCTAGATTAAAATGGAGAGTGCTTGTCTAACTTGTAAGTGTACCTTCTTAGGCAAGTTAAAACTGGTACCTGCCCATCCCAGCTGTTTTATCTCTCCAATAATTGATCTTACTCACACATTTGCTAGCATTCACAAACTGGCAGAAGACATAATACGCTCTTCCTATTGCTCAAGGCACAGTTAGGAGACACTCACACCAAGGTGGCATGTATGGTGCAAGATTCTAACCTGTAAAATACTCGATCCTAGAACCCTGTACACAGACCAGGAAGCCACTGATCTCCCTACTGTAAATCCACTGATTTCACTAATTGCAAAACCCAGCACGCAAAATTTAGTATTTGTGAAATAATTTAGTAGCACAGAAAAAAATTCATGCTTTAGCTCCTGAGACAAGTTCTGCGTTTAAGAAAAAAATTACAACATATGCTAAAACTGCAGAAGCTCCTTTTTTTTTTTTTTGTACTGCCCTTTGCTAACCACCTCAGACTTCAGCTAGAGAGAAAATTAAAAATCGAAACCAAATGTCCAAGTTGGAATTGAATCTCAGTCATAGCCAGACAGCTTTATATCTATTTCTCTGCTAGAAGAAATCACTCTCACTCTGTTCTTGTTTCTCCACCTCGGAGAAAAGCATAGTAGTCCCTCTTCTTCCACTGTGCTGCCTATTTAAACGATATGGCCTTAGGACAGGTTAACAAGGTGTAGCACAAACGACCTTAATCCCAGCCACAGTGTCCATGTGTAACAATGTCCCCCCCAGTGGTTCCTGCCTTCAGCTTCAAGAGTCTCTCTCCATATTTAACCCTTCAGCTTCACATAGCCTGCCCAGAGCACCAAACAATACAGACCCTGCTAATAGCTGGCAAGACAGTATCACACAAAACCAAAAGATGGAGTAAGAATTGCCAAGGTGCTCATCTCCCCAAGGACAGAAAAAACTCCATCCACTTGCATCCACTGCAGAGCAGATGAAGGAAGACAGCGCTCCTCCCTGCTTATCAGGTCTTCAAACCATCTCACGTCACAAGCTATGTAACAGCGTGTCCCCTGACACCACCTGTACTTTTCTCCTCCTAAAACTCTGCTTACAGACCACAAAAAGAGAAACCTCTTTGTTGTGCTATCCTAACTCCAGAAATCTCTGCATTTCAGTTAGATCACTACATGTTTCTCAATTCTACCTCCAGATACTTAAAAATCTGCTACAGACACTTACCATATTTCATAGGGGGGAAAAAAACCACAGAAGGTGAGAGTCTACATTTCATTTATCCTCTCCCCTAAAAGGTCTTTTTAGGCCAAAACAAGAAACTGCAACCTCCAAGGAAGATGAGCAGCTGTTTTGACAAGTCTGGCCCTTGTTCAAATACTAGAATACAAGCCTTAAGCAGTTATACTTTGCCATCAATAAAAAGTTCAACTGAAGTACACTGCCCTGGCCTTAAAACACAGGTCATCTATTCCATGTTACATACAAAGGAAAAACTACCACACTGTTGTTCAAATTGAAAAGGTGTACAGAATAAAAGTCACAAGCAAAAGAAGAAAAACAGTTCTGGATAACACTCTGCAAGTTCATATTCTCATGTGTCAGAAGCAGTGTTAGGCAATAGAACAGAGTAAATGACAAATGCCAGGAAAAATTAAAAAGCTATCTGTACTCGGGTATTGCTCCATTCTTATTAATTATTTTCTTGACTTTTTACCATGAAGCCACATCTCTGGTCAGTGTCTAAAAAAAAAAAATCTTAAGAATTCTTAAAATTATTCCATTTAGACACTGCCACACATCATGTAGCTGCACCAAACTGACAAGACATTTGTATGGCAACAAGACAACTTCCAAGTCCATGCAATACACACTTAGTGAACTGAGCTCAACACTTCAAAAATTAAAAAGCATTTGGTAAAACTCATTCCAGAGCAGCCAAACAGTGCTCATGCATTAGCCCTCTGGGTTTCAGACAGGACAAACTGTATGCAGGCTTATCCACATAGAACATGAGACCTTGTCTTTCATTTGTTCCCATCATTTATTCCTTAACACAGCAAAATGCTCTACTACCAAGGTCCCAGATTTTTGCTGCAAAAATTAGTAAGACTGTGCAAATCAATGACTGGTATTTCAAAACGATCAGTAAGTAGTAAAAGTCACTAGGATCTTATTTTTAGAAAATAATTGACAAATAGCATTATGGGAGAAAAAGGGACATTTTGAAGAATCAGGACTATGCCTGAATGTAAGAGTGTTTCTCCCCCAAATAAAGTTTTACTATCTCTAAATACTGTGCGTCTGTAAGAGACTATGTCAGCTGTATGCTGCAGCTGATGAGACGTAACAGGCGCTTAGCTAGTACATCCTCACCATGGAGCACGTCTTTAATGGACACAGATATGACCTAGCTGAAGATGAGTTACACAGACCGATCAAAGTATTTTAGTGAAGCTACAAGTACACTCCAAGCTTTCCTAAGGCAGAAATCAATCTCTCTTCAGCCAGGGAAAGATACAGCCAGCTGCAGAATCACTCTGCTGCAGCACTGAATTCCATGAATGTCCATCTGTCTTTAACATGCAACCACCTATGTTGGGCAGAATGATGAAGGAGCAAATCTTCATCTTTTGGTGGGCACCATGAGGCTCAGCACTCTGCAATACTGCTAGAGAAGGAAGTCATTGTCTTTATAACACTCCCTAAAAAACCCCTCCTCTGACGAAGGTATAAGATAAAAATACATACATGCACACCCACACAGCTCACAACTGCACAAAGCATATGGCAAGCTTGTGAGCATGAACAAATACATTCATGTCAAAAATATCGATAAGGAATCCAAAAAGATCTACTGATCAGAAGCTTTGTGGGAAGCAACTTTTGGCTCCAAGACTGACAGAAGCCTTCTAAACAGAATTTCCCAGTGGCCTGATGGTCCCTCTTTACCCTGCAATCATCCCAGTTTCAGAAGTTACTGTCTTCAAACTTAAGAAAGGATTCAAAGTATGTTAGGTGCAGACACAAGTTGTTTTTCTTGATGAGGTATTGTCTGCTAAGGCTGAATGACAAGCACCTACACTAACTTTCCTGCTATGCCTCCTGTATCTGAGCCTGCACTGCCCCCATCCCATCAAGATACGCATTTCAGACATTTTCCAGCCCCCGTCTCCAAAGCTTTCCAAGACAGGAGTAAAGCATGCTCAATGCTGTCCACCCTTGTGACTCCTTCATGTTGGGAACTGCCAGTTTCAAACACACAGCAGCTGTCAGTACAAGTTAATTGTCAAAATTGAACTACTACTGCGACCATCTTCAAGTGAAGCTACTGAGATACAAGTAACAGCAACGAACAAAGGAAACTTCCCCAGGGTGAAGCAACAGTATCAAACAGAGTATTCATGAGAGCTGTCTGGCATCATCTCTTTTGCGCAGAGTACGCTCTTCTAGCAAACAGGCTGTGAGATGATGGAAAACATCACTAGAGCTTTGTGATAACACTAGCAAATTTGTGAGGCAATTCTTATTTGAACCACTGTCCCACTTCTACACATCTTTCCTCATTACAGGACTTTATAACTAGCTATTAATAGGGAACTAATTGCCAAGGTCCCCCACTTCCCCAAAAAGTCTGAGCTCCACCACTTGTGCTGGAGGATCTCACAGAGTATTGTTTGTTGTAAGGACTGGCACAAAACTGTATTTCATATCACCACTCCTGCTGACACAGACTGAGGTTTAACAAAGTCCAAGAATTGTTGATGTTAAGTAGGTGTTACAAAAGAACAAGTTCCACGAAAACTGATTGCAGCTCCATACTCCACTTTCATTCTCAGCGAGTTTGAAGCTCTCACTTGTTCATCAGCTGAGTAGCTACAGAAGTCAAATTTAGAAACCAAATTTCAACTTGAAAATATGCATGTATGTTCACATTTCTAAAGCTAACAGAAATTTTCTACTGCTTTTTATACCTTGCAGGTCACAAGAATACAAAATTAATTTCACCCTTTCTTTTCATGTCACCTCCCAAATGTCCTCTCAATGTGACACCAGAAGATATTACTGCAGTTCACTTTCTAGGATCATTAGTTTAAAAAGCAGGCATTCAAGATGAAAATACTTCTAACTATAAATCTGATTAAATCCACTGGAACCATTTAGTACTTATGTCAGCCAGGACACTTTGAACAAATGCTGTACTAAAAATACTGTAGTCTCATACACGCCAGGAAACCACTACTACAACTTGTTCAGCTGAACGACTAAATAACAGAAGCCTGCAGTAGAAAAGGCGCTCTCTGCTCTGCCCAGAACAGCACCTCAACACTGTATTAATTCCAGTGTTCAACCAGTGACAGACAGTGGAAGCCACCAGAGGCACATGCAGTGGGAGCTCCCCAGAGCAGACAGTCAATAGCAGAGCAAGGACAGCAGTAACTGAGAATACTGTTTAAAAGGAATAATCCTAATGTAGCCGAGAACTGGGTTTTAAACTGATTTTCCAGCTGTTCTTTCAGAAGAGCAGGTCAGCAGCAAACTCACTGCTGAAACAACAGTAGTCCATACCCTTCTCCTGTTCTCTTAACGGGAGGAAGCATTTTGAAATCTAATGATGATACATATTTAAACGCTGACAGTGCTAAACAGCTCAGAACGGACAGTCATGCAGGGAGAAGGTACGGCTGGGCATATTTGTCATACGCTGCTGTCTCAGTCAAATGAAACAGCCCCAGCAAGGTGAGTTGATAAACACCTATTTCTACAACGAATATCCTCTCTCAGATTTGGAAACCTAAGACAGTCCTTCAAAACTGCAGGCAGGAGTGAAATATATAATGCTAAATAGCGTTTTGCTTCCATGTTTTGGAGTGTGAGGTTTTCTATAAAACTTGGGGCAGTTTCTATAAAACTAGCAGCCACAAAGGCAATTCAATTTAATAAGCCAATAAATATTTCTGAATGACTGCATGTCTTACAAGGATATGAGAAATTATATTAGCACAACCAGCTCAAGCAGACTTGAAAGAGAAACTATCCCATCTTGAAAAGCCACAGGAAAAAAAAAAAGTGCACTGATTTCTTATGTTAAATCGTCCTTTTCTTAAATAGTCACTGTATCATTAAAGCCCATCCCTGCAGTCCAGTAACAAAAAAGCAGATACACCGTCAGAGCTCCGCTGATTTTAGCAGAACTACAGCAATTTACAACACCAGTAAGAATCTGACCTGGAGCCTCTCTCTAACAGGGCAGTGGCTTGTGCTATTTCAGCAGGTATTACTTTAACAGGAATCCAGTGAAATCATTAACAGAGGAATTTGAGTCAATGAGATGTTAAGTACTTGCTATAATTACATATTATTGCAGTTTCTGCTGACAGCGCAGCTCAGGAGGTTGGAATTCAATGAACTATCCAACAAATATCTGAAGTCACAGTTGTAAATGAAATTAAATCTGAATTTGTGTTCCATCATGTTTATGAGCTGTGTGCGTAATTTATGTGAAGTCATGTAAAAAAACCCCACTTTTACACCGGTCCCCCCGTTAAAAAATTTTCATGTTTTATAAAGTAAACAAAGCAGCCCTGATAGCATGTTAATAACAGATACCACTTAACACCATAGTAAAAGGAAAAACATCTTATGAAAATCTGCTAGAAGTAGGAAGCACACAGGCCATTAACCCCCGAAACACATCTTCCAGCACATTTAGGTAATTCTGCTGAGTTTTAACAAAACCAAAAGTTGGCCGCAGCTAACAGAAATGCAGTCAACTCCCCACTCCCACAAGACACCCATTAAGTTTTAACCTGAATGCTGAATGTGTCAGAACAATTAACACAACAGACCTCAAGGTCTTTAGCAAAGCCTGTCTGAGGCTACTGCTGGGAAAAGAGATGCAAGCAACTTATGTAGCACATGATATATAAGAGCAGTTTACCAACCATACATTTATTTACATTTCTGAGAAGTGTCATAAATGATCGATTTACTTCAGAGCACCCTCACTTGCAACAATCTGAAGATTCCCTCCAGTAAAGCTACACTTATATTCTACAAGCCCTGCAACAAACTGCTGTGAACATATTTGAAAATCAATGTGAAAACAAAATTAAGAAATTTTGCAGAGATTGATGGCTGATGTTCAATGCTTCTAAAATAAAAAAGCTAAGTGTTTTCAGACTTAAAACTACCCCAAGTACTGTTCTGAGGCTGTGGGCAGCGCTTCTTACAGTGCAGGCTCATCACCCAGCACCGCAGTCTGGAAGTGAAGGCAGCGAGTGACTCAAGGCTTCAGTTGGAAGGAACAAATTACATTCTTCAGGATTTATGTCTCCATGTATCACAAAAAAGGGAAAGGAAATTTTCAGTGGAGATATCAATCTGCACCTAAATACCATTAACTACCTTTTGTATTTTGGATCCCTTGCCAAACATTTGACATTTAAACACACTGGTGACGACATGCTCCCAGGGAACTTAAAAGACAATTTTGCCCTGACGTGCACAAGACACAGACAGAGTACAAGAGTTTACTTTCAGGCTTCCTAACTTCATGAAGTTTGTTTAGTACAGTGGCTTTAACAGCAGCGCTAAGGTACACAGAGCCCTATGTCACAAGTGGCCCTGCTCTCCTTCAAAAAAAACCCTCTCACCCATCCAGAAGGTGCCAACAAAGCAGCAGCAAGGAAGAACAAATCTGGTCTCCAACAGACTGTTTCACAACCATTGAAAAATCTTAAGGATCTCTGTTACGTTGCTTTTCAGTTTGTTAGCATTTAAATCACCCCCACCTTTTACGTGCGCAGCTCTATCACACTTGAAACATGAATTTAATGCAAAACACAAAAACTGCCGTAATTCCTCAACTTGTAAGGCATTTGTTCAGCACTCTTGCTATTTAATTTACATTTCCCTCTTGTTCATTCCCCTTCATATCTTCACCCTGATATATACAGAGGTGCCATATGAGCGTTCAGACCAACATAAAAAGCCTGTGAGTTTTTGATAAGATGCTGCAGCAGCAAGGGCTTCTTTTTCCCCCCCCAAAAAAATTCACTGTTAAAGCAAGCCCCTCCTTCAAGCATGTTTGACTTCAAGAAGCCACCACTATGACGCTGGACAATCAAATTCACACTTGACTCCTGTTACTGTAATCATTACTACAGTGATACTGGCCCCAAACTGCATCTTAGCATAACTGGTCAAATCAACCAGATGAAAAAAAACACTGCTTAGGGTAATGTCTTACTTTCTACACAAAACAGTTCTGGATTTTACACAAGTTCTGATCACAGGCTGATGAACAGCCAAGACACTAACAGCAGTTAGTGGAATTTAGTAGCTTTGGAACACAACTTGATTACTTTGCAAACAAAAGTAATTTTTATCTACTGCACTCTGCAAACACAATGGGAGAACTGAAAGTCAAGATAAATTGCTTTTAGTCTCAACATTGTCCTTCGTAGTAAGAGGTTGTTATGTTCAACCTTAATAACAAAGCTCTTAAAGGCAAAACTCAATAGAATCCAAACAGATCTTGCAACTGAAGTGATCTTCAATTTTACCAAGTGAGGATGATTCCCTCCCCGAATACATAGTTGTGACTCAACATTCACATCTGTGAAGGGGTCATTTTCAGTGACCAAGCTGTACTTGGAAATGACAGTTTTAGACTATGATTTCCCTCCTACAATGCTTAAGACTGCGAGGACGTTACTTGCAAAAAAGGCTCACTGTTCCAGCACAATATTGTTCTCGGGATGGTCTGCAAACAGGCACTGCTAGGACTGAACATGGAAAATTCTTTGCAGCGCGTACCGATACTAAAAATACAGTTAAGGTGAAAAAAATACACACTATGGCCAAATTAAACAGGAGGGAGAATCTGGATATTGAGATGGAATGCAATTACCCAAGTTGGAATTTGCCCAGGACACTCTTTCTTAAGAGTGATCTGTCTATTTAATGACAAGAAATAGAAAGGAACACATATTTACTGCTGGCATCCTCTCTCATACCTAACACTGCCCTGCCATCAATGAAACTGGTGTGTAATCAGATCCAAGTTCTCAGCTACAACCAGGGTGCTCCTTGGTGACCTGCAATGGGCTAGCAGATCCACCTCCACCCACCTTCAGCTGCAACAACTTGTGTGATCACCACCTGAGGTAGTACGTCCATTGACCCAGATATGAACATTAGTAACAACAGGAAGCTTCAAAGTGCTTAAGCTGCTCTATTTACTGATACACTATCCAGAAGCCACCCAAAACATTCTTTATTAACAAAAATGTTTACTGCTGGTACATCCAACATTTAGAATGAGTCAGTACCAGCCCCCAGAAAAACTCCCCTTCTCCCAGATGTAAAGAGGAAAGGCAGCTTAAAAAGACTTTGGTTCTACTGTTAAGCGCTGCCTAACAATAATCAAAGTACAAACCAATTCTAAACATCTGGAAAAAAGAAGTACTTGAGATTCCTACCACCCACTCGTAATCTTTGCCACTAAATAGGATCAAAACAAGAATATAAGAGCTAGAGCCTCACTGCTATGTCTAAATGAGACTCACTGATCTCAGATCCGTGTGTGACAATTCCCGACATAGAAGCGCAAAGAACTCCTGTGTAGAGGAAACAAGACTCGGAGCAAGCAGAGGTGACAGGTTTTGAGGAAGATCAGTCGTGGTCACAAGGTCAGAGAGGACAGTGTCTATTCAGCATTATTCCCTTAACAAGACTAACAGGGTTACACACACCTTTCAACGCTGAAAAGGATTTTGGATTTTAGGGGCCTCTGATCAGTCACAACGATGCTACGTGACTGCCATAAAATAATTACAATAGAAGGAAAAGGATGCCAGTATCCACACTGGTATGAATTTGTTGGGTATGCCTGATTTACCAGGAATTTTTCCATCAAGGTGTCTTAGTTTGAAGTTCTGTATTGAATTCCTCCAACACATGGTAGAAATAAAAACTGGAGGAGTTTTAAGTGCTGTATGCCTAAAAATCTTAAAAGAATAAAACAGCACATGGTCACAATAGAGGAGAAAAATCCCTCTAAGAGGTTCACGGGAAGCTGGGAGTGGAAAGGTCAAATATGCATCATTTCCCCTATGTAAAGCAGTACAGAACTAAAGCTTACCAGGGAGTACTTTTCCCTAAATAAAGATGATCCTTAAGCAAATATTTCCCAGCATAAGAAAGCTACAAGTATTCAAATACATGCTCACATTTAAGTTGCTTCAAGAGTTACTCCTGCACTTCTTGGGAAATTCACTGCCTCTTTTTTTTCTGTTAAGAATTATTCACAGAGCCTTACTACAGATTCAGAATGGAAATAAAAGTTCAAAAAACTGCATATTCACTACTGCCTGCTCCTATGGCACACACACAATCACATTCTAATGAATTGACAGAAAGAAGGGTGCACGCAAATTAAGATTTGTAAATATTTACACACAGTAGCCTACAAAGCAACCAGGCACATGGACATCATCCAGAAAAGCATGCTAAAAATCAGTACAACTACAGGTCAAGCAGGTAATGTTTTGTCCTCTACCACCTCACCAGTCAGAGGACAGCTCAGAGTTCCTTACACATTCCATACAGTGACAATAACACATAGACACAAAGGTAGGTTGCATGTCCTCAACTCCCCTCCACCCTGCTTGAGCCCTTCAATTTGACACCTACCAACCTGGGGGGGGATTGCAATTAGCTTGCTTCCTAGAAAAATGAACAAACGATCAGAAAAAGTTAGCAGCCATCAGGCTGATTAGAAAAGATAGTATTATACGTGTGTATATATGAATATAAACATATATGTGTGTGTATTCATATATAAATATATACATATATATAAAATTACAGGACTCCTATAATGTTTCTTAACGAAATGAACAGTTAACTTGAAAACTTTCTGAAGTGATGCCTACCTTTCTGGAATTGTCTACACTGTCAGGATTTTTTGTTGTTTGGTTTTTTTTTTTTTTAATGTGGGCTTTTATTTTAATTAAAAAGCCCCACCCAACAAGGTAAAGTTACATCAATTAAATAGCAAGGAATGAAATAAGACGGATCTTAAAATGGATGCAGCAGATTCTTTTAAAGAGCAACATGTTGCAATCACCTTTCATTTTAGGGGAAGGGAGGGATTCCCTGAAAGGAACAGAGACAGGGAGCAGTGGGGGGAGGGAGGCTGCGATAAAAAACGGCTTGGGGATTTATTTTAGTTAAAAACTTTGCTTTCCCCTCCGTTAAGAAGGGGCTGGGGGCCGGGGATCGCCACCCGGTGCCTCTGTAGAAGGCTCCTCACCAGCAGCTCGGGGAGGAGGAGAAGGAGAGAAAGCCACACAGAAGAGAGGAGAAAAAGAAAATGGCGCAGAGACTAAGTCCCGACCGTCGACAAGGCGACTTTCCAGGGAGGAATCGGGGCCCAAAGGGGACCCCGGGAGAGCCGACGGGCTCGGATCGGGGGCCTCCGGTGCCCCCACTACGGGAAGCGGGGGTCGGGGGTGGGCGAGGCCGCCGGGAAAGGGGCGCTTTTGGCAGCTCGATGGGAACAATGGGGCCGGTGAGCGAGGAGCCGGGACTTAGTCTCTGGGACGCCATGTCTGTGCGCGGTCGGCGCGGCGAGGCGAGGGGCGCGCCGGGGCCACACTCACCGTTCGCTCGGAAATCCGCCTCGATCTGCGGGGAGAGCAGACAGGGAGAGACCGTGAAAAACGCCGTCCCGCCGGGGGATTTATTTTTTGGGGGCGGGGGGGAGCGCGCTGGATTTCCCCCCCCTCTTCCTTCATTCTCATTTTTAGGGAAATTAAATATCAAATGAGAAATGACCAGCGCGATGCAGAAGGTGCCCTCCGTGGCGGCTGGGGGAGGGTGAACCGTCCCCCGGCAGCCGCACGGCTCCTGGGGTGACCCCCCCAGAGGGGAGCGAGCTAGGGGAAGGTGGCCAGCCGCCCCCCTCCCCTTCTCGCAGGCAGGGGGTCCCACACGAGTCCCCTCTCCCCCACCGCCCCCCATCTGGGCAGAAACGGGTCCCGGGGCGGGGGGCGCTCGGTGGATGGGTGCTCCCCAGCACGGCGCGGGCGGACAGGCCGAGTTGACAGGGCTCTCCCCAGACGCGTGGGCTACCCCGAGCGGGGGCAGCGGCAGGGCACGTCTCCCCTCACCGAGGTTAAAGGGGGGTGTGGGGTGTGTCAGCCGGGCCCCCAGGGCCGACCCTGACGGGAAGTAAGGACCCCGCAGCCTCGGTGGCGAGGGGCCGGGGTCCCCCGGGAGCGGGCCCCCGCGGGCGGTGAAGGGTCGCTCACCTGGGAATCGTTGTGCAGCTGGTCCCCGCTCATGCCGGAGGTGCGGGAGGCCCGACGGAGCGGAGCAGGAGCAGAGGAGAGCCGAGGAGAGCCGCGCCGAGCCTGGACGCGAGGGAGAGCGC